>NW_028225184.1:39880108-41226188 GCF_052327205.1 Somniosus microcephalus | reverse complement strand
TCCCTCAGAGGATGGGACTGGAAAACTAGTGGTGGGGAACATGGAGATGGCATATATGCTGAACAAATATTTTGTATCAGTCATTACAGTAGAGCACACTAAAAATATCTCAACACTGGACAAACAGGGGGCAATTGGGGGGGAGGAGCAAAACACGATTTAAATCACTAAAGAGATGGTACTCAGTAAAATAATGGGTCTTAGGGCGGGTAAATCCCCCGGACCTGATGGCTTACAACCTAAGGTCTTGAGAGAAGTTGTGGTAGGGATTGTGAATGCATTGGTGATCATTTTACAGAACTCCCTGGACTCAGGAAAGGTCCCGGCAGATTGGAAAACTGCTAATGTAACACCTTTATTTAAGAAGGGAAGTAGGCAAAAAGCTGGAAACTATAGGCCAGTTAGCCTAACATCTGAAGTTGGCAAAATGTTGGAGTCCATTATTAAGGAAACAATATCAGAGCATTTGGATAAACATAATTTAATAGGACAGAGTCAGCATGGTTTTACGAAGGGGGAGTCATGTTTGACAAATTTGCTCGAATTCTTTGAGGATGTAACTTACAGGGTGGATAAAGGGGAACCAGTGGATGTAGTGTATTTGGACTTCCAAAAGGCATTTGACAAGGTTCCACACAAAAGATTACTGATCAAGATAAAAAAAATCACGGGATTGGGGGTAATATACTGGCATGGGTGGAAGATTGGCTATCTAACAGAAAACAAGGAGTTGGGATAAATGGTTCGTTCTCAGGCTGGCAATCAGTAACTAGTGGTGTCCCACAGGAATCATTGCTGGGAACCCAGCTCTTTACAATCTATATTAACGACTTGGAGGAAGGGACCGAGTGCAATATATCCAAGTTTGCCGACGATACAAGGATGGGAGGGAAAGCAGTGAGTGAGGGGGACATAAAAACCTGCAATAGGACATAGACAGGCTAAGTGAGTGGGCAGAGATTTGGCAGATGCAATATAATGTTGGAAAGTGTGAGGTTATGCACGTTGGCAAAATAAATCAAAGAGCAAGTTATTATCTAAATGGAGAGAAACTGCAAAGTGCTACAGTACAAAGGGATCTGGGGGTCCTGGTACATGAAACACAAAAAGTTAGTATGCAGGTGCAGCAGGTGATCAGGAAGGCCAATGGAATCTTGGCTTTATTGCAAAGGGGATGGAGTATTAAAGCAGGGAAGTCTTGCTTCAGTTATACAGGGTACTGGTGAGGCCACACCTGGAATACTGCGTGCAGTTTTGGTTTCCATATTTAAGAAAAGATATACTTGCTCTCGAGGCGGTTCAGAGAAGGTTCACTCGGTTGATTCCAGAGATGAGGGGCTTGACGTATGAGAAAAGGTTGAATAGGTTGGGACTCTACTCATTGGAGTTCAGAAGAATGAGAGGCGATCTTATCGAAACATATAAGATTGTCAGGGGGCTTGATTGGGTGGATGCGGTGAGGTTGTTTCCACTGATGGGTGAGACTAGAACTAGGGGCATAATCTTAGAATAAGGGGCTGCCCTTTCAAAACTGAGATGAGGAGAAACTTCTTCACTCAGAGGGTAGTAAATCTATGGAATTTGCTACCCCAGGGAGCTGTGGAAGCTGCAACATTAAATAAATTTAAAATGGAGATAGACATTGTCCTAGCAGATATGGGAATTAGGGGTTACGGGGAGAGGGCAGGGAAGTGGATGTGAGTCTAGATTCAGATCAGCCATGATCCTATTGAATGGCGGAGCAGGCCAGAGGGGCCGTATGGCCTACTCCTGCTCTATTTCTTATGTTCTTATGTTCTTATGCTCATGCGGTACCCCATTAGTCACTGCCTGCCACTCGGAAAAAGATACATTAATTCCAACTCTTTGCTTTCTGTCTGCCAAACAGTTTCCTATCCAAGTCAATACGTTGCCCCCAATTCCATATGCCTTATTATGGGAACAGCAGACAGAGAGGGAAATGCCACTGTCGTACTGGCAGACACAGAGGGAAAAGCCACCGTCATACGGGCAGACAGAGAGGGAGAAGTGATTGTCGGATGAGCAAACAGAGTGAGAATTCAGACTTTCTGTTTGGCAGACAGCGAAGAAAAGAGGCTGTCGGATTGGCAGACAGTGAGGGAAAAGAGGATACAGGACTGGTAGACAGAGAGGGAAAAGTGAATATCCGACAGGCAGTCGGAGAGGGAAAAGAGAATGTAGATTGTCAGGCAGATGGGAAGAAGAGGCTGTCAGACGGGCAGACAGAGGGAAAAGTGAATATCAGATGGGCAGTCAGAGGGGGAATAGTGACTGTCGGAATGTCAGACAAGGAGGGAAAAGAGTCTGTCGGATTGGCAGACTGAGATGGAAAAGAGAATTTCAGAAGGTCAGACAGAGGGAAAAGAGGCTGTCAGATTGCAGACAGAGAGAGAAAAGAGTCTGATGAACGGGCAGACAGAGAGGGAAAAGTGACGGTTGGATGGGTGGACAGAGAGGAAAAAGGGACTGTCGGATGAGTAGACAGGGAAGGAAAAGAGACTGTCGGGCGGGCAGACAGTGAGTGAAAAGAAACTGTTGGGCGAGCTGAAAGAGAGGGAAAATAGACTGTCGGATGGGCAGGCAGAGCGGTAAAAGAGGCTGTTGGTCGGGTAGACAGAGAGGGAAATGAAAATGTCGAATGGGCAGGTGGAGAGGTAAAAGAGGCTGTCGGGCGGCTAGACAGAGAGTGAAAAGACAATGTCTGATGGGCAGACAGAGAGGGAAATGTGGCTGTCGGACGTGATGACAGAGAGAGATAAGAGCCTCGTGGAAGGGCAGACAGGGAGCTAACAGGGAATATCGGTACAGCAGAAAGAGATGGAAAATAAACTGTCGTACGGGCAGACAGAGAGTGAAAAGAGGCTGTCGGATTGGCAGACAGGGAGGGAAAGGGTCTGATGAACTGGCAGGCAGAGAGGGAAAAGAGACTGTGGGACGGGCAGACAAAGAGGGAAAAGAGGCTGCGAGATGGGCAGACAGAGTGGGAAAAGGGACTGTGGGGCGGGCAGACATTGGGGAAAAGATGCTTTCGGATTGGCAGATAGAGAGGAAAAAGAGACTGTTGGACGGCAAGATAGAAAGGCAAAAGAGACAGTCGGACGGGCAGACAGAGGGAGAAAAGAGGCTCTCTGATGGGTAGACAGAGGTGATGAAGAGGTTATCGGATGGGAAGCAGAGAGGGAACAGGGACTGTGGGATTGTCAGAAAGAGAGGGAAAGGAGACTCTCTGACGTGTAGAATGAGGGAAAAGAGACAGTCGGACGGGAAGACAGAGATGGAAACCTGACTGTTGGATGTGAAGACAGAGAGGGAAAAAAGGCTTTCAGTTGGGCAGAGAGAGAAAGAAAAGTGGCTGTCGGATGGCCAGGCAGCGAGGGAAATGAGAATTTCGGAGAGGGAAAAGTGACTGTCGAATGATAGACAAGTAGGTAAATGAGTCTGTCGGATTGTCAAAACAGAGATGGAAAAGAGAATGTCAGAAGGTCAGATAGCGAGGGAAAAGAGGCTGCCAAACTGTCAGACAGAGAGGGAAAAGAGTCTGATGAACAGGCAGATAGAGAGGGAAAAGAGACTGTCGGATGAGTAGACAGAGAAGGATATATAGAAACATAGAAACATAGAAGATCGGAGCAGGAGAAGGACATTCGGCCCCTCGAGCCTGCTCCACCATTCAATGTGATCATGGCTGATCATCCAAATTCAGTACCCAGTCCCTGCTTTCTCTCCATAACCTTTGATTCCTTTAGCCTTAAGAAATATATGCAACTCCATCTTGAATATATTTAATTAATTGGCCTCTACTGCCTTCTGTGGTAGAGAATTCCACAGGTTCACCACTCTCTGGGTGAAGAAATTACTCCTCATTTCTATCCTAAATGGCATACCCTTTATCCTAAGATTGTGACCCCTGGTTCTGGACTGCCCGACCATCGGGAACATCCTTCCAACATCTGTCCAATCCTGTCAGAATTTTATAAGTTTCAGTGAGATCCCCTCTCATTCTTCTAAACACCAGCGAGTACAAGCCCAATCGACCCAATCTCTCCTCATACGTCATTCCTTCCATCCCAGGCATCAGCCTGCTGAATCTCCACTGAATTCCTTCAATGGCAAGGACATCCTTCCTCAGATAAGGCGACCAAAATTGCAAACAATACACAAGATGTGATGTCACCAAGGCCCTGCACAACTGCAGCAAGACATCCTTGTTCCTGTACTCAAGCCCTCTCGCTACGAAGGCAAACATACCATTTGCCTTCATAACCGCCTGCTGCAAATGCATGCTTACCTTCAGTGACTGGTGCACAAGGGGACCCAGGTCTCATTGCACTTCCCCTTCTCCCAATCTATTGCCATTCAGATAATAATCTGCCTTCCTGTTTTTGACATCAAAGTGGATAACCTCACATTTATCCACGTTATATTGCATCTGCCATGCTTCTGCCCAATCACTCAACCTGTCCAAATTATCCTGGAGTTTCTTGGCATCCTCCTCACAGCACACATGCCCACCCAGCTTCGAGTCATCTGCAAATTTGGAGATATTACATCTAGTTCCCTTGTCTAGATCATTAATATATATTGTGAATAGATGGGGTCCAAGGACGGATCCCTGTGGTACCCCCCTAATCACTGCCTGCCACTCAGAAAAAGAGCCGTTTATTCCAGCTCTTTGCTTTCTGTTCGCCAACCAGTTCTCTATCCAAGTCAATACCTTGCCCCCACCCCATGTGCCTAAACTTTACCCGCTAATCTCTTACGCGGGACCTTATCGAAGGCCTTCTGAAAGTCCAAATATATCACTTCCACTGGTTCTGCCTTAACTATTTCACCAGTTACATCCTCAAAAATTCCAGTAGATTATTCAAGCACGATTTACCTTTTGTAAATCCATGTTGACTTTGTCCAATCCTGTTGGGCAGGCAGACAGTGAGTGAAATGTTTCTGTTGGGTGAGCAGACAGCGATTGAAAAGAGACTGTCGGACAGCCACACAGAGAGGTAAAAATGCTTTGGGACGGGCAGAGAGAGAGAGAGAGAGAAGAGACTGTTGGATGGGCAGAGAGAGAGGTAAAGAGGCTGTTGGTCGTGTAGGCAGAGGGATAATTGTCTGGTGGAAGGGCAGACAGAGAGGAAAAAGTAAATATCGGACAGGCAGTCGGAGAGGGAAAAGTGAATGTCGGAATGGCAGAAAAGGAGGGAAACGAGTCTGTCGGTTTGCCAGACAGAGAAGGAAAAGTGAATGCCAGAAGTTCAGACAGAGATGGAAAAGAGGCGATCGGACGGGCAGACAGAGTGGGAACAGAGTCTGATGAACAGACAGACAGAGAGGGAAAAGAGATTGTTGGAAGTGTGGACAGAGAGGGAAAAATGACTCTCGGGCAGCCAGACAGAGAGGGAAAGGAGCCTGTCGATTGGCAGGTAGAGATAGAAAAGAGGATATCGGATGGGAAGGCTGGAGAGGAAAAACAGACTTTCAGACGACTAGACAGAGAGGGAAAATTGAATTTCGGATGGGCAGAAAGTGAGGGGAAAGAGACTGTCGGGCAGCCAGACAGAGAGGGAAAAGAGGCTGTCGATTGGCAGAGAGAGAGAGAAAATAGTTTGTCAGACAGGCAGACAGAGTGAGAAAAGAGGCTCTCGGTCGGTTAGGTCGAGGCAGAAAAGAGGCTGTCAGATGGGAAGCAGAGAGGGAACAGAGATTGCCAGAATGGCAGAGAGAGCGGGAAAAGAGACTGTCGGACGGGTAGACAGAGGGGGAAAAGAGATTGTCGAACGGGAAGACAGAGAGGCAAAAGTGACTGTCAGATGGGCAGATAAAGATGGATAAGAAGCTGTCAGGCGGGCAGACAGGGAGAGAAAAGAGGCTGTCAGATTGGCAGACAGAGTGGGACAACAAACACTCGGATGGGCAGACAGAGAGGGAAAAGAGAATGTCAGAAGGTCAGACCAAGAGGGATCAAAGGCTGTCGCATGGGCAGACAAAGAGGGAAAAGAGGCTCTCGGTTGGGAGGACAGAGGGGTAACATAGGCTGTCGGATGGGAAGCAGAGAGTGAATAGAGAGTGTCTGAATCGCAGAGAGAGAAGGAAAAGAGACTTTCGGATTGGCAAACAGTGAGAGAAAAGATAATTTCTGATGGGTAGACAGAAAGGGAAAGAGACTGTCAGGTGGCTAGACAGAGAGGGAAAAGAGACTGTCGGATGGGCAGGCAGGGAGTGAAAACAGACTTTGTTGCGGGCAGACAGTGAGGGAAAAGAATCTGTCGGATTGGCAGACAGAGTGGGAAAATATGCTTTCGTATTGGCAGATAGAGCAGAAAAAGAGACTGTTGGATGGCTAGATAGAGAGGGAAAACCGACTGTCGGAGGGGCAGGCAGAGAGAGAAAAGAGGCTCTCGGTGGGGGAGACAGAGGGGGGAAAGAGGTTATCTGATGGGAAGCAGAGAGGAAACAGAGATTGTAGGAATGGCAGACAGAGAGGGAAAAGAGACTTCTGGATTGGCAAACAGTGATGGAAAAGAGGCTGTTGGATGGGAAGGCAGAGAGGGAAAATTTGCAGTCGTACGTGCAGACAGGGAGGGAAAATGACTGTCGGACTGGCAGACATAGAGAGAAAAAAGACTCTCAGTTGGGCAGACAGAGAAAGAAAAGTGGCTGTCGGATGGGCAAACAGTGAAGGAAAAGAGAATGGCGGATGGGTAGACAGAGAGGGAAAAGTGAATATCGAATGGGCAGTCTGAGAGGGTTACGAGATTGTCGGAATAGCAGAAAAGGAGGGAAAAGGGTCTGTCGGACTGCCAAACAGAGATGAAAAAGAATCATAGAATCATAGAGTCATAGAGTTATACAGCACAGAAAGAGGCCCGTTGGCCCATCGTGGCCGCGTCAGCCTTCAATCCCTGTCTAATCTAATCCCATTTTCCAGCATTTGGTCCGTAGCCTTGTATGCTATGGCATTTCAAGTGGTCATCCAAATGCTTCTTGAATGTTGTGAGGGTTCCTGCCTCTACCACCCTTTCAGGCAGTGAGTTCCAGACTCCAACTACCCTCTGGGTGATAAAGTTCTTCCTCAAATCCCCTCTAAACCTCCTGCCCCTTACCTTCAATCTATGCCCCCTTGTTATTGAACACTCTACTAAGGGGAAAAGTTCCTTTCTATCTACCCTTTCTGTGCTCCTCATATTTTTGTACACCTCAATCAGGTCCCCCCTCAGCCTTCTCTGCTCCAAGGACAGCTTGACTAATCTACTGGAATTTTTTGAGGATGTAACTGGGAAAATAGATAAGGGAGAACCAGTAGATGTGGTGTATTTGGACTTTCAAAAGGCTTTCGATAATGTCCCGCATAAGAGATTAGCGTGTAAAGTTAAGGCACATGGGATTGGGGTCAAGGTATTGACTTGGATAGAGAACTGGTTGGCGGACTGAAAGCAGAGAGTAGGAAATAACGGGTCTTTTTCCGAGTGGCAGGCAGTTACTAGTGGGCTACCGCAGGGACCGGTCCTTGGACCCCAGCTGTTCACAATATACATTAATGATCTAGATAAGGGAACTAGATGTAATATCTCCAAGTTTGCAGATGACACAAAGCTGGGTGGGCGTGTGTGCTGCGAGGAGGATACCGAGAAACTCCAAGATGATTTGGACAGGTTGGATGATTGGGCAGAAGCGTGGCAGATGGGATATAACGTGGATAAATGCGAGGTTGTCCACTTTGGTGTCAAAAACAGAAAGGCAGACTATTATCTGAATGGCAATAGATTGGGAGAAGGGGAAGTGCAACGAAACCTGTGTGTCCTTGTGCACCAGCCGCTGAAGGTAAGCATGCAGGTGCAGCAGGCGGTGAAGAAGGCAAGTGGTATGTTGGCCTTCATAGCAAAAGAGTTTGAGTACAGGAGCAAGGATGTCCTGCTGCAGTTGTACAGTGCCTTGCTGAGACCACACCTTGAGTACTGTGTTCAGTTTTGGTCACCTTATCTGAGGAAGGATGCTCTTGCCATGGAAGGAGTTCAGCGAAGTTTCACAAGGCTGATCACTGGGATGGCAGGAATGACGTATGAGGAGAGATTGGGTCGATTGGGCTTATACTCGCTGGAGTTTAGAAGAATGAGAGGGGATCTCATCGAAATATATAAAATTCTGACAGGTCTGGACAAACTAGATGCAGGTAGAATGTTCCCGATGGTCGGAGAGTCCAGAATCGGGGTTCATAGTCTAAGGATAAGGGGTAAGCCATTTAGGACTGAGATGAGGAAGAATTTCTTCACCCAGAGAGTGGTGAACCTGCGGAATTCTCTACCACAGAAGGCGGTTGAGGCCCAGTCTTTAAATATATTCAAGAAGGAGTTAGATATATTTCTTAGAACTAAAGGTATCAAGGGATATGGGGAGAAGGCAGGTACGGGGTACTGAGTTTGGATGATCAGCCATGATCTCATCGAATGGCGGGGCAGGCTCGAGGGGCCGAATGGCCTACACCTGCTCCTATCCCCTATGTTTCTATGAAAACAACCCCAGCTTGCCCAGTCTTTCTTCATAGCTGAAGCACTCCAGCATAGGTACCATCCTGGTGAATCTCCTCTGCACGCTCTCCAAAGCAATCACATCCTTCCTATAGTGTGACGACCAGAGCTGCACACAGTATTCCAGCCGTGGCCTAACCAGCGTTTTGTACAGCTCCATGATAATCTCCCTGCTCTAATATTCTATGCCTCGGCTAATGAAAGCCAGTATCCCATATGCCTTTTTAACTACCTTATCTACCTGTTCTGCTGCCTTCAGTGATCTTTGTACATGCACACCAAGGTCCTTCTGTTCCTCTGTCTTTCCTAGGGTCCTACCATTCATTGTGTATTCCCTTGCCTTGTTAGTCCCTCCAAAATGCATCACCTCACAATTTTCAGCATTAAAATCCATTTGCCACTGTTCCTCCCATCTGACCAATCCATTTATATCGTCCTGCAGACTGAGGCTACCCTCCTCGCTGTATACCACCCCACCAATTTTCGTGTCATCTGCGAACTTACTGATCATACCTTTTACATTCACATCCAAATCATTAATGTAGACCAAAAACAGCAAGGGACCCATCACCGATCCCTGCGGTACCCAACTGGACACAGGCTTCCAGTCACATAAACAACATTCGACCATCACCCTCTGCCTTCTGCCACTAAGCCAGATTTTGGATCCAACGTGCCAAGGCACCCTGGATCCCATGGGCTCTTACCTTCTTGATCAGTCTCCTATGCGGCACTTTATCGAAAGCATTACTGAAATCCATGTATACCACATCCACTGCACTACCCTCATCCACACACCTAGTAACTCCCTCGAAAAATGCAATCTAATTGGTCAGACATGATCTTCCCATGATAAAGCCATGATGACTATCCCTGATTAAACCCTGCCTCTCCAAGTGTAGACTAATTCTGTCCCTCAGAATTTTTTCCAATAATTTCCCTACCACTGATGTTAGGCTCACTGGCCTGTAATTCCGTGGTTTATCCCAACTACCCTTCTTGAATAATGGTACTACGTTAGCTGTTCTCCAGTCCTCTGGCAAATCCCCTGTGGCCAGAGAGGTTCTGAAAATTTGTATCAGAGCCCCTGCAATCTCCCCCAAGAGAATGTCAGAAGTTCAGACAGAGATGGAAAAGAGGCTACCGGACGTGCAGACAGAGATAGAAAAGTGTCTGATGAACGGACAGACAAAGAGTGAAAAGAGACTGTCGGATGGGTGGACAGAGAGTAATAAGGGAATGTCCAATGCGCAGACAGAGAGGGAAACTAGGGGGCATAATCTTAAAATAAGGGGCTGCTCATTGAAAACTGAGATGAGGAGAAACTTCTTCACTCATAGGGTGGTAGGTTTGTGGAATTTGCTGCCCCAGAAAGCTGTGGAAGCTACATCATTAAATAAATTTAAAACAGAAATAGATAGTTTCCTAGAAGTAAAGGGAATTAAGGGTTACGGGGAGCGGGCAGGAAATTGGACATGAGTCTAGGTTCGGAATGGTCATGGCCCTGTGGGTAGTGGAGTGGGCCCAGGGGCCGTGTAGCCTGGTTCTGCTCCTACTGTGTTCTAATTCTGTTAGATTTCAGGAGATGGTTTTATTCCAGTTCCTGGCTGGGGTGGAGATCGCCTTTACAGAAGGTAAGTACTGTAGAAAATATAGGGACAGAGTGATCTCCTGGAAGAATTTCGATCTCCTAGATGGGTCGGAGAGGAATTTCCCAGATTTTTTTCTCCCAAATTGGCCATTGGGTCTTTATCTGGTTTTTCGCCTCTCCCGGGAGATCACATGGGTTCGGGTGGATGCAGAGTGATAGAAGATTTGAGGTTAGGATCAGATCAGCCATGATCTTATTGAATGGTGGAGCAGCCTCGAGGGGCCGATTGCCCTACTCCTGCTCCTATTTCTTATGTTCTTATGTTCTTATGAAAAGCGTCTGTCGGATTGGCAGAGAGAGACAGAAAAGAGGCTCTCGGTCTGGGGGCTGTCGGATGGGAAGCAGAGAGGGAACAGAGATTGCCAGAATGGCAAAGAGAGCGGGAAAAGAGACTGTTGGACGGGCAGGCAGAGAGGGAAATGTTGCTGTCGGATGGTCCAACAGAGATGGAAAGGAGGTTGGCAGATTGACAGAGAGAGAGCGAAAAGAGAATGTTGGATTGACAGACAGAAAAACAAATGAGACCGTCGGACAGGCAGACAGAGAGGGAAAATTTGCTGTCGGATGCGCTGACAGGGAGGGAAAAATGACTGTCAATAACGGGCACACATAGAGAGAAAAAAGATTTCCAGATCAGCAGACGGACAAAGAAAAAAGGCTGTCAGATGGGCAAACAGCGAGGGAACAGACATTGCCGGAATGGCAGAGAGAGTGGGAAAAGAGACTGCCAGTTGGCTATACCGAGAGGGAACAGAGATTGCCGGATGGGAAGACAGAGTGCGAAAAGCGTCTGTCAGACGGGCCAACAGAGAGGGACATGCCACTATCACACGGGCAGCGAGAGCGCAAAAAGAGGCTGTCGGATTGGCAGGCAGAGTGGGAAAACAAACAATCAGATGGGCAGAGAGAGAGGGAAAAGGGAATGTCAGAAGCGAAGGCAGAGAGGGATAAGAAACTGTCGCACGGGCAGAGAGAGTGGGAAAAAACACTGTCAGACGGGCTTACAGTGAGTGAAAAGGAACTGACGGACGGGTAGACAGAGACTGAAAATGGACTTTCGGACTGTCATACAGAGAGTGAAAAGGAACTGTCAGACTGGTAGACAGAGAGTGAAAAGAGACTTTCGGACTGGCAGACAGAGAGTAAAAAGGAACTGTCAGACTGGTAGACAGAGAGTGAAAAGAAACTTTCGGACTGGCAGCCAGAGAGTAAAAAGAGACCCGCAGAAGGGTAGACAGAGAGGGAAAAGTGACTGTCAGACGGGTAGACAGAAAGAGAAAAGAGGCTGTCGGAAGGGAAGAAAGAGATAAGAAGCTGTTGACGGGCAGACAGAGAGGGCAAAGAGACAGTTAGACAGGCAAACGGAGACAGAAAAGATACTGTCGGATGGCTACTTAGAGAGGGAACAGGTACTGCTGGCTGGAAAGACAGAGACGGAATATAGGTTGGAAGGGCTGACAGAGATGGAAAACTGACTTTCAGACGGGCAGACAGAACGTGAAATGGGACTGTCAGAGCGGCAGACAAAGAGGAGAAATAGGCTGTCGGTCGGGCAGACAGAGAGGGAATATAGGCTGTGGGATGGGTATGCAGAGATGGAAAATAGGCTGCTGGATGGGCAGACAGCGAGGGACAAGAGGCTGTCGGGTGCGAAGACAAAGAGGGAAAAGAGACTTTTGGATGGGCGGGCAGAGAGGGAACAGACACTGTCGAATGGGTAGACAGAGAGGGAAAGAGGCTGTCGGACTGGCAGACAGTGAGGGAAAAGGAACTGTCAGACGGGCAGACAGAGAGAGAAATGGAACTGTCAGACGGGCAGACAGAGTGGGCAAAGAAACTGTCAGATGGGCAGAGAGAGAGGGACAAGAGGCTGACGGACGGGCAGACAGATAAAGAAAAGGCAATGTTGGACGCGCAGAGAGAGAGTGAATAGAGCCTGTTAGACGGGCAGACAGAGAGAGAAAACTGACTGACGGACGAGCACAGAGATGGTAAAGTGATTGTCAGATGGGAAGACAGAGAGGGAAAATGAACTGCTGGATGGGCAGTCAGAGAAGGATAAACAGGCAGTCGGAGGGGCTGACAGAGAGGAAAAAGAGACAGTTAGACGGCTAGAGAGGGAAAAGTGAATGTCGGACATGCAGACGGAGGGAGAAAAGAGACAGTCGGATGGTCAGACAGAGCTGGAAAAGAAACTATAGGACGCCCAGACAGAGTTGGAAAAGAGTCTGTGGGGCGGCTTGTCATAGAAGTTAAACAGGCTGTTGGACTTCTAGACAGAATGGGAAAGGAGAATGAAGAAGGTGCACACAGAGAAGGTAAAGATACTGTCGGACGGGCTGACAGATAGAGAAAAGTGAACATGTAATCAAATCAAATCAAATCAACTTTTATTGTCATTGTTAGTGCACAAGTGCAGTACAACGAAATGCTGCCTCCGCAAGATCCTGCAAATTCATTGGCAGGATAGGTGCACCAACGTCAATGTTCTTGCTCTGGCCAACATCCCCAGCATCGAAGCTCTGACCACGCTCATTCAGCTCCGATGGACGGGTCACATTTTCCGCATGCCCGATACGAGACTCCCAAAACAAGCGCTCTATTCGGAGCACTGGCACGGCAAGAGAGCCCCAGGTAGGCCGAGGAAACGCTTCAACACACCCTCAAAGCCTCCTTGAAAAATTGTAACATCCCCCCCGACGCCTGGGAATCCCTGGCCCAAGACCGCACAAAGTGGTGTAGAAGCCTTCGGGAAGGCGCCGTACACCTCGAGTCTCTTCACCGGGATCAAGCGGAAGCAAGCGCAGGCAGTGCAAGGAGCGCACATCAACCCAAGCACCCCACCCACCCGCACCTTCAACCAACGTCTGCCCCACCTGGGACAGAGATTGTAGGTCCCGCACTGGACTCATCAGTCACCAGAGAACTCATGCTTAATGTGGAAGCAAGTCATCCACGGTTCCGAGGGACTGCCGAAGAAGGAGAAGAGAAAGGTGCTGTCGGACGGGCTGACAGAGAGAGAAAAGTGACTGTTAGAAAGAAAGACAGAGAGAGAAAAATGATGGTCGGACAAGTTGACATGGAGGCAAAAGAGGATGGTGGAAGGGCAGGTAAAGATAGAAAAGAGGCTGTCGGATGGGCAGACAAAGAGGGGAAAGATTCTGTGAAACTGGTAGAAAAGATTGGAATTAGGCTGTCGGATGGGCAGACAGAGTTGGGAACACAGACTGTCGGACAGACAGAATGTCAGACGGGCAGATAGAGAGGGAAAAATGCTGTTGGTTGGGAAAACATAACAGAAAATAACTTGTCATAGGGCAGAAAACGAGGGAAAAGAGACTTTCGGACGGGTAGACAGAGAGGGAGAAGAATATGTCAGATGGGCAGACAGGCATAGATAATAGAGTGATGGTCAGGCAGACTGAGAGGGAAAATAGGCTGTCAGCCGGGCAGACAGTGCGCGAAAAGTAGCTGTTGGATGGGCAGACAGACATGCAAAATAGGCTATCGGAAGGGCAGACAGAGATGGAAACCGACTGTCAGACGGGCGAGCAGGGAGGGAAAATGAACTTTCAGAGAGGCAGACAGAGAGGGAAAAGCGGCTGTGGGATGGGCAGACAGAGACTACAAAGAGTCTGTTGGACGGACAAACAGAGAGGGGAAATAAATTGTTGGACGGCTGGACAGAGATGCCAAAGAGACTGTTGGACCAGCAGACAGAGAGAGAAAATTGATTGTCGGATAGACAGAGAGAGAGGGAAAAGAGACTGTTGGACAAGCAGGCAGAGAGGGTAAAGAGACTGTCAGCCAGGCAGACAGAAAGAGAAAATAGACTGTGTGACGGACAGACAGAGAAACAAAATATAATAGCTAAATACTGCGGATGCAGGAAAACCGAAATTACAAAAGAAAATGTTGGAAGCACTCAGCAGGCCAGGCAGCATCCGTGGACAGTGAATCAGAGTTAAATATTCAGGTCTGTGACACTTCATCAGAACTGGAAATGGTTAGAGATGTAACATGTTTTAAGCAGTTGTAGAGGCAGGGAAAGTGGGAGGGGTGCCGAGGAAGGATCTCTGGAAAATCTGTGCTCGTTTAGGTGGCATTACTGATTAAATGTTGCAAATGCGGATGGCAGAATCATCAACAGCCGCCTGGAAAATGGGAAAGGGTTTATAGTCTGAAATTGTAAAATTCTATGTTGAGTCGAGAAGGCTGTAAAGTGCCTAATCGAAAGATGAGGTGCTGTTCCTCGAGCTTACATCGAGCTTTATTGGAACAGTGTAAGAGGCCGAGGACAGAGAGGCCAGAGTGGGAGCGGAGCGGATAATTACAGTGACAGGTGACCAGAAGCTTGGGGTCACCTTTACGGACTGAACGGAGGTGTTCAACAAAGCAATTGCCCAATCTGTGTTTGGTCTCCCCAATGTAGAGGGGAACGCATCGGGAGTGGCGAATGTAGTATACTAAATTGCAAGAAGTAGAAATAAATCACAGTTTCACCTGGAAGGTGTGTTTCAGGCCATGGACAATGTGAAGGGAGGAGGTAAAAGGGCATGTGTTTCATCTGCTGTGCTTGCACGGGAAGTTGCCGGGTGAAGAGGAAGGTATGTTGGGGGTGATAGAGTCGTGGACCAGGATGCCATGGAGGGAGCGGTCCTTTCGGAAAGCTGAAAGGTGAGGTGAGGGGATGAAGCTTTGGTAATGGGATCACGTTGGCGGTGGCTCAAATGGCATAGGATGATCCGTTCAATGTGGAGGTTGGTGGGGTGAAAGTTTAGGACAAGGGGATCCCTATCGTGGTTCCAGGAAGGAGGGGAAAGGGTGAGGGCAGAGGTGCGGGAAATGGAATGGACACGGACAAGGGCCGTGTCAACCATGTTTGGCGACCATTTTGATGAAATCACCTGCTGGCGGTGGTGGCCATTTTTCATATGGTCACCAGCCCCACCCACACAACAGCGAACACATTGATCATATCACCTCCTGGCAGTGGTGGCTACTTTCCTTATGGTCACCAGCCCCACTCACAACAGCAACCACTTTGATGATATCAACTCCTGGCAGTGGTGGCCATTTTTCATATGGTCACCAGCTTCACCCCCACAATATAGAAACATAGAAACATAGAAGATAGGAGCAGGAATAGGCCATTCGGCCCTTCGAGCCTGCTCCGCCATTCAATGAGATCTTGGTGATCATCCAAATTCAGTACCTGGTCCCTGCCTTCTCCACATATCCCTTGATCCCTTCAGCTTTAAGAAATATATCCAACTCTTTCTTGAAAATACTTAATGAACTGGCCTCCACCGCCCTCTGTGGCAGAGAATTCCACAGGTTCACCACTCTCTGGGTGAAGAAATTCCTCCTCAGATCAGTCCTAAATGGCTTACCCCTTATCCTTAGACTATGACCCCTGGTTCTGGACTCCCCGGCCATCAGAAACATCCTTTCTGCATCTAGTCTGTCCAGGCCTGACAGAATTTTATAGGTTTCGATGAGATCCCCTCTCAATCTTCTAAACTCCAGTGAGTATAAGCCCAATTGACACAATCTCTCCTCATACATCATTCCTGCCATCCCAGGTATCAGCCTGGTGAATCTTCGCTGCACCCCTTCCATGGCAAGAACGTCCTTCCTCAGGTAAGGCGACCAAAACTGCACACAATACTCAAGGTGCGGTCTCACCAAGGCCCTGTACAACTGCAGCAAGACATCCTTGTTCTTGTACTCGAAACCTCTTGTTACGAAGGCCAACATAACATTTGACTTCTTAACCGCCTGCTGCACCTGCATGCTTACCTTCAGCGACTGGTGTACAAGAACACCCAGGTCTCTTTGCACTTCCCCTTCTCCCAATCTATTACCATTCAAATAATAATCTGCCTTTCTGTTTTTGCCACCAAAGTGGTAACGTCACATTTATCCACATTATAGTGCATTTGCCATGTTTCTGCCCAAGCACCCAACCTGTCCAAATCGTGTTGGAGTTTCACGACATCCTCCTCACAGCATTACCTCCCACCCAGCTTTGTGTCGTCTGCAAATTTGGAGATAATACATCCAATTCCCTCGTCCAGATCATTAATATATATTGTGAACAGCTGGGGTCCTAGGACCGATCCTTGCGGTACCCCACTAGTCACTGCCTGCCACTCGGAAAACGACACGTTTATTCCAACTCTTTGCTTTCTGTCCGCCAACCAGTTCTCTATCCAAGTCAATACCTTGCCCCCAATCCCATGTGCCTTAATTTTGCACGCTAAACTCTTATGCGAGACCTTATCGAAAACCTTCTAAATGTCCAAATACACCACATCCACTGGTTCTTCCTTATCTATTTTACAAGTTACATCCTCAAAAAATTCCAGTGGATTAGTCAAGCATGATTTACCTTTTGTAAATCCATTTTGACTTCGTCCAATCCAGTCACTGCTTTCCAAGTGCTCTGCTATTACATCTTTTATAATGGACTCTAGCATTTTCTCCAGTACCGATGTCAAGCTTACCGGTCTATAATTCCCCACCTTTTCTCTACCACCTTTTTGGAAGTGGGTAACTTTAGCTACCCGCCAATCCATGGGTACCGTTCCAGAGTCTATCGAGTTCTGGAAGAGGACCAGCAATGCATCTACTAGTTCTAGGGCCACTTCCTTAAGTACCCTGGGATGTAGATTATCAGGCCCTGGGGATTTATCGGCAATCAGTCCCATCAATTTTCCTAACACCATTACCCTACAAATACTGATTTCTTTCAGGTCCACCCTTTCATCAGACCCTATTTTCCCCGGCATCTCTGGGAGGTTATTTGTATCCTCCTTTGTGAAGACAGAACCAAAATATGTATTTAGTTGGTCTGCCATTTCTTTGTTCCCTATTATAATTTCCCCCGATTCTGACTGCAAGGGACCTATGCTTGACTTCACCAATCATTTTCTCTTCACATATCTATAAAAGCTTTTACAGTCAGTTTTTATGTTCTCTGCAAGCTTACTCTCATATTCTTTTTTCCCTTTCTTAATTAATCCCTTTGTCCTCCTTTGTTGAATCCTAAACTGCTCCCAATCCTCAGGATTATTTCTTTTCCTGGCCAATTTATATGCCCTCTCCTTGGAAATTAAGCTATCCCTAATTTAACTTGTTAGCCACGGTTGTGTCACCTTTTTTGTTTTATTTTTATGACAAACTGGGATGAACAAATTCTGTAGTTCATCCATTCGGTCTTTGAATGTTTGCTATTGCCTATCCACCGTCAACCCTTTGAGTGCCATTCCCCAATCAATCCGACCCAACTCGCTCCTCAGACCATCATAGTTTCCTTTATTTAAATTGAGGACCCTAGTCTCCGAGTCAACTACTTCATTCTCCATCTTAATGAAGAGTTCGATCATATTATGATCGCTCCGACCCAAGGGGCCTCTTACAACAAGATTGGTAATTAATCCTTTCTCGTTACATAATACCCAGTCTTAGATGTTCTGATCTCTGGTTGGTTCCTCGACATATTGGTCCAGGAAACCATCCCATAAACACTCCAGGAATTCCACAGTATTGTTACTCATTTGGTTGGCCCAATCTATATGTAGATTAAAGTCACCCATGATGACTGCTGTGCCGTTATTGCACGCTTCTTCAATTTCTCTTTTAATGCCATCCCCAACCTCTGCCTTACTCTTTGGAATTCTATAAACAACTCCCACTAACGGTTTTTTCCCCTTAGAATTTCTCAATTCTACCCATACAGATTCCACCTCATCAGAGCTAATATCCTTCATTACAATTGTGTTAATCCCTTCTTTAACCAGTAAAGCTACCCCACCTCCCTTTCCTTTTTGCCTATCTTTCCTGAATATCGAATACCCCTGGATGTTGAGTTCCCAGTCCTGGCCTTCCTTGAGCCACGTTTCCATAATCCCAAACAAATCGTATTTGTTTACTTGTATTTGCACAGCCAATTCATCCAACTTCTCACAATTGCTCCTCGCATTAAGACACAAAGCCTTCAGGCTTGTTTTTTTAACGATCTTAGTCCTATTAGAATTATTATTTACTGTGGCCATGTTTGATTTAAACCGTTGGCCACTTTGATGATTCACCTGGCAGTGGTGGCGATTTTTCATATGGTCACCAGCCTCACCCCCAACAGCGACCATTTTGATGATATCACCTGCTGGCGGTGGTGGCCATTTTTCATATGGTCACCAGCCCCACCCCCACAACAGCGACCATTTTGATGATATCACCTCCTGCCAGCAGTGGCCATTTTTCATATGGTCACAGGCCACAGCCCCACAACTGCAGCCATTTTGATGAAATCACTTCCTGGCGGTGGTGCCATTTTTCATATGGTCACCAGCGCGACCCCCACAACTGAGGCCATTTTGATGATATCACCTCCTGGCAGTGGTGGCCATTTTTCATATGGTCACCAGCCTCACCCACACAACAGTGGCCACTTTGGTGATATCACCTCCTGGCAGTGGTGGCCATTTTTCATATGGGCACAAGCCCCACCCCCACAACAGCGACCATTTTGATGAAATCGTCTCCTGGCGGTGGTGGCCATTTTTAATATGGTCACCAGCCCCACCCCCAACAGCGGCCATTTTGATGATATCACCTGCTGGCTGTGGTGGCCATTTTTCATATGGTCACCAGCCCCACCCACACAACAGCGAAACTTTTGATGATATCACCTCCTGCCAGCAGTGGCCATTTTTCATATGGTCACCAGCCGCAGCCACACAACTCTGGCCATTTTGATGATGGCACTTCCTGGCGGTGGTGGCCATATTTGATGCAGCAACAAAGCTGTAAATATCAGCCCAGATCCTGTCAAACTGCTTATTTGTCTCCAGGTCTGATCAATAATGTCTCTGCTTCCTCTTCGCTCTCTTACAGTTAACTTGGTGGCGATTGTGATCCTGTCCCGAGGAAAGTGCGGTCTCTCCAAATGTATCACTCGCTACCTGTTGGGAATGGCAGTGGCCGATCTCCTGGTCATCATCTCCGATCCCTTATTGAGGTGGACAGCTCTGATTTATTTCCCAGGTTCATTCCTCTTCATTACTCCCGTGTGTAGTCTCATTGTCTTCCTGGTGTATGCAAGCATAGAGGTTTCTGTCTGGCTCACAGTCGCTTTCACCTTTGATCGGTTTGTGGTCATTTGTTGTGAGAAACTGAAAACAAAATATTGCACTGAGAAAACGGTGGCTGTGGTTATTGGAGCAGTGAGTGTGCTGGGCTTTTTAGAGTCAGTCCCCTGGTACTTTATACATAAACCTTACTTTATGATTGATAATGTTCCCTGGTATTGTATCGCTAAACCGAGCTTCTTTACTTCCTCCGCATGGGCCGCATTTGTCTTGTTTCATCGAATTTTAACCCCTTGTGTCCTCCGAATCACAGAATCACAGAAGCCCCACAGTGCAGATAGAGGCCATTTCGGCCCATCGAGCCTGCACCGACACATATCCCACCCTATCCCCGTAACCCCATGTATTTAATCCCCCTAACACTAAGGGTCAATTTATCACAGCCAATCAACCTAACCTGCACATCTTTGGACTGTGGGAGGAAACCGGAGCACCCGGAGGAAGCCCACGCAAACACGGGGAGAATGTGCAAATTCCACACAGACAGTCATCCGAGGCCGGATTCGAAAACGGATCCCTGGCGCTGTGAGGCAACAGTGCTAACCACTATGCCACCTGTTCTTTCTGATTTTGCTGCTCAATGTCCTGACGGTCAGACGTATTTTAGTGTCCAGCAGAGTCCGCAGGGGACTCCGGGGCAGCAGCGATGGAGAGAATTACAAGGACCCAGAGATGGAGAACCGAAAGAAATCCACTGTTTTACTCTTCAGTATAACCGGCAGTTTTATACTGTTATGGGTGACACAGGTTTGCTTTAACATTTATTCGCGAATTACCGATATTCGGTCTTATTCCTCCGTCAATGACCCTATTGTTATCACAAAACACACAGCAGGAATGCTTCAGCTTCTCAGTTCCTGCACCAACACGTGTATTTATGTTGCGATCCAGACTAAATTCAGAGAGGAGTTGAAGAACGTGGTGAAATACCCACTCAATCTAATAGTTAAATTAGTTAAATCATAGAAAGAGCTGAAGAGTTTGCAGCACTAGAACTGCAGCCCAATTCATCCCCCATCTCCTGCACTCCCCGCTGGACAGACAGCACATTTGACATTGGCAGCACTGAGTCCTGAGATGATCTTATACCTCATTTTGATGTCAGAATTTATTGAAAATCCGACCTATTGAGGCGGGTCACCTTTGCAGACGACACATGACTTGTTTCTCCAAAGGGCAGCGCTGAATAGCTCAGCTGGACTTCAACTGAAAAAGCTGCTGTTAACCCGCTGACCGAATGACAGAGGAAGGCAGAGAAAATACCAACAGCGACAGACAATAGCTGAATAGCAAAAAGGAGCAGAAGTAAAGATAGAAATAAGAAGGTAAAGAGGCACAATAACGTTACAAGCTAATAAATGCACAAAGAAGCAGAGATTGAAACATGTAGAGTCAGAAAAAGACAGAGACATCCATGAAGAGAAGATGGATAGACAGAAAGAGGCAGAAAGTCAGAGAAAGGGAGAAAGGAAAAAAAGGAAAGACTGAAAGAAAAAAGGAAGGAAGGAAAGAAGGAAAGGAAGAAAGCTAGCTGCCTTGAAACTAAATATTGGAATGCCCACCCGAAACTTCACTGCATCTCTACCACTCTCTGCCTCTTAAAACACTGTGGGTACAAGAGCAGGCCAGAGGCTGGGAATTCTGCGGCGAGTGTCTCACATCCTGACTCCCCAAAGACTATCCACCATCTACAAGGCACAAGTCAGGAGTGTGATGTAATACTCTCCACTTGCCTGGATGAGTGCAGCTCCAACAACACTCAAGAAGCTCGACACCATTCAGGATAAAGCAGCCCGCTTGATTGGCACTCCATCACCCTTCAACATTCACTCCCTGCACCACCGGTGCACTGTGGCTGCAGTGTGTACCATCTACAAGATGCACTGCAGCAACTCGCCAAAGCTCCTTCAACATCACCTTCCAAACCCGCGACCTCTACCACTAAGAAGGACAAGGGCAGCAGACGCATGGGAACATCACCATCTACAAGTTCCCCTCCAAGCCACAGGCCATCCTGACTTGGACCTTTATCGCCGTTCCTTCACTGTCGATGGGCCAAATTCCTGGAACTCCCTTCCTAACAACATTGTGGGTGTACCTACACCATCTGGACTGCAGCGGTTCAAGAAGGTGGCTCACCACCATCTTCACAAGGGCAATTAGGGATGGGCACTAAATGTAGGCCTACCCAGCCAGCGACGCCCACATCCCATCAAAGAATAAAACAAAACCATCCTCCTTCACCAAGCTTTTGGACATCTGTCCTGATATCTCCTTCTGTGACTCGGTGGTAAAATAATTTTATTGAAATCGCTCTTGTTCTGCTCCTTGGGACGCTTTGCTACGTTAGATGCACAATATAAATCTAACTTGTTGGAGGAAGGATAGAAACATATACAAAGAAAATCAAGAAAGAGTTGGACAAGTTTTGGTCCACAATACAAAGCTTCTTTTAATTTGCATTTATACTGCCTCTTTTATATCTACTTAACTCCAAACACTTCATGTAATGAATGATACAATGAAGTGTGGTTCCAGTTATGTAGCTAATATGTTAATGGATAAACAATAACAAAATACTGTGGATGCTGGAAATCTGAAATAACAACAGAAAATGCTGGAAACATTCAGCAGGCCAGGCAGCATTCGTGGAGAGAGAGACCGAGTTAACGTTTCAGGTGTGGGACCCTTCTGCAGAACTGGAACAAGTTAGAGATGTATCAGGTGCAGAGGCAGGGAAAAGGGGAGAGGGGAGAATGGAACAAAAGGGATAGACTCTCATCGGATTGAAGGCAGGAGAGATTAATTGTTGCAAATGGGGATGGCAGAATCATCAACAGCTCTCGCCTGAACAAATGGGGGCTGGGGATTCTGATCTGAAATTGTTAAACTCAATTTCGATTCCAGCAGGTTGTAAAGAGCCTGATCGAAAGATGGGGTGCTGTTCCTCGAATTAATTAATATAACTGTTAATGAAGATAAATGTTTTGCATCTGAACAGACGATTTTTAAAAATCTTTTCCAAATTTATAATTACAAGACAAACGCAGATTCTGTGACCGCTTGGCTGAACATCTCCATTCAGTCCGTAAGGGTGACGCCGAGCTTCCGGTCGCCTGTCACATTGATTCTCTGCTCCACTCCCACTCTGATCTCTCTGTCCTCGGCCACCTACACTGCTCCAATGAAGCTCGAGAAAGTTCGAGGAACAGCACCTCATCTTTCGATTTGTCATGTTACACCTTCCGGACTCCACATCGAGTTCAACAATTTCAGGACACAATCCCCTGCCCCCGTTTTTTTCGGCCGGCAGCCTTTGATGATTTTGCCATTCCCAGTTACAGCTTTTCTCGACCCATCTTCTGTTTCTTTACTTCTCCCATTCCCCTCGCCCTTTGTGTCGCAGCATCATCTCTTTCGTCATTCACTCTCTCCTTCCTTCCAACCTATCACAGACCTCCCGCTTTGTTCTTTCCTCCCCTCCACCTTTCCCTGCATCGGCACTTGCACACTACCTGGGACAGCTCTAACCTTTTCCGGATCTAATGAAAGGTCATCGATCTGAATCCTTAAATTTGTTTCTCTCTCCACAGATGCTACATGACCAGCTGGGTGTTTCCACCATTTCTTGTTTATATTTCATAATTATATTGTTAAGTGTGTTTTTATTTATATAAAATAATATACCCATAATGTCTAAGAATAGCAATACATTTATGACTTCCAAGAACACTGGAATTAAAGTTGATTATTAATTCTAAAAGCGTTAGAAAGAGGTAGAGAAGCCAAAGAGATAGATTAAGAAAATGTTTGATAGAAGAAAGAGGGAAAGTATGGGAATGAAAAACTGAGAGATGTAAATAAGTGATAAGGAAATGTAGTCAACATTAAAAACACAGAGAAAGAGAAATACAAATCCAGGAATGGAATGATAGTGAAACAGTATGTTAGAGAAAGACAGAGATTGAAAGTTAAAAAGAAACAAACAGAAGCAGACAAAAAGAGAAAAGTTTACACACAGAGAAACAGAGACTCAGAAATAAACAGAGGGGAACCAATATCGTTGCGGGGAGGTTTGCTAGCACTGCTGGGGGGGGTTTAAACTAATTCGGCAGGGGAATGGGATACAGAGTGGAGCTATAGTAGGGGGTGATGTACAGCCAAATAAGGAGGAAAAAACAAGTCAGCAGGGAAGGCAGAGCAAAGATGAGAAGGCAAAAGGGAATATGGCAGGGCTGGAAGGCATTTATTTTAATGCAAGGAGTCTTGCAAATAAGGTGGATGAACTGAAGTTGTTGTTGAACACATGGGAGTACGATATTGTTGCTATCACGGAGACATGGTTGAGGGAGGGTCAGGACTGGCAGCTAAATATTCCGGGGTATAGAATCTTCAGGCGAGACAGAGGGGGGTGTAAAAGGGGAGGGGGTGTTGCAATATTAATTAAGGAGTCTATTACTGCTGTAAGGAGGGATGATATATTAGCGGGTTCCTCTAATGAGGCCATATGGGTCGAACTTAAAAACAAAAAGGGGTCAAGCACCTTGCTGGAATGTACTATAGGCCCCCAAACAGTCAGGGGAGATAGAGGAACAGATATGCAGGCAGATATCAGAAAAGTGTGAAAATAATAGTGTAGTAATAGTGGGGGATTTCAACTTCCCCAATATAAATTGGGATAGTCAGAGTGTGAAAGGCTTGGAGGGAGCAGAATTCTTAAAGTGCATCCAGGAAAGCTTTTTGAGCCAACATGTAGAAAGTCCTACAAGAGAGGGGGCGGTACTGGACCTAATTCTAGGGAATGTAGCCGGGCAGGTGGTGGAAGTGTCTGTAGGAGAGCATTTTGGCGATAGTGACCACAATTCGGTGAGATTTAAGGTGGTCATGGAAAAAGACAAAGACGGCCCGGAAATCAGGGTTCTAAATTGGGGGAAGGCCGATTTTAATAAGATAAAAGACAGGATCTGGCAAAAGTGGACTGGGAGCAGCTACCTATAGGAAAATCCACATCAAAACAGTGGGAGGCTTTCAGAAGGGAAATAGAGAGAGTACAACACCAACATGTTCCTGTAAAGGTCAAGGGTGGGACCAACAAGCAAAGGGAACCTTGGATGACAAAGGATATACAAAAATGCAATGGGAAAAAAAGGGGGGCTTTTGGCAGTTACAAAAGACAAAAGACGGTGGAAGCCCTAGAGGAGTATAGGAGGTGCAGGGGCATACTTAAAAAGGAAATTAGGAGGGCGAGGAGGGGCCATGAAATAACACTGGCGAGCAAAATAAAGGAAAATTCTAAGATGTTTTATAAGTATATTAAGGGCAAGAGGATAACCAGGGAAAGGGTAGGGCCCATTAGGGACCAAAGTGGCAAGCTGTGTGTAGAGCCAGATGAAGTAGGTGGGGTTTTAAATGAATTTTTTGCCTCAGTGTTCACTATGGAGAAAGACGATGTAGATATAGAAGTCGGGCAAGGGGACTGTGACATACTTGAACATATTAGCATCGAGAGGGTGGAGGTACTAGCGGTTTTAGCAGGCCAAAAAGTGGATAAATCCCCAGGCCCGGACGAGATGTATCCCAGGCTGTTGTGTGAGGCAAAGGAGGAGATTGCAGGGGCTCTGACACAAATTTTCAGAACCTCTCTGGCCACAGGGGATGTACCAGAGGACTGGAGAACAGCTAATGTAGTACCATTATTCAAGAAGGGTAGCAGGGATAAACCAGGGAATTACAGGCCAGTGAGCCTAACATCTGTGGTAGGGAAATTATTGGAAAAAATTCTGAGGGACAAAATTATTCTCCACTTGGAGAGGCAAGGATTAATCGGGGATAGTCAGCATGGCTTTGTCAAGGGTAAATCATGTCTGACCAATCTGATTGAATTTTTCGAGGGGTGACTAGGTGTGTGGATGAGGGAAATGCTGTGGATGTGGTTTACATGGACTTCAGTAAAGCTTTTGTCAAGGTCCCGCATAGGAGACTGGTCAAGAAGGTAAGAGCCCATGGGATCCAGGGGGCCTTGGCGCATTGGATCCTAAACTGGCTGAGTGGCAGGAGGCAGAGGGTGATGGTCGAAGGTTGCTTTTGTGACTGGAAGCCTGTGTCCAGTGGGGTACCTCAGGGATCGGTGCTGGGTCCCTTGCTGTTTGTGATCTACATTAATGATTTGGATGAGAATGTAAAGGGTATGATCAGTAAGTTCGCGGATGACACGAAAATTGGTGGGGTGGTGAATTGCGAGGAGGAAAGCCTCAGGCTACAGGACAATATTAACGGGTTGGTCAGATGGGCGGAAAAGTGGCAAATGGAATTTAACCCGGAAAAGTGCGAGGTGATGCATGTTGGGCGGACAAATAAGGCAAGGGAATACACAATGAGTGGTAGGACCCTAGGAAGTACAGAGGGTCAGAGGGACCTTGGTGTACATGTACATAATTCCCTGAAGGCAGCAGAACAGGTAGATAAGGTGGTTAAAAAGGCTTATGGGATACTTGCCTTCATTAGCAGAGGCATAGAATATAAGAGCAGGGAGGTTATGATGGAGCTGTACAAAACGCTGGTGAGGCCACAGCTGGAGTACTGTGTGCAGTTCTGGTCGCCTCACTATAGGAAGGATGTGATTGCTTTGGAGAGGATGCAGAGAAGATTCACCAGGATGTTACCTGGGATGGAGCGCCTCAGCTATGAAGAGAGACTGGACAGGCTGGGGTTGTTTTCCTTGGAGCAAAGAAGGCTGAGGGGGGACCTGATTGAGGTGTACAAAATGATGAGGGGCATAGATAGGGTAGATAAAGAGGAACTTTTCCCCTTAGTAGGGGGGTCAATAACAAGGGGGCACAGATTCAGG
Source organism: Somniosus microcephalus (assembly GCF_052327205.1). Classification (NCBI taxonomy): domain Eukaryota; kingdom Metazoa; phylum Chordata; class Chondrichthyes; order Squaliformes; family Somniosidae; genus Somniosus; species Somniosus microcephalus. The sequence goes on along the minus strand of NW_028225184.1, from coordinate 41,199,992 downwards.
GTAAGGGGCAGGAGATTTAGGGGGGATTTGAGGAGGAACTTTTTCACCCAGAGGGTGGTTGGAAGCTGGAACTCAATGCCTGAAAGGGTGGTAGAGGCAGGAACCCTCACAACATTCAAGAAGCATTTGGATGAGCACTTGAAATGCCATTGCATACAAGGCTATGGAGCAAATGCTGGAAAATGGGATTAGACTGGACAGGGAGGGATGGGCGGCGCAGACACGATGGGCCGAAGGGCCTCTTTCTGTGCTGTAAAACTCTATGACTCTATGACTCTATGACAGACAGAAAGAGAAAGAGAAAAAGTTGCAGACACCGAGCAAGAGCGACAATGTGGCTGATGGAGGGAGTAGACATAGGTGTCAGAGACAACCAGAGGCAGACTGACAGTAACAGAGGGAGAGAGAGAGGCAGGCAGAAAAAATGCAGCTTGACAGATCGAAGAAGATAAAGACAGCAATAGAGAGGCAGAAAATAACAGAGGTGGAAATAACAGGACCGAAACACAGAAAAGAGACCGAGGAAGAGAAATATACACAGAGAGACAGCGACAATGAGAGGCAGACAGAGGTAAAAAGAGAAATGAAGTTAGGGACAGAGAATGAGTTTAACACATACCTCTTATATCTCTTTTCCGGGGTAATACACTTTTAGGTCTAACTCCAAATGTGACGCCTGGAGACTGCACAATACAGTCACTCAGTTTTGTGTAACTGACCCTGACCATCACTTAGTGCAGGAGGGTTTCCAACTGCTCTTAACCCTTCGCCTGTATTACTAAGCATCACAGGGACCCGCAGTATTGTCCTGTGTTGTACAGTGTCAGCTGTGGCACAGTGGGTAGCCCACTACCCTCTCAATCAGATCTATGTGCATTCACATGCATTCCAGAGTTTTCAGCACAAAAATCTAGGCTCTTAATCAACTGCAGTGTTGAAGGAGTGCTGCACTGTCGGAGGTGTTGTATTTCGAATGAGACGTTAAAGCAAAACTGCATCTGCCCTCTCAGGTGGACGTTAAAGATCCCAAGGCACTACTTTGAAGAAGAGCAGCGGAGTTCTTCGCAGTATCCTGGTAAATAGTGCTCCCTCAATTAACATAACAGAAACAGATTATCTGGTCATTATGACATTGCTGCTTGTGGGATATTGCTGTTCGCTAATTGGCTGCTGTGTTTCGGACATTAGAACAGTGACGACACTGCAAAAGTATTTGATTGGCTGTAAATGCTCTGTGGTGTCCGGTCATCGTGAAAGGTGCTATATAAATGCAAGACTTTCTTTCGTTTTTCCTGCTCTGTTATGGCCCATATTCTATTCCGTACAGATTAAATAAAAATGATCAATAAAGTGATAACAGCTAAATACTGTATCCAATAAATCTCAGGCTCAGTCAAGTTTTATGTCTAACATTTGAAATAAAGTCTAGAATTGCATATTCTACAAAAACTGCCTTCTACATACGCTTTATTTCAAAATAACAAACTTCAATCCGTTTACCTTTTACTGAAGTTCACATTTCAGGGATTAATTCACTCTGCGCACTGCATTCTCTGGGTTAAAAACTAGCCTGTCCATTTTTAACACAGTTTGTAAACCCGATTATTTTAAAACTTTTTATTTAAACCCAACAATGATTTCACTGGAACAGCAAATTAAGCCTCTCAGTGTCCCTCACCATAACAAGCTCTTACTGGCATGACCTATTCACTGAGGCTTAACAGCCCGTCCTACCTTACACATTATATCTAAATACAAGTGGGACCAACAGGCTGCACCATAAAGAGAGGCACTCACATGGGAATCGGATGATTAAAGTTCCATGTCTGTCACCATTGGATGAACTCTAAGGAAATAAATTGCGATGGAAGAAATCCAATAATATTTCAGATGTCTATAGCGACAGGAAAAATAAACTGGTGTTCTAGGTATCTGTTGGGATGTAGAAATCCACTGCCATTCCAGAAATCAATTGTGGTTCCAGAAATCTATTGAATCAGGAGAAATCTTTTGGGATACCAGAAATGTATTGGTGTTAGCATATGGAAATCAGTTAATTCCGCTTCTGAAAGGTTTTCATGATTAGTTCATTCAATATAGGCAAAATTTGATGGGTATCATTGGAGTAGAGAGTGGGAGAGAGATAGAGAGTGAGAGAGAAAGACGGACATCTTTCATTCAGCAACAGCCGATGTTCGCAACCAACTGGCCTTGGATATTTTCATGATAGAATGTTTAGATTGGAAATGTTATGTTATGGTAAGAATGTCTAGCGACTAGAAATGTTCCGCTTACCACAGGAAGGCCACATTGTTTTTATGTGCTTTTAAAGCTGTTGATGTATGTTGAAGAAAATGAATATTTGTGTCTCGAGTCTATGTAATGGCCAGAGACTACTATATTAGACAAAGCTTTTTCCAGTGTTCAAGCAGCACGGAAAGACCCATGGCTAATTTTTGTTGCTCTATCTGAGATTTTACTCCGCTTGCAAAGTGTTTTTATTGCTTTTACTGCTGAAGTTAAAGAATTAAATGATTATAATCAGACGACTGAACTCGTTGCTGCTCAAGTAAACAAGCAGTACTGTTTAAGACAACATTGTCTAGTCGAGCGAATGACCTAATCTTGCTGCTTAGCTCATAGAAATTGGAGCAGGAGTAGGCCAATCGGCCCCTCGAGCCTGCTCCACCATTCAATAAGATCATGGCTGATCTGATCCTAACCTCAAATCTTCTATCACCCTCCAACGCACCCGAACCCATGTGATCTCTTGGGAGAGGCAAAAACCAGATAAAAAACCCAATGGCCGATTTGGGAGCAAAAATCTGGGAAATTCCTCTCCGATCCATCTAGGCAATCGAAACTCGTCCAGGAGATCACTCTGTCCCTGTATTTCCTACAACACTTACCTTCTGTACAAGGTGATCTCCATCCCAGCAAGGAACAGACCCAATTTACTCTTGAAGTAAACCTAGCTGGCAGCCTGTTCGATGTCTTCACTAATCCCTGTGAATAGAACCATTTCCTGAAATCTAACACAGAATTAGAACACAAGAAGCAGGAGCAGGACCAGGCTACACCGCCCCGAGCCCGCTCCACTAACCACAAGGCCATGACCGATCCGATCCTAGACTCATGTCCAATTTCCTGTCCGCTCCCCGTAACCCTTAATTCCCTTTACTTCTAGGAAACTGTTTATTTCTGTTTTAAATGTATTTAATGATGTAGCTTCCACAGCTTTCGGGGGAAGCAAATTCCACAGACCTACTACCCTCTGAGTGAAGAAGTTTCTCCTCATTTCAGTTTTGAAATCGCAGCCCCTTATTCTAATATTATGCCCCCTAGTTCTAGTTTCACCCATCATTGGGAGCATCCTCACCGCATCCAACCGATCAAGCCCCTTCACAATCTCATATGTTTCAATAAGTTCGCCTCTCATTCTTCTGAAGTGCAATGCGTAGGATCCCAATCTCCTCAACCTCTCCTCATATCTCCAGCCCCTCATCCCCAGGATTAACCGAGTGAACCTTCTTTGTACTGACTCGAGAGCAAGTATGTATTTTCTTAAGTATGGACACCAAAACTGTATGCAGTATTCCAGGTGCGGTCTCATAATACCTTGTACAACTGCAGCAATACCTCCCTGTTTTTATATTCTATCCCCCTAGCAATAAAAGCCAACATTCCCTTGACCTTCTTGATCACGTGCTCATCCTGCATACCAACTTTTTGAGTTTCGTCCACCAGGAACCTCAGATCCATTTGTACTACAGTACATTCCAGTTTCTTGCCATAAAGAAAATAACTTGCTCTATGATTTTTCCTGCCAAACTTCATAACCTCACACTTCCCAGTATTGAATTCCATCTGCCAAATCTCTGCCCACTTACTTAGCCTGTCTATGTCCCTTTGCAGGATTTTTTATGTACTTCTTACTCACTTCTTTCCCTCCCATCTTTGTTTCATCTGCAAACTTTGATATGTTACACTCGGTCCCCTCCTGCAAATCATTAATATAGATTGTAAAGAGTTGGAGACCCAGCACTGACCCCTGCAGAACACCACTCGGTACTGATTGCCAGTCTGAGAATGAACCATTTATCCGAAATCCCTGCTTTCTGTTAGAGAGCCAATCCTCCACCCATGCAAGAATATTACCCCCATTCCCGTGATAATTGTTTTTTGAGCAATAATCTTTGGTGTGGCACCTTGTCAATTGCCTTTTGGAAGTCTAAATACAATACGTTCACTGGGTCCCCTGTATACAACCTGTATGTTAATTCCGCAAAATACTCAATCAAATTTGTCAAACATGACTTCCCCTTTTTGAAACCATGCTGACTTTGTCCTATTAAATTATGTTTATCCAAATGCCCCATTACTGTCTCCTTAAGAATGGACTCTAAAATTTTACCAACCACAGATGTTAGGCTAACAGGTCTATAGTTTCCAGCCTTCTGCCTAATACAATTTTTAAATAAGGGTGTTACATTAGCAGTTTTCCAATCTGCCGGGACCTTTGCTGAATCCAGGGAGTTTTGGAAAATGATTACCAATGCATCCACAATCCCTACCAGCAGGTCCAGGGGATTTATCCGCGTTGAGTCCCATTATTTTACCGAGTACCACTTCCTTAGTGATTTTAATCTTATTTAGCTCCTCCCCCCCTAGAGCCCCCTGTTTGTCCAGTGTTGGGATATTGTTAGTGTCCTCTTCCGTAAAGACTGATACTGTTCAGCGTTTTTGCCATCTCCATGTTTCCCACCATTAATTTCCCGGTCTCATCCTCTAAGGGACCAACATTTACTTTAGCCACCCTTATTCTTTTTATATAACGATAGAAATTTTGCTATCTGTTGTTACTTTTTGCTAATTTACTTTCATAATCTATCTTCCCTTACTTAATCAATCTTTTAGTTATTTCTTGCTGTCTTTAAAGACTTCCCAATCTTCTATCCTCCCACTAGATTTGGCTAACTTATATGCCCTTGTTTTTAGTCGGATACTATCTTTAATTACTTTCTTATCCACGGATGGCAATCTTTTCTTTTACACGCTTTTTCCTCAGTGGGATATATATTTTTTGGAAGTTGGAAAATAACTCCTCAAATGTACACCACTGATCATGTACCGTCTTACACTTTAATCTATTTTCCCAGTCCACTCTAATCAATTCCGCTCTCATACCTTCATAGTCTCCTTTATTCAAGCTCAGCACGCTTCTTTGAGATCCAACCTTCTCACCCTCTAACTGAATATGGAATTAAACCATGTTATGGTCACTCATTCCAGGGGATCCTTTATTAGGACATTTGCAATTAATCCTGTCTCATTACACAGGACCAAACCTAAGGTTGCTTGCCCCCTGGTCGGTTCAGTTACATACTGCTCAAGAAACCAATCCCTCATACACTCAATGAACTCTTCCTCATGGCTTTCCTGCCCAATTTGATTTGTCCAGTTAATATGATAGTTAAAATCCCCCATAATTATAGCTGTTCAATTATTAAAAGCCTCAACTATTTCCTGATTAATACTCCGTCCAACAGAGTTGCAACTGTTCAGAGGCCTATAGACTACTCCCACTAGTGTTTTTTCCCCCTTATTATTCCTTATCTCCACCCAAACTGTTTCACTATCCTGCTCCTTTGACCCAATATCATGCCTCTGTATTAAGTGATTCCTTCCTTTATTAACATAGCCACCCCACCTCCCCTTCCTCCTTGTTGTCCTTTCTGATTATTAAATAACCTGCTATGTTTATTTCCCAGTCATGGTTACCCTGCAGCCATGTTTCTGTAATGTCCTCAAGATCATACCCATAGGTAGTTATTTGTGCTGTTAACTCGTCCATTTTGTTACGAATGCTAGTGCATTCAGATGAAGAACTTTCAAATATGTTTTGTGACACTTAGTTCCTGCTTTTTCCCCTTTTACTACTTTGCCTTTTACTCCATACCTTCTGTCCCTTCCTGACACGCTCTGGTTTTTAATCTTCCCACTACTACCGAAGTCTATGACCTTCTCCGTTGTCATTTTTATTATTTGCTCTCTAGGAACCTCCCCCCCCGACTAATTAGTTTTAAGCCCTCTCTACAGCTCTAGTTATATGATTCGCCAGGATTCTAGTCCCAGCACTGGCCAAGTGAAGTCTGTACCAACGGAAGAGCTCCCTCCTGTCCCAGTACTGGTTCCAGTGTCCCAAGAAGCAAAACCCATTTTTCCCAGACCAATCTTGGAGCCACGCATTCAACTGTCTTATTTTATTAATCCTAGCCAAATTCGCACGTGGCTCAGGCAATAATCCAGAGGTTCTGGTTTATTAATTTGACCCCTAGCTGCTCATACTCCTTTAACAGAACCTTCTTCCTTGTCCTATCTATGTCGTTTGTCCAAAATGGACCGCGGCAACTGGATCCTCCCCCTGCCATTCCAAGTTTCTCTCCAGCCCAGAAGAGATCTCCTTAACCAAGGAATCCCGCCCTCGACTGCAGAGAACCCTATCTATCCCGCTAATGATACTATCCCCTGCCGCTACAACATTTCCTTTTATTCCCCCACTTGAATGGCCCCCTTTTCCACGGGGCTGTGGCCAGGTTGCTCATCCTCCCTGCAGTCCCTGCTCCTGACCTCACAGGGAGTAACAACCTCGAACCTTTTGGACAAGAGCAAGGGCTGTGGCTCCTCCAGCTCTACCTTCTGAATCCCCGTACCTGCCTCACTCATAGTCAGACCGTCCTGTTCCTGACCACGGACTACATCTGACTTAATTAATTTCATCGGTGTGACTACCGTTGCAGTGTCTGATGCTTGGTCTCAAACACCTCAAATCTGAGCCGGAGTTCCTCTGGCATCAAACACTTACTGCAAATTTAATCACCGTGAGCATCAATGGTCTCCACCAGCTCCCACATTTCGCAACAATAACACATCACCAGCTCCATGCTATGTAATTAATTAAATTCCTTATTATTAGTTATGAAATCTCTCTGCCCGGATATAGATAATAATATCACACCACTATTTAATAGGATTGAAAACCAGGTGCGCCGAAACGGGACTGAAGGTGAGCCACAACCATCAAGAGCTCAATCGTGAACGAGCACTGGGGCAGGAGCTGGACTGCTTTCACCATCGACAATCCAAGGCAACGCAGGGGGATTCAAGAAAAAAGCAACACACACACACATGTGTGCTGTATTCAATTTGACAGCGGGTATAGCAGATATCAAGTTACATCGTGTCTTAACGTGAAAGTCACTGAAGGATCACTGTACTAATCATATACTCCTCAATCTCTTACAAGTTTTATAGAAAGGGGGAGTTAGTTGTAAGAAAATTGGAGAATGCTCACCTCCAATAAAGGCCAAGTCCAAGAAGGAGAGGGCAAAATATATAACAGCTGTAAATATTAACGAAAATAATGGAGTATTATCTTTGATGTTGTGGGTAGAATATTATGTCCAAAAGCACGCTCGGTCAGGACCTTTTGAGAAGGATAACAGAGACTCTTACAGGGGCCTTACCATGAAATGCGATAAAGGCCGAGTCCAATAAGGAGAGGTGCAAACAGACAACAACTGAACGAATGAAATACTTAATAATAACACCGAATTACCATCATGGAGGGTGTGGGCAGAAGGTTATAAGGGCAGGCAATTGTTACAGTGTGCAGCTCACGGTTGCACACAATGTGGCGACATCAGAGTTAACAAATATCAGAGAGTTGACAGGGAGGGGAAAAGGACGCCAGCCACTAGAAACCTTGACTGGCAAACAAAGCAGTATGTTGACAAAGCTCCAGGCCTGGCATTGCCTGTCTATCTAATATGTATGTTGACCAGACACCAGGCCTGGCATTGCCTGTCAGTCGCAGCTCTATGTTGAAAAAATTCCATGCCTGGCATTGTCTGTCAATCTAAGCTGCATGTTGACCAGACTCCAGGCCTGGCATTGCCTTTCAATCTCAGCTGTATGTTGACCAATCACCAGGCCTGGCATTGCCTGTCACTCTTAGCTGTATGCTGACCAGACTCCAGACCTGACCTTGCCAGTCATTCTTAGCTTTATGTTGACCTGACTTCAGGCCTGGCATTGCTTGTCAATCTCAGCTGTATGTTGAAAAAATTCCAGGCCTGGCATTGCCTGTCAGTCTAAGCTGCATGTTGACCAGACTCCAGGCCTTGCATTGCCTTTCAATCTCAGCTGTATGTTGACCAATCACCAGGCCTGGCATTGCCTGTCATTCTTAGCTGTATGCTGACCAGACTCCAGACCTGACCTTGCCAGTCATTCTCAGCTTTATGTTGACCTGACTTCATGCCTGGCATTTCCTGTCAATCTCAGCTGTATGTTGAACAAATTCCAGGCCTGGCATTGCCTGTCAATCTAAGATGTGTGTTGACCAGACACCAGACCTGACCTTGCCTGTCATTCTCAGCTTTATGTTGACCTGACTTCAGGCCTGGCATTATCTGTCAATCTCAGCTGTATGTTGACCAGACTCCAGGCATGGCATTGCCTGTCAATCTAAGCTCTATGTTGAGCAGACGCCAGGCCTGGCATTGCCTGTCAATCTAAGCTGTATGTTGACCAAACTCCAGGCCTGGCATTGCCTGTCAACCTATGCTTTATGTTGACCAGTCTGCAGGCCTGGCATTGTATGCCAATCTAAGCTGTATGTTGAATAAACTCCAGGCCTGGCCTTGCCTGTCAATCACAGCTGTATGTTGACCAGACTCCACGCCTGTTATTGCCTGTCAATCTAAGGTGCATGCTGACCAAAGTCCAGGCCTGGCATTGCCTGTCAATCTATGCTTTATGTCGAACAAATTCCAGGCCTGGCATTGCCTGTCAATCTAAGCTGTATGTTGAACAGACTCCAGGCCTGGCACTGCTTTTCTATCTAAGCTGTATGTTGACCAATCTCCAGGCCTGAATTTGCCTGTCAATATAAGCTGTATGTTGACCAGACATCAGGCCAGGCATTAACTGTCAATCTGAGCTGTATGCTGACCAGAATCCAGGCCTGGCATTGTCTGTCAATCTAAGCTGTATGTTGACCAATCTCCAGGCCTGAATTTGCCTGTCAATATAAGCTGTATGTTGACCAGACATCATGCCAGGCATTAACTGTCAATCTAAGCTGTATGTTGACCAGGCATCAGGCCAGGCATTACTTGTCAATCTAAGCTGTATGTTGACCAGAACCCAGCCGTGGCATTGCCTGTCAATCTAAGCTGTATGTTGACCAGAATCCATCCGTGGCATTGCCTGTCAATCTAAGCTGTATGCGGACAACACTCCAGGCCTGGCATTGCCTGTCAATCTAAGCTGTATGCGGACAAGACTCCAGGCCTGGCATTGCCTGTCAAGCCATGCTGTATGTTGACCTGACGCCACACCTGGTGTTGCCTTTCAATCTCAGCTGTATGCTGACCAAACTCCAGGCCTGGCATTGCCTGTCAATCTAAGCTGTATGCGGACAAGACTCCAGGACTGGCATTCACAGTCAATCTAAGCTGTATGTTGACCAGGCATCAGGCCAGGCATTACTTGTCAATCTAAGCTGTATGTTGACCAGTACCCAGCCGTGGCATTGCCTGTCAATCTAAGCTGTATGTTGACCAGAATCCATCCGTAGCATTGCCTGTCAATCTAAGCTGTATGCGGACAACACTCCAGGCCTGGCATTGCCTGTCAATCTAAGCTGTATGCGGACAAGACTCCAGGCCTGGCATTGCCTGTCAAGCCATGCTGTATGTTGACCTGACGCCACACCTGGTGTTGCCTTTCAATCTCAGCTGTATGCTGACCAAACTCCAGGCCTGGCATTGCCTGTCAATCTAAGCTGTATGCGGACAAGACTCCAGGACTGGCATTCACAGTCAATCTAAGCTGTATGTTGACCAGGCATCAGGCCAGGCATTACTTGTCAATCTAAGCTGTATGTTGACCAGAACCCAGCCGTGGCATTGCCTGTCAATCTAAGCTGTATGTTGACCAGAATCCATCCGTAGCATTGCCTGTCAATCTAAGCTGTATGCGGACAACACTCCAGGCCTGGCATTGCCTGTCAATCTAAGCTGTATGCGGACAAGACTCCAGGCCTGGCATTGCCTGTCAAGCCATGCTGTATGTTGACCTGACGCCACACCTGGTGTTGCCTTTCAATCTCAGCTGTATGCTGACCAAACTCCAGGCCTGGCATTGCCTGTCAATCTAAGCTGTATGCGGACCAGACTCCAGGCCTGGCATTTTCTGTCAATCTCAGCTGTATGTTGACCAAACTCAAGCCTGGCATTGCCTGTCAATCTAAGTTGTATGCAGACGAGACTCCAGGCTGGCATGCCTGTAATTCTAAGTGGAATTCTGACCAAACTCCAAGCCTGGCATTGACTGTGAAGCTTGTGGCTTAAATAGCAGCTAATAATAACTCTGGGGTGAACAACTGATGTGCGACAAAAGATATTAGGTAAAGGATAAATAATTTAAAAAGCCCACAGCCAAATGAAGTAAAGAGGACCGCTGTGGGAAGAATTAGGGTAGAAGCATAGAAGATTGGAGCAGGAGTTGGCCATTCGGCCCCTCGAGCCTGCACCACCATTCAATGCGATCATGGCTGATCAGCCAAATTCAGTACCCGGTCCCTGCTTTCTCCCCATACCCGTTGAACCCTTTAGCCTTAAGAAATATATCCAACTTCTTGTGGAATATATTTAACGTATTGGCCTCTACTGCTTTCTGTGGCAGAGAATTCCACAGTCTCACCAATCTCTGGGTGAAGAAATTCCTCCTCATTTCTGTCCAAAATGGCCTACCCCTTGTCCTTAGAATGTGACACCTGGTACTGGACTCCCTGATCATCGGGAACATCCTTCCTGCATCCAGACTGTCTAGTCCCGTCAGAATTTGATAAGTTTCAATGAGATCCCCTCTCATTCTTCTAAACTCCAGCGATAACAAGGCCAATCGTCCCAATCTCTCCTCATACGTCATTCCTGCCATCCCAGGTATCAGCCTCAAGAAGCTCTCCAGATTGACTGGCCTTGACACATTAGAGGTTTCTCTTTCAGGGAACAGAATCTGCGTGCAGAGGTATTCAATATGTTTTTGTTATGCACGATATTTTAATCTAACTACAAAGTAAGGTTCATATATCTATCTGCATTGCATTTCAGCAGCACTTCACAAACAGGCGAGCGAGCTCCAACACCCAGAAAGACAAGGGCAGCAACCGCATGGGAACAGCATCAACTTAAAATTCACCTTCACAAAATCACCTCCAAATTCGCCAACAAAAATATCAACTCCAATTTCCCATCCACAGAAAGACTGCCGTTACTTGAGAAGATCGGAGACGTAGAATTCTGCAGCGAATGGCTCACGTCCTTACTCAGCAAATGCTTTCCACCATCTACATGGCACAAGCCAGGAGTGTGAGAGAACAGGCCAAATATTTGAAATGTGTGACCGTCACAGCCGCGCTGAGATTAGTTCCTAACTGCCTTCCCTTGGTGGAGGTTTCATACTTGCACTGGTACCGGTCGTGGTGCGGGTATAATGGAGAATTTCACTGTTACTGATCACATCTGCACCTGGTCTAAAACAGCTGACCACGGGATTTCAAAGCATCCATTTCCTTGTACCGCTGGTATCCCAGAGTAAAATCTCCTGCCCAAAACCGGACTTTGGACTCCAGCTGATTTAGGTTCTTTGGCTCCGACATTCGATTTCCTACCTGATAACATCAACTACACTTCGGCATTGATAAATTGTCTGTAAAGTGCTTTGGATCGTCCCGAGGTCATGAAAGGCGCTATAGAAATGCAAGTCTTCTTTTGTTTCTTTGTAACCAAATCCCGAACTCCCCTTTTGTGGAATCTCTGTATCCGATGTGAAACTGCGCTTCAACACAATGTAATCATCATTGAGTTCCCAACCTGGCACTGCACCTGAAAATCCGCAGATCCATTTCTAATTGTACTTTCTATTTATTTTACCACAGATCCGCTAACAACACCAGTGATATCTCTTGATCAACCGACTGGTGTGTATGTAGTAGGAGAGACGGTCACCAATTCCTGCACCATGTCCGGAGATGATCGCTATTATGCCTTCTTCTTTTACAAAGATACTCAATGGCTGTACTCCGATCAAATTGCCAAAAAGTACAATATTGGATATATCTCGATTACCATTAAAGAACAAAGAGGGCGGTACCAGTGCCAGTATGGAACCTTCATCAAGGAAAGGTTGTTAGAATCTCATCTCAGCGAGTCTGTGACAGTCACTGTAGCAGGTGAATGACAAGGGACAGAGATTTGTAATTTTCTTCCAGCACACTTGGTATGTTTATAAAATCATGCTTTAATCACTGTAACTGAATTAATGGCTTAATATTAGGACTGAGGAATACAACAGAATTGGTTTTAAAGCATAAGAAAATAAGAGACAGGAGCAGGAAATGCTATTTGCACCTTCCAGCCTGCTCCACCATTCAGTAAGATCATTCGCAATCATCTACAGCACCTCCACTTTCCTGCACTATCTACATTGATTCCCTTAATGCTCAAAAATCCATCTACCTCTGTCCTGAATATACTCAACGACTGAGCCTTCACAGCCCCCTGGGGTATTGAATTCCAAAGAATCACCATCCACTCAGTGGAGAAATTTCTCCTCATTTCATTCCGAAATGGCCAAACCCTTAACCTGAGACTGTGGACCCTGGTTCCAGACTCACATTTCTCCACATTCCTGCCCACTCACTTTGCTTGTCTATATCCCCATCCAACCATCGTGCATCCTCCTCACAACTTATGTTGCACCAGCTTTGTAACATCAGCAAACTTGGCTTTGTTACATTTGGTCTCCTCATCCAAGTCATTGCTGTAGATTGTGAATAGCTGAGACTAAAGCACTGATTTTTACGTTACCCCATTAGTTGGAGCCTGTCAGCCCGAAAATGATCCATTTCTTCCTACACTCTGTTTTATGTCCGTTAACCAAACCGAAATCCATGCTATTTTATTATCCCCAATCCCATGAGCCTTAATTTTGTTTAGTGTGTGGCACATTATCGAATGCCTTCGGAAAGTCCAAATATACCACATACACTGATTCCCCCTTATCTATACTGTCAGTTAAAACCTCAATAAACTCTAACAGATTTGTCAAACCTGATTTCCCTTTCATGAATCCGTGTTGATTCTGCCCAATCCTATTATTATTTTCTAAGTGTTCAGTTGTCAATTCTTCAATAATAGATTCTAACATTTTCCCTACTACTGATGTCAGGTTCACAGGCCTCCAGTTCCCCGCTTTCTCTCTCCCTCCTTTCATAAATAGTGGGGTTAGGTTTTAATCTTATTTCTCAACTCTTGACAGGATCCCTGTAAAACTGGACCCTGCAATCACCCTTTGTGAACCTATTAGCAGCAAAGCGCGTTACTGGAGATAAGGGGATGTAATTCATCACGGGAGGTAGCGCAAAATGAGATAAAGCAAATCGTCTGCGCGATTCATACCCACCGGATTTCTGATTCCATTGTAGGCAATGGGAATGGAAATCTGGCCATGTGTAAAACGGGCTGACGATGTCGCCTGTTTTGGGTTACTATACAAGACGAATTTATACTCCATTGCATCTGAATTTTGTGAATTCAACCACGAGGAAAAACATGAGCTCACAGTCCACGGCGAAACATGGAGGATAAATCTAACCACACCCTCCAGGTGGGAAAGAAGTGGATAGGGATCAGCCTCCCGTTTTAAACTTCGCCCAATTATACCCTCCATTGAATTGAATAGAGTGCACTATGATGATAGATTATGATTGCCCCTGTAACTCAGTACTGAGGGAATGCTGTGTTATGGAGCTGAGAGACCCGATAATTTGTGATGTGAAGACCAGGTCTTCTGACAGGGGAACTGCAGACTGTCTGTTATCATCACGCAATCTATGTCCCTGATTTCCAATTTTACTCCCTAAACCTCTGGAACTACCACAGTGGAATATTTAGTGGCAAATGATTTCATCTGGCCAGACTGTTAACTCCACTGAGTGTATATTCACCTCACGAGGCACCACCAGACTGGCTGGTCATGTCATATTACAGATTCTCAGTCAGATAACCGAAATTGCAGAACGCGATTTACAAAATCATCCTGATATGCGAAATATTTTCACTTAAGTACATTTTAGGATTCCATATCCCTGAATGGATTGCATTTCGAATGCAGCACGAAAACCCTCGACCACCATCATCAAAAGGGACGATGGCAGCAGTTGCATCTGAAGAGCATCATCTCCTAGTTCCACCTGCAAGTCACGCATCATGCTGACTTGGAAATATATGTGGCGATCCTTAATCGTCACTGGGTCAAAGTGCTCAAAGTACGTAACAAACAGCATTGTGGGAACACAAGTGGGTTTAAGAAGAAGGCCGACCACCAGTTCTCAAGGGCAACTGGGTTGAGCACTAAATGCTGGCCTTGACAGCGAAGCCCACAATCCAGAGCCCAGCAACACTGAACTCCTTTATGTGAAATGAAAATCCACACAGTTTATTGGAGTTGTTCACTCAGTTTAATCAGGTTATGGCTCGAATACATTAGCAGAAATATGAATTTCAAACCAACCCTTCTTCTCCTGCTATCACAGAAGGACATTTCAATGAACAGCACAGATTTTGGAACAGGTTCCGCAGCTCGTATATTTTCTGTCCAACTTCATTAAGCAACAGTCAATTCCCCTTTTGTAGAATCTCAGTTGCTGATGCTAACATTTCCCTTGAATACATCACAATCTTTAATGAGTTACCAAACTTCATGGCACAAGAAAAATGAAGAAACCCATTTCATTTATTCTTTCCATTTATTTTACCACAGATCCGCTAACACCACCAGGGATCTCACTTGATCAGCTGACTGGGGTGTACTCAGAGGGAGAGACGGCCACCATTACCTGCACGGTGAACAGAGAGGATCACGGTCAAATCTATTTTTACAAAGGTAATCAAACGCTGAACTATCCTCAAATCGTCACAAAGAGCAACATTGGAACACTCCTGGGTACCGGTACAGACCAAGGAGGGCATTATCAGTGCCAATATAGAATCTCCATCAATAGCCGGTGGTTATGGTCCCCGATCAGTGAAGCAGTGACCATCACTATAGCAGGTAAGTGAACAGGAATACATATTCTTAATATTTCTATTCAACGATCTTTGTATTTTACCAATAAATCTAACTGGTTTCAATGATCAGTTTTTATATTTCACAGCGAGGCTCCCTGCGCTCAGCCCTTGACATTGTATTTGAAGAATGGTTTAAAAATTCGACATTTACTGTTGTGGAAAGGAAGCATTATTGCATTACACAGTATGAAAAAAAATTTACTTCACAGAAACAGACCATTCGGCCCAGCTGGTGTAAGACGGTATTTAAACTCCACATGACCCTGCTACCACACTACTTCAACTCATCCTATCTGCATATTGCTCCATTCCCTTCTCCCTCATGTGTTTATCCAGTGACCCCTTAAATGTATGCACCCTATTTGCCTCAAACACGCCAAGTAGATGTGATATCCATAATCTCGCCACCATCTGGAATTTATTAGTGAATATCTGTACTCCACGTGTAATATAACCAATGTTCTGCAGGCTGTGGCTTTTACTGTACGATCTGTGTTCCTGATTTCCAATTCTGCCCCTACATCTCGACTTATCAGAGCGAATCAGTTAATACCACAAACCACGGAGGGCGTTACCAATGCCAATATAGAGCCTCTGTCAATAGTGGGTGGTTCGAAATGACAGTCACTCTACTAGATGAGTGAAAGGGAGCAGAGACTTTTAATAGACATATTCAAAGCTCTACTGGTATATAAAAATATCACCCATCTTTCAACATAACATTGTTTAATCTTCACAGAGAGGGTCTCTGCAGTCAGCTCTTGTCTGTAACCATTAATCCTGGACACACAAGCTGACACCTTACTGTCAGCAACACCATTAATCAGAGAATTATAAAACGATGCAGCACAGAAGGAGGCCATTCGGTCTGTCGAGCCTGTGTCGGCTCTGAAAAAACTGTCCAAATAGTCCCTTAGCCTTAGCTTTAAAAGCCTTCCTAATGTGCGACGCCCTGAATTAGACACAATACTCCTGCTGGGACATAACATGTGTGGTATAAAGGTTGAGCAGAACGTCCTTAATTGCGTTCTCTGTTACTCGATTGATAGAGCTATTAACAGCCGTCTCAATCATTCCCGCCACCTTCAAAGACATGTTTACATAGACGTCAGGTCTCTTGCTTCCTCCATCCCGGTTAAAATTATACCTTGTAGTTTATATTGTCTCTCCTCATTCTTCCGACCAAAGTTCTTCACATCACACTTCTCTGTGTTAAATTTAATCAGCATTGTTTCTCCCCATTTCAACAGCCTGACTATGCCAGCTCATGTGTTTTACTATCATTCTCACTGCTCGCTATTTTTGCGACGTCTGTGTGATCTGCAAACTTTGAAATTATGCTCTGTATACCCAATTGCAGACCATTAATACTTTGGATTGCAAAAATAAGTCAGCACTGCATTGTGAATCGATTGTCAATGTTTGTTCCTTTCGAACTACAGGTCTACCCAAACCAACTATATCAGCGGATTCCAGTGTTGCTGTGAATGGTGGAAATGTTACCGTTAACTGTACAAATCCCGAGACATTCCTGGCTTCGCATTCTTCTGATACAGGCAAGGAGAAGCAAATTACTTGGATGTCCAGCCTGCGGCTATAGGGAGCAATTCTGTCACCTTCACCATCAGGAATATAGATCACGCCAAAGGAGGAAATTACATCTGTCTATATAAGGGAATTGTGGAGGGAAAACAGCTATCATCGGCTCTGAGTGACCCGGTAAAAATAACTGTAAGAGGTGAGTGAGATTCACACATTCACTGTAGTTATTTATTTTCCATTGAGGCTGAATCAGGTGTTTAATTTATCGATTGAAGAAGGAATAAATGAATAAATGAATCTATCACTGAATCAATGAATGTATGTTTAAAGTAGTTAAACACGCAATCGATCAATGAAACAACTAATGAATCAATCAGTCACACATTACTTTGTTGCCACTACCTTCGGCGGTATCTAGTGATATGATGTGTTACAGGATTGAAAGAATTTCCCTCATCCTGTCGTTGCGATTTTCCGAGTAACACACCGGGCTGAGATTTTTCCTGCTTATTTGATGCTTTTTCCTAATGTGCTTGAGAGGGGCGTGTATTAAATTGCTGTTAAATGTATGTGTAGGCGAACCGCCCTCCCACAGAACCACTGTGCAAAAATCAGGCATAGGAGATTTTGGGATATTGTTTCTGCATTTATTATGACAGCTGTTGCTGCAATTTCTCTTGGGACATTTTGCCGTAAACCAAAATAGCAGTTATCCAGTTAACACAGAAAACATTGAAGGAGATGTTACAGTTATTATACAAGTTAAATATTACCGCCAGTTAAACACAATCTTTGAGATGTTCCTCGCTCTCGCTGTTTACACTAAATGATTCCTAACTCAGAACCATCTAGTGAAAATGCAATTATTTCGACAGTTATCGCTGGAGTCCTCCTATGCATGTTTCAATCATATTCACAACCTACCCCATAGTATCCACAACGTAACGGTAAATTATAGAACGGCACTGCTTTGCCTTGTAAAGGTCAGTTTATTCTCATTGCAGACGGCGAGACGGGCAAACTCACACAAAACACAATCACACACTCACACACATATCCCCACTCTTAGACACTCACACACAATACACACACTCACTCACACACACCCGTGCACACACACACGCTCTCTGTAACAGAAAATCGGACACAGACACACACACACACGCAAACCCACAAAGACTTATACACTCACACATATACACACACACACACACTTACGCACAAAAAATGCACACATTCACTCACACAAACTCAGATTCACATACACTCACATACATTCTAAAACAGACACACAAACACAATCAAATACACACACACTCAGACACACTCAGACACACTCTCACTCACACAGTCACATGCACACACATTCACAGAAATACACACACACACAGGCACACACAGACACTCAGTCACACACACTCACACACACATCTTTACAAACACACAAAATACACCTACATTCACTCACACACTGTCAGATTCACACACACTCACACACATTATAAAGCACATACTCAAACACACTCAGGTGCACATATACACTCCCACACACACACAGACACACTCTCACTTACCTAGTCACTCACACACACAAGCACTCACACACACAAACACCTTCATAAAAAGACACGAATGCACACACAATCAATCACACACACTCACACACATGCACTCACTCACAAGCACACACTCACACACTCACACAAAGACACACACAAACAAACATATACGCACACACTCACACCCACATGCACTCACACACGCACATGCACAAACTCTCACACTCACACACATAGGAATTTACACATAAACGCACACAACATTCTGCACAATCCATACTGTATTCCGCCTGAGATTCCAGTTCATCAGATGTAGCAATCAAGTTTAATAAACTGGCATTTTTGAGAACATATCCTTCCTCATGCCGTGATTACTCTTTTTGCCGAATGTTTGCCATCGATGTGTTCTGCTGGAAATATCCGCCAATCTAGCTCGAAAGTCTTTCACTCTGTACATTGTCATGCATTTGATTTTAACAATTGGTTAAATCAAACGAGTAATAAATCAATCAATTTTAAGCGGTAGCCAGTACAAATAAGAAGAATCCAATAACTCAGATATCCACAGGGACAACAACAACAACAACAACTTGTATTGATATAGCGCCTTAAACTAATAAAACTTGCAAAGGCGCTTGACAAGAACAATGATCAAAAAATATGATACCGACCAACATAAGGAGAACGTGGTCAGATGACCAAAAGCCTGGTCAAAGAGCTAGGTTTTAACCAGCGTCTTAAAATGAGGAAGGAGTGCTAGAGAGTCAGAGAGGTTTATGGAGGGAATTCCAAAGCTTAGGGCACAGGCAGCTGAAAGCACGGCCCCCCATTGGTGCAGCAAATAAAATCGAGGATGTGAAAGAGGTCAGAATTGGAGCTGGGCACAGATATCGGATAGTTGAAGGGAAGAAGGAGGTGGTTACAGCGCTAGGGTGACGCGAGGTCCATGGAGGGATTTGAAGGCGAGATTGAGAATTGCAGGGGCTGGAGGAGGTTATAGAGATGAGGAGGTGGCGAGGGCCAGGGAGGGATTAGAACAGGAGGATGAGTATTGTAGGGCCATAGGAGGTTACAGAGATAGGGAGGGGGCGAGGGCCAGGGAGGGTTTTGAACAGGAGGATGAGAATTGTAGGGCTGGAGGAGGTTACAGAGATAGGTAGGTGGCGAGGGGCCATGGAGAGATTTGAACAGGAGGGTGAGAATTGTAGTGCTGGAGGAGGTTATGGAGATAGGGTAGGGGCGAGGGACATGGAAGGATTTGAACAGGAGGATGCGAATTGTAGGGGCTGGAGGAGGTTACAGAGATATGGAGGGGTGAGGGCCATGGAGGGATTTGAACAGGAGGACGAGAATTGTAGAGGCTGGAGGAGGTTACAGAGATAGGGAGTGGGCGAGGGGCCATGGAGAGATTTGAACAGGATGATGAGAATTGTACTGCTGGAGGAGGTTATAGAGATAGGGAGGGGGCGAGGGACATGAACGGATTTGAACAGGAGGATGCGAATTGTAGGGCTGCAGGAGGTTACAGAGATAGAGAGGTGGCGAGGTCCATGGAGGGATTTGAACAGGAGGATGAGAATTGTAGGGCTGGTGGAGTTTACAGAGATAGGGAGGGGGCGAGGGGCCATGGATAGATTTGAACAGGAGGACGAGAATTGTAGTGCTGGAGGACGTTATAGAGATGGGGAGGGGGCGAGGGACATGGAGGGATTTGAACAGGAGGACGCAAATTGTACGGCTGGAGGAGGTTACAGAGATAGGGACATGGCGAGGTCCACGGTGCATTTGAACAGGAGGATGTGAGTTGGAGGACTGGAGGAGGTTACAGAGATAGGGAGGGGGTGAGGTCCATGGAGGGTCTTGAAATCAAGAAATAACGTTTTAAAATTGTGGCGTTGTCTGAACCGGAGCCAATGGAGGTCAGCGAGCACAGGGGTGAAAGGGTCATGGACTGAGTTAGGATAAAGGAAACAGTGTTTTGGATGAGCTCAAGTTTTTTTATGGCGAAGACACAGACAATAGTCGGGCGATTACATTCATCGCAGAGCGAGTCTGTCCCTGATAATCTATGCTGAATGAGAATATCACGATTGTTCCATACTTGCCAGGCGAAGGTTAGATATGATTACAGAGTGACTCTGTATTTGTGTTTGACGTGGAAAAGGGGAGATTTTCCCATTAAAATTCTCTCTTGCTATAATCTTCTAGGATCTTACTTAACATCTTCTTCAATCCCAATTCGTTTGTGTCTCGCTGTATTTATCTTGCTTGGAACTGTGATTATCCTGGGAATAGAGTGCAATCTGATAAAGGCAAAGAAACAGCGTGAAGGTCCGTTTGAAGAATTGCTGATTGCCCGAATATTTCATTCCAGAGTAAGGTCAGAAAGGAAGAGATTTTGCTTTTAACACCGTGCTGTAATTAAGTATTAATTTTTGCATTATTATATGTCGACGCTGTGATAAAAATTTGTTCCGTTGCTGAAAATCGGCTAAATTGGACTGGGGAAATAGATTAAACGGTAAGATGGTAGATAAGCAGTGGTAGGCATTTTAGTGGCTATTTCATTAAACTCAGCAAAGATATATTGCAGAGATAAATAAAGACTCCGTGTCTTACTGAGGAAGTTAAGGATGGTTTCACATTGAAAACAAAGGCATGCAATGATGCGAGGGTTAGTGATAGGCCAGAGGACTGGGACATTTTTAGAAACCAGCAAAGGACGACTTAAAAAATAATAGAGTGAGAAGATAGATTATGGGAGTAAACTAGCAAGAAATATAGAAACAGCCAGTAAGAGATTCTACAGGTATATAAAAAGGAAGTGATTAACCAAATTAAAAGTTGGTCCCTTAGAGGATGAGACAGCATAATTAATAATGGGAAACAGCGAAATGGCAGAGGCTTTGAACAAATATGTTGTATCGGTCTTCAAGGTAGAAGACTCTAAAAGCATCCCAATAATAATAAATAATGAAGGACTATAGGGAGAGGGGGAGATTAAAACTATCACTACACTCGAGAGAAAAAGTACTAGGCAAAATTATGTGACTAAATGTGGACAAGTCACCTGGACTGATGGCCTGCATCCTACGGTCTTAAAGGAAGTGATTGCAGGGCTAGTGGATGCATTGGCTGTAATCTACGAAAATTCCCTGCATTCTAGAGAGATCCCAGCAGATTGGAAAACCGCAAATGTAGCACCCCTAATCAAGCAAGGAGGGGGACAGAAAGCAGAAAACTATAGACCAGTTAGCCTAACATCTGTCACTGGGAAAATGTTGAAGTCCATTATTAAGGAAGTAGTAGCAGGACATTTAGAATATCATAATACAGTCAAGCAGCTTCAGCATGGTTTTTTGAAAGGGAAGTCATGTTACACAAATTTGCTAGAGTTCTTTGAGGATGTATCGAGCAGGGTGTATAAAGGGGAACCAGTAGATGTCGTGTATTTAGATTTGCAGACAGCATTCAATAAGGTGCCACATAAAAAGGTACTGCACAAGATAAGAGCTCATGGGGTTTGGGGTGATATGTTAGCATGGATAGAGGATTGGCTAACTAATCAGAAACAGAGATTCGGGATAAATGGGTAATTTTCAGATTGGCTAACTGAAACAAGTGGGGCGCCACCTGGATCAGTGCTGAGGCCTCAGCTGATAACAATCTATATTAATGACTTGGATGAAGGGACCGAGTGTAATCTGGCCAAATTTACTGATGATCCATGTAATGTATGTAACTTTTTTATTATTACACGGACATAACAATCCAATGATAGGTGGGAAAATTAAGAATGGATGTGGAGAGAACGTTTCCACTTGTGGGAGAATCTTACCTAGAGGCCAAACATACAAGGTAGTTACTAATAAATGCAATAGATAAATAAGGAGCAATTTAATTTCTCAGAGAGTGGTTAGAATGTGGACTTCACTACCACAGGAAGTAGTCGAGGCAAATAGCTTCGATGTTATGAAAGGACAATTAGACGAGCACATGAGAGAAAAGGGAATAGAAAGAAATCTTGAAATGCTGAGGTGAGGTAGTTGCAATGGGAGGAGAATCGTGTGGAGCATAAGCACCAGCACAGAATAGTTGTGTCGAATGGCGATTTTTTAGCTGTATAATCGATGTAATGTAATCCTCTGGTCGGCAGCTCTGCTCCGTCTGCCCACTTACTGACGAGGCTCTTAGTCCACAAGCTGCAAGTAAATCGCTGCACTTAATAGCTGAAGTGACTCTTTACAGAAGAGCTCAGACAGAATGCAACAAACTAGTGGTCCTGTCCCAAAAGACAATGCTGGAACTGTCAGTCAGAATTGGTGCCCTGTCCTAAAAACATTGCTTGCCCCGCCGCTGGTTTTATTTTCAGATCACCAGCGATCCTATGTGTAATTCAGTTGAAGGAATTATGTGCCTAAATATGACATTCCTGGGCTGGAAACACTGGGACCCGCCTCTGGGCGGCGCTCAGTTGTTCTGATTCTTAATTAATTGTATAATTGAGGTAACCGGATATTTCACCGCGCTCTTGAACTGCTCTCTGAACTTGGACTGCGTCACCACATAAATAAATGTGTTTGTGCAACAACTTAAATTCTGCAGCATATAACCGACCTGTCGAAGGTTATATAAAGAGCTGGTGGAATTATCTATTCCTGCAGTTATATAAGATAAGAAATTTGTAACATTTGCTAACCACAGCAGTATGAAGTTGCCGGATATGGCAAAGAGTAAAATCATAGACTTCCTTCTGCTCTCCATCTCTGGGTCATTGTGATTCTCTCCCTTGCTCTCACCCCTCAGTCCCTTACGGACTCGATTTGCCACTAAAATGTGTCTGACTGTCAGAGCATTGAGCAGCAAAATTAAAGTGAATGGGAGCAATGGGGTTAAAACCGTATCAAACCAATCAAATACCACCCATCCGGGCTCAGTAAAATACCTTGGGATTGTTCTGCAGAACCACGGTACACTGTCAATTATCATTCTGTGTTCGCGTGTAAAGTAGAAGGGTATGTTTTTTAAACAGATCAGCGTGCAGGTTGTTGCTAGAACTACAACCGCAGTTTTCTCAGTGCAATATTTTGTTTTCAGCTTCTGGCAACAAATGGCCACAAATCGATCAAAGGTGAAAGTGACGGTGAACCAGACAGAACATTCTGTGGCCGAACAGGACAGCACAAGGATTACACTACACACAGGGGTGATGTCCAGGAAAGAATCTGGGAAATAATACCATCTGATCCGCCTCAGTATGACCTGAGTAACAATGACTAGTAGATCCGCCACTGCCATGGCCACAAGGTAACGAGTGGTGCAGGTGGAGAGTCCGCACTTTCGCCGAGACAGGATCACAATCGCCAATAAATTAACTGTAAAAAAGAAAAGGGAAAAGGGTTCGGAAATTACAGATCAGTCAGTCTCCATGTCTGAGGCCAGACATTAAGGTAGGGATTTTATCACCAAAATCCGGTGTGTTGGCGTCGGGTCTGAGGTTATAATTTCAAAACCTCCTCAAGCAACAGTGAAAATCTTCCCCTTTCTCATAGATTCCAAACACAAAGGCTGTTCAAAGGAGGGTGACCTCAGTCACCTGAAACAATGATTTTAAAACAGAACCAATTTGTTCCATTCCTGTTAGTGACCCACACTCAGTACAATTGAAAAGTGACAGAGACTCCCAGTAATACATCGCCACTGACATCAGTCATCGGTAATATGCTGGAATTTATTGTGAAGAAAGTGGTATCGAGTCACTTGGGAAATGATAACATGATTAGACAGAGGGAACATGGTTTTATGAATGGAAAATCGTGTTTGACAAATTTATCAGAGTTTATTGAGGATGTAACTAGCAGGGGAGGTAAAGGAAAAGCAGCGGATATAGGATATTTGGATTTCCAAAAGGCGTCAGTTTAATAAATGAGTATTACAGAAGATTACGGCTCATGGGGTTGGGGGTCATAAAATAGCATGGATAGAGAATTGGTTAATGGACAGAAAACAGAGAATATGGATAAATGGATCATTTTCAGGTTGGCAGGCTGTTAGTAGTGGGGTGCCACAAGGATCAGTGTTGGGGCTCAGCTATTTAAAATCTATATTCATGTCCTAGATGGAGGGACCGACTGCAAAGTATCCAAGTTTGATGATGATACAAAGTTAGGTGGGGCAGTAAACTGTGAGGAGAATACAAACAGTCTACAAAGGGATACAGATAGACTAAAAGAATGTGCAGTAAGTTGCCAGATGGAGTATAATGTAGGGAAATGTGAGGTTGCTCACTTTGATAGGAAGAATAGAAAAACAGAATATTTTTTACATGGTGAGAAACTTTCAAATCTTGGTGTTCCGAGAGATGTGTGTGTCCTCGTGCAAAAAGCATAGAAATCTAGTGTGCCATTACAATAAGCAACAAGGAAAGCAAATGGCGTGTTGACCTTTATTGCAAGGGGGTTGGAGTAAAAGAGTAAGGATGTCTTCCTACAAGTGTACAGGGCCTTGGGGGACCACACCTGGAGTACTGTGCACTGTTTTGGTATCCTTATCTAAGGAAGGATATGTTTGCCTTGGAGCAGTGCAACGAAGTTTCACTAGATTGAATCCTGGGATGAGAGGGCTGTCCTATGATGAGAGATTGTGTACAATGGGTCTATTGTCTCTGCAGTTTAGAAGAATGAGAGGTGAACTCATTGAAACTTACAAAATTCTGAAGGGGACAGACAGGGTAGATTCTGAGAGACTGTTTCCCCTAGCTGGAGTGTCCAGAAGTAGGGGGCATAACATCCGGGTAAGGTGTAGGCGATTTAAGACTGAGCTGATTAAGAATTTCATCACTCAGAGGGTTGTGAGTCTTTGGAATTCTCCACACCAGAGGGCTGTGAATGCTGGTTCATTGAGAATGTTCATGTCTGAGATAGATAGATAGTTGGACTCTCGGGGAATCAAGGGATATGGAGATCAGGCGGGAAAGTGGAGTTGAGGTCGATGATCAGCCATGACCTTATTGAATGGTGCAGGAGGCTAGAGGGGCCGTATGGCCTATTCCAGCTCTTACTTTTTATGTTCTTATGTTCCAATCCGGTTAATGACCCACATTCAGTACAGTCCTACAGTGACAGATACTCCCACTAATACCTTCTCTGAGAGATTTGCCCGCACTGATTATCTTATTCAACACTACACAATATTCCACTAAAGGCAGTAATGTGATAATTTCATGAGCCTGTAAGTTACCAACAGAAGTTTCTTTTCAGTTGAGGCACTGGAATAATCCCGCACTGGTAATTCATGACATTTCAGTACATCAGCATATAACATTATCAGTCACCGAGCAAAACCAGAGACAAGCTCACACACAGATTTACACAACCTCAATGGTTATAGTAACTTACCGGGAACACCAATGACGGCAATGATAGGGTAGTATATTTTCCGGACATGTTGAATTGGTCGATGCATTTTTAGTTTCCAGCGATGTATCCCTTCATGCTGCAGGCAATCACTCTGAATTATACTCTGTGGCGGTACATTCCCAGAACATTTAATATATACACTGCGGGTTCTCCACTGGGACATTGAGGTTGCAACATTTTTCAAAATAGTTATTTTAAAAAAATGGCACAAACAGATTACGACAGCTGAGTTAAATCCGTGTTGTGATGCAATATACTTAGTGCTGAGATTGAAACTGAAAGCCCCAAAGACTGCAGAATTCTGATTACATTAATTAACTAATGGAAATTGCCAGCTGGAGCCTCCCAGCAATGCGATTGTTGTTTCAAACACCATCAGGCCCGTCTGTAGATCTCATATTGTTGCGGCAATGTCCTTCACTCTGCTCTGGCCAGTCAGTAATTAAATTACAAATGTTTGAATGCCCTCTCAGAGCTGCTCTGCTGCATTCTGTGATGGGGCTGATCGCTATAACTGCAGCCATTCTGTTAATAATTAAAGTGGGAATTTTCTTTTGATGGCTCCTCAAAGTAATACAGCCCCTGGAAGCAATTTAGGCCCCCAAACTAATTAACATAATACATCAATAAAAATAACGAAATTAAAGCATCAGTTCAAAATATTACGCACAGCAATTTCCCACTAATTTCCCACATTACAACAGTGACTAAACTTTAAAATAGTTCATCGGCTGTAGAGTGCTTGAGACGTCCGGTGATCGTGAAAGGCGCTATATAAATGCAAGTCTTTGCTTCAAACCAAGAGAGCACCTCAGCCTAATACAGCCCCTCAAATTAAAATATAACCTCAAACGAAAACAGCACATCAAAGTAATAAAGCCCCTCAAAATAATGCAGCCAATCAAATTAGTAAAGCCCTGCACACTAATGCGGCAGCTCGGGAAAAATAAGCATCTAATACTAATACAGCAACTCACAATGAATAGCAGCGCAGACTCCTAAGGCATCTCAATCAAACACGCAACACAAGCTAATACAGCCCCTTAAACTAATACAACACCTCAAACTAATACAGCACCTTAAAATATTAGAACACATCAAACGAATGAAGACCGTCAAACTACTGCAGCATATCAAAATGTCACAGCATCTCATACTCCTATATCCTCTCCAGCTAATAAAGTCCCATAAAAATATGCCACCCCTCAAAACTAAGGCAGCCCCTCAAACTAATACAATACCTGAAACTAATACAGCACCTCAAACTAATACAGCCCCTCAAACTTATACAGCACCTCAAACTAATACAGCCCCTCAAACTTATACAGCCCCTCAAACTAATACAGCACCTCAAACTAATACAGCACCTAAAACTAATACAACATCTCAAACGAATACAGCACTTCAAAATAATACAAACGTTCCAAGTAGTACAGCCCCCCAAACTAATACAGCCCCTCAAATTAATACAGTCCCTCAAACTAATGCAGCTCCTCAAATTAGTACGGTACCTCAAACTAATACTGCACCTCAAACTAATACAACATATCACACTAATACAACCCCTCAAATGAATACAGCCCCTCAAATTGATGCACCTCCTCAAACTAATATACTACCTCAAACTAATACAGCACCTCAAACTGATACAGCCCCTCAAAATAATACAATACCTCAAACTAATACAGCACCTCAAACTAATACAGCCCCTCAAACTAATACAGCCCCTCAAACTAATTCTACATATCAAAGTAATACAGACCATCAAACTGATATAGCTCCTCAAATTAATCTAGTAACTCAAACTCATACAGCCCCTCAGAATAATAACATTTCTCAAACTAACACAGACCCTCAAACTGATAGAGTTTTGCAAAATATTACAGCACCTCAAACTATTACAACTAATTCAAACAAATACAGCAACTCAATCTAATAGAGTCCCTCAAACTAATGCACCAACTCTAACTAACACAGACCCTCAAACTAATAAAGCTCCTCAAACTAATGCAGACCCACAAACTATTAAAGACCCTCAAACTAATACAAACCCTCAAACTATTGCAGACCCTCAAACTAATAAAGCTCCTCAAACTGATACAGCCCTTCAAAAATGCAGCCCCTCAAACTAATACTGACCCTCTAACTGATAAAACATCTCAAACTAATACAGCCCCTCAAACTAATACAGCCCCTCAAACTAATACAGCCCATCAAACTAATACAGCCCATCAAACTAATACAGCCCCTCAAACTAATACAGCCCCTTAATCTGATACAACATTGCAAACTAATGCAGCCTCTCAAACTAATACAGACCCGCAAACTAATACAGCCGCTCAAACTAACACAGACCCTTAAACTGATACAACATCTCAAACTATTACAGCCCCTCAAACTAATACAGCACATCAAACTAATAAAACATCTGAAACTAATACAGCACCTCAAAGTAATACAAACCCTCAAAGTATACAGCCCCCAAACTAATGCAGCCCCTGAAACTGATTGGCCCTCAAAGTGATACAAGATCACAAACAAACACAGCCTCTCAAACTAATCCAGACCCTCAAACTGATACATCTCAAACTAATACAGCAGCTCAAAATAATACAAAACCTAAAATTAATACAGCCCCTCAAACTAATACAGCCCCTCAAACTAATATAAAGCCCCAAACTAAGACAGCACCTCAAACTAATACAACATGTCAAACTAATACAGCAACGCAAAATAATACAAACGCTCCAATAATACAGCCCCTGAAACTAATACAGCCCCTCAAAGTGATGCAGCTCCTCAAACTAATACAGTACCTCAAACTAATACAGCACCTCAAACTAATACAACATATCGAACTAATGCCACACCTCAAAATAATGCAGCGCCACAAACTAGTAGAGCCCCTCAAACTAATAGTGCCCCTCAAAGTAATGCAGTCCCTCAAAATAACGCAGCTTTTCAAACTAATACAGTACCTCAAATAATACTGCACCTCAAACTACTACAACATATCAAACTAATACAGCCCCTCAAACTAATACAGACCATCAAACTGATACAACATCTCAAACTAATACAGCCCTTCAAACTAATACAGCCCCTCAAACTAATACAGCCCCGCAAACTAATACAGACCCTCAAACTAATACAGCCCCTTAAACTGATACAACATCTCAAACTATTACAGCCCCTCAAACTAATACAGCACATCAAACTAATACAACATGTCAAACTAATACAGGAGCTCAAAATAATACAAACGTTCCAATAATACAGCCCCTGAAACTAATACAGCCCCTCAAAGTACTGCAGTCCCTCAAAAGAATGCAGCTGTTCAAACTAATAGTGTACCTCAAACTAATACTGCACCTCAAACTAATACAACATATCAAACTAATGCCTCACCTCAAACTAATGCAGCGCCACAAACTAATACAGACCCTCAAACTAATACTGCCCTTCAAAGTAATGCAGTCCCTCAAAATAACGCAGCTGTTCAAACTAATTCAGTACCTCAAACTAATACTGCACCTCAAACTACAACAACATATCAAACTAATACAGCCCCTCAAACTAATACAGCCCCTCAAACTGATACAACATCTCAAACTAATGCAGCCCTTCAAATTAATACAGCCCCTCAAACTAATACAGCCCCGCAAACTAATACAGCCCCTCAAACTAATTCAACATCTCAAACTATTACAGCCCCTCAAACTAATACAGCACATCAAACAAAGTAATACAGCCCCCAAACTAATGCAGCCCCTCAAACTGATTGCCGCTCAAAGTGATACAAGATCACAAACAAACACAGCCCCTCAACGTAATCCAGACCCTCAAACTGATACAACATTTCAAACTAATAGAGCCCCTCAAACTAATACAGCCCCTCAAACTAATATGAAGCATCAAACGAAGAGAGCACCTCAATATTACATTCATTTGCAATGCAACAGCACATTGCAATGGAATATCTCTTTGCAATATGATCATCATTTGCAATGCAAAAGGACATTGCAATAGAATATAAGTTTGCAATATAATCCTCATTTTCAATGCAATAGAATAGTGTAATTGAGTATCACTTTGCAATATAATAGGCATTGCAATGCAATGGAACATGGCAATGAAATGTTACTTTGAAATATTCCATTGCATTGCAATATCAATTTGCAATATAATAGTAATTTGCAATTCAATAGCACTTTGCAATGGAATGTCACTTTGCAATATAGTATTCATTTTCAATGCCATTGCGCATTGCAGTGGAATATCACGGCAATATAACTGTCATTAGCAATGCAATATAACATTGCAATGGAATATCGCTTTGCAATATAATAGTCATTTGCAAGGAGATATGAGATTGCAATGGATTATTAACTGGCAATATTATATTCATTTCCACTGCAATAGCATATTGCAATGTGATATTGCTTTGCAATCTGATCGTCATTTGCAAAACAATAGGACATTGCAATGGAATATCACATTTCAATAAAGTAATCATTGCAATGCAATAGGCCATTGCAATGGAATATCACTTTGCAACATACTAATCATTTGTAATGCTGCAGAACATTGCAATGGAATATCACTGCAATGCAATAGAACATTGCAATATAATATCACCTTGCAATATAATAGTCAGTTGCAATGCAATACTTCATTGCAGTGGCATATTGCCTTGCAATTTGATCCGTCATTTGCATTGCTATTCAACATTGCAACTGAATGTCATTTGCATTTTAATCGCAATTTGCAATGCAATTGCACATTTAAATGCATTTTCGGTGCAGTATAATCGTCATTTTCAATGGAATAGAATATAGCAATGGAATATCACTTTGCAGCGTAAAAGTCATTGCAATGCTATGGAACATTGGCCTAGAAATTCAGTATAGCCACTTTTGGGGCGGTAAAGTCGGGCGGCCGCTAAAGTTTGCGCCCGGCGCAAAGTGGAGGCCACTTCGCCGATATTCAGTAGCTTTGGCCAAGGAGTTTGCTCGAGCGCTAAAACTGGCGATGCATGGCTATCTTTAGGCGCTAAGCCGGCGGTGCAGAGCGATACCTCCGAGGCCGGGCGCAGCGCAGGTGCGGTCATTTCTTGATTGACAGCAGACACCCTGGCGCCGGCCAGCTCTTAAAGGGGGAAGGGTCGTCTTGGTCTGCTGCCACGCCCTGGATACTGCAGCCCTCCAGCTAGGCCTAAACACTGCTGCTGGAGAGAAATAGCGTCAGGAAGGATGCAGAGGGCCCGTGAGCGAGCGCAGCGCTTCTCTGCCCATGATTTAAAGGTGCTGGTTAGGGCTTTGGAGAGGAGACGCCATATCTTGTTCCCGGACAGTGGCAAGAAGCCTGCCACCAGGGTGTGCAGGAAAGCCTGGAGGGATGTCGCCCAGAGGGTCACAGCCACCTGCGATGTCCCCAGGACTGGTGTCCAATGCCGGAAAAAGTTTAACGACCTCACTCGGATTTTCAGGGTGAGTACCCTTTCCAGTGTCCTCCTCATCCTTGCATGTGCACCTCACATTATGGGCAAAGGGACCTCAAAGCCCTAATGGCCAGCCCTCATCCAGCAGCTATGGCACTGGCATGAACATCAATTGCACTTTCTGCACTTTACACACTGGCCAAGCTATTCGACCATGGGAGGAAGTGCATACAGCAACAGGGCACCACACTGGCCAAGCTATTCGACCATGGGAGGCAGTGCATACAGCAACAGGGCACCACACTGGCCAAGCTATTCGACCATGGGAGGCAGTGCATACAACAACAGGGCACCACACTGGCTCAGCTATTCGACCATGGGAGGCAGTGCATACAGCAACAGGGCACCACACTGGCCAAGCTATTCGACCATGGGAAGCAGTGCATAGAGCAACAGGGCACCACACTGGCCAAGCTATTCGACCATGGGAGGCAGTGCATACAACAGCAGGGCACCACACTGGCCAAGCTATTCGACCATGGGAGGCAGTGCACACAACAACAGGGCACCACACTGTACTTTGAGGCCGTCCTTTCTCTTGCAGGCCAAGCTGGCCCAGAATCTGAGGAGCCGGGCTGACACCAGGGGAGGCCGTCCCCAGTTCCAGCAGCTTAGTGACCT
Source organism: Somniosus microcephalus (assembly GCF_052327205.1). Taxonomy (NCBI): domain Eukaryota; kingdom Metazoa; phylum Chordata; class Chondrichthyes; order Squaliformes; family Somniosidae; genus Somniosus; species Somniosus microcephalus. The sequence goes on along the minus strand of NW_028225184.1, from coordinate 41,168,152 downwards.
GGAGGAGCGCGTGGGTTGACTCATGGGTGGCCGGCTGATTGGCCCCGTTGCATGTGGAGATGCCGACCCTGTGCTGGGCCCCAATGGTAAGGACATCACATTTTGGACCTCTCTCATTCCCCTTGTGCTTCAGATCTACATCCTTTGCCACTGTCCGACCAATGCGCTGAATGCCACCACTCATGCCTCCCTCGCTGACGCCCTGTCCTCACTCTAAAGCTACTCTTGTGCCTTCCTGCTTTCAGCTGGTGAGGAGGAGGTCCCTGCAGCTGCCAGTGACAGTCCATCGGAAGAGGAGGACGAGGAGGAGCAAGAGGAAGGCGGCCCATCAGGGGAACCCTCATCCACGCCAGGGGACGGCAATGGAGGAGATACGTCTTCCCTGGAGGAGAGCCAGGGGGAAGTGTTGCAGGGGAGTGTAGTTGCTGGGCCCAGTGGCGTCCAGCCAATCGGGAAGGGTCGGGCAGCTCGGCGGCCTTCTCCCCAGAGGGGGGAAGTGTTGCAGGGGAGTGTAGTTGCTGGGCCCAGTGGCGTCCAGCCACGCGGGAAGGGTCGGGCAGCGTGGCGGCCTTCTCCCCAGAGGGAGAGTCCGGCCTCCAGTCTGGAGGCGGTCCTCACCCAGGAGGTGCGCCTCCTCGATCAAATGTCCATAGACTCAGATTGCCAGCAAACTGAGTTCATGGGGGTTGTGGCACGGTTGCCTGAGGCCATCGAGTCCCTGGCTCATAGTGTGTCCGATTTCGGGGACTCACAGGCCAGGGGTTTCGAGCAACTCAGGGCAGCACAGGCCAGGGGTTTCGAGCAATTCGGGGCAGCGCAGGACGCGAGTCGGGCCAAATTCAGGGCAGCACAGGACACGAGTCGGGACGACTTCAGGACAGCACAGGCAGCGAGTGGCCAGTTGATCAGTGGTGCCGTGCAGTCACTGGTTGGTCTGATGTGGGCACAGACCAGGGCAGTACGGGCACTCACTGCTGCCACACTCGCTGTGTCAGCCAGGCATCGCCAGGGCACCCGCCGCGCTGCAGCAGCACAGCGGTCTGGCCTTCAGCAGATTGCTGCGCTTGCTGCAGTGCCAGCCCGGCCGAGTGCCAGTGTCTCAGGTGAGCAGCGAGCACCTGGCATCAGCCAGCTTGCCCACATTGCTGCAGCCGCCACTGCCACTCCCCCAGTGAAGCTGCCACGAGCTGCTGGAGAGACCATTGTTGCCCAGCCACAGCTGCAGCAGTCAGCAGCCGGCCCCTCGAGGGCCAGAGCTCGTCTAGGCCGACCCCCAAGGGCATCTGCCATCACGCCATCTGCCCCTCAGGAGCCTTCCCTCAGCCTTGCAGCACCCACAGGGCCCAGGTTGAGGCGGAGCAGCAGGTCGGCCAGGGGCCGGAAAAGGCTGGACAAGGACTCGCCCTCTCGGCACACAAAGTAGAGGGTGTTGCCAAATGTTTTTTTATATGGGGGTGGTTGTGTTGTCTATGGGGGTGGTTGTTTTGGTAATGCCGAGGATGAAGGCCATTTGGATGGAAAAGTTTTGTTATTCCTCCCCAGGTTGTGGGAGTGAGTCATGTGTTTCACTGTTTTTTGGGGGTGTTGTCTGTTTTTGGGTTTCATGTGGGAAGGGCCCTGAGTTTGTTCAATAAAGCTTTTTCTTTATTCAGCTTGTGCATGTTTGATGTTTGAAGTGGTTGTTGCGTTAACCAGCTGAGGGCTTGCGGAGCGGCAGCATTCATGTCCCTTCATTGCCACAACCATTCCCTGACAGGGGGCCTAGAAGTGTCGTTCAATAAGCCACCGACGGATGGCCCTTGGACCTTGTGGCTCCCTCCTGGGCTGGTACTCCTCCTCCTCCTCCTCCTCATGGTCCTCCTGCTCCTCCTCCTGAGGTGGTGGTCTAACGTGAGGTGGCAGTGCCTGAGTCCTGCGGATAGCCAGGTTGTGCAGCATGCAGCAAACGACGACGAACTGGGAGACTCTATCTGGCGAATACTGCAGAGATCCACTGGAGCGTTCCAGGCAGTGGAACCATTGCTTGAGGACGCCAATCGTTTGCTCTATGATGTTCCTTGTGGCTTGATGGCTTTCGTTGTATGCCTCCTCAGCAGGGGTCCTAGGCGCGCAGAGCGGGGTCATGAGCCATGTACACAAAGGATAGCCTTTGTCCCCGATAAGCCATCCTCTTGGGGGTGGCTGTGCCTGGAACATGTCAGCCACAGTAGTCTGGCGCAGGATAAATGCATCGTGGCTGCTGCCTATAAAGTGGGCATTGACAGCTAGGATGCGCTGCCTGTTGTCACACACCAGCTGTACATTGAGGGAATGGTAGCCCTTCCGGTTGCGGTAATCCTCGGCATTGTCGATAGGTGCCCGCAAAGCCACATGTGTGCAGTCAATGGCGACCTGCACCATGGGGAAGGCTGCGATCCTCGCAAATCCGACTGCATGCTGCTCCTGCCTCTCCACGGTCATGGGGAAGGAGATGAATTGGTGTCTCCTTGTGAAAAGGGCATCGGTGACCTGCCGGATGCAGCGATGCACGGCGAACTGGGATATGTTAGCTATGTCCCCAGCAGCGGCTTGGAAGGAGCCGCTGCATAAAAGTTCAGAGCCACCGTGACCTTCACTTCCACCAACAGAGACATCCTGCACATCAGCTGTGGATGCAGATCTCTGTGAAGCAGCTGGCAGATCTCTGCAACCACCTCCCTTCTGAAGCGCAGCCTCTTAACACACAGCGCGGCAGTCATGGTGAGATAGGACACCTGCTGGCGGTATTCCCTGAGTGGGTAAGGCCTATGTTGCCGACGCCTGATGCCCCCTCTGCATCTAGGCATGGCTGCCCCTCTCACACAGCGTCTGCGAGCCCTTCGCACATAATGCTGGAACTGAGGTTTGGCACCCCATGCAGCCCCCATAATATACTGGCAAACAATGAAATCACAATGAGGCAAATTTCCAAGCTCTGGCCAGAAGCCAAAAATACCTCTCCTATGTTGGGACAAATCAGTAAGGTCTCTTCCTTGGTCTCTGTCCAGAAATCCGTTGCACAAAAGTCATTGCAGCAAAATGGCTGGCCTTTATAGTTCAGTGTAAGTGCCCTTTAATTAGCGCTCCCTGAGGCCCGCAGGGCCTCTGCTGCGTTCCACTTCACAGTTCTTAGCACCGCCATGCCCACATTGGGCGGGCGTGACTGAAGTTCCGGTTTGGGGTGCACAAAGGGCGTTGCATGACGAAATGACGTCATAAGCTGCGCGCGCAGCTGAGCGTGCGCAAACACTTTGCGCCGGCGCTAAATGTCTACTGAAGTTGGGCGTAGGCACAGATCACGCTGCGCCCGGCCGCTAAGTGCCTAGCGCTCGAAGTCTACTCCTCTTAAGGCGCTAATGGCTGGCGCACGCAACTGAATTTCTAGGCCATTGTTTTGGAATATCAGTTTGCAACATAATCATCATTTGCAATGGAATAGATAATTGCAATGGAATGTCACTGCAATATAATCGTCATTTGCACTGCAATAGAGCTTGGCAATGAAATATCACTCTGCAATATAAAAGTCATTTGCAATGCAATTGCACATTGCAAAGGAATATCACTGAAAAATATTCGTCATTTTCAATGCAGTAGAACATTGCAATGGAATATCACCTTGCCATATAATAGTCAGTTGAAATGCAATAGCACATTGGAATGGATTATCACTGCAATATATTCGACATTTTTAATGCAATAGAACATTGCAATGCAATAGAACATTGCAATGGAATATCACTTTGCAATACAATAGTCATTTCCAATGCAATACAACATTGAAATGGGATAACAGTTTGCAATACAATAATGATTTGCAATGCAATAGAACATTGCGATAAAATATTGCATTGCAATACAATCATCATTTGCAATGCAATCGAACATTGCAATGGAATGTCATATTGCATTTTAATAGCAATTTACAATGCAATTGCACAATAAAATGGAATATCGGTGCAGTATAATCGTCATTTGCAATGCAATAGAATATTGCAATGAAATATCACATTGCAAACAAATAGTCAATTGCAATGCAATTGTACATTGCAATGGAATATCACTGCAAAATAATCGTCATTTTCAATGCAATCGAACATTGCAATGGAATATTGCCTTACAATGTGATCGTCATTTGCAATGCAATAGAACATTGCAATGGATTATCACTGCAAAACATTCCTCATTTGTAATGCAATAGCACATTGCAAAGGAATATTGCTTTGCAATTTGATCATGATTTTCAGTGCAGTGGCACATTGCAATGAAATATCGCATTGTAATATGATCATCATTTGCAAAGCAGTAGGGCTTTGCAATGGAACAAGGGTAAATCATGTCTAACCAATCTGATTGAATTTTTCGAGGGGATGACTAGGTGTGTGGATGAGGGAAATGCTGTGGATGTGGTTTACATGGACTTCAGTAAAGCTTTTGACAAAGTCCCGCATAGGAGACTGGCTAGGAAGGTAAGAGCCCATGGGATCCAGGGTGCCTTGGTGCGTTGGATCCTAATCTGGCTGAGTGGCAGGAGGCAGAGGTTGATGGTCGAAGGTTGCTTTTGTGACTGGAAGCCTGTGTCCAGTGGGGTACCTCAGGGATCGGTGCTGGGTCCCTTGCTGTTTGTGATCCATATAAATGATTTGGATGAGAATGTAAAAGGTATGATCAGTAAGTTCGCAGATGACACGAAAATTGGTGGGGTGGTAAATTGCGAGGAAGAAAGCCTCAGGCTACAGGACGATATAAATGGGTTGGTCAGATGGGCGGAAAAGTGGCAAATGGAATTTAACCCTGAAAAGTGCGAGGTGGTGCATTTTGGACGGACAAATAAGGCAAGGGAATACACAATGAGTGGTAGGACCCTAGGAATTACAGAGGGTCAGAGGGACCTTGGTGTACATGTACATAGATCCCTGAAGGCAGCGGAACAGGTAGATACGGTGGTTAAAAAGGCATATGGGATACTTGCATTCGTTAGCCGAGGCATAGAATATAAGAGCAGGGAGGTTATGATGGAGCTGTACAAAATGCAGGTGAGGCCACAGCTGGAGTACTGTGTGCAGTTCTGGTCACCTCACTATAGGAAGGGTGTGATTGCTTTGGAGAGGGTGCAGAGAAGATTCACCAGGATGTTACCTGGGATGGAGCGCCTCAGCTATGAAGAAAGACGAAACAGGCTGTGGTTGTTTTCCTTGGAGCAAAGAAGGCTGAGGGGGGATCTGATTGAGGTGTACAAAATGATGAGGGGTATAGAGAGGGTAGATATAGAGGAACTTTTCCCCTTAGTAGGGGGGTCAATAACAAGGGGGCATAGATTCAGGGTAAGGGGCAGGAGATTTAGAGGGGATGTGAGGAGGAACTTTTTCACCCAGAGGGTGGTTGGAATCTGGCACTCACTGCCTGAAAGGGTGGTAGAGGTTGGAACCCTCACAACATTCAAGAAGCATTTGGATGAGCACTTGAAATGCCATTGCATACAAGGCTATGGACCAAATACTGGAAAATGGGATTAGACTGGTCAGGGATTGATGGACGGTGCAGACACGATGGGCCAAAGGGCCTCTTTCTGTGCTGTATAACTCTATGACTCTATGACTATGATTCTATTGCTTTGCAATAAAGTAGTCATTTCCAATGCAATTGCACATTGCAATGGAAATTCACTGCAATATATTCATAATTTGCAGTGCAATAGAACATTGCAATATAGTACTCATTTGCAATGCAATAGAACATTGCAATGGGATATCACTTTGCAACATAATAATGATGAGCAATGCAATAGAACATTGCAATGTAATATCGCATTGCAATATGGTCATCATTTGCAAAGCAGTAGGACTTTGCAATGGAACATCGCTTTGCAGTAAAGTAGTCATTTGCAATGCAATTGCACATTGCAATGGAATATCACTACAAAATACTCGTCACTTTCATTGCAATAGAACATTGCAATGGAATTTTGCCTTGCAATGTGATCGTCATTTGCAATGCAAAAGAAGATTGTAATGGATTATCACTGCAAAATATACATCATTTGTAAAGCAGTAGCACATTGCAATGCAATAGCACTTAGCAATATAATAGTCATTTGAAATGCAATAGAATATTGCAATGGATTATCACTTCACAATATATTAGTCATTTGAATTGCAATAGCAAATGGCAATGGAGTGTCGCTTTGCAAAATGACCGTCGTTTGCTATGCAATGGAAAATTGCATTGGAATAGAACTCCAATATAATCGTCATTTGCAATGCAATAGGTTATTGCAATGGAATATTATTTTGCAATATAATATTCATTGGCAAAGCAATAGCACTTTGCAATGAAATATCACTTTGCAATATGCTAGTCATTTGCAATGCAACAGCACATTGAAATGGAAAGTCACCTTCCAATATGATCGTCATTTGCAATGCAATATAAAATTGCATTGGAATATAAGTTTGCAATATAATATTCATTTGCAATGCAAGAGCACATTGCAATGGAGTATCATTTTGCATTATAATATTCATTTGCAATGCAATATAACGTCGCAATGGAATAATAATTGGTAATATTGTACTCATTTGCAATAGAAAAGCTCATTGCAATGGAATATCGGTTTGCAATATGATCGTCATTTGCAATGCTATAGGATATTGCAATGGAATATAACTTTGCAATATACTTATCATTTCCAATGCAATAGAACTTTGCAATGGAATGTCGTTTTGCAATATGATCATCATTTGCAATGCAATAGGACTTTGCAGTGGAACATCACTTTGCAATATAGTTGTCATTTGCAATGCAATTGCACATTGCAATGGAATATCACTGCAATATAATCGTCAGTTGTAATACAATTGAAAATTCCAGTAGAACATCACATTGCAATATAATAGTTATTTGCAATGCAATAGAACATTGCAATGGACTATTAGCTTGGAATATATTAGTCATTTGCAATACAATAGCACATTGCAATGGAATATCGCACTGCAATATGATCGCCATTTGAAATGCAAAAGGCCATTGCAATGAAATATCAATTTGCAACGTAGTAGTCATTTGTAATGCAACAGGACATTGCAACGGAAAATCACTGCAATTTAATCGTCATTTAAAATGCAATAGAACACTGCAATGGAATATCGTTGGCGATATAATAGTCAAATGCAATACAATAGCACGTTGCAATGGAATATTACATTTCAACATGAACGTCATTTGTAATGCAATGGAACATTGCAATGGAATATCACTTTGCAATATATTACTCATTTGCAATACAATAGCACATTGCAATGGAATATCGCGCAGCAATATGATCGCCATTTGGAATGCAATAGGCCATTGCAATGGAATATCACTTTGCAAGATATTACCCATTTGCAATACAATAGCACATTGCAATGGAATATCATGCAGCAATATGATCGCCATTTGGAATGCAATAAGCCATTGCAATTGAATGTCACTTTGCAACATGGTAGTCATTTGTAATGCAACAGAACATTGCAATGGAAGATCACTGCAATATAATCATCATTGAAGTGGAAAAGAACATTGCAATGAAATATCGCTCTGCAATATAATAGTCATTTGCCTGGCAATAGCACATTGAAATGTAAGATCAGTTTGCAATATAAAAATAATTTGCAATGCAATAGAACATTGCAATGGAATATCACTGCAATTTACTCGTCATTTGCAATGCAATGCAACATTGTATTTGAATATCAGTTTGCAATACAATCGTGTTTTGCAATGCAATTGCATCTTGCAGTGGAATATCACTTTGCAGTATAATAGACATTTGCAATACAATAACACATTGCAATGGAATATATCACTGCAATTTACTCGTCATTTGCAATGCAATGCAACATTGTATTTGAATATCAGTTTGCAATACAATCGTGTTTTGCAATGCAATTGCATCTTGCAGTGGAATATCACTTTGCAGTATAATAGACATTTGCAATACAATAGCACATTGCAATGGAATATATCACTGCAATATGATCGCCATTTGCAATAGAGTAGGCCATTGCAATGGACTATGAATTTGCAACATAGTAGTCATTTGTAATTCAACAGAACATTGCAATGGAATATCACTGCAATATAATCGTCATTTGAAATGCAATAGAACATTGCAATGGAATATCGCTTGGCAATATAATAGTCATTTGCAATGCAATAGCACATTGCAATGGACCATGATTTTTCAAAATAATAGTAATTTGCTCTCAATAGAACACTGCAATGGAATAATAACTTGCATTATTAAATTCATTTACAATGCAATAGGACTTTGCACACGAATATCACTTTGTAATAGAGCAGTCATTTGCAATGCAAATGCACATTGCAAAGGAATGTCACTGCAATATAATCCTCATTTGCAATGCAATAGAATATTGCAATGGCATATCACATTTCAATATGATCGCCATTTGCAATGCAATAGGACTTTGCAATGTAATATCACTTTGCAATACAGTAGTCATTTGCAATATAATAGAAAATTGTAATGGAATATTACCTGGCAACATAATAGTCATTTGCAATGCATTAGCACATTGAAATGGAATATCGCCTTGCAATATGATCATAATTTGCAATGAACAAAACATTGAAATGGAATATCACTTTGCAATATAATAGGAATTTGCAATGCAATAGAATATTGCCATTTGACTGCAATGTTATCGTCAATTGTAGTGCGATAGAACATTGCACTGGAACATCAATTTGTGATATAATTGTCATTGCAAAGCAATGGAACACTGCAATAGAATATCAGTTTGCAATAAAATAATCATGTGCAATACAATATTACATTGTAATCGAATCTAATTTTGCAATATACTAGTTATTGCAATGCAATGCAACATTGCAATGGAATATCAGTTTGCAATATGATCGTCATTTGCAATGCAATAGTGCTATGCAACAGAATATCGCTTTGCAATATAGTAGTCATTTGCAGTGCAGTAGCAATTTGCAATGGAATATCACTTTGCAATATAATAGTAACCTGCAGTATAATACAATATTGCAGTTTAATAACACTTTGCAATATAACAGTCATTTGCAATGTAATTCCACATTGCAATGGAATATCACTTTTCAAAATAATAGTCATTTGCTCTCAATAGAACACTGAAATGGAATAATAACTTGCAATATTATATTCTACCTGTTGCAGATGCATCTGACCATGACAGCATTGGTGGAAGTGACCACCCCACAGTCCTTGCGCAGACAAAGTCCCATCTTCAATTTGAGGATAGCCACCACCGTGTTGTGTGGCACTACCTCCGTGCTAAATGGGACAGATTTCGAACAGGTCTGGCAACTCAAAACTGGGCATCCATGAGGCACTGAGGGCCATCAGCAGCAACAGAATTGTATTCAACCACAATCTGTAACCTCATGGCCCAGCATAACCCTCACACTACCATTACCATCAAGCCGGGACATCAACCATCGTTTAACAAAGAGTGCAGAAGAGCATGCTGGGAACAGCACTAGGCATACCGAAAAATGGGGTGCGAACCTGGTGAGGCTATAACACAGGACTACTTGCATGCCAAACAATGGAAGCAACATGTGATAGACAGAGCTAAGCGATCTCACAAACATCGGATCAAAACAAAGCTCTGCATTCCTGCCACATCCAGTCGTGAGTGGTGTTGGACAATTAAACAGTTAACAGGAGGAGGATGCTCCAAAAATATCCCCATCCTCAATGATGGTGGAGCCCAGCACGTGAGTGCAAAAGACAAGGCTGAAGCATCTGCAACCATCTTCAGCCAGAAGTGCCGAGTGGATGATCCATCTCGGCCTCCTCCTGAGGTCCCCAGCATCACAGATGCCAGTCTTCAGCCCATTCAATTCACTCTACGTGATGTCAAGAAATGGATGAAGACACTGGATGCTGCAAAGGCTATGGGCCCTGATAACATTCTGGCATTAGTACTGAAGACTTCTGCTGCAGAACTAGCTGCGCCCCTAGACAAGATGTTCCAGTACAGCTACAACACTAGCATCTACCCGGCAATGTGGAAAATTGCCCAAGTATGTACTGTCTACAAAAAGCAGGACAAATCTGACCCAGCCAATTACAGTCCGATCAGTCTACTCTCAATCATCAGCAAAGTGAAGGAAGGTGTCGCCGACAGTGCTATCAAGTGGCACTTACTCAGCAATGACCTGCTAACTGACGCCCAGTTTGGGTTCCGCCAGGGCCTCTCAGCTCCTGACCTCATTGCAGCCTTCATCCAAACATGGACAAAAGAGCTGAACTCAAGAGGTGAGGTGAGAGTGACTGCCCTTGACATCAAGGCAGCATTTGATTAAGTGTGGCATCAAGGAGCCCCAGCAAAACTGAAGTCAATGGGAATCAAGGGGAACACTCTCCATTGTTTGCTATCATACCTAACACAAATAAAGTTGTCTGTGGTTGTTGGAGGTCAATCATCTCAATCACATGACATCACTGCAGGAGTTCCTCAGGGCAGTGTCCTAGGCCCAACCATCTTCAGCTGTTTCATCAATGACCTTCCCTCCATCATAATGTCAGAATTGGGGATGTTTGCTGATGATTGCACACTGTTCAGCACCAATCGAGACTCATCAGATACTGACCCAATCCGTGTTCATATGCAGCAAGACCTGGACAACATTCAGACTTGGGCTGACAAGTGGCAAGTAAAATTTGCACTACACAAGTGCCAAGCAATGACCATCTCCAACAAGGGAGACTCTAACCATCTCCACTTGACATTCAAAGACATTACCATCAGCGAATCCCCCACTATCAATAACCTGGGGTTTACCATTGATCAGAAACTGAATTGGACCAGCCATATAAATACTGTGACTACAAGAGCAGACCAGAGGCTGGGAATTCTGTGGCCAGTGTCTCACCTCCTGACTCCGCAAAGCCTTTCCGCCATCTACAAGGTACAAGTCAGGAGGATGATGGAATACTCTCCACTTGCCTGGATGAGTGCAGCTCCAACAACACTTAAGATGCTCGACACCATTCAGGATAAAGCAGCCCGCTTGATTGGCACTCCATCCACCACCTTCAACATACACTCCCTCCACCACCGGCGCACTGTGGTTGCAGTGTGTACCATCGACAAGATGCACTGCAGCAACTCGCCAAAGCTCCTTCAACAGCACCTTCCAAACCCATGACCTCTACCACTTAGAAGGACAAGGGCAGCAGAGGCATGGGAACATAACCACCTACAAGTACACCTACTTGGACCTGTATCGACTTTCCTTCACTTTTGCTGGGCCAAAATCCTGGAACTCCCTCCCTAACAGCATTGTGTGTGTACCTACACCATATGGACTGCAGCGGTTCAAGAAGGCGGCTCACCTCCACCTTCTCAAGGGCTATTAGGGATGGGCACTAAATGCAAGCCGAGCCAGCCAGCGACGCCCACATCCCATCAATGAATTTAAAAAAAAAATTACTTTGCAAGATAATACTCATTTGCAATGCAATCGGACATTGTATTGGACTATTACCTTGCAATATAATCGTCATTTACAATACAATAACATATTGCAATGGAATATCGATTTGCAATATGATCGCCACTTGCAACGGAATTTCACTTTGCAATAAAATAGTCATTTGCAATGCAAAATATCATTGCAATGGAATAGTAACTTGCAATATTATTTTGCTTCGCAATGCAAATGCACATTGCAATGGAATATCGCTTTTCAATATAATAGTAATTCGCAATGCAAAATACATTGCCATGGAATATCGCTTTGTAATATGATACTATTCCATTGCAGTGAAATATTACTGCACTATAATAGTCAATTACAATGTAATATCATGTTGTAATGGAATATTGCCTTGCAATGTGATCATCATTTGCAAAGCAATAGAACATTGCAATGGAATATCGCTTTGCAATATGATCACCATTTGCAATGTAATAGGACATTGCAATGGATTATCACTTTGCAATATAATAGTCATTTGCAATGCAATAGGACATTGCAATGGAATATCGCTTTGTAATATGATCATGATTGCAATGCAGTCGAACATTGCAGTGGAATATCACTTTGCAATATAAGAGTAATTTGCAATGGAAAAGAACATTGCATTGGAATATCACCTTGCAATATAACAGTCAGTTGCAATACAAAATCCATATTGCAATGCAATATTGCTTTGCAAAATGATCATCTTTTGCAATGCTGTAGAACATAGCAAAGAAATATTGCTTTGCAATTTAATAGTCATTTGCAATGCAATGGAACAATGCAGCAGAAAATGATTTTGCAATATAATAGTAATTTGCAATGTAATAGAACATTGCAGTGGAAGATCACCTTGCAACATTATAGTCAGTTGCAATGCAACAACACATTGCATTGGAATATTGCCTTGCAAAATGATCATCATTTGCAATGCAGTAGAACATTGCAATGGAATAGCAATTTGCAAATTATTAGTCATTTGCAATGCAATGGAACATTGCAATGGAACATCACTTTGCAATATTGTAGTCAGTTGCAATGCAATTGCATATTGCTATGGAGTATTGCCTTGAAATATGATCGTCATTTGCAATGCAATAGTAAATTGCAATGGAATATCACTTAGCAATATATAAGTAATTTGCAATGCAATAGAACATTGCAGTTTAATGTCACTTAGTAATATGATCGTCATTTGCAATGCAGTAGAACATTGCAATTGCATATCACTTTGCAATATAATATTGATTTTGAATGCAATGGAATATTGCAATGTAATTTTAAGTTGCAATATTATATTAATTTGCAATGCAATAGCACATTGCAATGCAACAGTACTTTGCAACATAGTAGTTATATGCACTTCAACAGAGCATTACAATAGAATATTAATGCAAAACAATCATTTGAAATGTAATAGAAAATTACAATAAAATATTTCTTTACAACAGAATAGTGATTGCAGTGCAATGGAAAATTGGAATATCAGTTTGCAATATGACTGTAATTTGAAATGCAATTGCACATTGCAATGGAATAATACTTTGCAATATAATCGTCATTTGCAATGCAATAGCATATTGAAATGGAAAATCGCCTTGCAATCTGATGGTCATTTACACTGAACAAAACATTGCAGTGGAATATCACTTTGCAATATAATAGGAAATTGCAATGCAATAGAACATTGTAATGGAATTTCACTACAATACTTTCATCAGTTGCAGTGCAATATAAAATTGCAATGGAATATTAGTTTGCAATATAATCGTTAATTGCAATGCAATCTAACATTGCAATGGAATATAACTATGCAATATAATTATTGCAATGCAATGGAACATTGCAACGGCATATCAGTTTGCAATATAAGAGTCTTTACCAATTCCATAGAACATTGCAATGGAACTTCACTTTGCAATATAGAAGTCATTTGCAAATCAATTCCACATTTCAATGGAATATCACTGCAATATAATAGTCATTTGCAATGCAATGGAACATTGCCATGGGATATCACTTTGAAATATAATAGTCATTTGCAATGCAATATCATAATGCAATGGAATATCGTTTAGCAATATAATAGTCATTTGCAATGCAATAGAACATTGCAATGGAATATCGCTTTGTAATAGGATCGTCATTTGCAAAGCAATAGAACATTGCAATGGAATATCACTTTCCAATATAATATTCATGGAATGGAATTTTAAGTTGCAATATTATATTCATTTGTAATGCAATAGCACATTGCAATGGAATGGAATTGCGTTTTGCAACATAGTAGTCATTTGCACTGCAACAGAACATTGCAATGGAAAATCACTGCAAAACAATCGTCATTTGCATTGCAATAAACATTGAAATAGAATATTTATTTTTAACCAGTCATTGCAGTGCAATGGAACATTGCAATGGAATATCAGTTTGCTATATGAATGTCTTTTGCAATTCAATAGAACATGCAATGAAATGTCACTTTGCAATATAATAGTCATTTGCAATGCAAATGCACATTGCAATGGAATAACACATTCCAATAAAATAGACATTTCTAACACAATAGCACATAGCAATTGAATATCGCTTTGCAATATGATCGTCATTTGCAATGCAAAAGCACATTGCAATGAAATATCGCTTGGCTATATGATCGTCATTTGCAATGCAATAGGAATTTGCAATGGAACATCACTTCGCAACTAAATAGTATTTTACAATATAATAGTATATTGAAATGGAATATCACCTTGCAATATGATAGTCATTTGCAATGAAGGAAACATTGCAATGGAATTTCACTTTGCAATATAATAGGAATTTGCAATGCAATAGAGCATTGTAATTGAACTTCACTACAATATTATTGTAAGTTGCATTGCAATAGAACATTGCAATAGTGTTAGATTAGAATTTGGAGAAACAACAGATGGCGACGAAATTGAGGACAAGTTCAGAATTTATAAAAACAATCAAAAGACTTATGCACAAGGGAGAGCCATCCAGCTTCCTCAAGCTAGGGGTGCACTTTCCAAGGACAAGGAGCGGTTCATTCAAGTTATACAATACTATAAGCAATGCCCGCCTACTACGGAATGGGGGCGTACATGTACAAACAGTGTCACAACAGTTACCCTTTATTGGTTTATGTGGTTAGTCACTCAAAAGTCGGGCCCACCCCTTGAACTCGGAAAACCCTCTGACCTTGCCAGTCACACATTAGTTGTATCATCCTACTCCCCACATTCCTGCTGTTACCTCTTCCCCGTTGTCAGCATAGTTTATTGTTTGAGAAAACATGTCTTATCCTTAACTGTCCAACAAGCAGGGAGACTACAAAGGCCACAGTGATTCATGTATGCTGCGATTAGTACAATTTTGTTTGTTAATTTGTACCCTTATTTCCTGGGTGGAACGGTCGTGTTTAGACAATGGCTCTACTGAGGGCTGTGAACACAAAATCCGAAGTTGAATTAGTGAGGTGGCGTCTAGCAGTCTGCAAATGTGTTTGGTTCCTTGCATTTTACGATTCTCTTATCAGTTCTATTTGTCTTTGAAGCTTGAAATTTGACCTTGCTTGCCTTTCTGCTATCTGTTCCCAGCTGCATTTTGTCAGTCCCTGTTCTCAGAATTAATTAAAACCCATCCTTTAATCTTACAGCTATTTCTTACAATTCCGTTCTTTGAGAGAGTTAACATAGTCAAGTAAATCAGAATTAATTGGGAACAAGCTGGATATTTCACTAGTTTCAGAACCGAGGCACATCAAATCGCACCGAGGCCAAATATTGCGGCTTTCATAAATTTCGCAGCTTCACCAACAGCAGTAAACCGTGCAGGGAGGGCGGTTTATTTCGCATTATGACATTTCCTTCATGGGTCCATGCTAACCCTTCAATTGTTATTGAGAGGCAGGTAAGATTTGCTGAATTTCCTCTGTTCCATAATTGTCAAAATATGCCGCCTACACTCTGAATTTTATTACCACAATTGGCTAATTTCTCTAATATTCCGAGATGGAAATTATTATCTTTCATTCTTTTTTTCTACCGTTGTTTCTTTCTTCCCTCAGGCTCGCACTCTCCGCTCTCACTGATTCTCTACCACCGGTTCTACCAGATTTTATTTGTTGTCCTCTTGCACTCTTTCCCCTCAGGCTCGCACGCTTTTCGTAGACTTGCATTGCCTTAGTCCCTTCCACAACCTCAGGACGACCCATAACGCTTTAGAGCCAATGAAGTATTTTCAAGTGCAGGTACCGATGCAATGATGGAAACGCCACAGCCAATTAGCACACAACATCTCCCACAAGCAGCAATGTGATAATGATCAGCTCAACTGTTTTATTCGTGCTGTTGATTTATGGATAAATTGAGAATAAAATTTACAATCGTTGTGCTCGAACACACATTGTAGAAAGTCCTACAAGAGAGGGGGCGGTACTGGACCTAATTCTGGGGAATGTAGCCGGGCAAGTGGTGGAAGTGTCAGTAGGAGAGCATTTTGGCGACAGTGACCATAATTCGGTGAGATTTAAGGTGGTCATGGAAAAAGACAAAGACGGCCCGGAAATAAGGGTTCTAAATTGGGGGAAGGCCGATTTTAATATGATAAGGCAGGATCTGGCCAAAGTGGACTGGGAGCAGCTGCTTATAGGAAAATCCACATCAAAACAGTGGGAGACTTTCAGAAGGGAAATAGAGAGAGTACAACACCAACATGTTCCTGTAAAGGTCAAGGGTGGGACCAACAAGCAAAGGGAACCTTGGATGACAAGGGATATACAAAAATGCATTAGAAATAAAAGGGGGGCTTTTGGCAGTTACAAAAGACTAAAGACAGAAGAAGCCCTAGAGGAGTATAAAAAGTGCAGGGGCATACTTAAAAAAGAAATTAGGAGGGCGAGGAGGGGCCATGAAATAACACTGGCGAGCAAAATAAAGGAAAATCCTAAGATGTTTTATAAGTATATTAAGGGCAAGAGGATAACCAGGGAAAGGGTAGGGCCCATTAGGGACCAAAGTGGCAATCTGTGTGTAGAGCCAGAGGATGTAAGGGGGTTTTAAATGATTTTTTTGCATCTGTGTTCACTATGGAGAAAGACGATGCAGACATAGAAATCGGGCAAGGGGACTGTGACATACTTGAACATATTAGCATCGAGAGGGAGGAGGTGCTAGCGGTTTTAGCGGGCCAAAAAGCGGATAAATCCCCAGGCCCGGACGAGATGTATCCCAGGCTGCTGTGGGAGGCAAGGGAGGAGATTGCAGGGGCTCTGACACTAATTTTCAGAACCTCTCTGGCCACATGGGATGTACCAGAGGACTGGAGAACAGCTAACGTAGTACCATTATTCAAGAAGGGTAGCAGGGATAAACCAGGGAATTACAGGCCAGTGAGTCTAACATCTGTGGTGGGGAAATTATTGGAAAAAATTCTGAGGGACAAAATTAATCTCCACTTGGAGAGGCAAGGATTAATCGGGGATAGTCAGCATGGCTTTGTTAAGGGTAAATCATGTCTAACAAATCTGATCGAATTTTTCGAGGGGGTGACTAGTGGGGTGGATGAGGGAAATGCTGTGGATGTGGTTTACATGGACTTCAGTAAAGCTTTTGACAAAGTCCCGCATAGGAGACTGGTCAAGAAGGTAAGAGCCCATGGGATCCAGGGTGCCTTGGCGCGTTGGATCCTAAACTGGCTGAGTGGCAGGAGGCAGAGGGTGATGGTCGAAGGTTGCTTTTGCGATTGGAAGCCTCTGTCCAGTGGGGTACCTCAGGGATCGGTGCTGGGTCCCTTATTGTTTGTGATCTACATAAATGATTTGGATGAGAATGTAAAAGGTATGATCAGTAAGTTCGCAGATGACACGAAAATTGGTGGGGTGGTAAATTGCGAGGAGGAATGCCTCCGGCTACAGGACGATATAAACGGGTTGGTCAGATGGGCGGAAAAGTGGCAAATGGAATTTAACCCTGAAAAGTGCGAGGTGATGCATTTTGGACGGACAAATAAGGCAAGGGAATACACAATGAGTGGTAGGACCCTAGGAAGTACAGAGGGTCAGAGGGACCTTGGTGTACATGTACATAGATCCCTGAAGGCAGCGGAGCAGCTAGATAAGGTAGTTAAAAAGGCATATGGGATACTTGCCTTCATTAGCCGAGGCATAGAATATAAGAGCAGGGAGGATATGATGGAGCTGTACAAAACGCTGGTGAGGCCACAGCTGGAGTGCTGTGTGCAGTTCTGGTCGCCTCACTATAGGAAGGATGTGATTGCTTTGGAGAGGGTGCAGAGAAGATTCACCAGGATGTTACCTGGGATGGAGCGCCTCAGCTATGAAGAGAGGCTGGACAGGCTGGAGTTGTTTTCCTTGGAGCAGAGAAGGCTGAGGGGGGACCTGATTGAGGTGTACAAAATAATGAGGGGCATAGATAGGGTAGGTAAAGAGGAACTTTTCCCCTTAGTGGGGGGGTCAATAACAAGGGGGCATAGATTCAGGGTAAGGGGCAGGAGATTTAGAGGGGATTTGAGGAGGAACTTTTTCACCCAGAGGGTGGTTGGAATGTGGAACTCAATGCCTGAAAGGGTGGTGGAGGCAGGAACCCTCACAACATTCAAGAAGCATTTGGATGAGCACTTGAAATGCCATTGCATACAAGGCTATGGACCAAATGCTGGAAAATGGGATTAGACTGGACAGGGATGGATGGGCGGAGCAGGCACGATGGGCCGAAGGGCCTCTTTCTGTGCTGTAAAACTCTATGACTATGACACTATGACATCTATATATTGTGTTGCCCGGTGAACACGTTGCTTCTTCAGATCTGGTGGGTTGCATCAGAAGAGAGTTTGCCGTCTACTCATTTAAATTCCTTTCCTTCCCCCTTACATTTCAGTCATCAATTACAAGTTACAGAAGCGAAACAAATTTTCGTGGTAGCGTGGCCGAGCGGTCTAAGGCGCTAGATTCTTGTTCTTTTTTCTGCGAAAGCGTGGATTCGAATCCCCCCGCTGCCAAATATATTGTGGCGTTCATAAATTCCGCAGCTTTAGCAATAAACCATGCAGACAGGGTGGTTTGCTCCGTATTATGTCACTTCTTCACCACTTGGTTCATGGAGCTCCATGCTAACCTTTCCCTTTCAGTTGTTGTTAAGAAGCAGATGCGATTTGAAGTATTTCCTCTCGTCTGAAATCGGCATGGAGCACTATAATCACCGTCACCCAACCAAATGAATTCAGACCTCTCACTCATCTCCGCACTTGCTGCGTTTCAGATATCCACCCCATTTACCTTTCTGTTTCTTACATTTATTTACAATCTGTCGACTGCAAACCCCCTGTGCTGCCATTCGGGACCCACCATCTCTCTGCCGTTTCACTGTTCCTACTACCAAACCTGCCGGTTAACCAACAAGTTAAACATCTGCTCCTGTGCTCCAATCCGATTAATATTACACTGATACGTTTTTTCAATCTAACCTATCCAGACATTGAAAGTTACATTAAGGCAAGGATAAGAGAAGATGTCTTTTGTGTGCACAGTTGCTGAGCTGGGCTCTGTGTTCAGAATGAGGGTCAGATATGTTTTTCATTCCATGTCTGAGAACGTGTGATTAGGAGGGCAAATATTCCCTATTATTCTCTTCTCTTACCATTATGATAAATTTCAGGCTCAATGCGGCAGGAATAGTTCAATTGAGAGAGCGTTAGAAGGAAGATCAAAATGTGCCACCTACGCTCAGAAGTTTATTACCATTATTGGCTAATTTCTCTAATATTCCGAGATGGAAATGATTATCTTTCATTCTTTTTTCTACCGTTGTTTCTTTCTTACATCAGGCTCTCTCTCTCCGCTCTCACTGACTCTCTACCGCCGGTTCTCCAGATTTTATTTGTTGTCCTCTTGCACTGTTTCCCATCAGGCTCGCACGCTTTTCTCAGACTTGTATTGCCACGTCAGGGCGAACCAGAACGCTTTAGAGCCAATGAAGTAGTTTCAAGTGTAGTTACAGTTGCAATGATGGAAACGCTTGCACACTACATCTCCCACAAGCGGCAATGTGATAATGATCAGCTCAACTGTTTTATTCGTGCTGATGATTTATGGATAGG
Organism: Somniosus microcephalus; assembly: GCF_052327205.1. Lineage (NCBI taxonomy): Eukaryota > Metazoa > Chordata > Chondrichthyes > Squaliformes > Somniosidae > Somniosus > Somniosus microcephalus. The sequence continues at coordinate 41,148,487 of NW_028225184.1, read as the reverse complement.
TTAAGAACAAAATTTACAATCGTTGTGGTCCAACACACATCAATATATTAGTGTTGCCCTGTGATGAGGTTGCTTCTTCATATCTAGTGGGTTGCATCAGAAGAGAGATTGCCGTCTACTCATTTAAATTCCTTTCCGTCCCCTTATATTTAACAAGACAAAGGCTCATTTCAATCATCAGTTACAAGTTACAGAAGGGGCACAGCTTTACGTGGTAGGATGGCCGAGCGGTGTAAGGCGCAGGATTACGATTCATCAATCTTTGCAGAAGCGTGGGTTCCAATCCCACCGCTGCTAGATATTGTAGCTTATCTAAATTTCGCCGTTTTACCAACAGAAATAAACCAGGCAGGGCGGTCTGCGCTTTATGATGTCTTTTCCTCATGGAACTCCATGCTAACCTTTCCCTTTCAGTTGGCTGATATGGCAGATGCAGTATGACGTGGACAAAGCAAATACAGAAAGGCAGATTATTATCTGAATGGCAATAGATTGGGAGAAGGGGAAGTTCAACGAGACCTGGGTGTCCTCGTGCACCAGTCGCTGAAGGTAAGCATGGAGGTGCAGCAGGTTGTTAAGAAGGCAAATGGTATGTTGGCCTTCGTAGCGAGAGGGTTTGAGCACAGGAACAAGGATGTTTTGCTCGGTTGTACAGGGCCTTGTTGAGACCACATCTTAGGTATTGTGTGCAGTTTTGGTCGCCTTATCTGATGAAGGATGTTCTTGCCATGGAAGCAGTTCAGCGATGATTCACCAGGCTGATACCTGGGATGGCAGGAATTACATATTAGGAGAGATTGGGTCGATTGGGCTTGTACTCGCTGGCGTTTAGAAGAATGAGAGGGGATCTCATTGAAACATTTAAAATTCTGACAGGACTGGACAGACTAGACGCAGGAAGAATGTTCACTATGGTCGGGGAGTCCAGAACCAGGGGTCATAGTCTAAGGAAAGGGTAGGCCATTTAGGACAAAAATTAGGATGAATTTCATCACACAGAGAGTGGTGAACCTGTGGAATTCTTTATCTCAGAAGGCAGTACAGGCCAATTCATTAAATATATTCAAGAAGGAGTTGGATATATTTCTCAAGGCTAAAGGGATCAAGGGGCATGGAGAGAAAGCAGGGGCCGGGTACTGAATTTGGATGATCAGCCATGATCGCATTGAATGGCGGAGCAGTCTCGAGGGGCCGAATGGCCTACTCCTGCTGCTATCTTCCATATTTCTATGCTTCTGTGAAATATCCAGCAGCGTGAAGGTGGCTGCAGAGCCTGGGATACATCCAATGACGTCGGCGACAGCTGCGACCGTGGGTGCACTGTCGTGGATGTGTCGATTGAGTACCCGATAGTCCACTTTGGTCTCCAGGAGTTGTCCAGATTTCTAACCGGCCACAGTGGAGAGCTAATGTGGGTGGCTCCCGGTCTCAATACCCGCTTTTTGACCAGAGAGATCATGACCGTTTCCATGTCTGCCTCTGCCTCTTTGTGGAAATTATATTGCTTTTGAGGTCGGTCCTGGAGTCCCCATCTACACTTACTTCGACCCCGTTCACCCTCCCAAATTCGTGCTTATGAGTGGCAAATGCGCTGAGGTGTGCTTGCACACATGCCTGGTACTCCACTGGAGTGTTACTGACCATTTGTAGGAGGTCGTATCTCTACTTTGGTTTTAGTGTACGGTGGCATAGTGGTTAGCACTTTTGCCTCACAGCGCCAGGGACCCGGGTTCGAATCCGGCCTCGGGTGACTGTCTGTGTGGAATTTGCACATTCTCCCCGTGTTTGCGTGGGTTTCCTCCGGGTGCTCCGGTTTCCTCCCACAGTCCAAAGATGTGCGGGTTAGGTTGATTGGCTATGATAAATTGACCCTTAGTGTTAGGGGGATTAAATACGTGGGGTTACGGAGATAGGGTGGGATATGTGTTCATGTAGGGGTTACGGGGATCGGGTGGGATATGTGTCGGTGCAGGCTCGATGGGCCGATTTGGCCTCTATCTGCACTGTGGGGTTTCTGTGATTTCTGTGATTTCTGTGAAGGTCCCCTTGCCCTGTTTCTCTGGGATAACTTCCACTTCACTTTCTTTGCCGGTGCATGCTCCCCACAGACAGTGATTCCTAAGATCCACTGGAATCCTGTGGCCTATAAAAAAATCAACCCCCAGGATCCCGTTCCCTTCCTGATCCCATTTCATTAAAACACAGGTCCACTTGGAGCAGAGTGCTCCTAAATGAATGGACAGCGGGATGGAGAATGAGCCAGCCTGCTCATTACCTGTAATCCCCACTAAGCTGTACGGGACCCTGTTGGACAGAGCTGAGGCTGCGGGGTTATCTGAATAGAATATGGTGCTCGATGCTCCCGTGTCCAACAGATAGGTCCCTTTCACCTTTTCCACCTCCATCTTAACAAGCGGTCTCTTCCATACATCATAATCAAGGGGACACAGGTAGAAAGGCTACGCTGGCTCTAGTCATAAGTCTGTGTTAGGTGGGGCAGATGGAGTTATAGCACCCGTGGCTGTGGTTACCTTCCCTGGGCCAGCCAACAAAACTCCAAGTGCAGCTACTAATGAGTCAAGCGGGGGGAAAGGGTCGGTGTTTCTGTCTTTGGAGCAGGAGCTGGTGTGTCTTGCCCCACATTATCGTTCCAAGGATTTCTGCTGTCCCTTCTCCAGTGCCCACTTTTCCCACACCCGAAGCAGTTATGCATCGCATCGGAAGGGTTACTCCCTTCCTGATGCCATTACTTCTTATCCTGGCTGGGTTTAAACTCGTGTACTTTCCCTTTTGTCTGTGGTTCGTCTACCTACTACCATAACGATAAGTCAGGGTCAGTTGTCTGACCATTACCTCCTCGGTGACTTGGGGGCCCTTTGATTCAAACGACACCTCGGCCTTGGCTCTGATCCGTGACAAGCGGTTTGCCACCAGACTCTGGAGCCAGTGGGCCAGCTCGTCCTGGTTCAAGTAAGTCAGGTCCAGATCCCCATTACAGGCACTCTTATACACAGACCACAGCCTGTCTGTGAATTCCTGTGGGGTCTCCCCTGCTAACTGTGTAGTCTTCTCCAACCGGGAGAAAGAACTACCACCGTTCATCCCGGATGGCAGTGTACCCACCCTGTACTTTCTTGCTCTCGGCATAGAGGGACTGGTACAGCTAGCCATCCAACGAGAACAGAAGCATTTTGGCCATCTCAGTGTCGTCGCAGTCGTTGCTGCCTGCTGCTTTTTCCACTTGCATGAAGTGGACTGAGGGGTCTCCCTTGTGGGTGAGTTTGTTCAGTTGGCTTACCATAGCCCTAAGCTGTTGGGTACCGTGGGGAATCACGAATTGGTTTCAAGGGACCCGTGCCCCACCACTGCCGGGCACGCCAAACTTTTGCTACCGAGCTGGGCACATCGGCCCCGGCTCCGACCTTTCCTGCATTGGCTTGCCCCCTGCTGCCTGCTGCCAAACCGAGTTAAAACCCGGCGCCACAGGTGGTGATGGTGTACACTCCTCCCTGCCCTCGCTACAGATTGCTTGTCCCTCCTGCTGCCCAACCGGCCTTTCCCTGGTGCCACAGGTGATGTTTGAACAGTTTCCTCCTTCTACTTCCAGGTCCACCGGGCCGCACCCGGGATCACTAGGCATACCATGCCTCTTGCCCTGGACAGAGCAAGTTTTAAACTGTCGATCTGCTTTTTGGCAGGACTCATGATCTTCCGCTTAAAAATCCCTAGTGATTGATACCTTATAAGCTGCCTGCACGTCTCTTAACCTCTCTTTTAGGTTAGGCAAGCATTCTCCTCTTTCAGTACTAACTCATTACTTTTGGCTTCGGTGACCTGACACCGAAAATACTCATGTCTGTTCCTCTATTTCTCCTCTATCTGTAACGTCTCCTGACTTTGGGTCTGAATTCCTCAAGTTATTCTTCCCCTGCTATAGCTCTTGCTTGAGAGAGTTTGGCTGCCTCCCGCAGCTCTTCTGTTAATATCTTAATGTGTTGGTCTAAAAGCTGGATCTGTCGCAGCGCGCAGACCTGCCAGATGACTTTTTCTACCAACTTCTTATGATCCTTGCTCTCAGTCCATTTGGCTGCTGCGTCCATGGGACACTCAGCGCGCAAAAGACTGCTCACCCATTTCTTGGTGATATTCACCTTCTAAAACACATAAGAGGAAATCCTCTCTTCCATCTTCGTTCTTTGGTCAAACACAGGCTCTGTTGCATTACATCCCTTTTGCCAACGTCCTGCTGCGGTCGCCATTTTCTTTAGGGGGTGGTGTGTGTGGGCAGCTTTGCCTTTGAATCCTGAGCAGTTCCAATCGCTCCCAGACCCTTGGTTTTGGCCCTGAACTTATTTTGGGGTTGTAGTGAAATTTCAACAGACAAATGAGTTGGTGAAAAAAATTTGGATTTATTTCAGACAAGAAATTATACACAACACAACAATCTTATCACTTCAGAATATAAGAGGGAGCATAACAATAGACAGAATACTTCACCACTCCGAATCACACTACACTAACTATGTTCGACTCCAGAGGAACAGGTTTAATGCTCACCAGACGACTTCATTTGACAGTTGTAGAGGTTCACGATTTTGGGGTTCTCTTGGTTTGGCGGTTGTGGCCTGCTGTACCCCGGGCACGGTAGAAAACTTCACCAGCGTTGCTTTTTCAGTCTCTGCATGTGCGCTGATGCGGTTGCATGCATATTGGATCTATCGGGTAAATACCGTATTTCTTTTGTTCAGAAATATGGTTTAGAGACTTTTCACCAAATCTTACCCAGGTTTAAGTCAGAATAGTTTGTAGAGTGAAAACAAACTTATGGATATTCGGTTTCTTCCAGGTTGGTAACTTGTTGGTCACAGTGGCCCAATATTACCTAGTTGCTGGTAAAATTTTTGCTTGTTTGTTTCATGGGGCTCTTGGTTGCTGGGATTCCTCTCTCGTTTCCTATCGATCTTCTCCTGTTCTCCTTCCGTCGATTGATTGATTCTTTACATTTCTCCGAATTCTCCGAATGTGTTAACTAAAAAAGCAGGCTGCAATTATACCTTTTGAGGCCTTGCTTATCTGCCCAACAAATCTTCTCTGGCCCATTGTCATTTTTGGCGGGCTCGTTAACGTTAATATTTTTGATTTTTTTAATGGTTTTGACCTAGTCCCATCTGTGTTTAATTGATTTAAGTTGGTTTAAACTAGGTTCGGAATGGTCCATCCAAACGTAAATTGGCTTTAAATGACTGTTTTATTTTTGGTCCGATTAGTAAGTTTGTCTTCTCCTGCTGGGGCCAGGGTCCCGTTTGTTGGTCAGTGGCATGCACTGCATTATGCATACCCCTGATGGCTCTGTAATTTTGGCGGGAACTGCTCTTCCGTGGGCCTATTGTCATTATGTAAAATGACTGAGACAGCCCAGAACATTCCCAAACATTTTGGCTTAAGCCAATACCCAAACTGCTTGTTTTACAGAGGCCCATCCCTACCCCTTTTTTTCCAGCCTTCCACAGGGCTTGACATGTCCTTAAAAAAAAAATCCTGGGGCTTTTACTTTAAGCGCCTTTTTGGCCCAACATTTTTTTTAAACAGTGCAAAAATCTTTTCCTTGGGGTATTCTTCTTGGTTTGGGGAATCTGCAGAATTTTGCGAACCTTACATTCCAAAAGCAGCTATGTGATAATGATCAGCGGAACCATTTTATTCCTACTGTTGATTTATGGATAAATTATGAATTAAACTTACAATCGTTGTGTGCCAACAAACATCTATTTATTAGTGTTGCCCTGTGAACAGGTTGCTTCTTCTGATCTTGTGGGTTGCATCAGAAGAGAGTTTGCCGTCTACTAATTTAAATTCCTTTCATTCCCCCTTTGTTTTACAAGAAAAAGACACATTTCAATCATCAGTTGCAAATTACAAAACTGAAGTAGCTTGGCTGAGCGGTCTGCAGCGCTGTATTCAGGTTCCCGTCTCTTTGGCAAGTGTGGGTTCGAATCCCATAGCTGCCAGATATTTTGGATTTCATAAATTTCGCCGCTTCACCAGCAGAAGTAAATCGTCCAAGTAGGGTGGTTTGCTCCCTATTATGTCACTTCTTCACCATTTCCTTCATGGATGCCAATACTAACCTTTTCCTTCAGTTGTTCTTGATACGATTTGAAGAATTGTCTCTGGTCCATAATTGTCCCGAGTACTGCAAACACCGTCACCCAACCAACTGAATTCAGACCATTCACTCACTCTTCTCCACACCTGCTGCGTCTCACTTATTCAGATATCCAACACTTTTACATTTATGTCTCTACAATCTATCGACCACAAACCCGCTGTGCTGCCATTCTGGACCCACCATCTCTCTGCTGTTTCGCCGTTCGCCCTTCCAAACTTGCCAGTTAAACAGCAGCTCCCATCTGCTCCTGTGCTCCAATCCGATTAGTATTGCACGAATATTTGTTTTCAAACTAATCTACCCAGACATTGAAAGTTATATTAAGGCAAGGATATATATACAGGTGGTGAGCTTGGCTCTGTGTCCAATATGAGGGTCAGATTTTTTTTCATTCCATTAGTCGGAGAACGTGTGATTATGAGGGCAAATGTACCCTATTATTCTCTCCTCTTGTAATTATGGTAAATTTCAGGCTATATGCGGCAGGAACACTTCAATTGAGAGAGCATTAGAGGGAAGATCAAAATGTTCTGCCGTTGCTCACAATTTTATTACCACTTTTGGCTAATTACTCTAATAGTCCGAGATGGAAATGATGATCTTTCATTCTTTTTTCGACCGTTGTTTCTTTCTTCCCTCAGGCTCTCTTTCTCCACTCTCACTGACTCTCTACCGCCGGTTCTCCAGAGTTTATTTGTTGTCCTCTTGCACTGTTTCCCCTCAGGCTCGCACACTTTTCTCAGACTTGTATCGCCTTAGCACCTTTCAACACCTCAGGACGACCCATAATGCTTTACAGCCAATGAAGTATTTTCAATTGTAGTTACTGCTGCAATGTTGGAAACGCCGCAGCATATTTGCACAAAACATCTCCCACAAGCAGCAATGTGCTAATGATCAGCTCAACTGTTTTATTCGTGCTGTTGATTTATGGAAAAATTAAGAATTAAATTTACAATCGTTGTGTTCCAATAAACATCTATATATTAGTGTTGCCCTATGATAAGCTTGCTTCTTCTGATCTAATAGGTTGCATCCGGAGAGATTTTGAGGTCTACTAATTTAAATTCCTTTCATTCCCCCTTTTTTTTACAAGACACCAACCTTTCAGTTAACAGCCGAATGCGCTGGCCCATTTCGCCACAGCGACACTCGAGCGATGGTTTGAAATTTGAATTAATCTGCATGAACCAAAGTGATTGTATACCAGTGCATTCAAAACTAAGGCACTGACTGCACAGCAAATGAGAATCTGCGTGGGGCAAAGCAAACTTCGGGGTAATCGTGGCCAAGTGGTTAAGGCGAGGGAGTGGAAATCGATTGTGGTTTACCCACGCAGGTTCAAATTCTGCCACCTATGGAAGTGATGAAGTCAGCCCAAATGACACTTCATTTTAACTACTGCCTTTCAGTTGCTGAGCCGAGACAGATTCAAAGCTACAATCAAACAATGATTCAAGCAGAAAGTAAAAAAAGCAGTTCACCCCATTATTACATCACGGCATCACGATCGTCCGAGGCCACAGGAAAAATATTACATTATTTAATGCTCATGAAACTGTGAAAGCATTTTAATCATCAAAAATATTTTTATTGCAACACATTGAAGAAAGTACACATGGAGTGCTCAGCCATCTTCCAGTTGATGCTGCTTCCTACTTCAATGCTTCTTTAATGAACTAAGCCAGACGAGCCACAGTTCTCAACGCTGCAGGCTAAGATCAGGACATGAGAACATAAGATACAAGGAGCAGGATTTGACCATGCTGTCCTCCAGCCTGCTCCGCCATTAAATAATTTTGTGGGTGATTATCAACCTCAACTGAAACTTCCCGAACTAGTCCCATATCACGTAATTCCCGTAATGTCCAAATCCATCTCGGTTAGGAATGCACTCAACAACTGAACAGCTACAGCCCTCTGTGGTAGAGAATTCCAAAAGTTCACAACCCTTAGAATGAAGAAATTTCTCCTCATCTTCAGTCATAAATTGCCGGTTCCTTATTCTGAAACTATGACAGCTCATTCTGGATTCTACAGCCAGGGTAAAGAGACTCTTAGCATCCGCCCAGTCAAGTCCTGCATTTCCCTGCTCCACTCAATCACATCAACCTACCTCCCTCTGAACTTGCAGCACTGCATTCTCTTAGATCCAACCCTGACATTGTCATTAAACCTGCTGACAAGGGTGGTGCTGTTGCTGTTTGGCAATCCGACCTCTACCTAGCGGAAGCTGAACGCCAACTCTGACACATACTCCTACCTCCACCTGGTCCATGACCCCACTACCGAACATAAAACCACCATTTCCAAGACTGTCACTGATCTCACCTCCCCTGGAGATCTTCCCCCCGTGGCCTCCAAACTCCTAGTTCCTCAACCCCGCACAGCCTCCTTCCCTAGATCCACAAACAGGACTGCCCTGGTAAACCCATCGTTTCAGTCTGTTCTTGCCCCACGGAACTTATCTCTTGCTAACTCGAATCCATTTTTTCTCCCATTTGTCTAGTCTCTTCCCACCTACATCCCCGACTCTTCCGATGCCCTCCGCCACTTTAACTCTTTCCAGTTTGCCGGCCGCAACCACCTCCTTTTCATTATGGGTGTGCAATCCCTGTGCAACTCCATCCCCCACGAGGATGGCCTGAGGGCGCTCTGCTTCTTCCTTGAAAAGTGGCTCAACCAGTTCCCATCCACCACCACCCTTCTCCGCCTGGCTGAACTTGTTCTCACACTGAACAACTTCTCCTTTGACTGGCCTTGGGTTGTCACTTTTTATTCTCTTTTTAGGGGTCAAGTTATTGACAAGACCATTTAACCTATAGAGATTTTTGGAAAACTTCACCAACCAATGACAGTTTAAGTTCTTTGTCTTGGTGTTTGTATGAAAGCCATCCCCAAATGAAGGTCTCATTACTTCATCCTTGTTTTTTTACATTTTGCAAGTTCCTCCATTGGAATCCATCTTATCTCTTCTTACTCTCGCCCCCTTTTTTCCCAGGAAGTATAAGGCCCGGCCCTGACCCTCTTAATCATGGCCCCAGCCAAAGCTGTGGCACATTAATCAGTCCCTATCTCACCTCAAATACACTATCATTACATGTTCGAGAACTACCAGAGCACTTGAAATGATACAAACCTACGGGTGAGCTGATATATAAACCCCAATATCCCAGCAGTGTGAATCATCCCCAATGCTGTCAATTCCAATGTCTATTCTTGAGTTGTCTTGCTCCAAGACATAAAATTGCTTTAGGGGGGAGTTCAGTCACATCACAAGCTCACTGAATTCCTCAGACAACAGGAGAATGTCGTACCTGAATTGTACCACATAACTGTGCAGCTCAGACTGGATCGTATTGGCTTTTCCAACGCTCTGTTACCTACAAAACACAATTATTACAGTCACAGTTATAATTCAGTCTTACAATCATTAGCACGTCGACTACGTATGTACATTTCAAGCGACAATTATACAAGACAAAGAAAATAGAAATTGTGAAGAAAGCTACAGTTTATTATCTAACCAGGAATAGTTATCCTTTCACAGTTTTCAACTGATTGATATGGTAGCATTTTGCCCTCTTGGCTCTCCCCTTTTTCCCAGGGAATTGCACCAGATAAACTGAAGGACTGGCCCTGTCAATAATCGGGAAGGGGCCATTCCACTTTGGTTCGAAGTAATGTTGCTTCTTCCCTTAGATTAGTACCATTACAACATCTCCCACTTGGTACTCAAATGGTCGGACCTTCTTGTCGAAGTATTTCTTTGCCTGGTTTTTTGATTTGCCTGTTTGTGTAGCTATAAAAATGTTAGTTTGTTCTATGTTCTCTACCACCATTTCAAGCCATTTTTGGTTGGCAATTCCCTGTACTAAGGGTGTGGCTGAAGGGGTTAACAGATGGGCTGGCATTCGCATTAGTCGCCTGATCATAGCCTGGTAGGGTGAGATACCCATTGTGCTATGCGGGGTGGATCTAATAGCCATTAGACACATTGGCAACATACTGGACCATTTGATGGGGTGATCTGCACATAATTTGTTTAACATTGTTTTCAGAGTTCGGTTTCCTCTTTTCACTACACCAGATGATTGTGGGTGATGGGAGATGTGAAGTTTATGCGAGATACCCATTATCCATTGCAATTCGGTAAAAATTTTGCGCAGTAAAGGGTGATCCCTGATCACTATCCTCTGGAATTGGCACTCCCCACCTGCAGACCACCTCACCCAATAAAAGGCGAGCTGCTGTCAATGCGTTATTTGTTTTACATGGAAAAGCCTCCATCCATTTAGTAAATTTATCAACTATAGCAAGACAATTTCGCAAGTCTGAAGGTCCTATAGGTAAGGGCCATAAAAAATCAATTTGAAGGTGTGTCCACGGCCCACCGGGAGGAGGGGGACTGCGCAACAGTGCCCGATTAGTGTGGACACTTGGATTGTGCTATAAACAGGGCAAACAACGATTCACCCTATGAGTAACATCTGTGATGCAATCGGGATACCATGCAAATTTGCGTAGTTTCTGAACAGTTGCATCAGCTGAATAGTGCCCTCCTACCGGATGTGAGTGCAAGAGATCAAAGGTTTCGGGTGCCATGGATGGGGGAACACAGACAACCGGGAGATCAGATGATAGCCACCGAATGCAGGGGTTGAACATTAACAGTGGAGCAGCTTCCCCAGACTGATCCGGAGCCAATTGTGTGTCCGCAGCAAATGGAGTGGGCTGAGGTAAAGGACATCCATTCTGATGCCATACAATAACAACTGCATAGGGGGAATAACTGCCTGGAGTGAAGGGAGGTCGACCTCCCCACCTTGGATACTCGCGACTGATCTTAAGGGAGGGTACGGTCTTGCCAGAGGTCACCGTTAATGGTGGCAACATTGGCAGCACGAACTGCCTGTGAGTTACCCTGGGTATGTACAGCTGAAGAACGTGAATGGGACTTTACCTTACCAACATAGACAGGGGTTGATCGTGAATTTAAAGTATCCCAAAGGGAAGCAAAGAGGTCTGCATGGAGTAGGGTCTTGCTATCAACAGTACAAAAATTATTCCTAGCTTACAATGGTAAAGATAACAAAGTTTTAATCGCATAGGCACTATCTGACCAGACATTAACAGGCATGTCATGAGTAATTTGGATTGCTGTCATCAGGGCTGTAACGTCGGCATATTGGGCAGAGTGGGGAATGTATTTATACTTAAGTTCTCGGTTAGGCATGACTACTGCAAATCCAGTAAGGAGCTTTCTGTTCCTGTGATAGGATGACCTATCAATGTAGACGTTCTGGGCGTCACTTAGCGGTGTAGGAGATACGGGGTGACGGTCGAACTCCAGTGGTGGAAGAGGGCACTCATGGCTTCCCCCCTCATACACTAGGAGCTGAGGTAGTAAAGTTGTCTGCCTTGGCGTTATTTCCAAATCGCTGAGCGTAAACAGAAGTGTCCAGTGACTGAGTCGGGCAGAGGAGACCAAAGTGTCCCCTGGTTTAAGTAAAAGATTCAAAGGGGTGTAGGGGCTATGTATGATCATTTTGTTCAGCCCAATAATAAACGTGAAGTGTTTGACTGCCCAAAAAGTGGCTAGCAGATGTCGCTCACACACAGTGAAATTCTTCTCCACGCCTTTCAAAATACGGGAGGTGAATGCGATTGGCATAAGTTTACCCTGAACCTCTTGGCACAGAACAGCAGCAAGACACTGATGTGTGGATCCCACCTCCAGGTGGAAAGGCTTCTCTAGGTCAGGGCTTGTCAGGCATGTGGCTGGCATAACAGCAGTTTTAAGGAGGGACACAGCCGTTGTATGTTCAGTGGTCCAGTCACGGGCCACAGCGTCCTCTTCACCCTTTAACAGTTCAATTATGATTTGGCTAGCTCCACAAATCTGGGAATAAATGAGCGCTGATATCCAACTAGGCCCAGGAAGGAACGAAGTGCTGTTTTCGATGCGGTCAATGGTAAACGCTGAATCACCTCAGTCTTATGCAGTCCCTTTTGTCCCAAAGAAACCCCTAAAAATGTCACTTCTGGCTGTAACAATTGTACTTTTTAGGGTTAATTTTCCACCCACCTTTTAGAAGAAGGTCTAATAGCTCTTCCATTAATTTTGAATGAGTCTTTTTGCCAGGCGTTGCAAGCAAAATGTCATCAACATACTGCAGCAGGCAGTCGGGTCTCGAAAAAGTTTCCAGTGCCTGAGGCATCCGTTTGTGGAATATAGTTGGGGCGTTGTGAAAATTTTGAGGTAAACATGTCCAAGAATAACTTTGATCTTCAACAGTGAAGGCAAACTTGAACTGATCTTCTGACTTAACAGGAATGCTCCAGAAGCCATTTGAAATTTCAAAAGGTAGAGAAGCAGCAGCTATCTGGTGCAATCTGGGCAGGAGAGTGGGGGTCTCCTGCACAACAGGGGCGCAAGCTGGGGTTACCGAATTAAGCTTGTGATAATCAATTGTTAGACGCCAGCTATAGTCTGGCTTCTTAACTGGCCAGATTGGAGAATTAGTGGTAAAAGTGCCAATGTGGATAACACCCTGCTTTAACAATGAATCGATAGTAGACCGAACATAAGTTTTACTCTCAGCCAGAATGGAATATTGCTTAACAGGAGGGTGGGATTGTCCATTAATCTCCTCATCTCCTGAAATTCTAGCATAATCATGTTTGGACTTAGCAAAAACCTCTGATAATTTATGAATTCATGTATGGGGTCATCATTCCCTGGAAGGGTGAAATCCTCAGAATTTTAAATTGCATATATTGAATGGGCATCTGAAATAGGTGCCCGTGGTCCCTCATTAAAGTGCCACCAAAGAAATCCATTAACATAGTCGAGGACAGGACAGTGTTTATACAACGTGTCACTTCCGAGGTAACCCTTCTGGTCATGGCTGGCCACATATACAGGAGAGCGGACATCGACGGAATTCCCATCGATGGACAAGACTGTGGAGTTCAATCCCTGATTAGCTAACTTAGTAGAACCATTGCAGCCAAAGAGGTTTAGGGCGGTGCCAGAACGGGAAAAGGGAGCGAGGTCATGTAAAATAGTCATGGCAGAACCGAAATCCACAAGCATTACATGGTGGTGGCCTCTAAGATCAGTGGCCCGGACAAAAGGTCGTCCATCCCCCCCGTACCAGACAGCAGAAGACGTGGTCGCCATGGAGGCCTTTGACCTTCACTGGGGCCGTGAGTCTGGGAGCGCATCTCCACTGCGAGAAACAGCCGAAACGTTTTGCCCCCCCCCCACCCCGCGTGACTGTGCTTCAAGGCCTCAACTGCTGCCGAATGTTGTTCGAGCTGCTGCTGCAGAGAGTTCAAATCAGACATGTTACCTTCACGGATTGGGGGTTGTTAGCGTGGGCCATTATTTGGATGTCGACTATTGCTGCAGTCGCGAGCATAACAATAGCAATTACAACAGATTATGTGGCCTTTGTCACCCCACTGGGGAGGGGTTTGTACTGTCAGAGGACCCTCCACCGCCGACACTTTGGACTCAGTAGGAGTGAGGGACGATTTGAACTCGGTCCCAAGCTTGAATGCAAGCGTCCTCTGGATCAGCCCACGGGGTTCCCTGATGAACAGTAATCCAAGAGCGTCCCTTACGTAAAAGAGCATCAATGAATGTCAGCTTAAATTCCTCCGTGTCCGAAAATTCTTGAACATATTAGTTTCTCTGGGACTGGTTGTACAAATCATACAACCCATTTGCAAAGGCTACAGCATGCTCGTTAGCCTTTTGCCAGGCGTCCCCAACCACATGGGTGAAATTAACTGCGACCATGCGCAAACAGGAAAAGGCTGAAACAATAACATCCCACCACTCCTTTCTTTTATCATAGATTTCCCATGAAGGTGATACCTTGAGTTCTCGTGAAATGCATGACAACAGAACTTGTTTTAAGTCTGTCAATTCTAACTCAGGGTGACAGTGACGGTATGTGCCCCAATCACTTGACAGGGCAACTGGGTTCGTCTCCCAGTTTATTGGCCCCACTTCTTCAGCTAGTGCTTTGCACTCTGCCGGGGTCATACTTCTACTGGTAGTATTAGTTACTTCCTGATTTGGGGGCAGGTTGTAGGCTACAGAAGAGGTATCATTATCGAATTCATCATCCGAGGGTGTAGGGTCACCAAATTGTGTGGTTGAAGTGACTATAACAACCTGCTTGGTTTCTACCGGGGTAGTTTTCCTGGATCGGGAGGTGGAGGCGCAGAGGGTGAGGGACTATTTTTGCAGATGGGTTATTATTGCACTGGGTTTTTCTTGTTAGATCATCCCAGTTACTAACGGAATCCCCTCGTTTAAGGTGAAAAACGGCCATAACAGCAGCTGTTGATCTCCCCAGCTTTCCCTTCAATTCCATAACTTTTAATTCGCAGTGAGTATGGTCAGTGCTCACGAGAGGGGGTTTTTCAATTAATTCTCTCAAGGCAGTTACCATGGCTGACATTAATCTACATATAGATAGGGCTAACCAAATTAGTTACAATACGGTGTTGGAGGAATTCATGGAGTGTATACTGGATGGTTTCCTGGACCAATACGTCGAGGAAGCAACAAGAGGTCAGGCCACCTTAGGCTGGGTATTATGTAATGAGAAAGGATTAATTAGCAATCTTGTTGTGCGAGGCCACTTGGTTTGGAGCGATAATAATATGATAGAATTCTTCATTAAGACGAAGAGTGAAATCGTAGACTCAGAGACTAGGGCCTAGAAATTCAGTTGCGTTTGCGCCCAATTAGGGGCGAAAGAGTGGGTTGCGCCGGAAGTTGCGTCACGCCCGAAATTAGGTGGGCCCTAATATCGGCGTTAGCCGGTAGCGCTGTGCCGGCACCGATGACGTCATCGGTGTGCGCAGTGCCCCGGTACCGCCCGAAACCACGCCGATCCCCATCTTCAGTAGCGGCCACCTCTTTCATGGCGGGCGCTAACAACATCGGGAGACCGGGTCCTTACTGCAGCCTTAGCGGCGCAAGTTAAGGTGGAGGTGCGGGGCGGCCGCTTTTTCGGCGGCCACCTGCCCGCACCTCCTTCCCCGGCCTCCTCCACCCCACCCCCCGCTGCATTGCCAGCTGGTTTCCGTGGAGCCCGGCACTTCTCCGTTGTGCCGGGCTCTTTTGCCGGCACTTGCAATCGGGGCTCCGGCCGTTGCAGGCACCTCCCCCTTAAGAGAAGGGGGAGGCCTGCAGTACAGCAGCCTGCCGCACTGCATCGGGTGGCGCAGCAGGACCGGGAGCGCTGAAATTCACTTTCAGCACCCCAAGCGGGGCGGACACACCCTGTACCAGTGCCCGGTTCCGCTTTGGGGAGCTGAAAGTGAATATGGGGCGGGCACAACTGGCTCCGTGGTGGGCGCAAAATTTTCGGCGCAAACTTGCTGGCGGGGCTATACCCAATTTCTAGGCCCAGGTTCCTGAATTTAAATAAAGGAGACTACGATGGTATGAGGTGCGAGTTGGGTAGGATTGACTGGGGAATGTCATTCAAAGGGTTGATGGTGGATGGGCAATGGCAAACATTCAAAGATCGCATGGATGAACTACAGAATTTGTTCATCCCAGTTTGGCATAAAAATAAAACATAAAAGGTGACTCAACCGTGGCTAACAAGTGAAATTAAGGGTAGCTTAAGATCCAAGGAGAGGACATATAAATTGGCCAGAAAAAACAGTAAACCTGAGGATTGGGAGCTGTTTAGGATCCAACAAAGGAGGACAAAGGGATTAATTAAGAAGGGGAAAATAGAGTTTGAGAATAAGCTTTTAGGGAACATAAAAACTGACTGTGAAAGCTTTTATAGATATGTGAAGGTAAAAAGATTGGTGAAGTCAAAAGTATGTCCCTTGCAGTCAGAATCAGGGGAATTTATAATGGGGAACAAAGAAATGGTAACCAAATTAAAGACACACTTTGGTTCTGTCTTCACAAACGAGGACACAAATAACCTCCCAAAGATGTCGGGGAACATAGGGTCTAACGAAAGGGAGGAACTGATAGAAATCAGTATTTGTAGGGAAATGGTGTTAGGGAAATTGACTGGCTAGTGGGCCGATAAATCCCCAGGGCCTGATAATCTACATCCTAGTGTACTTAAGGAAGTGGCCCTAGAAGTATTAGATGCATTGCTGGTCATCTTCCAAAATTCGATATAGTCTGGAACAGTACCCATGAATTGATATTTAGTTAATGTTTTCCCACTGTCCAAAAAGGGTGGTAGAGAGAAAACGGGGAATTACAGACCGGTAAGCCTGACATCGGTAGTGGGGAAAATGCTAGAGTCCATCATAAAGGATGTAATAGCACGGCAGTTGGAAAACAGTGATCGGATCAGACAATGTCAACATGGATTTACAACAGGTAAATCGTGCAGGACTAATCTACTGGAATTTTTGAGGATGTAACTGGTAATATAGATCAGGTAGAACCAGTGGATCTGGTGTATTTGGATTTTCAAAAGGCTTTCGATAAGGTCCCGCATACGAGATTAGCGTGTAAAATTAAGACACATCGGCTTGGGGGCAACGTATTGACTTGGATAGAGAACTGGTTGGCGGACAGAAAGCAAGGAGTTGGAATAAACGTCACTTTTTCTCAGTGGCAGGCAGTGATTAGTGGTGTACCACAGGGATCGGTCCTTGGATCCCAGCTATTCACAATATATATTAATGATCTGGACGAGGAAACTAGATGTAATATCTCTAAATTTGCAAGCAGCCCAAAGGTGGGTGGGCGTGTGTACTGTGAGAAACTCCAGTATGGTTTAGACAGGTTGGGTGATTGGGCAGAAGCATGGCAGGTGCAATATAACGTGGATAAATGCGAGGTTATCCACTTTGCTTTCAAAAACAGGAAGGCAGATTATTATCTGAATGGCAAAAGATTGGGAGAAGGGGAAGTGCTACGAGCCCCAGGCGTCCTTGTGCAACAGTCGCTGAAATTAAATATGCAGGTGCAGCAGGCGGTTAAGAAGGCAAATGGTAAGTTGGCCTTCGTAGTGAGAGGGTTTGCATACAGGAACAAGGATGTCTTGCTGCAGTTGTACAGGGCCTTGGTGAGACCAGATCTTGAGTATTGTGTTCAGTTTTGGTCCCCTTATCTGAGGAAGGATGTTTTTGCCTTGGAAGGAGTGCAACGAATATTCACCCAGCTGATACCGGGGTTGGCAGGAATGACTTATGGGGAGAGATTGGTTCGATTGGGTTTTATACTCGCTAGAGTTTAGAAGAATAAGAACATAAGAACATAAGAAATAGGAACAGGAGTCGGTCAATCGGCCCCTCGAGCCTGCTCCGCCATTCAAAAAGATCATGGCTGATCTGATCCTAACCGCCAATCTACTATCAGAGAACCATCTCCTGAATCTAACAGATTTAGACACACGAAATAGGAGCAGGATCAGGCTACACGGCCCCTGGGCCCGGTCCGCTACCCATAGGGCCATGACCGATCCGAACCTAGACTCATGTCCAAATTCCTGCCCGCTCCCCATAACCCTTTATTCCCTTTACTTCTAGGAAACTGTCTATTTCTGTTTAAAATTTATGTAATGATGTAGCTTCTACAGCTTTTTGGGGCAGCATATTCCATGGACCGACCACCCTCTGAGTGAAATAGTTCCTCCTCATCTCCCCTCTCTGTGTCTCTATCTATCTCTCCTCTATCTCTGTCACCATCTCTCTCCACCTATCTATATGAAATAAACTCTCCTGTCTCTATCTCAATCTAACTCCCCTCTCTCTCTGTCACCGACTCCCTCTCCCTTTCCAGTAATCCCTCCTCTCTCTATCTCCATTCATCTCTCCTCCATTTCTGTCAACCTCTCTCATTCCCTATCTATGTCTAAAAATCTCTTCTCTCCCTATTGTAGAAAGGGGAGGCGAGGGGGGCTTTTGTCCCTGGGGTTTATTTCTGGCCAGTCAGGCGTATCTGAGCTGCTTCAGACCCCGTGCAGTTTCGAATCGCTTCCCTTTCTGGTTCTGACTGCCGGAATTATTCAGTAGTGATATAGTTAAAACGAGACACGTGGTTGGGTGCAAAGAAGACCAAAGTTTATTGAAAATGAAAAATAAATTGCTATACAGTGAAAATGATTATGAATACAGCACACTTGCACACTTTTACTTAAAGGGGAGGAGAGAAAAAGGACACATCGAGAGAAAATTGACTAAAATGACAAGTTAACAAAATTCCCCTTAACTCCCACACTTTATACCTATCTAGTTTGCCTTGTAATGGGCCAGAAAGTTTTATGCTCACCAGTAAACGCCTGCTCCGTGCCCTAGCGGTCTGCCTTCGATTCTTCACTGCCTGAAGTAGATACCCCAGTAATTCAAAAGTATCTGCTGCTAATCCACTTCTTTGGGCGGGCTATGACAGTCCTCCTGAATGCAGGGCACCAGAGGCGAGGTGGTAGATAGAGAGAATGGCTTCCTGAGGGGCTATTATTATACCCCATTGGAAGCCCTTATCTTCGCGCCCAAATCTGGATGCATCGGGGCTGCACAAAAGGGACCAATCTGTCCCCATTGAGTGGAATGGGTTTGAATGCGTTTCCCATTCGTTTAACAGGTTTGAATGGAGCTGACCAGTTTTAAAATGTCACGTTGATTTCTCGAGTGCTGGACAAACAAATCCTTAATTGTACAGTCAACAGTGCTTGAGATCAAGTGTAAACAATCCATTGTCCTGTGGTTGCAGTCCAACTGCAATTGACTGACAGCTTTAAGTACTTGTAGGGAGCTCAACACTGCAGTGAGCTCGTGTAAACAAAGTCCTTTGTTTCATATTGAAAACTTTCTAAAACGCAGTTGATTGACAGTTTCAAGTACTTCAACATATTCACACAGGCTGTTATTATTTTCAATCCTCTTGTCAGACAGTAATGGCAGGCATTCTCCTTTGCCACGAGGCCTGACAGCCATCTTTGATGCCCTGGATTTTTAAGGTACATTCCAACCAGATTTTCTTCAAACAAATAATCTTCGGGGGCTGCCGAAATATTGCGAAGCTTACCGATCCCCCTTGGATACAAAAACTTCCTTGCAGCATCCTGTTTAAACGTGAGCAAGAATTTCTGACCACCACAAACAACCTTCCTATACTTATCTATATCTATCTCTGATCACCCCGACACCTCCATCCCCCTTACCCAGAGAGAATCGCAGTAAACGGTAGGCATCTATCGATAGAAAAACATGATTAGTTACAATAATTCAAGCATGGAGGAGGTCCAATGCCCCTGCATCACTGATTACATACAATAATTCAAGCATGGAGGGTGTTCAATGCCACTTCACCACTTGTGACATAGATTTAACATGATACAGCATCTTTAATGAGATTAACACCAAGCCAAAACATATCTGCTAAAAATTCAAACGAATCTGCTATTACTCATGATTCGGTACAAATTGGTCTTATTGACTTCCGAAAAGCGAAATTTACAGAGTTTCTGAAACATCTTTTCTTGACGTGCCGATTCGTATCCTCGGGCACTGGAGGGAGGCCTCCCCATACGTGAAGCCGGTCTCACTAGAATACTGGATTGACTTGGATGCCAGAGATCGTGGCCAGCTCCCCTCGTGGGCATCTACCTCCTGCAGACCCCACGCTTCGTGGGCTAGGAGAGCTCCCTTCCCCGAGCATCCAAAGAGCCGATGGTCCTCCGCACCTTTCGAAACTCTGAAAAAGACAAAACAATAGCATCTAGCCAGGTCCCCTGGCTCGGGGAATGTGATCAGGTCCTGCGAGATCGGCTCACATAGACAACACTCTGGAACGGTTCCATACTTAAAACTTATACTTTAATACTTAAACTACCGGATTGCAAAATGAAATTAAAATTAACACACTCTAACTTAATCCTCTATACACATTGCTTGAACAAAGCTATATATAAGCACTGCCCGTCTCCAGGCGGCCAGCCTAATCCCTGTTAGGACATTTGCAGGCTGCTCCTTGCGGCATGGCTGCACTGATCTCAACTTTAAGTCCCTCGCAGCTTATGGCTGCTGGTTGGGGACCTCTGTCTATTGGCCTCTCCCTGAATCGGGAGGCTGCCCTTTTAAACAGGAAAGCTGGTGACCATATTTTCCTGGGCTGGGGTACCCGAAGAGACCTCCTAGGGAGTGTCGCTGGTGTGGCTACACTGGCGACCAGACGCTTAGCTCGGCTCACTGTCCTTGCTGGCTGGGGACCTTCTCCCTCAGGTCACTCCCTTCGCAAACCTGGGTTGGGGATGTGCAATCCCTCGCCACTGGCTGCCGGTGGCTGAGAGTCTTCCCCTTCAGTTTAAAACCTGGTTCAGGCTCCTCCCCGGAGTCCCATAAGAGAGGGGGTGTGTCCGGAACAGTGGGTGGAATGGCTCCTCCCCTAACTCAAGCCACAGCACCTGCCTGTGCAGCCTGTGAGCGTGTACTCGCTGCAGGCTGCGGGTTTCTAATCTCAGGTCCAATCCCAGCTGCCTGTTTCCCTTAAACAATTTACACTGTTCAATATAACTAGCAGCCTTTCAGTAACCCTGTTCTGAATTATTTCTCCTTACGAGGGCAGCCTTAAAGGCAGAATCTTTGGCTTGGACAAGCTTTTGGTCCGGGGCCAAAGCTACCCCTGTGTGCCTCCCTTGTCCCGGATTGCTGCTACCGGGCCTGCTCTACAGGGGTCCCAGAACTCTCCTTCCATGTCCCCCTGCTTGGCCACCTAGTCAATATGTTGGTTACCCTCCCATGTGGTGTGGAGGGATCCTAAACTATGACGGAAGGTTTTGACCTTTCCCCAGACTGCTTGTGCCCTGTGGGTCCCATTAAGCTAAATGGGACCTTGCTAGACCGGGGTGAATTGGTCAGTTCTTCCGAATGGACCACCGTGCTGGAAGCTCCAGTTTCACCGAATATCTCCCCTGCACCGTCTTCACCCCCAGGTTAACATAGTGCCTGCTGCCCTCAGCATTTTCGCAGGGGCACAGGTCGACAGGCTGCTCTGGCTCTAGTCATTGCTGGGAGTTGGATGGGGCAGACGGGGACAAAGCACCGTGCTGGCTGCTACTCTCCCCTGGCCAGTCAGAAGAAACCGCATTGCCTCCAATAGTGACTCGACCGAGGAGGGGGGAATTCCTGTCTCTTCCTTTTGGACTGGGTCTGTGGGATTCTTTCCCTTGTTTTCCCTCCAAGGATTTCTACAATCCTTGCGCCAGTGGCCGTCCTTCCCGCACACATAATAATTTAACTTAGCCTGGGAGGGACGGTTCCCCTCCTGGTGCCTTTCGTTCCTACTCTGGCCTCCAGGTTTAACCTCATGGTCTTTTCCCTTGGGTTGGGGCGTCTCGAGACACCTCATGTTTCTAAATCTAATGTGAGCCTGCGGTCACCACTTCTTCAGTGATCTGGGGGTTTCGGGGATCAAACCAAGCTGCAAGCTGGGCTTGGATCTGGGATCGGCTGTTTGTCATAAGACAATGGAGCCAGTGAGTCAATTGGAATGGTTTCAGTGATGCCCGCCCTGGAATTCCCGGGCATGCACTCCAGTAGATTGGCCACAGCCTGTCTGAGAACGCCTACGGGGACTCCCCTGGGAGCTGCACCGCTCTTTCTACCCGGGCAAACGGACTACCATCGTTGAGTCCCATGGCCTCCAGTATCTCATTCCTCAGATCCTCATAATCCTTCTGCCCACTTTAGCACTCGCCAGATAGGGCCTGGAGGAGACGACCTCCCAGGGAAAAGAGCAGCATTTTAGCTTGCTCTGCATCATGACAGTCACTGCAAAAGCTGCTTGTTCTATCTCCCTGAAATGCAGAGAGGGGTCTCCATTTTAGTGAGCGTGGGGATGTGGCTAAACATGGCCTGAGCTGTTGAGTGCCATATGGCACCACAAACTGATTCTGGATGGCCCCTGGATCTTTGTCATCAATGGGCGGACCGTACCTCCGTTGGCAGAGGCGTTACACTGGTCCTGGTCCCGGCCTACTTAGCGGGGCCTGCTGTGCTTCGTCTACCACCTCATCCTCCACCCCGCTCGGTGCCAGAGCTCCTGAAAGCGCAGAGCTATGGGTGGTGGTCGTGGGACCTCTGATTCCCTAACCAACTTTGTTCTGGGTGTTGCCTGTGGCCAGTTCTATTTGGGTTGCCGGATAAGTCCAACTGGTCTATCTTCGGGCTGATATGACATATCATCCCCTTTGCCCTCTTTAAAGCCATATTCAAGCTTTCTATCTCTTCCCTACAGGGGCCATGATCTGCTTCCTCAAACCCTTGGTCGCAGGCCAGCTTATACGCTGCCTTTACATCCATAAACTTTTCCTCCTGCTCTCTTACTTCTTGTATGAGGCGGGCTTTATCCTCCCCCACCCTCATCTCATTAGTCTTGGCCTCTGTAACGAGGCACTTCAGGTACTCTAACTCGTGCCTCATTTGGCTTTTGTCCTCACTAAACTGGACGACCGGCTCTCTATTTGGCCTGGTATTCATCAATCTCCATTCCCTTTTCCCAACTGTCTGCTTTAACTTCCCTAAGCTTGCGGGTACCTAACCACAAAACCAAAGTTGTGATAAAATGCAAACCAATAACTGTTGCTCTCTCCAGACCCAGAACACCGTCTGCTACATTGCATACTGTCGCAGACGGTCGTGCCGCAGTTGCCAATTTGTAGGGGTTGGTTTTGGCGTTTGTGTCTGGCCAGTCAGGCATATGTCTGAGCTGTTCCAGCACCATGCGGTTTCGAATCGCTTCCTCTTTATTTCCAACCGCCGGACTTATTTCAGTAGTGATATAGACAAAACGAGACCAGTGGATGGGTGCAAAGAAAACCAATGTTTTATTGAAAAAAAGAATACATTGCAATAGAGTGAAAATAATTAGGAATTACAGCACACTTTTACTTTAACGGGGAGGAGAAAAGAAGATGGACACATCGAGGGAAAATTGACTAAAAATGACCATTTTACAAAATTCCCCTTAAGTTCCCACCCTTTATACTATTCTAGGTTGCCTTATAATGGGCCAGAAAGTTTATGCTCAACCAGTAAACGCCTGCTCCGTGCCCCTGCGGTCTGCCTTGGATTTTTCACCACCCAAAGTAGAGATACCCCAGTAATTCAAAAGTAACTCCTGGTATTCCACTTCTTTGGGCGGGCTGCAACGGTCCTCTTGAAGACAGGGCTCCAGATGCGAGGCGGTAGAGAGAGAGAGATTGGCTTCCTGAGGGGCTATCTGTATACCCCATTTGGGAGCCCTTATCTTCGTGCCCAAATCTGAATGTATTTGGGTTACAAAAGGGATCAATCTGTCCCCATTGACTGTAATGACTTTGAATACGTTTCCTATTCATTTGACTGGTCTGTGAATGGAGCTGACCAGTTTGAAATGTCCCACTGATTACTCAAGTGCTGGGCAAACAAACCTTAAGTGTTCGGTAAACAGTACTCAAGTGATCGTGTAAACAATCATTTTTCCTGTGGTCACCGCCCAACTGCAATTGATTGACAGCTTCAAGTGGTTAAGACCTTGAGTCAACACTGTTGAGGGCTTGTAAACAAAGTCCTTTGTTCCGTATTGAAAACTTCCTAAACCGCAGCTGATTTACAGTTTCAAGTACTCAGAGGCTGGTATTTTTTTCAATCCTTTGTCAGCCAGTGATGGGAGATAATCAGACAGGCTGTCTTTCTCTTTTGCCACGAGGCTGGTGCAGCCAACTTTGATGTCCTGGGTTTTTTAAGTACATTCCAACCATTTTCTTTAAACAAATTATCCTCGTGGACTGCCGAAATTTGCGAACATTAGACGATGTAACGGGTTCCCAGGGGAGATGCCTGTCCTGCACATTAAAAATTTTAGTGAGTGGGTGGCCAATCTCTGTAAGGGGTTCCCCAGGGAGGTGCCCGACCTGCACATTAGAAATTTCAGTGAGCGGGGACCAATCTATGCAAAGGCTTCCCCTCGGTGGTCGCTGCCCTGCACATTACAAATTTCAGTGAGCGGGTGGCCAATCTGTGAAAGCAGTCCCCAGGGAGATGCCTGCCCTGACGTTAGAAATTACAGAGAGCGGGAGAACCATCTATATAACGGGTTCACCAGGGAGATGCATGCTCTGCACATTAAAAATTTCAGTGCGCGGGAGGCCAATCTATGTAACGGATTGACCAGGGAGATGCCTGCCCTGCACATTAGAAATATCAGTGACCGGGAGGCCATTCTGTGTAACGGGTTCCCCATGGAGATGCCAGCCCCGCACAGTAGAAATTTCAGTGCGCGGTTGGCCAATCTATGTAACAGGATCCCCAGGGAGATGCCTGTCCTTCACATTAGATATTTCAGTGAGCGGGCGTCCAAACTATGTTATGTGTTCTCCATGGAAATGCCTTCCCTGTACATGAGAATTTTCAGTGAGCGGGAGGCCATTCTAGGTAACGGTTACCCAGGGTCATGCCTGTTCTGCACATTAGAAAATTCAGAGAGCGGGAGGCCAATCTGTATAACGGGTTCCCCAGGGAGATGCCTGTCCTCTGCATTAGAAATTTCAGTGAGCGGGAGGCCAATCTGTGTTACGTGTTCCCAGCGAGATGTCTGCCATGTACATTAGAAATTTCAGTGAGATGGAGGCCAATTTAAGTAACAGGTTGCCCAGGGAGATGCCTGTCCTGCACATTAGAAATTCAGAGAGGGGGAGGCCAATCATTGCAACGGGTTCCCCAGAGAGATGCCTGCCCTGCGCATGAGAAATTTCAGTGAGCGGGAGGCCAAATTGTGCAACGTGTTCACAGGGTTGTGCCTGCTCTGTACATTAATAATTTGAAAGAGCGGGAGGACAATCAATGTAGGGGTTCCCCAGGGTGATGCCTGCCCTGCACAATAGAAATCTCTGTGAGCGGGTGGCCAATCTGTGCAACCTGTTCCCAGAGAGGTGCCTGTTCTGCACATTAGACATTTCAATGAGTGGGAGGCCAATCTTTGTATCGGGTTCCCCAAGGTGATGCCTGCCCTTCACATTAGAAATTTCAGTGAGCGGGAGAACAATCTATGTAACGGTTTCCCCCGGAGAAGCCTGCCCTGCACATTAGAAAGAAAAGTGAGCGGGAGGTCAATCTATATAACGGGTTCCCCAGTGTAATGCCTGTCCTGCACATTATAAATTACAGAGATCGGGAGGCCAATCTACGTAATGGGTTCCCTAGGGAGGCCAATCTATGTAGTGCAGTCCCCAGGGAGATGCCCGTCCTGCACATTATAAATTTCAGTGAGCGGGAGACCAATCTATGTAATGGGTTCCCCTGGGAGATGCTTGCCCTGCACATTAGAAATATCAGTGAGCGGGAGGCCAGTCTATATAAGGGGATCCCCAGGGTGAAACCTGCCCTGCACATCTGAAATTTCAGTGAGCGGGAGGACAAACTATGTCAAGGGTTCCCCATGGAAATGCCTGTCCTGCTCATTAGAAATTTCAGTGAGTGGGAGGCGAACCTATGTAACGGGGGTTCCCCAGCGTGATGCCGGCCCTGCAAATTAGAAATTTCTTTGACCGGGTGGCCAATCTATGTAACGGGTTCCCCAGTGAGATGCCTGTCCTGCACATTAGAAGTTTCAGTGAATGGGAGGCCAATCTATGTAACGGGTTACCCAGGGAGATGCCTGTCATGCATCATAGAAATTTCAGTAAGCGGGAGGCCAATCTATGTAAGGGGTTCCCCAGGGAGTTGCCGGTCATGCACATTAGATATTTCTGTGAGTGGGAGGCTAGTCTATGTAACTGGCTCCACAGGGAGATGCCTGAACAGCACATTAGGAATTTCAGTGAGCGGGAGGCCAATCTGTGTAAGGGATTCCCAGGGAGATGCTGTACTGCACATTAGGAATATCAGTGAGCATGAGGCCAATCTATGTAACGTATTCCCCAGGTAGATGCCTGTCCTGCACATTAGACATTTCAGTGACAGGGAAGCCAATCTATGCAGCGGGTTCCCGTGGGAGATGCCTGCACTGTACATTAGAATTTTAAGAGAGCAGGAGGCCAATCTATGTAACGGGTTACCCAGGGAGATGCCTGTTGTGCATCATGGAAATTTCAGTAAGCAGGAGGCCAATCTATGTAACGGGTTCCCCAGGGAGATGCCTGCACTGCACATTAGAAAATTCAGTGAGCGGGAGGCCAATCTATGAAACAGATTCCCAGGGAGATGCCTGTCCTGCACAATTGAAATTTCAGTGATCTGGAGGCGAATCTATGTAAAGCGTTCCCCAGGGAGATGACTGGCCTGCACATTAGAAATTTCAGTGAGCGGTAGGCTAATCTTTGTAAGTGGTTACCCAGGGTGTTGCCTGTACTGCACATTAGAAATTTATGTGAGTGGGAGGCTAGTCTATGTAACGGGCTCCACAGGGAGATGCCTTTCCAGCACATTCGAAATGTCAGTGAGTGGGAGGCCAATATATGTAACGGGTTCCCCAGGGAGAAGCCTGCCCTGCACATTAGAAAATTCAGTGAGCGGGAGTCCAATCTATGTAACGGGTTCCCCAGCGAGATGCTTGTCCTGCACATTACAAATTTCAGTGAGCGGGAGGCCACTCTATGTAACGGGTTCCCCAGGGAGATGCCTGTCCTGCACGTTAGAAATTTCAGTGAGCGGGAGGCCAATATATTTAAAGGGTTCCCCAGGGAGATGCATGCACTACACATTACAAATTTCAGTAAGCGGGAGGCCAATCTATGTAAGGGTTTCCCCAGGGAGATGCTGTCCCTGCACATTAGAAATTTCAGTAAGCAGGAGGCCAATCTATGTATCGGGTTCCCCAGGGTGGTGCCTGATCTGCACATTAGAACTTTCAGTGATGGTGAGGCCAATCTATACAACGGGTTCCCCAGCGAGTTGACTGTCCTGCACATTAGAAATTACAATGAGCGGGAGGCCAATCGATGTAACGGATTCCCCAGGGAGATGCCTGCCCCGCACTTTAGAAATTCACTGATCGGGAGGCCTATCTATGTAAGTGGTTCCCCAGGGAGATGCCTGTCCTGCACGTTACAAATTTCAGTGAGCGGGAGGACAATCTATGTAAGGGGTTCCCCAGGGAGATGCCTGCCCTGCACATTAGTACATTCAGTGACCGGGAGTCCAATGAATGTAACGGGTTACCCAGGGAGAGGCATGTCCTGCACATCAGAAATTTCAGTCAGCGGGAGGCCAATCTATGTAACGGGATCCCCAGGGAGATGCCTGACCTGCACTTTAGAAATTTCAATGAGGAGGAGGCCAATCAGTGTAACGGTTTCCCCAGGGAGATGGCTGCCCTGCAAATTAGAAATTTCAGTGAGCAGGAGGCCAATCTATGTAACGGCTTCCCCCGGAAGTTGCCTGCCATGCACATTATAAATTTCAGTGAGCGGGAGGCAAATGTATGTAACGGGTTCCCCAGGGATATGCCAGCTCCATACTTTAGAAATTTCAGTGACCGAGAGAACAATCTATGTAATGGGTTCCCCAGGGAGATGCCTGTCCTGCGCATTAGAAATTTCAGAGAGCGTAGACAATCTATGTAAGTGTTCCCCAGGGAGATGCCTGCCCTGCACTTTAGAAATTCACTGATCGGGAGGCCAATTTATGTAAGGGGTTCCCCAGGGAGATGCCTGTCCTGCACATTACAAATTTCAGTGAGCGGGAGGACAATCTATCTAAGGGGTTCCCCAGGGAGATGCCCGTCCTGCACATTAGTACATTCAGTGACCGGAAGTCCAATGAATGTAACGGATTCCCCAGGGATATGCCAGCTCCATACTTTAGAAATTTCAGTGAGCGGGAGGACAATCTATGTAACGGGTTCGCCAGGGAGTTGCCTGTGCTGCACATTAGAAATTTCAGTGAGAGGGAGGCCACGCTATGTAATGGCTTCCCCAGTGAGGTGCCGGTCCAGTACATTAGAAATTTCAGTGAGCGGGAGACCAATCTATGTAAGTGGTTCCCCAGGGACAGACCAGCACTGCACATTCGAAATTTCAGAGAGCGGGAGGTCAATCTATGTAAAGTGTTCCCCAGGGAGATGCCTGTCCTGCACATTAGAAATTTCAGTGAGTGGTTGGCCAATCTATGTAACGGATTCCCCAGGGAGATGCCTGCCCTGCACATTAGAAATATCAGAGAGCGAGAGGCAAATCTATGGAAGGGGTTCCCCCGGAAGATGCCTCTCCTGCACATTAGAAATTTCAGTGAGTGGCAGGCCAATCAATGTCAGGGTTCCCCAGGGAGATGCCTGCCCTGCACCTGAGAAATTTCAGTGAGCGGTTGGCCAATCTATGTAACGGGTTCCCCAGGGACAGGCCTGCCCTGCACATTAAAAATTTCAGAGAGCGGGAGGCCAATCTATGTAAAGTGTTCCCCAGGGAGATGCCTGCCCTGCACATTAGAAATTTCAGTGAGCGGTTGGTCAATCTATGTAACGGGTTCCCCAGGGACAGGCCTGCCCTGCACATTAAAAATTTCAGAGAGCGGGAGGCCAATCTATGTAACGGGTTACCCAGGGAGATGCCTGTCCTGCACTTAAGAAATTTCAGTGAGTGGGAGAACAATTTATGTAACTGGTTCCCCAGGGAAATGCCTATCCTGCACATTAGAAATTTCAGTGAGCGGTAGGACAATTTGTGTAATGCTTGCCCCAGGGAGATGCCTGTCCTGCCCATTAGAAATATCAGTGAGCGGGAGGCGAATCTGTGTAAGGTGCTCCCCAGGGAGATGCCTGCCCTGCACTTTAGAAATTTCAGTAAGCGGGATACCAAGCTATGTAACGGGTTCCCCACGGAGATGCCTGCACTATACTGAAGAAATTTCAGTAAGCAGGAGGTCAATCTATGTAAGTGGTTCCCCAGGGAGATGGCTCTCCTGAACATTAGAAATTTCAGTGAGCGAGAGTCCAATCTATGTAACGGGATCCCCAGGGAGATGCCCTGCCTGCACTTTAGACATTTCAGTGAGCAGGAGACCAAAATATTTGAACGGGTTCCCCACGGAGATGCCTGCACTATACTGAAGAAATTTCAGTGAGCGTGAGTCTAATCTGTGTAAGGGGTTCCGCAGGGAGATGCTGCATGGCACATTGGAAATTGCAGTGAGCAGGAGGCCAATCAGTGTAACGGGTTCCCCAGGGTGATGCCTGTCCTGCACATTAGAAATTTCAGTGAGCGGGACGTCAATTTATGTAACGGGTTCCCCAGGATGATGCCTGTCCTGCACATTAGAAATTTAAATGAGCGGGTGGCCAATCTACGCAACGGTTTCCCCAGGGAGATGCCTGTCCTGCACATGAATAATTTCAGTGTGCGGGAGGCCAATCTATATAACCTTATTCCCAGGGAGATGCTTGTCCTGCACTTTAGAATTTGCAGTGAATGGAATGGCAATCTGTGTAAGGGGTTCTGCAGGGAGATGCCGTCATTGCACATTAGAAATTTCAGTGAGCGGGAGGGCAATCTATGTAACGGGTTCCCCAGGGAGATGCCTCTCCTGCACATTAAAAATATCACAAAGCGGGTTGCCTGCACTTTTATTAAGAAATTTCAGTGAGTGTGAGCCCAATCTATGTAACAGCTTCCCCATGGTGAAGTCTGTCCTGCACATTAGATCATTCAGTGGCCGGGAGTCCAATCAATGTAACGGGTTCCCCAGGGAGATGCATGTTCTGCACATTAAAAATTTCAGTGAGCGGAAGGCCAATCTATGTAACGGGATCGCCAGGGAGATGCCTGCCCTGCACATTAGAAAATCAGTGAGCGGAAGGCCAATCTATGTAACGGGATCCCCAGGGAGATGCCTGCCCTGCACACTGGAACAATCAGTGACCGCGTGTCCAATCAATGTAACGGGTTCCCCAGGGAGATGCATGTCCTGCACATTAGAAATTTCAGTGAGCGGGAGGCCAATCTATGTAAGTGTTCCCCCAGGGAGTTGCCTGTCCTACACATTAGAAAATCAGTGAGTGGGAGGCCAATCTGTGTAACGGGTTCCCCAGGGAGAAGCCTCTGATGCAGATTAGAAATTAAAGTGAGCGGGAGGCCAATCTATGTAGGTGTTCCCCAGAGTGATGCCTGCCCTGCACATTAGAAATTTCAGTGAGCAGGGGGCCAATCTATGTAACGGGTGCCCCAGGGAAATGCCTGTCCTGCACATTAGAAATTTCAGTGAGCGGGAGGCCAATCTGTGTAAGGGGTTCCCCAGGGAGATGCCTCTCCTGCACTTTAGAAATTTCAGTGAGTGGGAGGCCAATCTATGTAACGGGATACCCAAGGAGATGCCAGCCCTGCACATTAGAAATTTCAGTAAGCAGTAGGCCAATTTATATAACGGGTTCACCAGGGTGATGCGTGTCCTGCACATTAGAAATGTCAGTGAGCAGGAGGCCAATTTATGTAACAGGTTCTCCAGGGAGATGCCTGTCCTGCACATTAGATCATTCAGTGATCGGGAGTCCATTCAATATAACGGGTTCCCCAGGGATTTGCATGTCCTGCACATTAACAATTTCTGTGAGCGGGAGTCCAAACTATGTAACGGGATCACCAGGGAGATGTCTGCACTACACATGATAAAGTTCAGTGAGCAGGATGCCAAACTATGTAACGGGTGCCCCAGTGAGGTGCCTCTCCTGCACATTAAAAATATCACTGAGCGGGATTCCAACGTGCATAATGGGTTCCCCAGGGAGATGCCTGCCATGCAGGTTAGAATTTTCAGTGAGCAGGAGGCCAACCTGTGTAAGGGGTTCCCCAGGGTGTTGCCTGCACTATACTTAATAAATTTCAGTGAGTGGGAGCCCAATCTATGTAACCTTTTCCCCAGGGAGATGTCTCTCCTGCACATTAGAATTTTCATTAAGCGTGAGTCCAAATACTGTAACGGGTTCCCCCGGGAGATGCTTGTACTGTACATTATAAATTTCAGTGAGCGCGAGGGCAATCTGTGTAAGGGGCTCTCCCGTGTGACACCTGTCCTGAACATTAGATATTTCAGTGAGCGGGAGGCCAGTCTATGTAACGGTATCCCAGAGGGAGATGCCTGTCCTGCACATTAGAAATTTCAATGGGAACGAGGCCAATCTATGTATCGGGTTCCCCAGGGATATGCCTGTCCTGCACATTAGAAATTTCAGTGAGCGAGTGTCCAATCTATGTAACGGGATCCCTTGGGAGATGCCTGCACTAAACATGAGCAATTTCAGTGAGCAGGAGTCCAAACTCTGTAACGGGTGCACCAGATAGATGCCTCTCCTGCACATTAAAAATATCACAGAGCGGGAGGGCAGCCTACGTAATGGGTTCCCCAGGGAGATGCTTGTCCTGCTCATTATAATTTCAGCGAGCGGGAGGCCATTCTGTGTAATGGGTTCCCCAGGGAGATGCCTGCCCTGCACGTTAGAATTTCCAATGAGCGGGAGGCCAACCTGTGTAAGGGGTTCCCCAGCGAGTTGCCTGCACTTTTCTTAAGAAATGTCAGTGAGTGGAAGCCCAGTCTATGTAACAGGGTCCCCAGGGTGATGTCTGTCCTGCACATTAGATCATTCAGTGACCGGCAGTCCAATCAATGTAAGGGGTTCCCCAGGGAAATGCAGTTTTGCACATTAAAAATTTCAGTGAGTGGAAGGCCAATCTATGTAACGGGATCCCCAGGGAGCTGCCTCTCCTGCACATTAGAAATTTCAATGAGGAGGAGGCCAGTCTATGTAATGGATTCCCCAGGGAGATGCCGGTGCTGCACATTATAATTTCAGCGAGCGGAAGGCCAATCAATGTAACGGGTTAGCCAGGGAAATGTTTTCGTGCATATCAGTAATTTCAGTGAGCGGGAGGCCAATCTGTGTAACGGGTTCCCCAGGGAGATGCCTACCCTGCACGTTAGAATTTTCAGTGAGCGGGAGGACAACCTGTGTAAGGGGTTCCCCAGGGTGTTGCCTGTATTATACTTAAGAAATTTCAGTGAGTGGGAGCGCAATCTGTGTAACTGGTTCCCCAGGGAGGTGTCTCACATGCACATTAGAAATTTGAGTGAGCGTGAGTTCAATCAGTGTAACGGGTTCCCCCGGGATATGCTTGAACTGTACATTATAAATTTCAGTGTGCATCAGGCTCATTTGTGTAAGGGGATCCGCAGGGAGATGCCGGCACGCCCCATTCGAAATTGCAGTGAGCAGGAGGCCAATCAATGTAACGGCTTCCCCAGGGAGATGCCTGTCCTGCACATTAGAATTTTCAGTGAGCAGGAGGCCAATCAATGTAACGGGTCCCCAGGGAGATGCCCCTCCTGCACATTAGAATATTCAGTGAGCGGGAGGCTAATCAATGTAACGGCTTCCCCAGGGAACTGCCTCTCCTGCTCATTAGTAATTTCAGTGAGCGGGAGGCCAATCTCTGTAACGGGATCCCCAAGGAGATGCCAGCCCTGCAAATTAGAAATGACATTTTGCGGGAGGGCAATTTATACAACGAGTTCACCAGGGTAATGCCGGCACTGCATATTAGAAAGATCATTGAGCGGGGGGCCAATCTATGTAACGGGATCCCCCTGTTGATGAATGCCCTGCACATTAGAAATTTCAATGAGGACGAGGCCAATCTAGGTAACGGGTTCCCCAGGGACATGCCTGTCCTAAATATTCGAACTTTCAGTGAGCGAGAGCCCAATCGATGTAACGCGATCCCCAGGGAGATGCCTTTCGTGCACATTAGTAATTTCATTGAGCGGGAGGCCAATCTGTTTATTGGTTCCCCAGGGAGATGCCTGCCCTGCACGTTAGAATTTTCAGTGAGAGAGAGGCCAACATGTGTAAGCGGTTCACCAGGGAGTTGCCTGCACTGTACTTAAGAAATTTCAGTGAGTGCGAGCCCAATCTGTGTAACTGGTTCTCCAGGGAGATGTCTCTCCTGCACATTTGAAATTTCAGTGAGCGTGAGTCCAATCAGTGTAACGGGTTCCCCCGGAAGATGCCTGCACTGTACATTATAAATTTCAGTGAGCGTGAGGCAAATCTGTGTAAGGGTTTCCGCAGGGAGATGCTGGCATGGTATATTGGAAATTGCAGTGAGCAGGAGGCCAATAAATGTAACGGGTTCCCCAGGGAGATGCCTGTCCTGCAGATTAGATATTTCAGTGAGCGTGAGGCCAATCAGTGTAACGGGTTCGCCAGGGTGATGCCTTTCCTGCACTTTACAAATTTCAGTGAGCGGGAGGCCAATCTCTGTAACGGGTTCCCCAGGGAGATGCCTCACCTGCACATTAGAAATTTCTGTGAGCGGGCGGCCAGTCTATGTAATGGGTTCCCCAGGGAGATGCATGTCTTGCACATTATAATTTCAGTCAGTGGGAGGCCAATATATGTAACGGGTTCCCCAAGGTGATGCCTGTACTGAATATTAGAATTTGCAGTGAGCGTGAGGCCAATTTGTGTAAGGGGTTCCCCAGGGAGATGCCAGTCCTGCAGATTAGAAATTTCAGTGAGCGGGAGGCCAAAGAGTGTAACGGGTTCCCCCGGGAGATGCTTGCACCGTACATTATAAATTTCAGTGAGCGTCAGTGAAATCTGTGCAAGGGGTTCCGCAGGGAGATGCCAGCACGGCACATTGGAATATGCAGTGAGCAGGAGGCCAATCAATGTAACGGGTTCCCAGGGAGATGCCTGTCCTGCACATTAGAAATTTCATTGAGCAGGACGCCAATTTATGTAACGGGTTCCCCAGGGAGATGCCTGGCCTGCACAGTAGAAATTTCAGTGAGCGGGAGAACAATCTATGTCAGGTGCTCCCCAGGGAGATGCCTGCCCTGCACATTAGAAATTTCAGTGAGCGGGAGGGGAAACTATGTAACGGGTTCCCCAGGGATGTGCCTGCCCTGAACATTAGAAATTTCAGTGAGCGGGATGCAATCTATGTAAGGGGTACCCCAACGAAATGCCTGTCGTGCACATTCGAAATTTCAGAGAGCCGGAGTCCAATCTTTGTAAGGGACTTCCCCAGGGAGATGCCTGACCTGCACATTAGAAATTTCAGTGAGCAGGAGTGCAATATATGTAAACGGATCCCCAGGGAGATGCCTGTACTGACATTAGAAATTTCAGTGAGCGGGATGCCAATCTATGTAAGGGGTTCCCGAGTGAGATGCCATCCCTGTACACAAGACGTTTGAGTGACCGGGAGTACTATCCATATAAAGGGTTCCCCAGTGAGATGCCTGTCCTTCACATTAGAAATATCAGTGAGCGGGAGATCAATCAATGTAACGGGTTCCCCAGGGCGATGCCTGTCCTGCACTTCAGAACTTCCAGTGAGCGGGAGTCCAATCTGTGTAAGGAGTTCCCCAGGGTGATGCCTGTCATGCACATTAAAAATGTCAGTGTGCGGGAGGCCAATCTATGTAAGGGGTTCCCCAGGGAGATGCCTGTCGTGCACAGCAGAAATTTCAGTGCGCGGGAGGACAATCTATGTAAGGGGTTCACCAGGGAGATGCCTGTAGTGCAAATGAGAAATTTCAGTGAGCGGGAGGCCTATCTATGTAACGGATTCCCCAGTGAGATGCTTGCACTGCACATTAGAAATTTCCGTGAGCGGGAGCCCAATCTATGTAAGGGGTTCCCCAGTGAAATGCCTGTCCTACACAGTAGAAATGTCAGTGAGCGGGAGATAAATTTATATAATGGGTTCCCCAGGGTGATGCCTGCCCTGCACTTTAGAAAATTCAGTGAGTGGGAGGCCAATATATGTAAAGATTTCCCCAGAGAGATGCCTGCCCTGCACATTAGAAAGTTCAGTGAGCGGGAGGCCAATCTCTGTAAGGTGTTCCACAGGGAGATGCCTGTCCTGCACATTAGAAATTTCAGTGAGCGGGACTACAATCTATGTAATGGCTTCCCCAGGAAGATGCCTGCACTGCACATTAGAAATTACTGCGAGCAGGAAGCCAATCTATGTAACGGTTTCCCCAGGGATGTGCCTGCCCTGCACATTAGAAATATCAGTGACCGGGAGGCCATTCTGTGTAACGGGTTCCCCATGGAGATTCCAGCCCCGCACAGTAGAAATTTCAGTGTGCGGGAGGCCAATCTATGTAAGGGGTTGCCCAAGGAGATGCCTCTCATGCACATTGGAACTTTCAGTGCGCGGTTGGCCAATCTATGTAACAGGATCCCCAGGGAGATGCCTGTCCTTCACATTAGATATTTCAGTGAGCGGGCGTCCAAACTATGTTACGTGTTCTCCATGGAAATGCCTTCCCTGCACATGAGAATTTTCAGTGAGCGGGAGGCCATTCTAGGTAACGGTTACCCAGGGTCATGCCTGTTCTGCACATTAGAAAATTCAGAGAGCGGGAGGCCAATCTGTATAACGGGTTCCCCAGGGAGATGCCTGTCCTCTGCATTAGAAATTTCAGTGAGCGGGAGGCCAATCTGTGTTACATGTTCCCAGCGAGATGTCTGCCATGTACATTAGAAATTTCAGTGAGATGGAGGCCAATTTAAGTAACAGGTTTCCCAGGGAGATGCCTGTCCTGCACATTAGAAATTCAGAGAGGGGGAGGCCAATCATTGTAACGGGTTCCCCAGGGAGATGCCTGCCCTGCGCATGAGAAATTTCAGTGAGCGGAAGGCCAAATTGTGCAACGTGTTCACAGGGTTGTGCCTGCTCTGTACATTAATAATTTGAAAGGGCGGGAGGACAATCAATGTAAGGGGTTCCCCAGGGTGATGCCTGCCCTGCACGATAGAAATCTCTGTGAGCGGGTGGCCAATCTGTGCAACCTGTTCCCAGAGAGGTGCCTGTTCTGCACATTAGACATTTCAATGAGTGGGAGGCCAATCTTTGTATCGTGTTCCCCAAGGTGATGCCTGCCCTTCACATTAGAAATTTCAGTGAGCGGGAGAACAATCTATGTAACGGTTTCCCCCGGAGAAGCCTGCCCTGCACATTAGAAAGAACAGGGAGCGGGAGGCAATCTATATAACGGGTTCCCCAGTGTAATGCCTGTCCTGCACATTATAAATTACAGAGATCGGGAGGCCAATCTACGTAATGGGTTCCCTAGGGAGGCCAATCTATGTAGTGCAGTCCCCAGGGAGATGCCCGTCCTGCACATAATAAATTTCGGTGAGCGGGAGACCAATCTATGTAACGGGTTCCCCTGGGAGTTGCTTGCCCTGCACATTAGAAATATCAGTGAGCGGGAGGCCAGTCTATATAAGGGGATCCCCAGGGTGAAACCTGCCCTGCACATCTGAAATTTCAGTGAGCGGGAGGACAAACTATGTCAAGGGTTCCCCATGGAAATGCCTGTCCTGCTCATTAGAAATTTCAGTGAGTGGGAGGCGAACCTATGTAACGGGGGTTCCCCAGCGTGATGCCGGCCCTGCAAATTAGAAATTTATTTGAGCGGGTGGCCAATCTATGTAACGGGTTCCCCAGTGAGATGCCTGTCCTGCACATTAGAAGTTTCAGTGAATGGGAGGCCAATCTATGTAACGGGTTACCCAGGGAGATGCCTGTCATGCATCATAGAAATTTCAGTAAGCGGGAGGCCAATCTATGTAAGGGGTTCCCCAGGGAGTTGCCGGTCATGCACATTAGATATTTCTGTGAGTGGGAGGCTAGTCTATGTAACGGGCTCCACAGGGAGATGCCTGAACAGCACATTAGAAATTTCAGTGAGCGGGAGGTCAATCTGTGTAAGGGATTCCCAGGGAGATGCTGTACTGCACATTAGGAATATCAGTGAGCATGAGGCCAATCTATGTAACGTATTCCCCAGGTAGATGCCTGTCCTGCACATTAGACATTTCAGTGACAGGGAAGCCAATCTATGCAGCGGGTTCCCGTGGGAGATGCCTGCACTGTACATTAGAATTTTAAGAGAGCAGGAGGCCAATCTATGTAACGGGTTACCCAGGGAGATGCCTGTTGTGCATCATAGAAATTTCAGTAAGCAGGAGGCCAATCTATGTAACGGGTTCCCCAGGGAGATGCCTGCACTGCACATTAGAAAATTCAGTGAGCGGGAGGCCAATCTATGAAACAGATTCCCAGGGAGATGCCTGTCCTGCACAATTGAAATTTCAGTGAGCGGTAGGCTAATCTTTGTAAGTGGTTACCCAGGGTGTTGCCTGTACTGCACATTAGAAATTTCTGTGAGTGGGAGGCTAGTCTATGTAACGGGCTCCACAGGGAGATGCCTTTCCAGCACATTCGAAATGTCAGTGAGTGGGAGGCCAATATATGTAACGGGTTCCCCAGGGAGAAGCTTGCCCTGCACATTAGAAAATTCAGTGAGCGGGAGTCCAATCTATGTAACGGGTTCCCCAGCGAGATGCTTGTCCTGCACATTACAAATTTCAGTGAGCGGGAGGCCACTCTATGTAACGGGTTCCCCAGGGAGATGCCTGTCCTGCACGTTAGAAATTTCAGTGAGCGGGAGGCCAATATATTTAAAGGGTTCCCCAGGGAGATGCATGCACTACACATTACAAATTTCAGTAAGCGGGAGGCCAATCTATGTAAGGGTTTCCCCAGGGAGATGCTGTCCCTGCACATTAGAAATTTCAGTAAGCAGGAGGCCAATCTATGTATCGGGTTCCCCAGGGTGATGCCTGATCTGCACATTAGAACTTTCAGTGACCGGGAGTAAATTTATGTAACGGGTTCGCCAGGGAGATGCCTGTCCTTTACACCAGAAATTTCAGTGAGTGGGAGGCCAATCTATTTAAGGGATTCCCAGGGAGATGCCTGTCCTGCACATTAGAAATTGAAGTGAGCGGGTGGCCAATCTATGCAATGTGTTCTCCAGGGAGTTGCCTGTCCTGCACATTAGAAATTACAGTGGGCGGGAGGCAAATTTTTGTAACGGGTTCCCCAGGGAGATACCTGTCCTGCACATGAGAAATTTCAGTGATCGGGAGGCCAACCTATGTAGCGGGATTCCCAGGGAGATGCCTGTCCTGCACATTAGAATTTGCAGTGAATGGGAGGGCAATCTGTGTAAGGGGTTCTGCAGGGAGATGCCGGAACTGCACATTGGAAATTTCAGTGAGCAGGAGGACAATCAATTTAATGGGTTCCCCAGGGTGATGCCTGTACTGCACATTCGAATTGCAGTGATGGTGAGGCCAATCTATGCAACGGGTTCCCCAGCGAGTTGACTGTCCTGCACATTAGAAATTACAATGAGCGGGAGGCCAATCGATGTAACGGATTCCCCAGGGAGATGCCTGCCCTGCACTTTAGAAATTCACTGATCGGGAGGCCTATCTATGTAAGTGGTTCCCCAGGGAGATGCCTGTCCTGCACGTTACAAATTTCAGTGAGCGGGAGGACAATCTATGTAAGGGGTTCCCCAGGGAGATGCCTGCCCTGCACATTAGTACATTCAGTGACCGGGAGTCCAATGAATGTAACGGGTTACCCAGGGAGAGGCATGTCCTGCACATCAGAAATTTCAGTCAGCGGGAGGCCAATCTATGTAACGGGATCCCCAGGGAGATGCCTGACCTGCACTTTAGAAATTTCAATGAGGAGGAGGCCAATCAGTGTAACGGTTTCCCCAGGGAGATGGCTGCACTGCACATTAGAAATTTCAGTGAGCAGGAGGCCAATCTATGTAACGGCTTCCCCCGGAATTTGCCTGCCATGCACATTAGAAATTTCAGTGAGCGGGAGGCAAATGTATGTAACGGGTTCCCCAGGGATATGCCAGCTCCATACTTTAGAAATTTCAGTCACCGAGAGAACAATCTATGTAATGGGTTCCCCAGGGAGATGCCTGACCTGCGCATTAGAAATTTCAGAGAGCGTAGACACTCTATGTAAGTGTTCCCCAGGGAGATGCCTGCCCTGCACTTTAGAAATTCACTGATCGGGAGGCCAATTTATGTAAGGGGTTCCCCAGGGAGATGCCCGTCCTGCACTTTAGTACATTCAGTGACCGGGAGTCCAATGAATGTAACGGATTCCCCAGGGATATGCCAGCTCCATACTTTAGAAATTTCAGTGAGCGGGAGGACAATCTATGTAACTGGTTCCCCAGGGATATGCCTGTCCTGCATATTAGAAATGTCCTTGAGCGGGAGGAAAATCTATGCAACGGGTTACCCAGGGAGATGACTTTCCAGCAATTTAGAAATTTCAGTGAGCATGAGGCCAATCTATGTAACGGGTTCGCCAGGGAGTTGCCTGTCCTGCACATTAGAAATTTCAGTGAGAGGGAGGCCAAGCTATGTAATGGCTTCCCCAGTGAGGTGCCGGTCCAGTACATTAGAAATTTCAGTGAGCGGGAGACCAATCTATGTAAGTGGTTCCCCAGGGACAGACCAGCACTGCACATTCGAAATTTCAGAGAGCGGGAGGCCAATCTATGTAAAGTGTTCCCCAGGGAGATGCCTGTCCTGCACATTAGAAATTTCAGTGAGTGGTTGGCCAATCTATGTAACGGATTCCCCAGGGAGATGCCTGCCCTGCACATTAGAAATATCAGAGAGCGAGAGGCAAATCTATGTAAGGGGTACCCCCGGAAGATGCCTCTCCTGCACATTAGAAATTTCAGTGAGTGGCAGGCCAAAAAATGTCAGGGTTCCCCAGGGAGATGCCTGCACTGCACCTTAGAAATTTCAGTGAGCGGTTGGCCAATCTATGTAACGGGTTCCCCAGGGACAGGCCTGCCCTGCACATTAAAAATTTCAGAGAGCGGGAGGCCAATCTATGTAAGGGGTTAACCAGGGAGATGCCTGTCCTGCACTTTAGAAATTTCAGTGAGTGGGAGAACAATTTATGTAACGGGTTCCCCAGGGAAATGCTTATCCTGCACATTAGAAATTTCAGTGAGCGGTAGGACAATTTGTGTAATGCTTACCCCAGGGAGATGCCTGTCCTGCCCATTAGAAATATCAGTGAGCGGGAGGCGAATCTGTGTAAGGTGCTCCCCAAGGAGATGCCTGCCCTGCACTTCAGAAATTTCAGTAAGCGGGAGACCAATCTATGTAACGGGTTCCCCACGGAGATGCCTGCACAATACTGAAGAAATTTCAGTAAGCGGGAGGTCAATCTATGTAAGTGGTTCCCCACGGAGATGCCTCTCCTGAACATTAGAAATTTCAGTGAGCGAGAGTCCAATCTATGTAACGGGATCCCCAGGGAGATGCCCGCCCTGCACTTCAGACATTTCAGTGAGCAGGACACCAAAATATTTGAACGGGTTCCCCACGGAGATGCCTGCACTATACTGAAGAAATTTCAGTAAGCGGGAGGTCAATCTATGAAAGTGGTTTCCCCAGGGAGATGCCTGCCCTGCACATTATAAATTTCTGTGAGCGAGAGTCCAATCTATGTAACGCGATCTCCAGGGAGATGCCTGCACTATACATGAGAAATGTCAGTGAGCAGGAGACAAAATATGTAACGGGTGCCCCAGTGAGATGCCTCTCCTGCACATTAATAATATCACTGATCTGCAAGCCAGTCTATGTAATGGCTTCCCCAGGGAGATGCCTGCCCTGCACGTTAGAATTTTCAGTGAGCGGGAGGGCAACTTTTGTAAGGGGTTCCCCAGGGAGCTGCCTGCATTATACTTATGAAATTGCAGTGAGTGCGAGCCCAATCTATGTAACTGGTTCCCCAGGGAGATGTCTCTCCTGCACATTAGTAATTTCAGTGAGAGTGAGTACAAACAGTGTAACGGGTTCCCCCGGGAAATGCTTGCACTGTACATTATAAATTTCAGTGAGCGTGAGGCTAATCTGTGTAAGGGGTTCCGCAGGGAGATGCTGCATGGCACATTGGAAATTGCAGTGAGCAGGAGGCCAATCAGTGTAACGGGTTCCCCAGGGTGATGCCTGTCCTGCACATTAGAAATTTCAGTGAGCGGGACGTCAATTTATGTAACGGGTTCCCCAAGGTGATACCGGCACTACACATTAGAAATTTCAGTGAGCGGGAGGACAATCTATATAAGGGGCTTCCCAGGGTGATGCCTGTCCTGCACATTAGAAATTTAAATGAGCAGGTGGCCAATCTATGCAACGGTTTCCCCAGGGAGATGCCTGTCCTGCACGTGAATAATTTCAGTGAGCGGGAGGCCAATCTATATATCGTTATTCCCAGGGAGATGCTTGTCCTGCACATTAGAATTTGCAGTGAATGGAATGGCAATCTGTGTAAGGGGTTCTGCAGGGAGATGCCGTCATTGCACATTAGAAATTTCAGTGAGCGGGAGGCCAATCTATGTAACGTGTTCCCCAGGGAGATGCCTCTCCTGCACATTAAAAATATCACAAAGCGGGTTGCCTGCACTTTTATGAAGAAATTTCAGTGAGTGTGAGCCCAACCTATGTAACAGCTTCCCCATGGTGAAGCCTGTCCTGCACATTAGATCATTCAGTGACCGGGAGTCCAATCAATGTAACGGGTTCCCCAGGGAGATGCATGTTCTGCACATTAAAAATTTCAGTGAGCGGAAGGCCAATCTATGTAACGGGATCCCCAGGGGGATGCCTGACCTGCACATTAGAACAATCAGTGACCGCGTGTCCAATCAATGTAACGGGTTCCCCAGGGAGATGCATGTCCTGCACATTAGAAATTTCAGTGAGCGGGAGGCCAATCGATGTAAGTGGTCCCCCAGGGAGTTGCCTGTCCTACACATTAGAAAATCAGTGAGCGGTAGGCCAATCTGTGTAACGGGTTCCCCAGGGAGAAGCCTCTGATGCAGATTAGAAATTAAAGTGAGCGGGAGGCCAATCTATGTAGGTGTTCCCCAGAGTGATGCCTGCCCTGCACATTAGAAATTTCAGTGAGCGTGGGGCCAACCTATGTAACGGGTGCCTCAGGGAAATGCCTGTCCTGCACATTAGAAATTTCAGTCAGCGGGAGGCCAATCTGTGTAAGGGGTTCCCCAGGGAGATGCCTCTCCTGCACTTTAGAAATTTCAGTGAGTGGGAGGCCAATCTATGTAACGGGATACCCAAGGAGATGCCAGCCCTGCACATTAGAAATTTCAGTAAGCGGTAGGCCAATTTATATAACGGGTTCACCAGGGTGATGCGTGTCCTGCACATTAGAAATGTCAGTGAGCAGGAGGCCAATTTATGTAACAGGTTCTCCAGGGAGATGCCTGTCCTGCACATTAGATCATTCAGTGATCGGGAGTCCATTCAATATAACGGGTTCCCCAGGGAGTTGCATGTCCTGCATATTAAAAATTTCTGTGAGCGAGAGTCCAAACTATGTAACGGTATCCCCAGGGAGATGCCTGCACTACACATGATAAAGTTCAGTGAGCAGGATGCCAAACTATGTAACAGGTGCCCCAGTGAGATGCCTCTCCTGCACATTAAAAATATCACTGAGCGGGATTCCAACGTGCATAATGGGTTCCCCAGGGAGATGCCTGCCATGCAGGTTAGAATTTTCAGTGAGCAGGAGGCCAACCTGTGTAAGGGGTTCCCCATGGTGTTGCCTGCACTATACTTAATAAATTTCAGTGAGTGGGAGCCCAATCTATGTAACTTTTTCCCCAGGGAGATGTCTCTCCTGCACATTAGAATTTTCAGTAAGCGTGAGTCCAAGTAGTGTAACGGGTTCCCCCGGGAGATGCTTGTACTGTACATTATAAATTTCAGTGAGCATGAGGCTAACATTTGTAAGGGGATCCGCAGGGACATGCCAGCATGGCACTTTGCAAATTGCTGTGAGCAGGAGGCCAATCAATGTAATGGGTTCCCCAGGGAGATGCCTATCCTGCACATTAGAAATTTCAGTGAGCGGGACGCCAAATTATATAACGGGTTCCCCAGGGTGATGCCAGCACTGCACATTAGAAATATCAGTGAGCGCGAGGGCAATCTGTGTAAAGGGCTCTCCCGTGTGACGCCTGTCCTGAACATTAGATATTTCAGTGAGCGGGAGGCCAGTCTATGTAAGGTTATCCCAGAGGGAGATGCCTGTCCTGCACATTAGAAATTTCAATGGGAACGAGGCCAATCTATGTAACGGGTTCCCCAGGGATATGCCTGTCCTGCACATTAGAAATTTCAGTGAGCGAGTGTCCAATCTATGTAACGGGATCCCTTGGGAGATGCCTGCACTAAACATGAGCAATTTCAGTGAGCAGGAGTCCAAACTCTGTAACGGGTGCACCAGATAGATGCCTCTCCTGCACATTAAAAATATCACTGAGCGGGAGGGCAGTCTACATAATGGGTTCCCCAGGGAGATGCCTGTCCTGCACATTATAATTTCAGCGAGCGGGAGGCCAATCAATGTAACCGGTTACCCAGGGAGATGCCTTTCGTGCACATTAGAA
The DNA here is from genome assembly GCF_052327205.1 of Somniosus microcephalus. NCBI lineage: Eukaryota > Metazoa > Chordata > Chondrichthyes > Squaliformes > Somniosidae > Somniosus > Somniosus microcephalus. The sequence goes on along the minus strand of NW_028225184.1, from coordinate 41,104,989 downwards.
ATTTCAGAGAGCGGGAGGCCATTCTGTGTAATGGGTTCCCCAGGGAGATGCCTGCCCTGCACGTTAGAATTTCCAATGAGCGGGAGGCCAACCTGTGTAAGGGGTTCCCCAGCGAGTTGCCTGCACTTTCCTTAAGAAATGTCAGTGAGTGGAAGCCCAGTCTATGTAACAGGGTCCCCAGCGTGATGTCTGTCCTGCACATTAGATCATTCAGTGACCGGGAGTCCAATCAATGTAACGGGTTCCCCAGGGAGATGCATGTTTTGCACATTAAAAATTTCAGTGAGTGGAAGGCCAATCTATGTAACGGGATCACCAGGGAGATGCCTCTCCTGCACATTAGAAATTTCAATGAGGAGGAGGCCAGTCTATGTAATGGATTCCCCAGGGAGATGCCGGTGCTGCACATTATAATTTCAGTGAGCGGAAGGCCAATCAATGTAACGGGTTAGCCAGGGAAATGCTTTTCGTGCATATCAGTAATTTCAGTGAGCGGTAGGCCAATCTGTGTAACGGGTTCCCCAGGGAGATGCCTACCCTGCAGGTTAGAATTTTCAGTGAGCGGGAGGCCAACCTGTGTAAGGGGTTCCCCAGGGTGTTGCCTGTATTATACTTAAGAAATTTAAGTGAGTGGCAGGCCAATCAATGTCAGGGTTCCCCAGGGAGATGCCTGCCCTGCACCTTAGAAATTTCAGTGAGCGGTTGGCCAATCTATGTAACGGGTTCCCCAGGAACAGGCCTGCCCTGCACATTAAAATTTCAGAGAGCGGGAGGCCAATCTATGTAACGGGTTACCCAGGGAGATGCCTGTCCTGCACTTTAGAAATTTCAGTGAGTGGGAGAACAATTTATGTAACGGGTTCCCCAGGGAAATGCCTATCCTGCACATTAGAAATTTCAGTGAGCGGTAGGACAATTTGTGTAATGCTTACTCCAGGGAGATGCCTCTCCTGCCCATTAGAAATATCAGTGAGCGGGAGGCGAATCTGTGTAAGGTGCTCCCCAGGGATATGCCTGCCCTGCACTTTAGAAATTTCAGTATGCGGGAGACCAAGCTATGTAATGGGTTCCCCACGGAGATGCCTGCACTATACTGAAAAAATTTCAGTAAGCGGGAGGTCAATCTATGTAAGTGGTTCCCCAGGGAGATGCCTGTCCTGCACATTAGAAATTTCAGTGAGCGAGAGTCCAATCTATGTAACGGGATCCCCAGGGAGATGCCCGCCCTGCACTTTAGGCATTTCAGTGAGCAGGAGACCAAAATATTTGAACGGGTTCCCCACGGAGATGCCTGCACTATACTGAAGTAATTTCAGTAAGCGGGAGGTCAATCTATGTAAGTGGTTCCCCAGGGAGATGCCTGTCCTGCACATTAGAAATTTCTGTGAGCGAGAGTTCAATCTATGTAACGGGATCTCCAGGGAGATGCCTGCACTATACATGAGAAATTTCAGTGAGCAGGAGTCCAAAATATGTAACGGGTGCCTCAGTGAGATGCCTCTCCTGCACATTAATAATATCACTGATCTGGAAGCCAGTCTATGTAATGGGTTCCCCAGGGAGATGCCTGCCCTGCACGTTAGAATTTTCAGTGAGCGGGAGGGCAACCTTTGTTAGGGGTTCCCCAGGGAGCTGCCTGCATTATACTTATGAAATTGCAGTGAGTGCGAGCCCAACCTATGTAACTGGTTCCCCAGGGAGATGGCTCTCCTGCACATTAGTAATTTCAGTGAGAGTGAGTACAATCAGTGTAACGGGTTCCCCCGGGAAATGCTTGCACTGTACATTATAAATTTCAGTGAGCATGAGGCTAATCTGTGTAAGGCGTTCCGCAGGGAGATGCTGCATGGAACATTGGAAATTGCAGTGAGCAGGAGGCCAAACAGTGTAACGGGTTCCCCAGGGTGATGCCTGTCCTGCACATTAGAAATTTCAGTGAGCGGGGCGTCAATTTGTGTAACAGGTTCCCCAGGGTGATACCGGCACCACACATTAGAAATTTCAGTGAGCGGGAGGACAATCTATATAAGGGGCTTCCCAGGGTGATGCCTGTCCTGCACATTAGAAATTTAAATGAGCGGGTGGCCAATCTACGCAACGGTTTCCCCAGGGAGATGCCTGTCCTGCACATGAATAATTTCAGTGAGCGGGAGGCCAATCTATATAACGTTATTCCCAGGGAGATGCTTGTCCTGCACATTAGAATTTGCAGTGAATGGAATGGCAATCTGTGTAAGGGGTTCTGCAGGGAGAAGCCGTCATTGCACATTAGAAATTTCAGTGAGCGGGAGGCCAATCTATGTAATGGGCTCCCCAGGGAGATGCCTCTCCTGCACATTAAAAATATCACAAAGCGGGTTACCTGCACGTTTATTAAGAAATTTCAGTGAGTGTGAGCCCAATCTATGTAACAGCTTACCCATGGTGAAGCCTGTCCTGCACATTAGATCATTCAGTGACCGGGAGTCCAATCAATGTAACGGGTTCCCCTAGGAGATGCATGTTCTGCACATTAAAAATTTCAGTGAGCGGAAGGCCAATCTATGTAACGGGATCCCCAGGGAGATGCCTGCCTGCACATTAGAAAATCAGTGAGCGGAAGGCCAATCAATGTAACGGGATCCCCAGGGAGATGCCTGCCCTGCAAATTAGAAAATCATTGAGCGGAAGGCCAATCTGTGTAACGGGTTCCCCAGGCGGATGTCTGACCTGCACATTAGAACAATTAGTGACCGCGTGTCCAATCAATGTAACGGGTTCCCCAGGGAGATGCATGTCCTTCACATTAGAAATTTCAGTGAGCGGGAGGCCAATCTATGTAAGTGGTCCCCCAGGGAGTTGCCTGTCCTACACATTAGAAAATCAGTGAGCGGGAGGCCAATCTGTGTAACGGGTTCCCCAGGGAGAAGCCTCTGATGCAGATTAGAAATTAAAGTGAGCGGGAGGCCAATCTATGTAGGTGTTCCCCAGAGTGATGCCTGCCCTGCACATTAGAAATTTCAGTGAGCGGGGGGCCAATCTATGTAACGGGTGCCTCAGGGAAATGCCTGTCCTGCACATTAGAAATTTCAGTGAGCGGGAGGCCAATCTATGTAACGGGATAACCAAGGAGATGCCAGCCCTGCACATTAGAAATTTCAGTAAGCGGTAGGCCAATTTATATAACGGGTTCACCAGGGTGATGCGTGTCCTGCACATTAGAAATGTCAGTGAGCAGGAGGCCAATTTATGTAACAGGTTCCCCAGGGAGATGCCTGTCCTGCACATTAGATCATTCAGTGGTCGGGAGTCCATTCAATATAACGGGTTCCCCAGGGAGTTGCATGTCCTGCACATTAAAAATTTCTGTGAGCGAGAGTCCAAACTATGTAACGGGAGCCCCAGGGAGATGCCTGCACTACACATGATAAAGTTCAGTGAGCAGGATGCCAAACTATGTAACCGGTGCCCCAGTGAGATGCCTCTCCTGCACATTAAAAATATCACTGAGTGGGATTCCAACGTGCATAATGGGTTCCCCAGGGAGATGCCTGCCATGCAGGTTAGAATTTTCAGTGAGCAGGAGGCCAACCTGTGTAAGGGGTTCCCCAGGGTGTGGCCTGCACTATACTTAATAAATTTCAGTGAGTGGGAGCCCAATGTATGTAACTTTTTCCCCAGGGAGATGTGTCTCCTGCACATTAGAATTATCAGTGAGCGTGAGTCCAAATAGTGTAACGGGTTCCCCCGGGCGATGCTTGTACTGTACATTATAAATTTCAGTGAGCATGAGGCTAACATTTGTAAGGGGATCCGCAGGGACATGCTGGCATGGCACTTTGCAAATTGCAGTGAGCAGGAGGCCAATCAATGTAATGGGTTCCCCAGGGAGATGCCTATCCTGCACATTCGAAGTTTCAGTGAGCGCGAGGGCAATCTGTGTAAGGGGCTCTCCCGTGTGACGCCTGTCCTGAACATTAGATATTTCAGTGAGCGGGAGGCCAGTCTATGTAACGGTATCCCAGAGGGAGATGCCTGCCCTGCACATTAGAAATTTCAATGGGAACGAGGCCAATCTATGTAACGGGTTCCCCAGGGATATGCCTGTCCTGCACATTAGAAATTTCAGTGAGCGAGTGTCCAATCTATGTAACGGGATCCCTTGGGAGATGAATGCACTAAACATGAGCAATTTCAGTGAGCAGGAGTCCAAACTCTGTAACGGGTGCACCAGATAGATGCCTTTCGTGCACGTTAGTAATTTCAGAGAGCGGGAGGCCATTCTGTGTAATGGGTTCCCCAGGGAGATGCCTGCCCTGCACATTAGAATTTCCAATGAGCTGGAGGCCAACCCGTGTAAGGGGTTCCCCAGCGAGCTGCCTGCACTTTCCTTAAGAAATGTCAGTGAGTGGAAGCCCAGTCTATGTAACAGGGTCCCCAGGGTGATGTCTGTCCTGCACATTAGATCATTCAGTGAGTGGAAGGCCAATCTATCTAACGGGATCCCCAGGAAGATGCCTCTCCTGCACATTAGAAATTTCAATGAGGAGGAGGCCAGTCTATGTAATGGATTCCCCAGGGAGATGACGGTGCTGCACATTATAATTTCAGCGAGCGGAAGGACAATCAATGTAACGGGTTAGCCAGGGAAATGCTTTTCGTGCATATCAGTAATTACAGTGAGCAGTAGGCCAATCTGTGTAACGGGTTCCCCAGGGAGATGCCTACCCTGCAGGTTAGAATTTTCAGTGAGCGGGAGGCCAACCTGTGTAAGGGGTTCCCCAGGGTGTTGCCTGTATTATCCTTAAGAAATTTCAGTGAGTGGGAGCGCAATCTATGTAACGGGATCCCCAGGGAGATGCATGTTTTGCACATTAAAAATTTCAGTGAGTGGAAGGCCAATCTATGTAACGGGATCCCCAGGGAGATGCCTCTCCTGCACATTAGAAATTTCAATGAGGAGGAGGCCAGTCTATGTAATGGATTCCCCAGGGAGATGCCGGTGCTGCACATTATAATTTCAGCGAGTGGAAGGCCAATCAATGTAACGGGTTAGCCAGGGAAATGCTTTTCGTGCATATCAGTAATTTCAGTGAGCGGTAGGCCAACCTGTGTAACGGGTTCCCCAGGGAGATGCCTGTATTATACTTAAGAAATTTCAGTGAGTGGGAGGCCAACCTGTATAAGGGGTTCCCCAGGGTGTTGCCTGTATTATACTTAAGAAATTTCAGTGAGTGGGAGCGCAATCTGTGTAACTGGTTCCCCAGGGAGGTGTCTCACATGCAGATTAGAAATTTGAGTGAGCGTGAGTTCAATCAATGTAACGGGTTCCCCCGGGATATGCTTGAACTGTACATTATAAATTTCAGTGTGCGTCAGGCTCATTTGTGTAAGGGGATCCGCAGGGAGATGCCGGCATGCCCCATTCAAAATTGCAGTGAGCAGGAGGCCAATCAATGTAACGGCTTCCCCAGGGAGATGCCTGTCCTGCACATTAGAAATTTCAGTGAGCAGAAGGCCAATCTATGTAACGGGTCCCCAGGGAGATGCCGCTCCTGCACATTAGAATTTTCAGTGAGCGGGAGGCCAATCAATGTAACGGCTTCCCAGGGAACTGCCTCTCCTGCTCATTCGTAATTTCAGTGAGCGGGAGGCCAATCTCTGTAACGGGATCCCCAAGGAGATGCCAGCCCTGCAAATTAGAAATGACATTTTGCGGGAGGGTAATTTATACAACGGGTTCCCCAGGGTAATGCCGGCACTGCATATTAGAAAGATCATTGAGCGGGGGGCCAATCTATGTAACGGGATCCCCCTGTTGATGAATGCCCTGCACATTAGAAATTTCAATGAGGACGAGGCCAATCTAGGTAACGGGTTCCCCAGGGACATGCCTGTCCTTCACATTCGAACTTTCAGTGAGCGAGAGCCCAATCGATGTAACGCGATCCCCAGGGAGATGCCTTTCGTGCACATTAGTAATTTCATTGAGCGGGAGGCCGATCTGTTTAATGGGTTCCCCAGGGAGATGCCTGCCCTGCACGTTAGAATTTTCAGTGAGAGAGAGGCCAACATGTGTAAGCGGTTCACCAGGGAGTTGCCTGCACTGTACTTAAGAAATTTCAGTGAGTGCGAGCCCAATCTGTGTCACTGGTTCTCCAGGGAGATGTCTCTACTGCACATTTGAAATTTCAGTGAGCGTGAGTCCAATCAGTGTAACGGGTTCCCCCGGAAGATGCCTGCACTGTACATTATAAATTTCAGTGAGCGTGAGGCAAATCTGTGTACGGGTTTCCGCAGGGAGATGCCGGTATGGCACATTGGAAATTGCAGTGAGCAGGAGGCCAATAAATGTAACGGGTTCCCCAGGGAGATGCCTGTCCTGCAGATTAGAAATTTCAGTGAGCGTGAGGCCAATCAGTGTAACGGGTTCGCCAGGGTGATGCCTTTCCTGCACTTTACAAATTTCAGTGAGCGGGAGGCCAATCTCTGTAACGGGTTCCCCAGGGATATGCCTCACCTGCACATTAGAAATTTCTGTGAGTGGGCGGCCAGTCTATGTAATGGGTTCCCCAGGGAGATGCATGTCATGCACATTATAATTTCAGTCAGTGGGAGGCCAATATATGTAACGGGTTCCCCAAGGTGATGCCTGTACTGAATATTAGAAATTGCAGTGAGCGTGAGGCCAATCTGTGTAAGGGGTTCCCCAGGGAGATGCCAGTCCTGCTGATTAGAAATTTCAGTGAGCGGGAGGCCAAACAGTGTAACGGGTTCCCCCGGGAGATGCTTGCACCGTACATTATAAATTTCAGTGAGCGTCAGTGAAATCTGTGCAAAGGGTTCCGCAGGGAGATGCCGGCATGGCACATTGGAATATGCAGTGAGCAGGAGGCCAATGAATGTAACGGGTTCCCAGGGAGATGCCTGTCCTGCACATTAGAAATTTCATTGAGCAGGACGCCAATTTATGTAACGGGTTCCCCAGGGAGATGCCTGTCCTGCGCAGTAGAAATTTCAGTGAGCGGGAGAACAATCTATGTAAGGTGCTCCCCAGGGAGATGCCTGCCCTGCACATTAGACATTTCTGTGAGCGGGAGGGGAAACTATGTAACGGGTTCCCCAGGGATGTGCCTGCCCTGAACATTAGAAATTTCAGTGAGCGGGATGCAATCTATGTAAGGGGTACCCCAACGAAATGCCTGTCTTGCACATTCGAAATTTCAGAGAGCCGGAGTCCAATCTTTGTAAGGGACTTCCCCAGGGAGATGCCTGACCTGCACATTAGAAATTTCTGTGAGCAGGAGGACAATCTATGTAACGGGTTCCCCAGGGAGATGCCTGCACTGCACATTAGAAATTTCAGTGAGCAGGAGTGCAATATATGTAAACGGATCCCCAGGGAGATGCCTGTACTGACATTAGAAATTTCAGTGAGCGGGATGCCAATCTATGTAAGGGGTTCCCGAGTGAGATGCCATCCCTGTACACAAGACGTTTGAGTGACCGGGAGTACAATCCATATAACGGGTTCCCCAGTGAGATGCCTGTCCTTCACATTAGAAATTTCAGTGAGCGGGAGATCAATCAATGTAACGGGTTCCCCAGGGCGATGCCTGTCCTGCACTTTAGAACTTCCAGTGAGCGGGAGTCCAATCTGTGTAAGGAGTTCCCCAGGGAGATGCCTGTCATGCACATCAAAAATTTCAGTGTGCGGGAGGCCAATCTATGTAAGGGGTTCCCCAGGGAGATGCCTGTCGTGCACAGCAGAAATTTCAGTGTGCGGGAGGACAATCTATGTAAGGGGTTCACCAGGGAGATGCCTGTAGTGCAAATTAGAAATTTCCGTGAGCGGGAGCCCAATCTATGTAAGGGGTTCCCCAGTGAGATGCCTGTCCTACACAGTAGAAATGTCAGTGAGCAGGAGATACATTTATATAACGGGTTCCCCAGGGTGATGCCTGCCCTGCACTTTAGAAAATTCAGTGAGTGGGAGGCCAATATATGTAAAGATTTCCCCAGAGAGATGCCTGCCCTGCACATTAGAAAGTTCAGTGAGCGGGAGGCCAATCTCTGTAAGGGGTTCCACAGGGAGATGCCTTTCCTGCACATTAGAAATTTCAGTGAGCGGGACTACAATCTATGTAATGGCTTCCCCAGGAAGATGCCTGCACTGCACATTAGAAATTACAGTGAGCGGGAGGCCCATCTATGTAAAGGGTTCCGGAGGGAGATGCCTGTTGTCGTGTATGTAACCGTTCCGCCTTTAAGAGAGCTATTTTAAGGGTTGCACTACTTTATCTTGGCTGCTGTATACTGTAATACCGGTGGTGACCACACCGGTATATAAGTGCTGTGTAATGATTTATTGGGCAGTTCCGCCCTGACCTTCGACTAGTAAAGACCTGTTAAAATTAACTCTTGTGGTCTGTGTATTAATTCCCGCTATAACACACAGACTTAACAGTGGCGACGAGGATGGGCTCTTACCCTGCGGCAGAGACATATCCAAGGCAGTTTAACGGGTGTCGAGAAGAGGCATCCGCCCTCATCATCCTGCTGAGAAAAGACTCGGGTCTGAAGAGTAAGGACGAATCCTGACACGAAGCCTTCCATCAGCAACAGGCAGTGATCATCCCTTCTATCCTGATGGTGGGTAAGCCGATCAGCGACGAGCAGCAAGTCGGCCACGTTGGCTGTGAAGTAGGGGAGGGAAAAACGGAGGATATAAGGGTGGAGAACTCGATCACGGCCGGGGAAAAGAGCCGGACAGATGTCGGGGCCAGAGGCGCTGAGACTGGGGCAGCGTAATGAACGGGAGCCACGGTGAATGCAAACGCAGCCGGTGTAAAAGACCGGGCTGCAAGCGGGCTGGGAGATGCAACAGCGTCGAGAGAGAGCTCGACCGCGACCGGTGAAAAAGGCCGGGCAGCTACCGAGGCTGCGAGGCACAGCGTAAGGCGCGGGAGAAAAAAAAAAAAAAATTAAACCGCAGAGAACTCAGCCGCAGCCGGGGGAAAGGACCGGACTGCAAGAGGGGCTGGGAGGCATGATTTGAGAACCGCTGGGGAGGACGAACACAGCAATATGGCAATCACCATTACAGCCAGCGGGGGAGAAAGGCAAACGCGGGAAGCCGCCATTTTCGTAGGCGGGGGAAGAAGACAAGCGCGGGAAAACGCCATTCAAAAAAAAAAAATTAAAGAAAAATTTATTTTTGTTTCTCAAGAAGATTGCGAGGATGCCTAAGCGTGGTAGCATCAACGATTTCGATCCCGATGTTGAAGATTGGGCCACGTATGTAGAACGCATAGAGATTTATTGTAAGGCAAATAAAATATCCGAGGAAGATAAAGCACTAACCTTACTAAACTCAATGGGTGCAAAGACATACGGGCTATTGAAGCATCTTCTATCACCAGCTAAACCGGCAGATCAGACTTTCGCTAATATTGTTGCTGTCCTGAAGAATCATTTGAACCCCACACCGCTGATGATAGCGGAACGATTTAAATTTTATGCGAGAACACAACTGAAAGAGGAAAGCAACGCGGAGTATTTAATTGAACTGCGCAAGCTAGCGAAATACTGTCAGTTTGGGGAAAGCCTGACAGAGGCACTGAGAGACAAATTCGTGTGTGGATTGTCGAAAGGAGGAACAGAAAAGTGGCTACTTGAAGAGAATGATCTTACACTTGATAAGGCTGTCACTATTGCAGCATCGCACGAAGCCGCAGCGAGAGGCACTGCAGAAATGCAGCTGAAGTCAGCGGTACTCTGCGTAGATCAAATTGCTTTGGGTACAACGAAATGTGGCAAGCTTGGTCACATAGCTAAAGTATGCCGGTCAGGAAAGAAGACCAGCAACAAAAAGTCACCGCAAGAAAAGTGCAGAAAGGTACATAAGGTGGCTGAGAAGACTTCGGATGAACAGAATTCGGATTCAGACTCCAACAGCAAGGAACTGGGTAGTCTGAGAATTCACAATGTGAGTAAGGAAGCTGACCTACAAACTATCTGGGCCACACTGCAGATAGCAGGAGTCCAAGTGAAGATGGAATTGGACACCGGATCGGCATTGACAGTCATGAATAAGCAAGATTACAAAAGGTTATTCACACATATTCCCCTACAGGATACGGAGAGAGCATTGCAGACATACGCGGGGCAAAGAGTATACCCCATCGGAAAGATAAAAGTCAAGGTGATACACAAGGGCAAAGAACACCAAAGAATGGACATATATGTACTACCTGAGGGAGGTCCACCACTTCTGGGACGGAAGTGGATCAGGAAAATAAATATGGACTGGCACTCCCTAAAAGCAATAACGGTAGATTCCGGAAAAAAAGATGTCAAACCTGAACGATTGTCCAGAATATTGGATGAGGGCATATGCAGCAGTGACAGTGACAAAGCAGAGAGTGAGAACTCGGTGAAGACAATCAGCTCAGAATCTGGAACTGATGATGGTAAGACCAGCCCATGTGCAAAAGACAAGTCTAAAATGGACTTGCAGACTAATGATGGAAAAACGAAGGAGTGCATAAACGCTTCAGAAGAGAACAAAGTATCAGAACAGAATTCCACTGAACAACAACAACATAGTTTGACAGAGAATTCTGAGTCTGTCCAGTCTACAGACAAGCACATTTCTGAGGAACACCGGGCTCGAACTCAACTCAATTTCAAACTACAACAGCAATTAGAACAAATGATTCGCCGTTTTGAGCAAGAGATGAATGCAAAGAAAAAGTTCTTTGACACAGAGTTGGAGAATCTGGGAAGACAGCAGAAGCAGCTGATTGAGAAAATGGATCAGGAACACACAAACCGTCAGCGCGATGAGGCCAAACGAATCAAAGCTGAGCAAGAAAGGGAATATGCCAAATTCATCGATCAGTTGAAAGCTAAGAAGAAAGAGCGCTCTTTTGTGAGCAGTGTCAGCAGTAATAAGCCACTCAGGGAATTGGTGGCAGAGGCAAAAGCTGAAGTGATGGAGGAAATAGAAGTCAATAGAGAAGAAGCAGAAGATGATGACTCATCTGAACCATTATCACCCCTACCAGGTCACGCAAGTGGTCCCTCCGAACTGAGCCAAATCAGTCTGGAAGTAGAAAAACTTCCCAAGGTACTCGAGCCTTTAGAAGTCAGCAATGCTGGTTCTGAAGTTACGAAAGTTCAAGCTGTTAAGTCCAGTGAAGGACTATTAGATGAGTCACCCCAGCAACGAGAACCTACTACACCACCGAAAACTACTACACCACCGAGGCGTTATCCGGACCGAGTCAGGAGGCCTCCTCAGAGACTGAATCTGTGAACTGTTTTTACATGAAGTTGTGTATATATGTTATGATGTTATGTTTAATGGGGAATATATACGGTTAAGCTAAAAAGGGAGGATTGTAGTGTATGTAACCGTTCCGCCTTTAAGAGAACTATTTTAAGGGTTGCACTACTTTATCTTGGCTGCTGTATACTGTAATACCGGTGGTGATCACACCGGTATATAAGTGCTGTGTAATGATTTATTGGGCAGTTCCGCCCTGACCATCGACTAGTAAAGACCTGTTAAAATTTACTCTTGTGGTCTGTGTAGTAATTCTCACTATAACACACAGACTTAGCACCTGTCCTGCTCCTTAGAAATTTCTCTCAGGCAGAGCCTCCATGGGGTCTCCCGTAGTGCAGCGGAATGGTCAGTCCATGGGGGCTTTTGCAGGCAGAGCTGCATTGTGGGAGTGCGTGGCCGCCATTGGCCGATACCCTGGACAGGCCTGGAGAAGGAGCCGAGGTACAGTCGGCGTCAAGGTGTCTCGGGCAATTGGTTGGAGGGAGATTCAGGTTCTGGAGACCGGACAGGAGGCATTCGCTTCTCCCGCTTCTCCTGGGGATTGGGGGGTTGGCTGACCTCTTCCTGCCTGGGATCCTCGGTGCCAGGACTTGGCCTCTTCCTGGAATCTGGTATACAGGAAATCGCAAGAACAGGAAATATCCGACGGTGAGGCGTGGGCACTGCCGTTTCTCCATTGGAAGTTTGGCGTGTGGGGGTGTGGGGGGTGGCGTTGGTGTAAGGCTGCTTCTCTGATCCAGTTAGACAACGATGTAAGCTCACTAGATGGTAAACTCTTTGCTTTGCTCTGTATCTAGCCCGTGGTTTTACCTGCCCTGGGTGTTTGATGAGATAGTGTAGAGGGATCTTTACACTGTATCTAACCTGTGCTGTACCTGCCCTGGGAGTGTTTGATGGGACAGTGTAGAGGGAGCTTTACTCTGTATCTAACCAGTGCTGTACCTGCGCTGGGATTGTTTGATGGGACAATGTAGAGGGAGCTTTACTCTGTATCTAACCCGTGCTGTACCTGCCCTGGGAGTGTTTGATGGGAAAGTGTAGATGGAGCTTTACACTGTACCTAACCCATGGTGTACCTGTCCAGGGAGTGTTTGATGGGACAGTGTAGAGGGAGCTTTACTCTCTATCAAACCCGTGCTGTATCTGCCCTGGGAGTGTTTGATGGGACAGTGTAGAGGGTGCATTACTCTGTATCTAACCCATGGTGTACCTGCCAAGTGAGTGTTTGATGGGATAGTGTGGAGGGAGCTTTACTCTGTATCTAAACCGTGCTGTACCTGCCCTGGGAGTGTCTGATGTGCCAGTGTAGCAGGAGATTTACTCTGTATCTAACCCGTGCTATCCCTGCCCTGGGAGTGTGTGATGGGACCGTGTTGAAGGGAGCTTTACACTGTATCTAACCCATGCTGTACATTTCCCGGGGCTGTTTGATGGGACATTGTGGAGGGAGCTTTACTCTCTATCTAACCCCGTTCTGTATCTGCCCTGGGAGTGTTTGTTGGGACAGTGTGGAGGCAGTTTTACTCTGCATCTAACACCGTGCTGTACCTGTCCTGGGCTTGTTTGATGGGAGAGTATAGAGGGAGCTTACTCTGCATCTGACCCGTGCTGCACTTGCCCTGGGACTGTTTGATGGGACAATATAAAGGGAGATTTAGCCTTTTTCTAAAACATGTTGTAACTTCCCCAGGAGTGTTTGATTGGACAGTGTAGAGGGAGCTTTACTCTGTATCAAACGCGTGCTGTACCTGCCCTGGGAGTGTTTGCTGGGACAGTGTAGAGGGAGATTTACTCTGTATCTAAAACATGCTGTACCTGCCCTGGGGCTGTTTGATGGGACATTGTAAATGGAGCTTTACTCTGCATCTAACCCCGTTCTGTATCTGAACTGGGAGCGTTTGATGGGCCAGTGTAGCAGGGGATTTACTCTGTATCTAACCCGTGCTATCCCTGCCCTGGGAGTGTGTGATGGGACCGTGCAGAAGGGAGCTTTACACTGTATCTAACCCATGCAGTACCTTTCCCGGGGCTGTGTGATGGGACATTGTGGAGGGAGCTTTACTCTCTATCTAACCCCGTGCTGTATCTGCCCTGGGAGTGTTTGTTGGGACAGTGTGGAGGCAGTTTTCCTCTGCATCTAACCCCGTGCTATACCTGCCCTGGGCTTGTTTGATGGGAGAGTATCGAGGGAGTTTACTCTGCATCTGACCCGTGCTGCACTTGCCCTGGGACTGTTTGATGGGACCATGTAAAGGGAGATTTAGTCTCTATCTAAAACATGTTGTAACTTCCCCGGGAGTGTTTGATTGGACAGTGTAGAGGGAGATTTACTCTGTATCAAACCCGTGCTGTACCTGCCCTGGGAGTGTTTGATGGGACAGTGTAGAGGGAGGTTTACTCTGTATCTAAACCATGCTGTACCTGCCCTGGGGCTGTTTGATGGGACATTGTAAATGAAGCTTTACTCTGTATCTAACCCCATGCTGTATCTGACCTGGGAGTGTTTGCTGGGCCAGGGTAGCGGGAGTTTTTCTCTGCATCTAATCCGGTGCTGTACCTGCCCTGGGCTTGTTTGATGGGACAGTATAGAGGGAGTTTACTCTGCATCTAACCCGTGCTGCTCTCGCCCAGGGAGTGTTTGATGGGACAGTGTAGAGAGAGATTTACTCTCTATCTAAAACATTTGGTAACTGCCCTGGGAGTGTTTGATTGAACAGTGTAGAAGGAGCTTTACTCTATCTAACCCATGGTGTACCTGCCCTGGGAGTTTGATGGGAGAGTGTAGCGGGACATTTGCTCTGTATGTAACTCGTGCTGTACCTGAACTGCGATTGTTTAGAGGGACATTGTCGAACGCAGTGTCGTCTGTATCTACTCTCTATATTTCGTGGGATATCTGGAACATTCTTTGATCCAGTCTTACTCTGGTCGCCTCCCTCACCACTTTTTCCATTACATTGATGACTATAGCAGTGCCGTTTCCTGCTCTCGCCCTGGACTAGAAAATTTCATTCACTTTTCATCCAATTTCCACCCTTCCCTCACCTTCATATGGTCCATCTGCGAATCTTCCCTTTCCATCCTCGACTTCTCTTTCTCCATCACTGGTGATAGTCTTTCGACAAACATTCACGATTTGCCCACTGACTCCCACAGCTACCTGGAGTACATTTCCTCACAACCCGCTTCCTGGAAGGACACTATTCCTTTGTCCCAGTTTCTCCATCTCCGCTGCATCTGCTCTGATGATGCCACCTGCCATTTTAGAGCTTCTGACATGTCTCCCTTTTTTGCTAAACTGAGGATTCCCCTCCAGCGTGGTTGGCAAGGCCCTCGACCGTATCCCTTCTATTTCCCGCACTTCTGCTCCCACACCTTCCCCTCCCTCCCAGAACCATGATCGGATTCTGCTTGTCATAACCTTTCACCCCACAAGCTTGCACATACATTGGATCATACTGCACCTTTTCTACCACCTCCAGCGTGATCCCACAAGGGAAAACATCTTCCCCTCACCTCGCCATACTGCATTCCGAGGGAAGTGCACCCCACTGGTCAACTCGTCAATCAGCCCCAACACACCTTCCCCTCATCTAGGCAACAACCCATGAAAGCACAAGCGATGCAACCCTTGTCCTTTTACCTCCTTCTTTTCCACTCTCCAGGGCCACAAACCTCCTTCCAGGTGAAACAGTGATTTACATGCACTTCTTGCTATTTACTATACTGTATTCGCTGCTCATGATGCAGTCTCCTCTACGTTGGGGAGAGCAAACGCAGATTGGTTGACCACTTTGTGGAACACCTCCGCCCAGCCCGTAAGGGCGATGCCGAGCTTCCAGTCACCTGTCTCTTTAATTCAACACTCCACTCCCACTCTGAACTCTCTGTCCTCGGCCTCCTACACTGCTCCAACGAAGCTCAAGGTAAGCTCGACGAACAGCACCTCATCTTTTGATTACACACTAAACAGCCTTCTGGACTCAAAATCCAGTTCAACAATTACCGATCATTAACTTGTGTGGTAAACCACTGTTTGTATTCCACTGTTTACATGCCTGTACATGTCTCGGCTGACTCCTCCCACGAGTCCAGGTATAAAGGTGACTGCTCCACAGTCCCTCTGTATTCTGGACCGGTCGACCACTCGAGGCACACCTTCATTCTCTTGTTATAAAAGCCTGTTAGTTACTCGCTTAATCTCAGTCTTTTGAGTTATTGATAGCGCATCAATTTTATTAACAAGATTTTTTATAATGGAGAAGATCCTCACACTAGCATGCCTGGACTTAGATCATCGGGAGGCGGACTCATCCTTCAAGTTTACTCACTGGCTTAGGTGTTCTGAAAAATTAATGATCGCCTCCGCTGCAACAGTCAAATCGGACGAGGACAAACTGGATGTCCTGACCTCCAAAGTGAACCACCGAGTGTACTCGGTCATCCAGGACACGACCTCGTATGCGGATGCTATCAAGCTCCTCAAGGACAAGCACACGCGCCCAGTGAACGAGGTGTACGCTAGGCACCTCCTGGGGAGTCGTAAACAACAACCTGAGGAATCGACCGAGGAATACCTTCAGGCACTCTCTGTGCTTGGCCGGGCCTGTGGTTGTAAGGATGTAAAGGCCGCCGTGTACACAGAGGAACTTATCCAGGACGCTTTTGTAGCGGGCCACAGGTCCAATTACACCCGACAGCGACTGCTGGAGCAGAGTGAGCTCAATCTTAACAAGACCTCTGAACTCGCATTATCATTGGATGCAGCCTACCGGGGCATGGATGCCTACGCCTCTGCACCGTGGATGCCAAAGGGAACGACAGCCTGGTACATGGTAGGACCGTCTCATAGTGCCGTGCCACCCCAGCCACATCCCAGCAACGGCCCAACTACCGCAGCAGTGTCCCAAGGCCAGGCAGCAGTGCCCCAAGGCCAGAAATGCTACTTCTGTGGCCAGGCCAAACAACCCAGAGCACGCTGCCCGGCGAAAAATGCGATCTGCTCGGACTGCGGGAAGAAGGGACACTATGCCAGCATCTGCAGAGCCAAAGCCACACCAAACCCAAGCAGCGCCACATGTGGGCCGTGCGGGCCGCCATCTTGGGCATCCCCAGCCATGTGCGAACCTCCGGAACAGCAGCCATTTTGGACGCCTCCAGCCACATGGGGATCATGGATGCCGCCATCTTGGACGACAGCCGGGACACAACAGGCCCCCAACACTGCCTCATCTGATACCCGCAGCGACACACCGACCCCTACGCTGGCCTCCGTTATGCTGGACCAAGCGAGGCCGCACGAACTGGCCCGGTCCACAATGGACATTAAGGTACATGGTCATGAAACAATCTGCCTTTTTGACTCTGGGAGCACGGAGAGCTTCATCCACCCCAACACGGTGCGGCGTTGCTCTCTCCCAGTCCTGCCTGCGCACCAGTGGATTTCTGTGGCCTCCGAGTTCCAGTCGGCGGACATTGGCGGCTACTGCCTGGTGACACTCATAGTAGACGGGATTGTGTATGATAATTTTAAACTTCTGGTAATGCCCCACCTCTGTGCTGCCCTTGTACTGGGGTTAGATTTTCAGTGCCACCTTAAAAGTGTTACGATGGCGTACGGTGTACCCCTCCCCCCACTCACAGTCCGCAGCCAGCAGCTTCAAAATTGCCCACCGTGCACCAGGTGCAACCTCTCCACACTCAGAGTCACCCCCCCCCCACTGTTTGCTAACTTTACCCCCGACTGTAAGCCGATCGCCACAAAGAGCAGGCGATACAGTGCCGGGGACATGGTTTTCATTAAAACTGAAGTGGAGCGGCTGCTGAAGGAGGGGATTATTGAGGGCAGCACCAGCCCCTGGCGAGCCCAGGTTGTGTTCGTTAAGACCGGCGAGAAGCAGCGCCTGGTCATTGACTACAGCCAGACAATAACATCCTGCTACACCCTGCTGGACGCTTACCCACTCCCCCGCATAGCTGATATGGTCAACCAGATTGCGCAGTACCGCGTCTTCTCGACCATTGACCTGAAATCAGTGTACCACCAGCTCCCTATCTGCCCTATGGACCGCCAGTATACTGCCTTTGAGGCAAACGGCCGCCTCTATCACTTCCGTAGGGTTCCCTTTGGCGTCACCAACGGGGTCTCCGTCTTCCAAAGGGAGATGGACCGGATGTTCAAACAAAATGCATTGCAGGCCACTTTCCCATATCTGGACAGTGTGACCATCTGCAGCCATGACTTGCAGGACTATGACGCAAACCTCGAAAAATTCCTCCGCACCGCCGAACTCCTGAACCTGACGTATAACAAGGAGAAGTGAATATTCCGCACAACCCACCTCGCCATCCTTGGCTGTGTTGTGGAACACGGAGTCATCAGTCCCGACCCCGTCCGGATGCATCCCCTTATGGAACTCCCACTGCCCCACTGCCTCAAGACCCTGAAGAGGTGCCTAGGGTTTTTCTCCTATTACGCCCAGTGGGTCCCCTACTATGCAGACAAGGCCCATCCGCTGATCAAGTCCACCTCCTTTCCCGTGACGGCAGAGGCCCGCTTAGCCTTCCAACGTATCAAGGAAGACATTGCCAAAGCCACCATGCACGCAGTGGACGAATCCATCCCCTTCCAGGTGGAAAGCGACGCATCCGACATTGCCCTGGCCGCTACCCTTAATCAGGCGGGGAGACCCGTGGCCTTCTTTTCACGAACCCTCCAGGGCCCGGAGACCAGACACTCCGCTGTTGAGAAGGAGGCCCAGGCTATTTTGGAGGCCGTGCGTCATTGGAGGCACTACCTGGCCGGAAAACGATTTACCCTGCTCACTGACCAGCGTTCAGTTGCTTTTATGTTTAACAACAAGCAGAGGGGCAAAATCAAAAACGACAAGATCTTGAGGTGGAGAATCGAACTTTCCACCTACAATTACGAGATCTTGTACCGGCCCGGGAAGCTCCATGAATCCCCGGGTGCTCTATCGCGTGGCACCTGCGCCAGCACGCAGATCGATAGACTGCGGGCCCTACACAATGACCTCTGCCACCCGGGGGTCATCAGTTTCTTCCACTTCATCAAGGCCCGCAACCTGCCTTAGTCCATTGAGGAGGTCAGGACCATGACCAGGAACTGCCAAGTCTGTGCTGAGTGCAAACCGCACTTTTATAGACCAGACAGTGCTCACCTGATAAAAGCCACTCGCCCCTTCGAGCGCCTGAGCATTGATTTTAAAGGGCCTCTCCCCTCCTCCGACCGCAATGTGTACTTCCTCAACATTACTAATGAGCACTCCCGTTTCCCGTTCGTCATCCCCTGCCCGGACATGACCAGTGCCACGGTCATTAAATGTCTGAACGACCTCTTCACCCTGTTCGGTTTCCCCAGCTATATCCATAGCGACCGGGGTTCATCGTTTATGAGCGACGAACTCCGTCAGTACCTGCTCGCTAGGGGTAGTGCCACAAGCAGGACCACCAGTTACAACCCCCGGGGGAACGGACAGGTGGAAAGAGAGAATGCGACAGTTTGGAAGGCCGCCCTGCTAGCCTTAAAGGCTAGGGGCCTTCTGACCTCCCGCTGGCAGGATGTGCTCCCCGATGTGCTCCACTCTATTCGGTCACTGCTCTGCACTGCCACTAACGCCACCCCTCATGAGAAAATGTTTGTCTTCCCAACGAAGTCCACATCGGGGACATCGCTACCGCCATGGCTGACGTCACCAGGGCCGGTCCTACTGAGAAGACACGTGAGGACCCATAAAACGGATCCCCTGGTCGAGAGGGTCGACCTCCTCCACGCCAACCCCCAGTATGCTTATATTGAGTACCCGGATGGGCGGGAGGACACAGTCTCCACACGACACCTCGCACCCTCGGGGGCCGCAGTAACCCACTACCCACTACCACCCCCCCCATGATCCAATATCCAGCCCCAGCAGACGGCAGGCCTGGGCCACGCTCGACACCTACGAGGACTACACACCAGTGCCACAGCCTACGTGGGACTCGACGCCGGAAGCTTCACTACCCCTGCCGTCGCCACGTCGATCACAGTGGCAGACAAGATCTCCGGAGAGACTCCAATACACTGACTTTTAATACACTTCACCCCGCCGGACTCATTTTTAAACAAGGGGTGAATGTGGTAAACCACTGTTTGTATTCCACTGTGTACTTGCCTGTACATGTCTCGGCTGACTCCTCCCACGAGTCCAGGTATAAAGGTGACTGCTCCACAGTCCCTCTGTATTCTGGACCGGTCGACCACTCGAGGCACACCTTCATTCTCTTGTTAATAAAAGCCTGTTAGTTACTCGCTTAATCTCAGTCTTTTGAGTTATTGATAGCGCATCACCTTGGCCCCAATTTTTATCTGTCTCCTATGGCAGCTGTTGTTCATTCTGCCATTGCCATTTACAATTAGCATCATAGAATCATAACGGCACAGAAGGAGGCCATTTGTCCCATCGAGTCTGTGCCGGCCCTCTGCAGAGTAATCCAGACAGTCCCATTCCCCCGCTGTATTCCCGGTGCCCTGCAGTTTGATTTTCCTCAAATGACTATCCAGTTCCCCCTTGAAAACTTTGAGTACCTCCGCATCCATCACTTCCCGTGGCAGTGATTTCCTGGTCATCACAACTCGCTGCAAAAACATTGTTCCTCACATCCCCCTGTATCTCTTGCCAAACCCTTAAATCTGTGTCCCCTTGTCCTTGCACAATCAAATAGTGGAAACAGTCTTCACTCCTCTAGCCTAGGCAAACCCGTCATAATCTTGTACATGTTTATCAAATCACGCCTCAACCTCCTTTGCTCTAATGAAAATAATCCAGCTCCTCCAACCTGCCATTGTAGCTAAGATCCCCAACTCCAGAACCCTCCTGGTAATTCTCCTCTGCACCCTCTCAAGGGCTTTCACATCCTTCCTAATGTGCGGTGAGCAGAGCTGGATGCAAAACTCCAGTTGTGGCTTAACCAGCGCTTTATAAAGTTCAGCATAATTTATCCACTTTTGTACTCAATACCTCTATTTATGAAGCCCAAGAACACATATGATTTTTAAACCGCTCTCTCAGTATTTCCTGTCACTTTCAGTGACCTATGCACATTAACTCCCATGTCCCCCTGTCCCTGCACACTCTTAAAATCTGTGCCATTAAGTATATATTGCCCCGAAATGTTCCTTCTGCCAAAATGCGTTACCTCACATTTCTCTGTATTAAATTCCATCTGCCATTGTCTGCCAATTCTACTAGCATTTCTACTTACTGTTGCAGTCCATTGGTATCCTCCTTACTGTTTGAAACACGCCCAAGTTTCGTATCTTTCCCTTTATCAATTCTTTATTCACGCTGCCACTGACCCACCTATTCCAAGAGTTTCAATGTTGTTAACCAGCCTTCTACGTGACACTTTGCGAGACGCCTTCTGAAAATCCATGTAGACAACATCCATTGCATTCGCTTCATCATCCACTCTGTTACTTCATCAGGAAATTCCATTAGATTAGTCAAATACGATCTGCCTATTACAAATCCGTGTTGGCTCTCTTGCATTAGCGTAAACCTCTCCAAGTGCCCCTAACTTATTCCTTGATTATTGTTTCCGTAATTCTAACCTCCACTGATGTTAAAATGACCGGCCTGCTGTTACTGGGAATGGCCTTACACCCTTTCTTGAACAATGCTGTCACATTTGTCACTGTCCAATTCTCAGGCACCTCCCCCGCAACTAGGGAAGTTTGGAAAATTATGGCAAGCCCATCCGTTATCCATCCCCCGCAATTCCATTTGCAATCTGGGATGCAAGCCATCTGGGCCTGGCAACGTATCCACTCTAAGCATACCCAGCCTTTCTAGTGCTTCCTGTCTCTCAATTTTTACCCCGACCATTGCTGCTAAATTTTCCACTTCTACCGATATTTTGTCAGCATCCACCTCCTTAGTAAAGACCGACACAAAGTACTCATTGACTATTCTAGACTTGCCCTCTGCCGCTAAGCATATATCACCTTCTTTGGCTCTAAAAGTCCCCACCCCGACTATTCCCACCTGCTTACTGTTTACATGCCGGTAGAAGATTTTTCACCTGCCTTTTACATTAACCGCCATGCTACTCTCATATCCTGTCATGTCAATCTTATTTTCTTCTTCACATCCCCTCTCAACTTCTTGTATTTGGTCTGGTTCTCCCTTGAAAGAGTCCCCTGACATGCATCATACACACTCTATGTTTGTTTCATCATCTTCTCTATCACCCTCGTCATACAAGGAGCCCTTGCTTTGGTCTCTTTACCCTTCCCTCTTGTTGGAATATACCTAGCTCTACTTGGAACATCTCCTTAAAGGCCACTCATTGTTCTTTTACAGTTTCCCCTGTTAGTCTGTAGTTCAATTTTACCCTGGCTAGATCCTTTCGCATTACATTGAAATTAGCCCTATTTCAGTTTAGAAGTTGCACCCAAGATTGTTCCCTGCTCCTCTCCATTGATAATCCAACGCTTACGATATGATGATCACTCATAACCAAGTGTTCTCCCATAGACACTTCATCGAAATGGCTCACCTTATTCCCCAACATCAGATCCAGCAATGCCTAGTTGGGCCAGGAACATACTGGTCAAAGAAATTCTCCTGAACACATTTCAGAAATTCCTCTCCATCATTTCCCTTTACCCTAGCATTATCCCAATCGATAATTGTGTAATTAAAGTTCCACAATATCACCACTCTGTAGCTCTTGCATAACCCTGCGATTTCCCTGCAGATTTGCTCCTCTTCCTCCCTCTCACTATTTGGAGATCTATAGAATAACCCTAGTAGCGTGATCATGCCATTTTTGCTCCTCAACTCTAACCAAATAAATTCTGCCCTTGTCCCCTCAAGAACATCCTCATCTTCCAACACTGCAATGTCTTCCTTAATCAGCGCTGCCACCCCACTTCTCTTTTTTCTTTCTCTATCTTTTCTGAAATTCTTGTATCCTTGAATATTAAATGTCCAGTCCTCACCGTCTTTAAGCCACGGTTCCATTTTTGCCACAAAATCATGTTGCCACACGGCTGATTGTGCTTGTAGCTCACGAAACTTAATCACCACAATTTGTGCTTTTATGTACATGCATTCTAAATCTATTTTTGAATTTTTCGTAGTCCTTCTTAGTCTGCTCCTATCTAATATGGTACTACTTCCGCCTCTTGCACTACCTTCCCCTCCAGTACCATCCAACACACTCTCTCTTCCATGCACTCCATTCTTCCCCTCCACTCCTTCATGCTGGTGCTGACCCCCTGCCAAGCTAGTTTAAACCCTACCCAACAGCACTAGCTAATCTCCCCGCGAGAATATTAGTCCCAGCTCTGTTGAGGTGTAACACGTTTGGCTTGTACATGTCCTACCTTCCTCAGGAATGGCCCCAATTACTCATGAATCTAAAGCCCTCCATCCTGCAACAGCTCTCCAGCCATGCACTCGTCTATTCTATCCTCCTATATCTGCACTTGCTAGCACGTGGCAGCGGTAGCTCCAGCTTTTTAATCAATTTCCTAGCTCCATTCTGCTTGCAGGACCACATCCCTCTTTCTGCCTATGTCGTTGGAGCCGATATGGACAACGACCTCTGGCTGATCACCCTCCCCCCTCAGAGTGTCTTGCAGCCACCCAGCACAGTTTGAACAAGTGGGAGATTAGTAAGTGTGTGAGTTCTAACGTTAATCTATCTTAATTCTTGTGTTAAATGATAGTAACCTTTAAGTATGAGGAAGTGTTAAAGTTAAAATTTAAACTTTACATTTTTATATCTCTTCAGACTTAAGCAGAGAAAATCAACCAAGCACACCTGCTGGAGAGCTGCTGTAGGTACTTATTCGGCTAACTAGATTAAACTGGTTCCTGAAAGAGTAGCAGAGCAGTGCTGAGACATCTGAGTCACAAACAGTATAAGAACTGTGGAATGTGCGTGCAGTCAGAACTGAGTGCATCGAGCTCTGAGTGAACAACTGGAATTTCATAAGTGTAGGAGATGGATGTAGTGGGGGAAGGAGGTGCTTGCTTTTCCTAACTTCTCCCGAAATGCGGCGGAGAAAAGCAGCAACAGACCTGCATCAACAAGAGAAAACCCGCAGTTTGACGTCACAGTTAAGGCAGGTAAGTCATTGGCAGTGACTGTGGGCTAAGTTTCAAGTTAAGACATCACATATAGCTACATTTTAAAAACTAAATTTAATGTAATTAATATAATAAACTAAACGATGTAAGTAATTTGAATCACACTAAAATAATTAATTACATAAATGCAATAATGGGAGAACAGGAGATGTGTTGCTGCTTCAATATGTGGGAACTTGTGGGCATTTTTTCAGGGTGACTACATTTGCGGCCAGTGATTGTAACTCGAGGAACTTCGGCTCCGAGCTAAGGAGCTGGAGTCCGAGCTGGAGACATTGCGAGACATCAGAGAGGGAGAATGTTACCTGGACCATTTGCTCCAGTAGGCAGCCGCAACCCTTACATTAAATACATTAGAATTGGCACGTGGTCAGGGACAGGAAATTGTGACTGCGAGTGAGGCAGGTATGGGGATCCAGCAGTATATATTGCAGGAACCTCAGTCCATGCAAATGTCCAATAGATTCGAGGTTCCTGCAGCCCTTATAGACAAGTGCGGGTCTGCGGGATGACAATCAAAGTGACCGCTGCACCATGGTACAGGAAGCCGTTCAATTGGGGAAGTAAAAAGGAAGGTGGTTGTAGTAGACGACATAATAGTTAGGGGGATACACACTGTTCTCTGCAGCCTGGAGCGTGAGTCCTGAAAGCTATGTTGCCTACCCAGTGCCAGGGTAATGGAGATCTTATTCGAGCTGTGGAAGGACTTGGCGTGGGAGGGGGAGGATCCAGTTGTTGTGGTCCACGTATGCACCAACGACATAGGTAGGACTAAGAAAGAGGTTCTGCTGAGAGTTTTTGGCCAGCTAGGGACTAAATTTAAAAGCAGAACCTCAAAGATCACAATCACTGGATTATCACTGCAGCCACGAGCAAATTGCCATAGGGTCAATAGGATCAGGGAGATGAATGCGTGGCTCAAAGATTTTTTCTGGGAAAAGTGGGTTTCGATTCGTGGGGCACTGGCACCAGCACTGGGGAAAGAGGGAGCTGTTCCGTTGGGATGGACAATACCTGAACCATGCTGGGGCTTGAGTTCTTGCGAATCGAATAACTAGGGAGGTAGATAGGGATTTAAACTACATAAGCGGGGGGGGGAGGCGGTGGGAGGGTTCCAATGGAGAGAAATCTAGAGTGCTAAAGAGAAAAGACAAGAAAGCAGTGCACGAAAGTGATTGGGGTAAGGATAGCCAGATTGTGTCAGGAAGGGACAGAGCGTACAAACAAAGGAGAGCACTAACAAACAGATTCTGGGTAGGAAAAAATAGTAATAAGACAAATAGGGCCATAGTGCAAAAAATGTTAAGATATCTAAAAATGCTCATAAGACAAATCTAAAGGCACTCTATTTGAATGCATAAAGCATTCGTAATATGCTAGAACAATTAACCGTGCAAATAGATGTAAACGGATAGGATGTAATTGCGATTGAAGAGGCAAAGCTGCAGGTTGTCCAACGCTGGGTGCAGAATACCCAAGTATATTCGATATTTAGGAAGGACAGACAAAAAGTGAAAGGAGGTGAGGTGGCCTTGGTAGTAAAGGATGAATTCAGAGCAATAGTGAGAAAGGATATTGTCTCAGAAAATCAAGATGTAGACTCAGTCTGGGTGTAGCTAAGAAGCAGCAAGTGCAGAAAACATTGGTGATAGTTGTCTATAGGGCTCCAAACAGTAGTGGTAATGCAGGGGATGACATCAAGCGGAAGATTTGAGATGCATGTAACAAGGTTACTACAGTAATCATGGGTGGATTTAATCTACAACAGCAAAATACTGTGGATGCTGGAAATTTGAAATAAGAACAGAAAATGCTGGAAATACTCAGCAGGTCAGGCAGCATCTGTGGAGAGAGAAACTGAGTTAACGTTTCAGATCGATGACACTTCAACAGAACTGGGAAAAGCTGAAGATGGAACAAGTTTTTAAGCAAGTGCAGTGGCAGGAAAAGGGGGGGAGGAAAGAATAAAAGGGAAGGTCTGTGATAGGATGGAAGGCAGGAGAGATTAAGAGACATTGAGAGAGATGAAGAGATGGTGTAAGGCAAAAGGATATGGCAATGGGACAAGATAAGAAACAAAAGTAGGCTCTAGATGAAATGTAAATGGCGATGGCAGAATGAGATACAGCTGCCATGTGGGAGCGAGACAAAATGGGAAATAATGGATAGGGTAGAGGTCACGGTGTGAAACTGTTGAACTCTTGGTTGACTCTAGAAGGCTGTAATTGCCAAATCGAAAGATGAGGTGCTGTTACTCTAGCTTACTTTGTGCTTCTTTGGAACAGTGTAATAGTCCGAGGTTGGTGAGGTCTGAGTGGGAGTGGAGCGGACAATTAAAGTGACAGGCAACCAGAAGATTGTGGTCACATTAGAGACTGAATGGAGGTGTTCTGCAAAGTGGTCAACCAATCTGCGTTTGGTCTCCCCAATGTAGAGGAGACCACCTAATGAGCAGCGAATGCAGTATACAAATTTGCAAGAAGCACAAGTAAATCGCTGCTTCACCTGTAAGGGGTGTTTGGAGCCTTGGACAGTGGGAAGGAGGAGGTATAAGTGCATGTGTTGCATCTCCTACACTTGCACGTCAATGTGACGGCCAAAGGGGAAGGGGTGTTTGGTGTGATAGTGGAGTGGACCAGGGTGTCGCAGAGGGAGCGGTCCCTTAGGAATGCTGAAAGGGGAGATGAGCAGAAGAAGTGATTGGTGGTGGGATCACGCTGGAAGTGGCGGAAATGGCAGAGGATGATCAATTTAATGTGGATGCTGGTGGGGTGAAAGTTGAGGACAAGGGGCACCCTATCATCGTACAGTGAGGGAGGGGAAGTGGTGAGAGCAGAAGTGCTGGAAATAGTTCGGTACTGGTCAAGGGCCTTGTCAACCACAGTAGAGGGGAATCCTCGGTTGAGGACAAAAGAAGACATGCTGGAAGCACTAGAATGGAAGGTGGCATCGTCACAGCAGATGCAGCATAGATTGAGATAATTGGATAATGGAAAAGAGTACTTGCAGGAAGCAGGGAGCGAGGAAGAGTAGTGTAGGTAGCTGTGCGAGGCAGTGGGGCGGTAGTGAATGTTTGTCAGTAGCCTATCCACAAAGATGGAGACAGAGAAGTCGAGGAAGGGAAGGGAAGAGTCAGAGATGGGCCATGTGAAGTTGAGGGAAGGGTGGACTTTAATCTACATGTAGACTGGCCAAACCAAATTAGCAATAATACTGTGGAGGAAGAATTCCTGGAGTTTATATAATATAGAAATTTAGACAAGTAATTTGAGGAGTCAACTAGGGAACAGGTTATCCTAAATTGGCTATAGAGCAATGAGATGTGGTTAATTAATAATATTGTTGTGCGGGGCCTTTTAGGGAAGAGTGACCATATCATGATAGAATTCTTCATTATGATGGCAAGTGAAGTCGTCCAATCGAGACAAGGTACTAAATCTAAATAATGGAAACTACGAAGCTATAACGAGTGAGTTGGCTATGATAGATGGGGGAGCTTCATTAAGAGGCTTGATGGTGGATAGGCAATGGCTAAATTTAAGGAACAAATGCATGAACTGCTAGTTATACATTCCTTTCTGGCACAAAAAGACATTCGGAAAAGCGGCCCAACCATGGCTAACAGCAGAAATTAAGGATAGAATTAGATCCAAAGAGGAGTCTATTAAAGTTCCCAGAAAAAGTAGCAAGCCTGAGGATTGGGAGCAGTTTAGAATTCAGCAATAAAGGACCGAGAGATTGATTAAGAGGGGAAAAATACAGCATGAGAGAAAACTTGCAAGGAACATAAAAGTGGACTGTAAAAGCTTCTACAACTATGTAAAAAGAAAAGGATTAGTGAGAACAAATGTAGGTCCCTTACAGTCTGAAACAGGGGAATTAATAATGGAGAATAATGAAATGGCAGTGCAATTAAACAAATACTTTGGTTCTGTCTTCACGGAAGAGGATACAATTAACCTTCCAGAAATGCTAGGGCACCAAGTGTCTAGTGAGAAGGAGGAATTTGAGGAAATTATTATCAGTAAAAAAATAGTGCTTGAGAAATTAATGGGACTGAAAGACAATTAATCCACAGGGCCTGATAATCTGCATCCCAGAGTATTATAAATGGTAGCCATTGAAATAGTGGATGCATTGGTTGTCATCTTCAAAAATTCTATACATTATGGAACAGTTCCTGCAGGAATTGGAGGGTGGCAAATCTACCCCCATAATTTCAAAAAGGAGGCAGAGAGAAAACAGGGAACTACAGAATGGTTAGCCTAACATCAGTAGTTTGGAAAATGCTGGAGTCTATTATAAAGAATGTAACAACAGGCCACTTAGTAAGTATCAACGGGATTAGACAAAGCTAACATAGATTTATGAAAGGGAAATCGTGTTTGACAGACCTACTGGAGCTTTTTGAGGATGCAACTGGTAGAATAGATAAGGGAGAACCAGTGGATGTGGTGTGTTCGGATTTTCAGAAGGGCTCTGATAAAGTCCCACATAAGAGGTTAGCGTGGACAATTAAAGCACATGGGATTCGGGGTAATATACGGGCATGGATTTAAAAATATTTAACAGACAGGAAAGAGAAAGTAGGAATAAATCGGTCTTTTTTAGTGTGCCAAACTGTCACTAGTGTGGTACTGCAGGGATCAGTGCTTGGGCCCCAGCTGTTCACAATATACATCAATGATTAGGATGAGGGAAACCATTTCTTCACCCAGAGAGTGGTGAACCTGTGGAATTCTCTGCCACAGAAGGCGGTGGAGTCCAGTTCATTAAATATATTCAAGAAGGATTTGGATATATTTCTTAAGGCTAAAGGGATCAAAGGATATGGGGAGAAGGCAGGGACAGGGTACTGAATCTGGATGATCAGCCATGACCTCAATGAATGGCGGAGCAGGCTCAAGGGGCCGAATGGCCTACTCCTGCTCCTATCTTCTATGTTTCTATGTTAGACTGGGCCTACGACAGTTCTGAGTGAACCAACAGGAGGGAATAACCTACTTGCGAGTCTGAGCGGGTGGAACCGATTCAGAGACAACAAAAACAACAATTTGTATTTATATGCGATTAACATAGTAAAACGTCCCAAGGTGCTGCACAGAAGTATTTTAAGACCAAAAAGGACCGGGGATAAAGACAGCTCGGAGCAGAATCCTGGGTGACTGCGCAAGTGGACTATCTGCAAGGGGAATGGTCGGCAAGTGAAACAACGAAGGAGTGGCGTCAGTATTCAAAGCTGTCGCTAGCCCAAGGGAGCTGAGAGCTGAGTACAGAGTGATTATTCGTGGTATTTTTTTCTTCTGCTTTCAGTAAATATCTGCTAAAAATTTCATAGCCTATCTATTAGAGGGAAGTGCTGATTGTTGGGTAGCTGTTGAGTGTCTCTTGTTAAGTTTATTACTGCTAAATTACCTCCAAAATCTGATAAATCGAGGCATGCCAGGGCACCTCCGTCCTTTGCTTTGCACATCTTGTGCCATGTGGGATATCCTGGATGCTTCATAACATAAGAAATAAGAGCAGGATTAGGCCATTCGGCCCTATGTGCCTGCTCCATCATTCAGTGAGATCATAACTGATCTTCTGCCGCAAATCCATTCACAGGTCCTATCGCCATATCCCTTGATGCCTTTACTAGTCACAAACCTATCGACATCTGTTTTGAATATACCAATGAAAGAGCCTCTCCAGCCCTATGGGGTAGAGAATTCCAAGCATTCACCACCCTATGTGTGAAGAAATTTCTTCTCATCTCAGTCCTGAATGGCCTACCCTTTATCTTGAGGCTGTGGCCCGTGGTTCTAGATTCTCAGAAAAGGAAAAATTTCTCTCAGCATCCATCCTATCAAGCCATGTAATAATGTTGTATGTTTAAATGAGAGGCCCTCTCATTCTTCTCAATTCAAGTGAATACAGGCGAAGTTTACTCCATCTCTTAACATACGACAGTCCTGCCATCCCAGGAATCAATCTCGTGAATTTTCGTTGAACTCCCTCTGTGGCAAGTATATCCTTCCTTAGGTAAGGAGACCAAAACTGTACACAGTACTGCAGGTGTGGTCTCACCAAGGCCCTATATAATAGGAGTAAGACTTATTTACTCCTCTACTCAAATCCTCTTGTAATGAAAGCCAGCAGACCATTTGCCTTCCTAATGGCTTGCTACACCTGCACATTCATTTTCAGTCACTCATGTACAAGGACACCCAGGTCCCTTTGAGCAGCTGCATTACCCAACCTTTCACCGTTTAGGAAATACTCTGCATTCTGCTTTTTCAACCAAAGTGGATAGCTTCACATTTATCCACATTATATTCCATCTGCCATGTTCTCACCCACTCACTGAGCCTGTCGATATCCGCTTGAAGCCTCTTCACATCCTCTTTGCAACTGACACTGCAACCTAGCTTTGTATCATCAGCAAATTTGGAAATGTTACTTTAATCCCCTTATCCAAATCATTGATATCGATTATGAATAGCTGGGTCCCAAGCACTGCTCCTTGCGGTACCCCAATAGTCACAGCCTGCCATGCTGAAAAAGACCCGTTTATCCCTACTCTTTGTTTTCTGTGTTAACCAATTCTCAATCCATGCTAGTAAATTAACCCCAATTCCATGTGCCTTAATGGTGTTCACCAACCCTTTGTGTGGGATATTATCGAAGGCCTTCTGAAAATCCAGATACACCACATCTACCAGTTCTCTTTTTTCTACTTCTGGCGGCCTGGATGACCACGTGTGCGGGAAGTGTTGCCTACTGCAGCGGCTCCAGATTTCGCAGCTGGTGTGGCAGCTGGAGTCGCTACAGTGCGTCCACGAGGCTGAGCAATAATTGTAAAGCACGTTTCCAGAAGTGGTCACCCTGCAGCCTCAGAATGTGCAGTTAGTGATGGAAAGGGTGACTGCCAGAGAGAGAAGGAGGAACAATCAGAAGTGCAAGAAACCCCAGAGTGCATCCAGCTCGCTATTCGGTTCACAGTTCTGGAAACTGGTGGTGGAGATTGCTCCTCTTGGGAGTGCAGCCAGGGCCAAGGCCACTGCACCACGGGTGGCACACATGCACAGTGAGGAAGAAGAGTGGAATAATGATACGAGATTCATTGGTTAGGGCTACAGATAGGCGTTTCTGTGGAAGCAGACGTGACTCCAGGATGGTACGTTGCCTCCTTGCTGCCAGGTTCAAGTATAGAAACATAGAAACACAAAATAAAAAGAGCAGGAGTAGGCCATTCGGTCCTTCGAGCCTGTTCTGACATTCAACATGATCATGGCTGATCGTCTATCTCATTACCTTATAGCCGCACTCTCCCCATACACCTTCATGCATTTTGTGTCTAGAAATCTATCTATCTCCTGCTGAAATATATTCACACTTGTCCTCCACAGCCGTCTGTGGTAGAGAATTCCACAGGTTCACCACCCTCTGAGTGAAGTGATTTCTCTTCAGCTCAGTCCGAAATGTCCTACTCGTATCCTGAGACAGTGAACCCTCCTTCTAGACCCACCAGTCAGGGAAAACATTCTCCCTACATCCAGTCTGTCTAGCCCTGTCAGAATTTTAGACCTTTCAATGAGATCCACTTTCATTCTAAACACGAGTGAATACAGAATAATAACAGAAAATGGTGGAAAAACTCAGCAGGTCAGGTAACATCCGTGGATAGAAATTTGAGTTGACGTTTCGGGTCGCACCCTTCTTCAAAACTGGAAATAAAAGAAAATACATCGGAGGCAGGGCTTCGATCGGACAAAAGAAGTAAAAGAAACAAAAGGCGTAAAAGAGACAATAAAAGGTATTCAAAGCTAGACGAGATGGTAATAGGCTGAGATTAGGTGTGAATTGCCCTGGCAGGGCAAGAGAAAGCTGCCAGGTGTGAGAGTGAAATAAAAGTAAAGGCGGGGGGGAAAGGAGTGGAAAAATTACAAGATAAAATGTAGTAGGGGCTGAGATTATGATCTGACATTGTTGAACTCGATATTGAGTCCGGAAGGCTGTAGAGTGCCTAATCGGAAGATGAGGTGCTGTTCCTCGAGTTTACGTTAAGCATCCGTGGAACAGTACTAGACGCCAAGGATGGTGATGTCCGAGTGGTAATGGAGCGGTGATTTATAATGACAGGCGACCAGAAACTCGGGGTCACCCTTACGGACTGAACAGAGGTGTTCCGCAAAGCGGTCACCCAATCAGCGTTTGGTCTCCCCAATGTAAAGGAGACCGCAACGTGAGCAGCGAATACAGTACACTAGATTGCGAGAAGTACAAGTAAATCGCTGTTTCACCTGGAAGGGGTGTTTGGGGCCCTGGACAGTGGGAAGGGGGGAGGCATAGGGGCAGGTGTTACATCTCCTCCGCTTGCAAGGGAAGGTGCTAGGCGAAGGGGAAGGGCTGTTTGGGGTGATAGAGGAGTGGACTAGGGTGTCTCGGAGTGAGCAGTCCCTACGGAATGCTGATAGGGGAGGGGAGGGGAAGATACGTTTGGTGGTGGGATCACTTTGCATGTAGCAGAAATGCAAGAGGATGATCCGTTGAATGCGGAGGCTGGTGGGATGAAAGGTGAGGACAAGGGGAACCCTATCGTTGTTCCGGGAGAGAGGGGCAGGGGTGAGTGCAGAAGTGCGGGACATAGAACTGACACGGTCGAAGGCAGTGTCAACCACGGTAGAGTGGAATCCTCGGTTGCGGAAAAAGGAAGACATGTCTGAAGCACTGGTGTGGAGGGTGGCATCATCGGAGCAGATACCGCGGAGATGGAGAAACTGGGAGAATGGAATAGAGTCCTTACAGGAAGCGGGGTGGGAGGGAGTGTAGTCCAGGTAGCTGTGGGAGTCAGTGGGCTTGTAGTGAATATTACTCGATAACCTATCCCCAGAGATGGAGACAGAGAAGTCGAGGAAGGGAAGGGAAGAGCCAGAGATGGGACTCTGCAGCCTTCCGGACTCAATATCGTGTTCAACAATTTCAGATCATAATCTCGGCTCCTATTACATTTTATCTTGTAATTTTTCCACTCCTTTCCCCCCCCTTTCCTTTTGTTTCTCTCTCACACCTGGCAGCTATCTCTTGCCCTGCCAGTACAATTCACATCTAATCTCAGCCTATTACCATCTCGTCTAGCTTCGAATACCTTTTATTGTCTCTTTTACTTCTCTTGTATCTTTTACTTCTTTTGTCCAATCGCAGCCCTGCCTCCGATCTATTTTCTTTTCTTTCCAGTTTTGAAGAAAGGGTTCGACCCGAAACGTCATCTCAAATTTCTCTCCACGGATGTTGCCTGACTTGCTGAGTTTTTCCAGCATTTTCTGTCGTTATTTCCGATTTCCAACATCTGCAGTATTTTGCTATCGTATTAGTGAATACAGGCCGAGTCGACCTAATCTCTCCTCATATGACAGACCTGCCATCCCAGGAATCAGTCTGGTGAACCTTTGCTGCACTCCCTCTAAGGCAAGTATATCCTTTCTTAGGTAAGGAGCCAAAACCTGGAGGATATTAGGTGGGGTGGGGAGGAGCTGAGCGTATTAGGTGCGGTGGGGAGGAGTTGAGGGCATTAGGTGGGGTGGGGAGGAGCTGTGGATATAAGGTGGAATGGGGAGGAGCAGAGGTTGTTTGGTGGGGTGCGGAGGAGCTGAGGATATTATGTTGGGTGGGGAGGAGCAGAGGATATTATGTGGGGTGGGGAGGAGCTGAGGATATTATGTTGGGTGGAGAGGAGCTGAGGATAATAGGTGAGGTGGGGTAGAGCTGAGGATATTAGGTGGGTTGGGGAGGAGCCGAGGATATTATTTGTGATGGGGAGGAGCTGAGGACATTAGGTGGGGTGGGGAGGAGCTGAGGATTTTAGGTGGGGTGGGGAGGAGCTGTGGATATAAGGTGGAGTGGGGAGGAGCTGAGGTTACTTGGTGGGGTGGGGAGGAGCTGAGGATATTATGTTGGGTGGGGATGAGCTGAGGATATTATGTGGGGTGGGGAGGAGCTGAGGATATTATGTTGGGTGGGGAGGAGCTGTGGATAATAGGCTGGGTGGGGAGGAGCTGAGAATATTAGGTGGTGTTTGGAGGAGCTGAGGATATTAGGTGGGTTGCAGAGGAGTTGAGGATATTAGGTGGTGTTGGGAGGAGCTGAGGTTATTAGGTGGGGTGGGGAGGAGTTGGGGATATAAGATGGGATGGGGAGGACCTGATGATATTAGATGGGGTGTGGAGGAATAGAGAATATTAGGTGCGGTGGGGAGGAGCTGAGTATCTTATGTGGGGTGGCAAGGTGTTTAGTATGTTCGATGCATAAATAGATTTCGAGAGTCACAAAGTGAGGCTGAAGCATACAGGAGAGCAGTATTGTTATAACTTCACCAACCTCTTCAAAAAACTGTGGTATAAAGTGACAAGGCAGGAGTTTACTCTGCAATAAATCCGCAGGCATTATGATTACATTCCAAAACTACACACAGTTGTAGAATGCTGCCTTTATTAATAATTATTTTTGTTTATTCAATGCAGAGATGCTTTGCCTCAAATATTGAAGAGACATTTCTCTACATGACATCTCACAATAGACATTGGCCCAGAAATTCGGGCCCCCACGAGTGTGTACTGATGGGATACTCACCCGTAAGCCCAATGGAAGTGACGGTTTCCTGCATGCACTGCACATGTGCAGGAATCCAGCACTTCTGTTCCCCTGAAAGAAGGGGGTCAGAGTTTGCATGCGTGCACAGGAGAGGCAGCACCTGCGCATCGAACTAACGTTTTTTTTTGCATGTTCTCCTGCAGGGTATGTCTCCAGCAGGTACACTTTTAAAAAGCAGTCGCAAGGCATGCTTTTAACAAGGTAACTGGTGAGTTAATTAAAATTAAAACATTTTTTCCACAGGGTTGTTATTTCTAAATATTTTAAAGAAAGTTAAGTTTGTTTGTCGCCCCATTAGAAAATGTAATTAATTTTTTCAGAAAATGTAATTTATTGTTTAAAATAGTTATTTCATGTAATTTATTTTTTTGCATAAATGTGATGGTTTTTCTAATTTATTTGAAGTTTTAGTGATGTTTTGGGGCTTATAGTATTTATTGGTTTGACAGGTATTCCTGTTAAACTGATGAATGAAGCATTCCCTGCTGGCATTGGTTCTCCATGGCCCACGTGATCCCAGGGGACGCATCGCACTAACTGCGCCCCTGGGGTGTGCAGGCACTACGTGCCAGCAGTTGGAGGAGGCCCAGGATTGGAATCCCAAGCGGCCCCACAGCACTACGGCTGGCGCGCTGGTTAAGTGCAGGTCGGGGGCTTGCACCCGTGGGAAGCCCCAGACCCGAATTTGTGGGCAATTACAAAGCATACAGACTGCGCAGTTAATTGACAAGTGATGTTTAACATCTACAAATGCGACGTGATTAACTTTGGTACGAAAATATAAGCATCATGAATGTAGCGTGGTTGATGTTGTGTATATGGACTTACAAAAGAAGTTTGACAAAAATCACGTGACGTACCTGATCATATAACTGTAGCCCATGGGATTAATGTGACAGGGCAGCATGGATACAAAATTGGTTAAGTATCTGAAAGCAGAGAATAGTGGTGTCCGGTTGTTTTTCATACTGGAGGGAGGTATACAGTGGTCTTCCCCAGGGGTCGCTATTAGGACCCGTGCTCTCTGATTTTTTAATGACCTTTGTTGGGTATACAGAGCATCGAAACTCGGAAATGCAGTCCACGATGAGGAGCATAGTAACAGACATCAGGAGGACGTAGACTGATTGCTCTGCAAGAGAACATAAGAGATAGAAGCAGGAGTAGGCCATTCGGCCCTTCAATCCTGCTCCACCATTCAATATGAACATGGCTGACCTTCGGTTAAAAGTCATTCATGCAACACCTTCTAACTGACCCTCATTCCTGCCTATAAATGTACCTCCTTACTCAGTCTTCAGGCATATTTTGCATTATCAGAATAATATATAATTGGAGCCGAAAACAAGAATCTAAATGCCAAGAAAAGTTGGCTGTGTCTTGACCCTTATAAACTATTCCTCAAGCTGGAGGGTTTTAGAGTTTCAGATACGTCCCTAACATGATCCTACACTTCGCTGATGGTGTTTCTTTCCCAATCCAATCGCTTTGCTTACAGCATAGCCCGAACTCGGATTCAATTAGGCATACACTTGGCAGATTCTATTTAACACAGAGGATTGTGAAGTGAAAAATGAGAAGAGGCAATGTGATCTCAATGTTACAATTTTAAAGGGAGTGCAGCAACAGACGGACCTAGACGTGTATGTACACTTATCTTTGAAGGTGGCTGGACAATTTGAGAAGTATTTTAATAAAGCATAAGGGATCCTTCGCTTTATTAATAAGCAGTAGAGCACAAAAGCGAGGAAGTTATGCAAAAACTTTATAAAGCACTGATTAGGCTTCAGCTGGACTATTGTGTTCAATTCTGAGCACCACACTTCAGGAAAATGTCAAGGCCTTGGAGCGTGTGCAGAAGAGATTTACTAGAATGGTACCAGGGATAAGGGGCTTCCGGTAACTGCAGAGCTGGGGTTGTTCTGATTAGAGCAGAGAAGGTTAAGAGGTGATCAAAAACCTAAATAGATTTAATAGAGTAATTAAGTTGCAACTGTTTCCAGTGGCAGTGGGGTCGGTAACAGAGGACACAGATTTAATGTGATTGGCAAAAGAACCAGAGGCAACATGAGGAGGATTGTGTTTTACACAGCGAGTTGTTGTGATCTGGAATGCACTGCCTGAAAGGGCGGTGGAAGCAGATTCAATACTAACTTTCAAAGGGGATTTGGAAAAAATACTTGAAGTCAAATAAATTACTGGGGAAAGAGCAGAGGAGTGGGATTATTGGACAGCTCTTCCAAAGAGCCAGCACAGGCACGTTGGGCCGAATGGCCTCCTTCTGTGCTGTATCATTCCCTGATTCTATAATCACCGATACCTTAGAAAATAAGAAGCGGCACATGGCAGAAGAGCAAAGGGTTCTACGGCAACAGATGAACAAGTAATTAAATGCAGTATCACTGGTCAGCAAAACAATTAAAGTGCTAACAATGAACTGGGATTTATTTCTAAGGTGATAGAATTCAAAAGAAATGAAGTTGGCCAATGGTGGGAAGTGGAGTTTCACAAGGATCGGTGCTGGGAACACTTTGTTCACCATTTACTTAAACATTTCGGACTCGGGAATCAGAAGTGCAATTTGAAACATTGTAGATGCCACCTAAATGGGGGTATATACTTAAAACAGAGGAGGACTGCGACAAAATCCAGGAAGACGTTATTAAACTGGCAGAATGGGTGAGTAACTGAGCCTCATATAGCGAAATGTGAGGTGGTGCATTTTAATAGCAAGAATACGGAGGTCACCACTCCTTGGAAAATAAGTTTTAAACGGGGTAAAGGGACAGAGGGATGTGAGGCTATAGTTACATAAATCAATAAAAGTTGAAATGCAGGTTGATAGGGCCATAAAAACAAAGAAGGCACGGGGTTTCATTTCTAGAGGGATAGAATTGTAAAAAATAGAAGTTATGTTAATCTTGTATGGAACCTTGGTTAGGCCACACTCGGTGTACTGTGCACATGGTGTCCATCTTATATAAAGGACAGAGAGGGACTGGCGAAGTTACAAACAGTATTTACTAGAGTGATACCAGAACTGAGAGGTTATACCTGTCAGGAAAGTCTGAACAGGCTGGGGCTCCTTTCTTTAGGAAAGTGAAGACTGAGGGATAAACAGATAATGTTCTTGGAGATTATGAAATGGTTTCATATGGTAGATTAGAGAAGTTCTTTCCCCTTGCAGGAGAGACTATATCTCGAACCATAGATTTAAGATAGTCATTAATCAATCTAATAGGAAATTCAGGAGTCACCTTTTAACTAAACGAGTGGTCAGAATTTGGAGCTCGCTACCACAAGGAGCAGTTGATGTGAATAACAGACAAATTTAAAGGGGGAAAGGAATAGGACGATATTTTTATTGGGTTAGATGAAGGAGGGTGGTTGGAGGCTCTTGCGGAGCAAGGACATCAACATGGACATTTTGAGTCAAGTATCTTTTCTCTGTGCTGTAAATACTTTGTAAATTGTATTAAACTTGTGTTGGACATGGGTCAGGTCACATTTAGAGAACTGCACATATTTATGGTCTCCATAATATAAAAAGGACATAGAAGAACTGGAGAATGTGCAAAGAATACTTACAACAACAACACCTTGTATTTACATTGCACCTTTAACATAGTAATATGACCTAAGCGATTTACGGGATCGTTATTGAGCAAAACCTGACCCTGAGCCACATAAGCAGATATTTGGAAAGATGAGCAAAAGCTTAGTCAAAGAGTTAAGCTTTAAGCAGCATCTTAATGGAGGAGAGAGAATTAGAGAAGCAGAGAGTTTTAGGG
This sequence comes from Somniosus microcephalus, assembly GCF_052327205.1. Taxonomy (NCBI): domain Eukaryota; kingdom Metazoa; phylum Chordata; class Chondrichthyes; order Squaliformes; family Somniosidae; genus Somniosus; species Somniosus microcephalus. Next base: position 41,067,073 of record NW_028225184.1, on the reverse strand, counting down.
AGGGGATTACTGAGCTTAGGGCCCAGGCAGCTGAAAGCACAGCCGCCACTGGTGGAGCGGTTATAATCGGGGATGTGCAAGGGGCCAAAATTAGAGGAGCACAGAGACCTCGGGAGTGTTGAGGGGCTGGTGGAGCTTGCAGAGGAAGGGAGGGCGAGGCCATGATGGGATTTGACAGCAAGGATGATAATTTTAAAATGTTGGCATTGCCGGAACTGGAATGACTGTAGGTCAGCGAGCATAGGAGTAGTGGTTTACCGCAATGGTTGTGGATTAGGTTATGGGCAGGACAGCTTTGGATGAGCTCAGGTTATGGAGGGTGGGAGCTGGGAAGCCGGCCAGGAGAGATTTGTTGTTATCAAGTGTAGAGCTACCAAAGGCAGGGCTGATGCTTCGAGCAGCAGATGAGCTTTGGCAGGGGCGACGTTTGGCGATGTTACGGCAGTGGAAGTAAGCCGTCCTGGTGATGAAGTGAATAACCGGTTGGAAGATCATCCCGAGGTCTAATACGACACAAAGGTTGCAAACAGCAAACTGCTGCTACGGGGAGGGATGGAGTCGGTGGGTAGGCAACGGATTTTGTGAAGGGGGCCAATAGCTTTGGTCTTACAAATATTTCGTTGGATGTCACCAGAACTGAAAGATTGCAGCTCTCAGGAAAGTTTGAACAGGTTGGGCATTTCTTAGAAGAGAGCGGACTTAGATGAGGCTGATAGAGATCTTGAAAATGATGAATGGGTTGCACAGGGTAGATGTGGAGAGAATGTTTACACTTGTGGGAGAATGCCACACCTGGGGTCATAAATACAAAATAGTTACTAATAAATTCAAAAGGGATGTAATGAACAATTAATTAACTCAGAGTAGTTAGAATGTGGAAGATAATGGCACAGGAAGTATTTGAGGAAAATATTTTTGATTATTTCAAAAGGAAACTAGACGAGTAAATGAACGAAAACGGAACAGAAAGATAAGCTAAGTGTCTGAGGTGATGTACATGCAATGAGAGGAGACTGGTGTGGAGCATCAACACCAGCACAGACAGATTGGCCATATGGCTTGTTTGTGTGCTGTGTATCCCAGGTAATATAATTCTCTGAACTACAGCTCAGCTCTGTCTGTCTATCTATTGACCAGGCTCTTGCTCTGGAAGTTGCAAATGAATTGCTGCACTCAATACCTGAAGGGACTCTTTAAAGACGGAACGCAGACAACTCGTGGTCCTGTCCCAAAAGACAATGTGGGAAATGTCAATCAGAAACAGCGCCGAGTCCTAAACACAGTGCTCGCCCCGCCGCTGGCTGTATCTTCAGATCACTAGCGATATCTGGTGTAATTCAGTGGATGGCATTGCTGCGCTGGAAACACTGGGAGCCGCCTCTGGGCTGCGCTCAGTTATATATGATTAATAATTAATTGATTAATTGAGGTAAGTGGATATATCACCGCCCTCTTCACCTGCTCTCTGAACTTGGACTGGGTCACCCCATAAATAAATGTGTTTGTGCAGCAACTTAAATTTATCAGCAGATATCCGACTTGTTCAAAGATATATAAAGAATCAGTGTAATAACCGGGATTCGTTGCTGTAATGGTATAATATAAGCAGTTGATAACATAGGCCAGCCACAGCAATATGAAGCTGGCGGATATGGTGAAGAGTAAAATCACTGACTTCCTTCTGCTCTCCATCTCTGGGTCTCTGTCATTCTCTCCCTTGCTCTCACCCCTCAATCTCTTACGGGCCCGACTGGCCACTAAAATGTGTCTGACTGTCAGAGCGTTGAGCAACAGAATTAAAGTGAATGGGAGCAATGGTGTTAAAACCGTATCAAACCAGTCAAATCCCACCCAACCAGGATCAGTAAAATAGCTTGGGATCATGGCACAGAACCACGGTACATTGTCGATTATCCTCCAGGGTTGAACTGTAAAGTAGAAGGGAACGTTTTTTAAACAGAGCAGAATGCCGGTTGTTGCCAGAACCACAGCCGCAGTTTTCTCGGTGCAATATTTAGTTTTCAGCTTCTGGCAACAAATGGCCACAAATCGATCAAAGCTGAAAGTGATGGTGAACCAGACAGAACAGTTTGTGGCTGCAATGGCCAGGACAGCGATAACTCTGCACACAGGAGTGATGTCCAGGATAGACCATGGGAAATAAATATATTTGATCCGGTTCATTATGACCTCAAAGACAATGACCAGGAGATCCGCCGTTGCCATGGCCACCAGGTAGCGAGTGGTGCAGGTGGAGAGCCCGCACTTTCCCTGGGACAGGATCACAATCGCCAGCAAATTCACTGTAAAACATGGAAGGGAAAAGAGATTGGAAACTACTGATCACACACTCTCCGTGGCTGAGCCCAGACAGTGAGGGCTGGGTTTTAACACCCCAAAAACCGGCGGTAGGTGTCGGGTCAGAGGTGAAAATTGAACAATATCCTCCGAACCCGGAAATGCCTCCAAGCCGCCCGCTTCCTGGTTAATGGAGATGGGACAGCGGGCGGGAAGTGAACCGCTCCCAGGAGGCGGGTTGGCAATTTAAATATATCAATGAGGCGTGCAGCCACTGATTTATCCTGTTTTATAGGCTTAACTACGGTTGGCCGGTCTCCCTGGGCCACTGGAATGATTTCATCCCCCACTCACCAAGCTCTACCCATCGCCTGACCCCCCAGGGATAGAACAGCGCAATCGGGGTTGGACATTGCCAAGACTGATGATTGGGCACACCCCCGGGGACCGGTCAAACTCCCAGGACTGGTCAAACTTCCAGGACCAGTCACACCCCCCAGGACCGGTCAATCCCCCGGGACCGGTCAAACTTCCAGGACCAGTCACACCCCCCATTACCAGTCAAACCCCCGGGACCGGTCAAACTTCCAGGACCGGTCACACCCCCCATTACCAGTCAAAACCCCGGGACCGGTCAAACTACCTGGGACCGGGCTAACCCCCTGGGGCCGGTCAAACCCCGAGTACATGATCGGACACTCCACGGGGTCTGATGGACTCACCTCCGGGACCAACCTGGTCCTGCTCCGGAGTCTCCCGGACCCCGTCCGACTGGAAGCTCGACTATCAATCAGGCTGAATTCCGGGGTGGGGAACCAGTCAAGGACAAAGGACGTACACTGTGGAGTTAAGGCACCACAACGTCCGGGAATACCTGGACTTCCAGGTATCCTGTCTGATATTTCACACCCACCCCATACCCTCCGGCCATCGTACATGACACACCTCTGTTAATATCCAGGCAGAAGTATAGGAGCAAATGCAAAATACTGAGACTGCTGTAAATCAGATAAGAACATAAGAAATAATAGCAGGAGTAGGCCATTCGGCCCTTCGAGCCTGCTCCGCCAGTCACTGAGATCATGGCTGATCTCCTGTCTCAATTCCATTCACTGGCCTTATTGCGATATCGCTGGATGCCCTTACTAGTCAGAAATCTATACGGACCTCTGTTCTGAATATATCCAATGACTGAGCCGCCAAAACCCTCTGGTGTAGAGAATTCCATAGATTCACCACCTCTGTGTGAAGAAATTTCTTCACATCCTTGTCGCGAAGGGCCTACCCTTTATCCTGAGTCTGTGACCCCTGGTTCTAGACTCCCCAGCCAAGGGAAACATTCTCCCAGCATCCACCCTATCAAGCCCTGTAATAATTTTGTATGCTTCAATGCGAGCCCCTCTCATTCTTCTGAATTCAAGATAATACAGGCGTTGTTTACTCAATCTCTTCTCGTATGACAGTTCCGCCATCCCAGGAATCAATCTCGTGGAACTTCTTGATCAAGGTGTTAGGCCACAGCCACCGTGGGGAAGCCTTCGCCCCTGACTGCCTGATTTCCTCTCTCGATCGTCTATATTTGTAGTTATTTTTGTGGGCTGGTAATCACCTGGTGTCAATCATTTGATCCCAATCCTATTGTCCAATTGTGAAGCGGGAAGGCAACCCTCGCCGTCCCTTTCTGTATGACTGACAAGGCCTCCCTCTTATCTTTCTGAGGAATGTTTTGTCAAGTTTCTCCAAGGGCATTTTATGGCTTCGTGGCTCCTTTATATCTAGCAAGTGCTATCCTCACTGTTACCTTGCATTTTACAATTCCCTTATCACTTCTATTTGTCTTTTGATGCTTGATATTCCACCATTTATGCTGTCTCTTTTCCGCTTGACTGTTGTCAGTCTCTGTTCTAAGAATTAAAACGCATCTTTGAATCTAACAGCTATTTCTTACACTCCCGCTTCGCAGGGACTCACCTCACTGAGCTAAGGCCAGAGATCGGTGCAGGTTACCTGTGTAAAGACTCTGAATCAGAGAGAAGAACTGGTTCGTCAAACCTTAATCAATTACAGAAGTGCAAAAATCAATAACCACAGCCCAATATTCAGCCCGTCTAATGGTAACATAATGAATTTCAGCAGTCATGACCCACAGATTCTCAGGACTGTGTTGGGGGAAGGGGACTAATCAACACCAAAACAATTAAAGTGTTTACAATAACTATACATAAAGTAAGAATAAATCATTATATAGAGGATTGGAATACTGTAAAACTGCTCTCCCGCTGTTCACCTGTCTGTAATTAGGTAACATATGTTTCTTTTGGTGCAGTTCAATAGGAAACAAAACATTACCAAGGCATTTCACCTTATATCTGAATATAAGAACATAAGAAATAGAAGCAGGAGTAGGCCATACGGCCCCTCGAGCCTGCTCCATCATTCAATAAGCTCATGGCTGGTCATTGACCTCAAAAGCCTTTTCCTGCCCGATCTCCATATCCCTTGATTATCCATGAGTCCAAAAATCCATCTATCTCAGTCCTGAATGTACTCAAAGACTCAGCATTCACAAGCCTTGGGGTACAGAATACCAAAGGTTCTCCATCCTCTGAGAAAATAATATCATTCTCCGCCCACTCTAAAATTGCCTACATCTTATCCTGAGACTATGTCCACTAGTTCTAGACACTCCAGCCAGGGGAAACAACCTCTCAACATCTAACCCTGGCAATAGAGTCATACAGTCATAGAGTTAAACAGCACAGAAAGAGGCCCTTCAGCCCATCGTGTCCGCGCCGGCCTTCAAGACCTGTCTATTCGAATTCCATTTTCTAGTACTTCCTCCGTAGCCTTGCATGCTATGCTGTTCCAAGTGCTCATCTAAATGCTTCTTGAATGTTGTGAGGGTTTCTGCCCCTACCAGCCTTTCAGGCCGTGAGTTCCTGATTCCAACCACCCTCTGGATGAAAATGTTTTTCCTAAAATCCCCTCTAAACCTCCTGCCCCTTAACCTGAATCTATGCCTCCTGGTTATTGACCCCTCCAGTAAGGGGAAAAGTTACTTTCCATCTACCCTATCTGTGCCACTTATAATTTTGTATACCTCAATCGGGTCCCCATTCAGCCTACTCTACTCTAAGGAAATCAACCCCAGCCTGTCCATTGTCTCTTCATAGCTGAAAAGCTCAAGCCCAGGTAATATCCTGGTGAATCTCTTCTGCACCGTCTCCAATGCAATCACATTATTGCTATAGTGTGGCGACCAGAACTGCACACAGTATCCCAGCTGTGGCCGAACTAACGCTTTGTACAGCTCAATCATATCCACCCTGCTCTTATATTCTATTCCTCAGCTAATGAAGGCAAGTATCCTAATAACCTTCAGAATCTTATAGGTTTCAATGAGATCACCTCTCATTCTTCTGAATTGCAGAGCGTACAGGCACATTCTACACAATCTCTCATCATATGACTGCCCTCCCATCCCAGGAATCAATCTCGTGAACCTTTGTTGCAGCGATGCTTATGCTTATTACCAAACTTCTTCAACCAACAGCAGAAATCTTCCCCTTTGCCACTGATTACATTCAGAAAACACGAATGCAGCACAATGAAGGGGAGAGATCAGTCATCTATAACAACAATTTCAAATTGGAACAGACTTCTTCCACTCCAGTTAGTGACCCACACACAGTACAGTTCTACATTGAAAGATACTCCCAGTAACACATGGCCACTAAGGTCAGGTGTTCCAAACCAGTTAGTGACCCACACTCAGTACAGTTCTACAGAGACAGATACTCCCGTTAATACATGGCCACTGGGATGAGATGTTCCACTCCAGTTAGTGACCCACACTCAGTGCAATTCTACAGTGACAGATACTGCCAGTAATATATGGCCACTGGGAAAAGATGTTCCACTCCAGTTAGTGACCCACACTCAGTACAGTTCTACAGTGAGAGATACACCAAGTAATACATTGCCACTGTGGTCAGGTGTACCACACCAGTTAGTGACCCACACTCAGAACATTTCTACAGTGACAGGTCCTCCCAGTAATACATGGCCACTGGGGTCAGGTGTTCCACTCCAGTTAGTGATCCACACTCAGTACAGTTCTACAGTGACAGATAAACCCAGTAATACATGGCCACTGGGGTCAGGTGTTCCACTCCGGTTAGTGACCCACACTCAGTGCAGTTGTACAGTGACACATATTCCCAGTAATACATGGCCACTGGGGTCAGGTGTTCCACTCCAGTTAGTGACCCACACTCAGTACAGTTATACAGTGATAGATACTCCCAGTAATACATGGCCACTGGGATGAGATGTACCACTCCAGTTAGTGACCCACACTCAGTACAGTTCTACAGTGACAGATACTCCCAGTAATACATGGCCACTGGGGTCTGGTGTTCCACTCCAGTTGGTGACCCACACTCAGTACAGTTATACAGTGATAGATACTCCCAGTAATACATGGCTACTGGGATGAGATGTACCACTCCAGTTAGTGACCCACACTCAGTACAGTTCTACAGTGAAAGATACTCCAGTAATACATGGCCACTGGGGTCTGGTGTTCCACTCCAGTTAGTGACCAATACTCAGTAAATTTCTACAGTGACAGTCCCTTCCACTAATAACTTCTCTCAGAGAGTTGCTTACACTGAGGTCTGATACAACAGTACACAATATTACACTAAAGTCAATAACTTCATAACACAGCGAGCCCATGAGTACAAACAGAATTTTAAATTCAGTTGACGCATTGGAATAAAATCTCAGAGGAAATTCAGGACATTTGATTAAACGATATGCTATGATTGATTGGGTGTCTGAATAACAGTAAGGACTAGATCACAATGCAACATTATCAGTCACAGAGCAAAACCAGAGACCAGCTCACACACAGATTAAACAACTTCAATAGTTATAATCACTTGCCAGGAACTCCAATGACGGCAATGATCATGTAGGATATTTTCTCCACACTGAGATATGTGTCAAGCATTTTCTGTGTGAAGCCGTGTTTCCCTTCGTGCTGCCGGCAATCTCTGTGAATTAAACTCTGAGGTGATACATTCCCAGAGCCTTTCATTTATACCCTGCGGGATTCCCACGGGGACGTTGAGTTTACAGAAGCGCTGAAAATACTATTTAAAAACACATTTGAACAAACAGATGACGACAGTGGACTGAATTCCCTGTTGTGATGGAATATATTTACTGCTGAGATTGAAATTGAACACCCAAAAGACCGGACAATTCTGATCACATGTTATAACTAATGTAAATTGCCAGCTGTATTCTCCCACCAATGGGGTTGTTGTTTCAAACACCACCAGGTCCACCCCTAGATCTCATATTGTTTTGATGATGTCCTTCACTCTGCTGTGGCCATTCAGTAATTACATTCCAAATGTTAGAGCGTCCTCTCAGGGATGCTCTTTGCAATCTCGAATGGGGCTGACTGCCTTAAGTGTGGCCATTTAGTTAAACAATTAAATTAGCGTATTTGTCGATGGATCCTCAATCAGGTACAACCCCTCAAATTAATAGAGTACCTCAAACTAATGCAGTACCTCAAACTAATACAATACCTCAAACTAATACAGTACCTCAATCTAATACAGCACCTCAAACTAATTCATCTCCTCAAACTAGTAAACAGACCCGCCCACAACCTCTCTGGTCCAAAGTCCAGTAATCTTGTGTTCCCACAAACTCACAATGCATGGGATCTCACTTGCCAGACACCATGAGGGCGTTACCAGGCTAACAAGAACTGATTGTGCAGATTATATAAACAGTTTAACAATGCGTATTATTTAAATATATATCAAAAGTCTTAAATTTATTTCTGTTAAGTTAGTAATGGTTTATTAAATACAGGCATGGCAGAACACCTCATTCCCGTGGAATGCAAATCTTGTGATTTGTGGGAACTCCAGTACACTTCCCGTGTCCAGGACAACCAAATGTGCAGGACGCGTCATCAGCTGTAGGAGCTCGAATTCTGGGTTTCGGAGATTGAGCAGCAACTGGAGTCACTGTGGTGCTTCCGTGAGGCTGTGTGCTACTTGGATAGCACGTTTCAGGAGGTGGTCACCCCTCAGCTTAAGAGAGTGCAGGCAGAGAGGGAATGGGTGACCGGCAGACAGAAAAGGAGATTTTGGCCGGTAATGTAGGAATCCCCTGAGTGCATGTAACTCTCTAACCGGTATTCAGTTCTAATTACAGGAGAGGGCTGTGGTTCATCTGGTGAGTACAGTCAGAGCCAAGTCCGGTGCACCTCGGGTGGCTCAGCTTTACAGTGGGTTGGTGGGGATGGGTGGAGAAAGATCAGGAAAGCAACAGTGACAGGGGATTTAATAGTTAGGGGAATAGGCATGCGTTTCTGCGACCGCAGACATGAATCTAGGATGGTGCCAGGGTCAAGGATGTGACTGAGTGGCACAAGAACATTCTGAAGGGTAGGGTGAACAGACTGAGACCATGTTCCATATCGATAACAATGACATATGTAGGGAGAAGAATGAGGACCTGCAGGCAGATTTTAGGGAGCTGGGAAAGAGACTAAAATCAGGACTTCATGTAGTAATATTCGGATTACTCCAGGTGATTGTGCTTTTGAGTGTAGAAATAGGAGGATAGAGCTGATGAATGCCTGGCTGGAAAGAGGGTGCAGGAGGGAGGGCTTTTTATTCCTGGGACACTGGGACCGTTTCTCGGGGAGGTGGGGCCTAAAAAGGCTGGACAGGCTGCACCTAAACAGGGCCGCAACCAATGGTCTCGATGGGGAGGGGTTGGGTTGCTCGTAGTGTTGGGGAGGTTTTATACTAAATTGGCAGGCGCTGGGCACCAGGCTGTAGCACTAGAAAGATGAAACCAGGTGCAAAAAGGATTGGAGAGATGGATAGCCAAGAGTAATAAATAATAAGGTATTATGTGGGGTCAGACTAAAAGAATACAAGACAGGTTTACAGTCCCATATGGGTTAATGCATGAAGTGTGGTAAATACGTTTTGTGAGCTGCAGACACAAATAGCCACAGGGAAATAAGATGTTGTGATGATCACGTTGACATGGGTCAATAAAGGGCAGGATTGGGTACTAAATATTCCTGGGCAGAAGGTGTTCAGGAAGGAATGTGAAGGAAATAAAGGAGGTGGGATGGCGGTATTGAATCAGGAGAATTTTACAGTGCTGGAGAGAAAGGATGTCCTGGAGGGGTTAAGGACAGAATCTATGTGGTTAGAGTTAAGAAATAATAGAGGTGACATTACACGAATAGGTGTATTTTATAGACCACTAACTAGTGGGAAAGATCTAGAGGAGCAAACATGATAAACAGCGGAAGCAGCAAGCTATAGAGAGGGCTAAGCGCTCCCACCATCAATGGATCAGAACAAAGTTCTGCAGTCCTGCCACATCCAGTCCTGAATGCTGGTGGACCATTAAACAACTAACAGGAGGTGAAGGCTCCAGTTAAATCCCCATCCTTAATTAGTGCAAAGGACAAGTCTGAAGCGTTTGCAACCATTTCCATCGGAAGTGCCAAGTGCCAGTCTTCAGCCAATTCGAATTACTCCAGGTGATAACAAGAAGCGGCTGAGCACACTGGATAAAGCAAAGGTTATGATCGCTGACAACATTCCGAATGTGGTGCTGAAGGCTTGTAATCCAGAACTAGCCGCGACTCTAGCCTAGCTGCTCCAATACAGCTGCAAAAAACTCGCATCTACCCGACAATGTGGAAACCAGCCCAGATATGTCACGTCAACTAAAAGCAGGACAAATCCAATCCGACCAACTACCTGTCCATCAGTCTACTCGCAATCATCAGCAAAGAGATGGTAGGTGTCATCGACAGTGCTATCAAGCAGCACTTACTCAGCAATAAGCTGCTCACCAAAGATCACTTCAGGTAACGGCAGGACCACTTGGCTCCAGAGCTCATTACAGCCTTGGTCCAAACATAGACGAAAGAGCTGAATTCCAGAGGTGATGCGAGATTGTCAGAATTTGGCCGAGTGTGGCATCAAGTGACCCCAGCAAAACTGAAATTAATGGGAATCAGGGGAAAACAGTCCTTGGCTGGAGCCATAACTAGCACAAAGGAAGATGGTTGCGGTTGATGGACATCAGTCATCTCAGGCACAGGACATCGATGCAAGTTTTCCTCAGAGCAGTGTCCAGAGGCGAAATATCATCAGCTGCTTCAGCAATACACACCGCCCCTTGAAATTCAACGGCATTAACATCGCTGAATCCCCCAGCATCAACATCCTGGGGGTCATCATTGACCAGAAACTTAACTGGACCAGCCACAGAAATGCGGTGGCAAGAAGAGCAGGTCAGCGGCTGGGTATTCTGTAGTGAATGTCTCAACTCCTGACTCCCCAAATCCTTTCCACCAGCGACAAGGCACAGTATGTTGGAATCGCCTCATAGAAACATAGAAACATAGAAGATAGGAGCAGGAGTAGGCCATTCGGCCCTTCTATTCTGCTCCGCCATTCAATGAGAACATGGCTGGTCATCCAAATTCGGTACCCTGTCTCTGCCTTCTCCCCATATCCCTTGATCCCTATAGCCTCAAGAAATATATCCAACTCTTTCTTGAATATATTTAATGAACTGGCCTCCACCGCACTCTGTGGCAGAGAATTCCACAGGTTCAACACTCTCTGGGTGAAGAAATTCCTCCTCATTTCAGTCCTAAATATGACCCCTGGTTCTGGACTCCCCGGCCATCAGAAACACCCTTTCTGCATCTAGTCTGCCCAGACCTGACAGAATTTTATAGGTTTCGATGAGATCCCCTCACAGTCTTCTAAACTGCAGTGAGTATAAGCCCAATTGACACAATCTCTCCTCGTCCGTCATTCCTGCCATCCCAGGTGCCATCCTGGTGAATCTGCGCTGCACTCCCTCCATGGCAAGAACGTCCTTCCTCAGGTAAGGTGACCAAAACTGCACACAATACTCAAGGTGCAGTCTCACCAAGGCCAGTTGTCTGGATGAGTGCACCTAAAACAACAGTCAGGAAGCTCGACCCCATCAAGGACAAAGCAGCCCACTTGTATGGCACCCCATCCACCACTTCAAATATTTGCTCCATCCACCATCGACGTACCGTGGCTGCAGTGTTTACCATCTACAGGATGCACTGCAGCAACTCGCCAAGGCGTCTTTGGTAGCTCCTCCCAAACCTGCGACCTCTTCCACCTAGAATGTCAAGGGCAGCAGGCTCATTGGAACACCACCACCTCCAAGTTCCCCTGCAAGTCACACAACACCCTGAATTAGAAGTATATTGCAGATCCGTCATCGTCGCCTGGACAAAATCCTGGAACTGCCGAACTAACAGCTCTGTGGGAGTACTTACACCACACGGACTCAATCAGTTCAAGAATGCGGCACACCACCAACTTCGCAAATGTAATTTTGGATGGACAATAAATGCCGGCCTTGCCAGCGACGCCCACATCCCATAAACGAATTAAAATGAGACAGGCAGAGTGTGAGAGGCAGACAGACCAAACAAAGAGACAGAGACAGACAGGTATTGACAGACAGACTGACATAGTCAGACCTATACATAGAGAGAGACAGATACATACAGAGAGATTGGCAGACAGAGGCACAGAAAGAAAGAGATAGAGGAGTGAAAAGAAAAATAGGCTCCGAAGAGAGAGCCAGACAGAGCTAGACACAGAGAAATAGACGGATTGAATAACAGAGAGAGGGACACAGATGGACAGCAAAACATTTAGCAAAGGAACTGACATAGCGAGAGAGGGCCAGACAGAGACACAGATAAATAGACAGGATGAGAGTGCTGGACAGAGAAAGAGACACAGATGGACAGAGAGCGTCCCACAGCCAGACATAAATATATCATCAGACAAACAGACAGACAGCGACACAGACAGACAGGGACACAGTCAGACTGAGACAGAGAGACAGCAAAAAGGACAGACAGAGGGAGACAGATAGACAAACAGAGCCAGAGCCAGAGAGAGAGAGAGAGAGAAGAGACAGACAGAGGTAGAGAGATGGAAAAATAACAGAGTCAGAGAGATAACCTGAGACGGACAGACTCAGAGAGGCAGAGCAAAGGCAGACAGTGAAAGACTGACAGAGACAGACAGAGACTGAACAATAAATTCCGACAGGGAGACACACACTCACACAGGGAGACACATACAGAGAATCATAGAAATAGACTCCGAATTTACACACAGAAGGAAGCCATTTCTAGGTCTACCCTTTCTCCGTTTTTAAACAAATGTACAATATTAGCAGTCCTCCAGTTCTCCGGCACCACACATGTAGCAAGGAAGGGGGGGGGAAATGATGGTAAGAACCTCTGCTATTTCCCCTTTTGCTGCTCTTAATAGCCTGGGATATATTTCATCCGGTTCTGGGGATTTATCCACTTTCAAAGCTGATAAGCCCCTTAATACTTAATCTCCCAGTGTGCCTCTGTCAGTCACACGCTGTCTGTTTAAAGCTGTCGGTCTCTTTCTGCGTGTCTCTCTCTGTCTGACTATCTGGCACAGGCTGTCCGTTTCTAAGTCTTTCTCCGTCTGCCTGCCTCTGTCTGTCTCACCTATATACACACATACATGCACGCATGCACACACGCAGAAACACAGTAACAGACGGAGAGACAGACATAAAGACAGAATCAGGCAGACAGAGGCAGGCAGACAGAGAAAGACATATAAATAGACAGACTGTGCCAGATGACAGACAGATAGAGACATACACGCAGAAAGTGACTGACAAAGAGAAACAGACAGACAGGGCCAGACGGAGGCAGACTGAGACAGACTGAGACAGACAGCAGAGACAGACAGCGGAAGACTGTTGAAGTGACTGACTGAGACTGACGCAGACCGAGGTAGAATGAGACAAACAATCAGACAGAGACAGATAAACAGACGGAGACAGAGAGACATAACAAGCCGAAGGCACATGCAGTGATACAGACAGACAGAGGCAGAGAGATACATAGATAGAGAAACAGAGAGATAGGCCAAGACAGAGACAAAGACAGACAGACAGTGGGCAGTGAAACAGACAAAAACATACAGAGAGAGACAGAGACAGACAGAAACATAAATATATAGATGGTGAGGCACAGACGGACACAGGCAGCGAGACAGAGTTAGACAGGCAGGCAGAGAGTTAGATAAAGACAGAGGCAAACAAAGCGACAGAGACAAAAAAGTGACCGAAACTGGCAGGTAGTGACAGACAGACTGAGATAGTCAGACGCACATGGACAGAGAGACAAATACATAGATAGACAGAGACAGACAGAGATAGAGAGGCAGAAAAATAAATAGAATCAGACTGACAGTGCCAGACAGAGGGAGACACTTAGACCATAGCAAAAAACTGCGGATGCTGGAAATCCGAAATAACAACACAAAACGATGGAAAAACTCAACAGGCCACTTCTCTTCTTAGGCAGTCCTTCAGAACCGAGGATGACTTGTTTCCACATTAAAGATGAGTTCTCAGGTGACTGATGAGTCCAAGGTGGGACCTAGAGTGTTCTTCACAGGTGGGGCAGACAATGGTTGAAGGGTCGGGTGGGTGGGGTGCTTGGGTTGACGTGCGCTCCTTCTGCTGTTTGTGCTTGGCTTCCGCTTGCTCCTGGCAACGAGACTCGAATTGTTCGGCACCTTCCCGGATGCTACTCATCCACTTTAAGCAGTCTTGGGCCAGTGATTCCCAGGTGTCGAAAGGGATGTTTACTCTTTCAAGGAGGATTTGAGGGTGTCCTTGAAGCGCTTCCTCAGCCCAACTGGGGCTCTCTTGCCGTGCCAGTGCTCCGAGTAGAGCGCTTGTTCTGGGAGTCTCGTATCGGGCATGCGGACAATCTAGCCCGTCCATCAGAGCTGATTGAGCGTGGTCAAGCTTCGATGCTGGGGATTTTGACCTGACCGAGTTCACTGACGTTGGTGTACCTATCCAGCCAATGGATTTGCAGGATCTTGCACAGACAGCGTTGGTTGTAACTCTCCAGTGCTTTGAGGAGCCTGCTCTACATGGTCCATGTCCCTGAAGCGCACAGGAGGTCGGAAATCACTACTGCTCTGTAGACCATCAGCTGGGTCCTGCGTTTGAGGTCCTGGCACTCATACTCTCTCTTCCTCAGGCGACCGAAGGCTGCACTGGAACACTGAAGGAGGTGTTTGACATCGTCTTCGATGTCTGGCCTTGCTGATGGTAGGCTCCCGAGTTATGAAAAGTGGTCTACGTTGTCCCAGGCCTCGTCATTGACTTTTATATTCGGGGCACAGTACTGTGTGGCGGGAGCAGGTTGGTAGAGGACCTTTGTCTTACGGATGTTTAGTGTAAGGCTCAAGCGCTTGTATATTTCGGTGAAGGTGTTGACGATGGGTTGGAGTTCGACCTCAGAGTTTGCGCAGATGGAAGCGTCGTCTGCATACTGTAATTCGATGACAGAGGATGGGACAACCTTGGATCTGGAATGGAGGCGACGGAGGTTGAAGAGTTTCCCGTTTGTTCTGTAGATTAGCTCCACTCCAGCGCGGAGCTTAGTGAGGATGAGATGGAACGTTGCAGCAAGAAAGATCTAGAAAAGCGTTAGTGCGATGACACAGCGTTGATTGACAACGGTCCATACGTGAATTGGGTCAGTGGTGGATTTGTTGTTCAGGATCACGGCTTGCATGTCATTGTGAATCAGTCGCCGGATGGTGACAAACGTTTGAGGGCATCCGAAATTGAGGAGGAATCTACATAATCCCTCATGGCTGACGGTGTCGAAGGCCATTGTGAGATCAAAGAAGGACATGCAGAGCTGATGGTGCTGTTCCCTGCATTTCTCTTGCGTGGTGAATATCATGTCCATTGTGCACCTCATTGGGCGGTATCCGCATTGCGACTCTGGGAGTAGCTCTTCAGCCACTGGGAAATGCCGATTGAGGAGGATTCTTGTGATGACTTTCCATGTTGCAGACAGCAGAGGAAGTCCTCTATAATTAGTGCAATTGGACTTGTCAACTTTCTTGAAGTTGGTCACGATAACGTCATCTCTGAGATCCCCTGGCATGCTCTCCTCCTTCCAAATAAGATAAATCTGTTCAGGTATTCGCGCCAATAGTGCTTCTCCGCTATGTTCTAGCGCCTCAGCGGGGATGCCACATGCTCCTGAGGCCTTGATGTTCTTCCATTTTAGGATGGCCATTTCAACCTGATGTTGTGCTAAGGTGGTGGCGGGTAGCTTGCAGCGGGATGGAGTTGAGGACACTCGTGTCGAAGACATAGAAACATAGAAACATAGAAGATAGGAGCAAGAGTAGGCCATTCGGCCCTTCGAGCCTGCTCCGCCATTCAATGAGATCATGGCTGATCTACCAAATTCAGTAACCTGTCCCTGCCTTCTCCCCATATCCCTTGATCCCTTTAGCATTAAGAAATACATTCAACTCTTTTTTGAATATATTTAATGACCTGTCCTCCACCGCCCTCTGTGGCAGAGAATTCCACAGGTTCACCACTCTCTGGGTGAAGACATTCCTCCTCATTTCAGCCCTAAATGTCTTTCCCCGTACCCTGAGACTATGACCCCTGGTTCTGGACTCCCCGGCCATCATAAACATCCTTCCTGCATCTAGTCTGTCCAGGCCTGACAGAATTTATTAAGTTTGGATGAGACCCCCTCTCAATCTTCTAAACTCCAGTGAGTATAAGCCCAATCGACACAATATCTCCGCATACGTCATTCCTGCCATCCCAGGTATCAGCCTGGTGAGTCTTCGCTGCACTCCTTCCATGGCAAGACCGTCCTTCCTCAGGTAAGGCGACCAAAACTGCACACAATACTCAAGGTGCGGTCTCACCAAGGCCCTGTACAACTGTAGCAAGACATCCTTGTTCCTGTACTCGAACCCTCTTGCTACGAAATCCAACATACCATTTGCCTTCTTAACCGCCTGCTGCACCTGCATGCTTACCTTCAGCGACTGGTGCACAAGAACACCCAGGTCTCTTTGCACTTCCCCTTCTCCCAATCTATTGCCATTCAAATAATAATCTGCCTTCCTGTTTTTGCCACCAAAGTGGATAACCTCACATTTATCCACATTATAGTGCATTTGCCATGTTTCTGCACAATCACCCAATCTGTCCAAATCGTACTGGAGTTTCACGACATCCTCCTCACAGCATACCCTCCCACCCAGCTTTGTGTCGTCTGCATATTTGGAGATATTACATCCAATTCCCTCGTCCAGATAATTAATATATATTGTGAACAGCTGGGGTCCTAGGACCGATCCTTGCGGTACCCCACTAGTCACTGCTTGCCACTCAGAAAACGACACGTTTATTCCAACTCTTTGCTTTCTGTCCGCCAACCAGTTCTCTATCCAAGTCAATACCTTGACCCCAATCCCATGTGCCTTAATTTTGACCGCTAATCTCTTATGTGGGACCTTATCGAAAGCCTTCTGAAAGTCCAAATACACCACATACACTGGTTCTCCCTTATCTATTTTACCAGTTACATCCTCAAAAAATTCCAGTAGATTAGTCAAGCATGAGTTACCTTTTGTAAATCCATGTTGACTTTGTCCGATCCTGTCACTGCTTAACAAGTGCTCTGCTATTACATCTTTTATAATAGATTCTACCAAAAGAGGAACAAGTGCTCTGCTATTACATCTTTTATAATAGATTCTAGCATTTTCCCTCTACCGATGTCAGGCTTACCGGTGAATATTTCCCCTCTTTTCCTCGACCACCTTTTTGAATAGTGGGGTAACATTAGCTACCCTCCAATCCATGGGTACTGTTCCAGAGTCTATCGAGTTCTGGAAGATGACCATCAATGCATGTACTATTTCTAGGTCCACTTCCTTAAGCATCTCGGTTAAGGAGATGTTCAAATTGTTCCTTCCATCGCGAACTGAATGCCTCCCTGTCCTTGATGAGTACCTCTCCGTTCTTGGCCCGCAGTGGGGTAGGACCTTGCCTGCTTGGGCCTACATGGACTTGACTTCACTGAAGAGTCTACGCACGTCATGGTTGTCGGCTAGCTGCTGGATCTCCTGCGCTTTCTTCACCCACCACCTGTTGATTAGGTCACAAGGATTTTGTTGGATCTTGGCCTTCAGTCTTCTGTGGAGTTGTTTTCTTGCTGTCGAGTTCTGTTGCTGTTTCCAGATCAGGAATGCCTTGTCCTTGCGGCTTATTAGATCCTGGATCTCCTGGTCAGTCTCGTTGAACCGGTCTTGGTGGTTCCTTGTTGAGTGCCGAGCGTATCTTCACAGGAGCTGATTATGGAGGTCTTGAGTTCAGAGTAGGCGCTGTGGGCAGTCTGTGTATCTGGATCACTGGGAGTCGCCAGATTGGATGTGAGGCTGAAGCTGGCTACGGCTTTCATAGCTGGGACTTTGAGTGCGCCAGCGTTGATTTACCAGCGGCATTGTTTCTGTTGCCACCCCTCTTTTGGTGCTACATTGATGGAGACGACAGTGCAGATTAGGCAGTCGTCTGTCCAGCAGTCGTCAGCTCCTGTCATGTTGCGGGTAATGTGGACGTCCTTGCATTCCCTTTCTCAGAAGATGATGTAGTCCAGCAGATGACAGTACTTGGAGCGAGGGTGTTGCCATGAAGCCTTGTATTTGTCCCTCTGAAGGAACAATGTGTTGGTTATATCAAGGGCATAGGTAGACACAACGAAATGGAGAGAGAGACAGACATGCAGAGACAGAGGGAGGCAGATGGACAGAGACACAGACAGCAACATCAACGGACAGAGTGAGAGAGAGAGAGAACAGAGCTGGAGAGAGGGAGACAGAGGCAAGCAGAAATATAAACAAACTGACTGAGGCAGGCAATCAGGCAGCGAAAGCCACGCAGCAAGATACAGGCAGACACAAACAGACAGATTATGCCAGACAGACAGACTGAGTCTGCCAAACCGGAAATGACAGACAGAGAGACAGAGAGGCACAGACTGAAAAAGACTGTGACAGTGGAAACTGAGTCTGACAGAAACTGACAGAGAATTAGGCAGAATGAGACAATCAGAGAGAGGCAGAAAAACCGACAGAGACAGAGACACAGACAAAGCCAGAGACACGAGCAGAGAGACAGAGAGACAGAGGCAGAGAAATACAGAGATATATTGAGATAGAAAAAGAGGGCAAGACAGGAAGACAGAAAGGCAGGCGCGCAGACAGATAAACAGGTAAAGACAGGCAGAGACAGACAGCGATGGAGACAGACAGAGAATGGGAGACTCAAAAAGACAGAGATAGAGAAACAGACAGAGGCAGAAAGGCAGGTGGAGCATCAACCACAACGTGATAGGCAGTCGGGACCGACAAACAGACAGAGAGGGAGAAGGAGAGACATACAGAAGCAACAGAAACTGCGACAGAAAGAGATATGCAGAGACAGAGGGAGAGGCACAGACAGCGACACGGGCAGTCATATAGGCAGAGAGACAGGGAGAGAGACAAGTTACAGAGAGAGACTGGCAGGGAGATAGAGACAGAGAAAGACAAATAAAGAGAGTGATACAGAAAGCCATTGACAGACAGGCTGATATAGTCAGATGGACGCAGGTAGAGCGACAGATACATACAGAGAGGCAGGAAGACAGAGACACAGAAATACAGAGACAGTCTGAGATAGGGAGGCAGAAAGAGGAATAGACTCAGACTGACAGAGCCAGGCAGAGAAAGACACAGACAAAGAGGTAGACAGAGCGAGGGAGGCAGATGGATAGAGAAACAGACAGTAACCGAAATTACCAGGGAAAGAGAGAGAGACAAAGACAGACAGAGCGGGAAAGAGGGAGACAGAGAGAGAAATAAATAGAGACAGTCACAGACAGACAGACTAAGACAGGCAGACAGTCGACAAAGGCAGCGACAGGAACTGGCAGAGTGAAAGGCAACGGCAGACAGAGCCAGAGAGAGGGACAGAGAAAGACAGACCGACAAAGAGACAGAAACAGACAGACATAGAGAGATAAACAAATACATAGAGATAGGCAGAGAAAAGATTCAGGTGTGCAGACTGACAGGCAGGTACAGGCAGGTACAGAGACACACATTCAGAAAGGGGCATAGACAAACAGTCATTAAAGTAAAAATAAGGTCTCTAATTTAGCGTGAGTTGTGGTTAAATTGAATTATGGTCCCTCGTGTTTTAAATATACTTTCATTTAGAGGACATAAATTGAGTAAATTAAGGGAAGTACATGGCAGGGCAGCTCGGCAGCGTGGAGTGCTCCTGCTATGCTGTGTGGGAAGTCATGCACACACTCAGTGTCCAAGGCAAAACGCGTGCAGAAAGTGTCTTCAGCTGCAACTACTCGAATTCCGCGTTTCAGAGCTGGAGCTGCTGCTGGAGTCACTGTGGATCATCCACGAAGCTGAGATCTTCGTGGATAGCACGGTTAACGAGGTGGTCACATCGCAGGAAAAGGGTGCACAGGCAGCAAGTGAATGGGTGACGGCCAGACAGAGTAAAAGAACTAGTAAAGTAGTGCAGGAGTCCCCTGTGTCCATCTCCCTCTCCTACTGCTGAGGGAGATGGATTCTCAGGGAAGAGCAGCAAGAGCCAAGTCCGTGGCACTAACAGTGGCTCAGCTGTACAGGAGGGGAGGAAAAAGAATGGGAGAGCAATAGTGATAGGGGATTCTATCGTAAGGTGAACAGATAGAAGTTTCTGTGGCTGCAGACGTGACTCCAGGATGGTAGGATGCCTTCCTGGTGCTGGGGTCAAGGATGTCACTGAGTGGCTGCAGGACATTCTGAAGAGAGAGGGCGAACAGTCAGAGGTCGTGGGTCACATTGTTTCCAACGACATTGGTAGAAAGAGGGACGAGGTCCTGCAAGGAGAATATAGGGAGCTAGGAAATAAATTAAAAAGCAGGACCTCAAAGATTGTAATTTCAGGATTACTCCATATGCCACGTGCTAGCGAGAGCAGAAATAGGAGAACAGATCAGATGAATGCGTGGCTGGAGAGATGGTATAGCATGGGAGTGATTTAAAATCCTGAGGCATTGGGACCGATTCTGGGGAAGGTGGAACCTGTACAAGCTTGACGGAATACACTACACCATAACCGGGATCAATATCCTCGAAAGAGGGTTTGCTAGTGCTTTTGGGAAGGATTTAAACTAGTTTGCTAGGGGGCTGGGAAGCTAAGTGTTGGCCCAGAAAGAAAAAAAGCTGGAAGTGCATGTTAGAAAATTAGTCAGCAAAACTAGTAGAGAGCAGAAAAAAAAGGCCAACGGTAAAGAGGGTCAAAGTGCAGGAAAATATTGAAAAGGGAAAATTGAAAGCACTTCATCTAAAAGCACGCAGCATTTGCAACAAGGTGGATGAATTAATGGCACTAATAGAAGTAAATGGGTATGATGTAATTGCCATTACAGAGAAATGGTTGCAGGGAAACCAAAGCTGGGAAGTGAATGTTCCAGGGCACTCTACATTTAGGAAAGACAGACAAAAAGGAAAGGAAGGTGCTGTAGTACTGCTAATAAGGGATGAGATCGGTACGCTGGAGATAAAAGATCTTGGCTTGGCAGATAGTGATGTAGAAATGGAATCAGTTTGGGTGGAGCTAAGAAACAACAAGGGGTGGTAAACATTGGTGGGAGTTGTGTATAGGCCATCAAAGAGTAGTTTTAATGTAGGGCACAGTATCAATCAAAGGTTAGACGTGCATGCAACAAGGGCAATACGGTAATCATGGGGGCCTTTAATCTACATATTGACTGGGCAAATCTAATTAACACTAATGGTGTGCAGCACGAATACTTGGAATGCATGTGTGCTGGTTTCCTGGATCAGTATGTGGAGGAACCAACCAGGGAACAGGCTATTCTGGATCTGGTATTGTGTAATGAGAAAGGGCTAATCAATAATCTTGTAGTGAAGGGGCCTTCAGGGACAAGTGCCCATAATATGATTCAATTTTTTATTGGCCCAGAAATTTGGGTTGGGGGCTTACCACGGGTGCAAGTCCCCAATATGCACTTACCTACCACGCCAGCCGTTGAGCTGCGGGCCCCCATGGGATTCCGATCCTGGGCATCCTGCAACTGCCGGCGCGCTGTGCTTGCATATCCCAGGGGCATAGTTAGTTTGATGCATCCCCTGGGAACACGTGGGCCATGGAGAGCCAATGGTAGCAGGGAATGCTTCATTCATAAGTTTGACAGGAAGCCCTGGCTATCCTATAAATACTATAAGCCCCAACATTTCACTATATCTTCAAATAAACATTTTAAAAAATCACATTTTTAAAATAAATTACATGAAATAATTATTTTAAGCAATAATTGAAAATTTTGAAAAATTAATTTTATTTTCTAACGGGCCTAAAAAAATTACCTTGCTTGAAAGTTTTAAAAAATAGTAAACCTGAGGAAAAAATGTTTTAATTTTAATTAATTCGCCACTTACCTTTTAAAAAGTAGGCCTTGCGACTGCTTTTTACATGCCAAACTTCTGGAGACTTAGCTTCCCGGGAAAGCCTGCAAAAACATGAAAGTTCGATGCGCACACGCTGCCTCTCCTGCGCACGTGTTCCACCTCTTAAGAGCTTCTTTCAGGGGAACGGAAGTGCCGGTTTCCCGCGCATGTGCAGTGCATGCAGGAAACCGGCCCGTCCATTGGGCCTATCGGTGAGTACCCCATGCGTAGTCACCCGTGGAGACCTGAATTTCTGTGCCATTAAGTTGGAGAATGATGTAGTTTAGTCTGAAGCTAAGGTCTACAGTCTGAACAGAGGAAACTACACGTGTCTGAGGGACAAGTTGGCCATGATGGATTGGGCGACTACACTTATAGGTATAAAGGTGGACATACAACGGCTAACATTCAAGGAAATAATGCATAATTTGCAAAAAACATATATTCCTCTAGGGCATGAAAACCCAAAAGGAAAAGTGGTCCATCCATGGCTAACAAAGGAAATACACACTAGTATTAAGTCAAAGGAGGAAGCTTATAAATTTGCCAGAAAATCGGTCTGCCTGAGCATTGTGATCTTTTTAGAAATCAGCAAATGAAGACCAATAAATTGATAAAGAATGGGAAAATGGAATATGAGCACAAACTAGCGAAATATATAAAACGGATTGTAAAACCTTCTATAGGTATGTGTAAAGGAAAAGATTGGCGAAGTTAAGTTTAGGTCCTTTACAGCCAGAGACGGCAGGATTTATAATGGTGAATGAGGAAAAGGCAGAGAAATTAAATAAGCACTTTGTTTTTGTTTTCATGGGGTAAGACACAGAAAACAACCCAGAAATACGAGAAAATCAAGGGTGTGGCGAGAATGAGGAACTTAAAGAAATTATTATTAGTGATAAAAAGTACGAGCAAAATTAATGGGACTAAAAGTCGATACATCTCAAGGATCGTGTGACCTACATCCTAGGGTTTTGAAAGAGGTGGCCATTGGGATAGTGGACACAATTGTTGTCATCTTACAAAATTCTCTAGATTCTGGTACGGTTAGTGCAGATTGGAGGATAGCAAATGTAACCCTGCTATTTAAGAAAGGAGGGAGAGAGAAAACGGGTAACTACAGACCTGTTAGCCTCACATCAGTAGCTGGGAAAATGCAGGAATAAATAATAAAGGATGCAATAACTGGGCACTTAGAAACTAATAGTAAGATTGCGCAGATTCAACATAGAGTTCCAGAGTCATAGAGTTATATAGCACAGAAGGAGGATCTTCGGCCCAGCGTGTCTGCACGGATCATCAAGCCCTGTCTAATCTAATCCCATTTTCCAGCACTTGGTCCGTAGCCTTGTATGCTATGGCGCTTCAAGTGCTCATCTAAATGCTTCTTAAATGTTGTGAGGGCTCCTGCTTCTACCCCCCTTTTAGGCAGTGTGTTCCAGATTCCAAACACCCTCTGGGTGAAAACGTTTTTCCTCAAATCCCCTCTAAATCTCCTGCCCCTTAAATTGAAGCTTTGCCCCCTGGTTATTGATCCCTCGACTAAGGGGAACAATTCCTTTCTATCTACCCTATCTTTGCCTCTCGTAATGTTGTACACCTCAATCAGGTTCCCACTCAGCCTTCACTGCTCTAAGGAAAACAACTCAAGCCTGTCCAGTCTCTCATCATAGCTGGAACGCTCCAGCCCAGCTATCACTATGGTGAACCTCTTCTGCATCCTCTCCAATGAAGTGTCATCCTTGCTGTAGTGTGGTGACCAGAACGGCACAGAGTATTCCAGCTGTGGTCCAACTAGCGTTTTGGAAAGCTCCATCATAACATCCCTGTTCTTTTATTCTATGCTTCTGCTAACGAAGGCAAACGACCCATATGCCTTTTTAAACATCTTATCTAACTGCCCTGTTGCCTCCAGGGATCTATGTACATGCACAGGAAGTTCCTTCTGATCCTTTGTCCTACCTAATGTCCTGCCATTCATTGTGTATTCCCTTGCCTTGTTAGTCCTCCCAAAATGCATCACCACACACTTTTCACGGTATAATTATTTTTACCAGTTCTGCCCATCTAACCAACTCGTCTATATCATCCTCTAGCCTGAGGATTCTCTCCTCGCTACTTACCACTCCACCAAGTTTCGTGTCATCTGAAAACTTACTGATCATACCGCCTACGTTAATATCTAAATAATTAATGTATGCTACAAACAGCAAAGGACCCAACACCGATCCCTGCGGTATACCACAGGACATAGGCTTCCAGTCACAAAAACAATCTTCGACCGTCACCCTCTGCCTCCTGCCACTAACCCAATTTTGGATCCAATGTGTCAAATTGCCCTGGATCCGATGGGCACTTACAGTCTTGTGCTGTCTCCCATTTGGGACTTTGTAAAAAGCCTTACTGAAGTCCATGTAGACTTCATCAACTGCACTAACCTCATCCACACACCGAGTCACCCCCTCGAAAAATTCAATCAAATTGGTTAGGCATGATTTCCCCTGATAAAGCCATGCTGACAAACCTTGATTAATCCTTGCCTCTCCAAGTGGAGACTAATTCTGTCCCTCAGAATGTTTCCAATAATTTCCCTACCACTGATGATAGGCTCACTGGCCTGTAAATCCCTGGTTTATCCCTACTACCCTTCTTGAATAATGATACTGCGTTAGTTTTCCTCCAGTCCTCTGGCACCTCCCCTGTGGACAGAAAGATTCGGAAAATTTGCGTCAGAGGCCCTGCAATCTCTTCCCTTGCGTCGCGCATCAGCCTGGGATACATATCGGCTGGGCCAGGGGATTTATCAAATTTCAAGCCCGCTAAAACCGCTAGTACCTCTGCCCTCTCAATACTTCTTTGTTCATGTATATCAAAATTCCACTGCATGATTTTTATGCTAGCATCGTCCTTCTACATAGTGAACACATGTGCAAAATATTCATTTTAAATTCAGCTACTTGAATTTATGATTGGGAAGTCCTTTATGACTGATCTATTGGAGTTGTTTGAGGAAGTAACTAATGGAGTAGACAAAGGAGAACCGAGAGATGCACTGTATTTGGCTTTTCAGAAGGCTTTCGATAAGGTCCCACACAAGAGTTTGGTGAACAAAATTAGGGCACATGTAATTGGGTGTAATAGACTTGCATGGACAGCAAACAAAGAGTCAGAATAAACTGGTCTTTTTCAGGATGACAGGCTGTGATTAGTGGGGTACCACAAGGATCGCTGCTTGGGCTCCAGCTGTTCACAATCTACATCAATGATTTGGAAAAGGGGACTAAATGTAAAATGTCCAAATTTGCTGATGACACAAAGCTAGGTGGCAGTGTCAGTTGCGAAGAGAATGTGTAGAGGCTTCAAGGGGATCTCGACAGGCTCAGTGAGTAGGCAAGAACATGGCATCTGGATTATAATGTGGGTAAATGTGAAGTTATCCACTTTGTTAGAAAAAACAGAAAGGCAGAGTGTTTCCTAAATGGTGAATGATTAAGGAATGCAGGTGCTCAAATGGACCGGGGTGTCCTTGTGCATGAGTCACTTAAAGTGAATGTGTAGGTGCAGCAAGCCATTAGGAAGGCAAATGGAATGCTGGCCTTCATTACAAGTGGATTTGAGTAAGGAGTAAACACGTCTTTCTCCAATTATATAGGGCCTTGATGAGACCACACCTGGAGTATTGTGTACATTGTTTGTCTGCTTAACTGAGGAAAGATATAGTTGGCATAGAGCGAGTGCAACAAAGGTTCACGAGTTTCATTCCTTGGATGGCGGGACTGTCGTACGAGAAGAGATTGACTAAACTATCCTGTATTCTCTTGAATTCGGAAGAATGAGAGGGGACCTCATTGAAGCATACAAAATTGTTACAGGCCTTGATAGGGTGGATGCAGGGATAATGTTTCCCTTGGCTGGTGAGTGTAGAACCAGGAGCCACAGCCTCAGGATAATTGCCAGCCATTCAGTACTGGGATGAGAAGAAATTTCTTCACACGGAAGTTGGAATTGTCTACCACAGAGGGCTGTGGATGCTCAGTCATTGGGTACATTCAAAACAGAAGTCGATAGATTTCTGACTAGTAAGTGCATTAAGGGATATGGCGATAAGGCCAGTGAATGGAACTGGGGCAGATGATCAGCCATGATCTCATTTTGGGTGGAGCAGGCTCGAAGGGACGAATGGCCAAATGCTGCTCCTATTTCTTATGTTCTTATATGTGAGTCCAGAACCACAGCAAGGGGGTTGACTCTTACCTGACATCTAAAATGGCCTAGCAAGTCATACAGTTGTAAATAACGACTACAAAACAAAATAACATGAATTTAAATGGACTTAGCTCACGGCATCGAACTCGGCACCGGCTAAAAACATGGCAATGGCACACCCAGACCAGTCGATGCTGCAAAGTCCTCCTCACCAACATCTGGGGATTGTGCCAAAGTTGGGAGAGCTGTCTCACAGACTAGTCAAGCAACAACCTGACATATTCATACTCACAGAATCATACCTTACAGCCAATGTCCCATCTCCTCCATAACCATCCCTGAGTCTGTCCTGTCCCACTGACAGGACAGTCCCACCAGGGGCGCTGGGACAGTCGGGAAGGAGTGGCCCTGGGAGTTGTCAACATTGTCTCCGGACCCCATGAAGTCTCTTGGCTTCTGGTCAAGAATGGGCCAGGAAACCTCCTGCTGATTACATGGAAACATAGAAACATAGAAGATAGGAGCACGATTAGCTCATTCGGCCCCTCGAGCCTGCTCCGCCATTTAATGAGATCATAGCTGATCATCCAACTTCAGTACCTTGTCCCTGCTTTCTCCCCATATCCCTTGATCTCTTTAGCCTTAAGAAATATATCTAACTCCTCCTTGTATATATTTAAATGAAATGGCTTCAACAGCCTTCTGTGCAAGAGAATTCCACAGTTTATCCACTCTCTGGGTGAAGAAATTCCTCCTCAACTCAGTCCTAAATGGCTATCACCCTTATCTGTAGACTGTGATCCGTGATTCTGGACTTCCCTGTCATCGGGAACAGACTTCCCTGTCATCGGGAACGTACTTCCTGCATCTTGTCTCTCTAGTCCTGTTAGAATTGTGTACATTTCAATGAGATCATCTCTCATTCTTCTAAACCCTAGCGAATATAAGCCTAATCGACCTCTCTTAATACGTCATTCCAGCCATCCCAGGTATCAAACTAGTGAATATTTGCTGCACTCCCTCCATGGCAAGAACAACCTTCCTCAGATAAGGCGACCAAAACTGCACACAATACACAAGGTGTGATCTCACCAAGGCCCTGTACAACTGCAGCAAGACATCCTTGCTCTTGTACTCGAATGCTCTCGCTATGCAGGCCAACATACCATTTGAATTCTTAACCACCTGCTGCATCTGCATGCTTACTTTCAACGACAAGGAAACCCAGGTCTCGTTACACTTCCCCGTCTCCCAATCTATTGCCATTCAGATAATAATCTGCCTTCCTGTTTTGCCAGTAAAGTGGATAACCTCGCATTTATCCACATTATACTGCATCTGCCATGCATCTACCCAATCACCCAACCTGTCAAAATCATGTTGGATTGTCCCTGCCTCCTGCTCATAGCACAAACGCCCACCCAGCTTTGTGACATCTGCAAACTTGGAAATATTACATCTAGTTCCCTCGTCTAGATCATTAATATATATTGTGATAAGCTGGGGTCCTATCACCGATCCCTGCGGTACCCCACTATTCACTGCCTGCCACACTGAAAAACACCCATTTATTACAACTCTTTGCCTCCTGTCTGCCATTCTGTTCTTTATCCAAGTCAGTATTTTATCACCAATCCCACCTGCATAAATAAATTTGCACGCTAATCTCTTATTTGGGACCTTAACGAAAGCCTTCTGAAAGTCCAAATACACAACATCCACAGGTTCTCGCTTATCTATTCTAACAGTTACAGCCTCAAAAAATTCATGTAGATTAGTCAAGCATGATTTACCTTTTGTAAATCCATGTTGATTTTCTCCTAACCTGTCACTGTTTTCCAAGTGCTCTAATATTACATCTTTTATAATGGACACTAGCCTTTTCCTCACTACCGATATCAGGCTTACCGGCCTATAATTCCCCGTTTTCACTCTACCACCTTTTTTAAATAGCGGGGTTACATCAGCTACCCTCCAATCCATGGGAACTGTGCCAACTGCCGCTCTCCCTCAGCTGATGAATCAATAATCCTCCATGTTGAATACCACTTGGAAGAAGCACTGAGGAGGGAGGGAGTGTCCCCGGGAATCCTCAATATTGACAGCGGATCACATGAAGTCTCAAGTTTTCAGGACAAGCATGGGCAAGGAAACATCCTGCTGATAACCACATTGCGCCCTCCCTCAGCCAATGAATCAGTACACCTCCATGTTGAACACCACTTGGAAAAAACACTGAGAGCAGCAGGGGCACAGAATGGAATCTGGGTGGGGGACTTCAATGACTCGGCATCACCACTACTGGCTGAGTCCTGAAGGACATAATTGACTGTCTTTGCCTGCGACAGGTGGGGAGTGAACCACCAAGAGGGGTAAAAGCTACTTGACCTCGTCCTCACCAATCTACCTGTCATAGAGCCATCTGTCCATGACAGCATTGGCAGCAGTGATCACAGCACAGTCATTGTGGAGACGAAGTCACGTCTTCACACTGAGAACAACCTCCATCGAGTTGTGTGGCACTACCACCGTGCTAAATGGGATAGATTCAGAACAGATGTAGCAGCTCAAAACTGGGCACCCATGAGGTGCTGTGGGACATCAGCAGCAGCAGACTTGCATCCCAACACAATCTGTAACCTCAGCCCGGCATATCTCGACTCTACCATTACCATCAAGCCAGGGGACCAACCCTGGTTCACCAAGGAGTGTGGAAGAGCATGCCAGGAGAAGCCCCAGGCGTACCTAAAAATGTCGTGCAAACCTGGGGAAGCTGCAACACAGGACTACATGCATGCAAAAAAGCAGAAGCAGCATGCTATAGCCAGGGCTAAGCCATCCCACAATCAACGGATCAGATTAAAGCTCTGCAGTCCTGCCATATCCATTCGTGAATGGTGGTGAACAATTAAACAATTAACGGGAGGAGGAGGCTCCAAGAATATCCCCATCCTCAATGGTGGTAGAGCCTAACAAGTGTGTGTAAAAGACAAGGCTGAAGCGTTTGCAAACAACTTCAGCCAAAGTCTTTAAACCATCTACAAGGCACAAGTAATGAGTGTGATGGAATACTCTCCACTTGCCTGGATGAGTGCA
Organism: Somniosus microcephalus; assembly: GCF_052327205.1. Lineage (NCBI taxonomy): Eukaryota > Metazoa > Chordata > Chondrichthyes > Squaliformes > Somniosidae > Somniosus > Somniosus microcephalus. Next base: position 41,037,977 of record NW_028225184.1, on the reverse strand, counting down.
GCTCCAACAACAGTCAAGAAGCTCGACACCATCCAGGACAGATCAGCCCGCTTGATTGGGACGCCATCCACCACCTAAACATCCACTCCCTCCACCACCAGCGTACCGTGGCTGCAGGGTTTACCATCTAAAAGATGCAATGCAGAAACTCGCCATGGTTTCCTCGGTAGCACCTCCCAAACCCGCGACCTCAACAAACTGGAAGGGCAAGGGAAGCAGGCGCATGGGAACACCACCACCTCCAAGTTCCCCTCGAAGTCACACACCATCCTGACTTAGAAGTGTTTAATAGAATTCTACCAGAGATGAAGGTTTTCAGTTATATGGAGAGTTTGGGCAATGAGATTTTTCCCTTTGCGTGGCGAAGGTTAAGGGGAGATAGAATAGATGTGCTCAAGGGTTTGGATAGAGTAAGTAATGAGAAACTTTGTCCGGTGGTGGAAGAGTTGACACCAGAAAAGATAGATTTGGGATAATTGGCAAAAATACCAGAGGGGAGATGAGGAGAATGTGTTTTATGCAGCGAGTTGTTATGGTTTGGAATGCGCTTTCTGAAAATGTGATAGAAGGAGATTCAATAATAAATTTCAAAAGGGAACGGGATCAGTAATGGAAGTGAGTGATTTACAGAGCTATGGGAATAGAACAGGGGAGTGGGACTAATTGTTTAGCACTTTCAATGAGACGGAACAGGCTCGATTGACTGAATGGCCTCTTTCTGCGCTGAATGATTCTGTGATTCTGTGATAACAGAAGCTATTGAGCTCTTGTCTCAAGTGAAGAATCGACGTTCTGCAGTTTTGATCCAAATTCTAATCGTTACCTGTAATGTGATAAAGGCGACAGCTGAGAATGACCTGGATGAAGGGACCAGGTGTAATGTATCCAAGACTGCTGATGATACAACGCAAGATGGGGCAGTAAGCTGTGCGGAGAACACAAAGAGTCTGGGAAGAGATCAAGATAGACTAAGTGAGGTGGCAGATGGTGTATAATGTAGGGAAATGTGAGGTTATTCACTTTGGTAGGAAGAATAGAACAACAGAATATTTTTTAAATGGTGAGAAACTTTTAAATGTTGGTGTTTAGCGAGATGTAGGTGTCCTCGTGCAAGAAACACATAAAGCTAGCATGCAGGAATTCAATGAGGAAGGCAAATGGCATATTGGCCTTCATTGGAAGGGGTTGGAGTATAAGAGTCTTGCTACAATTGTACAGGGTATTGTTGAGTCAACACTTGCCTGGAGTACTGTGCACAGTGTTGGGTATCTAAGGAAGAATATAGTTGCCTTGGAGGCGGTGCAACGAAGGTTCACTGGATTGATTCCTGGGATGAGTGGGCTGTCCTATTATGAGAGCTTGACTAGAATATGCCTACACTCTCTGGAGTTTAGAGGAATGAGAGGTGATCTAATTGAAACATATAAGATTCTGAAGGGGATTGTCATGGTGGATGCTGAGAAGTTGCTTCCCCTGGCTGGAGAGTCTAGAACTAGTGGGCATAATCTCCGGATAAGGGGTCGGCCATTTAAGACTGAGAGGAGGGAGCATTTCTTCAATCAGAGAGTTGTGAAACTATGTAATTCTCCACCCCTGACTGCATTGAATGCTGATTTTTTTAGTATATTCACGGCTGAGAGTGATAGAATTTTGGACTCCAGGGGAAACAAGGGATATTGCAATCGGGTGGGATAGTGGAGTTATGGTCGATGATCAGCCGTGGTCTTACTGAATTGTGGAACACCTTCAAGGGGCCGGATGGCCGACACCTGCTCTTATTTCTTATGTTTTTGTTTTTGTTCCACATACGCTTGCTCCTTTTTCTTATGTTCTTATATTCTTAATAACACAATGGGCTGGTGAGACAAGGTGTGTTGAAAATTTCATAAATAGTTTAAAAAAAAACTGAAATCATGCTCTAAGTTTGTGACCCAAAGTAGGGGCCATGAATATAAGTAGTCACCAATAATTCCAAACAGTAATTCAGGAGAAGCTTTTGCACCCAGAGAATGGTGAAAACTCACTGCTACAGGGAGGAGTGGAGGCGAATAGCATTGATCCAATTAACGGGAGTCGAGATAAACACATGAGGGAGAAAGGAATAGAAGGTTGTGCTGATAGTGAGTGATGGAGAGGGGTGGGAGGATGTTCGTGTGCAGCATAAACGCTGACATGGAGAGGTTGGGCTGAATGGCCTGCTTCTGTGCTGTATATTCTCTGCAATTTATTTAGCAGAGCATGATTTGCCCGCTCTGATCCCAGGCCTCGCCGGGGTTCAATCAGTGAATTAAAAATCATTGATTTTATCCCAATTAAAAAATTTTTCTACCTGTTCCCAGGATATCGTCTCTAGGGGTAACCAACAGGGATGAGTGTTTCAGCAGAAGTTGAGTTCAGGCAGTGGTGGAGACGACCGATGTTATGGAGCTGGATATCGTGAGGGAGACTGAACATGACGCCTTCCACGGTTCAAAAGCAACACGCAGCATTAAATGTGCAGGAGCTGCCTGAGGAATCTAGACCCGAGCGAGAGACAGAATCTTCCATTGTGAACAGTACTGACGAAGACAAACACTGTCTCTGAGTATAATGCTCAGGAATGTGAGTCACAGAGAATGGCACATATCTTAATTTGAACTGCTCCCCAGTACAGGATATGGATCACGCCCAATGTTGAAATATATTCCGTGAAAGGATCATTAACTGATCAAAGAGCACAGAGCACACAGGGATTTACAGAACAAAGCGGGAAACACATCATCCACTGCCTATAACAACAGAAAATGCTGGAAACACTCAGCAGGTCAGGCAACATACGTGGACAGAAATTTGAGTTGACGTTTTGGGTCGAACCCTTCTTCAAAACTGGAAAGAAAAGATAGATCGGAGGCAGGTCTGCGATCGGACAAAATAATAAAAGAAACAAAAGAAGTAAAAAAGAGACAATAAATGGTATTAGAAGCTAGACGAGATGTTAATAGGCTGATATTGCGTGTAAAGTGTACTGGCAGGGCAAGGGATAGCTGCCAGGTGTGAGTGAAACAAAAGGAAAGGGGGGTGGGGAAAGGAGTGGAAAAATTACACGAAAAAATGAAATAGTGGCCGAGGATATTTTCTGAAATTGTTGAACTCGATATTGAGTCCAGAAGGCTACAGAGTGCCTAATCGGAAGGTGAGGTGCTGTTCCTCGAGTTTACGTTGAGCTTCCATGGAACACTACAAGAGGCCAAGGACGGTGAGGTCCGAGTGGGAATGGAGCGTTGAATTAAAATGACAGGCGACCGGAAGCTCGGGGTCACCCTTATGGACTGAACAGAGGTGTTCCGCAAAGCGGTCACCCAATCTGCGTTTGGTCTCCCCAATGTAGAGGAGACTGCATCGTGAGCAGCGAATACAGTACACTAGATTCCGAGAAGTAAAAACGCAGATTGGGTGACCACTTTGCTGAACACCTCCATTCAGTCCGTAAGGGTGACCCCGAACTTCCGGTCGCCTCTCATTTTAATTCAACGCTCCATTCCCACTCGGATCTCATCGTCCTTGGCCTCTTGTATTGTTCCACGGATGCTCAATGTAAACTCGAGGAACAGCACCTCATCTTCCGATTAGGCACTTTGCAGCCTTCCAGACTCAATATCGAATTCAACAATTTCATATCATAACCTCGGCCCCTATTTCATCTTTCTTGTAATTTTTCCACTCATTTCCCCACCCCCAGCTTTCCTTTTGTTTAACTCTCACACCTGGCAGCTATCCCTTGCCCTGCCAGTACACTTTACACCCAATGTCAGCCTATTACCATCTCGTCTAGCTTCTAATACCTTTTATTGTCTCTTTTGTACTTCTTTTGTTTCTTTTATTCTTTTGTCCGATCGCAGCCCTGCCTCCGATCCATCTTTTCTTTCCAGTTTTGAAGAAGGGTTCCACCCGAAATGTCAACTCAAATTTCTGTCCACGGAAGTTGCCTGACCTGCTGAGTTTTTCCAGCATTTTCTGTTGTTACTTTGGATTTCCAACATCCGCAGTATTTTGCTATCGTCCCTCTGCCTATAACCTGTTTCTCAAGGCTCGTCTGTCTGCTATCATCTATCTGTTGACTGTCTCTGTCAAACCCACTTACTCCCTATCTTTATCTGCTGTCTCCTCTCTCTATCTCCATCTATATTTCCTCTATCTCTATCACCAGCTGTCTCTCCGTATCTTTATCTAATAATCTATCCTCTATCTATCTAGATTTTCCTCACCTCTCGCTGTCAACCCCTCTCTCTCCATATTTATATCTAATAAACTCTCCTCTCTCTATCTCCATCTATATTTCCTCTGTCTTTGTCACCATCTGTCTCTCCCTATCTATATCTAATAATATCTCCTCTCTCTCTCGCCATCTCAATCTCCTCTCTCTGTCACCCTCCCTCCCTCCCTAGCTATATCTAATAAGCTTTCCGCTCTCTATCTCCATCTATCTCTCTGTCACGCTCTCTCTCTCTCAATCTATATCTAATAAGCTCTCCTCCCTCTATCTCCATCTATCTCTCCTGTATCTCTATAAAGCACCCTCACCCTATCCATATCTAATAATCTCACCTCACTCTATCTCAATATCCCCACGATCTTTGTCGCCCTTCTATCTCTGTATCTATATCTAATAATCTCTCCTTTGCATACGTCATCACCTCTATCTCTGTCACACATTTTCGCTCTGTATCTATAACTAATAATCTTTAATTTACCTCAACTAAACACACCGCTATCTCTATCATTCATTAATCTGTGTCACACTCTCTCTCTTCCTTGCTATATCTAATAATCTCCATTCTCTCTATCTCCATCTATCTCTCCTCTATCTCTGTCATCCTCTTTCTCCCTATCTATATATAATAAACACTCCGCTCTCTCTATCTCCATCAATCTCTCCTCTATCTCTGTCACTCTCTCTCTCTGTATATATCTAATAATCTCTCCTCTCCCTATCTCCATCTATCTCGGTCACTGACAATCTATCCTATTTATATCGAATAATATCTTCTCCCTAAATCCATCTATCTCTCAGCTATCTCTGTCACCCTTTCCCTCTCTCCCTATCCTTATCTAAACATCGTTGTTTTCTCCATCACCATCTATTCGGTCTTTATCTCTGTCACTCGTGCACTCTCCCTATTTATAGCTAGCAATCTCTCCTCTCTCCAACTCAATCTATCTCCCCTCTATCTCTATGCTGCACGGTGGCATAGTGGTTAGCACTGTTGCTCTCACAGCGCCAGAGACCCGGGTTCGAATCCAGCCTCGGGCGACTGTCTGTGTGGAGTTTGCACATTCTCCCCGTGTTTGCGTGGGTTTTTCCGGGTGCTCCGGTTTCCTCCCACAGTCCAAAGACGTGCGGGTTAGGGTGATTGGCTATCATAAATTGACTCCTAGTGTTAGGGGGATTAAATACGTGGGGTTACGGGGATAGGGTGGGATATGTGTTGGTGTTGGGGTTACGGGGATCGGGTGGGATATGTGTCGGTGCAGGCTCGATGGGCCGAAATGGCCTCTATCTGCACTGTGGCGTTTCTGTGATTCTATCAGGCACTCTCTCCCTATCTATATATAATAATCTCACCTCACTCTATCTCTATCTCCCCATGATCTTTGTCGGCCCCTTCTCTCTGTATCTATAGAAAATAATCTCACCTCTATCTCTGTCACACCTTCTCTCTCCATATCTATAACGAATAACCTTTACTCTCTCTATCTCAACTAAACTCTCTGCTATCTCTGCCAGCCTCTGCCTCTCCCTATTTAGATCTAATAATCTCTCATCTTCTAGCTCCATCTAGCTCTCCTCCATCTGTGCCTCTTTCCTCTCTCGCTCTCTCTATTCAATTCAATTCAAATCGCTTTATTGGCATGACAAGGTACTTCTTATGTTGCCAAAGCGTCGAAAAACATTCATGGTTGTACACAAAAATACAGATCTATCCATACAGTGTACAAACAGATATATCCCTGAGTGTATAAATATACATTCATATAATTTGTATATACTCTTTTCTTATGTTTAGTTGTTGTCCCTCTGTTTATGGCAAGCTGTAACATAGTGTGCCGCTAAGCTTACACAATTTTTCTCTTCCCCTAGTAGGCATGGGAGTTTTTGGTCGTCATTCAAATTTCTGAATTCCGGGCATATTTTTGTGAATTTTGGGTAGAAATTCTCCCTTATGCCCTGATATTTTCTACACGCTGTGAGGAAGTGCATCTCTGTCTCCACCACTCCCTGACTGCAGTGAGAGCATATCCTGTCCTCTCTTGGTAGCCGGGTCTGCCTGTGTCTACCTTTATCGATCGCCAGGCTATGTTCACTAAGTCTGTACATTGTCAAGGTTTTGCTCATTTTGCTATCCTTTCCCCTGGTCTGGTAATCAACCATGTTGTATTGTCTGTTTAGGGCAAAGTAGCAATTGAGTTTGCTTTGGGTTTTTGTTGTTTCTGCCCAATATGAGAGATATTTTTCCTTTTGCTTAGCGACGATTGTGTTGGGTCTAATTCTTTGTGTTACGCTGTCACTGTCCTGGGGCTGGTTATTGTTAGTAGTGTTAGTAGTTAGTTCACTGAGTCCCAGGACTAGTTGACTGAGGGGATACTTCTTTATGGTCCTCTCTTGGCAATCCAGGGCTTCGTAATGATAGCATTGGGGGTTGCTCATTTCTAGGTGTTTCCAAAATTTGGTGGCTCTTTTTTGGATAGTGATTATTAATGGATATTGGCCTAGTTCTGCCCTGCATGCATTGGTTATGGTTTTCCTTTGAGTCCGGAGGATACTTTTACAGAATTCTGCATGTAGGATCTCAATTGGATGTTTGTCACATTTTGCAAATTTTTGTTGTGTTAGCGGTCCCCATACCTCACTGCCATAGAGTGCAATTGGTTCAATTACTGATTTGAAAATTTTGAGCCAAATGCTATTGGGATTTCTATTTGGATTGATTTATTAATGGCATAGAAAGCCCTTCTTGCTTTCTCTTTCAGTTCATTCACAGCCAGATGAAAATTTCCCGCAGAACTGATTTTTAAGCCCAAATATGTGTAATTAGTGGTTTGTTCAATTTTGGTTGTTCCTAGTGTGAAATTTATTTTGGGTCCCTGATGTCTGGATCTTTGCTGGAACACAAGGACTATGGTTTTTGGGGATTTATTGTTAGGGCCCAGGTCTGGCAGAACGACTCCAGCAGATCCAGGCTCTGCTGTAGACCCTCCTTAGTTGGTGACAGCAGAACCAGGTCATCTGCATAGAGGAGTGAAATAAAGAATAGATTTGCCTTCCAAAGCTAGGCTTTATTAACTTTAAAATCTGCAGCACATCTTCCCACATCCAGTCCCAACCAAAGCTGGAAAAGAACTGAAATTAAGGTGGCCACAACACATCATGTGATCATCAACTACCAAAGAGATTACAACATATATCCCAAGGCAGTTAACAAACAGCCAATCACAATACTTTTACTAAACAACGATTAATCACCACATTCACCCCTCCTTTTAAAATATACTCCAACCTAAATAACCTTTACAATTTATAATTAATTATTTACAACTAAAACTATGCACAACAAGAATAAAACTGTTCACATGACACAATACTAAGTGAACAACAACAAATAGTAACATTGCACATAAGTATTAAGTATCTCTCAACTAAAACAATATACTATAATATTTCAACAATTTTAAAACATTACTATCAATTTAAAAGTCCATTTGCAATCGGTCGACCGGATATCTTGTTCGTGTCGAACTTCTTAACCTTGGTGAAATTCCTTGCCCTCCCACACCAGAAGGCACAGAAGTATCTTCAGCAGGAAGGCTATCCATATCCCGATTTTCAACGGTTTCCGGATTAGAAATCCCATCAGGAGGGGAACTGGGACGGTCATAAACATCTATCAAGGGCTGACTAATAGAAGTATAATTATTTGCAATCGGATTGCAAATATTCGTAGTATCTGTAACAGCATCCACATTATCTGAATCATGACTATTGTTAATATCCTCAGAAGAGGACTGGCCCCCACAAGGAGCCAAGTCTTTAATTGAAACAGTACTTTCTTTCCCATCTTGGAATCGAATATGAGCATATTGGGAATTTGCCTCCAACAGCTCCACCTCCTCCACCAAAGGATCATATTTTGACAATCTAACATGGCGTCGAAGCAGCACAGGTCCCTGCATAGTAAGCCATGAAGGTACCGAATATCCCGTAGTAGATCTCCGTGGATAGTTAAAGAGCCTTTCATGGGGGGTCACATTAGTAGCCGTTGAAAGCAATGATCTAATGGAATGCAGGGCATCAGGCAGTACCATTTCCCATTGTGTATTCTTAAGGTTCCGGGATGTCAAAGCCAACATAACTGCCTTCCAGATCACCCCATTGTATCGCTCGCAGTGTCCATTACCCTGGGGATTATACGGGCTAGTTCTACTAGTAGAAATTCCCCGAATCTGAAGGTATTCCTTCAACTGGGAAGACACAAAAGAACTTCCCTGATCCGAATGGACATACGCAGGCATCCCAAAGATGACAAAAAGTTGAGTCAGACATTTAATAACTGTAGCAGCTGATACATCTGCACAAGGAAAAGCAAAAGGGAACCTTGAAAACTCATCCACAACAGTAAATATATATCGGTTTTGAGTAGTTGAAGGAAGAGGCTCCTTAAAATCGACGCTCAAACGTTCAAAAGGAGAAGCAGCCTTTATAAGATGAGCTCGTTGAGGCTTAAAGAAATTCGGTTTACACCGAGCACAGATAGAACATGATGAAGTCATCCGCTTGACGTCTTCAACTGAAAAAGGCAAGTTCTTACTGCGTACAAAGTGTATCATCCTCGTAACCCCAGGATGACATAAGGCATTGTGAAGATTAATAAGCGTATCTCCGTGAATCACAGAACAATAAGCCCTCGACAGTGCATCAGCAGCAACATTATCCTTCCCCGGACGATAAACTATGTCAAAATGGTAACATGCCAACTCAATCCTCCATCTCATTATTTTATCATTTTTGATCTTTCCAAAATGATTAACATCAAACATAAAGGACTCAGATTTTTGATCATTTACCAACGTGAAATGTCGCCCTGATAAATAATGTCTCCATTTAGGCAATGCTTCTACTATTGCGTATGCCTCTTTCTCTATTGAAGAATGTCTTTTTTCACTATTGTTCAAAGTACGTGAGAAAAAGGCCCAGGTCTTCCATTTTGGTTCAGAGTAGCCCCAATTGCAAAATCCGAAGCATCCGTCTCGATCACAAAGGGAACCTGCTCATCAATAGAATGCACAACTGCTCCCAAAATATCATTTTAAAATTCTCAAAACATGTCCTGGCCTCCCATGATAGAGGATATGTCGTAACCCGAATAAGAGGCCGGATCTTCCGTGAAAAATTTGCAATCCAATTAGAATAATAAGAAAACAGTCCAACAACTCGTTGCAAAGCCTTAGAATTAGTAGGACAAGGTAAATCAATCAATGGTCGCAGACGTTCTGGATCTGGTTTAATCTTGTTTCCCGAGATAATATACCCCAATTGATTTACCTCAGTAGTCAAAAAGATACATTTCTCTTTGTTAAAAGTTAAACCAGCTTTTTCCGCAGCTTGAAGGAATCTATTTAAATTAGAATCATGCTCCACCCTTGATTTGCCATACACTGTGATGTCATCTAAGTATGAAAAGGTGTCAGAGAGGGAGTTATCACTTATAAAAGCATCCATTGCCCGTTGAAAACAAGCAACACCATTAGTAACACTAAATGGTATTCCGCAGAAGTGATACAGCTTTCCACCAGCCTCAAAGGCCGTATATGGTTGATCCTTCTTAACACTAGGAATCTGATGATAAGCACTCTTTAAATCAATAGTGCTAAAAACCTTATACTGAGATACTTTGTTGATAAGCTCATCAATCTTAGGTAAAGGGTACGCATCTAATTGAGTACACCTATTAATAGTTTGGGAATAGTCTATCACCATTCGTTTCTTGTGTCTCTCATTCGTCGTGACAACTACCTGTGCTCGCCAAGGCGAACAGCTAGGTTCAATGATTCCTTCCAATAAGAGACGTTGAACTTCAGAATTAATAAATTCTCTATCCTGACTACGATATCTTCTTGACTTGGTAGTAATTGGCTTACAATCCGACATCAAATTGGAAAAAAGTGATAATGGAGAAATAGATAAAGAGGTTAATCCACAATAGATAAAGGTGGCTTAGTCCCTCCAAATGAAAGACTAAGAGACTCGTGTAACTGAAGCACATAATGTCCAATCAAAATATCTGCACAGAGATTAGGCAAAACAGATAGGCGTATATCAGTATACGTATTACCTAGAAGAATCATTTTCACAAAGCAACAACCAGCTATTTGTGAAGTAAGGGTCGTCTGAGCCATACATATCTGATACGTAACAGGAGAAATTTTCAAATGCTTCTCCTTCGCAAACTGAAGACTTATAAAACTCTCAGTACTGCCCGTATCTATAAGGGCCTTCACTTCCAACCCATTAACTTGATCCGTAACTACAGCTTTGTTTAGGCCATGAGCAAATGCAGCAGAAATTGATGCAATAAACGCCCTATCTAAAGGATGAATAGTCACAGAGGAGGTAGTGGAGGAGGGCCCTCCCACACCAGGAGAGGAGGAGGTAATTGAACCTGATGATTTGCACACGCGTGCATAATGACCTCTCTTGCCACATTTACTACACACAGCCTCCCGAGCAGGACACTTCAGACGAGGGTGCCGGATATTCCCACAACAATAACACTTCTGAATCCTAGAGGCAACAGCCGCTGAAGTAGAAACTGTTTCAGAACCTAGTAAACCACTCCCATTAAGTCCACATAATTCCTTTTCATCCGAAACTGCCGAAACCATAGTCGCAGGCCAATTAAAAAAAGCATAGTATCCGAACGTCTCTGAGCCACATCCAATGTAGAAGCTTGCTCAAAAGCACTTTGAAGATCCAAAGTCTTATTTTCTAACAACTGCTGACGAATTGATCTAGACAGTAATCCATTAATAAAAGCATCCCGTACCGATTCTTCCTTATATTCTTCAGCCGTCACGGCCTTATAATTACAGTTAACACTAAGGCACCGAAGTGCTTGTAAATAAGTATCCAAAGATTCTCCCACCTGCTGCCTACGGGCAGATAGAAGGTGACGTGCAAATACCTCATTCTTTGGTTTAACAAAAATCTTTTCCAATGTAGAAATAGCCACTTCATAAGTTTTACAGTCCAAAATATATTTATGTACATCCGGAGCAATGTAGTTGATCAGCATATTCAGCTTATTTAGATACTCTTGATCCAACACGCCCAAAAAGTTTTTAAATGTACAATACCAATGTTTCCATTTATCATCCACTCCAGCAGAATTGGGGTCAGCCTTGAATCGTTCTGGTTGAAGATATCGCTCCATTCTAACATAAAGTTAATAAATTGAAATAAAGAATAGATTTGCCTTCCAAAGCTAAGCTTTATTAACTTTAAAATCTGCAGCACATCTTCCCACATCCAGTCCCAACCAAAGCTGGAAAAGAACTGAATTTAACGTGGCCACAACACATCATGTGATCATCAACTACCAATGAGATTACAACATATATCCCAAGGCAGTTAACAAACAACCAATCACAATGCTTTTACTAAACAAGGAATAATCACCACAAGGAGGAATTTAACCTTGGATTCATATAGGGTGAGGCCGGGTGCTGCAGATTGTTCAAGTAGTTTTGCCAATTCATTTACGTAAATATTAAAGAGTGTCGGTGAGATGGGCGAGCCCTGCATCACCCCCCGCCCCGTGGGAAGTATTTTGTTTGTTTGTCTCCAATTTTAACTGCACATTTGTTGTTTGTATAAATTGATTTAATTACATCATATGTTTCTCCCCCTACACCGCTTTCGATAAGTTTCAGGAATAAACCGTCATGCCAGATGGAATCGAAAGCCATCTGGAAATCTATAGAGCATGCGTAGATTTTGCTTTTGTTTTGATGAACGTGTTTGTCAATTAGGGTCTGTAGGGTGAAGATATAATCTGATGTTCTATAGTTTGGCAGGAATCCAATTTGGCTTTTACTCAAGACATTGTGCTCCTCAAGGAAGTTTATAAGTCTTTTGTTTATGATACTACAGAATATCTTCCCCAGGTTACTGTTTACACAGATGCCTCGATAGTTATTTGGGTCGACTTTGTCCCCATCTCTCTGTCTATGTGTAATAAACTCTCCCCTCTATATCTCCATCTACATCTCCTCTAACTGTATCACCCAATCTCATCCCTATCTATATCTAATAGTCGCCCCACTCTCTATTTCCATCTCTCTCTTCTCTATCTGTGTCTCGCTGTCTCTAGCTATATCTGGTAATCTCTCCTCTCTCTATCCCCATACATCTCTCGTTTATCTTTATCTAATAACCTTACTTTTCTCTACCTCTATCCATCTCTCCTCTTTCTCTGTCACCCTCTCTCTCTATCTCTATCTAATAATATACTCCACACTCTATATCCATCTCTATCAGCTCTATTTCTGCCATCCCTCCCTCTCTCCCTATCTATATCTAATAATCTATCTTCTCTCTATCTCCATCTATTGCACCTCTATCTGTCACCCTATCTCTCCCTATCTCTATCTAATGATCTCTTCTCTCTATCTCCCTTTTTCTCTCTATCTCTGTCACCTTCACACTCCCTTATCTATATTTAATAATCGCTGCTCCCTCTACCACCATTAATCTCGGCTCCATCTTTGAAACCACCACACTCTCCCTATTTATATGTAATAATTTCTCCTCACTCTCTCTCCATCTATCTATCTCTGTCAGCCGCTCTCTCCCAAACTACATCTAAGAATCTCTCCTCTCTCTATCTCCAACTATCTCTCCTCCATCTCTGTAAACCTCTCTCGCTCTATCAATATCTAATAATCGCCCCACTCTCTATCACCATCTATCACTCTATCTGTGTCTCTTTCTCTCTCTCTCTCCCTGTCTACATCTAATATTTCTCCTCTCTCTTTCTCCATCTAACTCTCCTCTATCTCTGTCAACCTCTCTCCCTCGCAATCCTTATCTAATAATCTTACGTTGCTCTACCTCAATCCATCTCTCCAAAATCTCTGTCACACTCTCTCTTTCGATCTATAACTAATAATTTCTCCTCCCTCCATATCCATCTATCTCACCTCAGTCTCTGTCACCCACTCTCTCTCCTTATCAATATCTAATTATCAATCCTCTTCCTATCTCCATCTATTCCTCATCTATCTCTGTCACCCTCTCTCTGTCCCTTTCTGCATGTAAATCTCACTTCTCTCTTTACCATCTATATCTAACCTATCTCTGACACCAGCTCATTCCCTTAACTATATTTCATAATCGCTTCCCTCTCTACCACCAACTACCTCTCCTCTATCACTGTCAACCACTCTCTGTACCTATCTATATCTAATAATCTTAGCTTTCCTTACCTCCATGCATCTCTCCCCATCTCTGTCAACTTCACTCCACATCTATAATTAATTATTTCTCCTCTCTCTATCTCCATCTAACTCTCCTCTATCTCTGTCATCCTGCTCTCCCTATATATATAGAGAAATCCACTCTAAGTCACACACCATCCTGACATAGAAATATATCTCCGATAATTCAACGCCGTTGTGTCAAAATCCTGGAACTGTGTCCCTTTCCGCACTGTGGGAGTACCTTCACCACACGGAACGCAGCAGTTGAAGAAAGCTGCTCAGCATCACCTTCTCTATGGCAATTAGAGATGGGCAATATATGCCGGCCTTGCCAGCGAAACCCACATCCCATAAACGAATAAATATAATCTCTCCTCTCTGTTTCTCTATCTATCTCTCCTCTATCTCTGTCACCCGCTCCCTCTACCTATCTATATCAAATAATCTCTCCTCTCTCTAACTAAATCTATCTCTCATCTCTCTTTGTCACCGACTCCCTCTTCCTTTCTAGTAATCCCTCCTCTCTCTATCTCCATCTATATCTCCTCCATTTCTGTCAAACTCTCTCATTCCCTATCTGTATCAATAATCTCTTCTCTCCCTATGTCCAGCTACCTCTCCTCTATCCCTGCCACCCTCTCTCTCCTTATTTGTATCTAATAATCTCTTCTCTTTCTAGCTCCATCTAAATCTCATCTATCTCTGTCTCTCTCTCTCTCTGCCTATAGTAAGGATATACTTTTCATAGGAAACTTGACTGATTCTGAAAGTGAGCTAAACTTTGAGGCAAGAGACTGCTGAGCTAGAATCATGATATGCTGGTATTAGAAAAGAAAAGAAACGTAGAAAAAAATAGGAGCAGGTGTAGGCCATTCGGCCCATCGAACTTGCTCGGCCATTCATTATGATCATGGCTGATCCTCTATCTCAATACCATACCCCACGCTCTCCCCCCATACCCCGTATCCTGATACTCTGACCCCACGTTCTAGGCCCCCCAGCCAGGGAAACATCCTCCATGCATCCTGTCTGTGTAGCTCTGTCAGAATTGTATGTGTTTTAATGAGAGCCCGTCTCATTCTTCTAATCTCCAGTGAATACTTGCCAAGACGACCCAATCTTTCATCATACGACAATCCTGCTATCCCAGGAGTCAGTCTGGTGAACTTTCGCTGCACTCCATCTGTGGCAAGTATATCCTTTCTCAGGTAAGGTGACCGAAACTGCACACAGTACTCCAGGTGTGGTCTCACCAAGGCCCTGTACAACAGTAGTAAGACATCCCTGCTCCTGTACTCAAATCCTCTTGCAATGAAGGCCAACATACCATTTGTCTTCCAAACTGCTTGCTGCACCTGCATGTTTGCTTTCAGTGACTTCTGTACAAGGACACCCAGGTCGCTTTGTGAATTAACATTTCCCAATCTATCAGCATTTAAACAATACTCTGGCTTTCTGGTTTTCCTACTGAAGTGGAGAACTTCACATTTATCCACGTTATACTGCATCTGCCATATATTTGCCCACTAAGTCAACTTGTCTAAATCGCCTTGAAACCTCGTTGCATCCTCTTTACAACTAACAATCCCACCTAATTTCGTGTCGTCAGCAAACTTGGAAATATTACATTTGGATCCCTCATCCAAATCATTGATATATATCATGAATAGCTGGCGCCCAAGCACTGATCCCTGCAGTACCCCACCAGTCACCGTCTGCCACCCCAAAAAAGTCCCATTTATTCCTACTCTCTGTTTCCTGTCTGTTACCCAATTTACAATCCATGCCAGTATATAACCCCCAATCCCATTTTAATGGCTTTAATTTTGCTCACTAACCTCTTATGTGGGACTTTATCAAAGGCCTTCTGAAACTCCAAATACACCACATCCACGTGTTCTGCCTTATCTATTGTAACAGTTGCATCATCAAAAATCTCCAGTTGTTTGTCAAAAACGATTCCCCTTTCATAAATCCATGTTGACTTTGTCTAATCCCGTTGATATTTAATATGTGTCCTGTTATCACATCCTTTATAACAGACTTTAGCATTTTCCCTACTACTGATGCTAGGCTAACCAATCTGTAGTTCCATGTTTTCTCTCTACCTCCTTTTTTAAACAATGGGGTTACATTTGCAACCCTCCAATCTGCAGGATCTGTTCCAAATTCTATAGAATTTTGGAAGATGACTACCACTGCATCCGCTATTTTCATGGCTACCCCTTTTAGTACTCTGGGATGCAGATTATCAGGCCCTGGGGATTTATCAGCTTTCAGTCGCATTACTTTCTCCAGCACTATTTCTTTACAAATACAAATTCCCTTTAATTCCTCCTTCTCACTCGACCCTTGGCTCCTTACTATTTATGGAAATTATTTTTGTCCTATTGTAAGGAAGGATAAACTTGCCATAGATTGCAACGAATGTTCACGAGATTGATTCCTGGGATGGTGGGACTGCCGTATGAGAAGAGATTGAGTAAGCTAGGCCGGTATTCTCTTTAATTCAGAAGAACGAGAGGGGATCTCATTGAACAAAATTATTACAAGGCTTGAGAGGGTGGATGCTCGTAGAATGTTTGACTTGTCTGGAAGTCTAGAACCAGGGTCTGCAGCCTCAGTATAGAGGGTTGGCTATTCAGGACTGAGATGACAAGACATTTCTTGACAAAGAATATGATGAATCTTTGTAATTTTCTACCCCAGAGGACTGTGGAGGCTCTGTCATTTGGTATATTCAAAACAGAAGTCGATAGATTTCTGACTAGTAACGGTATCAAGGGATATGGCGATAGGGCCGGTGAATGGAGTTGAGGCAGAAGATCAGCTATGATCTCATTGAATGGTGGAGCAGGCTCGGATGTCCGAATGTCCTACTCCTGCTCCTATTTCTTATGTTCTTATGTTATATAGTGCACCGTGAAGACGGAAACAAAATATTTGTTTAATTGCTCTGCCATTTCATTGTTCCCCTTATAAAATCTCCTCTTTCTGACTATAACGGACCTACTTTTGTATTCACTAATATTTTTGATTTTACTGTCCGCTGTTATGCTCCTTGCAAATTTACTCTGATATTCTATTTTTCCCCACATAATCAATCTCTTGGTCCCTTTTTGCTGACTTTTAAACTGCTCCCGATCCTCAGGCTTGCTACTTTTTCAGGAAACTTTATATGACTCCTCTTTGGTACTAATGGTGTCCTTAACTTATTTTGTTAGCCGTGGTTGGGCCGACATTCCTTTTGTGTTTAGTACCAGAAAGGAATGTATAACTGCTGCAATTCATGCATTCGTTCCATAAATGCTCGCCATTGCCTATCCACCATCATGCCTTTGAATGAAGCTCCCCAATCCCTCCTTATACTTGAGTCGTTCCCTTTCTTTAGTTTTAGGGCACTAGTTTCGGATTGGGCAACTTCACTTTCCATCTTAATGATGAATTCTATCGTGTTATGGTAACTCTTCCCTAAAGGGACCCGCAAAACAAGATTTTTAATTAACCCCTTCCCCTTGCACAATACCCAATCTAGGAAAGCCTGTTCCCTTGTTGGCTCCTGAACGTACTGGTCTAAAAAAACAATCTCGTACACACTCCAGGAATTCATCCTCCAGATTAGCATTGCTAATTTGCTTTTGCCAGTCTATAAATAAATTAAAGCAAAATAATTGTTTAATTGATCTGCCACTTCATTGTTCCCCTTATACATTCTCCCATTTCTGACTGTACGGGACCTACTTTTCTCTTCAGTAATCTTTTTCTTTTTACATACTTGTAGAAGTTTTTACAATCCGCTGTAATGTTCCTTGCAAATTAACTCTCATACTCTATTTTTCTGCAGTACCCTTGTTACATACATCTCTAATTTCCTGCTTGATTCTGTCCCCTACATTACCACGACTGCTTAAAGGCCTAAATACAACTCCCACCAATATTCCCTGCTCCTTGGTGCTTCTTAGATCCACCCATGTGATTCTACATCTTGATTTTTCTAAGCCAATATCCTTTCTCAATAGTGCTCTGATTTCATCCTTTACTAACAACGCCACCCCAATTCCTTCTCCTTTTTGCCTGTCCTTCCTATATATCGAAAATCTTTGTATATTCAGCTCCCAGCATTGGTCACCCTGCAGCCAGGTCTCCATAGTCACAATTATGTCGTGTCCATTTACATCTATTTGCCCTGTTAATTCGTCTGCCTTATTATGAATGCTTCGTGCATTCAGATAGAGCACCTTTAGAGTTGTCTTTTTTTTAACAATTTTAGACATCTTAACGTTTCTTTATACATTGGCCCTCTGTGTCTTATTAACATTTTTTCTTATCCGGACCCTATTTGTTAATGCCCTCCTTTGTTTGTACGCTCTGTCCCTACCTGACACAATCTGGTTCTCCTTAAGCCAATCACTTTCCTGCACTGCTTCCTTGTTTTTTCTCTTTAGCATTCTAGATTTCTCTCCACCGGGACAATCCCCCCCCTCATTTAGTTTAAACCACTATCTACCTCCCTATTTATTCGATTCGCTGGAACTCTGGTCCCAGCCTGGTTCAGGTGTAGTTCGTCCCAATGGAACAGCTCTCCCTTTCCCCAGTACTGGTGTAAGTGCCCCACGATTGGAAACCCACTTCTGCCACACCAGTCTTTGAGGCACACATTCATCTCCATGATCCTATTGACTCAATGCCAATTTTCTCGTGGATCATGTAATAATCCAGGGATAATTAACTTTGTTGTTCTGTATTTTAATAAATTCCCTAGCTGCTCATACTCTCCCAGCAGCAGCTCTTTCTCAGTCCTATCTATGTCATTGGTACCTACGTGGACCAGGACAAATGGATCCTCCCCCTCCCAGTCCAATTTCTCTCCAGCCCGGAGGAGATGTCCTTTACCCTGGCACCGGGTAGGCAACATAACCATCCGGATTCACGCTCCTGTCTCCAGAGAACAGTGCCAATCCCCCGAACTATACTGTCACCTACGACAACCACCTTAATTTTTACTCCCCCCACTTGAACGGCTTCTTTTACCACGGTGCCATGGTCAGTTTGCTGGTCCTACCCACAGTCCCTGCACTGGTCGACACCGATTGCAAGAACCTCGAATCTATGGGACAATTGCTGGGACATAGGCTCCTGCGATACTACCTCCTGGATCCCCGTACCTGCCTCGCTCACAGTTGCACCCTGCTGTCCCTGACCACGTCTCAATTCCAAAATATTTAATCTAAGGGTTGTGGCTGACATCTGGACAAAAGTTCCAGGCAACTTTCTCCCTCCCTGAAGTCTCACAATGTCTGCAGCACGCACTCCAGCTCCTGCACTCGGAGCCGGAGTTCGTCGAGTCACAGACACTTACCACAGATGTAGTCACCCTGGACATAAATGTCCAGAAGCTCCCACGTATTGCAGCAGCAACACATCTCCTGTTCTCCCATTAATTAATTAATTAATTAAATTAGTTTAGTGTTAATCAAAGCATTTACCTCGTTTAGTTTATTAAATTAATTAAATTAATTTTAGTTTTTTAAATTTAGTTATATGTTATATCATAACTTGATACTTCGCCCACAGTCACTACCAATCACTTCCCTGATTTACCTGTGATGTCACAATGCAGTTTGTTCTTATTGATGCAGGTCTGCTGCTGCTTTTGTCCCCGCTCTCGGGACTCGGTCTGCTCCTGCTCAGGGCCGGCGCCGCATTGCGGGAGAAGTTAGGAAATGCATGCAGCTCCTTCCACCACTTCATCGAACTCCACACTTATGAAACGCACAATTTGTTCACTCTGCGCCAAGTTGCACGGCAATCTCCCTACTGCTGAGATTTATGATTCCACTGTCTGGCAGGTGCAGAAACAGATTAGACGAGATAATTAACTAACTCCAGTACACAGCTTGCTGAGTTACGTCCAAGCCTGGAAGAAACTTAAAGCTGAAAAGAGTAAATTTAAGTTAAATGCTAATTGGAAGCACACATGACTAGAATCATAGAGTGATAGAGTTATACAGCACAGAAAGAGGCCCTTCGGCCCATCCTGTACACGCCAGCCATCAAGTCCTGTCTATTATAATCCGATTTCCCAGCACTTGTTCCGTAGCCTTGTATGCTATGGCGTTTCAAGTGCTCATCTACACGCTTCTTGAATGTTGAGGGTTCCTGCCTCTACCACGCTTTCAGGCAGTGAGTTCCAGATTCCAATCAGCCTCTGGGTGAAAACGTTTTTCCTCAAATCCCTGCTAATCCTCCTTCCCCTTATCTTGATGCTATGTCCCCTGGTTATTGACCCCGCTACTAAGGGGAAAAGTTCCATTCTCTCTACCCTATCTACACCGCTCATAATTTTGTACACCTCAATCAGGTCCCCCCTCAGGAATCTCTGCTCCAAGGAAAACAACCACAGACTGTCCAGTGTCTCATCATAGGTGAAGCACTCCAACCCACGTAACATCCTGGGGAATCTCCTCTGCAACCTTTCTAAAGCAATCAAATCCCTCCTATAGTGTGGCGACCAGAACTGCACACAGTATTCAAGCTGTGGCCTAACTAGCGTTTTGTACAGCTCCATCATAACCTTCCTGCTCTTAAATTGTATAGCTTGGCTAACGAAGGCAAGTATCAAATATGCCTTTTAACCACCTTATCTACCTGTCCTGCTGCCTTCAGGGATCTATGTACATGCACACCAAGGACCCTCTGACACTCCGTCCTTCCTAGTTTCCTACGCTTCATTGTGCATTCAGTTGCCTTGTTATTCCTTACAAAATGCATTACTTCACACTTTTCAGAGTTAAATTCCATTTGGCACTGTTCTGCCCATCTGTCTAACCCATCTATATCGTCCTGTAGCCTAAGGCTTCCCTCTTCACTATTTCCTACACCAACAATTTTCATGCCATCTGCATACTTACTGATTATACCTCCTACATTCAAATCTAAATCATTAACGTACACTACAAAAAGCAAAGGACCGAGCACCGATCGCAGCGGTACACCACTGGACACATGCCTCCAGTCACAAGAAAAACCATCGACCCTCACACACTGCCTCCTGCCACTAATCCAATTTTGGATCCAATGTGCCAAATTGCCGTGGATCCCACGGGCTCTTATCTTCTTGACCAGTATCCCATGCGGGACTTTGTCATAAGCCTTACTGAAGTCCATGTAGACAGTATCAACGGCACTACCCTCATCCACACACCAATCACCCCCAAGAAAACTGCAATCAAATTGGTCACACATGATCTCCCACTGACAAAGCCATGCTAACTATCAATGATTAATCCCTGCCTCTCCAAGTGGAGACTAATTCTGTCCCTCAGAAGTTTTTCCTATAATTTCCCTACCATTGATGTTAGGCTCACTGGCCTGTAATTCCCTGGTTTATACCTAGCACCTTCTTGAACAATGGTACTACATTAACTGTCCTCCAGTCCTCTGGCACATCCCCTGTGGCCGGAGCGGATCTGAAAATGTGTGTCAGAGCCCCTGCAATCTCCTCACTAGCCTGACACAGCAGTCTAGGAACCATCCCATCAGTGGCTGGGGTTATATTCACTTTTAACGCACTAAAACCGCTGGTACCTCCTCCCTCTCAATTCTAGTTTGTTGAAGTATATCACAATCCACCTGCCTAATTTATATGCCTATATCATCCTTCTCCATAGTGAACACAGGTGAAGAATATTCATTTGAAACCTCTCCTACATCTTCTGGCTCTACACACAGATTGCCACATTGGTCCCTACTGAGTCCTACTCTCTCCCTGGTTATCCTCTTGCCCTTAATATACTTATAAAACACCTTGGAATGTTCCTTTATTTTGCTCGCCAATGTTTTTCATGCCCCGTATTCACTCTCCTAATTTATTTTCTAATACCCACCTGCACTTCCTATACTCCTCTATGGCTTGCACTCTTTTTACTTCTTAGTATCTGCCAAAAGCCTCCCTTTTTTCTGAATCCATTCTTATATATCCCTTGACATCCAGAGTTCCTTGGGCTTGTTGGTCTCACCCTTGACCTTTACAGGAACATGTTGGCGTTGTACTCTCTCTATTTCCATTCGGAAAGTCTCCCAATCCTTTGATGTTCCTTTTCCGACAATAAGCTTGTCCACTTTGGCCAGATCCTCCATTATCATATTGAAATCGGCATTCCCCAAATTTTGATCCTTTATTTCCAGTCCATCTTTGTCCCTTTCCATGATTCCCTTAAATCTCACCGAATTATGGTTACTGTCATCAAAATGCTCTCCTACTGACACTGCTACCACTTGCGCGGCTACATCTTATCACTAGATTTTATCAAGCAGAGATTATCCCTTCAGACTCAATGCCACACTCACCAAACTCACAAGTTGTTCACTCTGTGCCCAGCTGCATTCCTTCAAAAGAAAAGATCTTGACATTTCTGAGAAAAGCATTCACGCATCAACAAGCCTCCAAATGTAAAGACAAGGCTCTCTCCAATACTTGAATGTCTGGCTTTGGTTAACTAAGGCTCAAAATATACAGGAATAGAGAGAGAGAGAGAGAGAGAGAGAAAATTATCCACATACGTTGGGATATGAATGTTATTGGCGAGTTGCCAAGTTTCGGGTTTTTTGTGACATTCGTTGCTGCAGTCAATGGCGACATGGTCAGATGCCAGTTAAAGTCATACATCTATTCATCGTTGAAGTGGCCTCTCATCTGGTGTTAGTACGTATGTGTGGTTGCTTATAATTACCTGAGATTAAAGTAAATGATTTTTGATTCGTGCCTGCTTTCTTGTAATAAGTAAATGAATTGAGTATGGTTTGTGTTTGCTACTTACACTTGCTGATTTTTAAGTAAAGAATAGTTTACACTGAAATCTTTGTCTTGAGTTGTCGGTTCCACAACTGAAATCTGTGAACTGTCAGGCAATCTGAACGTCTTACAGATAATTGGCGCCCGAACAGGGACCCGGTCACTGCAGACAATGGCAAAGCCAATGGCTGTGTAAGTGATGAAATATGTGACAGGGAGTTCCCCTCAGCATGGGGTGGATACGGGTTACTATAAATGGTGATGATCCAGTATTGGAGGCTGAACAGTGGATCCAAGGGTCCAGAAGTCAGAAAAGTTTAAGCGAATCCATTTGTTTATTGGCCTAGCAGAAGCAGGATCAATCTGATGAACGGGTAATGATCAAGTTACGGAAAGAAACAGAAGTAGAAATGGAACATAGAAACAGGCTCGAGGAAAAGTTAGAACAGGAGAATATGTTGTGTACTAAAGAACAACTTGAGATCCAGTGTATAAATAACCAGAATCAGAGCGATTCCTTCTCAATGATCTATCCAAACAGAGACGTCATTCAGAGCACGTAGAAAAGGTCATTGAGGACCTTAAGGTTTTGTTTAGGGTCACCCAGAAACAGGCTCGAGTAGGTAATGGTATCCAAACTGAAGTGGATTAAAGTGCGGGAGAGAAAGAGCGGAAAATATCTAAGTTAAGGCGAACCAATCTGAAAACTCAGCAAAGGAAAGGGAAACAGGGATTTGGAGAGCCAGGGATACCTACTGACATGATGATATAAAAGAAGAAATAAAGGAAACTTAAAGTTTTACCGACAAGGAAGCTATCAGCGTCTGTACCAAGAAAAATAAAATGCAAGATTTGCGGTGTGAAAGGAAAATTAAAGGACGCTGGAAGTTCACTTTGTTTGAGAGTGTGTGTTAAAGTGTGGACGTTTTCCTGAAGATGAATATTAAAACGTTACAGTATTCCTTTTGTCTGAATGACTGTTTTTGAAAGAGAGTGTCTGTAGTGTTTGTTTTAGCTCCACCCCCTCTTCTGTGAATGGAGCTGAAACGGTTTAATCCTGTCTTTTTCGAAAAGGAAAGTTTCTTATCAATTTATGTGAAGTGACCTAATTGCGTGCATCTGACAATTGGCTCTGCCTTCCTACAAACCTGTCAAGGAGCGAACCCTTTCCACTGACAGCTGGTTTTATTTTCATTCACTACAACTGAATGAAATTGATAGATATTGTACTTTATTCAATAAAAATTTATGAATGTTAAGTGAATATTTCTCCAAAATGACAGAAGTTCAGCAGGAACTGCCGAATTAGCCCATTGCTCATGAGGGAATCCACAATGGATCGTGTGTTGTTTCTTGTAAACAGGGGGCCAGATGAGTGTTGATGGTGCAAGATTACGAGGTGGGTAGACGACTACCCGTGCAATCAGCCGCAGCTTCGTAGACGGCCAAGAACCTAGTTAGAGACGAATTCTCCAGAAGTAATGGAGTCAGACCAGGGAAGTAATTTGACAGGTCACGTAATGCACGCCACCCTGAAATGCTTGGAATTGAAGGGAAATGTCATGTGAGCCACAGCCCACAATCATCGGGAATTCTGGAAAGTACTAACCATACATTGAAGTTGGCCCTGTTAAAGGAATTATACAAACCGCTCACTAAATGGGATGAGGTGCTTCCCCTAATCCTTACATAGTAACAAATCCAAAGGAACCGGTCACTGTCCTCATGAATTGGTAGCATGTAGAACCATTCGAACCCCCACACACCTATTCATAATCTCACTGATAAACAAAGTAAGGAGGTCACTTGGAAAACAA
Organism: Somniosus microcephalus; assembly: GCF_052327205.1. Lineage (NCBI taxonomy): Eukaryota > Metazoa > Chordata > Chondrichthyes > Squaliformes > Somniosidae > Somniosus > Somniosus microcephalus. The sequence continues at coordinate 41,013,854 of NW_028225184.1, read as the reverse complement.
TCCTGAGTGACCTGTGGGGAACTTTAAAAAGAACTGAATTGAGGGCCGCCAACACCATTTTGAAGGAACACAAACGCAACCGATTACACCTGGCTCTTAGTAAACCCCAAGAGTGGGAAGTAGAGAGCCAGGTACGAAACGATGGGATGGATGGAGTTTCTGATCCCCTCTGCAAGGGGCCATATCAAATTGTTGACAACGTTTTTCCTATGGTATACGCTTTTCAGTTACCTAAGAAAATCAAATGGTTTCATAGTAACCAGAGGAAGTTTTTCAGCCCACAAGCAGGTCAAGAACACAATAAGCCACGATCATGAGCATAGTGAGACTGAATCCGCTTCAATGGTATGAAGAAGAAGTTGTGCCTAATGGGACACCCCAGCCACTGAGGCGCCCTTGCCTGAATTGGCGTCGCCACAGTTACATTTATGATCCAGATGAAGGTGGACAGGACATAGGAGCTGTAGAATACTCCTTGCCCCAGGTCCAGAACCAACTCTTCTCCAAAGACGAGGCCAACCGACCCCTCGACGTATTAAATGAAATAAAAATACACACTTGAAGTAGAGTGGGGGGAGTGCAAATTTGCCCTTTGCAGAAAAGGAAAAGTAGGAAGTAACGTTTTGCTTTGTTTTAAAATAAACAACAGTATTGAGAATCTGAACTGTATAAAATTACATAATTATTCTGGCTAATGATCAGGATTCTGGTCAATCTCGAAGCTTCAACATTAACTTACATGGCATAATGGACCACCACTAACTATTTGCCCTATAATAATTCGATTGCAGTTTCCCCGGAGTCACCACTCGGGACACCACTGGAATACATTGCCCTACAGTACATCAAGGGTGATTTTTGTGGTGTATGTATCCGTTCCACCTTTAAGAGAACTATTTTAAGAGATGCACTACTTTATCTTGGCTGCTGTTTACTGTAATACCGGTGGTGACCACACCGGAATACAACTGCTGTGTAATGATTTATTGGGCAGTTCAGCCTGACCTTCGACTAGTAAAGACCTGTTGAATTTATTCTTGTGGTCTGTGTGCAGTGATTCTTATTAACAATAACTAGAACACACAGACTTAACAGTGGTGATGATGATGATCTTACCCTGCGGCAGAGATATATCCAAGGCAGTTTAACGGGCGTCGAAAAGAGGCATCCTCCCTCATCAGCCTGCTGAGAAAAGATTCGGGTCTGAAGAGCAAGGAAGAATCCTGACACGAAGCCTTCCATCAGCAACAGGCAGTGATCACCCCTTCTACCATGGAGGTGGGTAAACCGATCAGCGACGAGAAGCAAGTCGGCCACGTTGGCTGTGAAGTAGGGGAGGGAAAAACAGAGGATATAAGGGTGGAGAACTCGACCACGGCCGGGGAATAGAGCCGGACAGAAATGGGGCCAGAGGCGCTGAGACTGTGGCAGCGTAAGGCACGGGAGCCGTAGTGAATGCAAACGCAGCCGGTGTAAAAGACCGGGCTGCAAGCGGGCTGGGAGACGCAACAGTTTCGAGAGAGAGCTCGACCGCGACCGGGGGAAAAAGGCCGGGCAGCTAACGAGGCTGCAAGGCGCGGGAGAAAATAAAAATAATTTTAAATTTTTTTTAAAAACCGCGGAGAACTCAGCCGCAGCCGATGGAAAGGTCCGGACTGCAAGAGGGGCTGGGAGGCACGATTTGAGAACCGCTGGGGAGGGCGAACGCAGCAATAAGGCAATCGCCATTACAGCCAGCGGGGGAGAAAGGCAAACGTTGGAAGCCGCCATTTTCGTAGGCGGGGGAACAAGACAAGCGCGGGAAACCGCCATTTTGAAAAAAAAAATAAAAGAAAAATTTCTTTCTGTTTCTCAAGAAGATTGCAAGGATGCCTAAGCGTGGTAACATCAACGATTTCGATGCCGATGTTGAAGATTGGGCCACGTATGTAGAATGCATAGAGATTTATTGTAAGGCAAATAAAATATCAGATGATGATAAAGCACTAACCTTACTAAACTCAATGGGTGCGAAGACATACGGGCTATTGAAGCATCTTCTATCACCAGCTAAACCGGTGGATCAGGCTTTCGCTAATATTGTTGCTGTCCTGAGAAATCATTTGAACCCCACACCGCTGATGTTAGCGGAATGATTTAAATTTTATGCGAGAACGCAACTGAAAGAGGAAAGCAACGTGGAGTATTTAATTGAACTGTGTAATCTAGCAAAATACTGTCAGTTTGGGGAAAGACTGACAGAGGCACTGAGAGACAAATTCGTGTGTGGATTGTCGAAAGAAGGAACTACCAAAAGCGGCTGCTTGAAGAGAATGATCTTACACTTGATAAGGCTGTCACTATTGCAGCATCACACGAAGCCGCAGCGAGAGGCACTGCGGAAATGCAGCTTAAGGCAGCGGTACTCAGCGTAGATCAAATGGCTTTTGGTACAGCGAAATGTTATCATTGTGGAAAGACAACACAGGATCAGAACCAATGCTGGTTTAAAAATAAGGAATATAGAAAATGTGGCAAGCTTGGTCACATAGCTAAAGTATGCCGGTCAGGAAAGAAGACCAGCAACAAAAAGTCACCGCAGGAAAAGTGCAGAAAGGTACATAAGATGGTTGAGAAGAGTTCGGATGAACAGAATTCGGATTCAGACTCCAACAGCAAGGAACTGGGTAGTCTGAGAATTCACAATGTGAGTAAGGAAGCTGACCTACAAACTACCTGGGTCACACTTCAGATAGCAGGAATCCAAGTGAAGATGGAATTGGACACCGGATCGGCGTTGACGGTCATGAATAAGCAAGATTACAAAAGGCTATTCACACATATTCCCCTACGGGATACAGAGATAGTATTGCAGACATACACGGGGCAAAGAGTATACACCATCGGAAAGATAAAAGTCAAGGTGGTACACAAGGGCAAAGAACACCAAGGAATGGACTTATATGTACTACCTGAGGGAGGTCCACCACTTCTGGGACGGGAGTGGATCAGGAAAATAAATATGGACTGGCACTCCCTAAAAGCAATAACTGTAGATTCCGGAAAAAAAGATGTCAAACCTGAACGATTGTCCAGAATATTGGATGATGCTAAAGAGGTGTTCCAACAGGGACTGGGAACACTGAGAGGAATTGCGGCAAAAATCAAGATTGCAGAATATGCAAACCCAACATTTTTCAAAGCCTGACCGGTACCTTATGCGATACGACCTGCTGTGGAAGCTGAGCTGGAAGGGCTAGAACGTTCAGGAGTACTGTCTAAGGTGGACTGGAGTGAGTGGGCCACGCCCATTGTTCCCATCATGAAGCGTTCATCGAGTAACAAGCCAGGGGAACCGGGGAATTTCCGCATCTGTGGAGACTTCAAGTTCACGGTTAATCCGGTGCTTCACATGGTGCAATATCCACTTCCACGGATTGAGGATATCTTTGCTTCTTTGTCTGGTGGGAAACACTTCACCAAGATAGACCTGTCGCAAGCGTACTTACAGATGGAAGTTGAGGAAGAGTCGCGCCAGTATCTCACAATCAACACGCACAGAGGCTTGTATCGATATAATAGACTGGTTTTTGGAGTGGCTTCGGCTCCAGCAATTTGGCAGAGGGCCATGGAGCAGGTATTACAGGGAATTCCAAGCACTCAATGTTACTTGGACGATATCCTGATTACAGGAGATGACGATGAGGAACACCTTGCAAATTTGAAACTGGTGCTCACCAGATTGAAGGAATATGGACTTCGAGTTAATCGCCAGAAATGTGAGTTCTTTCAGAAACGGATCTCGTACTGTGGTCATGTCATTGGCCAGGAGGGGCTGCACAAGTCACCTGACAAGATCGAAGCTGTTGTGAAGGCTCCCGCTCCGGAAAATGTATCCCAGTTAAGGTCGTTCCTATGGTTGATTAACTATTACCATAAGTTTCTGCCAAATCTATCCATGGTGCTGCACCCGCTGAACGCTCCTTTGCAGAAGGAAGTACCATGGAAGTGGAGCGAGGACTGTAAGAAGGCCTTTCACAAAAGCAAGGCATTGAGCACCTCAGAGGAAGTGTTGGCTCACTTCAACCCAACGCTACCTATTCGTTTAGCTTGTGATGCTTCTCCTTATGGTATTGGAGCAGTACTCTCACACAAGTTGCCAAATGGCTTGGAAAGGCCAGTCGCATTTGCATCCAGATCATTGACCTCCGCTGAGCGCAACTATGCTCAGATAGATAGGGAGGCTCTCAGCCTTGTGTGGGGAGTATTGAAGTTTAATCATTACCTGCAGGGCCAGAAGTTTACACTGCTGACAGACCACCAGCCGTTGGTATCCATTTTTAACCCTAAGAAGGGTGTTTCGGTGATGACAGCACAGAGGCTCCAGAGATGGTCCTTTTTCCTAGGGGCACATCAATATCAGATAGAATTCAAAGGTACAAAGCAGCATGGTAATGCTGATGGGCTGTCACGCCTGCCACTACCTACTGAGGAGGAGGCACCGACGGTTGACCCGGTGGAGTTATTTCACTCGACCATCATCGAATGTTTACCTGTCACCAATGCAAATATTGAAAGGGAGACTAGGAATGATCCGACACTGTCCCGGTTCTACGAATTGACAGTAAAGGGATGGCCAGCCCATGGTGATCCACTGTTACCGGCATTTTCAGCAAGACAAGAACAGCTGTCCATCTGTCAGGGAACATTGATGTATGGAACAAGGGTGATTATCCCTCCTAAGTTAAGAGAGAGAGTTCTAAAAGAACTACATGAAGGTCATCTGGGGGGAGTCAAGATGAAAAGCCTTGCTAGGGCTTATGTGTGGTTGCCGGGTATCGACCAACAGATAGAGGATCTGACGAAAAGCTGCTCAGGGTGCCAAAAAGTCCAAAATGCACCACCAGTTGCACCGCTGCATCCATGGGAATGGCCTTCAACCCCATGGCAACGTGTACATATTGACTTTGCTGGTCCATTCATGGACTCCATGTTTTTAATTGCGGGGGACGCACATTCTAAATGGCCAGAAGTGATTAAAATGACTACCACTACCTCGGAGAAGACGATCGCGGTGCTAAGAACGATATTTGCAAGAAATGGATTGCCAGAGCAAATATGATCAGACAACGGACCACAGTTCGTGGCAGAGGAATTCCAGAAATTCCTGAAGAAGAATGGGGTGAAACATTATACCTCTGCCCCATTTCATCCAGCTAGGAATGGGCTGGACGAGAGGTTTGTACAGACGTTCAAAAAGGCAATAAAGGCCATGAGCGAAGATCAGATTCCACTGCAACACAAGGTGGACAATTTCCTACTGGCATATCGAAACGCCACCCATGCAACAACAAACCAAAGTCCTGCCATGATGTTCTATAACAGGAGGTTGCGGTCCAGGTTGGACTTGTTAAAACCAAATGTGCGGAGGGAAGTCGAAAACAAACAGTTCCAGCATATCAATAACAAGCCCACTCGGAGTTTTGAAATAGGACAACCGGTGTTAGCCAGGGACTATAAAAACGAGAAATGGCAATCTGGAACAATTCGGGCCAGACAAGGACCCCTGATGTACACGGTAGATGTTGGTGAAAACGTAATGCGACGTCATGCTGACCAACTGGTGGGATCGAGAACAAGGGTCGAGCCCATGGTTACAACAGAGACAACCGTGGAGGAAGTTAGAGAACCTGAAGCATCTACCTCAGAAGTGAATATACCTGATGATGATGTCCTATCCATAGGGGATCAACTAGATGAGTCACCCCAGCAACGAGAACCAGAGACCCCTGAAAGGCGTTATCCGTCTCGGATCAGGGGGCCTCCTCAGAGACTGAATCTGTGAACTGTTTTTACATGAAGTTGTGTATATATGTTATTATATTATGTTAAATGGGGAATATATACTGTTAAGCTAAAAAGGGAGGATTGTGGTGTATGTAACCGTTCCACCTTTAAGAGAACTATTTTAAGAGATGCACTACTTTATCTTGGCTGCTGTATACTGTAATACTGGTGGTGACCACACCGGTATATAAGTGCTGTGTAATGATTTATTGGGCAGTTCAGCCTGACCTTCGACTAGTAAAGACCTGTGGAATTTATTCTTGTGGTCTGTGTGCAGTGATTCTTATTAACAATAACTAGAACACACAGACGTAACAATTTTCATCCTGCGTGCTCAGGGGCAGCATGGGTTATCACTGAAGAGGGCCAGGAATGTGGGAAGTTTATTCTTAAAATGCCTTGATGGCACCACCGGGCCCAGGGTGCAGAATTATGTAACCATTCGAAGGCACTATCAGTTGGGAATGCTCGCAAAAATGTAGGAAGCCCGACCCAATCCCGAGCAGTGGGAGACACTCTGTTATGTTGGACACGGTGGTGACAGGAGCACGAGGGTATCTATGGATGCATAAATCCTTCGGGGACAATGGCCCAGAAATTTGGGTCAGGGGATTGCCGTGGGTGCACTTACCTAGCGCACCGGCAGTTGAGCTGTAGGGTCGCGTGGAGTTCCGCTCCGGGGCCTGGCCGAGCTGCCAGCGCGTTGTGCTTGCATGTCCCAGGGGCGTAGTTAGTGCGATGCTTCCCCTGGGATCACGTGAGCCATGGGCATCCAATCAGAGAAGGGAAAAGATCTTTCATAAGATTGACAGGAGGATCTGTCAAAACTTGTAAACACTACGGGCCCCAAAATAGCAGTAAACCTTCAAATATTTTTTTTTTAAATCACACTTTTTAAATAAACTATAAATTACATAAAAAAACTTTTTAAACAATAAGTTAAATTTTTGAAAAAAATAATTTTATATTCTAACTGGGCTAAAAATAAACTTACCTTGCTTTAAAGTATTTAAAAATAATAAATCTGCAGAATTTTTTTTTTTAATTATAATTAATTGACCACTTACCCTGTAAAAAGCAGGCCTTATGCCTGCTTTTTAAATGTGTTAATCCTGCAGACTTAACCTCGCGAGAAAAGCTGCAAAAAAAACCTAAGTTCAAAGCGCACACGCAGCCTCACCCATGCACACGTTCTGCCTTTCAGAGGGTCGGTAGTGCCGGCGGCCCCCGCATGCGCAGTGCATGCAGGAAACCGACACATCCATTCAACCTACGGGTGAGTACCCCGTGCGTACTCACCCGTGGGGTCCCGAATTTCTGGGCCCATATCAAATCTTAGTTTTGTATATGCAGAGCCGCTTTGTGGAGCTCTCCTCCACTGGATAGGTGGCAATAGTATCCAGATGTTTGGAATAGATGACAGGGGTCTCTATCAATGATTCCCCTACTTAAGAAAGGAGGGAGACAGAAAGCAGGAAAGTATAAAACAGCTAGCCTAATATCTGTCGTAGGGACAATGCTGAAGTCCTTCATTTAGGAAGCAGTGGCAGAGCATTTGGAAAAGCATAATGCAGTCAAGCAGTGTTAGCATGGTTTTATGAAAGGGAAGTCATGTTTAACAAATTTGCTGGAGCTCTTTGGGGAGGTAACGAGCAGGGTGGACAAAGGTGAACCAGTGGGCGTGTTGCATTTGGAGTTCCAGAAGGCATTCGATAAGGTGCCACATAAAAGATTACTGCATAAGATAAGAGCTCACGGGGTTGGGGATAATACATTAGCATGGATAGAGAATTGGCTAACAACAGAAAGTAGAGAGCCGGGGTAAATGGATAATTTTCCAGTTAGCAAACGATAACTAGTGGAGTGCCACAGGGATCGGTGCTGAGTACACAAGTCTTTACAATCTACATTAATGACTTGGCTGAAGGGTCCCAGTGTAATTTAGCCATGTCTGCGGATGATACAAAGATGGGTGGGAAAGCAAGTTGTGCAGAGGATGCAAAGAAACTGCAAAGTGATATAGACAGGCTAAGTGAGATGGGCAAAAATTTGGCATATGGAGTATAATGTGGGAAAGTGCGTGGTTTTCCACTTTGGCAGTAGAAACATAACAGCAAATTATTATTTAAATGGAGAGAGTTTACACATTGCTACAGTTCAAAGGGACCCGGGGTCCTCGTGCATGAAACACAAAAAGTTAGCATGCAGGTACTGCAAGTAATTTAAAAGGCAAATGGAATGTTGTCCTTTATTGCAAGAGGGTTGTTGTATAAAACAAGGGCAGTCCGGCTACAACTGTACAGGTTATTGGTGATTTAGTTATTGTTCAGGCGGTGATTGTGTTATACTTATTACAAATAACTCGCAGATGCACCTATCAACGACAGCCTTGGTAGATGTGACCATCAGAGAGTCATTGTGGAGACGACGTCCCGTCTTCCCACTGAGGACACTCTCCATCGTGTTGTTTGGCAGTAGCACCTTGCTAAATGGGATAGATTCAGAACAGTTCTAGCACCTCAAAACTGGGCATCCATGAGGCACTATGGGCCATCAGCAGCAGAATTGTAGACACCACAATCTGTAACCTCATGGCCCAGCATATCTCTCACTCTACCATTACCATCAAGCCAGGGGACCAAACCCAGTTCAATAAGGAGTGTAGCAGAGTATGCTGGGAGTATCACCAGGCATACATAAGAATGAGGCGCCAACCTGGGAAAGCTGCAACACAGGACTAAATGCATGGTGGTGGACCATTAAGCAACTAACGGCAGGTGGAGGCTCCATGAATATCCCCATCCTGAAAGATGATGGAGCCCAAGACGTGAGTACAAAAGACAAGGCTGAAGTATTGTCAACCGCCTTCAGCCGGAAGTGCAGATTGGATGATACATATCAGACTCCTACTGAGATCCCCACCACCACAGAAGCCAGGCTTCAACCAATTCAATTCACTCCACGTGACATCAAAAAATGACTGAGCACACTGGATACAGCAAAGGCTGTGGGCCTGGACAACATCCCGGCTATTGTGCTGAAGATTGTGCTGCAGAATTAGCTGCGCATCTAGCCAAGCTGTTCCATTGCAGCTACAACATTGGCATGTATCCAACAAAGTGGAAAACTACCCAGGTTTTTCCTTTCCAGAAAAAGCAGGAAAAATCTAACACGGCCGTTTACCGCCCCATCAGTCTACTCTCAATCAACATCAAATGATGGAAGGTGTCATCGACAGTGCTATTAGGTGGCACTTACTCACCAATAACCTGCTCACTGGTGCCCAGCTTCGGTTCCGCCAAGACCACCCGGCTCCCGACCTCATTACTGCCTTGACCCAAACATGAACAAAGTAGCTGAATTCCAGCGGTGAGGTGAGAATGACTAGCCTTGACATCAAGGCTGCATTTGACCGAGAGTGGCATCAAAGATCCCTAGTGAATTAGATGTCATTGGGAATCTGGGGGGAAACGCTCCACTGGCTGGAGTCATACCTAGCACAAATGAAGATAATTGTGGTGGTTGAAGTGAAGGGATAATTACTAGTCCGAGCCGCGTCCGGGCCGCCCCGCATTAGGCGTATTCCCCAGACATTCACTTTCAACTAAGTTAGAGATAGCTACAACCTAAAAGATGCTTAATTGAGCCTAAAGGTCCAGACTATCTCTCCCTAAAGGAAAGGAACGACCTGAAGATGTTACTGTCCTCCAGATAGCATTTTTAATCAGGTTAACTAGACTGTAACATTCCAGTTATTATGAGGGTCCGGAAATCTCCCCCAGAATTCTGCAACTCCTCACCAAAGAGTGTACAGAGACTGAGTTTGAGAGTTTAATACAGAAGTACTCTGTGAGTCAATTCTAGAAATAAAGAGTTATTAAAGAACCGACATGTAATTACAGCTGGTGATTCAATCGCAACTTTAACAGTTCCAAAACCAAATAGCCTTCAATTCTTATTCTCAGAGATCCTTATTCTCAAATCTTAACTTCGTTACATTTTTACATTTCTTAGTCTATATTCCAGGATATCCACCAAAACCAAATACCTTTGATACCCGAGACCCAAAGGTTTGCAGGTTTACAGAGCCTGCCTCTGAAGCCGACAATCACTTTGCCCCTTACAGCGAATTCACTCTTCATATTCGAAAATTCTATATTTTTACCATTTTTCAGTAGTATAACCTGTGAGATTTTCTGCTGATGTAAGCTAATTATCTCTAATCATTATTCTGTTGACACCTGCTATTATTAAGGTCAGTTCAGCTTGTAGCATTCAGTCTCGTGACTCTCCTTTAGGTGTTCAAAAATTATCATATAAACAATGTGACAGCAGCGATACTCTTTGATGTCATTCTCACGAAGGACTTCCTTTTGTATCTTTTTACAACATGTAAATTATAAACACTTCAACTGGGTACATCAATGTCTTCTTAGATACCTCATTTGGTTGTAACACAGATTTCCTGTCTCCGTATTTCATTTGATGTCATATTAATGAGGGCAAATATTTATTTAATTTTCTGTTTTTCTGTTTCCCGAAGTGATGGTTTATGACTCCATAACATTATACCATTGTGTACTTTCCAAAACTTCATACATTTCGGAAGCTCTAACCCTCTGCTTCAATAGGGCTATTGTTCCAGTGATAACAACTTATCTTATCTCAAAAAACTGTATGCCGTTTACAGCTTTTCCATCGTTGAGGCTTTTAGATTATCAAGCCCAGTTTGTCATGTTTATTAAGGGTACAATTTTTTATAGGATGCTGTATCTTTCTGAATATGGCCATTCCCTCACAGAGGTTCAGTCATCACAGCCTCAGGACTTCACTGCATGAGTTCCTCAGGGCAGTGTCCTAGGCCCAACCATCTTCAGCTGCTTCATCAATGACATTCCATCCAACATAAGATGAGAAATGATAATGTTCGCTGATGACTGCACAGTTTTTCTTCCATTCACAAAACCGCAGACAATGAATCAGTCCATCCTCGCATGCAACAAGACCTAGACCATGTTCAGGCTTGGACTGATTAATGGCAGGTAACACAAGCCACAGTAGTGCCAGGGAACGATTATCTTCAACAAGCGAGAGTCTTATTAACGATGCTGGACATTCAACTGCATTACCATCACCGAATCCCCCACCATGAGCAATTGGGGGTCACCAGAGACCAGAAGCGTGTCGTGCTGCATATAGGCACCAACGCTATAGGAAAAAGCGGGATGAGGTCCTAATAGCTGAATATAGGGAGTTAGGAGGTAAATTTAATAATAGGTGCTCAAAGGTAGTAATCTCAGGAATGCTACCAGTGCCACGTGCTAGTAGAGTAGAAATAGAAGTATATTTCAGATCAAACCGTGGCTAGAGGAGTGGAGCAAGGGCGATGGATTCAAATTCCTGGGGCATTTGAACCGGTTCTGGGGGAGGTGGGACCAGTGCAAACTATACGGTTTGCACCTGTGCGGGAACGGTACCGATATCCTAGGTGGAGTGTTTGCTAGTGCTGTTGTGGAGAGTTTAAACTAAAATGGTAGAGGGTTGGGAACCTGTGCAGGGAGACAGAGGACAGTGAAGTAAGGATAGAAACAAAAGACAGGAAGGAAAAAAGCCAAAGTGGAAGGCTGAGAAATCAAAGGTGTAAATCAAAGAGAGCCACAGTAAATAATAATTCTAAAAGGACTAATTGTGTTAAAAAAAATCAAGGCTGAAGTCTTTGGCCTAGAAATTCAGTCTAGCCACTTTTGGGGTGGTAAAGTCGGGCGGCCGCTAAAGTAAGCGCCCGCCGGAAAGTGGAGGCCACATCGCCGAAATTCAGTAGCTTTGGCCAAGCAGTTTGGCGAGCGCTAAAACTGGCGTTGCACACCTATCATTGGGCGCTAAGCCGGCGGTGTGGACTGATAACGCCGAGGCCGGGCGCAGCGCAGGTGCGGCCATGTTTTGATTGACAGCAGACACCCTGATGCCGGCCAGCTCTTAAAGGGGGAAGGGTCGACTTTGTCTGCTGCCACGCCCTGGATAGTGGAGCCCTGCAGCTAGGCCTGAACACTGCTGGTGGACCCAAATAGCGCCTGAAGCCATGCAGAAGGCCCGTGAACGAGCGCAGTGCTTCTCAGAGCATGCTTTGAGGGTGCTGCTTAGGGGGTTGGAATAGAACAGAGAGATCTTGTGCCCGGACAGTGGGAAGAATGCTCCCAGGAGGCAGTACAGGAGAGCCTGGAGGGAAATCGCCCTGAGGGTGTCAGCCAACAGCGATGTCCCCAGGACTGGTGACCAATGCCGCAAGAAGTACAACGACCTCACTCGGTTGGTCAGGGTGAGTACCCTTTCCAGTTTACTCCTCATCCTTGCATGTGCACCTCACATTATGGGCAAAGGGACCTCAAAGGCCTAATGGCCAGCCCTCCTCCCGCAGCTATGGCACTGGCATGATCATCAATAGCACTTTCTGCACTTTACACACTGGCCAAGCTATTCGACCATGGGAGGCAGTGCACACAACAACAGGGCACCACACTGGCCAAGTTATTCGACCATGGGAGGCAGTGCACACAACAACAGGGCACCACACTGACCAAGCTATTCCACCATGGGAGGCAGTGCACACAACAACAGGGCACCAAACTGCACTTAGAGGCCATCCCTTCTCTTGCAGGCCAAGCTGGCACAGAATCTGAGGATCCGCACTGTCACTGGGGGAGGCCGTACCCATTTCCAGGAGCTCAGTGACCTGGAGGAGCACGTGGCTCGACTCATGCGTGCGCGGGTGGTTGGCCCCGTCGCTATTGGAGATGCCGACCCTGTGCTGGGCCCCAATGGTAAGGACATGACCGTTTGCACCTCTCTCGTTCCCCTTGCTCTTCAGATCTACATCCTTTGCCACTGTCCGACCAATGTGCATAATGCCACCAATCATGCCTCCCTCGCTGACACCCTGTCCTCACTCTAAATCTACTCTTGTGCCTTCCTGCTTTCAGCTGGTGAGGAGGAGGTCCCTGAAGCTGCGAGTGTCAGTCCCTCGGAAGAGGAGGACGAGGAGAACCAAGAGGAAGGCGGCACATCGGGATAACCCTCATCCGCGCCATGGGATGGAAATGGAGGGGACACGTCTTGCCTGGAGGAGAGCCAGGGGGAAGTGTTGCAGGGGGGTGTAGCTCCTGGGCCCAGTGGCGTCCTGGCACGCGGGAAGGATCGGGCAGCTCGGCGGCCTTCTCCACAGAGGGGGGAAGTGTTGCAGGGGGGTGTAGTTGCTGGGCCCGGTGGCGTCCAGGCACGCGGGAAGGGTCGGGCAGCTCGCCGGCCTTCTCCCCAGAGGGAGAGTCCGGCCTCCAGTCCGGAAAGGGCCCTCACCCAGGAGGTGCGCTTCATTGATGAAATGTCCGTAGCCTCGGAGAGGCGCCACAACGAGTTCATGGGGGTTGTGGGACAGTTGCCTCAGGCCATTGAGTCCCTGGTTCATAGTGTGGCCGATTTCGGGGACTCACAGGCCAGGGGTGTCGAACAACTCACGGCAGCACAGGACGCGAGTCGACAGTTCATGAGTGGTGCCGTGCAGACACTGGCTGATCTGATGCGGGCACAGACCAGGGCAGTTCGGGCACTCACTTCTGCCACACTCGCTGTGTCACAGAAGCATTGCCAGGGCACCCGCCGCCCTGATGCAGCACAGCGGTCTGGCCTTCACCAGATTGCTGCGCTTGCTGCAGTGCCAGCCCGGCCGAGTGCCAGTGTCTCTGGCGACCAGCGAGCGCCTGGCATCAGGCAGCTTGCCCCCATTGATGCAGCCGCCACTGCCACTCCCCCAGCCAAGCTGTGACGAACTGCTGGAAAGACTGATGCTGCCCAGCCACAGCTGCAGCAGTCAGCAGCCGGCCCCTCCAGGGCCGGACCTCGTCTAGGCCGACCCCAAGGGCATCTGCCATCACGCATTGTGCCCCTCAGGAGCCTTCCCCCAGCCTTGCAACACCCACAGGGCCTAGGTTGAGGCGGAGCAACAGGTCGGGCAGGGGCCGCAGAAGCCTGCACAAGGACTCGCCCTGTCAGCACACCAAGTAGAGTGTGTTGCCAACTGTTTTTTTATATGGGGGTGTTTGTGTTCTGTATGGGGGGGGCTTATTTTGCTAAGGCCGAAGATGAAGGCAAATGTTTTTTTATATGGAGGTGTTTGTGTTCTGTATGGGGGGGTTTGTCTTGGTTAGGCCGAGGATGAGGCCAATTGGATGGACAAGTTTTGTTATTCCTCCCCAGGTTGTGGGAGTGAGAGATGTTTGTGACTGTTTTTTGGGGGTGTTGTCTGTTTTTGTGTTTCATGTGGGAAGGGCCCTGAGTTTGTTAAATAAAGCTTTTTATTTATTCAGCTTGTCCAGGTGTCATGTTTCAAGTGGTTGTTGCGTTAACCGGCTGAGGGCTTGCGGAGCGGCTGCATTCAGGTGCGTTCATTGCCACAAGCCATTCCCTGACAGGGAGCCTAGAAGTGTCGTTCAATAAGCCGCTGGCGGACGGCCCTTGGACCTTGTGGCTCCCTCCTGGGCTGGTACTCCTCTTCCTCCTCCTCCTCCTCATTGTCCTCCTGCTCGTCCTCCTGAGGTGGTGGTCCAACGTGAGGTGGCAGTGCCTGAGTCCTGCGGATAGCCAGGTTGTGCAGCATGCAGCAAATGACGACGAACTGGGAGACTCTATCCGGCGAATACTGGAGAGATCCGCCGGAACGATCCAGGCAGCGGAACCGTTGCTTGAGGATGCCAATCGTTTACTCTATGATGTTCCTTGTGGCTTGATGGCTTTCGTTGTATGCCTCTCCGCAGGGGTCCTGGGCGCGCGGAGCGGGGTCATGAGCCATGTACACAAAGGGTAGCAGTTGTTCCCAATAAGCCATCCCCTTGGTGGAGGCTGTGCCTCGAACATGTCAGCCACAGTAGTCTGGCGCAGGATAAATGCATCGTGGCTGCTTCCTGGAAAGCGGGCATTAACAGCTAGGATGCGCTACCTTTGGTCACACACCAGCTGTACATTGAGGGAATGGTAGCACTTCCAGTTGCGGTAATCCTCGGCATTGTCGATAGGTGCCCGCATAGCCACATGCGTGCAGTCAATGGCGCCCTGCACCATGGGGAAGTCGGCGATCCTGGCAAATCCGACTGCACGCTGCTCCTGCCTCTCTAGGGTCATGGGAAAGGAGATGAATTGGTGTCTCCTTGCGAAAAGGGCATCGGTGACCTGCCAGATGCAGCGATGCACGGCGAACTGGGAAATGTTCGCTATGTCCCCAGCAGCGGCTTGGAATGAGCCGCTTGCATAAAAGTTCAGAGCCACCGTGACCTTCACTTCCACCGACAGAGACGTCCTGCACATCAGCTGTGGATGCAGATCTCTGTGAAGCAGCTGGCAGATCTCTGCAACCACCTCCCTTCTGAAGCACAGCCTCTTAACACAATGCGCGGCACTCATGGTGAGATAGAACACCTGCTGCCGGTATTCCCTGAGTGGGTAAGGCCTACATTGCCGACGCCTGATGGCCCCTCTGCGTCTAGGCATGGCTGGCCCTCACACACAGCGTCTGCGAGCCCTTTGCACATAATGCTGGAACTGAGGGTTGGAACCCCATGCAGCCCCCATAATAAACTTGCAAACAGTGAAATCACAAAGAGTCAAATGTCCAAGCTCTGGCCAGAAGCCAAAAATACCTCTCCTATGTTGTCCCAAATCAGTAAGGTCTGTTCCTTGGTCTCTGTCCAGAAATCCAAAGCACTCAAGTCATTGCAGCAAAATGGCTGGCCTTTATAGTTCAGTGTAAGTGCCCTTTAATTAGCGCTCCCCGAGGGCCACAGGGCCTCTGCTGTGTTCCACTTCACAGCTCTTAACAGCGCCACGCCCACATTGGGCTTGCGCCACTGAATTTCTGGTGCAGTCACATCCTTCCTATAGTGTGGTGACCAGAACTGCACATGGTATTCCAGCTGTGGCCGAACCAGCGTAAAGCTCCTTCATAACCTCCCTGCTCTTATAGTCTATGCCTTGGCTAATGAATGCAAGTAACCCATATGCCATTTTAAAAACCTTATCTACCTGTCCTGCTGCCTTCAGGGATGCACCATGTACATGCACACCAAGGTCCATCTCATCCTCTGTTCTTCCTAGGGTCCTACCATTCATTGTGTATTCCCATGCCTTATTATTATTCTCAAAATGCATCACCTCACACGTTTCAGCGATAAATTCCATTTGCCACTGTTCTGCCCATCTAACCAACCCGCCTATATCGTCCTGTAGCCTGAGGCTTCCCTCCTCACTATTTACAACTCCACCAATTTTCGTTTCATTTGCGAACTTAATGATCATACCTCCTACCTTCATATCTTAATCATTAATGTACACAACAAATAGCAAAGTACCCAGCGCCAATCCCTGCAGTGCACCACTGGATACAGGCTTCCAGTCGCAAAAACAACCTTAGACCATCATCGACTGTCTCCTGCCACTAATCCAATTTTGGATGCAAT
The DNA here is from genome assembly GCF_052327205.1 of Somniosus microcephalus. Taxonomy (NCBI): domain Eukaryota; kingdom Metazoa; phylum Chordata; class Chondrichthyes; order Squaliformes; family Somniosidae; genus Somniosus; species Somniosus microcephalus. Next base: position 40,997,529 of record NW_028225184.1, on the reverse strand, counting down.
GTGCCAAATCACCCTGGATCCCATGGTCTCTTATCTTCTTGAGCATTCTCCCATGTGGGACATTTTCAACAGCCTTGCTGAAGTTCATGTAGACTACATCAACTGAACTACCCTCATTCACACACCTAGTCACACCCTCGATAAATGCAATCAAATTGTTAGACATGATCTCCCCCGGACAAAGCAATGCTGACTATCCTTGATTAACCCTTACCTCTCCAATTGGAGAATAATTCTGTCCCTCAGAATTTATTCCAGTAATTACCCGACCACTGATGTTGGGCTCACTGGCCTGTAATTCCCTGGTTTATCCATACTAACTTTCTTGAACAATGGTTCTACGTCAGCTGTTCTCCAGTCCTCTGGCACCTCCCCTGTGGCCAGAGAGGTTCTGACCATTTATATCAGACCCCCTGCAATCTCCTCCCTTTACTCACACAGCAGCCTGGAATACATCGCGTCAGGGCCTGGGGATTTATCCACTTTTATGTCTGCTTAAATGGCTAGCACCTCCTCCCTCTGAATACTCATTTGTTCAAGTATATCACAATCCCCCTGCCTAATTTCTATGCCTACATCACCCTTCTCCATAGTGAACACAGATGCAAAATATTCATTTAAAACCACAACTACATCTTCCGGCTCTCTACACAGATTGCCACTTTGGTCCCTAATGGGCCCTACTCTTTACCTGGTTATCCTCTTCCATTTAATATACTTATAAAAACACCTTGGGATTTTCCTTTATTTTGCCCGCCAGTGTTTTTTCATGCCCCCTCTTTGCTCTCCTTATTTCTTTTTTAAGTAGGCCCCTGTCTTTTCTATACTCCTCTAGAGCTTCCACTTTTTTAGTCCTTTGTACCCACCAAAAGCCCCCCTTAATTCCTAATCCAATCTTATATATCGCTTGACAGCCAGGATTCATTTGGCTTTTTGAACCCACCCTTGACCTTTACAGGAACACGTTGGCGTTGTACTCTCCTTATTTCCTTTCTGAAAGACTCCCATTCCTCTGATGTGGATTGTCCTACAAGTAGCTGATATCAGTCCACTTTGGCCAGATCCTGCCTTTTCATATAAAAATCGGCCTTCCCCCAATTTATAATCTTTATTTCCGGTCCATGTTTCTGCTTTTCCATGACAACCTTGAATCTCACCGAATTATGGAAACTGTCACCAAAATGCTCTCCTACTAACACTTCTACCACTTGCCCGGCTACATTCCCTAGATTTAGGTCCAGTTACCGCCCCCTCTCTTGGTGGACTTTCTACATGCTGGCTGAAAAAGCTCTCCTGGATGCACATTAAGAATTCCGCCCCTCTAAGCCTTTCACAGTCGGTCTATCCCTGTTAATATTGGGTAAGCTGAAATCCCCTACTATTATTGCCCTAATATTTCTACACTTCTCTGATATTTGCTTACATATCTGTTCCTCTATCTCCCCCTGATTGTTTGGGGGCCTATAGTACACTCCCAGCAAAGTGCTGGCACCATTCTCGTTTGTAAGTTCTACCCATATGGCCACATTAGAGGAACCTGCTAAGAAATCATCCCTCCATACAGCAGTAATTGACTCCTTGATTAATATTGTGACAAGCCCTCCTCTTTTACACACCCCTCTGTCTCGCCAGAAAATTCTATACCCCGGAATATTCAGCTGCCAGTCCTGCCCCTCCCTCAACCATGCCTCTGTGATAGCAACAATTTCCTACCCCCATTGTTGCACCAACACCTTCAATTTAGCTGCCTTACTCGCAAGACTCCTCGCCTTAATACAAATGACACCCAGCCTTGACATACACCCTTGTGCCATTACATATTTGCTCTGCCTTACAGGATGACTTGTTTTTTCCTCTATATTTGGCTGTGCAGCAACCCCTTCTATAGCTGCACTCCGTATCCCATCCTTCTGTCAAGTTATTTTAAACCACCCCCCAACAGTACTAGCAAATTTCCCTACAAGGATTTTGGTCCTGTTCCGGTTCAGGAGCATCCCTTCCGACTTGTTCAGGTCCCACCTTCCGCAGAAGCAGACCCAGTGATCAAGGAAACTTAAGCCCTCCCTCCTGCACCAACTCTTTAGCCACACATTCATCAGCTCTATCCTCCTATTCCTATACTCACTAGCACTTGGCACCGGGAGAAATCCAGAGATTACAAACTTTGAGGACCTGCTTTTAATCTGCTACCTAGCTCCCTAAATTCTTATTGCAGTACCTCATCCCTCTTTCTACCCATGTCCTTGGTACCAATGTGAACCATGGCTTCCGATTTTCACCCTCCCCCTCAAGAATGCCCTACAGCCGTTCAGTGATATCATTGACCCTGGCAGCAGGGAGGCAAAATACCATCCCGGAGTCACGTCTGCAGCCACAGAAATGTTTATCTGTTCCCCATACGTTCGAATGACCTATCAGTATTGCTCACCAAATCTTTTTCCTCCCCATCTGTGCAGCTGAGCCACTGCTAGTGCCACGGAATTGGCTCTTGCTGCATTCCCGAAGAACAATCTCCCCCATCAGTATCCAAAGCAGAAAATATGTTGGTGAGGGAGATGGACCCAAGGGACTCCTGCACTACCTTCCTAGTTCTTTTACTCTGTCTGGCGGTCACCCATTCCCTGTCTGCCTGTGCACTGTTTATCTGCGGTGTGACCACCTCGTTAAACATGTTATCCACGAAGATCTCAGCTTTGCGGATGCTCCGCAGTGACCCCAGCCACAGCTCCAGATCCGAAAGGCGGATTTCGTCTAGCTGCAGCTGGAGACACTTCCTGCACACATGTTCGCCCTGGACACAGAAAGTGTCCCTGACTTCCCACATAGCACAGGAGGAGCACTCCACACAGCCGAGTTGCCCTGCCATGCCCTACTCTTAATTTACTCCCTTTACTTTCTTTAAATTAAAGAATAATGGCCCAGTAATTCGGGTCCCAACACGTGAGTATGGACGGAGTACCCACGCGTGGACCCGATGGAAGTGCCAGTTTCTTTCATGCATCGCGCATGTGTGGGAAACCGGCATTTCCGGACCTCTGAACGAACGTGTGCGCAAGGGAGTCTCTGCGTGCGCTTTGCACTTACGTTTTCTTTTGCAGATTTTTCCGTGAGTGTAAGTCTTTAGATTTTAGAAATGTAAAAATCGGGCATAAGGACTGCATTTTAAAAGGTAAGTGGTCCAATAATTAAAGTTAGAATTTTTTTTCCACAGGTTTATTATTTTAGTAGAATTTACAGTAAGGTAAGTGTATTTTTGGACCCGATTTCGTGAAAAAAAATGTTTTCCGAAATTTGAATAATTTTTTAAATAGTTTTTTAATGTTATTAATAGTTCATTTAATTAGTGGGATTTTTTTAACTTTTATTTTAAGTTTAAGTACTGTTTTGGGCGCCCGGAGTTTTCATGAGTTTGACAGTTCTTACTATCAAACTCATGAATGAACTTTTGCAACCTCCGATTAGTTGCCCAGTACTCACGTGATCCCAGCTGGCTCATCGAACTAACTACGTCGCTGGATCACGCTAGCACAGCGCGCCGGGACCTGGACCGGGCCACAGATGCTTCCACACAGGCCGAGGTCTGAAATGTCGGCATGCTAGGTAAGTGTAGGTCGGGGGCTTGCACCCGCGGGAAGCCCCCGACCCTAATTTCTGGGCCATTAATTACACTAGGGACCTTATATTGTTTAAACACTACTTATTCTAAACTATAGACCTTACTTTTACTTTCACGACTGGAATGTACATATAGTCACCAGGTCCTACTTAGCAATCAGCTCCTTCCATGGCTATGAGGTCATTTTAGTGGTTTCGCAGTTGTTGTTTGACTGCTCCTGCTCTCGAGCTCTTTACTTGGTGTAAAGTAAGAACCAATTCCTACAGGGAGAAAAGTTAGGAAAAGCAAAGGCGAAGCAAGGGAACTCCTCCTCCCACTCCTCACCTAACTCCCTGATTCACTCAACTCGCACTACTCTGTTTAAAACGCACTCAGTTCAAAATCGCACTGCACAGCCTGTTTTTAGATGTGAATTAACTTAATTGTATAAACAATTTGTTCTAAATTAACCTCATACCTACACAGTCATAAGAACATTTCTGTGGCCGATTATCTCCGTTCGGGGGCATGCGGCATTGAATCCTTAAAGCAATCGTTTCAAACATAGTCATAGAATCATAACGGCACAGATGGAGGTCATTCGGCCCATTGCGTCCTTGCCGGCTGTCTATAGAGAAATCCAGTCAGTGCTATTCCCCCGCTCTTACCCCGTAGCCCTGCAACTTTAATTCCCTCAAGTGCCTATCCAGTCTCCGTTAGAAACATTTGAGTGTCTCCACTTCCAGCCTCTTCTTACGGCAGCGACTTCCAGATCGTCACCACTCGCTCAATCAAAACGTTTTTCCGCACATCCCACCTTTATCTTTTGCCCAAAAGGTTAAATCTGTGTCCCCTAGTCATTGTAACATCAGCTGTTGGGAAGAGCCTTTCCCCGTGTAGCCAAGGCAAACCTGTCATAATCACCTCTATCAAGTCACACCTCAACCTCCTTTGCTGTAATGATAAAAATCCAGCTTCTCCAACCTGTCCTTGTAACTAAGATCCCCCATCACCGTTAAATCTCCTCTGCACCCTCTCAAGTGTCTTCACATCCTTCTGAGAAACATACAAACAAAGAAACATAGAAGATAGGAGCAGGAGTAGGACATACGGCCCCTCGAGCCTGTCCCACCATTTAATGAGATCATGGCAGATCATCCAAATTCAGAACCTGGTCCCTGCTTTCTGTGATATCCCTTGATCCCTTTAGCCTTAAGAAATATATCTAGCTCCTTCTTGAATATATTTAAAAATTTGGCCACATCTGCCTTCTCTGGTAGAGAATTCCACAGGTTTACCACTCTCTGGGTGAAGAAATTCCTCCTCATCTCAGTCCTAAATGGCTTACCCCTTATCCTTAGACTGTAAACCCTGGTTCTGGACTCCTGCACCAACGGGAACACCCTTCCTGCATGTCGTCTGTCTAGTCCTGTTAGAATTCTATAAGTTTCAATGGATCCCCCCTTATTATTCGAAACTCCAGCGAATATAAGCCTCATTGACCCAATCTCTATTCATACGTCATTCCTGCCATCCCAGGTATCAGTCTGGTGTATCTTTGCTGCACTCCCTCCATGGCAAGAACATCCTTCCTCAGATAAGGCGACGGAAACTGCACACATTACTCAAGGTGTGGTCTCACCAAGGCCCTGTACAACTGCAGCAAGACATCCTTACTCCTTTACTCGAATCCTCTCGCTGTGAAGGCCAACATACCAGTTGCCTTCTTAACCGCCTGCTGCACCTGCATGCTTACCTTCAGCGACTGGTGCACAAGGACACCCAGGTCTCCTTGTACTTCCCCTTTTCCGAATCTGTTGCCTTTCAGATAATAATCTGTCTTCCTGTTTTTGTCACCAATGTTGATAACCTCACATTTACCCATATTGTACTGCATCTGCCATGCATCTGCCCAATCACCCAACCTGTCCATATCATACTGGAGTTTCACTGCATCCTCCTCAAAGCACACTCCCCCACCGAGCTTTGTGTCGTCTGCAAACGTGCAGATATTATAGCTAGTTTCTTCGGCTAGATCATTAATGTATATTGTGAACAGCTGTGGTCCTAGCACCGATCCCTGTGGTCACCGACTAATCACTGCCTGCCACTGGGAAAAAGACCCGTTTATTCCAACTCTTTGCTTCCTGTCTGTCAACCGGTTCTCTATTCAATTCAATACATTCCCCCAATGCCATGTGCTTTAAATTAGCAAGCTGATCTCTTATGTGGGACCTTATCGAAAGCCTTCTGTTAGTCCAAATGCACCACATCCACTGGTTCTCCCTTATATATTCTACTAGATACATCCTCAAAAAATTCCAGTAGATTATTCAAGCATGATTAACCTTTTGTAAACCCATGTTGACTTTGTCCGATCCTGTCACTATTTTACAAGTGCTCTGCTATTACATCTTTTATAATGGACTCTAGCATTTTCCCCAATACCGATGTCAGGCTTACCGATCTATAATTCCCCGTTTTCTCGCTACCACCTTTCTTATAGTGGGGTTAATTTAGCTGCCATCCAATCTATGGGGACTATTCCAGTGTCTATAGAATTTTGGAAGATGACCAGCAATGCATCTACTATTTCTAGGGCCACTTCTGTAAGTAGCCTAGGATGTAGATTATCCAGCCCTGGGGATTTATCGGCCTTAAATGCCGTCAATTTCCCTAACACAATTTCCCTAAAAATACTGATTTCATTGAATTCCACCCTCTCATTCAAACCTATGTTCCCCGACATCTCTGGAAGGTTATTTGTGTCCTTTTTTGTGAAGACAGAACCAAAGTATGTATTTAATTGTTTTGCCATTTCTTTGTTCCCCAGTATAAATTCCACTGATTCTGAGTGCAAGGGACCTACGCTTGACTTCACCAATCTTTTGCCCTTCACATATCTATAAAGACTTTTCCAGTACGTTTTGATGTTCCCTGCAAGCTTACTCTCATATTATATTTTCCCCCTATTAATTAATCCCTTTGTCTGACTCATAACATCGTAGTTTCCTTTAATTAAATTCAGGACTCTAGTCTCTGATTCAATTATTTCACTCTCCACCTTAATGAAGAATTCTATCATATTATGATCGCTCCTCCCCAGGGGGCCGGACACAACACCATTGCTAATTAATCCGTTCTCATTACGTAATACCCAGTCTAAGATGGTCTGATCTCTAGTTGTTTCCTCGACAAATTGGTCCAGGAAACCATCCCGTATGCAGTCTACTATTTCCTCGTCCACAGTATTGTTACTAATTTGGTTAGCCCAATCTAAGTGTAGATTAAAGTCACCCATGATAACTGCTGTGCCCTTATTGCACGCTTCTCTAATTTCCCGTTTAATGTCAGCCCCAAACTCAGTATTACTTTTTGGGTGTTTGTATACAACTCCCACTATCTTTTTCTGCCCCTAGGTAAGTGTCAGCTCTAACCCTACGGGTACCACATAATTAGTGCTAATATCCATCCTTGCTATTGTGTTAATTTCCTCTTTTAAATGTGGTGACCACAACTGAACGCAATACTCCCGTTATGGCATAACCAGTGCTTTATAAACGTTCATCATAACTTCAGTACTTTTGTACTCAATACCTTTATTTATGAAGCCCAATATCCCATATGCTTTGCTAACCACACTCCTAATATGTCCTGCCACCTTCAGGGACGTATGCACATTAATTCCCAGGTCCCTCTCTCCCTGCACACTCTTTAAAACTGTGCCATGAAGTGTATATTGCCCCTCCCTGTTATTTCTGCCAAAATGCATCACCTCATACTTCTCTGTATTAAATTCCATCTGCCACTTGTCTTCCCATTTTGCTAGCCTATCTATGTCCTGTTGCAGTCTATTGGTATCATCCCCACTGTTTGTCACCCACCCCCAAGTTTGGTGTCATCAGCAATTTTAGAAATTCTACTCTGTATACAAATATGCAGGTCATTTAAACATTTCAAAAAAGCAGTGGCCCCAACACAGACACTTGCGAAACACCACTGTCTACGATTCTCCAGTCTGCAAGGCAACCATTTACCACAACACGATGTTTTCTGTCCTTAAGCCAATTCCATATCTAACTTGCCTATTCCATGTGGCGCAATGTTGGTACCCAGCCTTCTATGTGGTAATTTGTCAAATGCCTTCCTAAAATCCATGTAGACAACATCCATTGCATTCCCTTCATCAATCCGCCCTGTTACTTTAGCAGAAATTTGAATTGAATTAGTCAAACACGATCTGCCTTTTACAAATTCGTGGTGGCTCTACTTCACTAATTTAAAGCTCCCAAGTGCCCGTTAATTTTTCCCTTGATTACAGTGCGCTTGCTCGGCACCCCATCCACTAGTTTAAACATCCACTTTTCATGAGGGCAGCAAGTTGTTCCAACATCTGAGGCTCCAGCAGCATTGAATTGGCCCGGAGCTGCTCTTCATCAACCCGGATTCCTCAACATCTCAGCTCACAGCAGCCGCTGGCTGACGGGATCGTGTGTATTCACAATGCAGAGCGAGCAGTCACAGCTCTTGTTCCTGTTTGACTCCCTGTCGTTCTTCCACCTCACTTTCTGTTTCGGACATCGGATTTTGGTCTGGTCACAAAACCTTCACAATTGCTGCTTTGCTGCAGTTTCTTTTAATGTTTACAGGGGAGATGAGCAGAAACTTAACGAAAGGAAGTCGGCAGCAGCATCTGAACAGTTTGCTCCAGATCTCGGTAACACCTCGTAGGGAGCTACAGGGTTACAACGGGATTAGTCTGATTGATAGTGGACTGACTAAAGGGAACTGATGTGAGATAGAGAACGAGGATCCTCAGAAACTGATCCTAGTCAACAAGTGCAATGTACATGCTACATGTGAGGATAAGCATTCAGACTGTCAGTGAAAACTTTTGTTCTCCTTACCTAAGGGAAATTACACGTGCCGTAGGGGGAGTGCAATCACAGGTTCACCAGACTGATTGCTGGGATAGGGGGATTGTACTATTAATATATGTTGAGTAGACTAGGCCTATATTCTCTCGAAACATATACAATTCTTACAGGGCTCGACAGGCTAGATGCAGCGAGAATGTTTCATTTGGCTGCAGTGTATAGAACCAGCGGTCACAGTTTGAGAATAAGGGGACGGCCATTTAAGACTGGGAAGAGGAGAAATTTCTTCACTCAGATGGTGGTGTATCTTTGCAATTAATCACCCCAGGGGACTATGGATGCTCAATCCTTGAGTAAATTCAAGACAGAGATCGATAGAATTATGGATATTAAAGGAATTGATGGAATTGGGATAGTGCAGGAAAGTGGAGTTGGGGTAGAAGATGAACCATGATCTTATTCAATGGAGGAGCAGGCTCGAGGGCCCAAATGGCCTACTCCTGCTCCTATTTCTTATATGTTCTTAGAAGGATAGTTATGGGACAAATAGTGGGCTGTGGGATTAAATTGGATTGTTCTTTCAAAGAGACGGCACTCTCACAACAGAGCCAAATACCCCTGTTGTGATGTAAGATTCTATGATTATATGTTGTTATCTCTTCATAATGATAAAGGCCTCTCTGAGGTCTCCTCTTAGTCTCCTTTTTCCCTGAGGGAGGAGCCCAAGGAGTCCCCATGTCTTCCTGCTCAATGCCCCTTTCACACTTCTGTGCTGAGCCCTGGTTTCTTCTCTTCACCCACAGTTGTATTCGATGCACATATTCAGTACATACTTGGAGCAAAAAAGGAGCTTATTTTAAGTCCAGCAAATGAATGTTGGCATTGAGAAAGTAAGGAACTCAGTCCTTCTATCCTTGATGTCATTAGCTTGGTGCCCCGGACATGTAGCTCAGTGGTATGCGAGCCTAAGTTGCATCTCCAAGCATTTTCTTTAACTACAGTTGCTGAATGTTGCTTTATGAGGGCAGCAGGTTACAACAGCTGAGGCTCCAGAAACATTCACTGGGCCGAAGCTGCTCTTCACCCACAGTAACAGACTGGCCAGATTGTGTGACTCACAATGCTGAGCGAGCAGCCACAGCTCCAGTTCCTGTTTGACGCCCTGTGGTTCTTCCATCTCACTTGCTGATTCAAAGGTCGGATGTCAGCTTGGAAACTAAACCTTGGTCATTGCATTTATGCCACAGACCTGTTTTTGAAATATTCAAAGAGGAGCAGAAACCTTGAGAACAGAAAAGTATTTAAAAGCTGTGAGCCATCAGTATCGCTGGGCAGCTGGCTCTCTGTCAGAGAAAATAGAGATTATATTTTCATAATTACAGTCATAATGTGCTTGGAGAGACTAAAAATTATAACACGTGACCTTGATACATTCAAAGCATGCGCTCTACCACTGAGCTACATCCACACTGACAGCTAAGCACGCAAACCTTGGACAGAGAGAGGAGCGCTGCTGTCCAAGGGCTGCTGTTTGCTTCTTTGAGCGCCTCTCCCACAGACTCATCACCTCCAAACATTTAATTATATCGGAGCAGGAGTTAATCTCAGGCTCCCAGAAACAGCTCAGTTCAATGGGTAGTGCCTGAATATGTGATGGTGTCCACGGTGAGCGAGCAGCCCCTCTTGTTCCTCATTGGCTGCCGGTGATTGGTCCTCCCACTTTCTGAATCACAGTTCAGATTCCAGCCCAATCTTCAGTTCTCACTTTTACAAAGCGCTGACCGCTGGTCCACACAACGTTTGTAATTTTATCTTTGGGAGCTAGTGTATCATGAGCGATATAGGTTTACCCACCCATTAGTGGAGATGTGTGGACGTGAAAGAGGGCGGAAAGTATGTTTTGTGGGGGCTTTAGTAAGGGCAAGGTATTTCCACCCTGTTAAAGTCGAAAGAAAAAATAAAGTCTTCCATTTCACGAACCCAGGAAACACTGTAGAGCAAATGAAGTACGTTTGAGGAGCAATCACTGTTGCAATGTCAGAAATGCGGCATCCAATTTGTGCACAGCAATGTCCCACGAAGTGCAATGCGAGGAACAGTACCTCATCTTCCGATTAGGCACTTTGCAGCCTTCCGGACTCAATATCGAGTTCAACAATTTCAGATCATAACCTCGTCCCCTATTACTTTTTTACTTATAATTTTTTCCACCCGTTTGTTTTGGGTCTTCCTTCCCACCCGCATTTCCTTCTGTTTCTCCCTCTCACCTGGCAGCTGTCTCTTGCCTGCTAGTTCACTTCACACCTAATCTCAGCTGTCTTTTGTCTCCACCGGCCTATAACCATCTCGTTTGCTTTCGAATACCTTTTATTGTCTCTTTTACTTCTTTTGTCGATCGCAGTCCTGCCTTCGATCGATTTTATTTTCTTTCCAATTTTGAAAAATGGTTCCGACCCGAAACGTCAACTCAAATTTCTCTCCACGGATGTTGCCTGAACTGCCGAGTTTTTCCAGCATTTTCTGTTGTTATGAGGTTGAGATGATCTGTTTTAATGATGTTGGTTGAGAGACAAACATTGTCCAGAACACAGGGGAGAACTCCCCTGCGCATTATCGAATAGTGCCATTGGATATTTTATGTCTACTTGAGAAAGTAAGTGGGGACTCGGTTTAACGTCTCAGCCATTTTTATCTCCTTATCGGAGCAAGGATATACATGCCTTAGGAGTGGTGCAACGAAGGTTCAATAGATTCATTCCTGAGATCAGGAGGAATAACTTCATTCAGAGGGTTATGAATCATTGGAATTCTCTACCCCAGAGGGCTGTGGATGCTGATTCGTTGAGCATATTCAAGGCTGAGACAGATTGATTTTTGCACTCTAGGTGAGCCAAGGAATATATATCTTCTCAGATATCTCGATCTCAATTTTTTTCTGATTACCTTCCTGTGAAACACCTTGGACCGTTTAAGGAAAGGATATAAATGCAAGTTGTTTTTATTGGACTTTCCAACCTCATGGGACCTTGTAGTAAATAAACAAACACCACTACTGTGTAATTAGACTTCTGCGAAATTGTAATGCCTTTATTCAGATATTGAACGCATGACATTGCTGTACGCTCAAATGCATATGCTATTATAAAGCTATTAAATCATCTTCCATGCCATTAACAGTTATAATTATTTCCTGCAACAAAGCATCACCCGGGCAGAGCGCAGAGAGGAAACTCTGGCAGGGCAGAGGGGAATCGCACAGTTTTAACATAATAAAACCCGTTTTTATCAGTGAAAGGAAAGTCAATCCCATTCCTCAAGGTGCGCGCGATACTCTGCGCCAGATTTAACATTCGGCGCTCTGCTATGGTGAAACTTAACACCCAGGCAGTAAAAGCAAAAACATATTTTACACCAAATTATTTAGAGCAGAATTGACTTCCTGGAGGAAACTCCAGCAGTAGCGGAGAGGGCAAAGATGTTCATGAAGTTTCCTGATCTATTCTAATTTCCCCAAAGTGAGGTCCGTTCTGTAATGTGCAAGCTTAGTAAGAAGTTTTACTTTACTAAAACACCGCTTCTACCCTCCTGCTGCAAGGTGGTGCCGAGAGTATTGGCGAAATTGATAGCCCCCAATCTGGTGGTTAATCGATTATTCAAATTCATGACTGGGGGCCAAGTTTGCATTTTGTGCCCGGCTACACAGAAACAGCGATTCAGTCACAATTATCTCAAGGAACATGGCAAAAAGGATGGAATTTAAACTTGAGTTGTACAAATCCTTGGTCAAACCCGGTCTGGAATACTGCGGTCATTTCTGGGCATCGCTCTTCAGGAAGGATCTATTGGCCTTGGAAGGGGTGCAGCGCAGATTCACCAGAATGTTACCGGGGCTTAGAGAGTTACATTCTGAGGATAGGTTGCATTGATTTGGATTGTTTTCCCTTGAGTACAGGATATTATTGTGTAAATTAATCAAGGTTCTTAAATGTTTACACTATCTGATAGGTTGGCTATAGGTAATCTATTTCTTCTGGTAATGAAATCTATAACAAGGTAATTATAAAATTAGAGGTAGGCCGCTCAGAAGCAAATTCAGCAAGCACATCTTCACGTGAAGTTTTGTAGAAATTTAGAAGTTTACCCGCAGAAAGGCTCTGTGCTGGGGGACAATAGGAGATTTCGAGAGAGGGATTGAAAAGTTTTGTTAGGTCAGCGTATCTAATGATTAGGCACAAACCGGGTAAACCGAGTTGAGGTTCAGACCAACCATGATCTCATTCCATAGAGAAGGCTCGAGGGGCTGAATGGCCGGCTCCTGGTTACCATGTTCTAAAATGTTTGTTTAAATTACGCACAAAGTAAACTAAATACCTGGAGTGGGGTCAGACATTTCTCACAGATTACATTTCTATAGATGGCTTCTTGCAAACACAAAGTCTCGCTGAATAATATTTTAATGGGTGAAATGCTGATGACCATGGCATTGTCCGGTACTGTTGAGATGGATGTGCCTGGTCTTCTAGAGTTTCACTGCTGCATAGAGGACGGAGTCCTCACCGAGGTTTTGGACGTTGTCTCGCTGACTCTGAAAGGAATGGTGCAAATGGTCAGAAATGCAATCGAACAACTACACTCTGGTAACAGTTCAGCGAAATTCTATCAGCTGATGCTCCAAGGCAGAAGCCGAAAAATGTCAAAAGCAGCGTTGTTGGAGTGAGCAGTATTAAACGGGGAATATTGCACTGCTCTAAAGGGTATTAACTGTCTGCTAACGGTTACATTTGCAGATGAAGTTTTCACCTCAGGTAATGCTGTTTGTTTGAAACAAGAAGGGACTCTCGAGCAGCAGCAGGGCAACAGGACATGATGGAAACAGAGAGCGGGAGGAATTTTCTACTTGATCAGAGGTGCTGAAGGGACGATAAGGGTTCGGCCACCGATCACTTTGACATCGATGGAAAGGGACATCAGTAAGGTGTAAAATGGGCGGCGGAATCCAGATCACTGTTTTAGGCCCACTCTAAGCCAAAAGTTCCAGCGCCTATCTCTGACAGCATCGGAAAATGAAGGGACAACTTAACTTTCCAGGTGGGATACAAGGATGTTGTGTGTAAGACGTGGAAACCGCATGTTGGTTCAGTGGGTGAAATAGAAAATGGTCTTGTATATGTCAAAATGCTCTGCATATTCCAGACATTAACCAATTGTTAAACTGTAAATGCTGTACACTGCCTAGATTCGCTTGTACAGGAGTGTGTTTGCAGCTGCATTCGTGGTAATTGAACTCTGTAATTTCCCTTCAGTTCCTATAGCGGGCCCAAATCTACACCTCACCCCTCAAATATTATTGTTCTATTGCAAATACATTTGTTCAATCCGCTTAGAAAAATAGAGATCCGTTCATTATTCTGCATTGGACATCATTCTGTCGCCGTTTAAAGACATATTGAAGTGTGATCAAAAACATTTTTGTCCTCATGTATATTAATTACTGGACAAGGCAATTGTGATATTTCAAAAGAAGAAGAACTCTGTTGGAGAAGGCAACAAATATTTGGACACATCGTTCCAGGAGATGGAATGAGCGAGATAAAATTCCACATCAATGGAAAAATAAAATCCCAGTGCATTTTTAACTTACAGCGTTTACTCTCGGCAATGTTTGCAGGTTAAGAACAGCATCTAAACAAAACAAAACACAATAACAAATGGATTGATGTTTAAATACTTAGAGCATTTCCCTCTTTTATTAAAGAGTTTTATTCCTATGGAGGTTTTGTTTATCATCATATGGATGGGACACCATCTCCACACTCAATAGTGGGAACTAGCTGGCCATTGGCAACTACCAATGGGTATTTGACTATCCACTAGGAAGTGAATGCACCTCCTATGCTGAGTTTCCCTTCTCAATTCCTCGGTTTCTCCAGGAAGTGGATGGGTTGGCTGAGGTTTCTCTCGACATGGGCAGTAGATTTTCAATGTATGACTTGATGTTTCTCGGATTATCGCTGATGCAGCGATAGCTTGCCTAATCTAGAGTTGTCCTGTGATCTCAATGAGTGCTAAACTCTCGATTGTTGAATATTAATGCATTTTTATCCATGATAATAACTTTAGCTATTTGAATAAGGAAACACTTGATTCCGAAATATTTACATCATACAGGCATGTTGCTACCTCTCTACAAAATCTTACTTGCTGTTGTAAAAATGTTGTCATCCTTTTTGTTCAATCTTTTCTCATTATAATAACCTATGTGATCCTTTATTCTGGAAACTTTATATGTAAATGTCTCACACTGTTGTTACACCATCTAACCACGGGTGGCACTACAACGCATTAAACGTTACTGGAGAAGAAGTTCGATGCTCCTCCTAACCCAATGTGTTAGCTTCACATCTTTGAAAGGGTTTTGCTATTTAACATTAAATAACAATAAAACGTGAAGTATTGTACAAAAGGGAAAGACGGCCAACATTGGAATTTAATTACATCTGTGTACCCCGGTCCAGTAATCCACTACCCTACAAGAGCAAAAAGTGGAAGGAGCGCACGTCAACCCATGCAGCCCACCATCCCACCCCTTCAACCACCGTCTGCCCCACCTTTGACAGAGCGTGTAGTCACCTGAGAACTAATTTTTAGTGTGGAAGCAAGTCATCCTCGGTTCCGACTGACACCCTAAGAAGATGACCCTGCAATGCTGCACTTGAAGGCTCTACTTAGCCCGGACTCCACATGCCTATTGCACTGCGAATTCGATGAGCAATACCATACAAATCTTTTGTGCTCTTTATAAATCGCAATTCCGATTGTAATTAGTTGCTTCACATTGCTCATGATAAATTCCTCTGCTTGATTCACTTGTGGAATCAAAATCTGCGACAGAAATTTAGCATACTGTAATTACATCTATCCACCAGTGGTGGCCTGGTGCAGCTTCTCAGCATGTTTGCAAAAACCTGTGATGCTATTACCGACTCCACTTGCTTCAGCAATTGCCATCTATTACACTACTGTACTGTAAATATATAAATATTTAAAACAATGCATGATCAGATTTCCTATTAGAAACAAATTAGCACAGTGGGTCGGAATAAAAAAGGGGTTTGTTTTACATCTATGTGCCGGGTCCAGCGACCTCTTTCCGACTATCCTCTCTGCATCTGTTGACTACACTCCCTCATCACTCCCTGTCTGAAAAATCACTTTCATTGAATGATGAAAATATATATTCAGAGTTTATTTTGATTCTTGGTCAGATTCACTAAATGATTCAGAATGATTGACAGTATATGTGATTCACAGTTGGTTTGCTAATACAATAAAATGTCTACAAACGGTTACTAGAAATGTAACAATAATATTGTGTTCATTCCTTTTCGTTAACTGCAAGAAAAGCTAAATGCAAAGGAGAATTTTGGATGTACGAATACAAAACCGAACTTACATGTTAGGGTCTCACTGCTTTGGTCACCAGGAGGCGCTGTGTTCCTTAAAACAACATATATCGTCAATTAATCATTTTATTTTCGATGGCACAGATCATTAAATTCTTGATACAGGTATTGATTGGATTTCAGACATGGATCCCATGTTATATGTAGAAGTATCTCTCTGCCCACGTCCTGGAACATGTGTTTATCCAACTGTTCCCAAGCCAGGTTATTCCTTGTTACCCTGGAACTAATGATTAGTTTGACGTCTAGGGTGATTAATGAGGACCTATCTCCTGCTCTCACCATGTGGAGTGGCACCATTACATAGTTTGTGAATATTTTCTCCCGTTGGACAATCTTTTTGGCGAGCAGAATTTCCATTGGGCTAAAAATAAGAATTTGATGAAATCATCACAAACCGATTCGCGATATCGATTCAGTGAGCACAAAGAGGGATTTCATCTCTCATTGAGCTGTTGTTAATATGGGATCCCCAGATGAGAAAGGCTATAGTTTAATGAGATAATGAACAAAAACACATTTAAAGGGATGTAGTGCAGATGCAAACAAAATTACTGAAGTAAGTGAAAACTGCCTGGATTAGTGTTTGAATATGGTTGAGTTTGTGTGATTGTGTGTGTGTTTGAGTGTGTGTGTGTTTTATTATGATTGTGTGTTTGAGTGTGTGTATGTGTGTTTTAATATGTGTGTGTTTGAGTTTGAGTGTATGCTTTATTATGAGCGTGTATCTGTGTCTTTCACTGAACGTATGAGAAAATATATGTGTCCTTGTGTGTGAATATATGTGATTATGTATACCAGTCTGTGTATATGTATATGAATTTGTGAGTGTATGTATGTATATACGTCTAATTGCGTGTTGGAGTGTGTGCGTGACTGTGAGTGGGGGAGTTTCTTTCCAATATGAAAAGGAAGTGAAGTATACAGGGTACAATTATTCCTGAACATCTGCATCTGAGTTTTATCTTGGCCAGGTGTGGTTGTAATTGACAATTCAACAGTCAATGATCTCACCTCATTTCTCTGCTGCTTCTCCACTTCCCTGAGAAGAAAATGTAAGTGTTAGAAATCTGAGCCAAATAATGGTTTACAAAATAGGAATAAGAGTAGAGTCAATGAGCTGAAAAGGTCTTTTGGACACAGAAACCTGTGCCCCAGCACCATAACTGTCCCGACACAACCACCCAATGTTTTATGAAGGAACCCGAAGGGGGTACTTTTAAATTAACCCACCAGTGGGAAACGGTCGAATTCAGGCAGGATTTCCATTGTACACAGCGCCCATCTCCATTGCTGTGTTGCAGATTTTCCTCCTCCATACTCATGTACTACCCTAACCACCTCCACAACATCACCTCTCAGCCATCTCCTTCCAGACTAAGAATACCGAGTTTTTCGATTCATTCGTTACAATGTGACACTGTGGATTGGAATTCCACTTGACTGGTAAAGGAAAATGGGCGGTATCGCTCACTCTGCATGTTCTACACCCCACAGGACATTCAGTTCCATACATGGGGAATACCATAGGTGGCAAATGCGATATCATCCATCTTGCACGATCAAGTAAGACACATTTGTACCCCAGTAATGCAGTTGCTCAAAATTAGCAGTAGCGTTGAGCCGCCCATTCTATGTTAAAATCTATATTCTATTGAAATCAATGATACTAAATATCGGATGGAGCAAATAACAGGCGGCTATTTAAAATACTCCCGTTATGTGCTTCCACCAAAGACGCATTTCTACCCAGGACCCTTTCTGCTTCGACCCTCGCTATTTCGCCTGTCAGTCTACGATTTCCAAATATTTACAGTCCGAGCTTATGGGTGAAGTGGGAGATGGTTGGAGGAGGTTGTCAGTACTGTGTTCATGGAGAGGCGGCAGTAAGCATGGTCTGCGTGTCTGTAATGAACGGATAATGCATGTTGATTAACCCACCTTTCTTCCAGAAGCACACACCCAACAGAACAAAGATGAGAATCAGACCCACAGCAGAGCCGACACCAGCCTCCAGCGCAAAGGATTTATCTAAGTGAGGTAAAGGGACACAGCGTAACCAAGTTAAACAACAGTTTCTACAAAAAATAGATAATCTGCAGCTTAACAGAAGCCACCGATAGGCAGTGGATCCGAAGTGAATTCCAAAGCAGAAAAAATACATAAGAAATTAAAAGGTTGATATAATATCATAGAATTGCACAGAAAAGAATGAGTCAATTTGGCCCATCGTGCCTGTGAAAGAGCTATACAAATAGTATCACACCTCTGCTCATTCCCCACAGCCCTGCATTTTGTTCTCACTTTCAAGTATATGTCCGATTCCCTTTGGAATGTTACTATTTAATCTGCTTCCACCTCACTTTCAGGCAGTGCATTCCAGATTACAACAACTCACTTGTTTATTTAATAATGTTATCTCACCTCTGTGTTTTGCCAGTGATCTTTAATCTGTGCCCTGTGGTTATCGACCCTACTGCCAGTAGAATCAGTTTCTCCTTATCTGCTCTATCGTAAACCCTCATAATTTTGAACCATTCTATTACATCTCCCCTTAACATTCTCTGCTCTAAGGAGAACGGCCTCAGATTCCCTTGTCTCTTCACATAAAATGGCATAGCATTTCCAACACTCGCGATACTTAATGTTAGCGGTTCCTTGGATTTTCACTGTTTCGAAAACGTGCCTCAGATGTTCAAAGTCGTTCTCTCCTCCTCTGTTTATTATAATAAATGACCCGCATTAAATCAGTGCTGCAATATCAGCGAATCAGTAATAAAGTCGGCGGGGGTTTGGCATGCAGTTGACGTCACAATGCATTGGGAGAACATGACGCAGCACGAAGCTGATTCTCATTGTTCGATTGATTAGTTGCCTCGTTCATTCTTTGATTCTTTCATTGGATATTAACCGTGTTCTGGGACAAAGCGACTGTTCCCAGCTGGCGGCAAAAATATAACAGATTGCACGTAAATTAGTCAGTTTCATTCTGTAAGTTTCATTCTGATCATTGGGTAAAAACTGCGCATGCGAGGAGAGAATGAGTTGAGCTAATTTTTTAGGTGCGGACCTTTGTCACAACATCCTGCTCTCTCCACAGACGCCGACTGAACTGTTGTATATTTCAAACAGCAGATTGTTTGTTTTGCTTATTGCTTACCAGGTTAAAATGACCTTTTGTTAAAGTCGGTAACGTGAATATTTTTTTTTCTCAGCTTCCCTAGGGTTAATCTTGCACTATTATAGAATCGATGAGGAACTACAGAAGAAAGCGAGTGAATCAAACTTTTAATCGGAGTTGGAGAAGTAAAACCATCCAATGGTTAGCGCTTTAGTTCTGCCATCAGTCACGCAGTAAGTAGCAAACACTTAATGGAATAAGAGTCAAAGGGTATTCGGGCACTGGCGTAAAAGTGGGCAATGTCACATCGCCCACCTGTTCAGTCTTGTATGATGGGGTGTAAAGTGGGCAGCCTATGAGTCAACATCCAATAAGAATTTTAACATATTGATGTCATTTACATGCCAGTTTTAATCCTTAAACAGAACAACTGATGCAGACTAACTATGATGCAAGCACCCCTTGTGCTGGGGTCCGATAAATACAGTGACTCTGTGAATCTCACTCACCTCCTACAGTTATATGTACAGGGTCACTCAGAGCCGATGTTAGCCGCCTTCCGCTCACATCCGCTTTGTACAGGCAGGTGTAACTTCCTCCATCGGAATGACCTATATTCCTGATGGTGAAGGTGAGAGAATTACACCCTGCAGCAGCATGCTGGACATCTGAGTGATTCGTTTCTCCATGTCTGTATAAGTAAAATGTGATGCCACGAAGCTCCCGTGGGCTTGTACAGTTAAAGGTGACTTCTCCACCCTTCACAAGAACATTGGAATCCATTGATATATTTGGTTTGGGTAGACCTGTAATTCGAAATGAACAAGTAGTGACCATCGATTCAAAATGCAATATAGACTTATTCTTGAGAACCAAAATATGAATGAGCTGGGCTTGTGTACACAGGGGATAACTGAAAATTTTGGAGAAGACAAGACAGTCGAAAATATAGTGAGCAGTGAGGATGATATCAACACACATCAAGGGGACATGATTCTGCTATTCCCATTTACACTTCCTCTAGACACAGCTTTTGTTTCTTTACTGGTCCCATACCATCTCCTTTTGCATTGTACAATCAGACCTACTGTAATTTAATCTTTCCTGCCTTCCAACCTAACACAGACCTTCCCATTTGATCTTTCCTCCCTTCCCCATTTCACTGCCTCTGCATTTGCTTAAAATGTTTTATAACTCTAAGTTTTCCAGTTCTGAGGAAAGATCATCGATGTGAAACGTTAACACTGTTTCTCTCTCTACAGAGGCTGCCTGGCCTGCTGAGTATTTCCAGCAAGTTCTCTTTTTATTTCAGGATTACATAGAGAGACTGGTGAAATTGAGAGAAACATGGCAGATGAAATCTAATGCAGATAAGTGTGAAGTGACACAATTTCGTAGAAAGAATTAAGAGGGAATGTTTAAACGAAATTGTACAATTTCAAACGTGGTGCAGGAACAGAGGGACCTGGGGTGCACATGCACAAGTCTTTGAATGTGGCGGGATAGGCTGAGGTTACATTTAAAGAAAAGCTGTATCAAACAGAGGCTTAGACTACAAAGTCAAAGAAGATATGCTAAAGCTGTAGGAATCACTGGTTAGACGCCATGTAGGAATACTGTGTCCCAGAATAGGGCACTACACTTTAGGAAGGATGTCAATGCCTTACAGATGGTGTAGAGGAGATTTACCAGAATGGTTCCAGGGAAGAGGGATTTCAGTTATATTGAGAGACTGGAGAAGCTGTGATTGACTCGTCAGAGCAGAGAAGTTTCAGTAGAGATTTAATAGAGGTGATCAAAATCATGAAGCGTTTAGATAGATTAAATAAGGAGAACGTTTTTCCAGTGACAGCAAGGTAGGTAACCAGGGGACGCAGGTCTGATTGTACAAATCAAACTTCCTCTCCACCTTCTCTGCTCTAAGGAGAACTACCCCAGCTTCTCTACTCTATCCACGTAACTGAGGTCCGTCCTCCCTGGAATCGTCCTCGTAAATCTTCTCTGCCCTTCTCTAAGGCCTTCCAACCCTTCCTAGAGTGCGGTGCCCAGAATTAGACCCAATGCTCCAGTTGAGGCCGAACAAGTGTTTTATAAATGTTTATTATGACATCCTTGCTTTTGTACTTTATGCTGCTATTTAAGAAGTTCAGGATCCCGTATGCTTGTATAACCGTTTTGTCAACCTGCCCTGCCACCTTCAACAATGTGTGCACAAATACCTCCAGGTTTCTCTGGTTACACATACACTTTAGCGTTGTAGCTTTTAGTTTTTATTGTCTCTCCTCGTTCTTCGTACCAAATATATCATGTCACACTCTTCCACGTTGATATATTTCGTATTGTTACTGCATCTGTGGTAAATGAATGTAAAGAACAACAGAAATGGATTTCTGCATGTTCTTGTGCCATGAAAGGCTGGTAACTCAATAACGATTGTGACGTGTTTCATTGAAATGTTCGTATCGGCAATTGAGATTCGACAAAAAGGGAACTGATGGTTTCAAAAAGAAAATAAATCAGTTGGGGATCTTGTTCCAAAATCTGGGCTTATCGCTGAAATTACCATCTTTGATACCAGGAGAAGATATTTTCCTTTGAAATTCACATTTCTGCTAACTTAGTCGAGCCATAACCTGAATAAAAAGAGTGAACAACTCCCATAAACTGATTGGATTTACATTTCACATCAGGCAGTGCAGAGTTGCTGGGCTGTAGGATGTGGGCTTCGCTGGCAAGGCTGGCATTTAGTGCCCGAACCCAGTAGCCCTTGAGAAGATGATGTTCAGTCTTCTTCTTTAACCCATTTATGCTCCCACAATGCTGTTCGGTATGGACTTCCAAGATTTTGAGCGAGCGACGATGAAGGAACGCCAAATATATTTCCAAGTCAGGATGGTGTGTGACTTGGAGGTGGAACTAGGAGATTATGCTGTTCAGATGCTACGACTGCCATCGTCCTTTTTTATGATGGAAGTCGAGGGATTTCGAGGTGCAGACGAAATCCATTGAGTGATATGAAACCTTAAATGTACTTAAGTTAAAATATTTTGCGTATCAGGATGTTTTTGTAAATCTCATTCCGCTGTTTCGGTTATCTGACTGAGAATCTGTAATCTGACAAGGCCACCCACACTGGCGGTGCCTCGTGAGGTGACCATACATTCAGTGGAGTTAAAACTTTGGCAGGAAGAAGCCATTTGACGTTAAACATTCCACTGTGGTAGTTCCAGACATTTAGTGAGTAAAATTGGAAATCAGGGTCAGATTTTGCGTGATTTTAAGAGATAGCCGGCCGCCCCCTGTCAGAATGTGTTGTCTTCACATCGCTAAATATCCAATCTCTCAGCTCCATCAAACAGCATTCCCTCAGTACTCAGTCACAGGGACAATGGTAAACTAGCACGATAGTAGATTCCATTTAAGTCAATGGAGGGTATAATTGGGCGGAGAGTAAAATGGAAGGTCGATCCCTATCCGCCTCTTTTCCACCTGGAGGGTGTGGTTAAAGTTACCCTCCAAGTGTCGCCATGGACTGTGAGCTCATGTTTTTCGTCGGGATTGAATGCACAACTTTCAGACGCAATGGAGTATAAATTCGTCTTGTAGAGTAGCCTAAAGCAGGCGATAGCTCAACATCAGCACGTTTTACACATCGCCGGATTTCCATTTCAATTGCCTGCAATGGAATCAGTAATCTGTCGGGTGTGAATCGGGCGGCTGTTTCGCTTTCGCCTGTTTTACGCTAATTCCCGTGAGGAATGTCACACTATCTCCAGTAATGCCCTTTGCGGTGAGCAGGTGCACAGCGAGTGAATGCAGGGCATGTTACATGAATCCTGTCAAGAGTTGAGGAATCAGATTAAAACCTAGCCCCACTATGTATGAAAGGAGGGAGAGAGGAAACGAGGAACTACAGGCCAGTTAGCCTGACATCAGTAGTAGGGAAATAGTTCGAATCAGTTAATGAGGAAATGGTAATAGGTCACTCAGAAAATACAAATAGCATTGACAGAGTCAACACGGATTTATGAAAGTGAAATCATGTATGACAAATCTGGTGGAGTTTTTTGAAGTTGTAAATGTCAGAATTGATAAGGGGGAATCAGTGGAGGTGGTGTATTTGAATTTTCAGAAGGCATTCGATAAGGTGCCAAACACGAGGTTACTAAACAGAATTAGGGCTCATGGGATTGGGGATAATATATTTGCATGTATTGAGGATTGGTTAACGGACAGAAAACAGAGAGTTGCAATAAAAGATTCATTTTCGGGTTGGCAGGCTGTAACAAGTGGGGTTATGTAAGGATCTTTGCTTGGGCCTCAGCTTTTCACAATCTACATCAATGGTTTGGATTAGGGGACCAATTGTAATATATTCAAGTTTGCTGATGATACAGAGCTGGTGCAACTTAAGGTGTGAGGAGAATGCAAGAAGGCTTCCAGGTGATATAGACAGGCAAAGTGAGTGGGCAGGGACAGGGCAAATGGAACAGAATGTGGAGAAGTGTGAGTCTAGATCCAAGGTCCACAGTCTCAGGTTAAGGTTTCGGCCATTTAGGAATGAGATGAGGAGAAATTTTTACACTGACTGGATGATAAATCTTTGGAATTCAGTACCCCATAGGGCTGTGAAGGCTCAGTCGTTGAGTGTATTCAAAACAGAGGTAGATAGATTTTTGAATATTAAGGGAATCAAGGGATATGTGGATAGTGCAGGACAGTGGAGATGCTGTAGAAGATTGCGAATGATCCTACTGAATGGCAGAGCAAGCTTGAAGGGCCAAATGGCCTTTCCTGCTCCTGTGTCTTATATCCGTATGTTCTTAAAACCAATTCTGTTTTATTCCTCTCTCCAAATATTAAACCATTAATTCAGTTACAGTGATAGAAGCATGTTTTTTTAAACATACCAAGAGTGCTGGAAAAATACTAAAATCCTTTGCTCCCTGTCACTCACCTGCTACAGTGACCATCACAGACTCACTGCGCTGAGTTTCTAACCACCTTCCATTGACGAAGGTCCTATATTTGCACTGGTACCGCCCTCCTTGGTCAGTACTGTTAACCGGGATTGTTAAAATGTTGTCCTTTCTGACCATTTGATCAGATTGCAGGTATTGATTATCTTTGTATAAGTAGAACGATTTGCCTCGATAATCTCCGGTCACATTGCAGGTAATGGTGATCGCCTCTCCTACTACATACACCCCACTCGGTTGATCAAGTGATATCATTGGTGTAGTTAGCGGATCTGTGGTAAAATAAATATAAAGTACAATTAGAAATGGATCTGCGGATTTCCACGTGCAGTGCAAGGTTGGGAACTCATTGATGATTGTGCGGTGTTGAAACACAGTTTCCCATCGGATACAGAGATTCCGCAATAGGGGAGTTCGGGAATTGATTATAAAAAAAGATTGACTTGCATTTCTCTAGCGCCATGCATAACCATGGGACGTCCCAAAGCAGTTTGCAGCCAATTTAGTAATCTTGAAGTGTATTCGCTGTTGTTATGTGGGAAATCAAATGGTGGTGCCAAAGAACCAAAATCCGCTCAAGTTCTCGGTCCAAAGTCCGGTTTCAGGCCAGAGATTTTACTCGGGGATGCGAGCGGAACAAGGAAATGGTTGCTTTGAAATGCCCAGTGCTGTTACTTTAGCAAGGTGAAGATGAGATCAGAGAGAGTGAAAGTCTTCATTATTCCCATAGCAGCGACTGGTACCACTGCAAGTATGATACCCCCGCCAACAGAAGGCAGTGAGCAACCAATCTAAGCGAGGCTTTGAGTGTCACACTTTTGAAATAATTTAGCCGTTTTTGTGAGCACACAATTATTTTTATATATACCATTGTGGTTGTCGCTGGCATGTCCAGCAACTACTGTCAATCCCTAGTTTCCCCTCCAGAAGGTGTGGGTGGCCTTCTAATTGAACCTTAGTGAGGCCAGTGTGGTCAAAGTGCACAACAATGTAATGAATTGTAAGGGTTGGACGTACCAACGATGAAGGAACAGCAATATATGTCCAAGTCAGGATGGTGTGTGACTTGGAGGGGAACTTTGAGGCGGTGATGTTCCCATGTACCTGCTGCCATTGTCCTTCTAGGAGGAATAGAACGCTGGTTTGGGAGGAGCAGCCGCAGAAGCCTTGGTGAATTGCTGCAGTGCATATTGTAGATGGGAAACACTGCAGCGACTTTGCGCCGGTGGTGGACGGAGTGAATGTTTAATGTGCTGCATGGTTTGCCAATCAAGTGAGCTGCGTTGTCTTGGGTTGTGTCACGCTTCCTGATTTGCAGCTGCTCTCACCCAGAGATGTGGAGAGTATTCAATCACACTCTGGAGTTGTGCAAGGAGATGGTGGAAAGGCTTTGTGGAGTCAGGAGGTGAGACACTCGCCGCAGAATTCCCTGCCTCAGAACTGCTCTAGTAGCCACTGTGTTTATTTGAAGGTGAATTTGGAGTGGATGTTGTTCCCATGCACCTGCTGCCCTTGTCCTTCTGGCTGGTGGAGGTCCCGTGTAAGTGAAATGCTGACGAAATGCAATGAAGAGAGAGATATGGAAACCCACAAAGTAATTCGATTAAAATATCACACATAATAGGATCATTTTGAAAGTCCTGGCACGCAGATTCTGTTCTCGGACAGAGAAACCTGTAATCTGTTATGGCCAGCCCATCTGGAAAGCTTCTTGAGCTGACACTACACTCAGTGGAGTTAAATCCCACACGCTGTGCTTTCATTGTGGCAATAAAATTTAAAGTTTAAACATGAAGTGGGACATTTTTTTGGAGGCGGATCCTTGAACATAGCCTTTATGATTCGATTTTATACACATAATTAAATGGAAAGCTTTATCAGGCAGGGCTGAAAACGGGCGGCCGAATCGCTAGCGCCCGTTTTGAGCTACCGCCCGTGACGAATTTCATCGCCTTATCTCCAGTAATGCCCTTTGTCGGTAATGGATTCACATCAATTGAACACAGGTCCAGAATTACATGAATCCTTTCGAGAATTGAACAATAGGTTCAAAACCCATTCGGTTTCTTCCTCTATCCTAATATTAAAACATTCATGTTGTTCCAATGATTAAAGCATCATTTTATAAAAATTCCACGAGCTTGATAAAATCATACAAAATCCATTGATCCCTGTCACTCACCTGCTACAGTGACCGTCACAGACTCGCTACGATGAGATTCTAACCATCTTCCCTTGACAGAGGTTTTATAGTGGCACTGGTACCGCCCTCCCTGGCCTTTACTGGTAACTGGGATTTTTCCAATGTTGTCCTTTCTGATATTTTGATAGGATTGCAGATATTGATTATCTTTGTAAAAGTAGAACAATTTATCTCGATAATCTTCAGTCAAGGTGCAGGAAATGGTGACCGTCTCTCCTACTACATACACCCCACTCGGTTGATCAAGAGTTATCACTGGTGTTGTTAGCGGAGCTGTGGTGAAATAAACAGAAAGTACAATTAGAAATGCATCTGGGGATTTTCATGTAAAGCGCAAGGTTGGGATCTCAATGATGATATATATCCAAGTCAGGCTGATTTGTGACTTGGAGGTGGTGGTGTTCCCATGCGCCTCCTGCACTTATCCTTCTAGGTGGGAGAGGTTGCAGGTTTGGGAGGTGCTGCCGAAGAAGTCTTGGTGACTTGCTGCAGTGCAACTTGTAGATGGTAAACACTGCAGCCACTTTGTGCCGGTGGTGGATAGAGTGAATGTTTAAAGTGCTGCATAAATTGCCAATCAAGTGACCTGCTTTGTCTTGGATTGTGTCACGCTTCCTGAGTTGCAGCTGCTCTCATCCAGAGATGTGGAGAGTATTCAATCCCACTCTTGACTTGTGCAAAGAGATGGTGGAAAGGCTTTGTGGAGTCAGGAGGTGAGACACTCGCCACAGAATTCCCTGCCTCAGACCAGCTCTAGTAGTCACAGTGTTTATGTGGAGGTTAATTTGGAGCGGATGTTGCTCCCATGAGTCTGCTGCCCTTGTCGTTCTGGCTGGTGAAGGTCCCGTGGAATTGAAATACTATCGAAATGCAATGCAGGGAGAGAGATGGAAACCCACGAGATAATTAGATTAAAATATCGTGCATATCAAGATCTTATTGAAAATCTCAGCACGCAGATTCTCCTGTAAGCTTGCAGAGCTTCTTGAGATGACAGTACACTCAGTGGGGTTAAATCCCTGGCGCCGTGCTGTCATTGTGGCACTAATCGTTGATTGTTCGAACCTCTAGTGATAAACATTTTCTTCGGTGGATCCTTGAATCAGGCGGCCGCAATTTGATTTTGTACACATAATTAAATGGAAAACATAATCAGGCGGGTCATAAAATGAGCGGCAAATCGCTATCGCCCATGTAATGCTACCGCAGGCCATATGTTTCATTCTCCTATATTGTCATTATGTGAGAGACAAGCAGTGATATCCGATTGTATTACAGTGAAAAAATTGATTCTTACCCATTACCGTTACCTCCACGGTATCACTTCGGTCTGTGGTTATCTGCCGCTCTGACCTTGTTTCCTTATACACACAGGAGTAATCTTCTGACCCAGTCCCCATGCTGCCGTGATGTCAAAGATGACCGCGGATTCCCATGAATTGGCTTTGACCATTTTGATTGGATTATTTTGCCCTCCTCTGTACAAATAGAACATGCTCCCTGAATATGGAGATCGGGCTCTACAGGTAACTCTGAACATCTCCCCTCTCACAAATATTTTATCCAGAAGGTTAAGTGATATTAATGGTTTGTGAGGATGAGCTGTGAGGATAACAAGAAATCAATATCCCGCCGGCGTGAACGGTTCTGCAATCCGGTTTTCACCCCAGACTATTATACTCTCCTTGAAGTCAAATGAAAGTAATTTCCGAAAGGTTGTGACCCAATCAGCCGACCCGATTTTACGTTGTACTGAAGTAAATTAATGGTAAAATCGGGCGGAGTGTAAATCGTGAAACCGGCCCGAAACAAGCTCTTTCCCGCTTGGTGGATTTGCTCACAATTGCCCACCATGAGCTGTAAGCTGTGAGCTGGATATAGCCAGGACAATGTCAATGACCACCGGCCAGTTTTCTGCTGAGCGAGTAGGTTTAATATCACACACAATGGAATCGGATAGCGTAAAAACGTGCAGCCGATTCACTTTCGTCTTTTTTGCTCCTCCACCCGAGACAAATTTCAGGTGCAATATCTCAGTATTGCTGTTAATAACAGTAGATGCACAGCGGTGTATTCAGGGCCATTGTTACACGGATCCTGTCAAGCTTTGAGCAATGAGATCAAAGGCCATTCGCTTTTATTCCTTTCTCCTAACGTTAAACATTTCATTTTGGTATTGTGAATAACACATGGATTTTTGAAAATACCAAGCATGTTGCATAGACATATTAATAAACTCTGCCCCCTGTTACTCACCTACTATTGTCAGCGTAATAGCCTCACTCAGCAGGGAAAATAATTGCCTTCCATTGAAGGAGATTCCATATTGGCATTGGTACCGCCCTCTTTGGTTACGCTGTGTAATCAGGAATGTTGCAATGCTGCCCTTTGTTACGATTGGGCTAGAGGACAGCATTGGGCCATCTCTGTCAAAGTAGAAGGCTTTATTGCGATAATCTCCGGTCACATTGCAGGTAATGGTGACCCTCTCTCCTACTACATACACCCCACTCGGTTGTTCAAGAGACATCACTGGCTTTGTTAGCGGATCTGAGGTAAAATTAACGGAAAGCACAATTAGAAATAGATCTGCGGTTGTTCATGTCATTTGTTCACTCAAAAGTGATTGTGATACGTTGGAGGGAAGTCCTTTCATTGGGGACTGAGTTTCCACAAAGATGGAGTTCGGGACCTGATTAAAAGCAAGAGAAAACTTGCATTTATAAAGCACCTTTCAGGAACTCAGCAACTCCTAAATCGTTTCACAGACAATGTAATACTTTGGAGCTCAAGTCACAGCTGAAATGTAGGAAATCAAATGGCAGAGTCAAAGAAAATAAATCAGCTTCGATTCTCTTTCCAAAGTCAGATATTAGGCCAGAAAATTTACTCTGGAATACAGGCGGAACAAGGAAAATGCTTAATTGGGCATCGCTATTTCTGCTAATTTAGCGAAGATGAACATGTGGTAAGATTACTGAACCTCCACGTTAACTCTGCGGATTCGCATTTCAAATAATGGAGTTATTTCGGTGGTCCCAAAATATTTTTGAATCATTCCAGATGAGGCCGCTGATGGTAAGGCCGTCATTTGTTCCCTATATCAAGTTGGCCTTGAGAAGATGGGGGTGGGTTTTCTTCTTGATCCGACGCAATCTGTGTGGGGAAGGTGCTCACACAGTGCTCCCGCAGGGAGTTCCACGGTTTAATGCAGTGAAAAATGAAGGAATTACAATATATTTCCAAGTCAGGATGGTCTGAGAGTGGGAGGGGTGCCTTGTGGTGATGGTGTTCCCATACACCTGAAGCTCTTGTCTTCTGGTTGGTGGAGTTCGATGGTTTGGGATTGTGTAATTGTCCTCTGGAGGTCTATTACTGTCCTCCTCATTGCTCACTATATTTCCGAGTTTCCTCTCGTCTGCCAACTTTGAGACTTATGATCTGTATAACCAAGTCCAGGTCATTGCTATGCATCAAAAATGTATTCCCTCTTGAATGTTGCTATTGAATATGTCTCCAGCACCCTTCCAGGCTTGGCATTCCAGATCACAACATCTCGCCGTGTAACACAGTGCTCTTTAGTTCCTCTCTGGATCTTTTGCCAATGATCTTAAATCTGTGCCTTTGGTTCAGTTTCTATTTTATTTACTCTGTCGATAACCCTTATAATTTTGAACATCTCTATTGAGCCGCCCCTTATTCTTTTCAGCTTTAAGGTACAAAACCATCTCATCTAGTCTCTCCAGATAAATAAAAAACTTACCAGTTGTGATATTGCAAAAACGCTGCCCGTCTCACTCACCTGTTACTGTTACTCACACCGAGGCACTAAGTGAGGACCAGGTCCATTGCTCGTTGACAAGGTATCCATACTTGCACTGGTAATCTCCTTGCTGATATCTGCTGGTTGACGCAATGTAAGACACTCTGCTGGTAGTGGGAAATGGAAGTTTGTCCCCATCTTTATAAAAGGTATAATCGCTACCCGGGGAATTTATGTCGCCATTGCAGGTAATTGTGATGTTCTCTCCGGGTAAATACACGCCAGATTCTTCATTCAGGGTAATTTCAGGTTTCAGCTGAAGTTCTACGGTAAAAATCATGCTAAACATTTATAAAGCATTGACTTGCTGGCAGCTGGAGTATAGTGTAGTGCTCTGGGCACCAAACTTTAAGACCGATGTCAAGGACTTGTATAGGGCAAAGTGAAGGTTTACCAGGATGATCCGGGTGTGAGGGACTTCAGTTACGTGGAGAGATTGCAGAATCTGCGATTGTGCAGAGAAGGTTAAGGGAGAACCTTATTGGTGTATTCTAAATTAAGAGGGGTAAGTTTGAGCAAATAGGGAGAATCTGTATCCTCTGGAAACTGGGTCCATAAATAGAGCTCAGTGGCTTAAAATAATTGAGAAAGGAACAAGAAGGGACCGGCGGAGAATTTCTTCACTCAGATGATTTTAAGATTGGTAAAGCAATAAGTGAAAAGGTGCTGGATACAGATTCCACCGGAACACTCATGATTCAATTGGACATGTATTGAAGGGCGCTAATGTCCAGCTTTAATTTAAAACCTGGGGTGTGGGACACAATTGTACAGCTCTTTCACACAGCTTTCACAGACATGATGGGTGCAGTGGACTACTTCTGTTCCTGAGAGACGGTATCATGCTATGAATTTATGCTCTACCGAAATAGAAAGGGATTGATGTTAGTGACCTGCTTTTGTGATGGCGTTGTTCGCCGACAGAAGGCGCTAATGCACGTTTCAGGGCATCTAAAGTTGCAAGCAAATGGTGGGATAACCCATCAAAGCGAGTGGAGAAACATATTAGAATTCTCCGTCTTTGTGATGTGCGAAGTTCAGTGCAGTAAGTGTTTATCACTCTCTCGTCTCTGAGTCAGATGATTGTGGGTTCGAGCCCCATTCCAAACACTGGAGCTCATAATCTGGGCCGACACGCCCACTGCTAGTACTGAGGGAGTGATGCACTGTGGAGATACCAAACCTTGGATGAAACTTTAAACCGAGGTCCTTACCTTCCTCACAGGTGAATGGTAAATATTCCCTGGCACTTTCTGAAGAGCAGGGAGGTACTTGTGCTCTCTTGTGTCAAGGGAGCAGGAGGTGGTGTTCGTGCTCAGAACGAGTTCAGATAGGGCATATGGGGAGATGGGAGATAATAGGAAATAAAATGCAATTCAAGTTCAGGGCAGGGTGAGCGGGATAAGGGGATGGTTTCTTTTGCAGGGCAAGGGAAGGAGTTGAAGGATCAGAGGCAGCTGAGTGGATGACCTTAGGAATAGAGGAGTGTACTGAGATGAAAAGTTCTAGGGGAGGTGATGGTGGGTTTGGGTATTAGAGGAGGGAGAGGTTTAGGAACACAGCCGAGCTCCGAACACACGGGGTGGGGAGAGAAACTGACATGGGAGCTGAAAACACTGAGGACAAGGAGTCGCTCAATGAACAGGTCCTGGGATGAAAGGGAGAAAGCATATCTTAGTAAGAGACTCGGATGGGACTGGAGTTTTTAAGGCAACTATGTCTTGTGGAGAGACCAGGAGCGTGGTTCATGTTGAGGGGGTGAATGTAAGTGTAGGTAACAGATGAGCAAGAGTAGAGTCTGCGCTGAGATTTGGTGATTAGGGCCACAGTGTTACCACAGGTGCTAGAATGCGGAAGCACGTCGGGAGGCTTCAGCGAGGTTCATGATGTTGCCATTGTAAGTCAAGTCTCAGGCAAAGCCAATAGATCAAAGCAATTCAGCAATCACCCACATGGATTGCAACTGCCTTGTTTGTTTGCATTACATTATACGGCAGCACAGAAACAGGTCATTCGACCCTTTAATTCCATGTCTGCTGTTATGCTCTACACGACCCTCCTCCCACCCTCTCCTTCTGACCCCATCAACATATCCTTCTCCTCAACTAGCGAGTTCCATATTCTAACTACTCTCTGGGTAAAGAGGTTTTTCCTGGATTCCCTATTAGATTCATCAATGACGATCTTATGTTGATGGACCTTAGATCTGGTCTCCCACGGAAGTGGAAAAATGTTCTCTACAACTGCCCTATCAAACCCGTTCATAATCCTAAAGAGCTTTTTCACATCACCCCTTCGTCTTTATATACCTAGAGAAAAGTGCCCGAGCCTTTTCAATCTCTTCTGATAGTTACATTATTTCAGGTCTGGTATCATCGTAGTAAATATACATTGCACCTTCTCCAGTGCCTCTATATCCAGTTTATAATATTAAGACCAGTACTGTTGAGAGCGCTCCAATGTGGTCTGCCTTAAGAAATGAATCCCAGGGCGTTCTTTGTTTTGTTATGTGTTAATTTAATTGTGTCTCAAATTTTAGTGATTTGTGCCCTGTTCCCCCAGATTCCTCTGCTCTTCAACCCCATTTCGGAAATTAGTTTCTACGTAGTAAGTGTTATCCTGATTTCACTTACATACGTTGATCCACGTATATCCTTCCACTTCACACTTTGTACATATTATAATAATAGTGAACAATTAATCCGGATGGAAATTGGTAGCGGTGCTGGTTGACACATTGAACAACCCAAGGGGTTAGTGGTGAATTACTTGACTGGGATGGATAAATAGATTGTGTGATTAGGCTTCAGCAAGAGTGATGGGTGTCGTGATCAGCAACAGAGCAGGAGCGGGAGTGGGCGTTGCTGCTCGTATGAAAAGATTGACAGAAATCTCGATGGACCTTTCAGAGAATGCCAGGAGAGGCACAGAATGCCGCTGTGGATTGTTCACCAATAAATCATTCATGCAAATTAAGGAGAGTGGAATGCCAGGGAAGCTGGATAAAAAGGGACTTGAGTTGTTAACAAAATTATACACAGGTTAGATCAAAATAAGTTATCGTAATATTAAGTCGAGCATTTGTCCGGTAAAGCGCATGGAATTGAAGACAAATTAGTGACATTGGTACTGAATTGATTAGCAGTTACGAATCATAGAGCAGCGATAATGTGTCTGCAATCTAACTGGCAAAAAGTGACAAGTGGTGTCCCCAGGATTCTGTAATGCGGCCTCGTGTTTTAACTGCAATGATCTATGAGTTACAGGAACGAATAAAGTTCCAGATATCCAACTCCACTGCCGGCACTAAGCTGTATATTCTGGCGATAGCAGCAGACCGTTGTAATGGGGCATTGCTACCTTAATGAGTGGACAAAACTCTGGGCAATTTAGTTCAGTGTCGGGGGCTGTTTGGTCAACCAATTTCGACCTAAGCAAGATATATATTACACCTGGAATACTGTGAGCACTTCAGCAAACCACACCATAAAAAGCATATAGGAACATAGGAATCGAACTCGGCCATTCAGTCCCTCGAGCCAGTTTCTGCCATTCAATTCGATCATTGCTGATCGGCATCCTTACTCCTTCTAACTTCTAGCAGATTTCAGTGAACAATTCTGTACTTTCAACATAAAGGCAGCACGGTGGCATAGTGGTTAGCACTGTTGCCTCATAGTGCCAGGGACCCAGGTTCAAATCCGGCCTTGGGTGACTGCATGTGTGGAATTTGCACTTTTTCCCTGTGTTTGCGTGGGTTTTACTCCGGGTGCTCTGGTTTCCTCCCACAGTCCAAAGATGTGCGGGTGTGGTTGATTGACCATGATAAAAAAGTGGCCCTTAGTGTTAGGGGGGATTAAATACGTGGGGTTACGGGGATAGAGCTTGTGTGGGATGGCTGTCGCTGTAGGGACCGGGTGCTGGGGTTTGGATGATCAGCCATGATCTCGTTGAATGGCGGAGCAGGGCCGAATGGCCTGCTCCTATCTTCTATGTTTCTATAACAAACAACATAATCCCTCTATAACGTGGAGAGCAGATTTATTTATTAACAGTCTAAATGATGTCTGAAAAATATATTTTGATGCTGGAAATTAACATTGAAAATATGGTTGGGAATGTATTTCTGAAGTTCAACAGCATTACCTGTAGGAGATATAAAACATTGTTAGGCTTTTTCTGGGTGTCAAAACAAGAGGTTGTATAGCGAGGGACCAATAGATTGTGGTTTTGATGAAAACAAATAAAACAAACGGCGGATATATAAAAAAGTACAAGCACAAGTTAGTTAAATATTTTTAGAAGTTCTTAGAAGTTTGGAAAGTTTTTTAAAATGTAATTAAAATGGAAGAGACTGAAAGAGGTTAATATGGGCGTGGCTTAGTTTTCACTGCTTTTGTGGGCGTGTCTTCACTTACTCATTGGCTGTAGGCTGCACGCCTGGCCTTAGTGATGTCATATGCTGCCCACAACGAAGCAGTGCCGAAGAGCAAGTCTCAGTTCTCTGCAGCTCCATCGAGACTGACCGCAATTTTTGGGCCTTCACATCATTCATGTGGTCCACTGCCCAGAACTGAATGCAGTTCCACCAGACGGGGTCTATCATAGAGAATATAAGCAGGAGTAGGCCATTCGTTCCATCGAGCCTGCTTCACCATTCAATATGATCATGGCTGTTCCTCTATCTCAATACCATATTCCCACTCTCTCGTCATATCCCTTGGTGCCTTTTGTGTCTAGAAATCTATCTCTCTCCTTCTTATATATATTCTGTGCTATGGCCTCCACAGCCTTCTCTGGTGGAGATTTCCAGAGGTTCAACACCCTCTGATGAAGAAGTTTTTCCTCATCTCAGTTCTAAATGTCCTACCCCGTATACTCAGACTGCGACCCCTCGTTCAAGTCCCCACAGTCAGGGGAAACATCCTCCCTGCACCCAGTCAAAACCCTGTCAGAATTGTATCTGTTTCAGTGAGATTCCCTCTCATTCTTCTAAACTCTAGCGACTACAGGCCTAGTCGACCCAATCTCTCCTCATACGGCAGTTTTACCATCACAGGAGCCTATATGGTGAACCTTCGCTGCACTCCCGCTAGGGCAAATAAATCCTTTCTTAGGTAAGGAGACAAAAACTGCACACAGTACTCAAGGTGAGGTCGCACCACGGCCCTGTATAACTGTAGTAAGACATCCTTGATCCTGTGCTCAAACCTCTTGCAATGAAGGCCAACATGCCATTTTCCTTCCTAACCGTTGCTGGACCTGCATGTTTACTTTCAGCGACTGGTGTACAAGGACACCCAGGTCCCTTTGTACATCAACATTTTCCAATCTATTACCTTTAAAGTAGTACTCTGCCGTTCTGTTTTTCATACCTAAGTGGATAACTTCACATTTATCCACGTTATACTGCATCTGCCATATATTTGCCCACTCACTCAACTTTTCTAAATCGCCTTGAAGCCTCTTTGCATTCTCCTGACAAATCACAATCCAACCTGGCTATGTGTCATCAGAAAACTTCACAATAATACATTTTGTCCCTCATCCAAATCATTGGCATATTTTGTGAATTGTTGGGGCCGCAGCACTGATCTCTGCGGTACCCCAATAGTCTCTGCCTGCCACCCCGAAAAAGACCCATTTATTCCTACTCTCTGTTTCCTGTGTATAACCAATTAACAATCCATGCCAGTATATTACCCCCAATCACATATACTTACTTTTGCACACAAAACTGTTATATGAGACTTTATCAAAGGCCACCAGAAAAGCCAAATGCGACACATCCACTAGGTTTCCCTTATCTATTCTACCAATTACATCCTTAAAAAACTCCAGTAGGTTTGTCAAACACAATTTCCCTTTCATAAATCCATGTTGACATTTTCTAATCCCGTTCATATTTTCTAAGTGTCCGATTACCACATCCTTTATAATAGACTCCAGTACTTTACCTACTGCTGATGTTAGGCTAACCGGTCTGTAGTTCCCGGTTTTCTCTCTCCCTCTATTTTTAAATAGTGGGGCTACATTTGCCACCCTCCAATCTGCAGAAATTGTTCTATAATCTATAGAATTATGGAAGATGACAACCGATGCATCCACAATTTCCATGGCTACCTATTATGGTACTCTGGGATGCAGATTATCAGATGCTAGGGATTTATCGGCTTTCAGTCCCTTTAATTTCTCCAGCACTATTTTTTTACTAATACTAAATTATTTAATTCCTCGTTCTGCCTAGACCTCAGGTACCCTACAATTTCTGGGATGTTATTAATGCCCTCTTACGTGAAGACAGAAAAAAGTATTGTTTGATTGCCCAGCCATTTCTTTGTTCCCCATTATAAACTCGCCCGTTTCTGGCTGTAAGGGACCTACATTTTTCTACACTAATCGTTTTCTTTTTAGATACTTGTGGAAGCTTTTGCAATCCGCTTTTATGTTCCTTCCAAGTTTACTCTCATACTCTATTTTCCCCTCTTTATCAAACTCTTGGTCCTTTTCTACTGAACACGAAGCTGCTCCCAATCCTCAGGCTTGCTACTTCTGGCAACTCTATATGGATTCTCTTTGGAGCTAATTCTATCCTAAATTTATTTGCTTATCCATTGTTGGGCCGCTTTTCCTTTTCGGTTTTTGCACCAGAAAGGAATTTATAACTTTTGCAATTCTTGCTTTCGTTCCTTAAACGTTAATCATTGCAATCCACTGTCATGCAATTAAATTAAGCTCCCAAATCGATTATATCCAACTCCCTCCTCATATTTCGTTCTTTCCTTTGTTTAGATTAAGGACCCTACTTTCGGATTAGAAACATAGAAACATAGAAGATAGGAGCAGGAGTAGGCCATTCGGCCCCTCGAGCCTGCTCCGCCATCCAATGCGATCATGGCTGATCATCCAAATTCAGAACCCGGCCCCTGCTGTCTCCCCATACCCCTTGATCCCTTTAGCCTTAAGAAATATAGCCAACTCCTTCTTGAATATATTTAATGTATTGGCCTCTACTGCCTTCTGTGATAGAGAATTCCACAGGTTCACCACTCTCTGGGTGAAGAAATTCCTCCTTAATTCTGTCGTAAATAGCCTACCCCTTATCCTTAGACTGTGACCCCTGGTTCTGGACTCCCAGACAATCGGGAACATGCTCCCTGCATCTAGTCTGTCCAGACCTGTCAGAATTTTATAACTTTCAATTAGATACCCTTTCATTCTTCTAAACTCCAGCGAGTACAAACACAATCGACCCAATCTTTCCTCATCCGTCATTCCTGCCATCCCAAGTATCAGCCTGGTGAATCTTCGCTGAACTCCTTCCATGGCAAGAACATCCTTCCTCAGATAAGGCGACCAAAACTGCACACACTACTAAAGATGTGGTCTCACCAAGGCCCTGTATAACTGCAGCAAGACATCACTCTTCCTGAACACAAACCCTCTCACTTAGAAGGCCAACATACCATTTGCCTTCTTAAATGCCTGCTGCATCTGCAGGCTTACCGTCAGCGACTGGTGCACAAGGGCACCCAGGTCTGGTTGCACTTCCCCTTCTCCCAATCTATTGCCATTCAGATAATAATCTGCCTTCCTGTTTTTGCCACCAAAATGGATAACCTCAAATATATCCACATTATATTGCATCTTCTATGCTTTTGCCCAATGAGCCAACCTGTCCAAATCATCCTGGAGTTTCTCAGCATCCTCCTCACAGCACACACGACCACCCAGCTTTGTGTCATCTGCAAATTTGGAGATATGACATCTAGTTGCCTTGTCTAGATCATTATTATATATTGTGAATAGCTGGGGTCCAAGGACCGATCCCTGCGGTACCTCACTAGTCACTGCCTGCCACTCGGAAAAAGACCCGCTTATTCCAACCCTTTGCTTTCTCTCTGCCAATCAGTTCTCTATCCAATTCAATACCTTGCCCACAATCCCATGTTGCTTAAATTAACACGCTAGTCTCTTAAGCGGGACCTTATCGAAAGCCTTCTGAAAGTCCAAATACAACACAACCACTGGTTCTCCCTTATCTATTTTACCAGTTACATCCTCAAAAAATTCCAGTAGGTTAGTCAAGCACGATTTACATTTTGTAAATCCATGTTGATTTTGTCCGATCCTGTCACTGTTTTCCAAGAGCTCTGCTATTACATCATTTATAATGGACTCTAGCATTTTCCCCATTACCGATGTCAGGCTTACCCGTCTGTAATTCCACATTTTCTCTCTACCACCTTTTTTCAATAGTGGGGTAATATTAGCTACACTCGAAACCATGGTTACTGTTCCAGATTCCATCGAATTTTGGAAGATGATCAGCAATGCATCTACTTTTTCTAGGGCCACTTCCTTAAGTACACTAGGATGTAGATTATCAGGCCCTGGGAATTTATCCGCCTTCAATCCCATCAATTTCCCTAACACCATTTCCGTACAAATACTGATTTCTTCCAGTTCCTCCTTTTCATCAGACCCTATGTTCCCCGACATCTCTGGGAGGTAATTTGTGTCCTCCTTTGTGAAGACAGAACCAAAATATGTATTTAATTGGTCGGACATTTCTTTGTTCCCCATTATAAATTCCCCTGATTCTGACTGCAAGGGACCTACGATTGACTTCACCTATGTTTTTCTCTTCGCATATCTATAACAGCTT
The DNA here is from genome assembly GCF_052327205.1 of Somniosus microcephalus. NCBI lineage: Eukaryota > Metazoa > Chordata > Chondrichthyes > Squaliformes > Somniosidae > Somniosus > Somniosus microcephalus. Next base: position 40,958,800 of record NW_028225184.1, on the reverse strand, counting down.
TCACAGTCGGTTTTTATGTTCCCTGCAAGCTTACTCTTATTTCTATATTCCCTTTCTTAATTAATCCCTTTGTGCTGCTTTGTTGAATTCTAAACTGTTCTCAATCCTCACGTTTACTGCTTTTTCTGGCCAATTTATATGTCCTCTCCTTGGATTTTATGCTATCCCTAATTTCCCTTGGTAGCCACGGTTGAGTCACATTTTTCGTTTTATATTTATGCCAAACTGGGATGAACAAATACTGTAGTTGATCCATGCGGTCTTTGAATGTTTGCCATTGCATATCCACCATCAACCCTTTGAGTGACATTCCCCAAGCAATCCTACCCAACTTGCGCCTCAGACCGTCGTAGTTTCCTTTATTTAAATTTAGGTACCAAGCCTGTGAGTCGACAACGTCATTCTCCATCTGAATGATGAATTCGATCATATTATGATCGTCTGACTCAAGGGGCCTCGTACAACAAGATTGCTAATTAATCCTTTCTCGTTACAAAATACCCATTCTAATATGGCCTGATCTCTCTTTGGTTCCTCGACATATTGGTCCAGGAAACCATCCTGTAAACACTCCAGGAATTCCTACTCCACAGTAATGTTAAAAATTTGATTGATTGGAATTGTTCACTTTCCATCGTAATGAAGAATTGCATCATATTATGGTAACTCTTCCTAAATTATCCATAACAACTAAATTATGAATTAACCCCTTCTCATTGCACAATACCCAATCTAGGATAGCATGTTCCCTGGTTGGCTCCTTAACGTACTGGCCTAAATCACAATCCTGTGCACGCTCCAGTAATTCATCCTCCACTCTAATAATGCTAATTTGGTTTGGCCAGCCTATTTGTAGATTAAAACCACCCATGATTACTGTACAACCCTTGTTGCACTCATCTCTATTTTTCGGTTTGATGCCATCCCCTACAGATCCACTATTGTTTGGAGGCCTACAGACAACTCCCACCAATGTTGTCTGCCCCTTGGTGCTTCTTAGCTCCACCCAAACTGATTCTACATCTTGATTTTCTGAGCAAATATCCTTGCTCACTATTGCTCTGATGTCATCCTTTACTAACAGTGCCACCCCACCTCCTTTTCCTTCTTGACTTTCCTTCCTGAATATCAAATACCCCTGGATATTCAGCACCCAGTCTTGGTCACGCTGCAACCATGTCTCCGTAATCAAGTGCTCTGTACAGCGACAACTTTCTTCCTCCACTTCGAATTCCAGCTATCTTGAGATAAAACTATATCTTGAGATAAAACTATATATTGAGATATAAGCTGTGTCTTTATGCATTCCTCTACTTCACCTGACGAAGGAGCAGCGCTCCGAAAGCTTGTGATTTCAAATAAAACTGTTGGACTATAACCTGTTGAAGTGTGACTTCTTACATTTGTCCCCCCCAGTCCAACTCCGGCATCTCCACATCTTGAGATAAAGGCTAACATTCCACTAGTCTTTGTAATGATGTTCCTATCTTTCCACTAGATTTTACTAATTTCTGTACTTTGATTCCTAAATCTTTCCGATCCTCCATTTTCCCCAGTTTTTCACCAAATAAGAAATACAGGAATCTTGTTTTACGTCCAAATTGGAAGATCTCACACTTTTTCACTTTACATTCCATCTGCTACATTTTTCCCACTCACCCAATCCATCAATGTCCCTTTAAAGCTTTCTGCTCAAGAGTGCATTATTTACTGCGTCAGTTAAATTAATTTCACCAGCACACTTAAATATACGACTCCCTATTCCTTCTTTCAAGTCATTGTTAAATTTACTGAAAACCTGAGATTCAGTTCAGATCCCCGGTGGACACCACTAATCACATCCTGCCAGTGTGATTACAGAGCCATTATTCCTACTATCTGTCTCCAGCAATATAGTAAATTTCCTGTCCTTGAAGTCTATAAGTTTCCTCCAATTCCATGCACAAGCTAGTTGAATGCCTTCTGAGATTCCATTTGAATAACATCCATAGACAGTCCTTTACCTACCACTTTAGGTATCTCCTCAAAACGATGAACTAGTTTCGACAGAGATGACTTAACCTTTACAAATTCATGCTGGATCTCTCTGATCAGCTCATTTATTTCCGAATGCTCTGTCACTCTGTCCTAATAATAGATTGTTGTACATTCCCCACAACTGAGAGCAGTCTAATGAGCCCATAATTTCGTGGTTGATCTCTCGTTCCCTCTTAAATAATGCTCTGCGTCTTGCTATTTTCCAATCCAATCGTTCAATTCTTCAATCGAGAGACTTTTGGAAGATGATGACTCGATAGGATTACATAGGATTTCATCAGATATACGGCACAGAAACAGGCCATTCGGTCCAATCAGTCCATACCGGCGTTTATGCTACACTCGAGCCTCCTCCTGTCTAAATCTAAATCTGTCAGCGTAACACTCTGTTCCCTTCTCCCTCATCCTCATGTCCTGCCTCCCTGAAATGCATCTATACTATTCGGTTCAACCACTCACTTTGGAAGCGAGTTCCAAATTCTCACAACTGTTTGGGAAAATAAGTTTCTTCTCAATTATCTATTGGATTTCTTGGTGTCACTCTTCTAGTGATGGCCTCCAGTTATGCTCCTCCCCACAAGTGGAAACATTCTCTCCTTATCCAATCTATTAAAACCTTTCATAATATTATAAGCTCACTCCTCATCCTTCCTTTTTCAAGAGGAATGAGACCCAGCAATTTTATCTTTTCCTATATGTATACCATCACATTTTTGTATCATTCTTGTAAATCTCATCTGCCCTTTCTCCCTTGAATCTAAATCCTTTTTAACATATGGCGACCAGAACTGCAAGCAGTACTCTAAATGCAGTCCAACAAAGGTTCAATGCAGGCTCAGCATAACTTCGCTACTTTTCTGTTGTGTCCTTCTAGAATAAACCCTAGTGCTTGATTTGTTTCTAAGTGGCCTTGCTAACCTATGTCGCAAATTTAAGTGAATGTATGTATTTGAAATCAGTGGAAATGTTGTTCCTCTACCCCACCTAGATTCGAACCTACCAAGTGATAAGTGACCTCCCTATTCTTCCTGCCTAAAGGTATTACCTCGTATGTATCTATGTTGAACTTAATTTGCCAATTATTTGCTCATTCTTCGAGTTTATTAACATCCCCCTATAATGGATTGCACTCCTCCAGATTATTGACTATTGCCCCAATTTGTTATCATCTGCAAATTCAGAAATTGTGTTTTGATTGAATAGTTTAAATCGTTAATGTAAATTGTGAACAGCAGTGATCTCAGCACTGATCGTTGTGGAACACCAAAACGCACCTTCTGCCACTGTGAATAGAAAAGCTTTACTCCCACTCTCTGCTTTCTGTCTTGAAGCCAGCTAGCAACCTACTCTGCTACTTATCTCGTGACTCCGCATACTCTGACCTTATTCGGTAGTCTATTGATTGGACAAATCAAATTCGCCAAGGTAGCCTTGAGGAGGAGTTCATAGTGTGTATCTGGGATGGTTTCCTAGAACAGTATAGAAACATAGAAACATAGAAGAGGGGGCAGGTGCAGGTCATTCGGACCCTCCAGCCTACTCCGCCATTTAATGAGATCATGGCTGATCATCCAAATGCAGTACCTGTCCTGCTTTCTCCCCATATCACTTGATCCCTTTAGCCTCAAGAAATATATCTAACTACTACTTGAATATATTTAATGATTTTGGCCTCAGCTGCCCTATGTGGCAGAGAATTCCAGTTTCACCACTCTCTGGGTGAAGAAATTCCTCTTCATCTCAGTCCTAAATGGTTTACCCCTTATCCTTAGACTGTGAACCCTGCTTCTGAACTCCCCGCCATGGGGAACATCCTTCCTGCATCTAGTCTGTCTAGTCCTGTTAGAATAGTACAAGTTTCAATGAGATCCCCACTCATTCTTCTAAACTCTAGCGAATGTAAGCCAAATCGACCGAATCTCTCCTCATACGTCATTCCTGCAATCCCAGGTATCAGTCTGATGAATCTTCGCTGCACTATCTACATGGCAAGAACATCCTTCCTCAGATAAGGCGACCAAAACTGCACACAACACTCAAGGTGTGGTCTCATCAAGGAATGTACAACTGCAGCAAGACATCGTTGTTCCTGTACTCGAATCCTCTCGCTAAGAAGTCCAACATACCATTTGCCTTCTTAAAAGCCTGCTGCACCTGCATGCTTACCTTCAGCGACTGGTGCACATGGACACCCAGGTCTCTTTGCACTTCCCCTTTTCCCAATCTATTGCCTTTCAGGTAATAATCTGCCTTCCTGTTTTTGCCAGGGACGTAGATAATCTCGCATGTATTCACATTATGCTGCATTTGCCATGCATCTGCCCAATCACCCATCCTATACAAATCGTACTGATGTTGTTCTACATCCTCCTCACAGCACACACGCCCACCCAGCTTTGTGTCATCTGCAAACTTAGAGATATTATATCTAGTTCCCTCCTCTGGATCATTTATATATATTGTCAATAGCTGGGGTCCTAGCACCGATCCCTGCTGTACCCCACTAGTCACTGCCTGCCACTCGGAAAAAGACACATTTATGCCAACTCTTTGCTTCCTGTCTGCCAACCACTTCACTACCCAAGACAGTACCTTACCCCAATCCAATGTGCATTAACTTTACACACTAATCTCTTACGTGGGACCTTATTGAAAGCCTTCTGAAAGTCCAAATACACCACATCCACTGGTTATACCTTATCTATTTTACGAGTTACATCCTCAAAAAATTACAGTAGGTTACTGAACATGATTTACCTTTTGTAAATCCATGTTGACTTTCTGATCCTGTCATTGTTTTCCAAGTACTCTGCTATTACAACTTTTATAATGGACTCTAGAATTTTCCTCACTACTGTTGTCAGGCTTACCGTTTCTTAATTCCCCGTTTACTCTCTACCGCTCTTTTTAAATTTTGGGGTTACATTAGCTATCCTCCAATCCATGGGAACTGTTCCAGAATATTTAGAATTTTGGAAGATGACCAGCAATGTATCTACTATTTCTAGGGCCACTTCCTTCGGTACTCTTGGATGTAGATTATCAGGCCCTGGGGATTTATCGGCCTTCAATCCCATCAATTTCCCTGACACCATTTCCCAACAAATACTGATTTCATTCAATTCCTCCCTCTCATTAGACCTATGTTACCCGACGCTTGACTTCACCAATCTCTTTCTCTTAACTAATCTATAGAAGCTTTTACAGTCTGTTTTTATGTTCTCTACAAGCTTACACTTATGAACTATTTTCCTATTCTTAATTAATCCCTTTCTCTTCCTTTGCTGAATATTAAGGGCTCCGAATCCTCAGGGTTGCTGCTTTTTCTGGCCAAATTGTATGTCCTCTCCTTGGATCTTATGCAATCCCTAATTTCCCTTGTTAGCTACGGTTGAGTCACATTTTGTTTTATTTTTATGCAAGCAGGGCTGAAAAAATTCTATAGTTCATACATGCGATCTTTAAATATTTGCCATTGCCTATTCACCGTCAACCCTTTAAGTAACATTCCCCAATCCATCCTAGCAAACTCTTGCCTCATACCATCGTAGTTTCCTGTTTTTTAATTCAGTACCCTTGTCTCTGAGTCAACTACTTCACTCTCCATTTTACCGAAGAATTTTATCATATTATGATCGCTCCTCCACAAGGGGCCTCACACAACAAGATTACTAATTAATCCTTTCTCATTAAATAATACCCAGTCTGAGATGATCTGATCTCTAGTTGGTTCCTCGAATATTGTTCCAGGAAACCATCCCGTATAAACTCTAGGAGTTCCTCCTCCACGGTATTGTTACTAATTTGGTTAGCCCAATCTACATTTAGAATAAAGTCACCCATAATAACTGCTGTGCCCTTATTGAACGCATCTCTAATTCCCGGTGTAATTCCATCGCCAACCTCCGCATTACTCTTTGGGGGTTTGTAGTCAACTCCCACTATCGTTTCCTGCCCTTGGCATTTCTCAGCTCTGCACCTACAGATTCAACATCATCAGAGCTAATAAACTTCCTTACTATTGTGTTAGTCTGATCTTTAACCAGCACTGCTACCCCACCTCATTTTCATTTTTTCCTGTCCTTCCTGAATATTGAATACCTCTGGATGTCGAATTCCCAGTCATCGTCACACTGGAGCCATGTCTCCGTAATCCCAATTATATCTTATTCCTTTACTTCTATTTGCACAGCTAATTCATCCACCTTATTATGAAAGCTCCTCACATTAAGAGACAAAGCCTTCAGGCTTGATTTTTCATCACTCTTCGTACTTTTAGAATTCTTATTTACTATGGCCCGGTTTGAATTATAGCCTTGATTTCTCTGCCTTGCACTTTTGCTTTTCTCCTTTCTGTCTTTTGCTTCTATCATTGCTTCCCTTTCCTCTGTCTCCCTGCACAGGCTCCCAACCCCTGCCATTTTAGTTAAACCCTCCCCAACAGCACTAGCAAACACTCCCCCTAGGACTTCAGTAATGGAACCAAGCAGGCTACCTAGTATCTGGTACTGTGTAATATGATAGCATTAATTAATGACCTCATACAAAAGGATCCTCTAGGAAAGAGTGATCATAACATGATTGAGTTTCAAATTCAGTTGGAGGGTGAGAAAGTTGTATCTCAAACCAGTGTCCTGCTCTTAAACAAAGGTGATGTCAATGGCATGAGGGCATAGCTGGCTATAGTGGATTGGAAAAAAACAAATTAAAAGGAAAGGCAGTTGAAATGTTGTGGCAGATATTTAAGGAAATATTTTACAACTCTCAACAAAAATATTCTCCAGTGAGAAAGAAATACTTTAAGAGAAAGCAGCACTATTCGTGGCTATCTAAGGAAGTAAAGGATGGTATCAAATTGAAAACAAATGCAAACAAGATTGGTGGGAGGCAAGAGGATTCCGATTATCTTTAAACCAGCATTGGATTATTCAAAAAATAATAAAGTGAGAGAATATGAATTACCAGAGTAAGCCAGGAAGAAATATTAAGTCAGATTGTAAGAGCCTCTACAGCTACATAATCAGGAAAATAGTAGCTAAAGTAAATATTGCTCCCTTAGAGGATGAGAATAGGGAATTAATAATGGGGAACGGGGAAATGGCAGAGACTCTGAACAAATATTTAGAATGTGTTTTCACGGTAGAAAACATTAACATTAACCCACTAATGTATAATCAAGGGACAACAGGGAGGGGGGAACTAAAGACTATTACTATCACTAAGGAAAATGTATTTGGTACAATAATGGACTAAACGACGAAAAGTCCCCTGGACCAAATTGGCTGCATTCCGGTGTCTTTAAATAAGTGGCTGCAGTGATAGTGGATGTATTGGTTGCAATCTACCAAAATGCACTGTACTCTGGAGAGGTCGCAGCGGATTGGAAAACATCAAATATAACACACCTATTTATGAAAGGGGGGAGTCAGAAAGCAAGAAACTATAAACCAGTTAGCCTTACATCTGTCGCTGGGAAAATGCTGGTGTCCTTTATTAAGGAAGCAGTGGTAGAGCATTTGGAAAATCATAATGCAGTCAAGCAGAGGCAGCATGTTTATATGAAAGGGAAATCATGTTTACCAAATTTGCTGGAGTTCTTTCAGGATGTACCGAGTTGGGTGGATAAGGGTGAGCCAGTGGATGTGGTGTATTTGGATTTCCAGAAGGAATTCGATTAGGTGCTACATAAAAGGTTACAGCATATGATAAGAGCACACAGAGTAGCGGGTAATAAATTAGCATGGAAGATAATTGTCTAACTAACTAAAAGCAGAGAGTCGGGATAAATGGGTCATTTTCCAGTTGGCAAACGGTAACGAGTGGGGTGCCACAAAACTCGATTCTGGGGCCTCAACTACTTACAATCTACATTAATGACTTGAACGAAGGGACCGTGTGTCATTTAGCCAAGTTTGCGGAAGATGCAACAATAGGTGAGAAAGCAAGTTGTGCAGAGGTCTAAACGAAGCTGCAAAGGGATACAGAGAGGCTAAATGAATGCGCAAACATATGACAGTTGGAGTATAATGTGGGAAAGTGCGAGGGAATCCACTTTGGCAGGAAAAATAAAGTGTCTTGATATCACATCCTTTATAATTGACTCTAGCATTTTCCATACTACTGATGTTAGGCTAACCAGCCTGTAGTTTCCGGTTTCCACTCTCCCTCCTTTTTTAAGTAGTGGTATTACATTTGTCACCCTACAATCTACAGGAACTATTGCATAACCTATAGAATTTTGGAAGATGACAACCAATGCATCCACTATTCCATTCTCCCGGTGTCTCCTTCAAACTTGCTCTGACGATGCCACCTTCCCTACTAGTGCTTCTGATTTGTAATTCGTTTACCTCAGCCGAGGATTCCCCTCTACCATGGTTGACATGGCCCACTGCTGTGTTCATTCCAGTTCCCGCACTTCTGCTTTCATTCCATCCCAACCCTCCCAGAACGACAGTAGGTTTCGCCTTGTCCTCAACTTTCATCCCACCAGCCTGCACCTTCGATGGATCATCCTCCAGGATTTACGAAATCACCAGCGTGATCTCATCCACCAAACACATCTTCCTCTCACCTCTGCTTTGTGCATTCCAAAGGCACTGCTCCCTCGTCGACACCCTGGTCCACAGCTCCCCCCCCGACAACACCCCTCCCCCTTCGCCCAGCACCTTCCCGTGCAAGGGCAAGAGATGCAACAACTGCCCTTTTACCTCCTCCCTTCCCACTGTCGAGAGCCCCAAACACTACTTCCAGCTGAAACAACGATTTACTTGTATGCCTTGCAAATTAGTATATTGTATTCGTATTCACGATGTGGTCTTCTCCACATTGGGGATACAAAACGCAGATTGTGTGACTGCTTTGTGGAACTCCCCCATTCAGTCCGTGAGGGTGACCTGAGCTCCCGGTCACCTGTCACTATAATTCTCCACTTCACTCCCACTCTGAAATCTCCATCCTCGGCCTCTTACACTGTTGCAGTGAAGCTTAACGTAAGCTCGAGGAACATTGCCTCCTCTTCGATTAATCACATTACAACCGTCTGGACTCAACATCGACTTCACCAATTTCAGATCATAACCTCTGCCTGTATCAATTGGTTTCTTTCCCTCACATGGCAGCTGTCTTTAATTCAGCAATTGGCTTTTACATTTCATCTAGAACCATCTTTAAAACACAACAGTAAAATATTTTACAGGCACCTCAATAAGTAAGAGAATTGGGATGGGAATAGTGCCATTAACGGGTAGATAGGATAATACCACAGGTAACGATAGAGAGATGCCAGAAACATTAAATAATTATTTTGCTTCAGTATTTACCAGGGAGATAGAACAGCTGGGCATCTCATTTGTGATGAGATTAGTAACGAGATAAGTGCATTTAAAATAAAAAGGATTTATTAACTAAACTAATCAAACTCAAAGAGAATAAAACCCCTGATCTGGATGGATTGCGTCCACACATTTTAGTAGAATCTAGCGAAGCGATAGCAGAGGTATTACAACAAACATTTAATAATTCGTTTAAAAAAGTGTTGTGCCAGAGATTTGGCGGATAGTGAATGTAATACCTATAGTTAAGAAGGGGCATAGAACATGTGCAGGGAATTATAGACCAGTCAGCTTAACATCGATAGTAGAAAAAAATGGAGCACTTACTAAAGGATAAAATAGAAGAACATCCCGAAACAGAAGACATAGAAATGATTAGTCAGCATGGATTTCAAAAGGGAAAGTCTTGCTTGACCATCATCATTGAATTTTTTGAAGAGTTAACAGAAAGTGTCGACAATGATAATGCAGTAGGTTTAATTTTCCTAGATTTTCAAAAGGCCATCCATAAGGTAACCCATAATAGACTGATATACAATATCAGATAATGTGCAGTCAGGGAACAAGTAGCAGAATGGATAGTTAGCTGGCTTCAAGACAGAAAGCATTGAGTGGGAGTAAAGTGTAGCTTATCACAGTGGCAGAAGTGTGTAGTGGTTTTCCACAAGGATCAGAGCTGGGACAACTGTTGTTCTCAATTTATATTTTCGAATTAGATTTGAAATCAAAAACACAATTTTTAAATTTGTGGATGACACCAAATTGGTTGGGGTATAGTCAATCCTGAGGAGGACTACAACAAATTACAGGCTGACATGAATAAACTTGCAGAATGGGCATATAATTGGCAAATGAACATAAACACATATAAATGTGATGTATGACGTTTTGGTAGGAAGAACAGGGAAGTCAAATATTAATTGGATGGTGCGAGTCTAGTTTGGGTAGAAGAGCAAAGTGATCTCGTAGTACAACTACACAATTCACTAAAAGTTGCGACACAGGTTAGCAAAGCCATCAACAAGCAAACCAAGAATTAGGGTTTATTTCTAGAGGTTTAGAGTTGAAAAGTAGGGAAGTTTTGCTAAACCTGAATCGAAACGTGGATAGACCACACTAACTGCGCTCAGTTCTGGTCGCCATATTTTAAAATAATATAGAGGAACTGGAGATGGTGCAGAGGATATTTCCAAGGCTGATGCCAGAAATGCGAGGGTATACATATCAGGAAAGGATGAACAGGCTGGGTCTCTTTTCTCTTGAAAAGAGGAGGTGGTGGGGTGACCTGAAAGAGGTCTTTAAAATTATGAAAGGTTTTGATAGATTCGATAAAGAGAGAATGTTTATAATTGTGGGGAAGTTCATAAATAGAGGCCATTAATATAAGATAGTCACCAAGAAATGCAATAGCGAATTCATAAGAAACGTCTTTACCCAGAGAATGGTGAGGATGTGGAACTCGTTATCACAGGGATTGGTTGAAGGGAAAAGTATCGATGAATTTAAGGGGAGGCGAGTTTAGCATATGAGGGAAAAGGGAAGAGAGGTTTATGGTGATAGATTTTGATGAGGTAAACCGGGAGGAATCTCGAGTGGAGCATTAACGTTGGCATGGACTGGTTGGGCTGAATGGCCTGTTTCTGTGTCGTATATCCGACTTAGTCCTATGTAATCCTATGTAAAGTAAATCTCCTCTCAACCATCACTGCTCTCAGCTGAACAACTCCAACTTCTCTGCTGAATCCACGTAACTGATATCATTCACCCTTTGAATCATTCTCGTAAATCTTTTATGCACCCTCTCTACTGCCTTCACATCGTTTCTATACTGTGGTGCCAAGAATTAGACATAATCGCTTTGAGGCCGAACCAGTGTTTTGTAAAGATTCATCATAACTTCCTTGCTTTTGTACTCTATGCTTCTATTTATGAAGTTCAGGATCCTGTATGATTTTTTAACCGCTTTCTCTACCTACCCTGGCACCTTCAACGATCTGTCGACATATAACCCCAGATGTCTATGTTCATGCACTCATTTTGAATTTTACCATTTATTGCCTCTCCTCATTCTTCTTGCCAAAATGTATCACCTCGCACTCTTCTGCATTAATATATTTGCTGCTGTTAGCGAATCTGTGGTAAAGTAAATGAAAAGAACAACAGAAATGGATTGCTGCATTTTCTTGTGCCGTCAAATGTTGGTAACTCAATTACCATTGTGACGTGAAAAATTGAAAGGTCCGTATCAGAGGTTGAGATTCTATAAAAGTGGAACTGATGGTTTCAAACAGAAGTGGGACATAAAATAAACCAGCTGGGGATCCAGTTCAATAACGTGGGCTCATCGATGCAATGTCCCTCTTTGATACCAAGAGAAGGGTTGGATTGAAATTCACATTTCTACTAACTTTGTGGAGCCATAACCTGATTAACCAGAGTGAACAACTCCCATGAAACGTGGGGATGTGCATTTCATATGAAGGAATTCATTTTTGCTGGAATTTAGGACGTGGGCGTCGTTGGCAAGGCCGACATTTACTGCCCAACCCCAGTTGCCCTTGAGATGATTGTCAGCCCACTTCTTGAATCCACTTGTGTTCCCACAATGCTGTTTGGTACGGACTTTCAGGCCTTTGAGCGAGCGACACAGAAGGAACGCCAGATACAGTTCCCAGTCAGGATGGTGTCTGACTTGGATGTGGAACTGGGAGATGATGCTGTTCCCATGCAGCTGCTGCCATCGTCCTTTCTGATGATGGAGGTCGTGGGTGTGCGGAGTGCCGTCAAAATGCAACCCATTGAGTGATATGGAATGCTACAATGAGCTTAAGTTAAATATTTCACATATCAGGATGATTTCGTAAATCTCATTCTGCAGTTCCGGTTTTCTGACTGAGAATCTGTAATCTGACATGGCCAACCAATCTGGCGGTTTCTCGTGAATTGACCATACATTCAGTGGAATAAAAAAATATCAGGATGATGACATTTGGCATTAAACATTTCGCTGTGGTAGGCCCAGAGATTTAGGGAGTAAAATTCGAAATCAGGGACTTTGATTGTGTAATTATAATAGCCAGCCTGCAGTTCCCCTGTCAGAATGGCTTGTCTTCACATCGCTAATTATCGGGTCTCTCAGCTCCATCACACAGCATTCCCTCAGTACTCAGTCACAGGGGCAATTGTAAACTAGCACGATATTACAATCCATTCAAGTCAATACAGGTTATAATTGGGCGGAGAATAAAACGGGAGGCCGATCACTCTCCGCCTCTTTCCCGCCTGGAGAATGTGGTTACAGTTACTCTCCAAGTTTGGCCACGGGCTGCGCTGTCATGATTCTTTGGCCGGGTTGAATTAACAAAATTCTGACACAATGAGGTAATCATTAGTCCTGTACAGTAGCCTAAAACAAGCGATAGCCCATCATCAGCCCGTTTTACACATCACCGGACTTTCGTTCCCATTGCCTACAATGGAATCTGAATTCATGGGGTGTGAAACGGGAGGCTGATTTGCTTTCGCTCGTTTTGCGCTTCCGCCCGTGACGATTTTCATCCCATTATCTCCTGTAACGCCCCTTGCCGCTAATAGATTCATAGGGTCTGAATGCAGGGTCAGTGTTACAGGGATCCTGTCAAGATTTGAGCAATAAAAACAAAACGTAACCCTACTATTTAAGAAAGGAGGGCGAGAGAAAATGGTGAACTACAGACCAGTTGACCTGACATCAGTATTCGAGAAAAAGTTAGAATCTATTATTAAGGACTTAGTAAAAGGGCACTTCGAAAATAATAATAGGATTGGCAGAGTCAACATGGATTTATGAAATGGTAAACGTGTTTGCCAAATTTGTTGGAGGTTTTTGAGGTTGTAACTAGCAGAATAGATAAGGGGGAACCAGTGGATATGGTGTTTTTGGATTTGCAGAAGGCATTGTATAAGTTGCCACACAATAGGTTATTAAACAAAATTAATGCTCATTCGATTGGTGGTAATATACTAGCATTTATAGAGGATCAGTTAACGGACAAAAAGCAGAGAGTAGGAATAAACGGGTCATTTGCGGATTGGCAGGCTGTAACTGGTGGGATACCGCAAGATCAGTGCTTGGGCCTCAGCTATTCACAATCTATAGCAATGATTTGGATGAGGGGACCGAATTTATTATATCTATGTTTTCTGATGATACATAGCTGGGTTGGAACATAAGTTGCGAGCAGGATGCAATGAGGCTTCAAGGGGATACAGACAGGCTATGTAATTGGGCAAGAACACGGCAATTTGAACATAATGTGGAGAAATGTGAGGCTACCTCCAAGGTGCGCAGTCTCAGATTAAGGGGTCGGCCATTTAGGAATGAGATGAGGAGAAATTTCTCCTCTGTGAGGGTCAAGAATCTTTGTAAATCATTACCCCAGAGGGTTGTGAAGGCTCAGTCGTTTAGTATATTCAAGACAGGTAGATATGTTTTTGAATATTTAATGAATCAAGGGATATGGGGATATTGCAGGAAAGTACAGATGATGTAGAACATTAGCAATGGTCTTACTGAATGGCGGAGCAGACTTGAAGGTCCAAATAGCCTACTCCTGCTCCTATTTCTTAAGTTCTTATATTCGTAAAACCAATTCTGTTATATTCCTCTCTCCTAATATTAAACCATTAATTCTGTTACAGTGATTAAAGCAGAAATTAATAAACATATCACGAGTGATGATAAAACATATCAAAAATCTCTGCTCCCTGTCACTCACCTGCTACAATAACCATCACGTACGCGCTTCGTAGGGAGTCTAACTGCCTTCCATAGACGGAGGTCCTGTATTGGCACTGGTACCACCCTGCTTGGTCTGTACTGGTAACCGGGATTGTTCCAATGTTGTTCTTTGTGACAAATTGTTCGGATTGCAGATATTGATCATCTTTGTAAAAGTAGAAGTTATTATCACGACTATCTCCATTCACGTTGCAGGTAATGGTGATCGTCTCTCCTACTACATATGCCCCAGTCGGTTGATCAAGCGATATCAGTGGTATTGTTAGTGGACCTGTGGTAAAATAAATAGAAAGTACAATGTGAAATGGATCTGCGGATTTTCATGTGCAGTGCAAGGTTGGGAACTCACTGATGAATGTGTGGTGTTGAAGCGCAGTTTCATATCAGATACAGAGATTCCACAAAAGGGGAGTTCGGAATTTGATTACACAGAAGGAAAGACTTGCATTTCTATAGTGCCTTTCATGACCTTGTGACGTCCCAAAGCAAGTTACAGCCAATTTAGTACTTTTGAACTGTAGCCACTGTTGTAACGTAGGATATTGAATGGCGGAGCAAAATAACCTAAATAAGCTCCAGTTCTCTGTACAAAGCCCGGATTTAAGCCAGAGATTTTACTCTGGGATACAAGCGGAACACGTAAAAGGTTGCTTTTAAATGCCCAGTGCATCTAATTTAGCCCAGATGAAGATGCCATCAGAAAGATTTAAAGGCTCCATTATACTCACACTGCGAGTGCTACCAGTTCAAGTATGAAACCTCCGCCAACCTCAGTGAGGCTGAGACCGTCACACATTTCAAATAACTGAATTGTTTTGGTGGGCCCGATATTATTGTTATCGTTACCACTGGAATAGTCGCTGGCATATCCAGCAACTACTGTCCATCCCTAGCTTCCCATTCAGAATGTGACGGGTGGCCTTCTAATTGAATCGCAGCAAGTCCGGTGAGGTCAAAGTGTAAAACAAAATAGTGAGTACTAAGATTCGGATCTAGCGACGATGAAGGAACAGCAGGATCGTGTGTGATGTGGAGTTGATTTTGAGGTGTTGGTGCACCCATGCGCCTGCTACCCCTGTCGTTCTAGGAGGGAGAGGTCGTGGGTGTGGGAGGTGCTGCTCAAGAAGTCTTCATGAGTTGCTGCAGTGCATCTTGTAGATGGTATGCATTGCAGCCACATTGCGCTGGTGGTGGTTGGAGTAAATGTTTAAGGTGGTGGCTGGCGTGCCAATCCAGCAGGCTGCTTTGTCCTGGTTGGTGTCAAGGTTCCTGAGTTCGAGCTACACTCATCCAGGCAAGTGGAGAGTATTCCATCACATTCCTGACTTGTGCATGCAGATGTTGAAATGCCTTTTCGGAGTCAGGAGGTGAGTTATTCGCCGCAGAATTTCTCACCTCAGATCTGCTCTAGCAGCCGTAGTGTTTATATGGAGGGAAATTTGCAATTGATGTTTTTGTTTGTGAATTTGTTGGTGATGGTTTCCCCATGTGCATGCTGCCCTGGTCCTCCTGGGTGGAGAAGATCACCTGTTTGTGAGTTGCTGCCGAAATGCAATGCAGAGACTGATCTGGAACCTCACAATGTAATTAGATTAAAATACAGGACCATTTTGCAAGTCTCGGCACGCAGATTCTGTTCCCTGACAGCGTAACCTGTAATGTTTCAATGCCAGTCAGTCTGGAGAGGTTTCTGAGGTGACGTTACATTCAGTGGACGTAAATCCCTGGCGCCGTGCTGTCATTGTTCCATTAAACTTTGATAGTTCGAACATGTAGAGGATAATTTTTCTTAGGTGGTTCCTTGAAACAAGTGGTCACGATTCGATTTTACACAAATAAATAAATGGAAATCATTATCAGGCGAGGCATAAAACGGGTGGACAAATCCTGTCTACAGTTGAGCAATAAGATCAAATCCCATTAGGTTATCTTCTTCTCTCCTAATATTAAACCATTCATATTGTTCCAATGATTAAAGCATGATTGTATAAAGAATTTCAGGAGCTTGAAAAAAACCTACTAAAAACCTCTGCTCCCTGTCACTCACCTGTTACAGTGACCGTCACAGACTCGCTGAGGTGAGATTCTAACCACCTTCCATGAACGAAGATATCATATCGGCACTGGTACCGCCCTCCTTGGTCTTTATTGGTAACCGGGAATGTTCCAATATTGTCCTTTGTGACAATTTGATCGGAGTACAGCCGTTGATTATATTTGTAAAAGTAAATGGTTTTATAGCGATAATCTCCAGTCACAGTGCAGGTAATGGTGACTGTCGCTCGTACTACATAAAGCCCAGTCGGTTGGTCAACAGATATCACTGGCGCTGTTAGCGGATCTGTGGTAAAATACATAGAAATAGCCTTTAGAATTGGGTCTGCGGACTTTCATGTGCAGTGCCAGGTTGGGAACTCAATGTTGATTGTGCAGTGTTAAAGTGCAGTTTCACATTGCTTACAGAGATTCCACAAAAGGTGAGTTCGGGATTTGATTACAAGGAAACAAAGAAAGACTTGCATTTCTGTAGCACCTTTCATGAACGCGGGACGTCCAAAATCACTTTGCAGACAATTTATTACTTTTGCAGTGTAGTCACTGTTGCAATGTAGGAAATCAAACGGCGGTGCCAAAGAACCTAAATCAGCTCGAGTTTGCTGTCAAAAGTCTGGTTTAAGGCTGAACATTTTACTCTGGGATACGAGCAGAACAAAGAAGTTTGCTTTGAAAAGCCCAGTGCTGCTAATTTAGCCCAGGTGATGCTGCGATCTGAGAGAGTGAAAGTCACCATTGTACCCGCACCGTGACTGGAAACAATGCAATTATGAATCCTCCACCAAGGGAAGGGCATTAGAAACCAATCTCAGCGAGGCTGTGACGGTCACACATTTCAAATAATTGACAAGTTTTGGTGGGCCCGCAATATTGTTATCATTACCGCTGTGACAGTCACTGGCATGGCCAGCAACTGCTGACCATCATTAGTTTTCCCTTCAGAAGGTCGGTGGCCTTCTAATTGAACACATTCAGGATGGTGTGGAACTTGGAGGGAACTTTGAGGTGATGGTGTTCCCATGTGCCTGCTGCCCATAATTCGAAAAAAAGGAGTGAACAACCTGCTAAACTCCTTGGATTCACATTTGAAACTGTGGGCCCACCAAAAGCTTTCAAAGAGATTTCCAATTAGTCTCAACCGCTGCCCTTTTCCCAGAGCCATACAGCTATTCCGTTTTTAGGTATTCATTCAATTCTATTTGGAGGGTAATATTCAATCTGTTTCCACCACCAATTCAGGCAGTTCATTCCAGATCATAAAAACTCGCTTTGGAAAACAATTCCCTTTTTATCCATCCTGGTTCTTTTGTCAATTAATTTAAATCTTTGTCCTTTGGTTGCAGTTTATTTTTATTCATTCTATCGATACGCGTCATAATTTGGAACAACTCTATTGATACTCCACTTATTATTTTCTGCTCCAAGCGTATAACCCCACCTTATCTAGTCTGTCCACATCAAACTACCCGGGGTTATAAGGCACAGAGCTACGTGATGGCTAGCAGAGAGAGAAATACAAAGAGAGGGAGAGAGATTGAGACAGAGATAGACAGGAACAGCGTGGGAGAGGAAGAGAGAGAGATCACGACAAATCAAAGATAGCATCCAGAGAGAGGAAAGAACAATTAACAGGTTAAATGGATTCGCAAAAGAAGTGGAAAAGAGCACACGATAGAAAGAGAGGACGACAGAAAGATGAATAACAGGATTGGGAGAGAAACAGAGAGAGAAGGACTGCGAGAATCATTGAGCAATGGAACGATGGGGAATCAGCGAGACTGGATAAGGGAGATAAAGGGAGAGCGAGGGCTGAAGGCCGTACAAGTCTAAGCTCCGGACCGTACTATCTGACAGGGTCGTGGTAACAGGTTCCAGAGGAACTCTCGAAAGGCAATTGGACATGTACTTGAAGATGACTAATTTGCAGGATTAAGCGAAAAGCTGAGGAATGGGACTAAAATGGGCCACTCTTTCCAAAAGCCGGGACAGGCAGGCCGGGCCAAATTGCCTCCGTCTGTGCTGTAAATCTTCATGATTCCATGATTGTATGATCAACCGAAATATAAAAGGGATTTATATTACTGATCTACATTTGCATTGGTGTCTCTCTGGGTAAAGAGTTTCTCTTTAATTCCCTATTAGCATCATTAGTGACGAGCTTCTATTTATGGAACTTATTTCTGGTCTCCCCCACATGTGGACTGATCATTTCTGCGTCTGCCCTGGCAAAACTTTTCATAAACTTAAAGACCTACATCAGATCCCCGTCTCCAGTCCTCCCTTTTCTAGAGAAAGGAGCGCAAACCTGTTCCATCTTTCCTGATAGATATAGCCTTCATTTCTGGTATCCTCCTTGTCAATATGCATTGCACCTTCTTCAGTGCTTCGATATCCATTTTATAAAATGGAGGCCAGGACTCTGCACAGTGCTCCAAGTGCAGTAAAACCCTCGACTATAAATTGCACCTTCTCCAGTGCTTCGATATCCACTTGATAATATGGAGACCAGAACTCGGCAAAGTGCTCCAAGTGTAGTAAAACCCTGGACTATACATTGCACCTTTTCCAGTGCTTCGATATCTATTTTATACAATGGGGACCAGGACTCTGCACCGTGCTCCAAGTTTAGTGTAACTCAGGTCTATACATTGCACCTTCTCCAGTGCTTCGATATCCATGTGATAATATGGAGACCAGGACTCTGCACAATGTTCCAAGTGTAGTTAAACCCTGGTCTATACATTGCACCTTCTCCAGTGCTTCGATATCCATTTTATAAAATGGAGACCAGGACTCTGCAGAATGCTCCAAGTGTAGTAATACCCTGGTCTATACAAGGTTAACTTATAGACATAGAACATAGAAAAATAGGAGCAGGAGTAGGCCGTTCGGTAGTTCGAGCCTGCACCGCCATTCAATATGATCATGGCTGATCCTCTAACTCAATACCATATTCCCGCGCTCTCCCCATACCCCTTGATGCCTTTTGCGTCTAGAAATCTATCTATCTCCTTCTTCAAAACAATCAGTTACTTGGCCGCCACAGCCTTCTGAGGTAGAGAATTACACAGGTTCACTACCCTGTGAGTGACGAAATTTCTCCTCATCACAGTCCTACATGTACTACCCCGTATCCTGAGACTGTGAACCCTCGTTATATACCCCCAGCCAAGGGAAGTATCCTCTTTGTATCGAGTCGGCCTAGTCCTGTCACAATTTTATACGTTTCAATGAGATCCCCTCTCATTCTTCTAAACTCTAGAGAATAGAGGCCTAGTCGACCCAATCGCTCCTCATACGACAGCCCTGCCATCCCATGAATCAGTCTGGTGAACCTTCGCTGCACTCCCTCTATGGCAAGTATATCCTTTCTTAGGTAACGATACCTGAACTGCATACAGTACTCCTGGTGTGGTCTCACCAAGGCCCTGTACAGTTGTAGTAAGACAGCTTTTTTCCTGTATTCAAATAAGAACATAAGAACATAAGTAGGACAAGGAGTAGGCCATATGGCCCCTCGGGCCTGCTCCGCCATTCATTAGTATCATGGCTGATCCGAACCTAGACTCAGGTCCACTTCCCTACCCGCTCCCATAACCCTTACTTCCCTTATAAGCTAGGAAACTGTCTATGTCCGTTTTAAATGTATTTAATGTTGCAGCTTCCACAGAATTGCTACCCTTTGAGTGAAGAAGTTTCTCCTCATCTCAGTTTTGAAACGGCAGCCCCTTATTCTAAGATTATGACCCCTAGTTCTAGTCTCACCCATCAGTGGAAACATCCTCCCGGCATTCACCCGATCAAGCCCCCTCACAATCTTATATGTTTAGATAAGATCGACACTCATTCTTCTGAGTCCCAATGAGTAGAGGCCCAACCTACTCAACCTGTGCTCATAAGTGAACCCCCTCATCTCCGGAATCAACCGAGTGAACCTTCTCTGAACTGACTCGGAGCAAATATATATTTTCTTAATTATGGAAACCAAAACTGTACGCAGTATTCCAGGTGTGGCCTCAGCAAGACTTCCCTGCTTTTATACTCCATTCCCCTTGCAATAAAACCCAAGATTCCATTGGCCTTCCTGATCACCTGCTTTACCTGCATAACAACCTTCTGTGTTTCATGCACCAGGACCCCAGATCCCTTTGTACTGCAGCACTTTGCAGTTTCTTTCCACTTAGATAATAATTTGCTCTTTGATTTTTCTGCCAAAGTGCATAACCTCACACTTTCCAACATTATATTCCATCTGCCAAATTTCTGCCCACTCACTTAGCCTGTCTATGTCCATTTGCAAGGTTTTTTATGTCCCCCTCACTCACTGCTTTCCCTCCCAAATCATCTTGCAATGAAGGCCAACATACCATTTGCCTTCCTAACTGATTGCAGCACCTGCATGTTTGCTTTCAGTGACTGGTGTACAAGGACAGCCAGTTCCTTTTGTACATCAGTATTTCCCAAATTTTCAACATTTATGTAATACTCTACATTTCTGTTTTTCGAACCGAAGTGGATAATTTCACATTTATGCACGTTATACTACCATGTATTTGCCCACTCACTGAACTTGTCTAAATCGCCTTGAATCCTCTCTGCCTTCTCCTCATAACTCACAAATCCCACCAAATTCGTGTCGTCAGCAAACAAGGAAATATTACATATTTCCCTCATCCAAATCATTGATATATATTGTGAATAGCTGGCGCCCAGGCACTGCTCCCTATGGCACCCTGAAAAGATCAATTTCTTCCTACCCTCAGTCTCCTGTCTGTTAAACAATTTTCTCTCCCTGCCGGTATATTACTCCCAATCCCATGTGTTTTATTTTTGCACACTGAACTCTTGTGTGGAACTTTATCAAAGGCATTCTGAAAATCCAAATACTCCATGTTAACAGTTTCTCCCTTATATATCTGCCAGTTACATCCTCAAACATTCCAGTAGGTTTGTCAAACACGGTTTTCTTTTCAAAGTAAGGCTTTTGACAAAGACTCGCATGGGAGACTGGTCAAGAAGGTTAGAGCTCATGGGATCCAGGCCAATTTGGCACATTGGATCAAAATTGTCTTAGTGGCAGAAGGCAGAGGGTGATGATCGCAGGTTCTTTTTATGACTGGAAGCCTGTGTACAGTGGTGTACTGCAGGGGTCAGTGCTTGTTCCGTTGCTCCTTGTAGTATACATCAATAATTTATGTGAGAAGTCACACAACACCAGGTTATAGTCCAATAGCTTTATTTGAAATCACAAGCTTTCAGAGCGCTGCTCCTTCGTCAGCTGAAGTGGAGAGATGCATATAGGCACAGCATATATAGTCAGAGAGCACTGCCAGATGATTACAGGTAATCCTTCTAAGTGCCCTTTATCTCACCTCGGCAGAGAGATAATCACAGCAATCAAAGGTGTGAATCGAGTCCCAACAGGTCAGTGAGGAAAACATTACATCAAAGAACAATGAGGTGGGGTCATAAGGGGTCAAATGTTGCAGATGCTGGGGTCTGTATGAAAAACAATAAACAAGCAAAAAACAATTTTTTGCCTGAAATCACAGCAGGTCTGGCCGCAGCTGTGTAGAGAGAACAAGCCAACGACGACTCGAGTCTGGATGACTATACGTCAGGTGGGGTTAGATGTAGCGTGACATGAACCCAAGATCCCGGTTGAGGCCATCCAAATGAGTGCGGAACTTGGCTATCAGTTTCTTTCGACGATTTTGCGTTGTCGTGTGTCTCGAAGGCCGCCTTGGAGAATGCTTACCCGAAGATCAGAGGCTGAATGTCCTTGACTGCTGAAGTGTTCCCCGACTGGGAGGGAACACTCCTGCTTGGCGATTGTTGTGTGTTGTCCGTTCATCCGTTGTCGCAGTGTCTGCATGTTCTCACTGATATACCATGCTCCGGGGAATCCTTTCCTGCAACGTATGAGGCAGACAACTTTGGCCGAGTCACATGAGCATGTACCATGTACCTGGTGGGTGGTGTCCTCATGAGTGATGATGGTAGCTGTGTTGATGATCTGGCATGTCTTGCAGAGTTTGCCGTGGCAGGGTTGTGTGATGTCGTGGTCGCTGTTCTCCTGTAAACTGGGTAATTTGCTGCGAACGATGGTCTGTTTGAGGTTAGGCGGCTGTTTCAAGGTGAGTACTGGAGGCGTGGGGATGCCCTTAGCGAGGTGTTCGTCGTCATCGATGACATGCTGAAGGCTGCGAAGAACATGGCATAGTTTCTCTGCTCCGGGGAAGTACTGGACGACGAAGGGTACACTGTTCGTTGTGTCCCTTGTTTGTATTCTGAGGAGGTCTATGCGATTTCTGCTGTGGCCCGTCGGAACTGTCGATCGAAGAGTCGAGCGTCATATCCCGTTCTTACGAGGGCGTCTTTCAGCGTCTGTAGGTGTCCATCGCGTTCCTCCTCCTTTGAGCAGATCCTGTGTATTCACAAGGCTTGTCTATAGGGGATGGCATCTCTAACGTGGTTAGGGTGGAAGCTGGAGAAGTGGAGCATCATGAGATTGTCCGTTTCAGGAAAGGATGCCCCAGATCATGGTACATCAGCGAGGCCATGCAGAAACTGCGACAACGGATGAGCGGATACCGCACAACAATCGCCAGGCAGGAGTGTTCCCTCCCAGTCGGGGAACACTCAGCTCCGAACTTCGGGTAAGCATTCTCCAAAGCGGCCTTCAAGACACACGACAACGCTCTACACATTTGCGGCCGGGCCTGCTGTGATTTCCAGCAAAAAATTGTTTTTTGCTTGTTTTTTGTTTTTCATACAGACCCCAGCATCTGCAACATTTGACCCCTTATGACCCCACCTCTTTGTTCTTTGATGTAATGTTTTCCTGACTGATCTGTTTGGACACCATTCACACCTTCGATTGCTGTGATTATCTCTCTGCCGAGGTGTGATAAAGGGCAGTTAGAAGGTTTACCTGTAACCATCTGGCAGTGCACTCTGACTCTATATTCTGTGCTTATATGCATCTCTCCACTTCACCCGATGAAGGAGAAGTGCTCCGAAAGCTTGTGATTTCAAAAAAAGCTGTTGGACTATAACATGATGTTTTCTGATTTCTCACATTTGTCCACAAAAGTCCAACACTGGCATCTCCACAATATCAATAATTTAGATATGAATGTAGGATGTATGATCAGGAAGTTTGCAGATGACACGGAAATTAGTGGAGTGGAAGACAGCAAGAGGGAAGCCTCATGCTACTGGACGATAGAGACGGGTGGAAAATTGAATGTAACCCTGAAAATTCTGAGGTGATGCATTTTGTGAGGACTAACAATGCAAGGGATTATACAATGAATGGTAGGATCGTAGTTAGGACAGAAGATCTGAAGGACCTTGGTGTGCATGTACATAGATCCCTGAAGGCAGCAGGGCAGGTAGATAACGTGGTTCAAACGCATATGGGACACTTGCCTTCCTTAGCCGAGGCATAGAATATAAAAGCAGGGAGGTTATGATGGAGCTGTACAAAACGCTAGTTAAGCCACACTATAGGAAGGATTTGATTGCATTGGAGAGGGCGCAGAGGAGATTCACCAGGATGTTACCTGGGCTGGAGCGTTTCAGCTATGAAGAGAGACTGGATAGGCTAGGGTTGTTTTCTTTATAGCAGAGAAGAATGAGTGGGGACCTGATTAAGGTGTACAAAATTATATGGGGCACAGATATGGTAGATAGAAAGGAACTTTTCCCCTTAGTAGAGGGGTCAATATCCAGGGTGATAGTTTCAATGTAAGAGGCTGGGGGTTTAGAGGGGATTTGAGGAAAAACTTTTTTACCCAGAGGGTGGTTGGAATCTGGACCTCACGCCTGAAAGTGTGGAAGAGGCAGGAACCCTCACAACATTCAAGAAGCATTTAGATGAGCACTTGAAACGCCATAGCATACAAGGCTACGGATCAAGTGCTGGGAAGTGGGATTAGAACAGATAGGGCTTGATGGCCGGCGTGGACACGATGGGTCGATGGGCCTCCTTCTGTGCTGTATAACTGTATGAATCCCTGATTATTTTGCTCATTTATATCACAATCCCCCTGCCTGATGTTTATGTCTACATTGTCCTTCTCCATAGTAAACACAGACGCAAAATATTCATTTTAATCCTCACCTACATCTTCTGGCTCTACACACAGATTGCCACTCTGGTCCCTAATGGGCCCTATTCTTTCCCTGGTTATCCTCTTGCATTTAATATACTTATATATAGCACTTGAAAATAGTGACAGGATCGGACAAAGTCAGCATGGATTTACAAAAGTTAAATCATGATTGACTAAACTACTGGAATTTTGAAGGATTTAACTGGTAGAATAGATAAGGGAGAATGAGTGTATGTGGTGTATTTGGACTTTCAGAAGGCTTTCGATAAGATCCCGCACAAGAGTTTAGCGTGTAACTTTAAAGAACATGGGATTGGGGGCAAGTTACTGAATTGGATAGAGAACTGGTTGGCAGATAGGATGCAAAGAGTTGGAATAAACAGTTATTTTTCCGAGTGGTAGGCAGTGACTAGTGGGGATCGGTGCTAGGACCCCAGCTAATCACAATATATATGAATGATCTAGACGATGGAACTAGTTGTAATGGGGTAGAAATTCGAGTCAGGGGCTTGCCGCGCGTGCAAGCCCCCGATCTACACTTACACGACGCGCTGGCCGTTGAGCATCAGCGACGCCTGGAATTCCTGTTTTAAAATGTTGACTCCCGGGCAGCGTCTGACGTCACGCCGCCCAGGAGTGCAGCCAGCGCGAAGCCTGGAGCACGCAGTGCGAGTGAGACACGCCCCTTGAGGTCTCATTTTAAAAGGACACGCCCCCAATGTTTCTCACAAGCTGCAAAGCATTTTTACATGTAGAGCAGCATTTTAAATAGGTTTTTGGTATTTTTAAGAAGCTTTTGATAACTTTTATAAACGTTGACTTTTTTTGAAGAATCTGAAGTAGTTTTAAACAGAATTAAAGCCTTTTAAAAGCCGTGAAAGCATTTTTTTCATTCCATTTATTTAATTAGCAACGTCGTCGTCGTACGTGTCTTCACACTGTTCCCTTTGGGGAAATGTATGAAGTGGTGGAAGGATTTCTGGCCGTGATTAACGCTCCTTCTGTGATCATAACCATCTTTGCGCCAGCCATTAGGGTGGTTAGACATATGGCGGGAGGGTTTTACGGGCTCCCACAACCTATATGAAGGGGGGGGGCCTCCCACACCTACGGACGCAAATATCCCAATTGATGTCTACCCAGAATTTAGTGCCGGAGCTCCGACTCCACTTGCCGGGACTGTCTGGAGCGGGGTTAGAAACCCTATGCCGTGTGGCCCAGTGGCGGGGATGCTACCACTAAGCCAAAGGCCCACTCACATTAGCAACGTGAAATGGCTGGAATGAGCACAATTCACGGCATTAAAATAACTCACAATTGAACTGATGATGACCTCAGCAATCTCCTCAACGCGGTGGAGGCGCAGCGCCTGCTCATCATTGGTAATGAGAAGTCCAAGGCGCCGCAAAAAGGACAGATGATAGCTTGGTCTTTCAAGTGGCAGCATAGGGCTCCAGTCACGGGGAGGGATAAGGCGCAGGAAACGTATGGGTGTCACCTTTTGCACGGAGTGGGCCTTTTGCGTAGCGGTAAGCATCCCCGCTGCTGG
This sequence comes from Somniosus microcephalus, assembly GCF_052327205.1. NCBI lineage: Eukaryota > Metazoa > Chordata > Chondrichthyes > Squaliformes > Somniosidae > Somniosus > Somniosus microcephalus. Next base: position 40,932,925 of record NW_028225184.1, on the reverse strand, counting down.
GCCAGAAGGAATAGGGTTGCGAGCCCCGCTCCAGACAGTCCCGGCAAGTGGAGTCGGAGCTCCAACTATAAATTCTGGGTGGACATCCAGTGGGATACTTGCGTATGCGGGTGTGGGTGCCCCCCCCCTCAGATGGGTTGTGGGAGCGCGTAAAACCCTCACGCCATAGGACTAACCACCCTAATGGCTGGTATGAAGATGGTTATGGTCACGGAAAGAGTGTTAACATGGCCAGAAATCCTTCCACCACTTCATACAGATCCCGAAAGGGAACAGTGTGAGGATACGTACGATGATAACCTCTTGCGCAATGCACCTCCTTGGACCCACAGTCGCAGATGCGAGGGGGCAAATCGTGCAATTGTTAAATTTTTCATTTTATTGACTTGTAAAATGTTGGCCCAGTAATTCCGTTCCAAATGCGTGAGTACGATTGTGGTGCTCACGCATCTGGCAGGAGGAAATGCCGGTTTTCAGCATGCACAGCGCATGCGGGGAAAACCGGCATTTCCTGTCCTCTGAATGAAGGGGTTCAGAGGCAGAACGCATGCAACTGCACAGGCAGCGCGTGCGCAGTAAAATTCGCGGGTTTCATTCATGCTTTCATTGAGGTTAAGTCCTTACAACCTACACATGAAAAAAGCATGAGTACAGTTGATCCAGAGGCTACGGAGGAAGATATATTTTATCGTGGAGCTTCTGAAAGGCAATATTTTTGTTTGGGAAAGGGAGGAAAGTTATTTTAAGAAATGCTGAGCTAAGTTTTAAAGTTTATTTTTTTTTTAAACGGGTTTTCAGTACTTTAGGTAGAAGGAGCAATTGTGGCTATGTGAATTGAATTTGCTGTGTTTATTAAATGTGAAAATGACGCCAACATTTTTAAGAAAGAAACTTTTCATCAGTAATATATTCTTTTAAGTAATTATGTATGTATGTCTGTATATATTCCTTTGTGTATATGTATGTATATATTCCTTTACTTGTGTATGAATGTATGTTTTTAATTATGACTTTCAGAGAAAGTAACTTATTGGAATATCATAATTAAATACATACCTTCATACACATTAGTAAAGGAATATATACATATATGTAAAGGAATATATACAGACATACATACATAATTGCTTAAAAGAATATATTACTGATGAACCGTTTCTTTCTTAAAAATGTTGGAAATGTTACATTACTCATTTTAGAACAGTCATTTTCACATTTAATAAACACAGCGAATTCAATTCACACAGCCACAATTGCTCCTTCTACCTACAGTACTGAAAACGCGATTAAAAAAAGGAATTAAACATTAAAACTTATCTCATAATTTCTTAAAATAACTTTCCTCCCTTTCCCAAACAAAAATATTGCCTTTCAGAAGCTCCACGATAAAATATATCTTCCTCCGGAGCCTCTGGAGCAACTTTACACATGCTTTTTTCATGTGTAAGTTGTAAGGACTGAACCTCACTGAATCCATGAATGAAATCGACGAATTTCACTGCGCACGCGCTGCCTGTGCAGTTGCATGCGCTGTGCCTCTGAACCCCTTCGTTCAGAGGACAGGAAACGCCAGTTTTCTCTGCATGCGCTGTGCATGCTGAAAACCGGCATTTCCGCCGGCCAGACGCGTGAGTACCCCGACCGTAGGCACGCGTTTGGAACGGAATTACTGGGCCAATACCTCCAAGTTTGCAGACATCATAAAGCTGGTTGGGCGTGTGTGCTGTGTGGTGGATGCCGAGACAGTCCAGTATGATTTGGAGAGGTCGGATTATTCGGAAGATGCATGGCAGATGCAGTATAATGTGGATAAATGCGAGATTATTCACTCTCATGGCAAAAACAGGAAGGAAGGCAGATTATTATCTGAACGGCAATAGATTGGGAGCAAGGGAAGTGCAACGCAACATGGGTGTCCTTGTTCACCGGTCGCTGAAGATAAGCATGCAGGTGCAACAGGTGGATAAGAAGGCAAATGGTATTTTGGCCTTCATAGCGAGAGGATTCGAGTACAGGAACAAGGATGTCTTTCCACAGTTGTACAGGGCCTTGGTGAGACCACACCTTGAGTATTGTGTGCAGTTTTGGTCGCCTTATCTGAGGAAGGAGGTTCTTGCCATGGAGGGCGTGCAGCGAAGCCTCACCAGACTGATACCTGGGATGGCAGGGATGACGTATGAGGAGAGATTGGGTCGATTGGGCTTATACTCGCTGGAGTTTAGAAGAATGAAAGGGGATCTCATTGAAACTTATAACATTCTAACAGGACTGGATAGACTAGATGCAGGATGGATGTTCCTGATGGCGGAGGAGTCCAGAACCAGGGGCCACAGTCTAAAGATAAGGGGTAAGCCATTTAGGACAGAGATGAGGAGGATTTTCTTCACCCAGAGAGTGGTGAACCTCTGGAGTTCTCTATTATAGAAGGCTGTTGAGGCCAATTCATTAAATATATTCAAGAAGGAGTTAGATATATTTCTTAAGGCTAAAGGGATCAAGGGATATGGGGAGAAAGCAGTGACAGGATACTGAATTTGGATGATCAGCCATGATCTCATTAAATGGCGGAGCAGGCTCGAGAGGCCGAATTGCCTACTCCTGCTACTATCTTCTATGTTTCTATTTTTCTATTATACAACTTGAGATTTTGCTTTATTTTGCCCGCCAGTGTTTTTTCATGCCCCTCATCGCTCTCCTAATCGCATATATAAGTGCCCACCTGCACTTTCTCTATTCATCTTGGACTCCCAATGTTTTCATTCCTATGTATCTGCCAGAAGCCTGCCTTTTTTTCCTAATCCATTCTTGTATGTCCCTTGACATCCAGTGTGCGATGGGTTTGTTGGTCCCACCGTTGACCTGTACGAGAACATGATGCCGTTGTACTTTCTCTATTTCCTTTCTGAAAGACTCACACTACTCTGATGTGCATTTCCCTACAATTAGCTGGTCCCAGTCCACTTTGGTCAGATCCTGTCTTATCATATTATAATTGGCCTTCCCCCAAACTGGACACTTTATTTCCGGTCCATCTTTGTCATTTTCCATGTCTTCCTTAAATATCACCGAATTATGGTCGCTGTCACCGCAGTGAATGCTCTCCTACTGACACTACTAACACTTGCCCGGATACATTCCCTAGAATTAGCTCAAGTACCGACCCCCCTCTTTCAGAACTTTCTACATGATGGCTCAAAAAGTTATCCTGGATGCACTGTAAGTATTCTGCCCCCTCTATGCCTTTCACACTCTGACTATCTCAGGTGATATTGGTGAAGTTGAATTCCTCTACTATTATTACGCTATTGTTTCTACACTTCTCTGAGATTTGCCAACATATCAGTTCCTCTATCTCCCCCTGACTGTTTGGCGGCCTGTTGTACACTCCCAGTAAAGTGCTTGGCCCCTTTTTGTTTTTAAGTTCTACCCATATGACCTCGTTAGAGGAACCTGCTAAGATAACCTCCCTCCTTACAGCAGTAATTGACTCCTTGATTAATAATGCGACAACCCCTCCTCTTTTACACTTCCCCCTTCTCGCCTAAAAATTCTATACCTCGGAATATTGAGCTGCCAGTCCGCAAACATATCTCTGTTATTGCAACAATATCTGACTCCCATGTTTTTATCACCAACATCAATTCATCTGCCTTACTCGCAAGACCCCTTGCATTAAAAAAATGCCATCCAGCGTTGCCATACTCCCATGTGCTGTTACATATTTGCTCTGTCTTCCAGGCTGATTGTTTTTTCTGATATATGTAGGTGTGCATCACCCGCTACTATAGCTCCACTCCTTATCCCAGCCCCCTGCCAAGTTAGTTTGAACCCCCGCCCCCCAACAGTAGTAGCAAACTTCACCACAAATATTTTGGTCCCGTTCCGGTTCAGGTGCAACTCGTCTGATTCGTACAGGCCCCATCTTCCCCAGGAGCAGACCTAATGATCCAGGAAACTGAAGTCCTCCCTCCTGCACCAACTCTTCAACCACGCATTCATCTGCTCTATCGTGCTATTTGTATATTCACTAGCATGTGGCACCGGGAGTTATACAGAGATTACAACCTTTGAGGTCCTGCTTTTTAATCTGCTACCTAGCTCACTACATTGCTGTTGCAGGACCACATCCCTCTTTCTACCCATGTCGTTGGTACCAATTTGAACCACGACCTCTGAAGGTTCGCTCTCCCCCTTCAGAATGCCCTGCAGCCGTTCAGTGACATCCTTGATCCTAGCGCCAGTGAGGCAACATAGCAACCTGGAGTCACTTCTGCGGCCACAGAAACGTCTATCTGTTCCCCTTACGATAGAATCCCCTATCACTATTGCTCTCTCACTCTTTTTCCTTCCCTCCTGTGCAGCTGTGCAACTCGTAGTGCCACGGACTTGGATCTTGCTGCATTCCCCTGAGAAACCATCTCCCCGATCAGTATCCTAAACTGAAAATCTGTTGGAGAGGGAGATGGACCCAGGGGACTTCTGCACTACCATCCTAGCTCTTTCACTCTGTCTGGCGGTCACCCATTTCCTGTTTGCCTGTGCACTGTTTAACTGCGGTGTGACGACCTCGTTAAACGTGCTATGCACGAAGATCTCAGCTTCACAGATGCTCCACAGTGACTCCAGCCGCAGCTCCAGCTCCGAAGTGTGGAATTCGAGTAGCTGTAGTAATAGATACTTCCTGCACATGTGTTCACACTACACACCGAAAATGTCCCTGACTTCCCATATAGCACAGGAGGAGCACTCCACATTGCCGAGCTGCCATGCCATGTCCTACCCTTAATATACTCCCTTTTCTTCCTTTAAATTAAAGAATATTAAATACACAGGGACCTTACTTCCCTTTAAACATTACTTACTCTGAACTAGAGACTTTACTTTTACTTTAACGACTGGACTGTAGAAATAGTCACCAGGTCCTATTAACAATCAGCTCCTTCCCTGATTGTCCCGTTGCTTTTTCGCTTTCGCAGGTTGTTGTTTGATTGCTCCCGCTCTCGGACACTTTCCTTGGTGCAAAGTAAGAACCAATTCCCAACTCGCAGCATCTGTTTAAACCTCACTTAACTTTCAGTCCCATTAAATTCTCCACCACTATTTTTTTAATAATACTAATTTACTTTAATTCCTCCTTCTCACTAGATCCTTGGGTCCCTTGAATTTTCGGGAAGTTATTGCTGTCCTCTTCTGTGAAGACAGAACCAAAGGATTTGTTTAATTGCCATGCCATTTCCTTGTTCCCCATTATAAATTCTCCCGCTTCTGACTGTAAGGGACATACATTTGTTTTCATTAATCGTTTTCTTTTTATATACTTGTAGATGCTTTTACAATACGCTTTTATGGTTCTTGCAAGTTTACTCTTATACTGTATTTTTCCCCTCTTAATCAATCTCTTGATCATTTTTTGCTGAACTCTCAGCTGCTCCCAATCCTCTGGCTTGCTACTTTTACTGGCAAATTTTTGTGACTCCTCCTTGGATCTAATACTATCCGTAATATATCTTGTTAGCCGTGTTTTGGCTGCTTTTCCTTTTCTGTTTTTGCGCCAGAAAGGAATGTATAACTGTTGAAATTCATGCATTCGTTCCTTAAATTTTTGTCTTTTCCTATCCACCTTCATGTCTTTTAATGAAGCTCCCTATTTTATCTTCCCTGCTTTCCAATTCTCGGCCTCTAGAAGTGAATGCCAGGGTATTCTTTGCTTTCCTAGAATCATAGCATCACCGAAATTTCTGGCACAAAATGAGGCCATTCGAGCCATCGTGTCTGAGTCTACCGATAAAGTGCCATCCAGCCTTATCCCATTTCCCAGCTCTTGGTCCATAGCCTTGTAGATTATGGAACTTAAATGCATAGCCAAGCACATTTTAAATGTGATGAGGGATTCTCCCTCTAGCACCCTTTCAGCCAGTGAGTTCCAGAGCCCAACTACCCTCTGGGTGTAAAAAAGCTCTCCTCAACTCCATTCTAATCCTTTTACAATTTACTTTAAATCTATGCCTCCTCCTTATTGTCCTCTATGCTAGGCGATGCAGGTGCTTCCTGTCCACTCAATCTAGGCCCCTCATCATTTTAAACATCTTATTCAAGTCTCTCCTCAGACTTCTCTGTTCCATAGAAAACAACGCGAGCAAACCCACCTTAGTTATGGCCTTATTAACCTGCGTCTCAACTAGAAGTGATTTGTGTGCCTGTACCCCCAGTTTCCTCTTCTCCTCTACACCATTTAGATACTTTTTTTCCAAGGAGTAATTGCCATCCATATCACAAGTATATTGGTTATTCCACGTATACCCTTCCACATCAGACTTTTTATATAAATACATATATAATAGTAAACCATAATTCTGGATGGAAATTGGCAGGGGCGATCGTTGATCCATTGAAGAGTCCAAGGGGATAGTGGAGGATTCATTGACTGGGACGGATCAGTAGTTGGTGAGATTATGCCTCAGTAAAGGCGATGTGTGTGAGGATCAGTGGAGGATTCATTGACTGGGACGGATTAGTAGTTGGTGAGATTTGGCCTCAGTAAAGGTGATGTGTGTGAGGAGCAGCAACAGCGAAGGAGCGGGGACTGGTTTTGCTGCTCGCATGAAACGATTGATAAAACTCTCGATGGGCCTTTCAAAGAATGCCAGGAGAGGCACAGAGGGTCACTGTGGACGTGTTCACGAATAATTCAATTCTAGAAATGCAGGGGATTGGAAACCTAGTGGAGTAGTGAAGTGTTGGGATATTGGCCGTTAAGTAACGGCAGAATAGAGAAATACAGAAAAGAGCGAATTAATAAAAGGGATATGGGACTCATGGCAGAGTGACACTTGAACTCCTGCAGCTCATCTCTGGCTCAAGCCAAATGTCAGTATATGGGGTGCTAACAAAATGATCCACTTGTGTGATCAAAATCAGTAATCGTGACATTAAGTAGAGCATTTGTCCGGTAAATCACATGGAACTGAATGCAACCTATTGATATTGGTAGCGAATTGATAAGGAGTTAGGAGACAGAGAGCAGGGATGACGGGTATGTAATCTCATTGGCAGGATGTGATAAGTGTTGTCCCCAGGATTCTGTAATGTGGCCTCATGTTTTCACTGCATTGCTCTATGAGTTACAGGAATGAATATAGTTCATTACATCCAAATTAATGTCGAAACTACGTTAGGTGGCATTGCAAATTCAGGAGCTAGCAGCAGAATGTTGCAAGGGGACTTTGCTAGATTAAGTGAGTGTGCAAAACTCAAGTTGATTCATTTCAGTGTGGTTGGAGTGTGAGTTCACCCACTTTAGACCTAAGCAAGATATACATTCCACTTGGAATGCTGAGTGCACTTTATAAACCAACACCAGATTAAGGATCTAAGAACATATGAACAGAACTAGGTTATTGAGACCCTCTAGCCTGTTTCACAAATCAATACTATCATTGCTGATCTGTATCCTAACTCCATCTACCTGGCTTGGTTTTATAAAACGTATTACACTTTCTTAATACAAATCTACTAATCTCAGTTTTGACATTTCCTATTGATGTAGTCACAACCGTAATTTTGAGTGAGTGTTCAATGTTTTCAGCTTACTTTGTGTATAGAAGTGCTTCATCACATCACCCCTGAAGGACCTAGCTATAACTGTAAGGTTATGCACGCTTGTTCTGTACTCTCCCACCAGCTGAAATCGTTTCTCTCTTTCTAACAGATCAATTCCGTTAATGAACTTAAACAGCTGAATTCGATCACCCGTTAAGCTTCTGTACTCGAGCGAATGCAAGCCTAGACTATGGAACCTCTCCCCATAATTAACCCTTATTGACCTGTTATCATTCTGGTCAATCTCCGCTGCACCCCCTCCAAAGCCAATGGGGCAGATTTTGCGGTGTGTATGGCGGCGTACTCTGAGAGTGCTCCGTCACATTTACTGCAAGTTCGGGATTTCCACAAGTGCTTGCACAGGCACTAACTCCCGAAATTGTGATTGTTCCAGGTTCGCCTTAACACATGATCCGCACCGATGGGGAAGTACTAATGAAAGGTGCAGATTTGGGCGAATTACAAACTGCCTAGCAATTACATCCGCAAATCTTACGGTTACTGAAAATGGGCACAAGAGGCTGTGTCACATTTTAAAAGATCTGTGACTGTAAATTGTGGACGTTTTGGTGGAGGAGACTTTTTTGTTGTTTGAGTTTAATTTTACTTATTTGGGAAGTTGAAAAAGAAAGTAAAATAAAATGAAATTCTAACAAATTTCAGTGAAAAAATTATTCCAAATAATAAATGAACAAGATAACTTATATAATAATCTCTCTTTATCATGGAGAATAGATTTGTTTATTACCAGCCTAAATGAGGTCTGAGTAATATACTTAATACTGAAAATTAACTTTGAATATATGGTTGGAAATCTCTTTCTGAAGTTCAACAACATTACCTGTAAGAGGTAAAGGACAATTTTAGCCCTTTACTGAGGATCAAAAAAGGAAGTTGTATCCAAAGGGACTAATAGATTGTGGGTCTGGATGAAAGCATAAAACAAAGGATTGATATATGAAGTAAGACCAGATAAACTATCTTTTTTTAGAAGTTTTGATAAGTTTTGAAAAAATAGTATCAATGGAAGAGACTGAAAGAGCCTTTTCTGGGCGTGGTTTATTTTTAACAGAATTTATGGGTGTTCCTTCCCTTACGCAGAGGATGTACGCTGCACTCCTGGCCTTAGTGATCTCATACGTGGCACACAACTCTGCATCGCCGAGGAGCAACTATCCATTCTCTGCAGCTCTATACTCTGTATCTATGCGCCCGATGCAATTGTTGGGCCATTATATCCTTCCTGAGGCCCGCTTCCCTGATCATAATGCAGTTACTCCAGACGGGGTCTAGCCATAGCTCTGTACAGCTCCAGTTACTCCAGATGGGGTCTAGCCAGACTCTGTACAGCTCCAACTTAACTTCCACCGCCACGTATTCCAGCTCTCTTGAGATGAAACACATTATTCCATTAAACTTTGTAATTATCTGTACCTGTCCACTAAATTTTAGCTATCCCTGTACTTCGACCTTTAATTCACTCCATGTTTCCAATTTCCCGAGCTTTATAGCAATTAGAAAATCGAAGAATCTTGTTTGTACGTCCAAAGGGAAAGAACTCACACTTTCTCTCTTTAAATTCCATCTGCTACTGTCTTCCCGCTCACCCAATCAAACAATGTCCCTTTACAACTTTTTCCTCACGTGTGCATTATGTACTGTGCAACCTAACTATTTTCGCCAGCGAAATTTGATATGTGGCTCTCTATTCCTTCATCCAAGTCAGTTATAAATATGGTGAAAAGCTGAGTTCCCAGTACAGATCCCCGGGGACACCATTATTCACATCCTGCCAATGTGAGTTTAGAGCCATTATCCCTACTAACCCTCTCCAACAAAATAACCATTTCATTTCCAATTCAATACGTTGCCTTCAATTGCACGCATGGCTACTCGAATGCCTTCTGGATGTCCCTATAAATAGCATTCATAGACAGTTGTTTAACTCCAATTAGGTACCTTCTCAAAATAACAATTGGTTCGATAGACGTGATTTGCACTTTACAAATCCATGCTGGATCTCTCTGGTCAGTTCATATCTCTCCAAATGCTCAGTCACGCTGTTCCTAATAATAGATTGTAGTGCTTTCCCAAAACTGATGTAGACTGATGGGCCAAAAATTTTCAAGTTGATCTCTACTCCCGTCGTAAATAAACAGTGCCTGTTAGTTTCCAATCGAATTGGCCAATTCATCAATCGAGAGACTTTTGGAAGTTCATGACTAACGCATCAGCAATTTCCTCACCTAGTTATATTAACCGCCCCCACCCCTCCCGCCACACGGCCATCGGGTAGAAACACTTGGGTCCTGGAATTTTTTTCTATCTTTGATGTCATTATCTTCTCCATCACCATTTTTTTACGTATATTGAACCTAGATATGTCTTCCTATATTTATTGTACTTTTCCTTGAATCGCTGACCAAAATGTTAGAAAACAAAGACATCTCTCATAGTACCTGAGCAATGAAAGCTACTGAGATGCAGACATGCATTACTGCTACAAACTTCACAACATGATGCATTACAGCAATGAATTTCAATTGCATAATAACAAATTCATTTATTGAGCAGTTTGAAATTTAACTGCTCAATTTCATTATATTAGAGAAAAGCGTCGACACTAACCTTGAGAAACGATTCTCCGAGCCCCAAAAACCACTAAAAAGAGAGAACATGAATCAGTTACTCAAACACCAAAACCTTTAGCGGCTGAATATACTGACTGACTGCCGTGTATTGTTTTATGGACATTTCACAATGTGACTGACTTGGTGACATTCTGGCTCCTTTTACTTCAACTCCCGCTCCAGTACATGAACACATAATGTAGGCAGACACTAATTACAGAGAGTTCCAGATTTACACTACACTTTGTGTGAGAAAGTATTTCCAGTTTTCACTCCAAATTATTTGGCATCTGTTTAGATATCCTGCTCCTTGTTTTAGATTCACCCACCGTGACTGAAGAAATTCTACCGAGATGTTCATTTGCACCTAATTCCAATAATGCACGGCAATTAACAAAATGTGCCCTTGGGCCTAATGACACAAAACACGTGAAATGATAACAGATCCATTTTGTGGCTTTGTGACAACGGCACTGAAAGACAAATGAATGCAACTGCATGGAATGTGGGTGCAAACACTGAGCATCTTTACAGATCTCCACATGCGGCTACACCACGATACAGAATGGCAATGGCAGGGCCGGAGCTCCATTATTGAATGGATTCAGGCATTACCAGTGGCAATTTTGTTTGGAGACGTTGTTGATTAAGAGGTTAATGCAGCTCTGTGTCTTAGTAGTGTATTAGTCTCCGCGCACTGGGCAGACCTATATCTCAGTGATATGTCAGCTCTTGTATACTGAATGAGGAAGTGGAGTTTAAATAAGTAGAACCGAATGGTGTTAGAATTCACTGGAAACCGAAACTTTTAAAGCCAGTTTGCGCACTGTCACAAATATCACAATGTGTGTGCAATCAGCATGGAAGAAGGAAGAAACATTTAATAACAATAATTAAATAATATGAAAATATTTCAGGCTGATGTTAACAATGGGAACAAATGCTTAGAATGGAAACCTGCGGTTTCAGCTCAGAAACTCTTCACTCGGACAAACAGGAAGTTTACCCCGACAGTAGAAACAGTGCCTGAGAGCCAAGAATGTGTTTAAATGTACTGAATATAAATACATTGTGACAAACCTTCTGATACACATTCAATGAATAAATAATGAATACGATGTAAACCACCTTGTTTTAACATCCCTTAAAGACCTCGCCCCTCCCATTCTCTGTAACGCCTCCAGCCCCACAACCCCCTGAGATATCAGCGCTCCTCTAATTCAGTCCTCTTGAGCATCCCGGATTATAATCGCTCAGCCAGTGGTGGCTGTGCATTCTGTTGCCTAGGCCCTAAGCTCTGGGATGCCCTGCCAAAACCTTTCCTTTTCGCACCATTTCTTGCCTCCTTTGAGTCTCTCCTTAAAACCTACATCTTTGACCAACCTTTTGGTCACGTGCCCTTATCTCTCCTTATGAGACTTGCTGTCAATGTTCTTGTCTTATAATACTGCTGTGATGCACCTTGGGACGTTTTGCAACGTTAAAGGCGCTATATAAATAAACGTTGTTTTAGAGACATAAAGTCATAGAGTCATAACGGCACAGAAGGAGGCCATTCGGCCCAACGAGTCCATGCTGGCTCTCTGCACAGCAATCCAGTCAGTTTAATTCCCCCGCTCTATCCCCGTATCCCTGCAGCTTTATTTCCTCAAGTGACTATCCAGTCCCCTCTTGAAAACATTGAGGGTCTCCCCATCCTCCAATTCCATTGGCAGTGAATTTCAGGTCATCACCACTCGCTGCGTAATACTTTCCCTCTCATCACCACTCTCTCAATAAGTCCTGCCACATTCAGGGACCTTCAACATTAAATCAGTGTCGCTAGCCCATGTAATCCATCAACTAGTGGCAACAACCTTTTCCCATCTAGCCCATCAAAACCCGACATAAAAGTGCACACCTCTATCAAATCACTCATCAACCTCCTTTGATCTAATGAAAATAAAACCTCTATTTATGAAGCCCAAGATCCCATATGCTTTGTTAACCACTCTCTCAATAAGTCCTGCCACCTTCAGGGACCTCAAACACTAAATCTGTGTTCCCTAGTCAAAGTAATCCATCAACTAATGGGAACAATTTTTTCCCGTCTAGCATATCCAAACCCATCATAATAGTGTACAACTCTATCAAATCACTCCTCAACCTTCTTTGCTCTAATGAAAACAATCAAGCTTCTGCAACCTGTCCTTGTAGTTGAGACCCCCATCCCCGGAACCAATGCAGCAAATCTCCTCTTCACCCTCTCAAGGGCCTTCACATCTTTCCCAGATTACGGTGAATTGAACTGGGTGCAATACTCCAGTTATTGTCTAAACAGCACTTTATAAAACTTCTGCAAAGCTTCTTTACTTTTGCACTCTATTTATGAAGCCCAATATCCCATATGCTTTGTTAACCAGTCTCTCAAGAAGTCCTGCGAACTTCAGGGACCTTTGCACATTAACCCCCAGGTCCCTCTCTTTAAAACTGCACCATTAAGTGTATTTTGCCTCTCCCTGTTCCTGCTGCCAAAATGCATCAACGCACACTTCCCTGTACTGATTCCATTTGACACTTGTCTGCCCATTCTGCCAGCCATTTGATGTCCTTTTGCAGTCGACTGATTTTATCATCACTGTTTGCCACATAACATCTCCTATAAATAAGCGGACGCAATTCGGGACACGGTGCAAAGCGAATGGGTGAAATCGGAGCACTCAAACTGCATGAGGTAGTTTTGCTGGAGGATGAAACAAGATGAGGAAACGGAGTGATTGGAACTTCAATGGTCTTGTCCACTGGAAAGGAAGTTGTCTGATCAGTTGTTAACTGGGAATAATAACAAGGGAGCAGGAGCTGGATTGTTGGGCAAACTCAACACAAACATTGCATATGTAGATCTAGGAGAGAAATTGGAACAGACTCAGGATCAGGGCAAGGAGGTGGGAGAGCCTCAGGGGATGGTTGGGCTACTGGCCAAAGGAATTGTCAGATAAAGCAGGGGCATCCAATTTAGGAAGAATGTGAAGGCACTTGAGAGGGTGCAGAGGAGATTTACCGTAATGGTTCTGGGGATGGGGGTCTTCACTAAAAGGACAGGTTGGAGAAGCTTGATTTGTTTTCATTGGAGCAAAGAACGTTGAGGAGTGATTGATCGAGGTTTGCACAATTATGGCGGGTTTGGATAGGCTAGACGGGAAAATGTTGTTCCCACTAGTTGATGGATTATATGGACCAGGTGAAATGATTTGATGCACAGGGTCGTTAAGATCTGGAACACACCACCTGAAAGGCTAGTGGAGTCAGATTCCATAGGAAATTTCATAAGACCATTGGAAATCTATTTGAAGAGCACTAATTTGCAAGTTTATTGGTTAAAAGCTCGAGCCTGGGACTAAATGGCCTTCTTCGGCACTTTAAGTTTCAGTGACTCTAACTAAATAAGATCTATCGAAACGGCCATGTGCAAACAATTCCAATAATCCATAGCTAGGAACAAAATGTGCCTTTGCCTTAAAGAAACAAAACACCATTAAATGATGCACAGATTGACCAATGGTCCATTGTGTGACAGAGTGAAACCATCACTGAAAGACAAAGGAAAGCAGCTGGGTGAAGTCTGTGTGCAAAGAATGATCTCCTGTACAGATCTCCACAGGCGACCATAGCACGAAACAGAATGGCAAGGCCATTGTGGAAACTCAATTACGGAATGTTTGTTGGCAATAACGGTAGAAATTGAGATTGAAAGCTTTGGAGTTTAAGAGATAAACTCTCAGCACCAAAGGCAGCTGCAGCACTGTATTACTCGAAGGACTTTCAACACCGCCCACTGTGCAGATCTCTGTCTCAGTGATATGCTCAGCTCCAGCAGACTGAATGAGGAAATGGAATTAAAATACATTCCTGGATCTGAAAGCTGCCTGAATTATTCACCAGAAAGCATTAGTTGTACAGACAGTACACAGACGCTCAACTATATCAAAGAGCACCTAAAATTGAGATGCAAGACGGAAAAGAGAAAGAAGTATAATCAAATAAAGGAAAATGGTCAGTACTGCAGACAACAGTAGCAGCAGTTAGGTGTGAAAACGGAAGCCTGCGGTTTCAAGCCGAAGGAGCTTTAATTCATAAAAAGCGGCACTTAGCTGCTCACAGAAAGAACAAAGTCTCAGAACCAAAGAAAATACTAAAAAATATTTACTACAATATACTGTGACTGTGTTAAAATCATTCTCATCCAGTCTCTCTCTCGAAATCTTTAATACCCCCGGCATTATCTGTTCATGTTTGAGTGCAGACACTGAGTGGGTTGCTTGACGCGAGTTCAGCAGTGGTGAGCCCGGCAGAACTTTAACCTCCTACCGCACATGCTCGCTCTGCAGCAGGCAACAGATATCAAAGAGCTACATCACGACATTTGGCCGAGGCTTCCTTCACTGGCCTCGGAGCATTAAGCTGAATGGTAGCGCATGTACCTCCGCTTGTTGGAGATCAGGGAACACAGCAAGGAGTGGATGTTACTCATTCGATCTTACTATGATTTATTTCTTAGCTCTGCACTGCAGGCACTTACTGAGCTATCAGGAGACCAATATGCTCCACTATTCTCCTGACAATATACACAATTCTCCAAATCCATTCCAGTAACAAATTAAAAAGTGCCGTATAAAACCGAGAGATGGTCATTTAGTTCAACTTTTCCAAAAAGGAGATTAGGAGACCCATCAACACCCAGAGAGTGGACACAATGTGGAAGATGGGACCACATGGTGTAGTTCCGGTGAATAGCATAGATGCATTTAAGATGAAACTCGTTGCTAAAATGAGGGGAAAAGAAATTGGAGGATATGTTGATAATGTCATCGGAATTCGATTGCGAGGTGGCTGGTGTTGTGTATAATCAACGGCATAGAACTGTTGGGGCCGAATGGCCTTGTCTCTGTGCTGTTATTTCCATGTAAATCTATTTAATTTCAGGCTGAAATTAACAATGACAGCAAATGTTGTAAACGGAAGCCTGTGGTTTCTGCTCTGAAGCATTTCTCCATTGGCAGTTGGTATGTTAACCCCTGACAGTAAGTACAATACATCAGAATCAAAAAGTATTTTGTGGCAATCTTTCTTATACACTTTCAACCGTATAATTCATTAATTGGTGTCCATAATTGAGAAAGGACATACTTGCTCTCGAGTCAGTACAAAGAAGGTTCACTCGGTTAATCCCGGGGATGAGGGGATGGACATATGAGGAGAGGTTCAGTAGATTGGGACTCTACTCATTGGAGTTCAGAAGAATGAGAGGCGATCTTATTGAAGCATATAAGATTGTGAAGGGTTTGGATCGGGTGGATGCAGGGAAGATGTTCCCGATGATGGGTGAAACTAGAACTAGGGGGCATAGTCTTAGAATAAGGGGCTGCTCTTTCAAAACTGAGATGAGGAGGAACTACTTCACTCAGAGGGTGGTAGGTCCATGGAATATGCTGCCCCAAAAAGCTGTAGAAGCTACATCATTACATAAATTTAAAACAGAAATAGACAGTTTCCTAGAAGTAAAGGGAAAAGGGAATTAAGGGTTACGGGGAGCGGGCAGGAATTTGGACATGAGTCTAGGTTCGGATCGGTCATGGCCCTGTGGGTAGCGGAGCGGGCCCAGGGGCCGTGTAGCCTGATCCTGCTCCTATTTCCTGTGTCTAATTTTGTTAGATTCAGGAGATGGTTCTGTGATAGTGGATTGGCGGTTAGGATCATATCAGCCATGATCTTATTGATTGGCGAAGCAGGTTCGAGGGGCCGATTGGCCTACTCCTGCTCCTATTTCTTATGTACTTATGTTCTTATGTTCTTAATTATTGGATAACCACCACCATGTGTGATGCAGTAGCAGACTGAAACGCCATACTGTCATTTATTAATGCAATTCAATTCAAGTCAATTTAATAAAATAAAAAAGCTGTTTCATATTCCACTAGCATCTTGTAACCGATATAAAAGCGGATGTGTTGAGGGACATCACAGAAACAGAATGGGATCAATCGGAGGATACTATCAGGCACAATACAGTTTTGCAAGAGAACTACAGTAACTGACGAGAAAATAATTCGATACTTCAGCTTGTTTAAGGCCTGAAAGGAAGTTAGATGGTCAGCTGTTCACTAACATAAGTTCAAGGCCAAGGT
Source organism: Somniosus microcephalus (assembly GCF_052327205.1). Classification (NCBI taxonomy): domain Eukaryota; kingdom Metazoa; phylum Chordata; class Chondrichthyes; order Squaliformes; family Somniosidae; genus Somniosus; species Somniosus microcephalus. The sequence continues at coordinate 40,916,532 of NW_028225184.1, read as the reverse complement.
GGTGGGTTTCACAGGCACATTAAACAGGAGAAGTGCATGTGTGGGGATAGGAGAGACATTAAGGAAAGATGCAGAATCAGAGCTCAGAGAGGGCGGAGCCTCAGGTGTTTGAACGTCGTGACCAGGGGAACTGTGTGATGTCGCATCTGAACTGGTGGACTTGATCTTAGAGACTTCAGCTTTGTAGAGAGATTAGAGAAGCTGGGATTGTTCTCCTTAGAGCACAGAGGTTTTAGCGGAAATTCACCAGAATGACTTGGATTTGTGTCATTAGAGCAGTGAATGTTAAGTGGAAATTTAACATAAAAATACCGGGAATGAAGGACTTCAGTTATGAGGAGAGACTTGAGATTTACGTTGATCTCCTTAGAGCAGAGAAGGCTAGGTGGAGATTTAGTTGTATGATTCCTGGGGAAAGGGACTTCAGTTATGAGGAGAGATGAGAGAAGCTGAAGTTGTTCTGGTGCAGCCTGCGAGGAACTAAGAAGTGGATTTAAATACAGTTAAAAATAGTTTTTGAAAATATTTCAGGCTAAAGCTAACACTGAAAGAAAATGTTGAAAACAGAAACCTATTGTGTGAGCTCAGAAGCACTTTACCTCGGACAATGAGGAATTTAATTTAAGGAGGAAAATACATTTTGACAATATTTCTTTTATGTTTCTGGCCATATAATTAATTAATTCTGTGTTTACCACCACAGATAGAATCAGCAAATCACAGAACTTTCCAGCAGCGCTGGAACCACAGCACCATCGTGTCTGTGCTGGCTCTTTGACAGACCAATCACATTAGTCCCACTCATATGTTTTTTCTTCAAAGTCCTGCAAGTTTTTCACTTTGGATCATTTAGCCCATTCCATTTTGACAGTTACAATTAGAGTTCCATAGAGGGAGTGCAACGATGGTTCAACAGACTGATTCCTGGGATGGGGGGATTGTCCTATGAGGAGAGACTGAGTAGTCTAGGCCTATTTTCTCTAGAATTTAGAAGAATGAGAGGTGATCTCATGGAAATATATAAAATTCTTAAAGGGCTTGACAGGGTAGATGCAGGAAGGATGTTTCCCCTGGCTGGGCCGTCTAGACCCAGGGGCCACAGTCTCAGAATAATGGGTCGGCCATTTAAGACAGAGATGAGGAGACATTTCTTCACTCAAAGGGTGGTGAATCTTTGGATTTCTGTACGCCAGTGGGCTGTGGCGGCTCAGTCGTTAATTATATCCAAGCCGAATATCGATTAATCTTTGGATATTAATTGAATCATGGTGTTTAGGGATAGTTCTGGAATGTTAGATGTCCTACTCCTGCTCCTTTTTCGTATGTTTTTATGTTCTTAATATACATTTAGAGATAATATTCCACTTTACATCTCGTAAACTGTAAATTTAGTGGTATTATATACAAACACAATGGATGAAATAGAATGATACAATCCGCCTAATAACCCTGTATTGTGCGGCAAATGTAACTGTGCATTGAAATCAATGTAGTTTGTTTCTGAGTCCAATTAATTTAAAGAAATTAGCCGACTTTGAAACAACAAGAATAAAACTCAATTTTGACGTGAATGAAATCCATGTGTTTTATATTCACCATTTCATTCAACTGAAAATCAAGTCAGCTTGGAGCTTGGTTGGAAATGCAGTAAACTTTAAATTGTAGTAAACAGTGAGGGGGATAGCAGCAGACTTCGGAATAGAGACAGTCTTGTGAAGTGGGCAGGTACATTTAATGTAGTGAAATCTGAAGTGATGGAATTTAGGTAGACGAATGAGGAGAGACAATATATAGGAAATTAAAATATATTACAGGGCGTTCCGAATCAGAGCGCACATTCACAAATCTTTAAAGGTGGCAGGACCTATTGATCAATATGTTAAAACAACCTTTAAGATCTATTGCTTTAATAGTAGAGACATAAATACAAAAGGAAGGAGGTTTGCTAAACCTTTGTAAATCACAGGTTAGGCCTCAGCTGGAGCATTGTGTCCAATTCTGGCCACCACACATTAGGAAGGATCTCATGACCTTATAAATGATGCAGAGGAAATTTAGCAGAATGGTAGAAAGATTGACAGAAGTTAGTTATGTGGAGAGACTGGTGAAGCTGGGATTGTTCCCCTGACGGTAGAGAAGATTAAAGGAAGATTTACCAGAATGGTACCAGGGATGATGGACTTGAGTTCTGTGGAGAGAGCGGAGAAGCTGTGATTGTTCTCCTCGGTACAAAGCAAGCGTGTACCCATAAGGAGGAAATATGGGGCTTCCAAAGCTACAGCGCTTGGATGAGAAAGACAATGGAGGTTAAATTAAATTATGACAAATGTCAATTGCAGAATACAGCAGAACACCAGGTAGAATAGGGAGAGTTCAGGCGGAAATTGAAAAATTACATAAGAAGGGAAAGGGGAGCAAATGGAAACAAATTAGCGGGTAAAATGTATCATTTATAAGCATTAAAGTAATGTTGGGGCCGATTAATGTCAAAAGAGGAAAGATTCTTGTGGAGACAGAGAGCATGACTGGGGTACTGAATGAATAGTTTGCAGCTGTCTTCACTTAGGAAGATGATGAAGTTAATGTTGCAGTAGATGTACTGGATGGGATAAAATAGATAGCAAGGATGTAGAAACTAAGTTGCCGATATTTACATTAACAATTCGCACGATCCATATGGAATGTATGCTACATTGCTGAGGGAAGTAGTGGAGGAGATAGCTGAAGTTCTGACCACGATTTTGCAAAGCTCCTTGGAAATCAGAGTGGTGCCCAAGGACTGAATCATTGCAAATATCATGTGACTGTTCAAAAAAGTGGCGAGAGATATACCGGTTAATGCCAGGCTAATCAGTCTACTTTCAGTGGTGGGAAAACTACTGGAGACCATTGTTAAGGACAATATTAAGTCTGACTTACAGAAGCATGGTGTAAAAAGGAACAGTCAACTTGGAGCTGGTCAAGAAATATCATGTTTGACTAACTTGACTGAGTTTTTTGAAGCAATAACAAACAGGTCATGCAGCCGATTTTGTATATCTGGAATTTCAATTAATATGACATAACAGATGCGAAATGTAGAAGCAGATGACAGTATAGGCAGGATGGTAAATTGAGTAGGTAATTGTCTAAGGGATAAGAGGCAGAGAGTAGTGATGGACGGATGTTTCACTGATTGTGTGGAATTACACAGTGGTATCCCCCAGGGGTTGGCAATAGCACCATTGGTTATATTATTATATAGAAATTACCTCGACTTGGGTGTAAGGGGTAACATTTCCAATATTCCGTCTGATGAAAAAATGTAGCAACGTTGTCGGTAGTGATCTGGATAGCAGCAGACTTCAGGAGGATATAGTCAGAGTGGTGAAATGGGCAGACTATGCCAGATGCAATTTACTGCGGCTAACTGTGCAGTGAAGCACTTTGGGAGAAACAACATGGCGAGGCAGTATAATATAAATGACAATATCTTCAAGGGGTAAAAGAACAAAAGTGTATTGGGGGAACATACTCACAAATCATCGAAGGTGGCAGGACAAGTAGATAAGGCCACTATGACCGTGTATGTGATAATTGGCTTTGATACAAAGACGCACTAAATAGAGGAACACAAAAGTCATGCTAAATATTTACAAACAGGTCTCAACTGGAGTATTGTGTACAATTCTAAGCACCGCACTTTTGGAATGATGTCAAGTGCTTCGGGAGGATAAGATAAATTTTCCAGGATAATTGTATGCATGAGGGCCACCCATTGCAGGAACTGGATTTGCTCTCCTCACAGAACATTTTAATGGGAGGCGCAATAGAGGTATTGGCAATAATATAGGGCATTGATAGAGCAAGGAGCGATAAACAGTCGACAAACAAATCTCAAAGATTTCTGATAATTTACTGAAGGTGCAGAGGGGAGATGAGGTGAAATGATTTGGCACAGAGGGTGAAGATCTGGAACACACCAACTGAAAGCCTGGTGAAATCAGATTCCATAGAAACTTTCATAAGACCATTGGACATGTATTTGAAGAGCACTAATTTGCCTGTTTATGGTCTAAATGTTCGAACCTGGGACTAAATGTCCCCCTTCTGCACTTTAAGAGAAAATGACTCTAACTAAATAAGTTCTATCGAAACGACATAGTGTAAACTATTCCAATAATCCATGGCTAGGATCAAGATGTGTATTTGCCTTAAAGGAGCAAAACACCATTAAGGGATGCACAGATACAAAAATGGTCAATTTTTAATGGTGTGAAACCATCATTTAAAGACAAAGCAAGCACCTGGGTGGAGTCTGTGTACAAATAATGAGCATCTTTACAGATTTCCACATGCGACCATACCACAAAACACAAGGCTATCGTGGAATCTCCATTATGGATTAGATGGAGGCAGTAACGGTAGGAATTCAGATTGGGATAAAATTGAGTTTAAGAGATAAAGTCTAAATTCTGAGCACCAAAGGCAGCTGCAGCATTGTATTGCTTGAAGGACATTCGTCTCAGCCCACTGTTCAGATCTGTTTCTCAGTGATATGCTCAGTTCCAGCAGTCTGAATGAGGAAATGGAATTGAAATAAACTCTTATATCTGAAAGCTGCCTGAATTATTCACCAGAAAGATTTAGATATGCAGGCAGTATACACACGCTCAATGATAGCAAAACGTGCCTGAAGTTGAGAGGCAAGATGCTAAAGAGAATGAAAAATAAGCAAACAAAGGGAAATGCTAAATACTGCAGAGGACAGCAGCAGCAGTTAGGTGTGAAAACGGAAGTCAGCGGTTTCAACTCGAAGGAGCTTCAGTTCAAAGAAAGAGGAACAAAGCTGCTCGCAGAAAGAACAGTGTCTCAAAACAAGCGAGACAACTACAATATATTTAGTATAATATACAGTGACTGTATTATAAATTCAGTTTCTCTCGCGAAGTGTCCAATACCCCCGGCATTATCTGTTCATGTTTGAGTGCAGACACTGAGTGGGTTGCTTGACCTGAGGTCAGCAGTGGTGAGCCCGGCAGAACTTTACCCTCCTACCACGCATGCTCGCTCTGCAGCAGGCAACAGATATCAAAGTGCTGCATCACGACTTTTGGCAGAGGCTTCCTTCACTGTCCTCGGAGCACTGAGCTGAATGGTAGCGCCAGTATCCGCTTGTTGGAGATCAGGGAACTCAGCAAGGAGCCGATGTTGACCATTCGGTCTTACTTTTATGTACTTCTTAGGTCTGCACTGCAGGCACTAACTGAGCTATCGGGCGATCAGTATCCTCCACTATTCTCCTGACAATAAACACTATTCTCCAAATTAAGTCCAGTAACAATTTAAACCGTGCTTTTTCAAACCGAGAGATGATGACTTAGTTCAATTTATCCAATAAGGCGTTTAGGAGACAATTGTTCATGCAGTGATTGGACACAATAAGGAAAATGGGATCACATGGTGCAGTTGCGGTGAATAACATAGATGCATTTAATTTGAAACTATTTGGTAACATGAGGGAGTTAAGAATAGGAGAATATGCTGATAGTGTCATCTGAATAGATTGGGAGGTGTCTGATGTGGAGTATAATCAATGGCATAGACCTTTTGGTGCCGAATGGCCTTGTCTCTGTGCTGTTATTGCAATGTAATTCTATTTAATTCTCAGGCTGAATTTCACAGTAACAGTAAATGCTGTAAACAGAAGCCTATGGTTTCAGCTCTGAATCGCTTCACCTCGGACAGAGAGTAATTTAACCCCTGACAGTAAGAACAGTGGTTCAGAACCGAGAATGTGTTTAAACACATTTAAAGAAATACATTGTGGCAATCTTTCTTATACTATTTCAACTGAAAAATTAATTAATTCTTGTATAATCCACCACCGTGTGCGTTGCTTCAGCCGACTGGAAATCCATACTGTCGTTTATTAGTACAAATTGATTCAATTATTAAAATAAAAATAGTTATTTCATATTCCACCAGCAACTTCCAAACTTGAAAAGGGGATGTGCTTAGGGACATCACACAAACAGAATGGGATAAATCGGAGGATGCTATCAGACAGAATGCTGTTTTGCAAGAGCATTACAGTCACTGAAGTGAAAATAATTCAATACATCAGCTTGTTTAAGGTCTGAAAATAAGTCAGATGGTCAGCTGTTCACTAAAAATAAGTTCAAGGCCAAGGTGATGGGATTCACAGGCAAACTAAACAGGGGAAGAGCATGCGTGGGGATAGGAGAGACATTCGGGAAAGACTCAGAATCAGTGCTCAGAGAGGGCGAAGCCTCAGAACTGTTTGAGCGTTGTGATCAGGGGAACTGTGTGATGTAGCAGCTGAACTGATGGTCTTGATCTTACAGACTTCAGTTATGTAGTGAGATGAGAGCAGCTGGGATTGTCCTCGTTGGAGCGCAGAGGTGTAATTGGAGATTCACCAGAATGGCACCAGGCCTGAGCAACTTCAGTTATGCGGAGAGATTAGAGACACTTGGATTTGTCTCCTTAGAGCAGAGAATGTTAAGGGGAGATTTATCATAAACATACCGGGAAAGAAGTACTTCAGTTATTAAGAGAGACTAGAGAAGATTAACTTTTTCTCCTTTGAGCAGAGAAGGCTAGGTGCAGATTCGTCAGTATGATACCAGGGAAATGCACTTAATTTATGAGGAGGGATGAGAGAAGCTGGGGTTGTTCAGGTGCAATCTGTGTGGAAATAAAAAGTGGATTTAATTACCGATAAAAATAGATGATGAAATTATTTCAGCCTGAGGTTAACAGTGAAAGAAAATGCTGACAACAGAACCGCTGGTTACAGGTCAGAAGCGCGTCACCTCGTACAATGAGGAATTCAACCCTGACAGTAAGGGAACGGCATCAGACCCAAGAATGAGGATAAACATATTGAATGAAAATGCACTGTGACAATCTCTCTGATGTGGTTTAACCGTATAATTAGTTAATTCCTTGCTTACCACCACAGATAGAATCAGCGAATCACAGAGCCTGACAGCGGAGCAAGAGGACATTCGGCCCCTCGTGCCTGTCCTGGCTCTTTTTCAGGCCCAAAACATTAGACCCCCTCATATGTTTTTCCTCATAGGCCTGCAAGATTTTCCATTTGACACATTTACACTATTCTGCTTTGACATTTACAATTAGAAGTGCACTAACAGAATGATTCTCAGACATTCAATTGTTAATGAAATTGAATTCAAGACACTTATTGCAATTATATAGGGCCCCAGTGAGACCAAACCTTCAAATTGTGTACAGTTTTGATCTCCTTACCTAAGGCAGGATATACTTTCCATAGAGGGACTGCAACGTTGTATCAACAGACTGATTCCTGGGATGGGTGGATTGACCTATGAGGAGAGATTGAGCAGACTAGGCCTATATTCTCTAGAGTTTAGAAGAATGAGAGCTAATCTCATTGAAATATATACCATTCTTACAGGGCTAGACAGGGTAAATGCAAGAAGGATGTTTCCCCTGGCTGAGGCGTCTAGAACCAGGGTTCACAGTCTATAAATACATACTCAGCCATTTAGGACTGAGATGAGGAGTAATTTCTTCAATCAGAAGGTGGTGAATTTTTGGAAATCTTTACCCCAGAGGGCTTTGGAGGCTCAGTCGTTAATATATTCAAGTCCATGATCGATCATTTTTTGGTTATTAAGCGAATCAATGGGTATGGGGATAATGCGTGAAGGTGCAGTGGGGTTCAAAGATCAGCCAAGATCTTGTTCAATGACGGATCAGGCGAGAACGGCAGGATGCCCTATTTCTGCTCCTATTCTTATGTTCTTATGTTCGTAAAATATATGAAGAGAAAATATTCCACTTTACCTCTCGTAAACTATAAATTAGGGGAATTATATAGAAACACAATGGAAGAAATAGAAATATACAAACGACTACTACACAACTATTGTGCTGCAAATACAACTGAACATTGCAATCAATGTAGTTTGTTTCTGAGTCCAAATAATTTAAAGTAATTAAACGACTTTGAAATAAAAAACTTTAAATTGCATTTGGAAGTGCATGGAAGCCAAGTGCTTTATATTCTCCATTTCTTTCATCTGAAAAGCAAGTCAGCTTGCAGCTTGGTTGGAAAAGTAGTAAACCTGAAATATGTAGTAAGCAATGCGCTGAATAGTAGCAGACTTCCGGAGGACAGAGAGAAACTGGTGAAATGGGCAGGTACATTGCAGCTGACATTTAATACAGAGAAATATAAAGTTTTGGAAATTGGGCAGACGAAAGAGGAGAGGCAGTGTATAGGAAATTATAAAATGTTACAGGGCGTTCAGAAACAGAGCGCACATAGAAAAGTATTTAAAGGTGGCAGGACTCGTTGATCAATGTGTCAAAAAAATCTTTAATATCTTTTGTTTAATATTAGCGACATAATATATAAAAGGAAAAAGGGTTATGCTAAACCTTTGTAAATCACATGTTAGTCCTCAGCTGGAGTACTGTGTCCAATTCTGGCCACCACACATTAGGAAGGACCTGATAACCTTGTAGACGGTGCAGAGGAAATTTGCCAGAATTGCAGGAGGATAATCAGAATTCAGTTATGTGGAGAGTCTAGTGCATTTTGGATTTTCCACCTTATGGCATAGAAGGTAAACGGAAAATTTACCAGAATGGTAGCAGGGATAATGGACGTCAGTTATGTGGCGAGATTAGTGAAGCTGGGCTTGTTGACCTCATGGCAGAGAAGGTTAAGCGAAGATTAACCAGAATGGTAGCAGGGATGATGAGCTTCAGTTATGTGGAGAGACGAGTGAAGCTGGAATGATTCACATTATGGCATGGAAGGTTAATGGAAGATTAACTAGAATGGTAGCAGGGATGATGAACTTCAGTTATGTGGAAAGACTTGAGATGCTGGAATTATTCACCTTATGACAGAGAAGGTTAAGTGAATATTTACCAGAATGGTACCAGGGATGATGAACTTCAGTTATGTGGAGAGACTAGTGAAGCTGGGATTGTTCACCTTAAGGCAGAGAAGGTTAATGGAAGAATAACCAGAATGGTAGCAGGGATGATGAACTTCAGTTATGTGGAGAGACTAATGAAGCTGGGATTTTTCACCTTATGACAGAGAAGGTGAATGGAAGATTAACCAGAATGGTAGAAGGGATGATGAACTTCAGTTATGTGGAGAGACTAATGAAGCTGGGATTTTTCACCTTAAGGCAGAGAAGGTGAATGGAAGATTAACCAGAATGGTAGCAGGGATGATGAACTTCGTTTATGTGGAGAGACTTGTGAAGCTGGGATTGTTCACCTTAAGGCAGAGAAGGTTAATGGAAGAATAACCAGAGTGGTAGCAGGGATGATGAACTTTGGTTATGTGGAGAGACGAGTGAAGCTGGGATTGTTCACCTTAAGGCAGAGAAGGTTAATGGAAGATTAACCAGAGTGGTAGCAGGGATGATGAACAACAGTTATGTGGAGAGACCAGTGAAGCTGTGATTGTTCACCTTATGGCAGAGAAGGTTAAGGGAATATTAAAAAGAATGGTACCAGGGATGATGGGCTTCAGTTCTTTGGAGAGACTAGTGAATCTGGGATTGTTCACCTTCTGACAGAGAATGTTAAGTGAAGATTAACTACAAAGGTAGCAGGGCTGATGGACTTCAGTTATGTGGAGAGACTAGTGAAGCTGGGATTGTTCACCTTATGGCAGAGAAGATTAAGGGAATATTAAACAGAATGGTACAAGGGATGATGGACCTCAGTTATGTGCAGAGACCAGTGAAGCTGGGATTGTTCACCTTAAGGCAGAGAAGGTTAATGGAAGATTAACCAGAGTGGTAGCAGGGATGATGAACAACAGTTATGTGGAGAGACCAGTGAAGCTGTGATTGTTCACCTTATGGCAGAGAAGGTTAAGGGAATATTAAAAAGAATGGTACCAGGGATGATGGGCTTCAGTTCTTTGGAGAGACTAGTGAATCTGGGATTGTTCACCTTCTGACAGAGAATGTTAAGGGAAGATTAACTACAAAGGTAGCAGGGCTGATGGACTTCAGTTATGTGGAGAGACTAGTGAAGCTGGGATTGTTCACCTTATGGCAGAGAAGATTAAGGGAATATTAAACAGAATGGTACAAGGGTGATGGACCTCAGTTATGTGCAGAGACCAGTGAAGCTGGGAATGTTCATCTTATGGCAGAGAAAGTTAAGAGAACATTTACCAGAATGGTACCAGGGATGAGGGACTTCAGTTATGTGGAGAAGCTGGAGAAGCTGGATTTGTTCTCCTCGGTACAAAGCAAGCATGTGCCCATAAGGAGGAAAGATGGGGCTTCCAAAGTTAGAGTGCCTGGATGAGAAACAGAATAGAGATTACACTAAGCGGAGTTCAGGAGGCTTATGACAAATGTGAATTGCAGAACGCAGCATAACACCAGGTTGAATAGGGCGAGTGCAGGCAGAAATGTAAAAACGATATAAGAAGTGCAAAGGAAGCCCATGAAAACAGATTAGTGGGTAATATACACCTTTAATAAATTTTAAAGGAATGGTGGGGCCGATTAATGTCAAAAGAGGAAATATTCTTGTGCACGCAGAGAGCATGACTGAGGTACTGAATGAGTAGTTTGCATCCGTCTTCACATAGGAAGAGGAGGGAGTCCATTTTTGCAGTAGATCTACTGGATTGGTTAAAATACATAAAAAGAATATGAAAAATAAGATTGCGTTAAATACATTAACATGTCAGCAAATCCATATGGGATGTATCCTACATTCCTGAGGGAAGTGGTTGAGGAGATAGCAGAAGTTCTGACCGCAATCTTACAAAACCCCTTGGAAATGGGAGTAGTGCCAGAGGAATGAAGGATTGCAAATATCACGTGACTCTTCAAAACGGGGAGAGCGATACATCTGTTAATGCCAGGCTAATCAGTCCACCTTCAGTGCTGGGAAAACTACTGGAGACCATTGTCAAGGACAACATTAAGTTCTCACTTACAGAAGCAAGCTTTAATAAGGGACAGTCTGCTTGGATTTTTTCAAGAATAATTGTGTTTGACTAACCTGATTGAGTTTTTTGATGAAATATCCCTGAGGGCTGATGAAAGTTGTGCAGTAGATTTTGTATATCTGGAATTGCAATTAAGTATCACATAACAGAATCACCCGAACTGCAGAGGCTCATGGTATTATAGGGGCGATAATATATTGATACGAGGGAGTGAGCAGTGGTGAACGGAAGTTTTACTGAATGTGTGGAAATATGCAGTGGTATTCCTCCAAGGGGCGGTATTAAGACCATTGATAATCGTGTTCTACCTACATGAATTGGACTTGTGTATAAGGGGTAACATTTCGAATTTTGCACTGATGGAAAATTTGGCAAGGTTATATATAGAGAGCTGGATAGCAGCAGATTCAGGAGGAAATAGACAGAGTGGTGAAATGGGCAGACTATGACAGCTGGAATTTACTGTGGCTAACAGTGCAGTGAAGCACATTGGTAGAAACTTCATGGCGAGGCATTATAATACAAATGACAATATCTTCAAGTTGTCAAAGAGCAAAGGTAACTGGGAGCACATGCTGGCCGATCATTGAATGTGGCAGGGCAAATTGAAGAGGCAGTTAAGAGCGTGTACGAGATATTTGGCTTTGAAGAAAGATGCACTGAATAGATGAACAAGGAAGTCCAGCTAAACATTCACAAATTACTGGTTAGGCCTCAACTGGAGTATTGTGTAAAATTCTAAACACCGCATTTTAGAAATGATTTCAAGTGCTTCGCGAGGGATCAGAGAAAGTTTCCAGGATAATACTAGGTATGAGTGCCATCCATTGGAGGAGCTGAAATTGCTCTCCTTACAACAGAGTTATTAGCAATATATGGGGCTTTGATAGAGCAAGGAGTGATAAACTGTCGGCAAGCAAAGTTCAAAGATTTCAGATAAACAGCTAAAGTTCCAGAGCGGAGATGAGGTGAAATGATTTGACACAGAGGTTTTTTAAGATCTGGAACACACTACCTGAAAGTGTGATTGAATCAGATTCCATATAATCTTTCATATTTTGCATGGTTATGTGTTAAAACCTCGATCCTGGGACTAAATGTCTTTCTTCTGCACTGTAAGATTGAATGGCTAAATAAATAAGGCCTATCGAGACGACCATGTGTAAACAATTTCAAAAATCCATGGCTGGTATCAGGATGTGCCTTTGCCTTGAAGAAACAAAGCCATGGTAAATGATGCACAGATACACACATGGTCCATTTTGTGACTGAGTGAAACCATTACTGAAAGACAAAGGAAAGCAGCTGGGCGGTGTGTGTGTGAAAAAACTGAGCATTTTTACTGATCTCCACAATCGACCATAGCACGGAAAAGAATAGCAAGGCCACCGTGGAATCTCCCTTATGGAATGAATGGAGGTACTGACGGTGGAAATTGAGATTGAAAAAATGGAGTCTAAGAGATAAATTATCAGCACAGCAGGGCAGATGCAGCCCAGCATTTGTTAGCGGACATTAGTGTCCGCACTCTGGGCAGATCACTATCACAGTCAGATGCTCAGCTCTTGCAGACTGAATGAGGAAAAGGGGTTAAAATAAATTTCTAGGTCTGCAAGCTGCCCGAAATATTCACCAGAAACATTTAATTGCACAGACAGTACACGCAGGCTCACAAATATCACAAAACGCCTTACATTGAGATGAAAGTGTGAAAAGAGAATGAAAAATAAGCAAACAAATGGACAATGTTCAGTCATGCAGAGAAAAGTAGCAACAGTTAGGTGTGAAAACGGAAGGCTGCGGTTTCAACTCGAATGTTCACGGAAAGAAAAGTGTCCCAGAAACAAAGGCAGTGCTAAAAATATATTTACTGTAATATCCACTGTCAGATAATATTGTTCTTCTCCTCTTTCCAAACCTCCTAAATTGTAGAAACATGGAAACGTACGGCACAGGAAGCCATTCGATCCATTGTGACTGTGCCGGCCAGAAAGCATCTTCCTTTGCCCACCGGGTACATTCCTGTTCTTTTCCACAGATTAGCCGGCATTACTGAACCGACAGAAGAACCTTTAAGTCAACCGAACAACATTGTGAAACCGCACACCTCATCAGGTGATATTGTGATTTATCAGACATACTCTTAACCGTTTTATTTCAATTACTCTTATCTTTCCCCTCTCCTTTGTGAAGAAGGAGACTCACCCTGGAACATGGCTGTAAGGGCGGCGGTTTTCTGTTTTGCCCTTGGGGAGAGTGGATACATTGCATATCTGATCTCCGACGCTGCAAATCTCTCACCTCTCCCGAAAACTAATACCACTTGCACTGTCTCAATGTTACTCATGGAGAATTCAGCACAAACAAATATCCACTCTGACAGATTGCCGATCTAAAGTGGTCCACTTAGTTTGCCAGGAGTTGCTTTAATCCACTGAACTACCGGAGATCGGTCACCACCGGATTCAGTCCCACTCTCCTGCTTACATTTGCCCACTCAGTTACCTCGCAGACCCAGAATCCAGCAAAGCAGGTATTAAATTGATCACGACTCACCAAACAGCATTAACATGGCGGCTCTCTCCATGTTCTAGTGTGAGCTAAATTGAGAGATGAGAGCTGTAAGTAACGGCGACTGATTGTTATGCTCCGCCTCGCAGAAGTTCATACCAGGAAGCGTTGAGGCACTGAGAGCAGAAAGAGAGGCCGGCAGGAAGTGAGGTCATCCCCACAATTAAAGCAACAGCACTGAGTTTGTTTACAAGCTGGAATGCAGTACGGATTGGAACGTTGCAAGCTCCAGCTTTACAAAATTTGAATATTAGACAATAATAACCGGCAACAACAATCATTAGGGTTGAAAACGGGCTGCAAAATCGCTACCACCTCTTTCCACCCTGCGGTGTGACAATTCACCCCAAACAGTTTACTATCATTCTCTTCCCTGAAGGACCTTAATTATCTAGTTGACTATGTACGACCTCCCGTTGTTTCCTGTTTATTTTCCTGCCGTCAACTAATCAATTACCCCAATTTAAGATTTAAGTTTCCTAAAGTGGGATTATGAACTCATCACCTGTGAGCACCTCAACAGACTCCGGTCCATTAATCTCGGGGTGAGGTTTGTTATTGCTGTTGGGGAGGATTTACACTAACTTGGCAGGGAAAAGAGCACCAGCATATTCAAGTAGAAAAGAGGAATAAGGTGCATAAAAGAGTGCTTGTGTTAGCTAGTACTAGAGAAGACAGTACTTGAGGCGGTAATAATACAATTTTATGTAGGAGCAGACTAAAAAAGACAATGACAAATTCAGAGATGGGTTTAGAATGCATGTACGTAAACTCTCAACGTGTGGTGAGTAGCGTTTTTGAGCTAAAATCACAAATAGCTGTGTGGCAATATGATGTTGTGGCAAGAACGGAAACGTGCCATTAAAACTGTGAGGACGGGACACTTATTATTCAAGGGTACAAGGAATTCAGAAAAGAGAGCAAATGAAAAAAGGGAGGTGGGATGGCAGTGCCGATTAAGGAAAACATTGTACTGTTGGAAAGTGTGGATGTTCTTGAGGGGACAATGACATAATCCATTTGGTTAGAGTTCAGCAGCAAAAAGCGTATGATGACGGTATTCGCGTATTCTATAGGCCTCCAAAGAGTTAGAGTGATATACAGGAGCTTGTGGCGTTGCCACATTGGGGAAACACTGTGTGTATGTAGATAAACCTGTAAAATCCCCTTTTAACTGCTGTATTCCCCTCCCCCCGCAAGACAGTTGCAAGCTGAGAGGAATAAGGCACGTTCAGACTTGTCTGCTGCTGATAGAAGGAAAACCAATCAGGTTCCAGCAGGTGACCAATCCGTGAGTCATCACAGGTTTGCGGGCTTCACGAATTCAGTACTGTGTTGTGAGAGTTGGAGTAAAAACTTATTTATTGTAGCTCGCTGTGTTGCCTATTTCTTTACGCGGGAGACTGTAGTCCCCCACATTGGTGACCCTGGATGCCGACGGTCGAAGCCCCCGACTCACGCAGCCCAACAGAGGCCAGTAACGACCCGATGGCAACCAGCAGCAGCTTGATGTCGGCCGGCGCCGCGTCCTTGAAGCACCTCACCTTCTGGGAACACCAAGCACCAGCTTGGTTCGCGCACTCGGAGGCCCAATTCACCCTTCGCAGGATTCAAGATGATGAAGAAAGGTACCTCCACGTAGTCTCAGCACTAGCAAGCTCTACCACCACCGAAGTTCTCGACCTGCTGGGGAACCAACCACAGACCGGCAAGTACTCAATCATTAAGGGCCGCTTGCTGCAGGCTTATGGCCTGTCCAAGGAGGAGAGGGCCCGCAGGCTTCTCTGACTACCAGGCCTCGGCGAATCTACCCCAACCCACTTGATGAGCCGGATGCTTGCGCTCCTGGGCTCTGTACCGCAGTGCCTTTTGTTTCGGGCCCTTTTCTTCAGCCATCTTCCTCAGCAGGTACAGACTGCCCTCGCGGGGTCCCCGATCACGGACTGCGTACAACTGGCAGCCGCCACGGACAAAGTTTTCACCATCGCCCAACTCGGCTGTGCAGCCGCGAGGCTCCCCGACACCACCGAGCGCGCGCCGCCACGCCAGGCCGCAGAACTATGCTACTACCACGCGCGTTTTGGCCACAAAGCCCAACGCTGCAGAGCACCCTGCTCTTTTGATCAAACCAAGGTGGCCGCCCAGCCCAATGCACCAGCCCCGGGCCACCGCCTAGGCCTGCTTGACCGCACCCCCGCCGCCACGATGGCCATTGGCACCACAGTTAAACTGCTGTACATAACCGACTCTCTTTCTGGGCGCAGATTCCTTTGCGAAACCGGAGCCTAATGCAGCATAATTCCTGCCTCACAGCTCGACATTTAGGCAGGCCGCAGCAGCCCACCCCTCGTGGCGGCAAATGGCGCAGCCATTGCTACTTTCGGAAAGCGACGGGCCGAGGTTTGTTTCAATGGCCAGCGATTTATGTGGGATTTCGTGATGGCCTCGGTGGCACATCCTTTGCTGCGCGCCTATTTTCTTTGCGCCCACGGACTCCTGGTCGACGTCCGCGACAGGCGCCTGATCGATGCAGCAACTTTCGCTTCACTGGCCTGCCAGCAGAGCAACAGCCCAGCCCTCGTCGGGTCCTGCTCCGCCCCGGCGCATGACAACTACGCCCGCCTACTCGCAGATTTCACTAGGCTCACACAACCGACCCTCTCAGCCACGGCAGCCAAGCATGGGGTCGAAGATCACATCGCCACTACGGGACCACCAGTGTTCGCTCGAGCCAGACGCCTGGACCCATCCAAGATGGCGGTGGCAAAGAAAGAATTCACCACGATGGAAAAACTGGGCATCATCCGCCGCTCGAACAGCCCTTGGTCATCCTCCCTCCATATTGTACCCAAGACGGGCGGTGGCTCTCGCCCCTGTGGCAACTACAGATGGCTCAACGACGCCACCACGCCCGATAGATACCCCATTCCGCACATCCAAGACTTCTCGGCACACCTAGCAGGAAAGTCCATCTTTTCCAAGGTCGACCTGATTCGCGGCTACCATCAGGTCCCCGTCTACCACGCAGACATCCAGAAGACGGCGGTCATCACCCCCCTTCCGACTGTTTGAGTTCCTGCGCATGCCCTTCAGGCTTAAGAACGCCGCACAGGCCTTCCAACGGCTCATGGACTCCGTCCTACGCGACCTGAACTTCCTGTTCGTCTATCTGGATGATATCCTCGTGGCCAGTACCAGCAAGGTCGAGCACATTGCGCATTTGCGCTCCCTTTTCCAGCACCTCAGCCAACACGGTCTAATCGTCAACCCGGCCAAATGCCAGTTTGGAGCAGCCCAAATTGACTTTCTCAGCCACAGAATCTCGCCAAGGGGAGCCATTCCCCTACCTTCCAAGGTGCAGGCGGTGGCGGACTTTCCCCAGCCCACCTCGGTTAAGGCGCTGCAGGAATTTTTGGGGATGGTCAATTTCCATCATCGGTTTGTGCCCAGTGCCGCCGCACTCATGCGCCCCCTCTACAAAGCCACCAGGGGCAAAACGGGCAAAGAGCAACTCACCTGGTCCAGCGAGATGGCGACAGCCTTCCACCAGACCAAAAGCGCCTTTGCCAACGCCACAGTACTGGCCCACCCCATCCCGGGCGCCAAGACCACCCTCACCACGGACGCTCGGATTACGCCGTCGGCGCCGTCCAGCAACAGTGGGTTGAAGGCGTGGCAGCCACTGGCATTATTCAGCTGACAGCTGCGCAAGAACGAGAAGGCTTACAGCACATTCGACAGAGAGCTGCTGGCCCTGTTCCTGGCAATCCGGCACTTCCATTTCCTTCTGGAAGGCCGGCCGTTCACCGCATTCGTGGACCACAAGCCGTTCACTTTCGCCATGGCCAAAGTAACCAAACCCTGGTCCGCGCGCCATCAGCGCCAACTCAACTTCATCTCGGAGTTCACCACGGACATCCGCCACGTCGTCGGCAAGGATAATTTGGTGGCCGACTGCCTCTCAAGACCCTCGTTCCACGCAGTGCACCTGGGCATCGACTACACCGGCATGGCGAGAGACCAGGCTGCCGATGCGGAGATCCAGGCCCTCAGGACGTCAACTACCAGTCTCACCCTGGCCGACATCCACTTCCACGCAGCTGGCACAACCCTCCTGTGTGATGTCTCAGTCCCTTCGCCTAGGCCGGTCGTTCCATCCGCCTGGCGCAAGCGAGTTTTCGACATCATCCACGGCCTCTCACATCCAGTAATGCGTGCGTCTCAGAAACTTATGTCCACGAAGTTCACCTGGCCTGGACTCCACAAGGATGTGAGAGACTGGACCAAAACATGCATGCCGTGTCAGCGTGCTAAGGTCCAGCAGCACACCAAGGCACCATTGGAGTGTTTCCCGGTTCGCGAGAGGCGTTTCGACCACGTCCACGTCGATCTGGTAGACCCTTGCCGCCATCGCATGGTTTTACACACCTGCTCACGATCGTCGACCGCACCACCAGAAGGCCCGAGGTGGTTCCCCTCGCCTCCACCACCACGACTGACGTCGCGCGAGCATTCGTCTCGACATGGGTGGCCCGGTTCAGTGTGCCGACCGACATATAACCTCCAGTTCACCTCACAGTTGTGGAATGCCATCATTGCCGGCCTCGGCACCAAGTTGCACAGGACAACAGCCTACCACCCGCAGGCCAACGGGCTCTGCGAGCGCTTTAATCGTTCTTTGAAAGCCTCTCTCTGCGCCAGCCTGGTCGATACCAGACAGATCGACAAGCTACCCTGGGTTCTCCTCGGATTGCGTACCACGCCCAAAGAGGACCTCCGCGCCTCTGCGGCCTAGATGGCCTATGGCTGACCACTCAGAGTACCAGGCGACTTCCTCCCCCTGACAACGGAGCCGTGGTCGGCCGCCAAACAGCTTTCCCTGCACCAGGACGCGGCCCAGCAACTCTGTCTAGTGCCCACTTCGCAACACGGCCCGCAGCTGTCCTACGTGCCTCGAGACTTCCGACATGCGGAGTTCGTCTTCGTGCACCGGGACATGCACAGAGGCCCACTGCAGGCACCATACACCGGCCCCTTGCCAGTATTGGAGACAGAGGAAAAAGATTTTCTTATCGATGTCGGCGGGAAGCCGGACCTTATTTCAGTAGACCGCCTCAAACCGGCGCACCTGGACCTTAGCTTCCCGTTTCGGTCGGCTTTTCCCCCATGGCAGGGCAGACCTCCTGTGTTGGCGGCGGCCCCAGCAGAGGACCAAGACATGCCAGAACCTTACTTTCCAGCCGCCGCCCCACCTTCGCCGGCAGCCTGTTCAGCCAGCCCACCAGCAGACCATCCGCCTGACCAGCCGACGAACCAACCGGCCGACCTCCCAGACAGCCCTCCTCACACGCCAGATCGCTACTACAGCCGCTACGGCCGCTTGGTCAAACCTCCGCAGAGACTGACTTTTACAGTTAACGAGGATTCTGGGCGGGCGTATGTGCCGTTGCCACATTGGGGAAACACTGTGTTTATGTAGATAAACCTGTATAATCCCCTTTTAACTGCTGTATTCCCCTCCCCCCGCAAGACAGTTGCAAGCTGAGAGGAATAAGGCACGTTCAGACTTGCCTGCTGCTGATAGAAGGAAAACCAATCAGGTTCCAGCAGGTGACCAATCCGTGAGTCATCACAGGTTCGCGGGCTTCACAAATTCAGTACTGTATTGTGAGAGTTGGAGTAAAGACCAATATCTTGTAGCTCGCTGTGTTGCCTATTTCTTTATGCGGGAGATCGTAGTCTCCCACAAGCTAATCTGCAGGGAAATTGCAGAGACATGCAAGAGCTTTAGAGTGGTGATATTGGGGCACTTGAGTTACCCAAATATCGATTGGGATATTGCTCCGGTAAAGGGAAAGCAGGGGCAGGAATTTCTGAAATCAAGAGTGGAGTTTCTATACTGGAATAGGGCTAACTTCAATGGGATGTGAAAGGATCTAGCCCTGGTAAAATTGAAAAACAAAGACTGACAGGGAAAACTGCAACGGAACAATGAGTGATCTTTAAGGAGGAGATGATCCATTCCAACAAGGGCTCCTTGGTGACGAGGGAGATAGAGAAGATAATGAAACAAAAAAGGGGTTGCATGATGCATGTCAAGTGAATTCTTCAAAGGAGAACCAGACGAAATGCAATAAGTTGAGAGGGGAAGTGATGATGAAAGGAAGATTGACAAAGAGATAATATGATAGTAGAATGGCAGTTCACTAAAATCTTCTACCAGCCTGTAAAGTGTAAGCGGATAGTAAGAGACGGTGTGGGGCCTATTAGAGACAAAGAAAGTGCTATTATGCTTAGAGGCGCAGGGCAAGGCTAGAATATTCAATGAGCACATGTTATCTGTGTATAATAAAGAGGTGAATGCTGTCAAAATAACGATAGAAGAGCAAAAGCGAGAAGCAACAGAAGGGTTGAAAATTGATAGACAGGATGTACTAGAAAGATTGGGTATGCTTAGAGCGGACAAGTCGCCTGGTCTAGATGTCTTAAATCGCAGGTTGCTAAGGTAATTGGGGGAGGAGATAGCGGAAGGGTTTGCCATAATTTCCCAATCTTTCCTAGATGTGGGGGTGGTGCCTGAGGGTTGGAAAGTGGCAAATGTGACACCATTGTAGAAGAAGGGTGTAAGGAAAATCCTAGTAGCTACTCCTTGTCAGTTAACATAAGTGGTGGGTAAAGTTGTAGAAACAATGACCAAGAAATAAATTACCGGGCACTTAGAGACGTTCAAGCTAATTAAGGGGAACCAACAGGGATTTGTGAAAGGCAGAACGTGTTTGACTAATTTAATTGAATTTTTTGCTGAATTAACAAAGAGTATTGGTGAAGGGAATGCAATGGATGTTGTCTACATGGATTTTCTGAATGCGTTGATAAAGTACCCTATAGAAGGCTGGTTATCAAAATTGAGGTGCATGGAATAGGTGGGGCAGTGGCAGCTTGGATAAGGAATTGGCTTAAGGACAGAAAACAGCGAGTTGTGTTAAATGGCTCTTTTTCAGAGTGTCTGATACCAGACAGTTGTGTTCCTCAAGTGTCAGTGCTGGGGTCACAGCTTGTTTTGAGATATATCAATGACATGGATATTGGAATGCAGAGCAAAATTGCTAAATTTGCTGATGACACCAAATTTGGGGATATGGCAAACAATGATGTTAATACCAATCGAAAGCATCAGGACATAGAAAGACTAGCAGAATGGGCAGACAAGTGGCAGATGGCATTTAATACAGAGAAGTGTGAGGTGATGCATTTTGGCAGAAGGGACAGGGAGAGGCATTACACACTTAATGGCATAGTTTTAATTAGTGTGCAAGGAATGAGGGGCCCTGGAGTTAATAGACATAGTTCCCTGAAGGCAGCAGGGCACATTGAGAGAATTTTTAAGAAAGCATATGGGATCTTGGGCTTCATAATAGAGGTATTGAGTACAAAAGTAAATAAGTTGTGCTAAATCATTATAAAGCACTGGTTAGGCCACAACTAGGGTATTGAATACAGTTCTGGTCGGCCCACTTTAGGAAGGATGTGAAGGCCCTTCAAAAGGTGCAGCCGAGATTTACCAGATTGGTTCCCAGGATGGGGGATCTTATCTACAAGGACAGGTTAGAGAAGCTGGATTTTTTTAGCAGGGCTACGGGGATAAGGCGAGGGAGTGGGACTAACTGGTTCACTCAGCAGAGATCCGATAAGGACTCGATGTAACAATTGGCCTCCTTCTGTGCCGTTATGACTCTATGACTGTAGTGCGTGAAGTTGGATTTGATGTAGAGGATCAGGCATGATCTTATTGAATGATGGAGGAGGGGCAAAGGGAAAAGGGCCTAAATCTGCTCCTATTGCTTATGTTCTTAAAATACATGAAGAGATAATATTACACTTAACATTTCCTAAACTATAAATTTAGGGGGTTTAAATACAACACAGTGGAAGAATTTAAGGTTACAAGCCGCCTATTTTCGCTGTATTGTGCTGCAAATGTAGCTGTGCATTGAAATCAATGTAGATTGCTTCTGAGCCCAATTAATTTAAAGTGGTTTAACGACATTGGAACAACAAGGACTAAATTCTGTTTCGACGAAAATTAAAATGATGTTGTCTGCATTCCGCATTCTTTTCATCTGAAAAGCAAGTCAGCTTGGAGCATGGTTGGATATGTAGTAAACTTGTAATTGTAGTAAGCAGTGAGGAGGATAGCAGCAGACTTCAGCAGGACAGAGGGAGACTGGAGAAAGGCCAGATACTTTGCCGCTGACATTTAAGGCAGAGAAGTGTGAAGTGATGAATTTTGGGCAGACGAATGAGGAGACGCAATGTACAGGAAATTGGAAAATATTCCAGGGCATTCAGGAACAGAGTGCACATACACAAGTCTTTAAAGGTGGAAGGACCATATGATCAATCTTTAAAAAAAATCTTTGAAGACCTTTTGCTTTAATAGTAGAGATATAGGCCCAGAAATTCGGGTCTCCACGGGTGTGTAAACATGGATTACTCACCCGTAAGCCCAATGGAAGTGCGGGTTTCCTGCTTGCACTGCGCATGCGCAGGAAACCGGCACTTCCGTTACCCTGAAGGAAGGGGTTCAGAGTTCAAACAAGTGCACAGGAGAGGCTGTGCATGTGCATCGAACTTACATTTATTTTGCAGGTTTTCCTGGGAAGGTAAGTCTCCAGGAGTTGCACATATACAAAGCAGACGCAAGGCCTGCTCTTTACAAGGTAAGTGATTAATTCATCAAAATTAAAACATTTTTTCCACGGATTTATTATTTTTAAATACTTTAAAGAAAGGTAAATTCATTTTTAGCCCCGTTAGAATATAAAATTAATTTTATTCAAAAATTTAAATTAGTTTAAAATAGTTATTTCATGTATTTTAAAAATGTGATTTTGTAAGAAAAAACTTTGAAGATTTAGCGATGTTTTGGGGCTTATAGCTTTTATAAGTTTGACAGCCCTTCCTGTCAAACTTAGGAATGATGCATTCTCTGCTACCATTGGCGCTACAAGGCCCACGTGATCCCAGGGGACGCATCGAACTAACTGTGCCCCTGGGATAAGCAAGCAATGTGCGCTGGCAGTTGGAGGAGGCCCAGGATCGCAATTCCATGGGGGCCCACAGCTCAACGGCCGGCACGCAAGGTAAGAGCAGGTCGGGGGCTTACACCCGCGGGAAGCCCCCGACCCGAATTTATGGGCCATAATGTACAAAATGAAGGAGTTATGCTAAATCTTTGTAAATTACTGGTTAAGCCTCAGCTGGAGCTTTGTCTCCAATTCTGGCCTGCAAATATTAGGAAGGATCTCATGACCTAGTAAATGGTGCAGAGGAAATTTACCAGAGTGGGAGGAGGGTTGACAGAATTCAGTTTTGTGGAGAGTCTTGAGAAGCTGGGATTGCTCCACTTGGTACAAACCAAGCATGTGCCCATAAGGAGGATAGAAGGGGCTTCCAAAGTTAGAGCGCCTGGAAGAGAAACAGAATAGAGATTAAACTAAACAGAGAAAAGGAGGCTTATGACAAATGTGAAATGCAGAATACAGCAGAACACCAGAATGTGGACAGTGGAGGCAGAAATTGGAAAACGATATGAGCAGCGAAGAGGGGGCGCATGAAAACAGACTGGTGGGTAACATAAATATTTTATAAACATTAAAGGAATGGTGGGGCCGATTAATATCAAAAGAGGAAATATTCTTGTGGAGGCAGAGAGCATGACTGAGGTACTGAATGATTAGCTGCATCTGTCTTCACATAGGAAAAGGATTATGTTCATGTTGCCGTAGATCTACTGGACAGGATAAAATAGATAGGTAGGATGTGGAAAATA
The DNA here is from genome assembly GCF_052327205.1 of Somniosus microcephalus. Classification (NCBI taxonomy): domain Eukaryota; kingdom Metazoa; phylum Chordata; class Chondrichthyes; order Squaliformes; family Somniosidae; genus Somniosus; species Somniosus microcephalus. The sequence continues at coordinate 40,893,133 of NW_028225184.1, read as the reverse complement.
AGTCGACGTTATTTACATTAACAATTCACCCGATCCATATGGGATGTATCCAACATTGCTGAGGGAAGTGATGGAGGAGATAGCAGAATTTCTGACCACAATATTACAAACTTCCTTGGAAATGAGACTGATGCCAGAGGACTGAAGTATTGCAAATGTCACATGATTGTTCAAAAAAGTGGAGAGCGATATAACTGGTAACAGCAGGCTAAACAGTCTGCCTTCGGTGGTGGGAAAATTACCAGAGACCATTGTCAAGGACAATATTATTTCTCCCTTACAGAAGCATGCTTTAATAACGGACAGTCAGCTTGGAATTGTTCAACTGAAATCGTGTTTGACTACCCTGACTGTGTTTTTAATGAAATAACAAATAGGCCGTGCAATCTATTTCGTATATCTGGAATTTCAATTATGTATCACATAACGCACTCACTCGAAAAGTAGAAGTCATGATATTATAGGCATGATGGTAAATTGAGTACTTAATTGGAGAAGGGATAAGAGGCAGAGAACAGTGATGAACGGATGTTTCACTGACAGTGTGAAAATCCGCAGTGGTATCCCCCGGAGGTCGCTGTTAAGGACATTGATTATCTTGTTATATGTAAATAAATTGGAATTGTTTGTAAGGGGTAACATTACGAATCTTGCATTTGCAGCAAAATTTGGCTACCTTGTAAATAGTGAGTTGGATAGCAGCAGACTTCAGGAGGATATAGAGAGAGTGGTAAAATGGCCAGACAGATGCCAGATGCAATTGACGGCGGCTAACTGTGCAGTGAAGCACTTTGGGGGAAACAACATGGAGAGGAAGTACATTGTAAAGGAAACTGTCTTCAAGGGGTAAAAGGGCAAAACGTAACTGGGGAAACATACTCACAAACATTGAAGGTGACAGGTCAAGTAGATAGATCAGATAAGGCCGTGTATGGGTTAACTGGCTTTGAAAAAAATAGGTTCTGAATAAAGAACAATGAAGTCATTCTAATTACTTACAAATCCCTGGTTAGGCCTCAACTTGAGTTTTGTGTACATTTCTAAGCACCACACTTTAGGAACGATATCAAGTGCTTCCGGAGAGTTCAGAGAGTGCTTGCACGATAATATGAAGCATGTGGGCCGTCCTTTGGAGCAGCTGGAATTGCATTGCGTACAACAGAACATGCTAATGGGAGAACCAACAGAGATAGTGGCAATAATATGGAGCTTTGATAGAGTATGTAGCGAGATATATTGTCGGCAAGCAAAGTTCGTGGATTTTGGCAAAGGGCCCAGAGGGAAATGAGGTGACATTATTTGACAGAGTCTGGTTAAGATCTGGAATGCACCACCTGAAAGTGTGGTGGAATCAGTTTCCATAGGAACTTTCATAAGACCATTGGACATTTACTTGAAGAGCACAAATTTGCATCTTTATGGGTTAAAAGCTCGAACCTGGAACTAAATGTCTTCCTTCTGCACTGTAAGATTCAATGACTCTAACTAAATAAGATCTATTGAGATAAACATGTGTAAACAATTCCAATGCTCCATGTCTAGGATCAAGATGTGCCTGTGCCTTAAAGAAGCAAAACACATTTAAATGATGCCCAGATACACAAATGATGAAGTAGTTACACAGATACACAAATTTTGAAGTAGGGTTTAAACCCGAAACGTCAACTCAAATTTCTCTCAACGGATGATGCCTGACCTGCTAAGTTTTTCCAGCATTCTCTGTTGTTATTTTACACAAATGATCAATTTTGTGACTGAGTGCAACCATCACTGAAAGACAAAGGATAGCAGCTGGGTGGAGTCTGTGTTCAAACAATGAGCATCTTTACACATCTCCGCATGCGACCATACCAAGAAACAGAATTGCAAGGCTATCGTGGAAAGTCCATTATGGAATGGATTGAGACATTATCGGTGGGAATTGCGACTGAAAGGATTGGAGTTTAAGAATTAAATTCTGAGCACCAAAGGAAGCTGCAGCAGTGTGTAAGTTGGAGGACATTAGTCTCCACCCACTGTGCAGATCTGTAATTCAGTGATATGGTCAGCTCCAGCAGACTGAATGAGGACGAGGAATTAAATTATGTTCCTTGATCTGAAAGCTGCATGATATATTCACCAAAAAGCTTTAGATGTACAGACAGTACACACACATCCAAAAATATCAAAAAGTGCCTGAAATTGAGATGCAAGATCGAAAAGATAATGAAAAAACGCAAACAAAGTGAAAATGGCCAGTACTGCAGTGAAAAGTTGCAGCAGTTAGGTGTGAAAACGGAAGGCTGCGGTTTCAACTCGAAGGATATTCAGTTCAAAGAAATTGCAGCTAAGCTGTTCACAGAAAGAACAGTGTATGAGAACCAACGGCATAGACACAAATATATTTACTATAATATACAGTTTCTCTATTTTAAAACTTTCTCATCCAGTTTCTCTCTCGAAATCTTCAATACACCGACCCCGCGCATTATCTATTCATGTTTGAGTGCAGACACTGAGTGGGTTGCTTGACCTGAGGTCAGCAGTGGTGAGCCTGGCAGATCTTTGCCCTCCTACTGCGCATGCTCGCTCTCCAGCAGGCAACAGATAATAAAGAGCTACATCACGGCATTTGGCCGAGGCTTCCTTCAGTTGCCTGGGAGCACTGAGCTGAATGGTAGCGCCAGTACCTCCCCTTGATGGAGATCAGGGAACCCAGCAAGGAGCGGAAGTTGATCATTGGGTCTTACTTTGATGTATTTCTAAGCTCTGCACTTCAGGCAATAACTGAGCTATGGGGAGACCAATATGCTCCACTATTCTCCTGATAAAATGCCCTATTCTCGAAATCCAGTCCAGTAAAAAATTCAAAAGTGCCTTTTCAAACCGAGGGATGATCATTTATTTCAACCTATTCAATAAGGAGTTCATGAAACACTTCTTCACCCAGAGAGTAGACACAGTGTGGAAAATGAAACAACACGGTGTAGCTGTGGCGAATAGCATTGATCCATTTAAGGTGAAATTAGTTGGCAACATGATGGGGAAAGGAATAGGAGGATATGCTGATAGCGCCATCTGAATTAGATTGGGAGGTGGCTGGTGTGGTGTATAATCAATGGCATAGACCTGTTGTGGCCGAATTGCCTTGTCTCTGTGCTGTTATTTCCATGTAACTCTATTTAATTTCAGGCTGAAGTTCACAGTGACAGCAAATGCTGCAGACGGAAGCCTGTGGTTTCAGCTAAGAATCGCTTCACCTCGTGCAGAGAGCAATTTAACCACTGACAGTAAGAGCAGTGCATCAGAACCAAGAATGTGTATAAACACATTGAACAAAATACATTGTGCAAATCTTTCTTATACACTTTCAACCGAATAATAAATTAATTATTGGATAAACCACCACCATGTGGGGTGCAGTAGCAGACTGAAACTCCAGACTGTCAGTTATTAATACAATTCAATCCAAGTCCAGTTATTAAAATAATAAAAATATTTTTCATATTCCACTGGAATCTTCTAAACTATATGAAAGGGGATGTGATGAGGGACATCACAGAAACAGAATGGGATGAATCGGAGGATACTATGAGGCACAATGCAGTTTTGCAAGGGAATTACCATAACTGAAGAGAAACTAAATCAATTTTTCAGCCTGTCTCAGGCCTGAAAGGAAGTTAGATGGTCAGCTGTTCACTAAAACAAGTTCAAGGCCAAGGTGGTGGGTTTCACAGGCAAATTAAACAGGAGAAGAGCAAGTGTGGGGATAGGAGAGAGTTTGAAGAAAGACTCAGAATCAGAGCACAGAGAGGTTGGAGACTCAGAGGTGTTTGCACGTTGTAACCTGGGGAACTGTGTGATGTAGCATCTGAGCTGATGGCCTTAATCATAGAGACTTCGGTTATGCAGAGGGACTAGGGACGCTGGGATTGTTCTCCTTAGGGCACAGAGGTTTAAGCAGAAATTCACCAGAATGGCACCAGGGCTGTGCAAATTCAGCTATGCGGAGAGATGAGAGACACTTGGATTTGTGTCATTAGAGCAGTGAATATTAATGGGAGATTCAACATAAAAATACCTGGAATGAAGGACTTCAGCTATGAGGAGAGTCTAGAGAACATTAACTTTTTCTCCTTAGAGCAGAGAAGGCTAGGTGAAGGTTTACCAGCATGGTACCTGTGGAAATTCACTTCGGTTATGAGGAGAGATGAGAGAAGCTGGGGTTGTTCAGGTGTAATCTGCGTGGATCTAAATAGTGGATTTAAAAACCGATATAAATAGATTATGAAAATATTTCAGACTGATGTTAACAGTGACTGGAAATGCTTACAACCGTAACCTGTGGTTTCAGCTCAGAAGTGCTTCACCTCGGAAAATGAGGAATTTAACCCCTGACAGTAAGAGCAGGGCATCAGACCCAATACTGAGGATTAACATATTGAATGATAATGCAACGTAGCAATCTCGCTGAGATGGTTTAACCGAATAATCAGTTAATTATTTGTATACATCTACAGATAGAATCGGGAAATCACCGAAACTGACAGCAGAGCTGAAGGCCAATCGGCCCATCCTGACTGTGCTGGCACTTTGGCAGACCACTCACATTAGTCCCTCTGATATTTGGTTCCTCATAGCCCTGCAAGCTTTTCCCTTTGAAACATTTAGACAATTCCCTTTTGACAGTTACAATTAGAGTTGCAACAACAGACTGATTCTCAGACATTCAATTAATAATAACATTGAATTCAAGACAATTAATGCAGTTATGTAAGGCGTTGCTGAGACCAAACCTGGAGTATTGTGTACAGTCTTGGTCTCATTTCCTAAGGAAGGATATACTTGCAATAGAGGGAGTGCAAAAGATTGATTCATAGAAACATAGCAACATAGAAGATAGGAGCAGGAGTAGGCCATTCGGCCCCTCGAGCCTGCTCCGCCATTCAATGAGATCATGGCTGGTCATCCAAATTCAGTACCCTGTCCCTGCCTTCTCCCCATATCCCTTGATACCTTTAGCCTTAAGAAAAATATGCAACACCTTCTTGAATATATTTAATGAACTGGGCGGGGGTGATTGTCCTAGGAGAAGAGATTGCGTAGACAAGGCGTTCGTTCTCTAGAGTTTAGAAGAATGAGAGGTAATCTCAATGAAACATACAAAATTCTTACAGTGCTTGTCAGGGTTGTTGCAGGAAGGATGTTTCTCCTGGCTGTGCCGTCTAGAACCAAGGGTCACAGTCCCAGAATAAGTGCTCGGCTATTTAGGACTGAGATGAGGAGAAAATTCTTCACTCAGAGGGTGGTGAATATTTGGAATGCCCTACCCCAGAGGGCTGTGGATGCTCAGTCTGTCCAGTATATCCAAGCAAATATCGCTAATTTTTGGAATATTAAGCAAATCAAGGGGTATGGGGATAATGCAGGAAGGTGGGGTTGAGGTCGGAGATCAGCCATGATCTTGTTAAATGCGGATCAGGCTGGAATGGCAGCATGTCCTAATCCTGCTCCTATTTCGTATGTTCTAATGCTCTTAAAATACATGGAGAGATAATATTCCACATTTATCTCGTAAACTATATATTTAGGGGAACATGCAGACAGAATGGAAATTCTCTCTTCACAAAGGACGACACAAATAACCACCCAGAGATGGCGGGGAAAATAGTATCTAATGAGAGGGAGGAACTGAATGAAACAGTATTTTTCGGGAAATGGTGTTAGGGAAATTGATGGGATTGAAGGCCGATAAATCCCCAAGGCCTGATAATCTATATCCTAGGGTACTTAAGGAAGTGCTCCTAGAAATAATAGATGCATTGCTGGTCATCTTACACATTTCTATAGATTCTGGAACAGTTCCCATGGATTGGAGGGTAGCTAATGTTACCCCAAATGTTCAGTACTGCGGCAAACAGTAACAGCAGTTAGTTGTGAAGACGGAAGGCTGCGGTTTCAACTCGAAGGAGCTACAGTTGAAAGAAAGAGGAACTGAGCTGCTCACAGAAAGAACAGTGTCTCAGATCCAAAGTCAGATCTAAAATACATTGAGAGTAATATCCACTGACTGTTAATGTTTTTCTGCTCCTTCTCTCTCCATACATCCTGAATTATAGAATCATTGAAGCGGAAGGCACTGGAAGCTATTCGGCCCATCGTGTCTGTGCTGGCCGGAAATGATTTTCCTTTGTATACTGGACACGTTCCTGTTCTGCTCCACAAATAAGCCAGCGTTACAGAACCGACTGAAGAACTTTTAGTTCAACTGATATCTTTGTGAACCCTCAAACCTCATCAGCTGATATTGTGCATTATCAGACACTAAACTAACCTTTTTCGTTCAATTAATATAATATTCCCCCTCCCCTTTGTGAAGGCAGCGGCTCAACCTGGAACACCTTTGTAAGGCCGACGCATTTCTGTTTTGCCCTTGCGTAGAGTGGACACTTTTCATATCTAAGCTCAGACTCTGTGTGTCCGTGAACAGTCTGATTACAGAATGTGTAATCATGGAACCTGACAGTGTCCTCAGTGGACATCCACTAATCAACACTGTACACCGGGGCCAAGAGGTAATGATCAGCAGCGGGAACTTTACTTCTCTCTAACTCACAGTGTCCTCAGTGGATATCCAATAATCAGCACTGTAAACAGGGGTCACGAGGTAACGATCAGCAGCGGGAACTCTCTCTACTTCTCTCTACGCACTAAATCCCCCACCTTTCCCAAAAACTGATACCACTTGCACTCTCTCAATTTTACCTACGGAGAATTCTGCACAAGCATGTAACGGCTCCGACAGCTTTCCAAACTAAAGTGGTCCACACAACACTAGGAGCTGCTTTACTCCACTGAGTTACCGGAGATCGGTCACCGCCAGACTCAGTCCCACTCTCCCGCTTAAATTTGCCCACTCAGTTACCTCACAGTCCCGAAATGCAGTAATTTAGGTATAAAATTCTTCACGACTCAGCAAACAGCATTAAAAAGGAGGCTCAGTCCATGTTACAGTGTCAGTTAATTTGAGACATAAGAGCTGTAAGGAACAGCGACTGAGTCTCTTGCTCCACCTCGCAGAAAATGATACCCAGAAGCTTGAAGACAATGAGAGCGGCAAGAGATGCTGGGAGGAAGTGAGGTGGTCGCCACAATTAAAGCAACTGCACTGAGTTTTTGTACTTGCTGGATTGCAAGATGGATTGGAACCTTGCAGGGTCCAACGTGACAACATTTGAATATTAGACACTAATCACCGCAAACACAAATCAGGATGGTTGTAAAACAGGCTACCAAATCTCTACGGCCCATTTCCACCCGGCAGTGTGACAATTCACCGCATACAATTTACTAAAATGCTCTTCCCTGAAAGACGTTACTTATCCAGTTGACTTTTTCGACCTCCCGCTTGTTTCCTGATCACATTCCTGCCGCTAGCCCATCAACTGCCCCAGTTTAAGATTCAGTTTCCTAACCTGTTACAGTGGGATTATGAATTCATCACCTCTGGGCAGCTGGTCGTCTGGGATTGACAATACAGAATAACGACATGTTTACCTCTGAAATAGAAACATAGAAAAATTACGACACAGAAGGAGGCCATTCGTCCCATCGTATCCGTGCTACCCAGCCTAATCCCACCTAGCAGCACTCGGTCCGTAGCCCTGAAGGTTACCTCTCTTCAAGTGCACATACAAGTACTTTTTAAATGGGATGAGGATTTCTGCCTCTACCACCCTTTCAGTCTGTGAGTTCCAGACTCCCCCGCACCCTCTGGGTAAATAAGAAATCCGCATCTCGACTCTAATCATTCAATCAAGTACTTTAAGTTCCCCCCCCTGGTTCTTGAACCCTCCTCTAATTGAATTAGTTCCTTCCTAGCCACTCTTGCTAGGCCCCTTATAATTTTATACATTTCAATTAAATCTCCCATCAGCCTCCTCTGTTCCAAGGAAAACTACCCCAGCCTATCCAAACTTTCCTCATAGCTAAAGTTTTCCAATACTGGAAATATCCTCGTAAATCTCCTCTGCAACCTCTCCAGTGCAATTACATCCTTCGTGCAATGTGGTGACCAGAACTGCCCACAGCTCGCAAGCTATGGCAGAACCAGTGTTGTATTCAGTTATAGGATAACTTTCCTACTCTTATATTCATGGCCTCGGCTTATAAAGGAATGCATTATCTACGCCATTTGTAACTACATTATTGACCTGTCCTGCTACCTTTAAGGATCTGTTGACATACACTCCAAAGTCCCTCTGTTCCTGCACTCCTCTCTGTATCCTCCCATTAATTGTGCCTTTATGGCAGTCCCCAAATGCATTGACTCACAATTTTCCAGTTGAATTCCATTTGCCACATTTCTGCTGATCTGACCATTTCATCATATCTTCCTCCAGTCTAAAGCTTTCCTACTCATTGCTAACCAAACGGTCAATTCTTGTATCATCGACAAATCTATTTATCATGCCCCCTTCATTTAAGTCTAACTCATTAATTTATACCACAAAAAGTAAGTGATCGAGAACCGAGCCCTGTGGATCCCCACTGGAAACAGCTTACCAGTCGCAAAAACACCCCTCACCCATTACCCCTTGCTTCCTGCCACTGCGTCAATTTTGAACCTAGTTTGCCTCTCTCCCTTGGATCCCATGGGCTATTACATTTTTAATGAGCCTGCCATGTGGGACCTTGTCAAAAGCCTGCTAAAATCTATGTAGACAACGTCAAATTCACTGCCCTCTTCGACCCTCCTTGTTACCTTCTCAAAGAATTATATGAAGTTAGTCAGATACGGCTTTACTTAATAAACCCATGCTGACTGTCGTTGATTGCTCTCTGTCTTTCTAATTGAAGGTTGATACTGCCTCGAGAATTGATTCCAGTAATTTGCCCAACACCGAGGTTAAGCTAACTGGCCCTTAATTGCTCGGTTTAACCCTTCCCCCCTTTTTAAATACAGATACAACATTAGCAGTCCTCTGATCCTCTGGCACCACTCTTGTAGCCTGGGAGAATCGTCAGAGCCTCCGCATTTTCCTCCCTTGCTTCCTTTAATAGGCTCGGATATATTTCATCCAGCTCTGGCGATTTATCTGTTTTAGGGATGCGAAACCCATTAATATTTCCTCTCTTACTCTGTTTATCATCTCCAATATTTCACTATTTTACTCCTTAAATTCAACGTCGGCATCGTCCCCCTCCTTTGCGAGGACAGCTGCAAAGTTTTCATTAAGTACCATACCCATATCTTGCGCCTCCACACAAGGATCACCATTTTGGTCCCTGATAGACCCTACTCGCTCCTTAGTTACCCTCTGCTCTTTATGTAATTATACAAAATCGTTGGATTTCCTTTATTTCTACTTGCCAGTTTTTTTAATGCCTTCTTTTTGCTTTCGTAATTTCCTTCTTAATGTCATCCCTACATTGTGTATATTCTTCTTGACTTTCTATAGTATTGAGCTGATGATATCTGATATAGGCTTCCTGTTTTTGTCTCACCTTACCCTGTTTGCACCTTGTCATCCAGGGGGCTCTAAATCTGGCGGTTGTTCCCTTTTTCTTTGTTCACCCTGAAATCCCTGTATCTCCCTCTTGAATGCCTTCACTGCTCTGACACTGATTTAGCTTCAAGTGACTGTTTCCAGGCCACTTTTGCTAAAGCACTTCTCAACATAGAGAATTGGTCTTCACCCAATTTAAAACACTTTCTCCTGTTTTCTTCTTTGTCCTTTCCACAATTGTGCTAAACCTAACTGAATGATGATCATTAGCACCAATGTGCACACCCACTGATACACCTTCCAGCTGCCCAGCTTCATTCAGTAAAACTGAATAGAGAACTTCCCCCTCTTCACCTATTAACCTGGTAGTATCCCAGTTAATTATTGTGGTAATTGAAATTCACCATTATTACTGATTCCTGCTTCTGAACTTGTCAGCCATTTGCTTAGCAATTTACGCTTCTATCTCCTTCAGACTGTTTGGGGGTCTATAGTCACTCCCAGCAGTGTGAGTGCCCCTTTTTTGTTCTTTAGTTTAACCCATATGGCATTATTTCATGATCCTTCTAACATATCATTCCTCCTCACAGCTGTAATTGTCTCTTTAATCAATATTGCGACAGCCGCTCCTTCTTTAGCTCGCGCTCTATCTCGCCTGAAAACCCTGTAACCAGGAATGTTAAGCTGCCATTCCTGCCCTTCTTTCAGCCATGTCCCAGTAATTGCTTTAATATCATACTCCCACGTGTCTAACTGTGGCCTTAGCTCATCTCACTTACTTCCTAGACTCCTTACATTGAAGTATATGCCACTTAGCAATTCCAAGCTGCCTTGTTGTCTATTTCCTAGCCGTTGTTTCCTCAGCCTTGCAAACGCACTTACTAATATTCTGACCTCCGCTTCCAGCTGTGCTTCTCTCCCATCTGAAAATAATTACAGGTTCCCGTCCCCCTGCCAAGCTAGTTTAAAATCCTCCCCAACAATACTAGCATACACCCCCGCGAGGATTTAGGTCCCGGCTCTGTTGATGTGCAAACTGTCTGGCTTGTACAGGGTCCACCACCAACCAAAAACGGTCTCAATGCCTCAGGAATCTAATGCAATCCCTCCTGCCCCGTCTCTCCAGCCACGCAATCATCTGCTCTACCCTATTATTTCTGTACACACCAACACCTGACACCGGAATAATCAGGAGATTAGTACATTCGTTTTCCTGCTTTTTAGGCTCTCTCCTAGCTCTCTACAATCTGCCTGCAGCACCTCATGCCTCTTTCTACCTATGTCGTTGTTAGTGATATGAACAACGACATCTGGCTGATCACCCTCCTCTCTCAGATTGTCCTGCAGCCGTTCAGTGACACCCTTGACCCTGGCACCAGGGAGGCAACATGCCATCCAAAGGATTGCAGTTTGTCCATGGTGGATGCATTTTAGTTATAGGTCTGAAGTCTTGGGTTTGATAACCGGCATCTCCAAAGAAAGTGCCTTTATGACGGCAGCGAGTTGGACCATCTGATAGCTCCACATGTTCACTCAGCTCACACGAGCCGCAGGCTGACTGGATTGTGTGACTGCACAGTGAACAGTCATGTCTTATGTTCCTGTTTGAGGCCCTGTCGTTCTTCCAGCTCACCTTTTGCTTCAGAGATCTGATGTCAGACTGGTCACTAAACATTGGCCATTGCATTCATGCCGCAGGCTTAATTATGAAATGTTCAAAGTAGAGGAGCAGAAACCCCGTGAAAAGAAGTCAAGGTTAAAAACCGTGGGCTTGTGGCATCGTGAGACCGCTGGTTTTCTGGCTGAGACTGTACAGAATTAACACGTATTTGCCTCTAAAACGTAGCAGCTGCTACTGGGGATGTAGTTTTCCATGGATGAAGGCGTGGATTCAATCCATGACATTTCTAGCATTGATTAAATTTCCCCACCTCACAAGCTGACCACGCATCCCATCTGCATTTACATGAGGAATTGAAACGCCATAGCATACAAGGCTATGGACCAAGTGCTGGGAAATGGGATTAGAATAGACAGGGCATGATGTCCGGCGCAGACACGATGGGCCGAAGGGCCTTTTTCTTTGCTGTATAACTCTATTCAATCTACTCTCGGTAAAAGTTGAACCTCCCACCATCGTGTCTACTCCTACACTGCAGAATCTAAATGCTTGATCCGTAGTCCTCCAAATCTATTGAACTGGAATAATCTATAACTCGGCAGGCAACCCTGACCGGGCTTGTGAGCCCATGAATTGGGGCAGGGGCTTTTTCAATGAATTATTTCATGTGAGGATCATCCGGGTTGTCTCCAGGTAAAGAAATTCAGGCATTCATATGCTTTACTACCATTAAGTTCATATTGACTCTCAACATTCCTTCTACCAAAATATATCACTCTCCACTTCTCTGTGTTAAATTTGATCATCCTTGTGTTTGCGCAATCACCAGTCTGTCCACCCTGTGTCACGATCTCTACCGCAGTAAGGCACTCAGTCTTTCTAAAATTGATTAAATTCTATGAGGAGCTGGGGATGTCGCTCAGTGGTAGATCACTTGCTTCGCATATATGAGGTCCTAAGTTCAATTCGTGCCATCTACCAAGCAGTAATTTTTCAACAGAAATATAATTTATGAGGGCAACGAGTTCCAAACTCTGAGATTCCAGAAACATTAAACTTGCCCAGAGTTCGGCTTCATCCCAAGTTCCCCTCAGTAGCTCAGCTGATTGATCGGATTGTGTGTGAGGGTGCAATGCCGAGCGAGCAGTCACAGCTTGCAATACCAAGTGAGCAGTCACATGTTGCAATGCCGAGCGAGCAGTCACAGCTCTTGGTCCTGTATGAGGCCTGTCGGTTAGATTCAGAAATCATATTTCTGCCTGGTCACTAAATCTTAGCTATTGCATTTATTCAGCTGAATTTTTTTGAAATTTTCAAAGTAAAGTGGAGCCAAATCTTTATGAACTGAAGCCCATCCAACAGCCTCATTTCTCTCTCTGTCTTCCCTTCCGACAGCATCTGCATCCTCTTTGAGCACTCGGCATCGCTGGGCAGCTGGTTGCCTGGGAGAGATAATATAGAATACACACTCACTTGCCTCGAAACTATTCAACTTCTCAGCGTGGCTGTAGCTCATTGGTAGAGCGCATGCTTCGTATGAGAATGATAGCCCTCCGGATCAATCCCCGGCACCTCCAAAAATTTATAGTTTGAAAAGAGCCTCTTGGAGTCGCCTCACCTTTGCACGCAAGGATTGTTAAAGACAGCTTGGACGATTGGCATAGAATATAATTCATTTAAGGACCCCACACACCATTTCATTGGCTACCAACCAGCACTGGGGTGCATGCAGAGTTGTAGATTGTTCCATTTCGAAAGTTTGGGAGGACCACGAAACTTGAGTTTGGACTCCGCTGTGATAGGAATATATCGGAATTTAGGGGGTTCTACATATCAGAGACAGCAGTGAAACTCTGGAATGCTTTGGTAGATGGTTTGATTGATGCTGCCTCTCTGATCGCCTTCAAGAGGGAGCTAGACCGATTCCTGACTGCGGCAGCGATCGCACCTTAAAGAAGACAGGATGGTGAAATGGCAGCTGAAATTTAACGCAGAGAAGTGAGAAGTAATATATTTCGATAGGATGAATGAAGAGACAAAATACGAACTAAGTGGCACAAGTTAAAGTATGGTGCATGAACAGAGGGACCTGGGTGTGTATGTGTACAAATCTTTGAAAGTGGCAGGACAGGATCAGAGTGCTATTAATAAAGCCAAGCACATGAGATATTTGCTTTAGAAATAGGAGAAAAGAGCAAAGAAACAAAGCAATTATGCTAAACATTCATAAAACGCTGGTTAGATCTCAACTGCAGTGCTGAGTTCAATTCTGGGCACCAGAATTTAGGAAGGATGTCAAGGCCTTGTAGAGGGTGCAGTGGAGATTTAACAGAATGTCGCCAGGGATGAGGGACTTCAGTTTTCTGGAAAACTGGGGAAGCTGGAATTCTTTTCCTTGAAGCAGAGAATGTTAAAGGGAGATTTACCAGAATGGTAACAAGGATGAGGGGCTTCAGTTCTGTGGGGAGACTAGATGCAGCTTGGCCTGTTTTCCTTAGAGCAGAGAAGGTTCAGCGGAGACTGAATAGAGTTATTCAAAATCATGAGGGGTTTTGGTAGAACAAGTAGGGAGAACTATTTCCACTGGCATTGGGTGGGTAACCAGAGGTCATAGATTTAACATAAATTAGCAAACAGAGGGTTGCTAATTTCAGGAACGCACTACCTATAAAGGGAGTGGAATCAGACGTGACAGCAACTTCAAGGGGCATTTGGACATGTATTTTAAGAGAACATACTTGCAGTGTTCTGAACAATGCTTGGGTCTGGGATGAAATTGGACAGCTCTTTCAAAGAGCTGGCACAGGTACGACTGGCCGAATGGCCCCTGTAGTGCTGTAAGATTCTATGAGTCTAACTCCTTCATAATGTTAAAGTCCTACATGAGGTCTCCTATTATTATACTTTTTCCCAGACGGAAGAGGCAAATGACAACCCTACGTCCTCCTTCTCAACGCCCCTTTCTTCATTCATTGAGTGACGAGGCCTGATTTCCCCTCTTCACACACATGTAAGATTTGGATCACAGGTCACACACTGATTCTTAGGAGTTGTGTGGCATTTTATTAAGGAGCAGCAGTTTAAGTTAGGTGCAACACTCAATCAAGGTAGACATAGGCGACATACGACCGTGACAAGCAGTTGGTAACGGTCCCAATCGGGCAGAGGTCTGGCCAGTGTGAACAGCTCTTTCCTTCCATTCACCATGTGCTAAAAGCCCCGTAGATGTCTCTTTTACTCTCTTTTTAGGGGTGGGCCTCGGGTAGAATACCAAAGACACAGTAGCAAACTTTCTAGCACACGAACAGAAAAGAGCCAGCCTGGAAACTAGGTCAGCCCCATGGTGCAGAATGTTCTAACATCCGCAGGGAACCTAGAACATCAGCACATTATAAGCATCTATCCAGTTATTCTAAAACCAGTATGAAGAGACTTTTTGTCTCATGTTATTTCTTCCAATTCACGATTTCTTACACACAGTTGCATCAGGTGCACATAGTTCTGTACAAACTTGGAACAATAAAGGCGATTATTTTAATTCCAGTAAATCATCGGCTGGCGTTACGAAGCTAAGTCACTCAATCCTTCTCTCCTTGAATACAGAAAGCTTTTGTCTGTGGATGTAGCTCAGTGGGTTAAATCCACAACATTTCTAACAAGCATCATATCACCAGATTTGCCCACAGAACGAGGAATGATGCTTTATGAGAGAAGAGAGTTCCAACATTGAGGCTCCACAAACATTGAATTGGCCCGGAGCTGGTCTTCATCCCAAGGGCCCAACAGCCACTCAGCTAACAGCAACCTTAGACTGACCGGATTGTGTGATGTCACAATGCAGCGCGAGCAGTCACAGCTCTTGCTCCTGTTTGACTAGTTGTCGTTCTTCCATCTCACTTTCTGGTTCATAGATCGGGTTTCACTCTGGTCTATAAACCTTGCCCATTGCATTGCCTCGATTTTCAAATTCTCCTCCTTGTTTTCAAGTTCCTCCATGGCCTCGCCCCTCCCTCTCTCTGTAAGCTCCCGCAACTCCAAGTCCTCTGCGCTCCTCTAATGCTGGCCTCTTGTACATGCCCGATTGTAATCGGTCCACCATTAGCGGCCGTGCATTCGACTGCCTGGGCCCAAAGCTCTTGAATTCCGTCCATGACTCTCTCCACCTCTCTTCCTCTCTTTCCTCCTTTAAAAGTCTCCTTGAACATCCTTCTGTGATGATGCTTTCGGTCACTTGCCCCAATTTCTCCTGAAGTGGCGCAGTGTCAGGTTGTGTTTGAAAATCTCTCCTGTGAAGCGCCTTGGTACGTTTCACTGCCTTAAATGTGCTGTATAATTACAAGGTGTTGTTGTTGTTTGGCGTCAGGAGGAGTAGAATCCCCTTGAACTGAAGCCCAGGTTGAAAACAATGAGACCTCAGCATCGCTGAGCAGCTGGTGTTGCCTGGGGGAGAGAATAGAGAACGCACACATCTAACACCGATCCATCAATGCTCTGCGATTGCTCGAGGGATATTCCCATTTCTCCAAGGGGCAGCGTTGAAATTTAAATTAGAGCATCGTTGTTTCTTATGAATGGAAAAGATTCGTTTATGGAGAGCCTCCAAATATAGCAGTGGAGCTCGAGAAAATTGATAGGCAGGTACATTATCGGTATCAGAAGAAATAGCAAAGAGGGTATTTCAGGAAGGGCATTCACCCTGGATGGTCATTAAAACAGACAGGCAGGGCTGGGATTGGCCTCAAGGATCCTGTTTACTGCACATTTACGTTGGTCAGGTGAGACCTGGACTATCCAAGCTCTGCTACCTTCAATTTCATCACGAAGCACAAATACTGCATCATGACTCCAAATAAATGTCTAAACATCTTGTAATAACTCAATCTCAAACCTGCACAATCATATAGATTGTTATGTGTCCCATTATCTCAGTTTGGTAGAGCGTGCCTTTCAATCCATAAAGCAATTCGCTTGATCAGCGTCCCCTCTGCTAGGAGAAAACTTCGCTCCCTCCACCACCGGTGCACTGTGTCTGCAGCATGTACAATCTACAAGATGAACTGCAGCAACTCGCAATGTTTTCTTTTACAGCACCTCCCAAACCAACGACCTCTACCACCTAGAAGGACAAGGGCAGGTGGTGCATGCGAACATCCCCTCTGTGTTCCCCTCCAATTAGACAGCATGCCTAATTGGACATATATCACCGTTCCATCATTCTCGCTGGTTCAAAATACTGGAGCTCCCTTCCTAACAGTAATGTGGGAGTGCCTTCACCACACGGACTGCAGCGGTTCAAGACGACAGCGCACCACCACCTTCTCAAGGGCAATTATTGATGGGTAATAAATGCTGGTCTCGCCAGGGCCGCCCACACCGCGAGAATGATGAATAATAAACACTAAACAGGACGTGGTGACAATTTCTAAAATGTTTGAGCAACATGGATAAGGATCGTTTAAAGTTAGGCACGAGATTTAGCTTTTGAAAATTAAAAGCGGATTCGTCATTTCCGGTTTTGCTGACAAGACAAGTTGAATGAGCAGAAGGCAACTGAGTAAGTAACCGCAAAGTCTATTGAAACTATAGTGTCAGGCAATGATTTGCAGCCAGGGTGGGAATATTGGCAGGGCTTACAGCAAACATTCCATTTTACGGCAACCTGTCTATTTCTGCAGTAAACAGCAAAGAGAGCCTGTATAAGAAGTGTACAACAGCAAAGAGTCCATTTATAACAACGATTACCTGCATTTATAATACTGCCTTTAACGAAGTAAGACGTCCCAAGGCGCTTCACAGGAGCGTTATCAGAATTTTTTTTTCCTGTAACCACATTAGGAGATATTAGGACAGGTGACCAATCAAGGAGATAGGTCTGAAGGTTACTCTTAAAGGAGGTAGGAGAGGTAGAGATGTTTAGGGAGGGAATTCCAGAGCTCAGGGTCTCGGAAGCTGAAGTCATGGCCGCCAGTGGTGACGCGTTTAAAATCGGGGATGCGCAATATTGAAGAATCAGAGGAGTGCAGAAGTCTCGGGGGATCGTAGGGCTGGAGGAGGTTATAGAGATAAGGAGGAGCGAGGCCAAAATGGGATTTGTAAACAAGGATGAGAATTTTAAATGTTTACTCAGGAATCACAGGCTTTTTAAAAAGTTCCTATGCTTTACAGCAAGGAGTCTGTTCAACAGCAGTGCATTTATTCAGCAATCCAAAAACAGAGTCTATTTAAGCAGAGTCTCTAATCATAAACCAAACAGAACTCATGTCGGAAATATCGTAAAGTCACCCAATAAATGAAGGTTGTTTGGTCCAGAAAAAATTCAATATGGGGAGTTTAGTTACATAATTCAAAATGATTTTTCTCCACCAACATGCAGTTAGCTGGGGATAGTTACAAAGAACGAATTATGAACGTAAAACCCATCACAGTCACTTACAGCAGTGCGGTCTCACTAAGATAATAGGAACAGCAGTCGGCCATTCAGCCGCTCATCCCTGCTCCACCATTCAATAAAACCTTGGCTGAACTGTGACCAAATTCAATATATTTTTATTCGTTTATGGGATGTGGGCGTCGCCTGCAAGGCTAGCATTTATTGCCCATCACTAATTGCAGTTGAGAAGGGGTTGGCGAGCTGCCTTCTTGAAGCGCTGCAGTCCGTGGTGAAGCTACTCCCACAGTGCTGTCAGGGAGGCAGTTCCAGAAGTTTGACTCAGTGACGATGAGGATCGGCGATATACTTCTAAGTCAGGATGATGTGTGACTTGGAGGGGAACTTGGAGGTGGTGTTGTTTCGATGCGCCTGCTGTCCTCGTCCTTCTAGGTGGAATATATCGTGTGTTTGGGAGGTGCTGCAGAAGAAGCCCTCGATAAGGTCCCACACAAGTGGTTGGTGAACAAAATTAGGGCACATGTAATTGGGGGTAATATACTAGCATGGATTGAGAATTGGTTAACAGACAGAAAAAAATGTAGGGATAAACGGGTCTTTTTCAGGATGGTAGGCGGTGACTCGTGCAGAATCGCAAGGATCGATGCTTGGGCCCCAGCTATTCACAGTCTATATCAATGTTTTGGATGAGGAGACTAAACGTAACATTTCCAAATTTGCTGATGATACAAAGCTAGGTGGCAGTGAGTGTCAGTCGGGAAAAGAATGTGAAAGGCTTCGAGGGGATCTCGACAGGCTCAGTGAGTGGGAGAGGGCCTTGGTGAGACCACACCTGGAGCACTGTGTACAACTTTGGTCTCCTTACCTAAGGACGGATATACTTGCCATAGAGGGAGTGCAACGGAGTTTCACGAGATTGATTTCTGGGATGGCAGGACTGTCGTATGAGAAGAGATTGATTAAACTAGGCCTGTATTCACTTGAATTCAGAAGAATGAGAGAGGATCTTCTTGAAGCATACAACATTATTACAGGGCTTGACAGGATGGATGCTGGGAGATTGTTTCCCTTAGCTGGGCAGTCTAGAACAAGGGGCCACAACCTCAAAATAAAGTGTAGGCCATTCAGGATTGAGATCAGAAGAATTTTCTTCACACAGTCTGTGGGGAATCTTTGGAATTCTCTACCCCAAAGGGCTTTTGAGGCTTACTCATTGGGTATATTCAAAACAGTCGTCGATAGATTTCTGACTAGTAAGGGCACCAAAGGATATGGCGATAGGGCCGGTGAATGGAGTTGAGGCAGAATATCAGCCATGGTCTAATTGAATGGCGGAGCAGGCTCGAAGGGCCGAATGGCCTACTCCTGCCCCTATTTCTTATGTTCTTATGCCTTGGCGAGTTGCTACATTGCATCTTGTTGATGGAACACACTGTAGCCACTTCGGACCATTGGTGGAGGGATTGAATATTTAAGGCGATGGATGGGATGCCTTTCAATGGGTTGCTTTGTCCTGTTTGCTTTCGAGCTTCTTGAGTGTTTTTGGAGCTGCACTCATCCAGGCAAGTGGACAGTATTCCATCAAAATCCTTACTTGTGCTTTGTAGATGGTGGAAATACTTTGGTGAGTCAGGAGGTGAGACACTCGCTGCAGAATACCCAGCCTCTGACCTGCTCTTGGTGCCACAGTATTTCTACCCGCTTTTGGCCCACATCCCTTCATACGTGTGATTGATGGTGTCAGCACCCCATCATCTAGATTCTGGTCGGCAATAGTGGTGTCACTATAAACATGCATAAATAAACTGCACATTTTCGTTACAAGCAGGGCTGAGTACTTCATGCTAGTTATGGATACAAATTTGGCATTAGAACGATGCAGATTGCATTTGTCGGGATCAAACTCTGGTCACACGCGTGGGAGGCGTGAATTCTGCTATTGAAGCATAGCACCAAGGAGCAGCGGTGACTATTTCTAATGCAGCAGCAATTTTTCATATGAATGGGACAGCTTCGTTTACATTGAGACATCAAATGTAGGATTCGACCTCATGAAATTGGATAGGTAGGGAAATTATCTGTAGCAAAATAAATAGCAGAAATGATATTTACGGAACGCCAATCACCCTGCCGTGCTCAATATAACAGGAAGGCACGGCTGGGATTTGCCTCCGTGGATCATTTTTACTACGGACGTAAACATCTGTAATCAACACGACTGATAATGGGCGCGTTTTGAGACAGTGAACAGAAACTGGTAGGCGAGTTAAAGAAAAGCCCAAGGAATTTCTACCCCTCTCCCAGGCTTACTTCTCAATGCCCCTATACTCATTAATCTGAGGGTCGAGGCCGGTTTGTTCTGCTTACCCACAGTTGTTACAAGGTCAATATAATTCAGGTATAGTTGTCTTGCAAAGTGATGATTTTATACCCTGTTAAATCATTGGGTGGCATTAGTAAGACAAGGCACTCAATCCTTCACTCCTTGCATTGATAGCACTGTTATCTGGGGATGTATCTCGGTGATAGAGCACAAGCTTCATTTGTAGGAGTTTGTGGTTTAATCCTCAGCATATCAAAGTAGAAGTTTTTTTTCAAATGAGTTGTCCACTGAAAGTTAATTAATAAAATGAGTTCTAACATATGAATAATCCACAAATATGCAATTTGCCAGAGCTGGTCCTCATCCCAGGAGACGCTCAGCTCCGCCAACTGCCGACTGCCTGGATTGAGTGACGTCGCAATGTAGAGCGAGCAGTCACAGCTTTGGTTCCTGTTTGGGGCCCTGTCGTGCTTTCAGATTCATCACCAGATTTCAAACTGGTCACTAATGCTTAGCCATTGCATTTAGGCCACAGATTTGTTCTTAGAATGTGCAAAGTAAATAGAAGCAGAAACTCTGTGAACTGAAGCCGGGGTTCTAAAGATTGAGCCCTCGACTTCGGTGGGGACGCTGCTTGCAATGGAGAGACAATTTAGAATGCACACTTGCTTATCTGTAAAATATAGCAACGCATCAGTGGGGATATAATTCAGTGGTATGAAGGCCCGGGTTCTATTCCCAGCATCTCCAACCACTTTATGTTGCGAACTGTGAAAAAATGCTCTTGGACTCGCCTCACATTTGCACACACGGACAGACAAGACTCTCTTTACCCGGAGAGAAAGCTAACACTCCGCACAGGATATAATTCATTGTGGGAGCGCATGCACCATTTCAACGGCTCCCAACCCAGGACTGAATTGAATGTCCAGTTATAACAATGCAGGTTAAGGGGATATTTAATAAAGGCCTTCAAAATTGGATCGAGAGAAACTTTTTGCCACAGGCAAGAGGTTCGGCAACCAGATCATCTCAGCCTGACCATAATTGGCAATAAACCAGAGGGGAGATGAGGATAATTTATTTTGCCACAGTGGATTGTTATGATGTTTAATGCACTGCCTGAAAGGCCGGTGAAAGCACATTCAATAATAACTTTCAAAAGAGAATTGGATGAAGACTTGCAATGGAAATTATATTGCAGGTCGATGGGGAAAGAGCCGGTGGTGGGTCGGAAGCGGGGAGCAGGGGCTGATTGTTCGCTCTGTCAGAGAGACTGCAGAGGCAAGCTATCCCTAATGACCTCCTTCTTTGCTGCAAGATTCTATGATTCTCCGATATATGTCAGAGTGGCTGATGCACCATGAACTGGAGGTATTTAAACTTGATGCTTTCATGATATTTCAATCCGATTATTAAGAATTAAACTGCAGAAATACCTTAAACACTGCTCTGTAATGAAGCCAGCAGCTTTAAAAGTCATAACTTTAAAAGTCATAACTCACCCATGATCTCCACAAAACTTGTGGTGAGCAGGAATGACGTGAGCATTCATTGGAAATTGTAACCATCGCAATTGTCAGGAAACCTCGGGGAACGGCGGAAAGTGGCGATGAAGACTATGAGCCCTCTGAAAGCAGACGGGTCACTGCGATCACCCCTGGAGCTTAAACAGGAGAAATTGGATTCTGCCCCGTTAAAGAGGGAGCTGCTGAAACATGTTTGCTTGTGGGTTTGTGGTTCGCCATTTCGTCTCCACCGACTGTGGTAACACACTTCCGGGAGGAATCGTCAGTTCCGATTTTACATAAGAAAGTCGACTCAACAAAAGGCGACTGATTAAATAACCGAACTATCTATTGATATCTCTGTGTCAGACCCATGATCTGGAGGTGGAGCGGATCTAACGGCAGGACCTACAGCAAAGAGTCTATTTACATCAAAAGCAAGCTGGATTTATATAGCACCTTTACCATAAATGGTTGTCTGGGAGAATCAATACAGAATAAACACTTGCTTGCCTCTAAAGCATTGTAGCTTATGGCGTTGCAGCTCAGTGGTTGAGCGCATGCTCTATGGGGTCCTGGCTTCAATCCCGAAGCATTTTTTACTCAAGAGTTGTCCACTCAATCGTTCTTTCCATGGTTAGACGATGTCTTCATCAGGGGATGTAGCTAAGAGGAAGAGCGCATGTGTGAGGTCCTGCCTTCAATCCCCAACATCCCCAAGCAATATTTTTCACCAGAGGTGTCCAAAGAAAGCTGCTTTAATAGAACAGCAATTTCCAACCGTGAGGCTACACAGACACACAATTGTCCCGAAGCTGGTCTTCATCACAAGGTTCCCACAGATGCTCAGCTCACAACAGCCACGGACTGATCGGATTGTGTGACTGTGCCCTGCAGAGCGAGCAGTCACCACTTTTCTTCCTGTTTTTAGACCGTTCTGCCATCACACTTTATGATTGTGAGATCTGATTTCAAAGTAATTACTAAATCTTACCCACTCCATTTATGCCGTGTACTTGTTATTTCAATGTAAAACTAAGGTTCAAGAGAGTGAGCCTCGGCATCACTGGACAGCATGATGTTTGAGAAGGGAAACCAGCAGCAGCCTGCATTTATATAGCGCCATTAAAGTCGCTGGGAGTTGTCTGGGAGCGACAATACAGAATGCAAACTTTCTTGACTCTAAAGCACTTTATCTTGGAAGACCGGATGGAGCACGATGTTTGAGGTCCCGGGTTCAAACCCGGATATCTCCAACCACTTTATGTTTCCAACAATGAAAAGATCCTGTGGGAATCGCCTCACCCTCACACTCAAGGACAGGCAAGACGGCATTTACATGGAGATAAAATAGACGCTGCTCATAGGATGTAGGTCATTGGAGGAGCGCACACACAATGACAGGCGAGACCACCTTTAACTAGACACAAATTAAATACTGCTCACAGGATATAGTTCATTGGAAGATCGCACATACAAGGGCAGGCGAGACAACCTTTAATGGAGTCAAAACGGACGCGCTCACAGGATGTAGTTCATTGGAGGAGCGCACACCCAAGGACAGGCGTGACTGCCTTTACCCAGAGACAGAACATACGCTTCTAACAGGATGTAGATCATTGGAGGGGCGCACGCACGAGGACAGGTGAGACTGCGTTTACCTAGAGACAAAGCAGACGCTGCTCACATGAAGTATTTCATTGGAGGAGCTCACAAACAAGGAGAGGCGAGAGTACCTTTTAACTGGGGACGAAACAGACGCTGCCTACAATAGAAAATTCATTGCAGGAGCACACACACAACGACAGGCGTGACTGCCTTTACCAGGAGACAATACAGATGCTCCTCACGGGATGTAATTCATTGGAGGAGTGCAAACACTAGGACTGGCGAGACTGCCTTTAACTGGAGACAATACAGAAGCTCCTCACAGGATGCAATTCATTGGAGGAGCGCATACTCAAGGACAGGCGTGATTGCCTTTACTTGGACACAAAACAAATGCTGCTCATAGGTTGTAGTTCATTGGAGAAGCTCACACACAATTTCAATAAAGGAAAGTACAATGGAATGAGGCGCCGGTTGGCTATGATGGATTGGGGAACATTACTTAAAGGGTGGATGGTGGATTGGCAATGGCAAATATTTAAAGATCGCATGGATGAACTAATGAAATTTTACATCACTGTTTGGCATAAAATTAAATCATAAAATGTGACTCAACAGTGTCTACCAGGGGATAGTAGCGATAGCATAAGGTCCAAGGAGAGTACATATAAATTTGCCAGAACAAGCAGCAAACCTGAGGAATGGGAGCAGTTTAGGATTCAGCAAATGAAGAAAAAGGGATTAATTATGAGGGGGGAATAGATTATGAGAGTAAGATTTCAGGGAACATAAAAACTGACTGTAAAAGCTTCTATCGATATGTGAAGGGAAAAAGATTGGTGAAGTCAAGCATAGGTCCATTGCAGTCAGAATCAGGGGATTTATAATGGGGAACAAAGAAATGGGTAACAATTAAATACATGCATCTATATTCAAAAAGAGGACACAAATAACCTCCCAGAACTGTCGGGGAACATATGGTCTAATGAGAGGAAGGAACTGAATGAAATCAGTATTTGTAGGGAACAAGTGTCAGGGAAACTGACGGGATTGAAGGCCGATAAATCCCCAGGGCCTGATAATCTACATCCTAGGGTACTTAAGGAAGTGGCCCAAGAAATAGTAGATGCATTGCTGATCATCTTCCAGAACTCGGTAGACTCTGGAACAGTACCCATGGATTGGAGGGTAGCTAATGTTAGTGGGGAAAATGCTGGAGTCCATTATAAAAGTTGTGACAGTAGAGCACTTGGAAAAGAATGGCAGGATCGGACAAAGTCAACATGGATTTACAAAAGGTAAATCACGCTTGACTAATCTAGTGGAATAAATTGAGGATGTAACTCTTAGAGTAGATAATGGAGAACCAGTATTTGGACTTTCAGAGGGCTTTCGATAAGGTCCCGCATAAGAGATTAGCGTGCAAAGTTAAAGCAAAATGGATTGGGGGAAAGATACTGAAATGGATAGAGAGCTGGTTGGCAGACAGGAAGCAAAGAGTTGGAATAAATGGTTATTTTTCCGAGCACCAACCATGACTAGAGGGGTACCACAGGGATCGGTGCTAGGCCCCCAGCTATTCACAATAAATATTAATGATCTATACAAGGGAACTAGATGTAATATGTCCAGTTTTGCAGACGACACCAAGCTGGGTGGGCGGAAGTTCTGAGAGGAGGATGCAGAGAAACTCCAGTATGATTTAGACAGGTTGGTGATTGGGCAAATGCATGGGAGATGCAGTATAATGACGATAAATGTGAGGTTACCACTTCGGTGGCAAAAAAAGGAAGGCAGATTATTATCTGAACTGCAATTAATTGGGACAAGGGGAAGTGCAACGAGAACTGGGTGTCCTTGTGCACCAGTCGCTGAAGGGAAGCATGCAGGTGCAGCAGGTGGTTAAGAAGCCAAATGGTATGTTGGCCTTCATAGCGAGAGGATTCGAGCACAGGAGCACGAATTCGTTGCTGTAGTTGTAAAGGGCCTTGGTGAGACCACATCTTGAGTATTGTGTGCAGTTTTGGTCGCCTTATCTGAGGGAGGATGTTTTTGCCATGGAGGGGGTGCGGCGATGATTAACCACACTGATACCTGGGATGGCAGGAATGACGTATGAAGAGAGCTGGGTCGATTAGGCTTATATTCTCTAGAGTTTAGAAATTTGAGAGGGGAACTTACTGAAATTTATAAAATTCTAAAAGGGCTACACAGACTAAATGATGGAAGGATGTTCCCGATGGCGGGGGAATGAGAACCAGGGGTCACAGTCCAAGGATAAAGGTTAAGCAATTTAGGACAGAGATGAGGAGGAATTTCTTCACCCAGAGTGTGGGGAATCAGTGGAATTCTCTACCACAGAAGGCAGTTGAGGCCAATTCATTAAATATATTCAAGAAGGAGTTAGATATATTTCTTAAGGCTAAATGTATGAAGGTGTATGTGGAGAATGCAGGAACAGGTAACTGAATTTGGATGATCAGCCATGATCTCATTAAATGGCGGAACAGGCTCGAAGGGCCGAAGGGCCTATTCCTGTTCCTATCTTTTATATGTCTATGTTTCTGTGACAGGCGAGATTGCCTTTACCTGGAGGCAAAACAAACGCTGCTCACAGAATGTAGTTCATTTAAGGAGTTAACAGAGAAGGACAGCTTAAACTGCCTTTTATTGGAGACAAAACAATCGCTACTCTCAGGATTTCATTCACTGTAGTAGCGCACACAAGGACAGTTAAGACAGACTTAACCCGGACACAAAACAGACGCTGCTCATAGGATGTAGTTCATTGGAGGAGCACACACAGAAGGACAGGCGAGACTGCATTAACCTGGAGACAAAACAGACGCTGCTCATAGGATGATGTAGTACAGTGGAAGAGGGCACACACAATGGCAGGCGAGACTGCCTTTAACTTGAGAGAAAACAGACGCTCCTCACAGGATGTAGTTCATTGGGAAAACGCACACACAAGGACAGGTGAGACTGCATTAAGCTGGACACAATAGAGATGCACCTCACAGTATGTATTTGATTGGAGAAGCGCCCACACAAGGAAAGGTGAGACTGCCTTAAAAATGAGACAAAACAGACGCTGCTAACATGATTTAGTTCATTGGAGGGTCACACATAGAATGACAGGCGAGACTGCCACTAACCTGAGACAAAACAGATGCTGCTTACCGGATGTAGTTCATTGGAGGAGCGTACACACAAGGACAGGTGAGACTGCCTTTAACTGGAGACAAAACAAACGCTGCCCACAGGATGAATTTCATTGGAGAAGCGCACCCACAAAGAGAGGCGAGACTGCCTTTACCTGACATTTAAGCAGGCGCTACTCAAAGGATGCATTTGATTGGAGGAGCGCACACAGAAGGACAAGCTAGACTGCAATTACTGGAGACAATACAGGTGCTCCACACAGGATGTAGTTCATTGGAGGAGCGCACACAGAAGGATAGGAGAGACTGCCTTTACCTGGACACAAAACCGACGTTCCTCAGAGGATGTATTTCATTGGAGGAGCGCACACACATGGATAGGCGAGTCTGCCTTTAACTGGAGACAAAACAGACGCTCCTCACAGGATATAGTTCATTGGAGGAGCGCACACACCAGGACAGGTGAGACTGTCTTTACCTGGAGACAAAGCAGACGCTCCTCACAGAATGTAGTTCATTGGAGGAGCGTTCAGAAAAGGACAGGGGAGACTGCCTTTAACTGGGGACAAAACAGACGCTGCCTACAGTAGATAATTCATTGGGGGAGCGCACACACAAGGACAAGCGTGACTGCCTTTACCAGGAGACAATGCAGACGCTCTTCACAGGATGTAATTCATTGGAGGAGCGCACTCTCAATGTCAGGCGAGACTGCCTTTAACTGGAGACCAAATAGAGTCTGCTCATAGTTTGTAGTTCATTAGAGGAGCTCACACACTATTTAAATAAAGGAATGTACGATGGAATGAGGCGCTGGTTGGCAAGGTTGAATTGGGGAACGTTACTTAAAGGGTGGATGGTGGATAGGCAATGGCAAACATTTAAGGATCGACTGGATGAATTATTGAAATTGTTTATCCCTGTTTGGCATAAAAATAAATCATAAAATGTGACTCAACCGTGTCTAACAGGGGAAAGTAGCGATAGCATAATATTAAAGGATAGGACATATAATTTGGCCAGAAAAAGCAGCAAACCTGAGGATTGGGAGCAGTTTAGGATTGAGCAAAGGAGGGCAAAGGGATTAGTTATGAGGGAGAGAATAGATTACGAGAGTAAGCTTGCAGGTAACATAAAAACTGACTGTAAAAGCTTCTGTAGATATGAGAAGAGAAAAAAGATTGCTGATGTCAAGCGTAGCTCCATTGCAGTCAGAATCAGGGGATTTATAATGGGGAACAAAGAAATAGTTGAACAATTAAATACATAGCTTGCTTCTGGCATCAAAAATAGGACACAAATAACATCCCAGAGATGCCGGGGAACATATGGTCAAAAGGGAGGAAGGAACAGAATGAAGTCAGTATTTGTAGGGAAAAAGTGTTAGGGAAACTGACGGGATTGAAGACTGATAAATCCCATGGGCCTGATAATCTGCATCCTAGGGTATTTTATGAAGTGGCCCTAGAAATAGTAGATGCATTGCTGGTCATCATCCAAAATTCTATACACTCTGGGACAGTCCTCCTGGATTGGAGTGTAGATAATGTAACACCAATATTTAAAAAGGTGGTAGAGAGAAAATGGGGAATTATAAACCGGTAAGCCTGACATCAGTAGCTGGGAAATTGCTGGTGTCCATTATAAAAGTTGTAATAGCAGAGCACTTGGAAAGCAGTGGCAGGATCGGACAAAGTCGACATGGATTTACAAAAGGTAAATCACGCTTGACTAATCTAGTGGAATAAATTGAGGATGTAATTGTTAGAATAGATAATGGAGAACCAGTATTTGGACTTTCAGACGTCTTTCGATAAGGTCCCGCATAAGCGATTAGCGTGTAAATCAACGCACATTGGATTGGGGGAAAGTTACTGATTTGTATAGAGAACTGGTTGGCAGAGAAGAAGCAAAGAGTTGGAATAAATGGTTCTTTTTCCGAGTTCCAGGCCATGACAAGAGGGATACCACATTATATTCACATTATATATTAATGATCTAGAAAATGGAACTAGATGTAATATCTCCAAGTTTGCAGATGACAACAAGCTGGGTGGGCGGAAGTGCTGTGAGGAGGATGCAGAGAAACTCCAGTATGATTTGGACAGGTTGGATGATTGGGCAAATGCCTGGTAGATGCAGTATAATGAGGAGAAATGCGAGGTTATCCACTTCGGTAGCAAAAACAGGAAGGCAGATTATTATCTGAATGGCAATTGATTGGGATAAGGGGAAGTGCAACGAGAACTGGGTGTCCTTGTGCATCAGTCGCTGAAGGTAAGCATGCAGGTGCAGCAGGTGGTTAAGAAGCCAAATGGAATGTTGGCCTTCATAGGGAGAGGATTCCAGTAAAGGAGCACGGGTGCCTTGCTGTAGTTGCACAGGGCCTTGTTGAGAGCACATCTAGAGTATTGTCTGCAGTTTTGGTCGCCTTATCTGAGGGAGGATATTCTTGCTATGGAGGGATTGCAGCGAAGATTCAACACACTGATACCTGGGATGGCAAGAATGACGGATGAAGAGTGTTTGGGTCGATTAAGCTTATATTCGCTCGAGTTTAGAGTTTTCAGAGCGGATCTTATTGAAATTGATAAAATTCTAAAAGCACTATACAGACAAAATGCAGGAAGGATGTTCCCAATGGCGGAGGAATAAGAACCAGGGGTCACAGTCTAAGGATAAATGGTAAGCCATTTAAGACAGAGATGAGGAGGAATTTCTTCACCCAGAGAGTGGGGAACCTGTGGAATTCTCTACCAAAGAAGGCAGTTGAGACCAATTCATTAAATATATTCAAGAAGGAGTTAGATATATTTCTTAAGGCTAAAGGGATCAAGGGATCTGTGGAGAATGCAGGGACAGGGTATGGAATTTGGATGATCAGCCATGATCTCATTAAATGGCAGAACAGGCGCGAAGGGCCGAATGGCCTTTTCATGTTCCTATCTTCTACGTTTCTATGACAGGCGAGTGGGCCTTTACCTGGAGACAAAACAAGCGCTGCTTGCAGGATGTAGTTCATTTAAGGCGTGAACACAGAAAGAAAGCCGAAACTGCCTGTCCTTGTGCACCAGTCGCTGACAGACTTCGAGTGAAGGATGGTTCAAAATGGACTTTATTCACAGGCCTGGGGAGACCGTTCTGAGATGCTTCTTAGATGCGACTCCACCGATTCCCTAGCAACAATCACAGTTATACAAAATCAAACCCCTGCCCTAGGGGCAGGGGTAAATCTTATTAGCATATACAGAATTATAGCTAAATGGCAATTATAAAGCGTGACATTTCATCTCCCTGCCACCCACGAAACCCACATTTCTGTTATCAGTTGGTTCCGTCACCTCCTGTGACTGTGGGCCTCATCTTAATTGCCTTACCACCATCCATTTGCCCGTAGCCATGTGCTTTTGCTTTTCACATGCTTTCTTAAGATAGCAGTCCTCGTTAAGGCGTGCAAAGCACACACTTTTGGCCTCGTCTCGGGTTACCTCTGCAAAGTAAGCACAGTCAGATTAGTCCCACCATACTTAGAAGAATGGAACCCTGTTGTGATTTTCAACAAACAAATTCTTAGGTGCATTATCTCGCATATGTGTTGCCTTGCCTGGCCGAACAGACATACTCCCCAATCTTCCCATGAGTTGTTCTGCAGTTTATTCCCACAGCATTTGAAGTCACTTAATCATGTTTTAAAAATTAGCTGTGTAAATGCAATTTACAGACCTCTGTATCGTTTAACTCAGGGTAGGGATTAGCCCATTCTCTCCACCAAGTACATTGGTGCTACATTATACATATTCTAACAAAAAAACTAAGGTATAAAAGTAATTTGGCTACTTCTTATTGCAAATGTTATTCCATTGCAATGTTCTAATGCATTACATAGAAACATAGAAACATAGACGATAGGAGCAGGAGTAGGTCATTCGGCCCTTCGAGCCTGCTCCGCCATTCGATGAGATCATGGCTGATCATCCAAATTCAGTACCCTTCTCCCCATATCCCTTGATCCCTTTAGCCTTAAGAAATATATTCAACTCTTTCTTGACCATACTTAATGAACTGGCCTCCACCGCCCTCTGTGGCAGAGAATTCCACAGGTTCACCACTCTCTGGGTGAAGAAATTCCTCGTTATTTCAGTCCAAAATGGTTTACCCCTTATCCTTAGACTATGACACCTGGTTCTGGACTCCCCAGCCATCAGAAACATCCTTCCTGCATCTAGTCTGTCCAGGACTGACAGAACTTTATAGGTTTCGATGAGATCCCCTCTCAATCTTCTAAACTCCACTGAGTGCAAGCCCAATCGACCCAATCTCTCCTCATACGTCATTCCTGCCATCCCAGGTATCAGACTGGTGAATCTTCGCTGCACTCCTTCCATAGCAAGCACGTCCTTCCTCAGGTAAGGCGACCAAAACTGCACACAATACTCAAGGTGTGGTCTCACCAAAGCCCTGTATAACTGCAGCAAGACACCCTTGTTTTTGTACTCGAACCCTCTTGCTACGAAAGCCAACATACCATTTGCCTTATTAACCGCCTGCTGCACCTGCATGCTTACCTTCAGCGACTGGTACACAAGAACACCCAGGTCACTTTACACTTCCCCTTCTCCCAATCTATTGCCATTCAAATAATAACCTGCCTTCCTGTTTTTGCCACCAAAGTGGATAACATCACATTTATCCACATTATAGTGCATTTGCCATGATTCTGCCCAATCAACCAACCTGTCCAAATCGTACTGGAGTTCCACGACACCCTCCCCGCAGCATACCTTCCAATCCAGCTTTGTGTCGTCTGCAAATTTGGAGATATTACATCCAATTCCCTCGTCCAGATCATTAATATATATTGTGAACAGCTGGGGTCCTGGACTGATCCTTGCGGTACCCCACTAGTCACTGCCTGCCACTCGGAAAATGACCCGTTTACTCCAACTCTCTGCTTTCTGTCCGCCAACCAGTTCTCTATCCAAGTCAATACCTTGCCCCCAATCCCATGTGCCTTAATTTTGCACGCTAATCTCTTATGCGGGACCTTATCGAAAGCCTTCTGAAAGTCCAAATACACCACATCCACTGGTTCTCCCTTATCTATTTTACCAATTGTGGTGTATGTGCTATTAAGAGCCCTTGTGTACTGTAATGCCGGTAGTGGCCACTCGGGCTATATAAGCCTGTATAGTGCCTTGTATCTTTTAGTTCACCTCCAGACTTTGTTCAGTAAACACCTGTTAAACCAGCTCCTGCATTCTGTGTCTCCATTAACACACGGATACAACATTGGCGACGAATTGGAAACGGACTTACCTGCAATTCGACAGCACCTCAAGGAGATCGATTCCTCAGACGAAGGTCCACGAAAAAAAAGAGAAAAATTCTGGTTTTACCAGCTAGCCGGGCTAGTGGAAGGTACTGCAATAACCCTTCCTGGGTGGCGGGCTGGGGCTCGATTGCCTGGCTCTGCCGCGGGGCCGAGCAGCGAAGGCAGAGGCAAACAGAGACGGAGGGTGGAGCACTCGGGAGAAGGCCAGTGCTGCAAATCAGGTTGGCATTCGGACCAAGCAGAACGAGGGAAAAGTCCCAGAGAGTCCGGCGGGAACGAGTCTCCAACTATTAAAAATATCTGTATAAATAAAAACCGCGGAGAACAGCGTTGTCAGCAGCGGCAGCGGTGGGAAAGCGCGGGAGGCGCCATTTTTTCTCGGCAGGGAAGAAAGGAAAGCACGGGAGTCGCCATTTTTTTCCAGGATGCCTAAGACTGGCAATAGTACTGATTTCGATAGTGATGTAGAGGATTGGACCACATATGTGGAAAGAGTGGAGGTGTATTGCACAGTGAATGAAATAGAGGATGATAAAAAGGCATTGGTACTTCTAAATCTAATGGGCGCAAGGACAGACGGGCTGTTATGAAACTTAATCACTCCAGCCAAACCGATGGACAAGAATATTAAAGAGATTTTACAGGAGCACTTAATCCCAACACCGTTGCTGATATCGGAACGATTCAAATTCTTCAGGAGGAATCAGCACAAGAATGAATGTAAAGCTGATTACCTCACCGAATTAAGAAAGCTGTCAAAGCGCTGCCAATTCGGGGCAGGATTTGCAGATTCTCTTCGAGACAAATTCGTCTGCGGTCTCCTAAGTGAAGGAACACAGAAAAGACTACTTTTTGAGAAAGATTTAACACTGGACAAGGCTTTCAGTGTGGCTGTATCATACGAAGCAGCAGCAAGAGGAGCTGCAGAGATACAGCAAAAGCCACAGGACTTCGGCACCCATGAAATGTCACAGGGTTTCGAGATATGTTATTGCTGCGGCAGATCCACCCATGACCAGAGGGACTGCTGGTTCAAGGAAAAAGCATGCAGGCAATGTGGACAGATGGGACACATTGCACGTGTATGCCGATCTGGAAACAAAAAAATCAACTGACAGAATAAAAATCAAAAAGGAAAAGTACAGTAAGGTACAAATGATGACAGACAGTAGCTCCAAAGACCAGAAGAGCGATAGTGACTCCGGAAACAAGAGACTAAGCTGTCTCAAATTACATAATGTAATTGCCAAAGAAGATTACCAGACCATTTGAGTTACCCTCACGATAGCGGGGTCCCCAGTTAAAATGGAACTAGATACAGGATCAGCTCTGACCGTCATAAGTCGACGGGATTACGAGCGGCTATTTCCGCATATACCTTTGAAAGAGACATCCATTATCTTGAAGACATATACGGGGCAGAATGTATACCACAGAGGGAATATAAGGGTGCCTGTTGTATACAACGGCAAGGAAATACAGAAGTTGTATTTATACATTCTGCAAGATGGTGGTCCACCGTTGTTGGGACGTGAATCGTTCAGAAAGATACGTTTAGACTGGCACTCCATTCAGGCACTGATGGTGACAAGTAAGAAAAAAAAATGATGATGACGTCATACCTGGACGATTAAAAGAAATCTTGGCTAACGCCAAAGAAGTGTTTCAGCAGGAACTAGGAACCGTGAAAGGCACCACCGCCTCAATAAAAGTGGAAGATGCGGCAATTCCCAAGTTTTTTGAGGCAAGACCGGTGCCATACGCAATTCGTCCAGCAGTCGAGGCAGAGCTGGAGAATTTGGAAAAAGCACGCGTGTTATCCAAGGTAGATTGGAGCGAGTGGGCAACACCCATCGTCCCGGTCATGAAAAAAATGTTGAATAATGATAAATCTGAAGAACAGAGAAAAATTCGCATCTGTGGGGACTTCAAGGAGACTGTAAACACGTTTCTTCACACCGTACAGTATCCTCTTCCGAGGATAGAAGATATTTTCCCCTCACTATCCGGAGGGAAACGTTTCACCAAAGTTGACTTGGCACAGGCATATCTACAGATGGAGGTTGAGGAGCCCTCTAAAAAGTATCTCACGATAAACACACACAAAGGCCTGTACCAGTACAATCGACTTGTTTTCGGAGTAGCATCAGCTCCAGCTATCTGGCAATAAGCTATGGAGCAAGTCCTGCAAGGGATTCCGGGGACTCAATGCTACCTAGACGACATCCTTGTAACAGGAGAAATCGACAACGAGCACCTTGCCAATTTGGAGCAGGTGCTGACGAGGCAGAGGGAACGCCCTGGGACCTATGAGCAAATCGCCCCAAGTGCGAATTTTTCCAGAAACAAACATCATATTGTGGCCATGTCATTAACGAAGAAGGGTTGCATAAGTCTCCTGAAAAAATTGAAGCGGTCGTAAAAGCCCCAGCGCCTGAAAATGTCTCACAATTAAGGTCGTTCCTGGGATTAATAAATTACGGTCATAAATTTTTACCGAACTTGTCAATTGTTCTGCACCCTGTTAATGCACTGCTACAAACGGGAGTAATTTGGAAATGGAGCGAAAACTGTAAACGTGCCTTCCATAAATGCAAAGGCTTGATTACGTCCAAGGAAGTTTTGGATCATTACAACCCATCACTGCCAATCAGACTGGCGTGCGATGCATCCCCTTATGGCGTAGGAGCGGTATTATCGCATAGATTCCCTGATGGCTCGGAGCGGCCGATAGCTTTTGCGTCATGCTCATTGAACACAGCTGAGCGTAACTATGCCCAGATCGATAGGGAAGCACTCAGCCTGATATGGGGAGTGAAGAAATTCAACCATTACCTACACGGACAAAAATTTACATTGTTGACTGACCATCAACCCCTCGTCTCCATATTAAACCCTAAAAAGTGCATTCCCATTATGACAGCGCAAAGGCTACAGAGGTGGTCTCTTTTCCTAGGGGCACACCAAAATGACATAGAATACAAAGGATCAAAACAGCATGGAAATGCTAACGGTTTATCGCGTCTACCATTGCCAACGGTAGAAGAGGCACCTACAGTGGACCCAGTGGAAATGTTCCACTCAACCATAGTGGAATGTCTACCAGTAACAAATTCTACCATTGAAACGGAAACGGGAAATGTCCCGACTCTCTCACGAGTCTACGATTTAACGGTGAACGGATGGCCAGCACATAGCGAACCACTGTTGCCAGCATTCTCGCAAAGAAGAGAACAGCTGTCAGTGTGCCGAGGAACCTTAATGTGTGGATCCAGAGTGGTGATTCCACCCAAACTCCTGGATAAAGTGCTAAATGAGCTTTACGAGAGGCATCTGGGTGGAGTGAAAATGAAGAACCTAGCCAGAGCGTTTGTGTGGTGGCCAGGTATCGATGGAGACATCGAAGAAATGACCAAGGGCTGTCTAGGATGCCAGAAGCTCCAAAACGCCCCACCACAAGCCCCTCTACATCCATGGGAGTGCTCCTCATCTCCATGGCAAAGGGTACACATCGACTTTGCTGGTCCATTTATGGACTCAATGTTCTTAATCGCGGTTGATGCACACTCCAAGTGGCCAGAGGTAATAAAGATGTCCTCCACCACCATGGAAAAAACCATCACAGTATTGAGGACCATATTTGCAAGGAATAGGCTGCCTGAACAGATCTGTTCTGATAATGGACCGCAATTTGTGTCCGAAGAATTCAGGAAGTTCTTAAAAAACAATGGGATTAAGCACTACACGTCCGCCACATACCATCCCGCCACCAATGGATTGGCTGAAAGGTTTGTCCAGACCTTCAAGAAGGCCATAAAGGCCATGGGTAATGAAGACATAAAAATACAGCATAAGGTAGATAAGTTCTTGTTTGCATACAGGAATGCAACACATGTGGTAACAAACCAAACTCCCGCCATGATGTTTTTCAGTAGAAGACTAAGCTGCCTGCTGGATTTGATCAAGCCAATCATCAGAAGGGACGTAGAGAACCGGCAATTTCAAGGCATTTACAGATACATGGCTGCAGGGTGACAATGCCTGGGAATTAAATATACCAGGTTATTTAACGATCAGGAAGGAGAGGCAGGAAGGAAGGGGAGGTGGGGTGGCTATGTTAATAAAGGAAGGAATCACTGTAGTATAGAGAAAGGATATTGGGTCAAAAGATCAGGACAATGAATCAGTTTGGGTGGAGGTAAGGAATAATAAGGGAAAAAACACTAGTGGGCGTAGTCCATATGCCTCCGAACTGTGGCAACTCTGTTGGACGGAGTATCAATCAGTAAATAGTTGAGGCTTGTAGTAAGGGAACATCTATCATTATGGGGGATTTCAACGATCATATTAATTGGACAAATCAAATTGGGCAGGGCTGCCTTGAGGATGAGTTCATTGAGTGTATTAGGGATGGGTTTCTTGAGCAGTATGCAACTGAACTGACCAGGGGGCAAGCAACATTAGATCTGGTCCTGTGTAACGAGACAGGATTAATTAAAAATGTCCTAGTAAAGGATCCCCTTGGAATGAGTGACCATAACATGGTTGAATTCCATATTCAATTAGAGGGCGAGAAGGTTGGATCTCAAACAAGCGTGCTAAGCTTGAATAAAGGAGACTATGAAGGTATGAGAGCGGAATTGAGTAGAGTGGATTGGGAAAATAGATTAAAGGGTATGACGATACATGATCAGTGGTGTACATTTAAGGAGTTATTTTACAACTTCCAAAAAATATATATTCCACTGAGAAGAAAAGGGTGTAAAAGAAAAGACAGCTATCCGTGGGTAATAAAGAAATTAAGGATAGTATTCGAATAAAAACAAGGGCATATAAGGTAGCCAAATCTAGTGGGAGTATAAAGGATTGGGAAAACTTTAAAAGACAGCAAAAAATAACAAAAAGATTGATTAAGAAAGGGAAGATAGATTATGAAAGTTAATTAGCAAAAAATATAAAAACAGATCGTAAGAGTTTTTATAGTTATATAAAAAGAAAAAGGGTGGCTAAAGTAAATGTTGGTCCCTTAGAGGTTGGGACCGGGAAATTAATGGTGGAGATATGGAGATGGTAAAAACACTGAATGAATATTTTATATCAGACTTTACAGTAGAAGACACTAAGAGTATTCCAACATTGGACAAACAGGGGGCTAAAGGGGGGGAGGAGATAAACACGATCAAAATCACTAAGGAAGTGGTACTCGGTAAAATCATGGGACTCAAAGCGGATAAATCACCTGGACCTGATGGCTTACATCCTAGGGTCTTGAGGGAAGTGGCGGTAGGGATTGTGGATGCATTGGTAATAATTTTCCAAAACTCCCTGGACTCGGCAATGGTCCCGGCAGACTGGAAAACTGCTAATGTAACACTCTTATTTAAAAAGGGCAGTAGACAGAAGGCTGGAAACTATAGACCGGTTAGCCTAACACCTGTGGTAGGTAAATTTTTGGAGTCCATTATTAAGGAGACAGTAACAGGACATTTGGATAATCATAACTTAACAGCACAAAGTCAGCATGGTTTTATGAAGGGGAAGTCATGTTTGACAAATTTGCTGGAGTTCTTTGAAGAAGTAACATATAGGGTGGATAAAGGGGAACCAGTAGACGTAGTGTATTTAGACTTCCAAAAGGCATTTGACAAGGTGCCACACAAAAGATTATTGCTTAAGATAACAAATCATGGGATTGGGGGTAATATTCTGGCATGGAGAGAGGATTGGCTATCTAACAGAAGGCAGAGAGTTGGGATAAATGGTTCATTCTCAGGGTGGCAATCAGTAACTAGTGGTGTTCCACAGGGGTCAGTGCTGGGTCCCCAACTCTTTACAATCTATATTAACGATTTGGAGGAGGGGACCGAGTGTAGCATATCAAAGTTTGCAGATGATACTAAGATGGGGGGGAAAGTAGTGAGTGAGGAGGACATACAAAACCTTCAAGGGGACATAGACAGGTTAAGTAAGTGGGCAGAGATTTGGCAGATGGAATACAATGCTGGAAAATGTGAGGTTATGCTCTTTGGCAGGAAAAATCGTAGAGCAACTTATTATCTTAATGGCAAGAAACTTGAAAGTACTGAAGTACAAAAGGATCTGGGGGTCCTTGTGCACGAAACTCAAAAGGTTAGTATGCAGGTGCAGCAAGTGATTAAGAAGGCCAATGGAATGTTGGCCTTCATTGCTAGGGGGATAGAATATAAAAATAGGGAAGTATTGCTTCAGTTGTACAAGGTATTGGTGAGACCGCACCTGGAATACTGCGTACAGTTTTAGTGTCCATACTTAAGAAAGGACATACTTGCTCTCGAGTCAGTACAAAGAAGGTTTACTTGGTTAATCCCGGGGATGAGGGGATGGACATATGAGGAGAGGTTGAGTAGATTGGGAATCTACTCATTGGAGTTCAGAAGAATGGGAGGCGATCTTATTGAAACATATAAGATTGTGAAGGGGTTGGATCGGGTGGATGCAAGGAAGATGTTCCCGATGATGGGTGAAACTAGAACTAGGGGGCATAGTCTTAGAATAAGGGGCTGCTCTTTCAAAACTGAGATGAGGAGGAACTACTTCACTCAGAGGGTGGTAGGTCCATGGAATATGCTGCCCCAAAAAGCTGTAGAAGCTACATCATTACATAAATTTAAAACAGAAATAGACAGTTTCCTAGAAGTAAAGGGAATTAAGGGTTACGGGGAGCGGGCAGGAATTTGGACATGAGTCTAGGTTCGGATCGGTCATGGCCCTGTTGGTAGCGGAGCGGGCCAAGGGGCCGTGTAGCCTGATCCTGCTCCTATTTCGTGTGTCAAATTCTGTTGATGCAGGAGATGGTTCTGTGATAGTGGATTGGCAATTAGGATCAGATCAGCCATGATCTTATTGAATGGCGGAGCAGGCTCGAGGGGCCGATTGGCCTTCTCCTGCTCCTATTTCTTATGTTCTTATGTTCTTATGAATGAAAGGCCAACTAGAACCTTCCAGATAGGTCAACAAGTTTTGGCCAAGGACTACCATACCGAGAAATGACAGCTTGGAACTATTTGCACACTACTAGGACCGCTGATGTATACCGTGGACATTGGAGAAAGCATAATAAGGTGCCATGCTGACCAGATCATAGAGCCATCCGAAAAGGGACAACCTACACCACAACTCTATATGCGTAATGATGAAGCAGAGCTACCCATAGACTCTACCTCCGATCCGGTGATACTGGAACCAGATGAACCCGATACTGGCATTGAAGCCGAATCGACCTTGCCAAAAGAACCTACTACACTATCGAAAACCACTACACCACCGAGGCTTTATCAGGACCGAGTCAGGAAACCTCCACAGAGACTAACTTATAATTGATTAACTGCAGCAAATGTGTAGATTATTGTTCTTGTAAACATGTTAATTAATGATCACTTAAAAATGTTATGTACTGGTTCTCTAGAAGGGGAGGAATTGTGGTGTATGTGTCTTTAAGAGCCCCTGTGTACTCTAATGCCGGTAGTGGCCACTCGGGTTAAATAAGCCTGTATTGTGTCTTGTATCTTTTAGTTAACCTCCAGGCTTTGTTCAGCAAACACCTGTTAAACCAACTCCTGCATTCCGTGGTACCATTAACACACGGATACAACAGAAAGTACTGCCGCTAATGTTGGAGAGGTTACAATCGGGGGTTTGGAAGATGCCAGATTGGTAGGAGTGCACAGATCTCTGGCGTTTGTTGAGCTGGTTTAGTTTACAGAGATAGGGAGGCCAAGTAGAGATTTGAAAACAAGGACGGTAATTTAAAAAATGAGGCGTTGCCATGCAGGGAGCCAACGTAAGTCAGCGAGCACAGGGTTGATGAGTTATTGGGATCTGGTGCGAGCTAGAATTTTGGATGAGCTGAAGTTGATGGAGGGTGGGAGATGGGACCGGCCTGAAGATGAGCTGAGGCAGGGGCGGAGTTAAACGAGGTTATGGTGTGCAATTAGGCCGTCCTGGTGATGGAGTGGATATGTGGTCGGAAAATCATCCCGCGGTCAAATACCACCCCAAGATTGTGAATGGTCTGATTCAGCCTTAGGCAGGTGTCAGAGAGAGGAATGGAGTCGGTGGCTGGGCAATGGAGTTTGTGGTGTGGGACAATGGCTACGGTCTTACAAATACTTTGTTGTTTGGCACCAGGGCTGAGCGTTAACAGCTATCTGCAGATTTAATAGGTTGGACACTTTGCTTTGGAAGAGGGGGGACATTTAGAAGGCCTGATAGAGGTCTTGAAAACCATGAATGGATGTGGAGAGAACGTTTCCACTTGTGGGAGTTTCTAAAATTAGTGGGCCAAACATACAAAGTAGTTTATCCAACAGGGAAATAATGAGCAACTTCATTTCTGAGAGAGTGTTTAGAATGTGGAACTCACTACCACAGGAAGTGGTTGAGGGAAATAGCTTAGAGGCTATCAAAGGGAAATTAGACGAATGCACGAGAGAAAAGGGAATAGAAAGATATGCTGAAAGGATGAAATGAGGTAGTTGCAATGGGAGGAGTCTCATGTGGAACATAAACACCAGCACAGACTAGTTGGCCTGAACGGCTTTATTTTAGCTGTATAATCGATGTAATGCAATCCTCTGAACTGTGGCTCAGTTCTGTCAGCCCAATTATTGACGAGGCTCTTACTCTGGAAGCTGCAAATTAATTGCTTCACTAAATAGCAGAAGTGACTCTTTACAAAAGATCTCAGACTGAATAAAACAAACTAATGGTCCTGTCTAGACAGACAATTTTGGAACTGTCAATCAGATATAATACCGTATCATAAACATAGTGCTTGCCCCGCCGCTGGTTGTATTTTCAGCTCACGAACGCTTTATGTTGTAATTCAGTTGCTGGCATTCTGGGGCTAGATATCACATTCATGAACTGAAAATACTGGGAGCCGCCCCTGGGCAGCGTTCAGTTGTTCTGATTCTTAATGAATAGAATAATTGAGGAAACCGGGTATTTCACCACACTCTTCACCTGCTCTCTGAAGTTGGACTGGGTCACCCCATAAATAAATGCGTTTGTACAGCAACTTAAACTCCGCAGCATATATCCGACTCTTCGAAAGTTGTATAAAGGAACATTGTTCATATCTATTCCTGCAATGACATAATAAAAGAAAAATATAACAGAGACCAACCAGAGAAGTATGAAGCTGCCAGATATGGTAAAGAGTAAAATCATAGATTTCCTCCTGCTCTCCATCTCTGGGTCACTCCGATTCTCTCCCTTGCTCTCCCCCCTCAGTCCCTTACGGACCCGACTGGCCACTAAAATGTGTGTGACTGTCAAAGCGTTGAGCAGCAAAATTAAAGCGAATGGGAGCAATGGGGTTAAAACCGTATCAAACCAGTCAAATCCCACCCACCCGGGATCAGTAAAATAGCTTGGGATTGGGTAACAGAACCACGGCACATTGTTGATTATCCTTCCAGGTTCCATTACAAAGTAGTGGGGAACGTTTTTTAAACAGAGCAGAATGCAGGTTGCTCCCAGAACCACAGCCGCAGTTTTCTCAGTGCAATATGTTGTTTTCAGCTTCTGGCAACAAATGGCCACAAATCGATCAAAAGTGAAAATGACGGTGAACCAGACAGAACAGTCTGTGGCTGCACGAGACAGGACACTGATAACACTACACACAGGGGTGATGTCCAGAAAAGAATCTGGAAAATAATGCCATCTGATCTGCCTTAGGATGACATCAGTGACAATGACCAGTAGATCCGCCGCTGCCATGGCCATCAGGTAGCGAGTGGTGCAGGTAGAGAGCCCGCACTTTCCCCGGGACAGGATCACAATCGCCAGCAAATTCACTGTAAAACAGAGAAGGGAAAAGAGACTGGAAATTACTAGGCAAGCATTCCCCGTGTCTGAGCCCAGACAGGATTTTAGCAACAAAATATCTTTCCCTCTGTCATCGATTCATAAAAGATGAGGGCAGATGCATTGACGGAAGAGATCAGTCACCTGAAACAATGAATTCAATATAGAACCGGTTGCCTCCACTCTGGTTAGTAAACCACACTCAGTACAGTTGTACAGTGAAGGAAACTCCCAGAAATACATGGCCACTGGTGTCAGATGTTCCACTCCAGTTAGTGACCCACACTCAGTACAATACTACAGTGACACATACTCCCAGTAATACATGGCCATAGGGGTCAGGTGTTCCACTCCGGTTAGTGACCCACACTCAGTACAATTCTACAGTGAGAGACACTCCCAGTAATACATGGCCACTGTGGTTATGTGATCCACTCCGGTTAGTGACACACACTCAGTACAATTCTACAGTGAAAGACACTCCCAGAAATACATGGCCACTCCAGTCAGTTACCAACACTCAGTACAATTCTACAGTGACAGATACTCCCAGTAATACATGGCCACTGGGGTCAGGTGTTCCACTCCGGTTAGAGACCGACTCTCAGTACAATTCTACAGTGACAGACACTCCCAGAAATACATGGCCACTGGGACCAGGTGTTCCACTCCGGTTAGTGACCCACTCTCAGTACAGCTTTACAGTGACAGATACTCCTATTAATACATGGCCACTGGGGTCCGGTGTTCCACTGCAGTTAGTGACCCACTCTCAGTACAGTTCTACAGTGACAGACACTCCCAGTAATACATGGGAGCTTGGGTCAGGTGTTCCACTCTGATTGGTGACCCATTCTCAGTATAGTTCTACAGTGAGAGACACTCCCAGTAATACATGACCACTGAGGTCCGGTGTTCCACTCTGGTTAGTAACCCCACACTCAGTACTGTTCTACAGTGACATATACTCCCAGTGATACATGGCCGCTGGGGTCAGGTGTTCCACTCCAGTTAGTGACCCACACTCAGTACTGTTCTACAGTGAAAGTCACTCCCAGTAAAAATGGACACTGAGTTCAGGTGTTCCACTCCAGTTAGTGACCCACACTCAATACAGTTATACAGTGACAGACACTCCAAAAATACACGGCCATTGGGGTCAGGTGTTCCACTTAAGTTCGTGACCCACACTCAGTACAGTTATACAGTGACAGACA
The DNA here is from genome assembly GCF_052327205.1 of Somniosus microcephalus. Taxonomy (NCBI): domain Eukaryota; kingdom Metazoa; phylum Chordata; class Chondrichthyes; order Squaliformes; family Somniosidae; genus Somniosus; species Somniosus microcephalus. The sequence continues at coordinate 40,850,632 of NW_028225184.1, read as the reverse complement.
CTCCCATTAATACATGGCCACAGGGGTCAGGTGTTCCACTCCAGTTAGTGACCCACACTCAATACAGTTATACAGTGACAGACACTCCCAGTAATTCATGGCCACTGGTGTCAGGCATTCCACTCTAGTTAGTGACCCTCGCTCAGTACAGTTATACAGTGACAGACACTCCCAGTAATAGCGTCTGTGAGACAGTTGCCCAAGCTTATTGTATGATTCAACAATACACCTTATTCCATTAAAGGCAATAACGTAATAATTCAGCGAGCCTGGGAGTTACAAACAGAGGTTTATTTTAAGTTTAGACAATAGAATAAACCCGCCCAGGAAAGTCAAGATATTTGACTTAGCAGAATGACATCATTGATGAGGTGCCTGTATAACGGATACCATTATATTAGCATGTAACATTATCATTCACAGAGCAAAACCAGAGAACTGCTCACACACAGATTTACACAAATTCAATGGCTATTGTAGTGTATGTACTTTTAAGACAGAACTACTTTTACAGCTCCTGTATACTGTAGTACCGGCAGTGACCAAACCTGTATATAAGCCTTGCGCATGCCTCTGTACCCCCAGTCTTGAGACTACGCTTCTCCAGTAAATACCTGTTGATTGTTAAGTTACAGCATCCGTGTGGCTATTGAAGAACACCACACTCTCAGAATCACGGATCTAACAGCTATAATCACTTACCAGGAACACCAATGATGGCAATGATCATGTAGTATATTTTACGGACATGTTGAATTGGCCGATGCATTTTCTGTGAGAAGCGATGTGTTCATTCGTGCCGCAGGCAATCTCTCTGAATTATACTCTGAGAGATACATTCCCAGAGACTTTAATTTATACCGTGAGGGATCTCCACGGGGACGTGGAGGTTGCAACATCATTCAAAAGAGTTATTTAAAAAATTTCAACAAACAGATGACGCCAGCCGAGATAATTCCCTGATTGATGGAATCTATTTAGTGCTGAGATTGTAATTGAAAACACCAAAGACTGGAGAATTCTGATCGGGTTTGTTAGCGAATGGAAATTGCCAGCTGTACTCTCCCAGCAATGGGGTTGTTGTTTCAATCATCATCAGATCTCATCTTGATCCAGCAATGCGCTTCACTCTGCTGTAGACATTTAGTAATTAAATTTCAAATGTTGTAGTGTCCCTCACAAGGTTGCTCTTTTGCATTTTGGGATGTGGTTGCCCTATTTAACTGTGGCCATACCGTTAAGTAGTTAAAGTGGGGAATTTGATTCAATGCATTCTCAAACTAACCCAGCACCTCAAACTAATGCAGCCCCTCAAACAAATAGAGCAACTCAAATTAATACAGTTACTCAAACTAATACAGCCCCTCAAAATAAAGCCGCAACACAAACAAATATAGCCCCTCAAAATAAAGCTGCCCCTCAAACTAATACAGACCCTCAAACTAATACAAACCTTCAAAATATTACAGCCCTATAAAATAATACTGCCTCCCAAACTATGACAGCACCTCAAACTAATAAAACCTCTCAAACGAATACAGCCTCGCAAACAAATACAGCCCCTCAAACAAATACACCCCCTCAATATAAAACACCCCCTCAAACTAATACAGCCCCTCAAACTAATACAGCAGATCAAACTAATACAGTCCCTCAAACTATTAAGGCCCTCAATTAAATACAACCCTTCAAACTAATACAGCCCTTTCAAAATAATACTGCCTCTCAAACTAATACAGCCTCTCAAACTAATACAGACCCTCAAACTAACGCAGCACCTCAAACTAATACGCCACTCAAACTAATACAGCCGCTCAATTAAATACAACCCCTCAAATTAATAGAGCCCATCAAAATAATACAGCCCTTTAAAATAATACTGCCTCTCAAACTAATACAGCCCCTCAAACTAATACAAACACTCAAACTAATACAGCCCCTCAAACTAATACAGCCTCTCAATCTAATACAGTCCCTCAAAATAATACAGCCCCTCAAACTAAAACTGTCCCTCAAACTAATGCAGTCCCTCAAACTAACAAAGCCCCTCAATCTAATAGAATCCCTCAAATTAACACAGCCCCTCAAAACGATACAGTCCCTCAAATTAACACAGCCCCTCAAAATGATACAGCCCCTCAAACTAATACAGTCCCTCAATCTAATACAGCCCCTCAAAATAATACAGCTCTCAAACATACAGCCCCTCACACTAATACATCCCCTCAAACTAACACAGCCCCTCAAACTAACACAGCCGATAGAAACATAGAAACATAGAAAATAGGAGCAGGAGAAGGCCATTCGGCCCCTCGAGTCTGCTCAGCCATTCAATGCGATCATGGCTGATCATCCAAATTCAGTACCCGGTTCCTGCTTTCTCCCCATACCCCTTGATCCCTTTAGCCTTAAGAAAAACATCCAACTATTTCTTGAATATATTTAAGTAATTGGCCTCTACTGCCTCCTGTGTTAGATATTTCCAGAGGTTCACCACTCTCTGGGTGAATAAATTCCTCCTAATATCTGTCCTAAATGGCCTACCACTTTTCCTTAGACTCTGACCCATGGTTCTGGTCTCCCCAGCCATCGGGAACATCCTTCCTGCATCTAGTCTGTCCAGCCCTGTCAGAATTTTATAAGTTTCAATGAGATCCCCTCTCATTCTTCCAAACTCCAGCGAGTACAAGCCCAATCGACCCAACCTCTCTTCATACGTCATTCCTGCCACCCCAGGTATCAGCCTGGTGAATCTTCGCTGAACTCCTTCCATGGCAAGTACATCCTTCCTCAGATAAGGTGACCAAAACTGCACACAATACTCATGATGTGGTCCCTCCAAAGTCCTGTACAAACAGAGCAAGACATCCTTGTTCCTGTACTCAAACCCCCTCAACGAAGGTCAACATACCATTTGCCTTCTTAACCGCCTGCTGCACCTGCATGCTTTCCTTCATCGACTAGTGCACAAGGACACCCAGGTCTCGATGCACTTCCCCTTCTCCCAATCTAATACCATTCAGATAATGATCAGCCTTCCTGTTTTTGACACTAAAGTGGATAACCTCACCTTTATCGATGTTATATTGTTTCTGCCATGCTTCTGCCCAATCACCCAAACTGTCCAAATCATCCTGGATTTTCTCGGCATCCTCTTCACAGCACACACGCCCACCCAGCTTTGAGCCATCTGCAAGTTTGGAGATATTACATTTAGTTCCCTTGTCTGGATCATAAATGTATATTGTGAATAGCTGGGGTCCAAGGACCGATCCCTGCGGTACCCCACTAGTCACTGCCTGCCACTCAGAAAAAGACCCGTTTATTCCAACTCTTTGCTTTCTGTCTGCCAAACAGTTCTCTATCCAAGTCAATAACTTGCCCCCAATCCCATGTGCCTTAACATTACAAACTAATCTCTTATTTTCTGAAACTCCAAATAGACCACTTCCACTGGTTCTCCCTTATCTATTTTACCAGTTACATACTCAACTGATTCCAGTAGATTAGTCAAGCACGATTTACATTTTGTAAATCCATGTTGACTTTGTCCTATCCTGTCCTGTTTTCCAATTGCTCTGCTATTGCATCTTTTATAATGAACTCTATCATTTTCCCCAATACCGATATTAGTCTTACCAGTCTGTAATTCCCCGTTTTTTCTCTACCAACTTTTTTGAATAGTGGGGTAGCATTAGCTACCCTGCAATCCATGGGTACTGTTCCAGATTCCATCGAATGTTGGAAGATGATCACAATGCATCTACTATTTCTAGGGCCACTTCCTTAAGTACCCGAGGATGTAGATCATCAGGCCCAGGGAATTTATCGGCCTCTTTATTTTCAATAGCTTCCGGTCTTGGATAGATATGTGTGCAGCTTTGCAAGTGTCGTAGTAAGTTGCAGTGCATGGTACCGCCGCCCCGCCTCACAATGGTGATGTGTGTGAAGGGAATTGCTTGGTCACTGAAGATAAGCGTTATGGTGTTGTTGTGGGGTGGTGCCAAACTGGCACATCATGTGCAGCCATATGGGTGTAAAACATCAAGTTAACCGATCGCACCCGCTACCACCATGGAAAATTCAGACCTCACACCATATCTGGTCCCATGTCTCCCCTCTCCTTATCTGCTGTATCTCTGTCCATGATTGTTCCTGTTCTTCTACTCTCTCTCTGAGTCTCTGCCCCTCTCTCTCTGTTTCAAATTCTGCATTAATACATCTCTGTTTTTCGTTGCATGATTTTCTCCTCTCCCGCACCATGTCTATCTCTTTTTATCCTTCCTTCTTTATTTTATAACAGTGCATATCTTGTGTAACAGAGAGATTGAGGGAGAGGGGCAGAAAGAGCTGGACATTTAGAAAGGTAGAGACGGGATTTATGTTGGTCAATCGGAAAAACACAGTAGAAAATTGAACCACATGGCCCCTCGCAGCGTGAGTGCTTTACTTTAGCTAAACCATCTTTCACTCTCGGGGAGAGGGAGTGAGAGAGGGATGGACATAGAGGTAGATAGTGATGGAGAAAAAGGTGGGGAGAGATGGAGGAAGAGGTAGAGAGAGATGGAGGAAGAGGTAGAGAGAGATGGAGGAAGAGGTTGATAAAGATGGAGGAAGAGGTAGATAGTGATGGAGAAAAAGGTAGCGATAGATGGAGAAAGTGGTAGAGAGGAATGGAGGAAGAGGTAGAGAGAGATGGAGACAATGTTAGTGAGAGATGGCGGAAGAGGTTTAGAGAATTGGAGAAGAGGTAGAGAGAGATTGTGGGAGAGGAAGAGAGAGTGGGATGCAGAGGCAGAGAGAGATGGAGAACGCGATTGAGAGGGATGAATGAGGAGGTAGAGACAGATGGAGGAAGAGTTGGGGCGACATTGAGAGCGAGGCAGAGAGAGATGGAGATAGAGGTAGAGAGTGGTGGAGAAAGAGTTAGAGAAACTGCAGGGTGACATAAAGAGAGATGAGGGAAGTGTTAGAGAGAGATGGAGGAAGAGGTAGAGAGAGATGGAGGAAGAGGTTGATAAAGATGGAGGAAGAGGTAGATAGTGATGGAGAAAAAGGTAGAGATAGATGGAGAAAGTGGTAGAGAGGGATGGAGGAAGAGGTAGAGAGAGATGGAGACAATGTTAGTGAGAGATGGAGGAAGAGGTAGAGAGAATTGGAGAAGAGGTAGAGAGAGATTGTGGGAGAGGTAGAGAGAGGAGGAGGCAGAGGCAGAGAGAGATGGAGAACGCGATTGAGAGGGATGAATGAAGAGGTAGAGACAGATGGAGGAAGAGGTAGGGCGACATTGAGAGCGAGGCAGAGAGAGATGGAGATAGAGGTAGAGAGTGGTGAAGAAAGAGTTAGAGAAAACTGGAGGGTGACATAAAGAGAGATGAGGGAAGTGTTAGAGAGAGATGGAGAACGAGGTATAGAGAGATGGAGAGAGAGGTAGCAAGAGATGGAGAATGAGGTAGAGAGAGTTGGAGGAAGATGTAGAAAGAGATGGAGAGAGAGGTAGGTAGAGATGGAGGTGGATGTAGAGAGAGATGAGCGAAGAGGTATAAAAAGATGGAGGGAGAGGCAGAGAGAGATGGAGGAAAAGGTAGAGAGAGATGGAGGAATAGGTAGACAGAAATGGAGGAAGAGGTAGAGAGAGATGGAGAGACAGCCAGAGGGAGTTGGATGGAGAGGTAGAGAGAGACGGAGACAGAGGAACATAGAGATGGAGGAAGAGATAGTGAGAGACAAACGGAGAGCTAGAGGGAGATGGAGGATGAGGGAGATGGAGATAGAGGTTCAGAGAGATGGAGAAAGAGGTAGAGGGAGATGAAGGAAGAGGTAGAGTGACCTGCAGAAAGATTTTTAGAGAGATGGAGATTGAGGTATAAAGAGATGGAGAAAGAGTTTGAGAGCGATGGAGAAAGCGGAAGAGAGAGATGGAGAGACAGGTATAGAGAGATGGAGGAAGAGGGATAACGAGATGGAGGGAGAGGTAGAGGGAGATGGAGACAGAAGAAGAGAGCGAACGAGAAAGAGGAAGAGAGAAATGGAGACAGAGGGAGAGAAGATGCAGGAAGAGGTAGAGCGATATTGTGGGAGAGGAAGGGAGCGATGGAGACAGAGGCAGAGAGAGAAGGAGAAAGAGATAGCGAAGAATGGATGAAGATGTAGATAGTGATGGATGATGTGGTAGAGCGAGATGGCGAGGGAGATAGAGAGAGATAGAGATAGAGATATAGAGAAATGGAGAAAGAGGTAGAGATAGATGGAGGGAGATCTAGAGAGACATGGAGGGAGGGGTAGAGAGAGACGGAGGGAGAGGTAGGGAGAGATGGAGAACGAGGTATAGAGAGATGGAAAAAGAGTTACAGAGAGATTGAGGAAGAGGTAGAGAAAGGTGGAGGAAGAGCTACAGAGAGCTGCAAAGAGAGGTAGAGAGAGATGGAGAAAGAGGTAGAGAGAGATGGAGAAAGAGGTAGAGAGAGATGGAGGAAGAGCTAGAGAGAGATAGAGAGAGAGGTAGGTAGAGATGGAGGTAGAGGTAGAGAGAGAAGAGGGAAGAGGTAGAAATAGATGTAGGGAGAGGCAAAGTGAGATAGAGGAAAAGCTAGAGAGAGATGGAGGAAGAGATAGAGACAGATAGAGGAAGAGGTAGAGAGAAATTGAGGAAGATCTAGCGAGAGATGGAGGGGCAGCCAAAGAGAGTTGAATGGAGAGGTAGAGAGAGATGGATGCAGAGGTACAGCGAGATGGAGGACGAGGTAGTGAGAGACAGAGGGAGAGGTAGAGAGAGGTGGAGGAAGAAGAAGAGAGAGATGGAGGGAGAGGTATAGAGATATTGACAAAGAGGTAGATTGAGCTGCAGAAAGAGTTATAGAGAGATGGAGAACGAGGTATAGAGAGATGGAGGGACAGGTAGCGAGTGATGGAGACAGAGGAAGAGAGCGAAGGAGAAAGAGGAAGAGAGACATGGAGACCGAGGGAGGGAGAGATGCACGAAGGGGTAGAGAGAGATTGTGGTAGAGGAAGAGAGAGTTGGATACAGAGGCAGAGAGAGAAGGAGAACGAGATAGGGAAGGATGGATGATGATGTTGAGAGTGATGGAGGAAGAGTTAGAGCGAGATGGAGAGGGGGATAGAGGGAGATGGAGATAGAGATAGAGAGAGAAGGAGAAGTAGGTAGAGAGAGATGGAGGGAGATGTAAAGAGAGATGGAGGGAGATGTAGAGAGAGATGGAGGGAGAGGTAGAGAGAGATGGAGGAAGAGCTAGAGAGAGATGGAGAGAGTTGTAGAGAGAGATGGAGAAAGAGGTAGAGAGAGATGGAGAAAGAGGTAAAGAGATATGGAGACAGAAGTAGAGAGAGATGGAGAAAGAGGTAGAGAGTGCTGGAGGAAGAGCTAGAGAGAAATGGAGAAAGAGGTAGGTAGAGAAAGAGGGAAAGGTAGAGAGAGATGAGGGAAGAGGTAGAAAGAGATGGTGGGAGAGTCAGAGAGTGAAGGAGGAAAAGGTAGAGTGAGATGGAGGCAAAGGTAGAGAGAAATGGCGGAATTAGTAGAGAGAAATTCAGGAAGTGGAAAAGAGAGGTGGGGGGACAACCAGGGAGAGTTGGATGGATAGGTAGAGACAGATGGAGACAGAGGTACAGAGAGATGGAGGAAGAGCTAGTGAGAAATAGAGGGAGAGGTAGCGAGACATGGAGGTAGAGGAAGAGAGAGATGGAGCGAGAGGTAGAGAGAGCTGGATATAGTGGCAGAGAGAGATGGAGAAAGATGTAAGGAGAGATGGAGGAAGATGTAGAGAGAGCTGGAGAAAGATTTACAAAGAGGTGGAGAGCAAGTTAGAGAATGATGGAGGAAGAGGAAGAGAGAGATGAGATGGAGAGAGAGGTATAGAGAGATTGAGGTTGAGTGATATGGAGATAGAGGTAGAGAGACATGGAGGTAGAGGAGGAGAGAGATGGAGAAAGAGATAGAGAGAGATGGAGGGAGCAGTATAGAAATGTGCAGAAAGAGGTACTGAGAGATGGAGGAAGAGGTAGAGAGAGCTGGAGAAAGAGGTATAGTGAGATGGAGAACGAGCTATAAAGAGATGGAGATAGAGTTAGAGAGAGATGGAGGAAGAGGAAGAGAGAGATGGAGGGAGTGGTGTAGAGGGATGGAGGAATTGGTGGAGAGAGATGGAAAATGAGATATAGGGAGATGGAGAAAGAGGTAGAGAGGAATGGAGACAGAGGAAGAGAGAGATGAGAGACGTGTAGATTGAAATGTAGAAAGAGGTACAGAGAGATGGAGGAAGATTTGAAAGAGATGGAGAGAGGGATAGAGGGAGATGGAGACAGAGGTAGCGAAATATGGAGAAACTGGTAGAGAGAGATGGACAGAGAGGTAGAGAGAGATGGAGAAAGAGGTAGAGAGAGATGGATGAAGAGTTGTAGAGAGATGGAGAACGAGGTAGAGAGAGATGGAGGAAGAGCTAGAGAGAGATGGGGCGAGAGGTAGAGAAAGATGGAGGAAGAGGTAGTGGGAGATGGAGAAAGAGGTAGAGAGAGATGGATGAAGAGTTGTAGAGAGATGGAGAACGAGGTAGAGAGAGATGGAGGAAGAGGTACAGAGGGTTGGAGGAAGACCTAGAGAGTGATGGATCAAGAGGTAGAGAGAGATGGAGTGACAGGTAGGTAGGGAAGAGGGAAGAGTTGGAATGAGATGGAGGGAGAGGCAGAGAGTGATAGATGAAGACTTAGGGAAAGAGGGGTGAAGTGTTAGAGAGTGATGGAGGAAGAGGTTGAGAGCAATGGAGGAAGAGGTATGAGAGAGAAGGAGGGACCACCAGAGAGAGTTGGACGGTGAGGTAGAGATAGATGGAGACAGATGTAGAGAGAGAGAGAGAGATGAGAGGTAGAAAGAAATGGAGGAATATTTAGACAGATATGGAGAAAAAGGTAGAGATAAATGGAGGGAGAGGTATAGAGAGATGGAAAAAGAGGTAGAGAGAGCTGGAGACAGAGGTAGAGAGAGATGGAGACAGAGCTAGAGAGAGATGGAAACAGAGGTAGAGAGAGATGGAGATAGAGGTAGATAGAGATGGAGACAGAGGAAGAGAGAGCTGGAGGCAGAGGTAGAGAGAGATGGAGACAGATGTAGATAGAGATGGAGAAAGAGCTAGAGAGAGATGGAGACAGAGGTAGAGAGAGATGGAGGTAGAGGTAGATAGAGATGGAGGCAGAGGTAGAGAGAGATGGAGAAAGAGGTAGAGAGAGATGGAGAAAGAGGTAGAGAGAGATGGGGCGAGAGGTAGAGAAAGATGGAGGAAGAGGTAGTGTGAGATGGAGAAAGAGGTAGAGAGAGATGGATGAAGAGTTGTAGAGAGATGGAGAACGAGGTAGAGAGAGCTGGAGACAGAGGTAGAGAGAGATGGAGACAGATGTAGATAGAGATGGAGAAAGAGCTAGAGAGAGATGGAAACAGAGGTAGAGAGAGATGGAGATAGAGGTAGATAGAGATGGAGACAGAGGTAGAGAGAGATGGAGAAAGAGGTAGAGAGAGATGGTGGAAGGGCTGGAGAGAGATGGAGCGAGGGTTAGAGAGAGATGGAGACAGAAGTAGAGAGAGATGGAGACTGAGGTAGAGAGATGGAGGAAGAGCTAGAGAGAGTTGGAGACAGGGGTAGAGAGAAATGGAGTTAGAGGTAGAGAGAAATTCAGAAAGAGGAAGAAAGAGATGGAGACAGAGGTAGAGAGAGATACATAGACATAGAAACATAGAGGATAGGAGCAGGAGTAGGCCTTTCGGCCCCTCGAGTCTGCTCTGCCATTCAATGAGATCGTGGCTGGTCATCCAAATTAAGTACCCTGTGCCTGCTTTCTCCCCATACCCGTTGATATCTTTAGCCTTAAGAAATATATGCAACTCCTTCTTGAATATATTTAATGAATTCGACTCTACTGCCTTCTGTGGTAGAGAATTCCACAGGTTAGCACTCTCTGGGTGAAGAAATTCCTCCTCATTTCTGTCATAAATGGCTTACCCCTTATCCGTAGAATATGAGCCCTGGTTCTGGTCACCCCGACCATCGGGAACATCCTTCCTGCATCTGGTCTGTTCAGACTTGTCAGGATGTTATAAGTTTCAATGTGATCCCCTCTCATTCTTTTAAACTCCAGCGAGTATAAGCCCAATCGACCCAATCTCTCCTCATTCGTCATTCCTGCCATCCCAGCTATCAGCCTGGTGAATCTTCGCTGAACTCCTTCCATGGCAAGAACATCCTTCCTCGCATAAGACGACCAAAACTGCACAAAATACTGAAGATGTGGTCTCACTAAGGCCCTGTACAACTGCAGAAAGACATCCTGGTTGCTTTACTCAAACCCTATCGCTACGAAGGCCAACATACCATTTGCTTTCTTAACCGCCTGCTGCACCTGCATGCTTACCTTCAGCGACTGGTGCACAAGGACACCCAGGTCTCGTTGCACTTCCCCTTCTCACAATCTATTGCCATTCAGATAATAATCTGCCTTCCTGTTTTTGCCACCAAAGTGGATAATCCCGCATTTATCGACGTTATATTGCATCTGCCATGCTTTTACCCAATTACCCAACCTGTCCGAATCATACTGAAGTTTCTCGGCATCCGCCTCACAAGAAACACGCCCACACAGCTTTGTGTCGTTTGCAAATTTGGAGATTTACATCTATTTCCCTTTTGTAGATCATTAGTATATATTGGATAGATGGGGGGAGAGCTAGAGTGAGGTGGAGAGAGAGGTAGAGAGAGTTGGAAGGGGAGGTATAGGGAGATTGAGGAAGCGGTAGAGAGAGGTGGAGGAAGAGTTGAGAGAGCTGGAGAAAGATGTATAGAGAGCTAGAGAAAGAGGTAGAGAGATGGAGACAGATATAGAGAGAGATGGAGACAGAAGTAGAGAGAGATGGAGATAGAGGAAGAGAGAGATGGTGACAGAGGTGGAGAGAGATGGAGAAATATGTAGAGAGAGATGGTGGAAGAGCTAGAGAGAGATGGAGAGAGGGTTAGAGAGAGATGGAGGCAGAGGTAGAGAGAGATGGAGAAAGAGGTATGGAGAAAGATGGGGACAGAGTTACGGAGAGGGCGAGACCGAGGTTGAGAGTGACGAACGAAGATCTAGAGAGAGTTGGAGAGAGAGGTAGAGAGAAATGGAGGGAGACGTAGATGGTGATCAGGGAAGAGGTAGAATGTGATGGAGGGAGAGGCAGAGAGAGATGGAGGTAGAGCTAGAGAGCGATGTAGGAAGATGTAGGGAGAGATGGAGAAATAGGTGGAGAGAGACGGTTGGAGAAGTAGCAAGAGATGGAGGCAGATGTAGAGAGAGATGGTGAAAGAGGTAGAGAAAGATGAAGGAAGAGCTATAGAGAAATGGACACAGAGGTGGAAAAAGATGGAGGAACAAGTAGAGAGAGAAGGAGGAAGTGGGAGAGAGAGATGGTGACAGAGATAGGGGGATATGGAAAAGGTACAGAAAAATTGATGAAGAGTTGGAGATAGAAGGAGACAGAGATAGAGAGGCATGAAGGATTAGGTAGAGAGAGATGGAGGGACAGCAAGCGAAAGTTGGAGTGAGAGGTTCAGATAGATCGGGTGAGAGGTAGAGAGAGATGGAGGGACATGTAGAGATAGATGGAGGAAGAGGTAGAGAGAGATGGAAGAAGAGGTAGAGAGAGTTGCAGGGATAAGTAGAGAGAGATAGAGTATGAGGTAGAGAGAGATGGAGGAAAAGGTAGAGAGAAATGGAGGAAGAGGTAGGGAGAGATATAGGGAGTGCAGAGTGAGATGGAGGGTGATGGAAACAGATATAGAGGGACATGGAAAATGAGGTACAGAAAGATGGATGAAGGGGTAGAGATAGATGGAAACAGAGGCAGAGGGACATGACAATTTGTGTCTCTGTGCACAGTGTGTGTCTCTCCCAGTGTGGAGTCGGACACTGTAACAATTCTCCCTTTGTACAGTGTGTATCTCTCCCAGTGTGGAGTCGGACGCTGTAACAAGTGACCCTGTGTACAGCGGGCGTCCCTCCCTGTGTGGAGTCGGTCTCTGTAATATGTGGCCCTGTCTACAGGGTGTGTCTCTCCCAGTGTGGAGTCGGACTCTGTAACATGTTTCCCTGTGTATAGTGTGTGTCTCTCCTAGTGTGGAGTCGGACTCTGTCACAAGTGTGCCTCTGTACAGTGTGTGTCTCTCCCAGTGTGGAGTCGGACTCTGTAACATGTTTCCCTATGTCTGGTGTGTCTCTCCTAGTGTGGAGTCGGAATCTGTAACAAAAATCCCTCTGTACAGGGTGTGTCTCTCCCAGTGTGGAGTCGGACTCTGTAACAAGTGTCCCTGTGCACAGTGTGTGTCTCTCCCAGTTAGGAGTCGGACTCTGTAACAAGCGTCCCTCTGTACAGGGTGTGTCTCTCCCAGTGTGGAGTCTGACTCTGTAACAAGTGTCCCTGTGTACAGTGTGTGTCACTCCCAGTGTGGAGTCGGAATCTGTAATATTGTCCCTGTGGACAGTGTGTGTCTCATCCAGTGTTGAGTCGGACTCTGTAACAAGTGTCCCTGTGTACAGTGTGTGTCTCTTCCAGTGTGGAGTCGGAATCTGTAATAATTGTCCCTGTGTACAGCCTGTGTCTCTCCCAGAATGGAGTCGGACTCTGTAATATGTGTCCCTGTGTACAATGTGTGTCTCTCCCAGTGTGGAGTCAGACACTGTAATGTGTCCCTGTTTACAGCGTGTGTCTCTCCCAGAGTGGAGTCAGACTCTGTAAGATGTGTCCCTGTGTACAGCGTGTGTCTCTCCCAGTGTGGAGTCGGACACTGTAATATATGTCCCTGTGTACAATGTGTGTCTCTCCCAGTGTGGAGTCAGACTCTGTAAGATGTGTCCCTGTGTACAGCCTGTGTCTCTCCCAGAGTGGAGTCGGACTCTGTAATATGTGTCCCTGTGTACAATGTGTGTCTCGCCCAGTGTGGAGTCAGACACTGTAATGTGTCCCTGTTTACAGCGTGTGTCTCTCCCAGAGTGGAGTCAGACTCTGTAAGATGTGTCCCTGTGTACAGCGTGTGTCTCTCCCAGTGTGGAGTCGGACACTGTAATATATGTCCCTGTGTACAATGTGTGTCTCTCCCAGTGTGGAGTCAGACACTGTAATGTGTCCCTGTTTACAGCGTGTGTCTCTCCCAGTGTGGAGTCAGACTCTGTAAGATGTGTCCCTGTGTACAGCCTGTGTCTCTCCCAGTGTGGAGTCGGACACTGTAATATATGTCCCTGTGTACAGCGTGTGCCTCTCCCAGAGTTGAGTCGGACTCTGTAATATGTGTCCCTCTTTACAGCGTCTGTCTCTCCCAATGTGGATTTGCACTCTGTAATATGTGTCCCTGTGTACAGCGTCTGTCCCAGTGAGGAGTCGGACACTGTAATATGTGTCCCTATGTGCAGCGTGTGTCCCAGTGAGGAGTCGGACTCTGTAATATGTGTCCCTGTGTACAGGGTGTGTCTCCCCCAGTGTGGAGTCGGACACTGTAATATGTGTCCCTCTGTGCAGCGTGTGTCTCTCCCAGTGTGGAGTCGGACACTAATATGTGTCCCTCTGTGCAGCACATGTCTGTCCCAGTGAGGAGCCGGACACTGTAATATGTTTCACTGTGTACAGGTTGTACCTCCCCCAGTGTGGAGTCGGACACTGTAATATGTGTCCCTGTGTACAGCGTGTGTCTCTCGCAGTGTGGAGTCGGACACTGTAATATGTGCCCCTCTGTGCAGCACATGTCTGTCCCAGTGGGGAGCGGGATTCTGAAAGACGTGGCCCTGTGCTGTGTTAATAAAATCTGACAGCTTGTTTAATCTCGGGCTTGGCCTCTTTCTTGTTTAAAAGCTGATATTACTGCTTTAAGATGTTGAACAAATTTTCCTCTGATCGGCCTCCTAGACCCGGGTGATGCGTTTATTGTACCAGGTTTCAAAATAATGGCCGAGTACCTGAAACAAATCTAAATTGGGTCCCAATACAAGGCACATTACAGAATGGGGGCGCAGTATCTGAAAAAAAATGGCTTGACAATATCTGTAACAAAATGACGTCCCACTAACCGCCTCAAAACTAAATGACAGCCCAGCAACTTAATCGAAATGGCAACCCAATATTACACGAAACAAAATGGTGTCACAGTAGATTAAGGAAAATAATGGCACAGTATCTTAAACAAAATAACGGCCCAGTAAAATAAGCAAAATAATGGACCCGTATGTTAATCAAACCGGCGCTCCACGAAGTGACGTAAAACAAAATGGCGACCCAGCCTCTGATATAAAATGGCCGCACTGTCTCGTCCAGCCATCAGAATGCCCGGAAACACAAGCATTACTGTGAAACTATCGCGAAGGATTTAAATGAGCTCACCTTAAGGAGTTAAATGACCTCTCGGCCCCGTTGTCAACTGCCATTTACCGTGTGTGTGTAACAATGCAGACCATGCTGCTTTAAACCTGTTCCAATCACCGTAGACGTGACTCCAGGATGGTCCGTTGCCTCCCTGGTCAAGGATGTCACTGAGCTGCTGCAGGAAACTCTGAGTGGGGAGCGTGAACATCCAGCGGCCGTGGTCGATATCGGTACCAACGACATAGGCAGAAAGAGGGAAGAGTCCCTGCAGACAGAATTTCGGGAGCTATGAAAGAAATTAAAAAGCAAGACATCAAAGGTAGTAATCTCCGGATTACTCCCGGTGCTACGGGCTAGAGAGTACAGGAATACGAGGATAGAATAGATAAATGCGTGGCTGGAGAGATGGTGCAGGAGATAGGGCTGAAGATTGCTGAGGCATTGGGGTCGTTTCTGGGGAAGGTGGGACCTGTAGAAGCTGAACGGTTTACACCTCAACAGAGCTGGGGCCAATATTGTCGGGGGAGGATTGTTGCTGCTTTGGAAAGGTTTTAAACTAAATTGGCATGGGACTGGGTACCATCAAAAAGGAGTAGAAAAGAGCAATAAGATGCATACAAGAGTGAGTGTGTTAGATAGTACTAGAGAAGATGGTATTAGGGGCGGTAATAGTACCATATTAGATAGGAGCTGACTAAGAAAGAATACCAAAAATTCAAAAATGGGTTTAGAATGCATGTACGTGAACGCACAAAGTGTGTTGAATAAAGTTGGTGAGCTACAAGCAGAATTAGTCATGTGGCAATGTGATGTTCTGGCAATAACGGAAACGTGGCTTAAAAACGGTGTGGACTGGGCACTTATTATTCAAGGGTACAAGATGTTCAGAAAAGATAGGGAAGGAAAAAAGGGAGGTGGGGTGGCAGTGCTGATTAAGGAAGACATTGTAGTGTTGTAAAGGGCGGATGTTCTTGAGGGGACAAGGACATAATCCATTTCGTTGGAGTTGAGGAGCAAAAGCTTTATGATCATGCTATTGTAGGTATTCTATGGGCCTCCAAATAGTGAGAGGGAGGTAGAGAAGCAAATCTACAGGTAAATTGAAGAAATATGCAAGAGCTATAGAGTGGTGATATTGGGGGACTTTAATTACACAAATATCGATTGGGTTAATGCTACGGTAAAGGGAAAGCACTGGGAGGAATTTCTGACATGTGTTCAGGAGAATTCACTTGACTAATATGTTCTTGGCCCAACTAAGAAGCAGTCATTGCTGGATCTGGTGCTGGCGAATGAGGTGGTCCAGGTCGACCAAGTGTCTGTGGGAGAACACTTGAGTAAGTGTGATGCTCGTATCATAAGATTTAGCTGAGCAATGGAGAGGAGCAAGAAAAAATCTAGAGTGGAACTTTTAAACTGGAATAGGGCTAACTTCAATGGAATGCGAAAGGATCTAGCCAGGGTAAAATGGAACCAAAGGCTGATAGAAAAACTTTTACGGAACAATGAGTGATCTTAAAGGAGCAGATGTTCCAAGTACAGGCGAGGTGCATGCCAACAAGAGGGGAGAGTAAGGGAACCAAAGCAAGGGCTCCTTGGATGAGAAGGGAGATAGAGAAGATGATGAAACAAAAAAAGAGTGTGTATGAGGCATGTCAGGTGAATTCTTAAATGGAGAACCAGACCAAGTACAATCTGTTGAAAGGGGATGTGAAGATGAAAATAAGATTGACAAAGGGAAAATATGAGAGTAGATTGGCGGTTAACAACAAAGGGAACCCAAAAATCTTCTCCAGCATGTAAAGAGTAAGCAGGTAGTAAGAGGCGGCGATGGGCCTAATAGAGACAAAGAAGGTGGTATTTGCTTAGATGCACAGGGCAAGGCTAGAATTCTCAATGACTACTTTGTATCGGTGTTTACTAAGGAGGTGGATGCTGACAAATTATCGGTAGAAGTGGAAACTCTAACTTGAATGGAAAGGGTGAAAATTGAAAGGCAGTGAAGTAAGATTTAAAAATGAGCGTAACAGGGCACGTTTAGTAGAACGCAATTGTGCAGCAAAATGTTTAAAGATGAAATGTACTAATTACTCGTATGTTTAATTGCAGAAATGACCATACCAGTTTAGAGAGATGAAACTTACAAAAAGAGACAATGACATAACCCTTTTCTGGAAAAACGAAACTCAGTAGTGGTCAAGAGAGAGAGGGTCTCGTTTCTCAGAAATCACATGACCTGATGACTCATTTCCAAGAAATCAGAGGGGCCACAGGCCCATACAGTGAAAAGTGAAACTTATGTTATTGGTTACCTTGTAGAAGTTAGGCACACCTAATTAGTGATTAATGTATAGACTTTTAAATCGATTGGACCTCTGGAGTAGGAGGTCTCGGAATATGTGTATAACTGTGTAAACCTCAAGAGATTCGGTGGAGTTGGAGCCTTGTGTTGGGACGCAAGAGCCATAGCTCCCCAGGCCTGAATAAACCGTTTTTACTTCAATTATTGGGTCTGTCTTTCTTACAACAAGCCAGTGTTGTCGACTGTGTATATCACTCAGTCCACACTTTGGGGGCTTACATCACCAGGACTTACTAAAAAGACTGGTTATGCTCAGAGTGGACAAGTTGCCTGGTCTAGTTGGCTTGCATCCCCGCTTGCTAAGGGAATTGGTGGGAGGAGATAGCGGAAGGGCTTGGCATAATTTTCCATTCTTCCCTAGATGACAGGGTAGGGGGTGGGGGCGGTGTTCCTGAGGTTTGGAAAGTGGCAAATGTGACACCATTATTCAAGAAGGGGTGTAAGGAAAATTCTACTAACAACAAGCCTGTCATTTTAACATCAGTGGTGGGAAAAGTTATAGAAACAATAATCAAGGAAAAAATTAACGGGCACTTGGTGAAATTTGAGCTAATTAAGTAAAGCCAACAGGGATTTGTAAAAGGGAGATAGTGTTTGACTAATCTAATTGATTATTTTGATGAAGAATCAGAGAGGGTGGATGAAGGAAATGCAATGGATGTTTCTATATGGATTTTCGGAAGGCGTTTGCCGAAGTACCAGATAGAAGGTTGTGTAACAAAATTGAGGCTCATGGAATAGGTGGGTCAGTAGCAGCTTGGATAAGGAATTGGCTTAAGGACAGAAATCAGCGACTTATGGTAAATGGCTGTTTTTCAGACTGGAGGATGGTAGACATTGGCGTTCCTCAACGATCAGTGCTGGAGCCATTGCTTTAATTGATATATATAAATGACCTGGATATTGGAATAGAGAGTACAATTTCTATATTTGCCGATGACACCAAACTTGGATGCAGGCAAACAATGATGATGTGAATCGACTGTTACAGGACATATAAAGACTAGCAGAATGGGCAGACAAGTAGCAAATGGAAATGAATACAGAGAAGTGTGAGGGGATGAATTTGGGCAGAAGTAACATGGAGAGGCAATATACACATAATGGCACAGTTTTAAAGAGTGTGCAGGAATAGAGAGACCTGGGAGTTAATGTGCATAGGTCCCTAAAGGTGGCAGGACATATTGCGAAATTGGTTCACAAAGCATATGTGATCCTGAGCTTCATACATAGAGGTATTGCGTACAAAAGTAGTGAAGTTCTGCTGAATCTTTATAAAGCGCTGCTTAGGCCACGACTGGAGTATTGCATCCAGTTCTGGTCACCACACTTGAGGAAGGATGTGAAGGGCCTTGAGAGGGTGCAGCGGAGAGTTACCAGAATGATTCGGGGAGGGGAGATCTTAGCTACAAGGAAAGGTTGGAGAAGCTGGATTAGTTTTCATTAGAGCAAAGCAGGTTGGGGGGTGATTTGATAGCGGTGTACAAGATTATGAGGGGTAGGATAGAACGGACGGGGAAAGTCTGTTCCCACTAGTTAATGTCACAAGCATGAGGGGACAAAGTTTTAAGATTTTGGGCAAGAGATACAGGGGGGGTTGAAGGAATAATTTTTTTCGTAGCGAGTGATGTTGACCTGGAATTCGCTGCCGACGGACGTGGTGGAAGCGGAGACACTCAATGTTTTCAACGGGAGTCAGGATAGGCTCTTCAGAGAAATAAAGTTGAAGGGCTACGGGGATAGATCAGGGGAATGGAACTGACTGGATAGCTCTACAGAGAGCCGGCACGGCCTCTATGGTCCGAATGGCCTCCTTCTGTGCCGTTATTACTGTATACATAGATACATAGATACATAGAAGATAGGAGCAGGAGTAGGCCATTCGGCCCTTCGTGCCTGCTCCGCCATTCGATGAGATCATGGCTGATCCTTTAATTCAGTATCCCGTCCCCGCCTTCTCTCCGTAACCCTTAACCCCTTTTGCCCGTAGAAATATATCTAATTCCCTCTTAAATATATTTAATGCGCTGGCGTACACTGCCCTCTGTGGCAATGAGTTCCACAGGTTCACCACTCTCTGAGTGAAGAAATTCCCCCTCATCTCTGTCCTAAATGGTTTAGCCCTTATCCTTAAATTATGTCCTCTAGTTCGGTTCTCACCCGCCAAGGGAAACATTCCTTCTGCATCCAGTCTGTCTAGACCTGTCAGAATTTTATACACTTCTATGAGGTCCCCTCTCAATCTTCTAAACTCCAGTGTGTACATCCCTAAACTACATAGTCTCTCCTCATAGGTCATTCCCGCCATTCCTGGTATCAGCCTGGTGAATCGCCGCTGCACCCCCTCCATGGCAAGAACATCCTTCCTCAGATGAGGCGACCAAAACTGTACACAGTACTCGAGGTGTGGTCTCACCAGTGCCCTGTACAGCTGCAGCAAGGTATCCCTGTTCCTGTATTCTAACCCTTTTGCTATGAAGGCCAGCATACCGTTTGCCTTCTTGACCGCCTGTTGCACCTGCATGCTCGCCTTCAGTGACTGGTGTACAAGAACACCCAGGTCTCTCTGTACTTCCCCCTCTCCCAATCTATTGCCATTTAAATAATAATTTGCCCTCCCGTTCCTGCACCCAAGGTGGATAACTTCGCACTTGTCCACATTATAGTGCATCTGCCATTTATCCGCCCAATCGCCCAGTCTGTCCAAATCGCTCTGGAGCTTCCTGGTCTCTTCCTCTGAGCCCACCCCCCCTCCTAGTTTAGTGTCGTCTGCAAATTTGGAAATGCTGCATCCGACTCCCTGATCCAGGTCATTAATGTAAATTGTGAACAGCTGGGGGCCCAGGACAGATCCCTGTGGTACCCCACTTGTTACTGCCTGCCATTCAGAAAATGAGCCGTTTATTCCAACTCTCTGTTTTCTATCTGACAGCCAGTTCCCTATCCACGCCAATACTTTCCCCTTTATCCCATGAGCCTCAATTTTCCATGCTAATCTTTTATGTGGGACCTTATCGAAGGCCTTTTGGAAGTCCAGGTACACCACATCTACTGGCTCTCCCCCATCTATTCTACCAGTTACTCCCTCAAAAAATTCCAATAGATTAGTCAAGCACGATTTACCCTTTGTAAATCCATGTTGACTCTGTCCTATCCTGTCCCCATTTGCTAAGTGCTCCGCTATTTCATCCTTAATGATGGACTCCAGCATTTTGCCCACAACTGATGTAAGGCTTACAGGTCTGTAATTACCTGCTTTTTCCCTACCCCCCTTTTTGAATAGTGGGGTAACGTTAGCTACCCTCCAATCCATCGGCACTGTTCCCGAGTCTAATGAATTCTGAAAAATCATCCTTAGTGCATCCGCTATCTCTAGGGCCACCTCCTTCAGTACCCTAGGATGCATGTTATCAGGCCCTGGGGATTTGTCCACCTTCAATCCCTTTAGCTTCCTTAACACCATATCCTTAGAGATATTGATTTGCGTCAGTTCCTCCTTTGCCAATGTCCCTATTTTTCCCGATATCCCAGGGAGGTTTTTTGTGTCTTCCTTCGTAAAGACTGACCCAAAGTATGCATTTAGTTGATCTGCCATTTCCTTATTTCCCATTATATATTCCCCCGTATCTGACTGCAATGGACCAACTTTGGTTTTCACCAGTCTTTTCCTTTTGATATATTTATAAAAGCTTTTGGAGTTAGTTTTTATATTTTCCGCCAGCTTGTTTTCGTAAGCTATTTTGCCCCTCTTGATCATGCCCTTTGCCCTCCTTTGCTCTATCTTAAACTGTTCCCAATCTTCCGCTCTGGCGCTTTTTTTGGCTATTTTATACGCCCTATCTTTGGATTTTATGCTGTCTCTAATTTCCCCTGTTATCCACGGTTGAGTCACCTTTTTAGATTTCCTTTTATGCCAGATTGGTATAAACAATTTTTGCAATTTTGTCATTCTATCTTTAAATGTTTGCCATTGTTTATCTACCTCCAGTCCTCCCAGGAATGTTGTCCAATCAGACCTACTCAGTTCCCGTCTCATGGCATCATAATTCCCCTTGTTTAAATTCAGGACCTTAGTCTCTGAGTCAATTTCTTCGCTCTCCATTTCGAGTGAGAAATCGATCATGTTATGATCGCTCTGACCCAAGGGTCCCCGTACAACAAGATTACTGATTAGTCCCTTCTCATTGCACTCTGACAAGGGGCTGGGAACGGTGGTGGGGTCTGGAGCCAATTGGACCTCGTGGAACCAGACTCCACCCCTAAACCTCTCTCCCTCCCTCAAAGTTATTATGGGTCTAAAATTGTGGTTGCCAGTTTAACTCCGAAAAGAATAGGCACCTACCTGATGGCAGCCCTCCTGCTTAATGTTGTGCTCTGACGATGCGAGTAGGAGAGTAGCACAATGGCCCACGGATCCCATGGACAGAGCCTGTGCGGAGGCGTACCTGGGATCACCTGGGCCTGGTCCTCCAATCGGAACACTGATTTTCTTTCATTCATTTAAATTACTACAATACTGCGCACTGTGCAGTAAGTTATCAAATATAAACTGTCATAAATCGAAACTTCTACAAGGAAGTACTACTGAACGGCCTGCTGAGGGCACCGCCTGTGGTGTATGAATACTCGGGCGTGGGCCCAGTTTGGCCAGAGACAGTCTGGAAACAGGAAGCTAGTGGCTATTAACTAGACCTCCATGTTTTGTTACAAGTCGATTAAGCCTTCCTTTATGTAGTACCAAGTGCGTAGTGAGTCGTTATTACGTTAATTTAATCGACTTGTTATCGTCTCCACGCCTTGGGTGATTTGAAAGAACCAGATGCAACTCGAACCGCAGAAAGGAACCTGGGGAAGAAACTGATCCATCATGGAAAAACTCCTTAGACCCGCTCGTCTTGACCTGGACATGAATGCACCTGCGGCAGCGAAGGTATGGAAGCATTGGTTTCGTACCTTTAGCAACTTTCTTGAAGAATGTTGGGCGGCTGCCTCCAATAAGTTATGAAGGCTAATTAACTATGTAACCCCTCATGTGTATGATTATGTTGAGGACTGTATAGACTACGAAACTTCTATCGAAATTTTACAGAAGCTATTTGTCAAGTCCCCGAATTAAATCTTTGCTCGACACCTACTGGCCACAACTCAGCAGCTGCCTGAGGAATCACTCCATGAATTCCTCCAGAAATTTCGCAGGCTCAGCAAAGATTGTAACCTTAAAGTGGTTACAGCTGACCTAATCCGTGATTCCTTTATCAAAGGGATTGCGTCCCCTTTTATACTTCAGCGCCTGCTGTAAAATAAAACCCTCAATTTACGGGCTGCTTATGACCTGGCATGTTCCCTGGACTTGGCCAAGATGAATGCAGACACTTATCTCCCACCACGTGCACGGGCAGCGGCTATCACCCTTAATACGTCTTCTGATAGGTCTCGGGTGGATGCCCCCACTGATGATGACTCTACTCTAATGGACGACGACCCTACCCCAGAGGCTTTGCTGATGATGAACCCGCCTTCGCAGCATCCTGGCAATCAGGAGAAAGCTTTTCTTTTGTGGAGGTACGTTCCATTACAGAAAAGTTTTCCCAACTCGTAATGCGTTCTGCAATCATTGCAGCAAAAAGGACACTTTTCCAAGGTATGCCAGTCAAGGTCCTCTGCTAACAAGAAAGACCGCTCCTCTAAAGTATACTGGTCGAGAGCTCCTGTTAGCTTCACAGCTGTTAGCTATGGAGCTGCTCCTCCCCCAAGAACCACTGCTAAGGCTACAGCTGCTGAAGGAAAAATTACCCCTCCTCCCATCACAGTTGCTTTTCCCCAAAGATTGTCCCATGCAGCTACGAAGGTTTCAGTAAATGGGCACACTCTATGTGCGCTAATCGACTCCTGCAGCTCTGACAGCGTCATTAGTAAGCGGGCTTTCAGGAGGTTAAAACTGCGCATTAATCCCGCGGACAGGGAGTTTGCAATGGCTCTGATGACTCTGACCACCAATTCTTCTGGCTTCTGTCTTGTCAATCTCATCTTCAATGGTCACACGTGTCCATCCACCTGGCTCGGAGTACTCAAAAACTGATGTCACGATGTGCTTCTGGGACAGGACTTC
The DNA here is from genome assembly GCF_052327205.1 of Somniosus microcephalus. Classification (NCBI taxonomy): domain Eukaryota; kingdom Metazoa; phylum Chordata; class Chondrichthyes; order Squaliformes; family Somniosidae; genus Somniosus; species Somniosus microcephalus. Next base: position 40,827,778 of record NW_028225184.1, on the reverse strand, counting down.
CAGAAGCAGCACAAAAGAGTCACTTTAGAGTTTGGAGGGTCAAAGCCGGAGCTTACAATTTCTAAGGTACCGTTTTTTGAACTCTCGGTGGCCTTACTCAGTGAGCCCTCCCTGTTTGCCAATCTCTCCCCCCACTGTAAACTCATAGCCATGAAATCTTGGCGCTTTAGCCAAGACAACCGAGCATTTATCGATGCAGAAACCTCTCGCCTTTTAGCTGACGGTATTATCGAGCCATGTTCATCCTTCGGTGGGCTCAAGTCGTCATTGTGAAAAACCCTTTAAAACAACATAAGAAACGTCTTTGTATTGATTATTCACAGATTATTAATCAATATACCGATCTGGATGCCTACCCGTTACCACGCATATATGATATGGTCAACAACCTTGCTAAATACAACGTATTTTCAACTTTCGATTTAAAGATCACATACCATCAGGTACCGCTGAAAGACTCTGACAAAAAGAATACGGCCTTTGAGGCCAATGGTCAGCTTTATCAATTTAGTCACCTTCCATTCGGGGTCACCAATGGGGTGGCCATCTTCCAACGGGCAATGGATGGCCTAGTCCGGCAAGAGAACTTGACAGATACCTTTCCGTATTTAGACAATATCACTATTGCCGGCCAAGATCAAAAGGAGCATGACGCCAATCTTCGGAGATTTGTTGACATTCTCCGTCGTCATCACTTAACGTTAAACGAATCTAAATCGGTGAAATCGTTGCCATCAGTGAACATTCTCGGCTACTGGGTGGGCAACGGTGTTATTAAACCGGACCCAGAGTGACTTCATCCACTTCAGGAGCTTCCTCCCCCTACGAATCTCGGCACTCTTCGTCGGGCACTTGGCATGTTTGCTTATTATGCAAAGTGGGTAGCTCACTTCTCTGATAAAATACAGCCCCTGCTTCATGCAAAGCCTTTTCCATTAGAAGCAACGGCTATTTCTGCCTTCAACCTCCTCAAACGACAGCTGGAGAAAGCCACGCCTCACTCCATTGATGATAACCTTCCTTTTGTGGTCGAATGCGATGCATCGGAGGTGGCGATTGTGGCTACCTTGAATCAAGGTGGTCGGCCCATGGCATTCCTATCCAGAATCTTACAGGGTAGCGAGCTCCATTACCCCGCCCCCCCCCCCCCGTCGAGAAAGAGCCTACAGCCATCATCGAGGCTGTATGCCAATGGAGCCATTTTCTTGCTCGGCGTCATTTCACGCTCGTAACTGACCAGCGCTCCGTGGCCTTCAGGTTGGATAATGGGAAGTGCATAAAATCAAAAATAATAAAATTCAACTCTGGAGGATGGAGCTGGCTGCCTTTGGATATACTATCTGTTACCGACCCGGCAAACAGAATGTTGCCCCAGATAACTTCACACGGGCTTTTTGCTCTTCAATATCAACGTCGACTCTGGCGGATCTGCATATGGACTTATGCTATCTTGGCATTACCCGTATGTTGCAATTTGTGTGCTCCAAAAATCTACCATTGTCAACAGAAGACGTAAAGAATACATGCTCCTCCTGTAGGATTTGTGCAGAATTGAAACCACAATTCTTCTGCCCATCAGATGATTTGCTCATACATGCAATGCAGCCTATGCAAAGGCTCAGCATAGATTTTAAGGGGCCATTGCCTTCGTCGACGCGGAATACCTACCTACTTACGATGGTAGACGAGCATTCACACTTTCCCTTTGCCTTCCCTGTCCTAATTTGCTTACCTCTACAGTAATTAAACACCTCGATCAGGTATTTTCCCTTTGTGGGAGGGCCAATATTATCCAAACCGATCGTGGTCCATCCTTTATGTCGAGTGAACTTAAAACTAACATAAATTCCTAATCTCTTTGAAGTCAAGGCCAGCGCAGCTCCGTACACGCTAAAAACCTGTTAAGGGACAACAGATACTCGGGGTAGGAGAGTTGGCAACTTCATGATCGAGTCCATGGATGGGAAACTACAGCTTCCCCTCCCCACCTTAATTGAATGTGACATGATGCCAGATGATAGGACGGAAATTCCGTCCCCAGAGGTCGCACGCCATCAGCCCCACCTACAGCCAGTTGCCAACAAGATTCCAGCTGTGGACCCGGACGCTCCAATACTGCTCTTGGGAAGAGACATCTTGAAGGTGCACAAGGTCCGTGATTAAATCAACGGGCCCCACAATGCTCCATTTGCACAGTGGCTTGACCTGGAATGGGTCCTCGTGGGTGGAGTTTGCCTGGGAATAGTCCACAAGCCAACAGATGTCAACGTCTATAAAGCAAACGTTTTGCACAACGGTCGCTCATCCTTTCTCAGCTCATGCCCAAGCAGGGTCCAGGTAAAGGAAGACTACGATGGCATGTTGCAGCATCATATGTCAACCTCCTCTGCCTTTGAGGAAGAGGCAGGCCTCACTGTGAGCATAGACAGCTTAGGATGCTCAGTCTTTGAAAGGTTCAACGATGATGACAAACCAGCACTACCAATGGATGACAAAGCTTTCCTAACCATCATGGATGAGGGGGTTTAACCAGGGCGATGGAAACAGCTGGGTGGCACCCTTACCATTTTGCTCTCCTAGATGCTGTCTTCCGAGCAACAGGGATTTAGCTATGAAGTGCCTCTGCTCAATCAGGAGAACACTGGAACAATGGAGTCTGGGGCTCTCCTGGAACCTGGAAACAGACAGCTTCACATTCCTGGTGTCCCGTGAAGAAAGGCCATTCACACGCAGAGGTGTCCTGTCCACAGTCAACAGATTGTACGACCCGCAGGGGTTCGTAGCTCTTACAACAATGCAAGGAAAAGCATTAGTATGGGGGCTCTCATCTGATTAGTGTGAGTGGGATGCTCCACTCCTCCCAGAAAAAGAAGCAAAATGGAACCTATGGAAGGAGTCCTTGAATGCTCTCGAAGACCTGCAAAAGAAAGGATGCACGTGGGTGTTTAACCCCCCCCCCCCATTTATCCCACATGGGTGGTTCATGGGAGAGGCTCATCAGTGTTGCCAGGCATATTCTGGATGCAATGCTGCTTCGGACATGACCCAATCGTCTCACACATGACGTCTTGAGCACTCTCATGGCTGAAGTCATGGCAATCATGAATGCAAGAATCCTGGTGCCGTTGCCCACCAACCCAGACATGCCTGCAGTCCTCACCCCAGCGATGCTCCTGACTCAAAAGGTGAGTGCTATTTCAGCACCCTCTGGAAACTTCGACATGGCTGAGCTGCACGGGAAGCAGTGGAAGCAAGACCAGTGTCTTGCAGACACTTTTTGGAAGAGATGGAGATGAGAGTACTTGTCCACCCTACAGAGCCATAGGAGATGGACACAAGACAAGCCAAATTTCAAAGTGGGAGATGTTGTCCTGCTGAAAGACAGCCAAGCACAAAGAAATGAATGGCCAGTGGGACTGGTTGTCAAAACTCTGCTGAGCAGGGATAAGAGGGTCCACAAGGTGGAGGTGAAGATTGTCAAGGAGGGTACTGTAAAAGTGTTTCTGAGGCCAGTCTCCGAGATCATAGTTCTCCTTTCTGAAGAAACCTAGAGAAAGGATTCTGAGTATGTGTGCAGACAAAGGACGTTTTATTTAGATTTTATTTTCTATCTGTAGTGGTACAATGGAATAGTACCAAGCGGGGAGTGTGCTGCCTTCCATTAGGAATTTATGTTAGTTTTCAAGCTAATTCAGGGGATTGAGTAATTTGGATCGATTTCCATTGTGTGCCGCCAACTAGTGGATATTTGGTACCTAGCAAGTGCAGTAAAGCGCAGTAAAGTGCAGTAAAGTGCGGTAAAGTGAACTACTGTATAGCACAGGACCTGCAACTCGACACATGGTCTGGCAGTTATTGTCTTGTTACGCTCCAGCCTTGGACACTATTTGTCTGTAAGGACTTGAGAATGTTATAGATGATTAGTGTACACTATATTTTGCAGAAAATGTTTAATTTGTTACCTTTCTCTGTAAGCAAACCTGCATAGCCAGTCGTGAAGTGCTCGCTCTCTGCGTCTAGCTGGTTAAACTGTAGCTGTACTTTGATGCACTATGTACAGGGCTAAATTAAAGTGAATGTAAGAGAATGCCTTTCAGTTTGCTAAATGCCTATTCACAGTAAGCTGTGTTTCCACGTGTTTTGCTAAGTTACATGCCAAATGTACTGTGTTGCTCACGCTTGCCTAAATTTGTGTATGCGTATCAGTTATGTGCATGTATACTAATGTGTGCTTCCATTTCTGTATTGTATTTCAGTTTCAAGTTAAGAATCTTTCAGTAAAGTTTACAAGAAAAGTCAAGCCTTGTGATTTTTATGGGAAGATATCAAGTTGTTAGCTATCTGTCTAGCTCTGCATAGGAACGCGCTACGATGGCAGAAAACTGATATTCCGTTGCAATGTACTATTGCCTTGCAAATGAATTATCTTGCAGAGTGATATTCCATTGAAATGTGCTATTGCATTGCAAATTACTATTACACTGCAAAGTGGTATTCCACTGCAATGTTATATTGCATTGCAAATGGTGATTATGTTGCAGTGATATTCAATTGCAATGTGCAATTGCATTGCAAATGACTGCTACAATGCCATGTGAGGTTCAAATGCAAAATCCTATTGCATTGCAAATGACAATCAGAAGTCAAAGAGATATTACATTTTAATTTTCTGCTACATTGCAAATGACTATTATATTGCAAACTGATATTCCATTGCAATGTACCATTTCCTTGCAATGACTATGATATTGCAAAGTTAAATTTCATTGCAATGTTTGATTGAATTTCAAATGATGATTATATTGCAAAGTGATATTCCATTGCAATGATCTATTGCAGTGCAAATGACAAGTATATTGCAGTGATAATCAATTACAATATTTGGTTGCATTGCAAATGAATACAATGTTGCAAAAGGATATTCCACTGCAACTTCCTATTGCATTGCAAATTAATATAATATTGCAAGTTATATTTCCATTGCAATGTTCTGTTGCATTTCAAATGACAATTATATTGTAAAGTGATACTCAATTGCAATGTGCTATTGCATTGCAAATTACTATTATTTTGCAACACGCTATTCCATTGCAATATTCTACGGCATTGCAAATGATGATCATATTGCAAAGTGATATTATATTGCAATGTGATATTGTTTAGCAAATGTCTGTTACATTGCAAGTTAATAGTTCATTACAATGTCATGTTTCATTGCAAATCCCTATAATATTGCAAGCTGTTATTACATTGCAAAGTGCTATTCCATTGCAAATGACGATTATATTGCAACGTGATAATCCTTTGCAATGTTATACTGCATTGCAAATGACGATCATATCCCAAAGTGATATTCCATTGCAATATTCTATTGCATTGCAAATCATGATATTATTAAAAACGATATTCCATTTCAATATTCTAATGCATTGCAAATGATGATTAGAATGTAAACTGATATTCCAGTGCAATTTTCCACTGCATTGCAATTGCTATTATATTACAAAGTAATATTCCGTTGTAATGTTCCATTGCATTGCCATGACTATTTTATTGCAAAGTGATATTTCATTACAAATTTATATTGCATTGCAAATTACGGTTATATTGCAAAGTGATACACCATTGAAATATTATATTGCATTGGAAATGTCAGTTATATTGCAAAGTGATATTATGTTGCAATGTGCTATTGCATTGCAAATGACGATCATATTGCAAAGTGATATTCCATTGCAATGAGCTATTGCATTGCAAATTACTATTATATTGCAAAGTGACATTCCATTGTAATGTGCAATTGCATTGCAAATGACTGCTACAACGCAAAATGAGGTTCAATTGCAAAGTCCCATAACATTGCAATGACGATCAGAAGGCAAAGCCTAAGAACATAAGAACATAAGAAATAGCAGCAGGAGTAGGCCAATCGGCCCCTCGAGCCTATTCTGCCATTCAATAAGATCATGGATGATCTGATTCTAACTGCCAATCTACTATCACAGAACCATCTCCTGAATCTAACAGAATTAGACACACGAAATAGGAGCAGGATGAGGCTACATGGCCCCTGGGCCCACTCCGCTACCAACAGGGCCATGACCGATCCGAACCTAGACTCATGTCCAAATTGCTGCTCGCTCCCCGTAACCCTTAATTCCCTTTGCTTCTAGGAAACTGTCTATTTCTGTTTTAAATTTATGTAATGATGTAGCTTCTACAGCTTTTTGGGGCAGCATATTCCATGGACCTACCACCCTCTGAGTGAAGCAGTTCCTCCTCATCTCAGTTTTGAAAGAGCAGCCCCTTATTCTAAGATTATGCCCCCTAGTTCTATTTTCACCCATCATCAGAACATCCTCCCCGCATCCATCAGATCCAACCACTTCAAAATCTTATTTTCAATAAGACCGCCTCTCATTCTTCTGAACTCCAATTAGTAGATTCTCAATCTACTCAACCTCTCCTCATATGTCCATCCCCTCATCCCCGGGATTAACCGAGTGAAACTTCTTTGTACTGACTCGATAGCAGGTATATCTTTTCTTAAGTATGGACACCAAAACTGTATGCAGTATTCCAGGTGCGGTCTCACCAATACCTTGTACAACTGAAGCAATACCTCCCTATTTTTATATTCTATCACCCTAGCAATGAAAGCCAACATTCCATTGACCTTCTTAATCATTTGCTGCACCTGAATACTAACCTTTTGAGTTTCGTGCACCAGGACCCCCAGATCTCTTTGTACTTCAGTACTTTCCAGTTTCTTGCCATTAAGGTAATAACTTGCTCTATGATTTTTCCTGCCAAAGTGCATAAGCTCACACTTTCCAGTATTTTATTCCATCTGCCAAATCTCTGCCCACTTACTTATCCTGTCCATGTCCCCTTGCAGGTTTTTTATGTCCTCCTCACTCACTACTTTTCCTCCCATCTTAGTATCATCTGCAAACTTTGATATGTTACACTCGGTCCCCTCCTCCAAATCATTAATATAGATTGTAAAGAGTTGGGGACCCAGCACTGACCCCTGCAGAACACCACTAGTTACTGATTGCCAGTCTGAGAATGAACCATTTATCCCAACTCTCTGCCTTCTGTTAGATAGCCAATCCTCTATCCATGCCAGGATATTACTCCCAATCCTGTGATTTTTTATCTTAAGCAATAATCTTTTGTGTGGCACCTTGGCAAATGCCTTTTGGAAGTCTAAATACACTACGTCCACTGGTTCCCCTTTATCCATCCTATATGTTACTTCCTCAAAGAACTGCAGTAAATTTGTCAAACATTACTTCCCCTTCATAAAAACATGCTGACTTTGTCCTATTAAATTGTGATTATCCAAATGTCCTGTTACTGTCTCCTTAATAATGGACTCCAAAATGTTACCTACCACAGATGTTAGGCTAACCGGTCTATAGTTTCCAGCCTTCTGTCTACAGCCCTTTTTAAATAAGGGTGTTACATTAACAGTTTTCCAGTCTGCCGGGACCTTTGCTGAGTCCAGGAAGTTTTGGAAAGTTATTATCAATGCATCAACAATCCGTACCGCCACTTCCCTCAAGACCCTAGGATGTAAGCCATCAGGTCCAGGTGATTTATCCGCCTTGAGACCCATTATTTTACTGAGTATCACTTCCTTAGTAATTTTGATCGTGTTTAGCTCCTCCCCCTCTATAGCCCCCTGTTTGTCCAGTGTTGGGTTATTCTTAGTGTCCTCTACTGAAAAGACTGATATAAAATATTCATTCAGTATTTTTGCCATCTCCATATTTCCCACCATTAATTTCCCGGTCTAATCCTCTAAGGGACCAACATTTACTTTAGCCACCCTTTTTCTTTTTATATAAATATAAATAATGTTAATATCTGTTTTTTGCTAATTTACTTTCATAATCTATATTCTCTTTCTTAATCAATCTTTTTGTTGTCTTTTGCTGTCTTTTAAAGTTTTCCCAATCCTCTATCCTCTCACTAGATTTGGCTACCTTATATGCCCTTGTTTTTAGTCGAATACTATCCTTAATTTCTTTACTTAGCCACGGATGGCTGTCTTTTATTTTACACCCTTACCTTCTCAGTGGAATATATATTTTTTGGAAGTTGTTAAATGAATCCTTAAATGTACACCACTGATCATGTATCATCTTACCCTTTATCCTATTTTTCCAATCCACTCTACTAAATTACGCTCTCATACCTTCATAGTCTCCTTTATTCAATCTTAGCATGCTTGTTTGAGATCCAACCTTCTCACCCTTTTATTGAATATGGAATTCAACCATGTTATAGTCAGTCATTCCAAGGGGATCCTTTACTAGGACATTTATAATTAATCCTGTCTCATTACATAGGACCAGATCTAAGGTTGCTTGCACCCTGGTCGGTTCAGTTACGTACCGCTCAAGAAACCAATCCCTAATACACTCAATGAACTCATCCTCAAGGCAGCCCTGCCCAATTTGATTTTTCCAATAAATATGACAGTTAAAGTCCCCCATAATTATAGATGTTCCCTTATTACAAGCCTCAACTATTTCCTGATTGATACTCTGTCCAACTGAGTTGGAACTGTTCGGAGGCCTATAGACTACGCCCACTAGTGTTTTTTTTCCTCTTATTATTCCTTATCTCCACCCAAGCTGTTTCATTACCCTGATCTTTTGAACCAATATCATTTATCTGTATTACAGTGATTCCTTCCTTCATTAACATAGCCACCCCACCTCCCCTTCTTTCCTGCCTGTCCTTCCTGATCATTAAATAACCTGGTATGTTTAATTCCCAGGCATTGTCACCCTGCAGCCATGTTTCTGTAATGGCCACAAGATCATACACATATGCAGTTATTTGTGCCATTAAGTCATCTATTTTGTTACGAATGATACGTGCATTCAGATAGAGAACTTTCAAATATGTTTTGTGACACTTAGTTCCTGCTTTTCCCCTATTTATTACATTACCTTTTACTCCATACCTTCTGCCCCTTCCTGACATGCTCTGGTTTTTAATTTCCCCACTGCTACCTAAGTCTATGACCTTCTCTGTTGTCATTTTTATTATTTGCTCTCTAGGAACCTCCCCTCCCCACTAGTTAGTTTAAAGCCCTCTCTACAGCGATATTCCATTGTAATTTTCTATTAGATTGCAAATTGCTATTATAATGCAAAGTTACATTTCATTGCAATGTTTCATTGCATTGCAAATGACTTTTATATTGCAAAGTGATATTCCATTGCAATGTTTATTGCATTACAAATGCCAGTTATATTGCAGTGACAATCCATTACAATGTTCTATTGCATTGCAAATGACGATCATATTACAAAGCGATATTCCATTGCTAATTTCTATTGCATTGCAAATGTCGAATGTATTGCAAAGTGATACTCCATTGCAATGTTCTATTGCCTTGCAAATGAATTATATTGCAGAGTGATATTCCATTGAAATGTGCTATTGCATTGCAAATTACTAATATAAAGTGGTATTCCACTGCAATGTTATATTGCATTGCAAATGGCGATTATGTTGCAGTGATATTCAATTGCAATGTGCAATTGCCTTGCAAATGACTGCTACAATGCAAAGTGAGGTGCAATTGCAATGACCTATTGCATATAAAATAACGATCAGAAGGCAAAACGATAAACATAGAAACATAGAAGCATAGAAGAAAGGAGCAGGAGTAGGCCATTCGGCCCCTCGAGCCTACTCTGCCATTCAATGCAATCATGGCTGATCATCCAAAATCAGTACCCTGTGACTTAATAAAGACTCACTACGCACTTGGTTGTACATAAAGCAAGGCTTTAATCGGCTTGTAACAAAACATAGAGGTCTAGTTAGTAGCCACTAGCTTCCTGTTTCTAGACTGTCTCTGACCAAGCTGGGCCCACGCCCTGGTATTTATACTCCTCAGGCGGCGCCCTCAGCTAGCCGTTCAGTAGTACTTCCTTGTGGAAGTTTCAATTTATGAAATTCTTCCTCCCTAAAAGGTTTGGAAGTCCAGTCTTCCTTTAATGGACTGGGCAGACCATAAATAGCCGTAGTCATTTAGCTTTCTGCTTGTGACCGGAGGGCACATCCCCGCAGACAGTGTCCTGGTCCCTGGGTCGCTTGGCCCGTACTGGTAAGTCGGTAGAGTCCACGTTGTCTTGATCATCCTGTGGAGTCCTGGGAATATCATGACTCTGGGTGCGGGTCCTCACAGGTGCGGAGCTGGCCTCATCCTGAGTCGTAGCTGGAGATTGTCTGGCGTCCTGATTTCGGGTGGCCATCCTATGGTGAGCGTTCGGCTCCCTGAGTTGATCCGGTAGTACTGCCGCCGGATCCCTCGAGGTCCCAGGTAGGGTGTCATCTTCATAGGGGTGTGGAGTGTTGACATCATCGTCATGGGACCTTACATCATACGGGCCTGTGTGACCGGTTGGGCAGGGAGCCAGATCGCTGAGCGAGACAATGGACTCCCGGCCATCGGGGTAGTGCACGTGCGCATACGTGGGGTTTACCTCCGTTAACTCCACCTCGTCAACGAGAGGGTCGTTCTTGGCTGACCGGACAAACCTCCGGAGTAGCATAGGTCCTGGAGCCACCAACCATGATGGTAGAGATGTCCCATGCGTAGAGTGACGCCGGAAGTTGAAGATTTGCTCATGAGGGGTGACATTCGTGGATGTGGAGAGAAGTGACCTGATAGAGTGTAACACGTGGGGGAGCACAGTTTCCCACTGCTGGTCTGGTAGGTTGCATGAGCTCAGCGCCAGATGGACAGCGTTCCAGATGGAGGCATTGTATCATTCAACCTGTCCATTGTCGACTGGGTGATATGGTGTCCTCTTACTCGAGGTGATTCCCCGTTGGGAGAGATAACTTTTAAGTTCACTCGACATAAAGGATGGACCACGATCGGTTTGGATAAAATTGGCCCTCCCACAAAGGGAAAAGACCTGATCGAGGTGTTTAATTACTGTAGAGGTAAGCAAATTAGGACAGGGAAGGCAAAGGGAAAGTGTGAATGCTCGTCTACCATCGTAAATGGGTAGGTATTCCGCGTCGAAGAAGGCAATGGCCCTTTAAAGTCTATGCTGAGCCTTTGCATAGGCCGAATTGCATGTATGAGCAAATCATCTGATGCGCAGAAGAATTGTGGTTTCAATTCTGCACAAATCCTACAGGAGGAGCATGTATTCATTACGTCTTCCGTTGACAATGGTAGATTTTTGGAGCACACAAATTGCAACATACGGGTAATGCCAAGATAGCATAAGTCCATATGCAGATCCGCCAGAGTCGACGTTGATATTGAAGAGCAAAAAGCCCGTGTGAAGTTATCTGGGGCAACATTCTGTTTGCCGGGTCGGTAACGGATAGTATATCCAAAGGCAGCCAGCTCCATCCTCCAGAGTTGAATTTTATTATTTTTGATTTTATGCACTTCCCATTATCCAACCTGAAGGCCACGGAGCGCTGGTCAGTTACGAGCGTGAAATGACGCCGAGCAAGAAAATGGCTCCATTGGCATACAGCCTCGATGATGGCTGTAGGCTCTTTCTCGACGGGGGGGGGGGGCGGGGTAATGGAGCTCGCTACCCTGTAAGATTCTGGATAGGAATGCCATGGGCCGACCACCTTGATTCAAGGTAGCCACAATCGCCACCTCCGATGCATCGCATTCGACCACAAAAGGAAGGTTATCATCAATGGAGTGAGGCGTGGCTTTCTCCAGCTGTCGTTTGAGGAGGTTGAAGGCAGAAATAGCCGTTGCTTCTAATGGAAAAGGCTTTGCATGAAGCAGGGGCTGTATTTTATCAGAGAAGTGAGCTACCCACTTTGCATAATAAGCAAACATGCCAAGTGCCCGACGAAGAGTGCCGAGATTCGTAGGGGGAGGAAGCTCCTGAAGTGGATGAAGTCACTCTGGGTCCGGTTTAATAACACCGTTGCCCACCCAGTAGCCGAGAATGTTCACTGATGGCAACGATTTCACCGATTTAGATTCGTTTAACGTTAAGTGATGACGACGGAGAATGTCAACAAATCTCCGAAGATTGGCGTCATGCTCCTTTTGATCTTGGCCGGCAATAGTGATATTGTCTAAATACGGAAAGGTATCTGTCAAGTTCTCTTGCCGGACTAGGCCATCCATTGCCCGTTGGAAGATGGCCACCCCATTGGTGACCCCGAATGGAAGGTGACTAAATTGATAAAGCTGACCATTGGCCTCAAAGGCCGTATTCTTTTTGTCAGAGTCTTTCAGCGGTACCTGATGGTATGTGATCTTTAAATCGAAAGTTGAAAATACGTTGTATTTAGCAAGGTTGTTGACCATATCATATATGCGTGGTAACGGGTAGGCATCCAGATCGGTATATTGATTAATAATCTGTGAATAATCAATACAAAGACGTTTCTTATGTTGTTTTAAAGGGTTTTTCACAATGACGACTTGAGCCCACCGAAGGATGAACATGGCTCGATAATACCGTCAGCTAAAAGGCGAGAGGTTTCTGCATCGATAAATGCTCGGTTGTCTTGGCTAAAGCGCCAAGATTTCATGGCTATGAGTTTACAGTGGGGGGAGAGATTGGCAAACAGGGAGGGCTCACTGAGTAAGGCCACCGAGAGTTCAAAAAACGGTACCTTAGAAATTGTAAGCTCCGGCTTTGACCCTCCAAACTCTAAAGTGACTCTTTTGTGCTGCTTCTGGAAGTCCTGTCCCAGAAGCACATCGTGACATCAGTTTTTGAGTACTCCGAGCCAGGTGGATGGACACGTGTGACCATTGAAGATGAGATTGACAAGACAGAAGCCAGAAGAATTGGTGGTCAGAGTCATCAGAGCCATTGCAAACTCCCTGTCCGCGGGATTAATGCGCAGTTTTAACCTCCTGAAAGCCCGCTTACTAATGACGCTGTCAGAGCTGCAGGAGTCGATTAGCGCACATAGAGTGTGCCCATTTACTGAAACCTTCGTAGCTGCATGGGACAATCTTTGGGGAAAAGCAACTGTGATGGGAGGAGGGGTAATTTTTCCTTCAGCAGCTGTAGCCTTAGCAGTGGTTCTTGGGGGAGGAGCAGCTCCATAGCTAACAGCTGTGAAGCTAACAGGAGCTCTCGACCAGTATACTTTAGAGGAGCGGTCTTTCTTGTTAGCAGAGGACCTTGACTGGCATACCTTGGAAAAGTGTCCTTTTTGCTGCAATGATTGCAGAACGCATTACGAGTTGGGAAAACTTTTCTGTAATGGAACGTACCTCCACAAAAGAAAAGCTTTCTCCTGATTGCCAGGATGCTGCGAAGGCGGGTTCATCATCAGCAAAGCCTCTGGGGTAGGGTCGTCGTCCATTAGAGTAGAGTCATCATCAGTGGGGGCATCCACCCGAGACCTATCAGAAGACGTATTAAGGGTGATAGCCGCTGCCCGTGCACGTGGTGGGAGATAAGTGTCTGCATTCATCTTGGCCAAGTCCAGGGAACATGCCAGGTCATAAGCAGCCCGTAAATTGAGGGTTTTATTTTACAGCAGGCGCTGAAGTATAAAAGGGGACGCAATCCCTTTGATAAAGGAATCACGGATTAGGTCAGCTGTAACCACTTTAAGGTTACAATCTTTGCTGAGCCTGCGAAATTTCTGGAGGAATTCATGGAGTGATTCCTCAGGCAGCTGCTGAGTTGTGGCCAGTAGGTGTCGAGCAAAGATTTAATTCGGGGACTTGACAAATAGCTTCTGTAAAATTTCGATAGAAGTTTCGTAGTCTATACAGTCCTCAACATAATCATACACATGAGGGGTTACATAGTTAATTAGCCTTCATAACTTATTGGAGGCAGCCGCCCAACATTCTTCAAGAAAGTTGCTAAAGGTACGAAACCAATGCTTCCATACCTTCGCTGCCGCAGGTGCATTCATGTCCAGGTCAAGACGAGCGGGTCTAAGGAGTTTTTCCATGATGGATCAGTTTCTTCCCCAGGTTCCTTTCTGCGGTTCGAGTTGCATCTGGTTCTTTCAAATCACCCAAGGCGTGGAGACGATAACAAGTCGATTAAATTAACGTAATAACGACTCACTACGCACTTGGTACTACATAAAGGAAGGCTTAATCGACTTGTAACAAAACATGGAGGTCTAGTTAATAGCCACTAGCTTCCTGTTTCCAGACTGTCTCTGGCCAAACTGGGCCCACGCCCGAGTATTCATACACCACAGGCGGTGCCCTCAGCAGGCCGTTCAGTAGTACTTCCTTGTAGAAGTTTCGATTTATGACAGTTTATATTTGATAACTTACTGCACAGTGCGCAGTATTGTAGTAATTTAAATGAATGAAAGAAAATCAGTGTTCCGATTGGAGGACCAGGCCCAGGTGATCCCAGGTACGCCTCCGCACAGGCTCTGTCCATGGGATCCGTGGGCCATTGTGCTACTCTCCTACTCGCATCGTCAGAGCACAACATTAAGCAGGAGGGCTGCCATCAGGTAGGTGCCTATTCTTTTCGGAGTTAAACTGGCAACCACAATTTTAGACCCATAATAACTTTGAGGGAGGGAGAGAGGTTTAGGGGTGGAGTCTGGTTCCACGAGGTCCAATTGGCTCCAGACCCCACCACCGTTCCCAGCCCCTTGTCAGAGTGCAATGAGAAGGGACTAATCAGTAATCTTGTTGTACGGGGACCCTTGGGTCAGAGCGATCATAACATGATCGATTTCTCACTCGAAATGGAGAGCGAAGAAATTGACTCAGAGACTAAGGTCCTGAATTTAAACAAGGGGAATTATGATGCCATGAGACGGGAACTGAGTAGGTCTGATTGGACAACATTCCTGGGAGGACTGGAGGTAGATAAACAATGGCAAACATTTAAAGATAGAATGACAAAATTGCAAAAATTGTTTATACCAATCTGGCATAAAAGGAAATCTAAAAAGGTGACTCAACCGTGGATAACAGGGGAAATTAGAGACAGCATAAAATCCAAAGATAGGGCGTATAAAATAGCCAAAAAAAGCGCCAGAGCGGAAGATTGGGAACAGTTTAAGATAGAGCAAAGGAGGGCAAAGGGCATGATCAAGAGGGGCAAAATAGCTTACGAAAACAAGCTGGCGGAAAATATAAAAACTAACTCCAAAAGCTTTTATAAATATATCAAAAGGAAAAGACTGGTGAAAACCAAAGTTGGTCCATTGCAGTCAGATACGGGGGAATATATAATGGGAAATAAGGAAATGGCAGATCAACTAAATGCATACTTTGGGTCAGTCTTTACGAAGGAAGACACAAAAAACCTCCCTGGGATATCGGGAAAAATAGGGACATTGGCAAAGGAGGAACTGACGCAAATCAATATCTCTAAGGATATGGTGTTAAGGAAGCTAAAGGGATTGAAGGTGGACAAATCCCCAGGGCCTGATAACATGCATCCTAGGGTACTGAAGGAGGTGGCCCTAGAGATAGCGGATGCACTAAGGATGATTTTTCAGAATTCATTAGACTCGGGAACAGTGCCGATGGATTGGAGGGTAGCTAACGTTACCCCACTATTCAAAAAGGGGGGTAGGGAAAAAGCAGGTAATTACAGACCTGTAAGCCTTACATCAGTTGTGGGCAAAATGCTGGAGTCCATCATTAAGGATGAAATAGCGGAGCACTTAGCAAATGGGGACAGGATAGGACAGAGTCAACATGGATTTACAAAGGGTAAATCGTGCTTGACTAATCTATTGGAATTTTTTGAGGGAGTAACTGGTAGAATAGATGGGGGAGAGCCAGTAGATGTGGTGTACCTGGACTTCCAAAAGGCCTTCGATAAGGTCCCACATAAAAGATTAGCATGGAAAATTGAGGCTCATGGGATAAAGGGGAAAGTATTGGCGTGGATAGGGAACTGGCTGTCAGATAGAAAACAGAGAGTTGGAATAAACGGCTCATTTTCTGAATGGCAGGCAGTAACAAGTGGGGTACCACAGGGATCTGTCCTGGGCCCCCAGCTGTTCACAATTTACATTAATGACCTGGATCAGGGAGTCGGATGCAGCATTTCCAAATTTGCAGACGACACTAAACTAGGAGGGGGGGTGGGCTCAGAGGAAGAGACCAGGAAGCTCCAGAGCGATTTGGACAGACTGGGCAATTGGGCGGATAAATGGCAGATGCACTATAATGTGGACAAGTGCGAAGTTATCCACCTTGGGTGCAGGAACGGGAGGGCAAATTATTATTTAAATGGCAATAGATTGGGAGAGGGGGAAGTACAGAGAGACCTGGGTGTTCTTGTACACCAGTCACTGAAGGCGAGCATGCAGGTGCAACAGGCGGTCAAGAAGGCAAACGGTATGCTGGCCTTCATAGCAAAAGGGTTAGAATACAGGAACAGGGATACCTTGCTGCAGCTGTACAGGGCACTGGTGAGACCACACCTCGAGTACTGTGTACAGTTTTGGTCGCCTCATCTGAGGAAGGATGTTCTTGCCATGGAGGGGGTGCAGCGGCGATTCACCAGGCTGATACCAGGAATGGCGGGAATGACCTATGAGGAGAGACTATGTAGTTTAGGGATGTACACACTGGAGTTTAGAAGATTGAGAGGGGACCTCATAGAAGTGTATAAAATTCTGACAGGTCTAGACAGACTGGATGCAGAAGGAATGTTTCCCTTGGCGGGTGAGAACCGAACTAGAGGACATAATTTAAGGATAAGGGCTAAACCATTTAGGACAGAGATGAGGGGGAATTTCTTCACTCAGAGAGTGGTGAACCTGTGGAACTCATTGCCACAGAGGGCAGTGTACGCCAGCGCATTAAATATATTTAAGAGGGAATTAGATATATTTCTACGGGCAAAAGGGGTTAAGGGTTACGGAGAGAAGGCGGGGACGGGATACTGAATTAAAGGATCAGCCATGATCTCATCGAATGGCGGAGCAGGCACGAAGGGCCGAATGGCCTACTCCTGCTCCTATCTTCTATGTATCTATGTATCTATGTATACAGTAATAACGGCACAGAAGGAGGCCATTCGGACCATAGAGGCCGTGCCGGCTCTCTGTAGAGCTATCCAGTCAGTTCCATTCCCCTGATCTATCCCCGTAGCCCTTCAACTTTATTTCTCTGAAGAGCCTATCCTGACTCCCGTTGAAAACATTGAGTGTCTCCGCTTCCACCACGTCCGTCGGCAGCGAATTCCAGGTCAACATCACTCGCTACGAAAAAAATTATTCCTTCAACCCCCCCTGTATCTCTTGCCCAAAATCTTAAAACTTTGTCCCCTCATGCTTGTGACATTAACTAGTGGGAACAGACTTTCCCCGTCCGTTCTATCCTACCCCTCATAATCTTGTACACCGCTATCAAATCACCCCCCAACCTGCTTTGCTCTAATGAAAACTAATCCAGCTTCTCCAACCTTTCCTTGTAGCTAAGATCTCCCCTCCCCGAATCATTCTGGTAACTCTCCGCTGCACCCTCTCAAGGCCCTTCACATCCTTCCTCAAGTGTGGTGACCAGAACTGGATGCAATACTCCAGTCGTGGCCTAAGCAGCGCTTTATAAAGATTCAGCAGAACTTCACTACTTTTGTACGCAATACCTCTATGTATGAAGCTCAGGATCACATATGCTTTGTGAACCAATTTCGCAATATGTCCTGCCACCTTTAGGGACCTATGCACATTAACTCCCAGGTCTCTCTATTCCTGCACACTCTTTAAAACTGTGCCATTATGTGTATATTGCCTCTCCATGTTACTTCTGCCCAAATTCATCCCCTCACACTTCTCTGTATTCATTTCCATTTGCTACTTGTCTGCCCATTCTGCTAGTCTTTATATGTCCTGTTACAGTCGATTCACATCATCATTGTTTGCCTGCATCCAAGTTTGGTGTCATCGGCAAATATAGAAATTGTACTCTCTATTCCAATATCCAGGTCATTTATATATATCAATTAAAGCAATGGCTCCAGCACTGATCGTTGAGGAACGCCAATGTCTACCATCCTCCAGTCTGAAAAACAGCCATTTACCATAAGTCGCTGATTTCTGTCCTTAAGCCAATTCCTTATCCAAGCTGCTACTGACCCACCTATTCCATGAGCCTCAATTTTGTTACACAACCTTCTATCTGGTACTTCGGCAAACGCCTTCCGAAAATCCATATAGAAACATCCATTGCATTTCCTTCATCCACCCTCTCTGATTCTTCATCAAAATAATCAATTAGATTAGTCAAACACTATCTCCCTTTTACAAATCCCTGTTGGCTTTACTTAATTAGCTCAAATTTCACCAAGTGCCCGTTAATTTTTTCCTTGATTATTGTTTCTATAACTTTTCCCACCACTGATGTTAAAATGACAGGCTTGTTGTTAGTAGAATTTTCCTTACACCCCTTCTTGAATAATGGTGTCACATTTGCCACTTTCCAAACCTCAGGAACACCGCCCCCACCCCCTACCCTGTCATCTAGGGAAGAATGGAAAATTATGCCAAGCCCTTCCGCTATCTCCTCCCACCAATTCCCTTAGCAAGCGGGGATGCAAGCCAACTAGACCAGGCAACTTGTCCACTCTGAGCATAACCAGTCTTTTTAGTAAGTCCTGGTGATGTAAGCCCCCAAAGTGTGGACTGAGTGATATACACAGTCGACAACACTGGCTTGTTGTAAGAAAGACAGACCCAATAATTGAAGTAAAAACGGTTTATTCAGGCCTGGGGAGCTATGGCTCTTGCGTCCCAACACAAGGCTCCAACTCCACCGAATCTCTTGAGGTTTACACAGTTATACACATATTCCGAGACCTCCTACTCCAGAGGTCCAATCGATTTAAAAGTCTATACATTAATCACTAATTAGGTGTGCCTAACTTCTACAAGGTAACCAATAACATAAGTTTCACTTTTCACTGTATGGGCCTGTGGCCCCTCTGATTTCTTGGAAATGAGTCATCAGGTCATGTGATTTCTGAGAAACGAGACCCTCTCTCTCTTGACCACTACTGAGTTTCGTTTTTCCAGAAAAGGGTTATGTCATTGTCTCTTTTTGTAAGTTTCATCTCTCTAAACTGGTATGGTCATTTCTGCAATTAAACATACGAGTAATTAGTACATTTCATCTTTAAACATTTTGCTGCACAATTGCGTTCTACTAAACGTGCCCTGTTACGCTCATTTTTAAATCTTACTTCACTGCCTTTCAATTTTCACCCTTTCCATTCAAGTTAGAGTTTCCACTTCTACCGATAATTTGTCAGCATCCACCTCCTTAGTAAACACCGATACAAAGTAGTCATTGAGAATTCTAGCCTTGCCCTGTGCATCTAAGCAAATACCACCTTCTTTGTCTCTATTAGGCCCATCGCCGCCTCTTACTACCTGCTTACTCTTTACATGCTGGAGAAGATTTTTGGGTTCCCTTTGTTGTTAACCGCCAATCTACTCTCATATTTTCCCTTTGTCAATCTTATTTTCATCTTCACATCCCCTTTCAACAGATTGTACTTGGTCTGGTTCTCCATTTAAGAATTCACCTGACATGCCTCATACACACTCTTTTTTTGTTTCATCATCTTCTCTATCTCCCTTCTCATCCAAGGAGCCCTTGCTTTGGTTCCCTTACTCTCCCCTCTTGTTGGCATGCACCTCGCCTGTACTTGGAACATCTGCTCCTTTAAGATCACTCATTGTTCCGTAAAAGTTTTTCTATCAGCCTTTGGTTCCATTTTACCCTGGCTAGATCCTTTCGCATTCCATTGAAGTTAGCCCTATTCCAGTTTAAAAGTTCCACTCTAGATTTTTTCTTGCTCCTCTCCATTGCTCAGCTAAATCTTATGATACGAGCATCACACTTACTCAAGTGTTCTCCCACAGACACTTGGTCGACCTGGACCACCTCATTCGCCAGCACCAGATCCAGCAATGACTGCTTCTTAGTTGGGCCAAGAACATATTAGTCAAGTGAATTCTCCTGAACACATGTCAGAAATTCCTCCCAGTGCTTTCCCTTTACCGTAGCATTAACCCAATCGATATTTGTGTAATTAAAGTCCCCCAATATCACCACTCTATAGCTCTTGCATATTTCTTCAATTTACCTGTAGATTTGCTTCTCTACCTCCCTCTCACTATTTGGAGGCCCATAGAATACCTACAATAGCATGATCATAAAGCTTTTGCTCCTCAACTCCAACGAAATGGATTATGTCCTTGTCCCCTCAAGAACATCCGCCCTTTACAACACTACAATGTCTTCCTTAATCAGCACTGCCACCCCACCTCCCTTTTTTCCTTCCCTATCTTTTCTGAACATCTTGTACCCTTGAATAATAAGTGCCCAGTCCACACCGTTTTTAAGCCACGTTTCCGTTATTGCCAGAACATCACATTGCCACATGACTAATTCTGCTTGTAGCTCACCAACTTTATTCAACACACTTTGTGCGTTCACGTACATGCATTCTAAACCCATTTTTGAATTTTTGGTATTCTTTCTTAGTCAGCTCCTATCTAATATGGTACTATTACCGCCCCTAATACCATCTTCTCTAGTACTATCTAACACACTCACTCTTGTATGCATCTTATTGCTCTTTTCTACTCCTTTTTGATGGTACCCAGTCCCATGCCAATTTAGTTTAAAACCTTTCCAAAGCAGCAACAATCCTCCCCCGACAATATTGGCCCCAGCTCTGTTGAGGTGTAAACCGTTCAGCTTCTACAGGTCCCACCTTCCCCAGAAACGACCCCAATGCCTCAGCAATCTTCAGCCCTATCTCCTGCACCATCTCTCCAGCCACGCATTTATCTATTCTATCCTCGTATTCCTGTACTCTCTAGCCCGTAGCACCGGGAGTAATCCGGAGATTACTACCTTTGATGTCTTGCTTTTTAATTTCTTTCATAGCTCCCGAAATTCTGTCTGCAGGGACTCTTCCCTCTTTCTGCCTATGTCGTTGGTACCGATATCGACCACGGCCGCTGGATGTTCACGCTCCCCACTCAGAGTTTCCTGCAGCAGCTCAGTGACATCCTTGACCAGGGAGGCAACGGACCATCCTGGAGTCACGTCTACGGTGATTGGAACAGGTTTAAAGCAGCATGGTCTGCATTGTTACACACACACGGTAAATGGCAGTTGACAACGGGGCCGAGAGGTCATTTAACTCCTTAAGGTGAGCTCATTTAAATCCTTCGCGATAGTTTCACAGTAATGCTTGTGTTTCCGGGCATTCTGATGGCTGGACGAGACAGTGCGGCCATTTTATATCAGAGGCTGGGTCGCCATTTTGTTTTACGTCACTTCGTGGAGCGCCGGTTTGATTAACATACGGGTCCATTATTTTGCTTATTTTACTGGGCCGTTATTTTGTTTAAGATACTGTGCCATTATTTTCCTTAATCTACTGTGACACCATTTTGTTTCGTGTAATATTGGGTTGCCATTTCGATTAAGTTGCTGGGCTGTCATTTAGTTTTGAGGCGGTTAGTGGGACGTCATTTTGTTACAGATATTGTCAAGCCATTTTTTTTCAGATACTGCGCCCCCATTCTGTAATGTGCCTTGTATTGGGACCCAATTTAGATTTGTTTCAGGTACTCGGCCATTATTTTGAAACCTGGTACAATAAACGCATCACCCGGGTCTAGGAGGCCGATCAGAGGAAAATTTGTTCAACATCTTAAAGCAGTAATATCAGCTTTTAAACAAGAAAGAGGCCAAGCCCGAGATTAAACAAGCTGTCAGATTTTATTAACACAGCACAGGGCCACGTCTTTCAGAATCCCGCTCCCCACTGGGACAGACATGTGCTGCACAGAGGGGCACATATTACAGTGTCCGACTCCACACTGCGAGAGACACACGCTGTACACAGGGACACATATTACAGTGTCCGACTCCACACTGGGGGAGGTACAACCTGTACACAGTGAAACATATTACAGTGTCCGGCTCCTCACTGGGACAGACATGTGCTGCACAGAGGGACACATATTAGTGTCCGACTCCACACTGGGAGAGACACACGCTGCACAGAGGGACACATATTAGTGTCCGACTCCACACTGGGGGAGACACACGCTGCACAGAGGGACACATATTACAGTGTCCGACTCCACACTGGGGGAGACACACCCTGTACACAGGGACACATATTACAGAGTCCGACTCCTCACTGGGACACACGCTGCACATAGGGACACATATTACAGTGTCCGACTCCTCACTGGGACAGACGCTGTACACAGGGACACATATTACAGAGTGCAAATCCACATTGGGAGAGACAGACGCTGTAAAGAGGGACACATATTACAGAGTCCGACTCAACTCTGGGAGAGGCACACGCTGTACACAGGGACATATATTACAGTGTCCGACTCCACACTGGGAGAGACACAGGCTGTACACAGGGACACATCTTACAGAGTCTGACTCCACACTGGGAGAGACACACGCTGTAAACAGGGACACATTACAGTGTCTGACTCCACACTGGGAGAGACACACATTGTACACAGGGACATATATTACAGTGTCCGACTCCACACTGGGAGAGACACACGCTGTACACAGGGACACATCTTACAGAGTCTGACTCCACTCTGGGAGAGACACACGCTGTAAACAGGGACACATTACAGTGTCTGACTCCACACTGGGCGAGACACACATTGTACACAGGGACACATATTACAGAGTCCGACTCCACTCTGGGAGAGACACAGGCTGTACACAGGGACACATCTTACAGAGTCTGACTCCACACTGGGAGAGACACACATTGTACACAGGGACATATATTACAGTGTCCGACTCCACACTGGGAGAGACACACGCTGTACACAGGGACACATCTTACAGAGTCTGACTCCACTCTGGGAGAGACACACGCTGTAAACAGGGACACATTACAGTGTCTGACTCCACACTGGGAGAGACACACATTGTACACAGGGACACATATTACAGAGTCCGACTCCATTCTGGGAGAGACACAGGCTGTACACAGGGACAATTATTACAGATTCCGACTCCACACTGGAAGAGACACACACTGTACACAGGGACACTTGTTACAGAGTCCGACTCAACACTGGATGAGACACACACTGTCCACAGGGACAATATTACAGATTCCGACTCCACACTGGGAGTGACACACACTGTACACAGGGACACTTGTTACAGAGTCAGACTCCACACTGGGAGAGACACACCCTGTACAGAGGGACGCTTGTTACAGAGTCCGACTCCTAACTGGGAGAGACACACACTGTGCACAGGGACACTTGTTACAGAGTGCGACACCACACTGGGAGAGACACACACTGTGCAGAGGGATTTTTGTTACAGATTCCGACTCCACACTAGGAGAGACACACCAGACATAGGGAAACATGTTACAGAGTCCGACTCCACACTGGGAGAGACACACACTGTACAGAGGCACACTTGTGACAGAGTCCGACTCCACACTAGGAGAGACACACACTATACACAGGGAAACATGTTACAGAGTCCGACTCCACACTGGGAGAGACACACCCTGTAGACAGGGCCACATATTACAGAGACCGACTCCACACAGGGAGGGACGCCCGCTGTACACAGGGTCACTTGTTACAGCGTCCGACTCCACACTGGGAGAGATACACACTGTACAAAGGGAGAATTGTTACAGTGTCCGACTCCACACTGGGAGAGACACACACTGTGCACAGAGACACAAATTGTCATGTCCCTCTGCCTCTGTTTCCATCTATCTCTACCCCTTCATCCATCTTTCTGTACCTCATTTTCCATGTCCCTCTATATCTGTTTCCATCACCCTCCATCTCACTCTGCACTCCCTATATCTCTCCCTACCTCTTCCTCCATTTCTCTCTACCTTTTCCTCCATCTCTCTCTACCTCATACTCTATCTCTCTCTACTTATCCCTGCAACTCTCTCTACCTCTTCTTCCATCTCTCTCTACCTCTTCCTCCATCTATCTCTACATGTCCCTCCATCTCTCTCTACCTCTCACCCGATCTATCTGAACCTCTCACTCCAACTTTCGCTTGCTGTCCCTCCATCTCTCTCTACCTAATCCTTCATGCCTCTCTATCTCTGTCTCCTTCTATCTCCAACTCTTCTTCAATTTTTCTGTACCTTTTCCATATCCCCCTATCTCTGTCACCATCTCTCTCTCCCACTTCCTCCTTCTCTCTCTACTTGTTCCTCCATCTTTTTCTACCTCTGTGTCCATTTCTCTATAGCTCTTCCTTCATCTTTCTCTACCTCTTTCACCATCTCTCTCTACATCTGCCTCCATCTCTTGCTACTTCTCCAACCGTCTCTCTCCACCTATTTCTCCATCTCTCCCTACATCTTCCTACATCGCTCTCTAGCTCTACCTCCATCTCTCTCTGCCTCTCCCTCCATCACATTCTACCTCTTCCCTGATCACCATCTACGTCTCCCTCCATTTCTCTCTACCTCTCTCTCCAACTCTCTCTAGATCTTCGTTCGTCACTCTCAACCTCGGTCTCGCCCTCTCCGTAACTCTGTCCCCATCTTTCTCCATACCTCTTTCTCCATCTCTCTCTACCTCTGCCTCCATCTCTCTCTAACCCTCTCTCCATCTCTCTCTAGCTCTTCCACCATCTCTCTCTACATATTTCTCCATCTCTCTCCACCTCTGTCACCATCTCTCTCTTCCTCTATCTCCATCTCTCTCTACTTCTGTCTCCATCTCTCTCTATATCTGTCTCCATCTCTCTACCTCTTTCTCTAGCTCTCTATACATCTTTCTCCAGCTCTCTCAACTCTTCCTCCACCTCTCTCTACCGCTTCCTCAATCTCCCTATACCTCCCCTTCCAACTCTCTCTACCTCTCTCTCCACCTCACTCTAGCTCTCCCCCCATCTATCCAATATATACTAATGATCTACAAAAGGGAAATAGATGTAAATCTCCAAATTTGCAAACGACACAAAGCTGTGTGGGCGTGTTTCTTGTGAGGCGGATGCCGAGAAACTTCAGTATGATTCGGACAGGTTGGGTAATTGGGTAAAAGCATGGCAGATGCAATATAACGTCGATAAATGCGGGATTATCCACTTTGGTGGCAAAAACAGGAAGGCAGATTATTATCTGAATGGCAATAGATTGTGAGAAGGGGAAGTGCAACGAGACCTGGGTGTCCTTGTGCACCAGTCGCTGAAGGTAAGCATGCAGGTGCAGCAGGCGGTTAAGAAGGCAAATGGTATGTTGGCCTTCGTAGCGATAGGGTTTGAGTAAAGCAACCAGGATGTCTTTCTGCAGTTGTACAGGGCCTTAGTGAGACCACATCTTCAGTATTTTGTGCAGTTTTGGTCGTCTTATGCGAGGAAGGATGTTCTTGCCATGGAAGGAGTTCAGCGAAGATTCACCAGGCTGATAGCTGGGATGGCAGGAATGACGAATGAGGAGAGATTGGGTCGATTGGGCTTATACTCGCTGGAGTTTAAAAGAATGAGAGGGGATCACATTGAAACTTATAACATCCTGACAAGTCTGAACAGACCAGATGCAGGAAGGATGTTCCCGATGGTCGGGGTGACCAGAACCAGGGCTCATATTCTACGGATAAGGGATAAGCCATTTATGACAGAAATGTTGAGGAATTTCTTCACCCAGAGAGTGCTAACCTGTGGAATTCTCTACCACAGAAGGCAGTAGAGTCGAATTCATTAAATATATTCAAGAAGGAGTTGCATATATTTCTTAAGGCTAAAGATATCAACGGGTATGGGGAGAAAGCAGGCACAGGGTACTTAATTTGGATGACCAGCCACGATCTCATTGAATGGCAGAGCAGGCTCGAGGGGCCGAAAGGCCTACTCCTGCTCCTATCCTCTATGTTTCTATGTCTATGTATCTCTCTCTACCTCTGTCTCCATCTCTTTCTTCCTCTTTCTGAATTTCTCTCTACCTCTAACTCCATTTCTCTCTACCCCTGTCTCCAACTCTCTCTAGCTCTTCCTCCATCTCTCTACCTCTGTCTCCATCTCTCTCTACTTCTGTCTCCATCTCTCTCTAACCCTCGCTCCATCTCTCTCCAGCCCTTCCACCATCTCTCTCTACCTCTTTCTCCATCTCTCTCTACCTCTGTCTCCATCTCTATCTACCTCTATCTCCATCTCTCTCTACCTCTGTTTCCATCTCTCTCTAGCTCTTTCTCCATCTCTATCTACATCTGTCTCCATCTCTCTCTACCTCTGTCTCCAGCTCTCTCTACCTCGTTCTCCATCTCTCTACAACTCTTCATCCATCTCTCTCTACCTCTTTCTCCATCTCACACTACCTCTTCCTCCATCTTTCTCTACCTCTCGCCCCATCTCTCTCTACCTCTTTCTCCATCTCTCTCTACCTCTTTCTCCATCTCTCTCTACCTCTGCCTCCATCTCTATCTACCTCTACCTCCATCTCTCTCTACCTCTGTCTCCATCTCTCTCTAGCTCTTTCTCCATCTCTATCTACATCTGTCTCCATCTCTCTCTACCTCTGCCTCCAGCTCTCTCTTCCTCTGTCTCCATCTCTATCTACCTCTATCTCCATCTCTCTCTACCTCTGTTTCCATCTCTCTCTAGCTCTGTCTCCATCTCTCTCTACCTCTGTCTCCAGCTCTCTCTACCTCTTTTTCCATCTCTCTATACCTCTCCCTCCATTTATCTCTACCTTTTTCTCCATATCTGTCTAAATATTCCTCCATTTCTTTCTACCTCTCATCTCTCTCTCTCTCTCTACATCTGTCTCCATCTATCTCTACCTCACCGTCCAACTCTCTCTGGTGGTCCCTCCTTCTCTCTCATACCTCTTCCTCCATTGCTCTCAACCTCTTCCTCCATCACTCTCTAACACTTCACCCCTCTTTCCCTAAGTCTTCATCTATCACTCTCTGCCTCTCCCTCCATCTCATTCCAACTCTTCCCTCTTCCCTACCTACCTGTCACTCCATCTCTCTCTACCTCTTGATCCATCACTCTCTAGGTCTTCCTCCAACCCTCTGTACCTCTTCCTCCATCTCTCTCTACCTCGTTCTCCATCTCTCTACAACTCTTCATCCATCTCTCTCTACCTCTTTCTCCATCTCCCACTACCTCTTCCTCCATCTTTCTCTACCTCTCGCCCCATCTCTCTCTAGCTCTTCCTCCATCTCTCTCTACCTCGTTCTCCATCTCTCTACAACTCTTCATCCATCTCTCTCTACCTCTTTCTCCATCTCTCTCTACCTCTCTGTCCATCTCTCTCTACCAGTTTCTCCATATTTCGCTACCTCTGTCTCCATCTCCCTCTATCCCTCTCTCCATCTCTTTCAAATCTTCCTCCATCTCTCTGTACCTCTTTCTACATTTCAATCTACACGTCTCTCATCTCTCTCTTCCTCTGTCTCCATTCCTCTCTACCTCTTTCTCCATCTCCCTATATCTCATTTTCCATCTCTCTCCACCAATTCCTCCATCCCTCTACACCACTCCCTCCATCTCTCTCTTCCTCTTCCTCCATCTCTCTCTAACTCTATCTCCATCTCTTTATAGCTCGTTCTCCATCTCACTATACCTCTTTCTCCAGCTCTCTCTACCTCTTCCTCCATCTCTCAGTACCTCTTTCTGCACATTTCTATACTGCTCCCTCCATCTCTCTCTATCTCTTTCTCCATCTCTCTCCTCCTCTACCTCCATGTCTCTCTACCTCTATCTCCATATCACTCAACCTCAATCTCTCTATACCTCTCTCTCCATCTCATCTCTCTCTTCCTCTTCCTCCATCATTCTCTAACTTGCTCTCCACCTCTTTGTAAATCTTTCTCCAGCTCTCTCTACATCTTCCTCCATCTCTCCTTACATCTTTCTCCATCTCTCTCTGCCACTATATCCAGCTCTCTCTACCTCTCGCTCCATCTCTCTCTTCCTCTACCTCCATGTCTCGCTACCTCTCCCTCTATTTCTCACTAGCTCTTCCTCCATCTCTCTGTACCTCTGTCTCCATCTGTCTCTACCTATCCATCCAACTCTCCCTGGTTGTCCCCCCACCTCTCTTTTCCACTTCCTGAATTTCTCTCTACTAATTCCGCCATTTCTCTCTACCTTTGCCTCCATCTCACTCTACCTTTTCCTCCTTCACTCTCTGACTCTCCCACCATCTCTTTCTACCTCTTCCCTCATCTCTCTCTACCTTTCCCTCTTTCTCTACCTACCTCTTTCTCCATTTCTCTCTAGCTCTTCCTCCAGCACTCTCTACCTCTTTCTCCATCTCTCTCTACTTCTGTCTCCATATCTCTTTACCTCTTTCTCCATCTCTCTCTACCTCTTTCTCCATCTCTCTCTACAACTCTCTCCATCTCTCTCTAGCTCTTCCTCCATCTCTCTCTACCTCTCCCTCCATCTCTCTCTACATCTCCCTCCATCTCTCTTTACATCTCCCTCCATCTCTCTCTACCTACTTCTCCTTCTCTCTCTATCTCTATCTCCATCTCCCTCTATCCCCCTCTCCATCTCGCTCTAACTCTTCCTCCATCACTCTCAACATCATCATCCATCCTTCCCTATCTCGTTCTCCTTCTCTCTCTGCCTCTGTATCCAACTCTCTCTTCCTCTACCACAATCTCTCTCTACCCCTTCGTGCATCTCTCCCTCCCTCGGTCTCCATGTCTCTCTTCCTCTTTCTCCTTCGCTCTCTTCCTCTGTCTCCATCACTCGCTACCTGTCCCTCCATCTCTCTATACCTCGTTCTCCATCTCTCT
This sequence comes from Somniosus microcephalus, assembly GCF_052327205.1. Lineage (NCBI taxonomy): Eukaryota > Metazoa > Chordata > Chondrichthyes > Squaliformes > Somniosidae > Somniosus > Somniosus microcephalus. Next base: position 40,799,014 of record NW_028225184.1, on the reverse strand, counting down.
ATAACTCTTTCTGCAGCTCAATCTACCTCTTTGTCAATATCTCTATACCTCTCCCTCCATCTCTCTCTTCTTCTTCCTCCACCTCTCTCTACCTCTCCCTCTGTCTCTCACTACCTCGTCCTCCATCTCGCTGTACCTCTGCATCCATCTCTCTCTACCTCTCCATTCAACTCTCTTTGGCTGCCCCTCCATCTCTCGCTAGATCTTCCTCAATTTCTCTCTACCTCTTCCTCTATCTGTCTCTATCTCTTCCTCCATCTCTCTCTAGCTTTTCCTCTATCTCACTTTGCCTCTCCCTACATCTATTTCTACCTCTTCCCTCTTCTCTCTCTACCTCTACCTCCATCTCTACCTACCTCTCTCTCTATCTCTCTCTAGCTCTTCCTCCATCTCTCTCTACCTCTTTCTCCATCTCTCTCTACCTCTTTCTCCATCTCTCTCTACCTCTCTTTGCAGCTCTCTGTAGCTCTTCCTCCACCTTTCTCTACCTCTTCCTCAATCTCTCTGTAACTCTTTTTCCATCTCTCTATACCTCGTTCTCCATCTCTCCCTACCTCTCCCTCCGTCTCTCTCTACCCCTCCCTCCATGTCTCTCTAGATCTCCCTCCATCTATCTCTACCTCTTTCTCCATTTCTCTATATCTCTATCTCTATCTCTCTCTATCTCCCTCGCCATCTCGCTCTACCACATCATCCATCACTATCTACATCTTCATCCATTCTTCGCTATCTCTTTCTCCTTCTCTCTCTGCCTCTGTCTCCATCGCTCCCTTCCTCTCCCACAATATCGCTCTACCTCTTCCTGCATCTTCTCTCCCTCTGTCTCCATTTCTCTCTTCCTCTTTCTCGTTCGCTCTCTTCTTCTGTCTCCATCTCCCTCTACCTCTCCCTCCATCTCGTTATCCCTCTTCCTCCATCTCTCTATACCTGTCTCTCCATCTCTCTCTTCCGCTTTCTCCATCGCTCTCAAACTCTTTCTCCATCTCTTTATACCTCAATCTCCATCTCTCTAAAAATCTTTCTGCAGGTCACTCTACCTCTTCCTTCATCTCCCTCTACCTCTTTCTCCATCTCTCTGAACCTCTATCTCCATCTCCCTCATCCTCCATCTCCCTCTAGCTCTCCGTTTGTCTCTCACTATCTCTTCCTCCATCTCTATGTTCCTCTGTCTCCGTCTCTCTCTACCTCTCCATCCAACTCCCTCTGGCTGTCTCTCCATCTCTCTCTACCTCTTCCTCCATTTCTGTCTACCTATTCCTCCATCTCTCTCTACCTTTTCCTCCATCTCTCTCTGCCTCTCCCTCCATCTTTTTATACCTCTTCGCTCATCTCTCTCTACATCCACCTCCATCTCTACCTACCTCTCTCTCCATCTCTTTCTACATCTTCCTCCAACTCTCTCTACCTCATTCTCCATCTCTTGCTACCTCTCTCTCCATCTCTCTATACCTCGTTCTCCATCTCTCTCTAACACTTCCCTCATCTCTCTTTATGTCACCCTCCAGTTTTCTCTAACTCTTTCTTCACCACTCTCTACCTCTATCTCCATCTCTCTCTGCCTCGCTCTCAATGTCGCCCTACCTCTTCCTCCATCTGTCTCTACCTCTTCATTCATCCCTCTCAATCGCGTTCTCCATCTCTCTCTGCCTCTGCCTCCTCCTCTCTCTACCTCTCCCACAATCTCTCTCTACCTCTTCTCCAATTCTCTCTACCTCTTCCTCCATCTCTCACTAACATTGTCTCCATCTCTCTCTACCTCTTCCTCCATCCCTCTCTACCACTTTCTCCATCTATCTCTACCTTTTTCTCCATCACTATCTACCTCTTCCTCCATCTTTATCAACCTCTTCCTCCATCTCTCTCTACCTCTTCCTCCATCTCTCTCTAACACTTCCCTCATCTCTCTTTATGTCACCCTCCAGTTTCTCTAACTCTTTCTCCACCACTCTCTACCTCTATCTCCATCTCTCTCTGCCTCGCTCTCAATGTCGCCCCAACTCTTCCTCCATCTGTCTCTACCTCCTCATTCATCCCTCTCAATCGCGTTCTCCATCTCTCTCTGCCTCTGCATCCCACTCTCTCTTCCTCTCCCACAATCTCTCTCTACCTCTTCTCCAATTCTCTAAACCTCTTCCGCCATCTCTCACTAACATTGTCTCCATCTCTCTCTACCTCTTCCTCCATTCCTCTCTACCACTTTCTCCATCTATCGCTACCTTTTTCTCCATCACTATCTACCTCTTCCTCCATCTTTATCAACCTCTTCCTCCATCTCTCTCTACCTCTTCCTCCATCTCTCTCTACCTCTTCCTCCATCTCTCCCCACCTTTTTCTCCATCACTATCTACCTCTATGTCCATCCCTCTCTCACTCCCTCTCCCCGAGAGTGAAAGATGGTTTAGCTAAAGTAAAGCACTCACGCTGCGAGGGGCCATGTGGTTCAATTTTCTACTGTGTTTTTCCGATTGACCAACATAAATCCCGTCTCTACCTTTCTAAATGTCCAGCTCTTTCTGCCCCTCTCCCTCAATCTCTCTGTTACACAAGATATGCACTGTTATAAAATAAAGAAGGAAGGATAAAAAGAGATAGACATGGTGCGGGAGAGGAGAAAATCATGCAACGAAAAACAGAGATGTATTAATGCAGAATTTGAAACAGAGAGAGAGGGGCAGAGACTCAGAGAGAGAGTAGAAGAACAGGAACAATCATGGACAGAGATACAGCAGATAAGGAGAGGGGAGACATGGGACCAGATATGGTGTGAGGTCTGAATTTTCCATGGTGGTAGCGGGTGCGATCGGTTAACTTGATGTTTTACACCCATATGGCTGCACATGATGTGCCAGTTTGGCACCACCCCACAACAACACCATAACGCTTATCTTCAGTGACCAAGCAATTCCCTTCACACACATCACCATTGTGAGGCGGGGCGGCGGTACCATGCACTGCAACTTACTACGACACTTGCAAAGCTGCACACATATCTATCCAAGACCGGAAGCTATTGAAAATAAAGAGGCCGATAAATTCCCTGGGCCTGATGATCTACATCCTCGGGTACTTAAGGAAGTGGCCCTAGAAATAGTAGATGCATTGTGATCATCTTCCAACATTCGATGGAATCTGGAACAGTACCCATGGATTGCAGGGTAGCTAATGCTACCCCACTATTCAAAAAAGTTGGTAGAGAAAAAACGGGGAATTACAGACTGGTAAGACTAATATCGGTATTGGGGAAAATGATAGAGTTCATTATAAAAGATGCAATAGCAGAGCAATTGGAAAACAGGACAGGATAGGACAAAGTCAACATGGATTTACAAAATGTAAATCGTGCTTGACTAATCTACTGGAATCAGTTGAGTATGTAACTGGTAAAATAGATAAGGGAGAACCAGTGGAAGTGGTCTATTTGGAGTTTCAGAAAATAAGAGATTAGTTTGTAATGTTAAGGCACATGGGATTGGGGGCAAGTTATTGACTTGGATAGAGAACTGTTTGGCAGACAGAAAGCAAAGAGTTGGAATAAACGGGTCTTTTTCTGAGTGGCAGGCAGTGACTAGTGGGGTACCGCAGGGATCGGTCCTTGGACCCCAGCTATTCACAATATACATTTATGATCCAGACAAGGGAACTAAATGTAATATCTCCAAACTTGCAGATGGCTCAAAGCTGGGTGGGCGTGTGTGCTGTGAAGAGGATGCCGAGAAAATCCAGGATGATTTGGACAGTTTGGGTGATTGGGCAGAAGCATGGCAGAAACAATATAACATCGATAAAGGTGAGGTTATCCACTTTAGTGTCAAAAACAGGAAGGCTGATCATTATCTGAATGGTATTAGATTGGGAGAAGGGGAAGTGCATCGAGACCTGGGTGTCCTTGTGCACTAGTCGATGAAGGAAAGCATGCAGGTGCAGCAGGCGGTTAAGAAGGCAAATGGTATGTTGACCTTCGTTGAGGGGGTTTGAGTACAGGAACAAGGATGTCTTGCTCTGTTTGTACAGGACTTTGGAGGGACCACATCATGAGTATTGTGTGCAGTTTTGGTCACCTTATCTGAGGAAGGATGTACTTGCCATGGAAGGAGTTCAGCGAAGATTCACCAGGCTGATACCTGGGGTGGCAGGAATGACGTATGAAGAGAGGTTGGGTCGATTGGGCTTGTACTCGCTGGAGTTTGGAAGAATGAGAGGGGATCTCATTGAAACTTATAAAATTCTGACAGGGCTGGACAGACTAGATGCAGGAAGGATGTTCCCGATGGCTGGGGAGACCAGAACCATGGGTCAGAGTCTAAGGAAAAGTGGTAGGCCATTTAGGACAGATATTAGGAGGAATTTATTCACCCAGAGAGTGGTGAACCTCTGGAAATATCTAACACAGGAGGCAGTAGAGGCCAATTACTTAAATATATTCAAGAAATAGTTGGATGTTTTTCTTAAGGCTAAAGGGATCAAGGGGTATGGGGAGAAAGCAGGAACCGGGTACTGAATTTGGATGATCAGCCATGATCGCATTGAATGGCTGAGCAGACTCGAGGGGCCGAATGGCCTTCTCCTGCTCCTATTTTCTATGTTTCTATGTTTCTATCGGCTGTGTTAGTTTGAGGGGCTGTGTTAGTTTGAGGGGATGTATTAGTGTGAGGGGCTGTATGTTTGAGAGCTGTATTATTTTGAGGGGCTGTATTAGATTGAGGGACTGTATTAGTTTGAGGGGCTGTATCATTTTGAGGGGCTGTGTTAATTTGAGGGACTGTATCGTTTTGAGGGGCTGTGTTAATTTGAGGGATTCTATTAGATTGAGGGGCTTTGTTAGTTTGAGGGACTGCATTAGTTTGAGGGACAGTTTTAGTTTGAGGGGCTGTATTATTTTGAGGGACTGTATTAGATTGAGAGGCTGTATTAGTTTGAGGGGCTGTATTAGTTTGAGTGTTTGTATTAGTTTGAGGGGCTGTATTAGTTTGAGAGGCAGTATTATTTTAAAGGGCTGTATTATTTTGATGGGCTCTATTAATTTGAGGGGTTGTATTTAATTGAGCGGCTGTATTAGTTTGAGTGGCGTATTAGTTTGAGGTGCTGCGTTAGTTTGAGGGTCTGTATTAGTTTGAGAGGCTGTATTAGTTTGAGAGGCAGTATTATTTTGAAAGGGCTGTATTAGTTTGAAGGGTTGTATTTAATTGAGGGCCTTAATAGTTTGAGGGACTGTATTAGTTTGATCTGCTGTATTAGTTTGAGGGGCTGTATTAGTTTGAGGGGGTGTTTTATATTGAGGGGGTGTATTTGTTTGAGGGGCTGTATTTGTTTGCGAGGCTGTATTCGTTTGAGAGGTTTTATTAGTTTGAGGTGCTGTCATAGTTTGGGAGGCAGTATTATTTTATAGGGCTGTAATATTTTGAAGGTTTGTATTAGTTTGAGGGTCTGTATTAGTTTGAGGGGCAGCTTTATTTTGAGGGGCTATATTTGTTTGTGTTGCGGCTTTATTTTGAGGGGCTGTATTAGTTTGAGTAACTGTATTAATTTGAGTTGCTCTATTTGTTTGAGGGGCTGCATTAGTTTGAGGTGCTGGGTTAGTTTGAGAATGCATTGAATCAAATTCCCCACTTTAACTACTTAACGGTATGGCCACAGTTAAATAGGGCAACCACATCCCAAAATGCAAAAGAGCAACCTTGTGAGGGACACTACAACATTTGAAATTTAATTACTAAATGTCTACAGCAGAGTGAAGCGCATTGCTGGATCAAGATGAGATCTGATGATGATTGAAACAACAACCCCATTGCTGGGAGAGTACAGCTGGCAATTTCCATTCGCTAACAAACCCGATCAGAATTCTCCAGTCTTTGGTGTTTTCAATTACAATCTCAGCACTAAATAGATTCCATCAATCAGGGAATTATCTCGGCTGGCGTCATCTGTTTGTTGAAATTTTTTAAATAACTCTTTTGAATGATGTTGCAACCTCCACGTCCCCGTGGAGATCCCTCACGGTATAAATTAAAGTCTCTGGGAATGTATCTCTCAGAGTATAATTCAGAGAGATTGCCTGCGGCACGAATGAACACATCGCTTCTCACAGAAAATGCATCGGCCAATTCAACATGTCCGTAAAATATACTACATGATCATTGCCATCATTGGTGTTCCTGGTAAGTGATTATAGCTGTTAGATCCGTGATTCTGAGAGTGTGGTGTTCTTCAATAGCCACACGGATGCTGTAACTTAACAATCAACAGGTATTTACTGGAGAAGCGTAGTCTCAAGACTGGGGGTACAGAGGCATGCGCAAGGCTTATATACAGGTTTGGTCACTGCCGGTACTACAGTATACAGGAGCTGTAAAAGTAGTTCTGTCTTAAAAGTACATACACTACAATAGCCATTGAATTTGTGTAAATCTGTGTGTGAGCAGTTCTCTGGTTTTGCTCTGTGAATGATAATGTTACATGCTAATATAATGGTATCCGTTATACAGGCACCTCATCAATGATGTCATTCTGCTAAGTCAAATATCTTGACTTTCCTGGGCGGGTTTATTCTATTGTCTAAACTTAAAATAAACCTCTGTTTGTAACTCCCAGGCTCGCTGAATTATTACGTTATTGCCTTTAATGGAATAAGGTGTATTGTTGAATCATACAATAAGCTTGGGCAACTGTCTCACAGACGCTATTACTGGGAGTGTCTGTCACTGTATAACTGTACTGAGCGAGGGTCACTAACTAGAGTGGAATGCCTGACACCAGTGGCCATGAATTACTGGGAGTGTCTGTCACTGTATAACTGTATTGAGTGTGGGTCACTAACTGGAGTGGAACACCTGACCCCTGTGGCCATGTATTAATGGGAGTGTCTGTCACTGTATAACTGTACTGAGTGTGGGTCACGAACTTAAGTGGAACACCTGACCCCAATGGCCGTGTATTTTTGGAGTGTCTGTCACTGTATAACTGTATTGAGTGTGGGTCACTAACTGGAGTGGAACACCTGAACTCAGTGTCCATTTTTACTGGGAGTGACTTTCACTGTAGAACAGTACTGAGTGTGGGTCACTAACTGGAGTGGAACACCTGACCCCAGCGGCCATGTATCACTGGGAGTATATGTCACTGTAGAACAGTACTGAGTGTGGGGTTACTAACCAGAGTGGAACACCGGACCTCAGTGGTCATGTATTACTGGGAGTGTCTCTCACTGTAGAACTATACTGAGAATGGGTCACCAATCAGAGTGGAACACCTGACCCAAGCTCCCATGTATTACTGGGAGTGTCTGTCACTGTAGAACTGTACTGAGAGTGGGTCACTAACTGCAGTGGAACACCGGACCCCAGTGGCCATGTATTAATAGGAGTATCTGTCACTGTAAAGCTGTACTGAGAGTGGGTCACTAACCGGAGTGGAACACCTGGTCCCAGTGGCCATGTATTTCTGGGAGTGTCTGTCACTGTAGAATTGTACTGAGAGTCGGTCTCTAACCGGAGTGGAACACCTGACCCCAGTGGCCATGTATTACTGGGAGTATCTGTCACTGTAGAATTGTACTGAGTGTTGGTAACTGACTGGAGTGGCCATGTATTTCTGGGAGTGTCTTTCACTGTAGAATTGTACTGAGTGTGTGTCACTAACCGGAGTGGATCACATAACCACAGTGGCCATGTATTACTGGGAGTGTCTCTCACTGTAGAATTGTACTGAGTGTGGGTCACTAACCGGAGTGGAACACCTGACCCCTATGGCCATGTATTACTGGGAGTATGTGTCACTGTAGTATTGTACTGAGTGTGGGTCACTAACTGGAGTGGAACATCTGACACCAGTGGCCATGTATTTCTGGGAGTTTCCTTCACTGTACAACTGTACTGAGTGTGGTTTACTAACCAGAGTGGAGGCAACCGGTTCTATATTGAATTCATTGTTTCAGGTGACTGATCTCTTCCGTCAATGCATCTGCCCTCATCTTTTATGAATCGATGACAGAGGGAAAGATATTTTGTTGCTAAAATCCTGTCTGGGCTCAGACACGGGGAATGCTTGCCTAGTAATTTCCAGTCTCTTTTCCCTTCTCTGTTTTACAGTGAATTTGCTGGCGATTGTGATCCTGTCCCGGGGAAAGTGCGGGCTCTCTACCTGCACCACTCGCTACCTGATGGCCATGGCAGCGGCGGATCTACTGGTCATTGTCACTGATGTCATCCTAAGGCAGATCAGATGGCATTATTTTCCAGATTCTTTTCTGGACATCACCCCTGTGTGTAGTGTTATCAGTGTCCTGTCTCGTGCAGCCACAGACTGTTCTGTCTGGTTCACCGTCATTTTCACTTTTGATCGATTTGTGGCCATTTGTTGCCAGAAGCTGAAAACAACATATTGCACTGAGAAAACTGCGGCTGTGGTTCTGGGAGCAACCTGCATTCTGCTCTGTTTAAAAAACGTTCCCCACTACTTTGTAATGGAACCTGGAAGGATAATCAACAATGTGCCGTGGTTCTGTTACCCAATCCCAAGCTATTTTACTGATCCCGGGTGGGTGGGATTTGACTGGTTTGATACGGTTTTAACCCCATTGCTCCCATTCGCTTTAATTTTGCTGCTCAACGCTTTGACAGTCACACACATTTTAGTGGCCAGTCGGGTCCGTAAGGGACTGAGGGGGGAGAGCAAGGGAGAGAATCGGAGTGACCCAGAGATGGAGAGCAGGAGGAAATCTATGATTTTACTCTTTACCATATCTGGCAGCTTCATACTTCTCTGGTTGGTCTCTGTTATATTTTTCTTTTATTATGTCATTGCAGGAATAGATATGAACAATGTTCCTTTATACAACTTTCGAAGAGTCGGATATATGCTGCGGAGTTTAAGTTGCTGTACAAACGCATTTATTTATGGGGTGACCCAGTCCAACTTCAGAGAGCAGGTGAAGAGTGTGGTGAAATACCCGGTTTCCTCAATTATTCTATTCATTAAGAATCAGAACAACTGAACGCTGCCCAGGGGCGGCTCCCAGTGTTTTCAGTTCATGAATGTGATATCTAGCCCCAGAATGCCAGCAACTGAATTACAACATAAAGCGTTCGTGAGCTGAAAATACAACCAGCGGCGGGGCAAGCACTATGTTTATGATACGGTATTATATCTGATTGACAGTTCCAAAATTGTTTGTCTAGACAGGACCATTAGTTTGTTTTATTCAGTCTGAGATCTTTTGTAAAGAGTCACTTCTGCTATTTAGTGAAGCAATTAATTTGCAGCTTCCAGAGTAAGAGCCTCGTCAATAATTGGGCTGACAGAACTGAGCCACAGTTCAGAGGATTGCATTACATCGATTATACAGCTAAAATAAAGCCGTTCAGGCCAACTAGTCTGTGCTGGTGTTTATGTTCCACATGAGACTCCTCCCATTGCAACTACCTCATTTCATCCTTTCAGCATATCTTTCTATTCCCTTTTCTCTCGTGCATTCGTCTAATTTCCCTTTGATAGCCTCTAAGCTATTTCCCTCAACCACTTCCTGTGGTAGTGAGTTCCACATTCTAAACACTCTCTCAGAAATGAAGTTTCTCGTTATTTCCCTGTTGGATAAACTATTTGTATGTTTGGCCCACTAATTTTAGAAACTCCCACAAGTGGAAAAGTTCTCTCCACATCCATTCATGGTTTTCAAGACCTCTATCAGGCCTTCTAAATGTCCCCCCTCTTCCAAAGCAAAGTGTCCAAACTATTAAATCTACAGATAGCTGTTAACGCTCAGCCCTGGTGCCAAACAACAAAGTATTTGTAAGACCGTAGCCATTGTCCCACACCACAAACTCCATTGCCCAGCCACCGACTCCATTCCTCTCTCTGACACCTGCCTAAGGCTGAACCAGACCATTCACAATCTTGCGGTGGTATTTGACCGTGGGATGATTTTCCGACCACATATCCACTCCATCACCAGGACGGCCTAATTGCACACCATAACATCGTTTAACTCCGCCCCTGCCTCAGCTCATCTTCAGGCCGGTCCCATCTCCCGCCCTCCATGAACTTCAGCTCATCCAAAATTCTAGCTTGCACCAGATCCCAATAACTCATCAACCCTGTGCTCGCTGACCTACGTTGGCTCCCTGCATGGCAACGCCTCATTTTTTAAATTACTGTCCTTGTTTTCAAATCTCTACTTGGCCTCCCTATCTCTGTCTTTTAAAGTTTTCCCAATCCTTTATCCTCCCACTAGATTTGGCTAACTTATATGCCCTTGTTTTTATTCGAATACTATCCTTAATTTCTTTACTTACCCACGGATGGCTGACTTTTCTTTTACACCCTTTTCTTCTCAGTGGAATATATATTTTTTGGAAGTTGTAAAATAACTCCTTAAATGTACACCACTGATCATGTATCGTCATACCCTTTAATCTATTTTCCCAATCCACTCTACTCAATTCCGCTCTCATACCTTCATAGTCTCCTTTATTCAAGCTTAGCACGCTTGTTTGAGATCCAACCTTCTCACCCTCTAATTGAATATGGAATTCAACCATGTTATGGTCACTCATTCCAAGGGGATCCTTTATTGGACATTTTTAATTAATCCTGTCTCGTTACACAGGACCAGATCTAATGTTGCTTGCCCCCTGGTCGGTTCAGTTGCATACTGCTCAAGAAACCCATCCCTAATACACTCAATTAACTCATCCTCAAGGCAGCCCTGCCCAATTTGATTTGTCCAATTAATATGATAGTTGAAATCCCCCATAATTATAGATGTTCCCTTACTACAAGCCTCAACTATTTCCTGATTGATACTCCGTCCAACAGAGTTGCCACAGTTCGGAGGCCTATAGACTACGCCCACTAGTGTTTTTTCCCCTTATTATTCCTTACCTCCACCCAAACTGATTCATTGTCCTGATCTTTTGACCCAATACCCTTTCTCTGTATTACAGTGATTCCTTCCTTTATTAACATAGCCACCCCTCCTCCCCTTCATTCCTGCCTGTCCTTCCTGATCGTTAAATAACCTGGTATGTTTAATTCCCAGGCATTGTCACCTTGCAGCCATGTATCTGTGAAAGCCTTGAAATTGCCAGTTCTCTACGTCCCTTCTGATGTTTGGCTTGATCAAATCCAGCAGGCATCTTAGTCTTCTATTGAAAAACATCATGGCGGGAGTTTGGTTTGTTACCACATGTGTTGCATTCCTGCATGCAAACAAGAACTTATCTGCCTTATGCTGTATTTTTATGTCTTCATTACCCATGGCCTTTATGGCCTTCCTGAAGGTCTGGACAAACCTTTCAGCCAATCCATTGGTGGCGGGATGGTATGGGGCGGACGTGTAGTGCTTAACCCCATTGTTTTTTAAGAACTTCCTGAATTCTTCGGACACAAATTGCGGTCCATTATCAGAACAGATCTGTTCAGGCAGCCCATTCCTGGCAAATATGGTCCTCAATACTGTGATGGTTTTTTCCGTGGTGGTGGAGGATATCTTTATTACCTCTGGCCACTTGGAGTGTGCATCAACCGCGATTAAGAACATTGAGTCCATAAATGGACCAGCAAAGTCGATGTGTACCCTTTGCCATGGAGATGAGGAGCACTCCCATGGATGTAGAGGGGCTTGTGGTGGGGCGTTTTGGAGCTTCTGGCATCCTAGACAGCCCTTGGTCATTTCTTCGATGTCTCCATCGATACCTGGCCACCACACAAACGCTCTGGCTAGGTTCTTCATTTTCACTCCACCCAGATGCCCCTCATGAAGTTCATTTAGCACTTTATCCAGGAGTTTGGGTGGAATCACCACTCTGGATCCACACATTAAGGTTCCTGGGCACACTGACAGCTGTTCTCTTCTTTGCGAGAATGCTGGCAACAGTGGTTCGCCATGTGCTGGCAATCCCTTCACCGTTAAATTGTAGACTCGTGAGAGAGTCGGGACATTTCCCGTTTCCGTTTCAATGGTAGAATTTGTTACTGGTAGACATTCCACTATGGTTGAGTGGAACATTTCCACTGGGTCCACTGTAGGTGCCTCTTCTACCGTTGGCAATGGTAGACGCGATAAACCGTTAGCATTTCCATGCTGTTTTGATCCTTTGTATTCTATGTCATTTTGGTGTGCCCCTAGGAAAAGGGACCACCTCTGTAGCCTTTGCGCTGTCATAATGGGAATGCACTTTTTAGGGTTGAATATGGAGACGAGGGGTTCATGGTCAGTCAACAATGTAAATTTTTGTCAGTGTAGGTAATGGTTGAATTTCTTCACTCCCCATACCAGGCTGAGTGCTTCCCTGTTGATCTGGGCATAGTTACGCTCAGCTGTGTTCAATGAGCATGACGCAAAAGCTATCGGTCGCTCTGAGCCATCAGGGAATTCTATGCGATAATACCGCTCCTACGCCATAAGGGGATGCATCACACGCCAGTCTGATTGGCAGTGATGGGTTGTAATGAGCCAAAACTTCCTTGGACGTAATCAAGCCTTTGTATTTATGGAAGGCACGTTTACAGTTTTCGCTCCATTTTCAAATTACTCCCGTTTGTAGAAATTCGTTAAGAGGGTGCAGAACAGTTGACAAGTTCGGTAAAAATTTATGATAGTAATTTATCAATCCCAGGAACGACCTTAATTGTGAGACATTTTCAGGTGCTGGGGCTTTTATGACCGCTTCAATTTCTTCAGGTGACTTATGCAACCCTTCTTCGTTAATTATATGGCCACAACATGATATTTGTTTCTGGAAAAATTCGCACTTGGGGCGATTTGCTCGAAGGCCCCGTTCTCTCAGCCTAGTGAGCACCTGCTCCAAATTGGCAAGGTGCTGGTTGTCGTTTTCTCCTGTTAAAAGGATGTCGTCCAGGTAGCATTGAGTCCCCGGAATCCCTTGCAGGACTTGCTCCATAGCTCTTTGCCAGATAGCTGGAGCTGATGCTACTCCGAAAACCAGACGTTTGTACTGGTACAGGCCTTTGTGTGTGTTTATCGTGAGATACTTTTCAGAGGCCTCCTCAACCTCCATCTGTAGATATGCCTGTGCCAATTCAATTTTGGTGAAAGGTTTTCCTCCGGATAGTGAGGCGAAAATATCTTCTATCCTCGGAAGAGGATACTGTACCGTATGAAGGACCGGGTTTACAGTCACCTTAAAGTCTCCACAGATGTTAATTTTTCTCTGTTCTTCAGACTTATCATTATTCAACGTTTTCTTCATGACCGGGACGATGGGTGTTGCCCACTCGCTCCAATCTATCTTGGATAACACGCCTGTCTTTTCCAAATTCTCCAGCTCTGCCTCGACTGCTGGACGAATTGCGTATGGCACCGGCCTTGCCTTAAAAAACTTGAGAATTGCTGCATCTTCCAATTTTATTGAGGCCTTTCATGGCTCCTCGGGCTAGATTTTCAGTTGCTTGCGCCAGCAGTTAGCGCCTTAAGAGAAGTGATTTTCGGGTGCTATGCGTGTAGCGCCCGGGTGCAGCGCAGTTTGCGCCCCGCCCCAAATTAAGTTGCCCATTAGCGCCGGCGCAAATTTTAGCGGCCGCCCGGATGCGCGCGCAGAAAATAACGTCACATCCTCGTGCAACGCCCTTTGGCCGCGCCGAATCCAAACTTCAGTCGTACCGCCCCATTGTGCGGCTGGCGTCCAGAGCGTTTGTAAAATGGAACGCAACACACCCTGGGGAGCGCAAATTAAAGGGCACTCCTCCTGCACTATAAAAGGCAGTCTGCATGTGTTGTGTGGAAGGATCCAGTGTGTTGTTGTGAACGGTGTCATCTCCTCCTCCTCCTCCTCCTCCTCCTCCTCCTCCTCCTCCTCCTCGTCGTCGTCGTCGTCCTACTACTACTACTACTACTACTAGTACTACTACTACTACTACTACACATGCACCCTTCCCCTTTAAGAGCTCACTGGCACCAGAGTGTCTGCCGTGCGCTGCGCCCGAGCTCGGGCGTTGCGCTCTGCACCGCCGGCTTAGAGCCTAAAGATAGTAGTGGAACACCTCTTTTAGCGCTCCACCAACCTCTTAGGGTGAAGCCACTGAATTTCCGGCAACGGGCGCTACTTTGGGGCAGGCGCTAACTTCGGGCGGGCGCTAAGGTTAGCGCCCCAAAACTGTCTATACTGAAAACCTAGCCCCTAGTTCCTGTTGAAACACTTCTTTGGCGTTGGCCAAGATGTCTTTTAATCATTCAGGTATGACGTCATCCTCATTTTTTTCCTTCGTGGTCACCGTCAGTGCCTGAATGGAGTGCCAGTCTATAGGTATCTTCATGATCCATTTACGTCCCAACAGCGGTGGACCACCATCTTGCAGAACGTATATATACAACTTTTGTATATCCTTGCCGCTGCATAGAACAGGCACCCTTATTTTCCCTCTGGGGTACACTTTCCGCCCCGTATATGTTTTCAAGATAATGGATCTGTCTTTCAAAGATATATGTGGAAATAGCCGCTCGTAATCCCGTCGAATTATGACGGTCAGAGCTGATCCTGTATCTAGCTCCATTTTAACTGGGGACCCCGCTAGCGTGAGGGTAACCCAAATGGTCTGGTAATCTTCTTTGGCAATTACATTATGTAATTTCAGACAGCTTAGTCTCTTGTTTCCGGAGTCGCTATCACTCTTCTTGTCTTCGGAGCTACTGTCCGTCATCATTTGTACCTTTCTGTACTTTTCCTTACTGATTTTTTTTCTGTCAGTAGATTTTTTATTTCCAGATCGGCATACACGTGCAATGTGTCCCATCTTTCCATCTTGCCTGCATGCTTTGTCCTTGAAACAGCAGTCCCTCTGGTCATGGGTGGATCTGCCACAGCGATAACATCTCTCGAAACCCTGTGTAATTTCATGGCTGCCGAAGTCCTGTGGCTTTTGCTGTATCTCTGCAGCTGCTGTTGCTGCTGCTTTGTATGATACAGCTACACTGAAAGCCTTGTCCAGTGTTAAATCTTTCTCAGAAAGTAGCCTTTTCTGTGTTCCTTCACTTAGGAGACCGCAGACGAATTTGTCTCGAAGAGAATCTACCAGCCCTGCCCCGAATTGGCAATTCTTTCATAGCTTCCTTAATTCGGTGAGGTAATCAGCATTACTTTCAATCTTGTGCTGATTCCTCTTGAAGAATTTGAATCGTTCTGCTATCAGCAGCGGTGTTGGATTTAAGTGCTCCTGTAGGGTATCAACAATCTCCTTAAAATTCTTGCCCATCGGTTTGGCTGGAGTGATTAAGTTTCATAACAGCCCGTATGTCCTTGCGCCCATTAGATTTAGAAGTACCGATGCCTTTTTATCATCCTCTACTTCATTCGCTGTGCCATATACCTCCACTCTTTCCATATATTGGTCCAATCCTCTACATCACTATCGAAAGCAGTAATATTGCCAGTCTTAGGCATCCTGAAAAAAAATGGCACCACCCGCGCTTTCCTTTCATCCCTGCCGAGAAAAAATGGCACCTCCCGCGCTTTCCCGCTGCTGCCGTTGCTGACAACGCTGTTCTCCGCAGTTTTTATTTATACAGATATTTTTAATAGTTGGAGACTCGTTCCCGTCGGACTCTCTGGGACTTTTCCCTCCCTCTGCTTGGTCCGAACGCCGACCTGCCGTCTCCCGAGTGCTCCACCCTCCAACTCTGTTTGCCTCCGCCTTCGCTGCTCGGCCCGCTGCAGAGCCATCCGATCGAGTCCCTGCCCACCACCCAGGAAGGATTTTTGCAGTACCTGCCACCAGCCTGGCTAGCTGGTGAAACCACAGTTTCTTTTCTTTTTTTTTCTTCGACTTTCGTCTGAGGAATCGATCTCCTTGAGGTGCTGCCGAATTGCAGGTAAGTCCGTTTCCAGTTCGTCGCCACTGTAGTATCCATGTGTTAATGGAAACACGGAATGCAGGAGTTGGTTTAACAGGTCTTCACTGAACAAAGTCTGGAGGTGAACTAAAAGATACAAGACAATATACAGGCTTATATAGCCCGTGTGGCCACTACCGGCATTAAAGTACACAGGGGCTCTTAAAGGCACATACACCACAATTTCAGCTGCCTGGGTCCCATGCTCTGGGAGCCCTCCATAATCCTCCCTGCCTCTCTATCACTTTCTCCTCCTTTTAAGATGCTACTTAAAACTTATCTTTATTACCAAGCTTTGGTGATCTTTCTGAATATCTCCTTATGTGGCTCGATGTCAAATTATGTTTGATAACGCTCCAATTATTTTACTACTTTAAATGCGCTGTAGAAATGCAAGTTGTTGTAAATATTGTTTGCACTTTCTCCAATACTTCAATGTCCTTTTAATAGTAAATAAAATATAACTACGCACTGTTCTCTAAGTGTTACATGGCCAGAGTCCTATACAGGTTGAACAGAACTTACAAAGTATTTGCAGGACAGAGGCAGGCCATTCGGCTCCAAATGCACATGTCGGTGTTCATGCTCCACACGAGTCTCCTTCCAGCCTCCTTTATCTATGCCAGTCACAATATCCTTCTGTTCATTTCACCCTCATGTGTTTACTTCGCTTCTGCTTAAATATATCAATTACATTCACACCAACTGCTCCTTGTGGTAGCGAGTTTCACATTCTATCCACTCTCTGAGTAAAGAAGTTTCTGCTGAATTCCCTATTGGATTTATTTATGACAAATTTAAATCCCCGAGTCCTGGTCACTCCCGCAAGGTGAAACACCTTCCCTAAGTCTACACTATCAAATCCTTTCATATTCTTAAAGAACTCTATCTGTTCATCCCTCATTCTTCTCCTCACTAAAGAAATGAGCCCCAGCCTGTTCAATCATTCCTGATAGGTATAACCTCCCAGATCTGGTAACATTCAATAAATCCTTATTCACCTTCTCCAGTGCCTCTATGCCCATTTTATAAGTTGAAGAGAGGAAATGTTTGCAGAATTCCTAGTGCGGTCTAACCAAGGTTCTAAATAAGCTTAACATAACAAACAGAGCTGCCCGGGTAGACCATCTTTTCAGCCTGTTCTTGCCCCACGGAGCTTATTTCTACCATTCTCGATGAAATTTTTTCACCGCTTGTCCAGTCTCTTCCCACCTACATCCGCGACACTTCCGACACCCTCCACCACTTTAACATTTTCCAGTTTCCTGGCCCCTATCGTCTGCTTTTCACCATGGACGTCCAATCCCTCTACAGCTCCATCCCCCATCAGGATGGCCTGAGGGCACTCCGCTTCTTCCTTGAAAAGAGTCCCAAGAAGTCCCCATCCACCACCATCCTACTTCGCCTGGCTGAACTTGTTCTCACATTGAACAACTTCCCCTTTGACCCCACTCACTTCCTCCAAATTAAAGTTGTTGCTCTGGGAATCCGCATGGATCCCAGCTCTTCCTGCCTTTCCGTGGGATAAGTGTAACTTCCGTATTTCCAGTTTTCCTCAGGTCCCCTCCCTCACCAATTTTCCAGTATGTTGATGATGTGGCATTTCCTGCTCTCACCCTGAATTTGAAAATTTCAGTCAATGTGCTTCCCCTTTCCACTCTTCCCTCAACTTCACATGATCAATCTCCGACTCTTCCTTTCCTTTACTCGACTTCTCTGTCTCCATCTCTGGGGATAGGCTATTGATAACCATTCACTATAAGCCCCACTCCCACGGCTATCTGGACTAAACTTCATCGAAGCCCGCTTCCTGTAAGGACTCTATTCCATTCTCCCAGTTTCTCTGTCTTTGCCGTATCCTCTCAGATCATGCCACCTTCCATACTAGTCCTTCCAACATGTCTTCAGTGTCCTCAGCAGAGGATTTCCCTGTACTGTGGTTGACATGGCCCGTGACCTTGTCTGTTCTATTTCCCGCACTACTGCTCACATCCCTTCCCCTCAACCCCCGGAACCGCGATCATGTTCCACTTGTCCTCACCTTTCACTGCATCAGCCTTCACCACCAAACACATCTTCCCCTCATCTCCCCTTTCAGCCTTCAGAAGCGATCGCTCCCTCTGCGACACCCATCCCATTGTCCAGGGCCCCAAACACTCCTTCCAAGTGAAACAGCGATTTACTTGAACTTCTTGCAATTTAGTATACTGTATTCACTGCTCACGATGCTGTCTCCTCTACATCGGGGAGATCAAACGCAGATTGGGTGACCGCTTTTCAGAACAGCTCCGTTCATTCCGTAAGGGGAACCAAAGTTTCCGATCGCCTGACTTTTTAATTCTCCCCTCCATTCACACTCTGGCCTCTACATCCTCGCGTCTTTCACAGTTCCAAGGAAGTTCACTGTAAGCTCGAGGAACAGCTCCTCATATTTCTAATGCATTCCCACTACTTAAAAAAGGTGGTAGAGAGAAAATGGTGAATTATAGACCGGTAAGCCTGAGATCGGTAGTGGGGAAAATGCTGGAGTCCATTATAAAAGATGTAATAGCAGAGCAATTGGAAAACAGTGACAGGACCTGACAAAGTCAACATTGATTTACAAAAGGTAAATCATGCTTGCCAATCAACTCGAATTTTTGGAGGATGTAACTGGTACAATTGAAAAGGGAGAAGCAGTGGAGGTGGTGTATTTGGACATTCAGAAAGCTTTCAATATGGTCCTGCATAAGAGATTGGCATGCAAATTTAAAACACATGGGATTGGTGGTAAGGTATTGATTTGGATAGAGAACTGGTTGGCGGACAGGAAGCAAAGAGTTGGAATAAACGGGTCTTTTTCCAAGTGGCAGGCAGTGACTAGTGGGGTACCGCAGGGATCGGTATTAGGACCCCAGGCATGCACAATATATACTAATGATCTAGACAAGGGAAATGGATGTAATATCGCCAACTTTGCAGGCGACACAAAGCTGGGTGTGCGTGTGTGCTGTGAGGATGATGCAGATAAACTCCAGTATGATTTGGACAGATTGGGTGATGGGGCAGATGCATGGCAGATGCAGTATAAGGCGGAAAAATGCGAGGTTATCCACTTTGGTGACAAAAACAGGAAGGCAGATTATTATCTGAACGACAATAGATTGGGAAAAGGGGAAGTGCAATGAGTCCTGGGTGTCCTTGTGCACCAGCCGCTGAAGGTAAGCATGCAGGTGCAGCAGTCGGTTAAGAAGGCAAATGGTATGATGGACTTCATAGCGAGAGGATTCGAAAAAAGGAGCAAGGATGTCTTGCTGCAATTTTACAGGGCCTTGGTGAGGCCACACCTTGAGTATTGTGTGCTGTTTTGGTCGCCTTATCTGAGGAAGGATGTTCTTGCCATGGAGGGAGTGCAGCGAAGATTCACCAGCCTGATACCTGGGATGGCAGCAATGATGTTTGAAGAGAGATTTAGTCGATTAGGCTTATATTCGCTAGAGTTTAGATGAACGAGAGGGGATCTCATTGATACTTATAAAATTCTAACAGGCTAGACATACCTGATGCAGGCAGGATGTTTCCGATAGTGGGGGAGTCCAGAACAAGGGGTCACAGTCTAAGGATAAGGGGTAAGCCATTTAGGACTGAGATGAGGAGGAATTTCACCACCCGGAGATTGGTGAACCTGTGGAATTCTCTACCACAGAAGGAAGTGAGGCCAATTGATTAAATATATTTAAGAAGGAGTAAGATATATTTGTTAAGGCTAAAGGGATCAAGGGATATGGGTAGAAAGCAGGGACAGGGTGTCATAAATCTCATCATCGAGAAACTACCTATGAAATAACACTGGACGGCCAGCTGGTGGCGCCGCCCAAGGAGTATAAATACTCGGGCATTGGCCCCAGCTTATCTGGGACATTTTGTAAAGACAAGAAGCTAGTGGATGCAACTATACCTCCATGTTCTGAAAAAGTTGATTAAAGCCTTGCTTTATGCTCAAACCAAGTGCGTAGTGAGTTTTATTACGTCAATTTAATCAACTTAATATCGACTCCGCGCTTTGGGTGATTTCGGGAAAAGCCAGCTACAACTCGAACCATAGAAGGGAACTCAGACAAGTAATCGATCCATCATGGAGAAACTACTCAGCCCTGCTCGTCGTGACCTGGACCCAAATCCACTTATAGCTGCTAAGGTATGCAAACACTGGTATCCTACCTTTAGCAACTTTCTCAGGTTGCTAATTATGTATCCCCTCATGTGTTTGATTATATTGAAGACTGTGTAGACAATGACGCCACTATCCAAATACTACAGCCGCTATATGTCAATCGCCAAATGACATTTTTTCTTGGCATATACTGGCCACAACTCGACAACAACCCGGGGAATCACTTGATGAATTCCTTCAGAAACTTCGCAGGCTCAGCAAGGATTGTAATTTTAAAGCTGTTACAGCTGAGCAGTACCAGGAGGAGTTAGTTCATGATTCCTTTATTAATGGGATTACATCTCCCTTCAAACATCAGTGTCTGTTGGAGAATAAAACCCTCAAGTTACAGGCTGCCTATGACCAGGCATGTTCTCTGGACTTAGCAAAGAGGAATGAAGACACATATATTTTACCACGTGTACGGGCTGCTGCTATCTCTTTTAGTGACTCTTTCAATAGGCCTCGGGCAGAAGCCCTCACGGATGATAACTCCAACCCGGCTGATGACAACCCTACCCTAGAAACCTACACTGATGATGACCCCATCCTAGCGGCATCTTCGCAATCTGAAAGGAAGTGTTTTTTCTGTGGAGGAGCATTCCATTATAGGAAATTTTGAACTTATTGTAACAAGACCTGCAATCCTTGCAGCAAGAAAGGTCACTTTTCTAAGGTATGCCAGTCAAGAGCCGCTGTTAGTAAGAAAGGCCACATTTCTAAGGTACACCGGTCGATAGCTCCTGTTAGTTTTGCAGCTACTATCGATAAATCAGATCCTCCCCCAAGATCCACTACTAAGGTTACAGCTGCAATCTATAAAACTACTCCTCCCCCAAGAACCACCGCTAACGTTACAGCTGCCAAGGGTAAAACTGCCCCTCTTCCCATCACAGCTGTTTTCCCCCAAAGTATGTCCCATGCAGCCACGAAGGTTTCGATAAATGGGCGCATTTTGAGTGCACTAATCGACTCATGCAGCACTGACTTCCTTAGTGAGCGGGCTGTCAGTAAGATAAAACTGGGTATTTACCCCGCGGACAGGGAAATTGCAATGGCGCTGATAACAGTGACCACCAATTCTTTCGGCTTTTGTCTTGTCGACCTTATTCTCCATGGCCACACTTATTCCTCCACCCAGCTTGGGGTGCTCAAGAACATATGCAGTGCTGTGCTCCTGGGCCAGGGTTTCCAGAAACAACACAGAAGACCCACTTTCGAGTTCGGAGGGTCAAAGCCGGAGCTTACAATTTCTAAAGTACCGTTTTGTGCACTTTTGGCGGCTTTGCTCGACGAGCCCTCCTTGTTTGCCAATATTTCGTCCCGATGTAAACCCATAGTCACTAAATCACGACGTTTCAGCCAAGATGATCGAGCCTTTATTGAGGCAGAAATCTCTCGCCTTCTAGCTGACTGTATCATTGAGCCATGTTCATCTTCCTGGCGGGCTCAAGTCAATGTTGTTAAAAATCCTCTGAAGCAACACAAGAAACGTCTTTGCATCGATTACTCGCAAACTATTAACCAATATACAGACCTGGATGCCTACCCACTACCACGCATCGATGACATGGTCAATATCCTTGCCAGCTACAAGGTATTTTCAACTTTTGATTTAAAGAGCGCATATCATCAAGTACCTTTAAAGGACTCTGACAAAAAGTATACGCCCTTTGAGGCCAACGGTCGCCTTTACCAGTTTTGTCACCATCCATTTGGAGTCACCAATGGGGTGGCCATCTTTCAACGGGCAATGGATAGGCTAGTCAAATAGGAGAACCTAATGGACACTTTTCAATATCTGGATAATAAAATCATTGCTGGTCATGACAAGAAGGAGCATGATGACAATCTCCAGAATTTATTTGATCTTCTACGTCATCGCAACTTAACCTTAAATTAGTCCAAATCTGTGAAATCAGTACCATCAGTCAACATCCTGGGCTGTTGGGTGGGCATCGGTGTCATCAAACCGGTTCTGGAGTGACTTCCTCCACTTCAGGGGCTCCCTCCCCCTACGAATCTCGGCTCTCTTCATCGGGCACTCGTTATGTTCGCCTATTATGCAAAATGGATACTCCACTTCTCCGATAAGATCCAGCCCTTCCTTCATGCACAGTTATTTCCATTGGAGGCAACGGCTATTTCAGCTTTGAACCTCCTCAAGCGACAACTGGAAAAAGCAACGCTACATTCCATTGATGAAAATCTTCCTTTCATGGTCGAGTGCGATGCATCAGATGTGGTGATCTCTGCTACCTTAATTCAAGGTGGTTGACCCGTTCCATTTCTGTCCAGAACTTTGCAGGGTAGCGAGCTCCATTATCCTCCTGTCGTGAAGGAGGCTATGGCCATCATCAAAGCTGTACATAAATGGAGTCATAAGAACATAAGAAATAGGAGCAGGAGTAGGCCAATCGGCACCTCGAGCCTGCTCCGCCATTCAATAAGATGATGTCTGATCTGATCCTAACCTCGAATCTACTATCACTCTACATCCCACCCGAACCCATGTGATCTCCTGGGAGAGGCGAAAAACCAGATAAAAAACCCAATGGCCAATTTGGGAGAATAAATCTGGGAAATTCCTCTCGGACCCATCTAGGCGATCGAAACTCGTCCAGGAGATCACTCTGTCCCTACATTTTCTACAGTACTTACCTTCTGTAAAAGGTGAAATCCACCCCAGCGAGGAACAGGAATAGAACCATCTCCTGAAATCTAACACATAATTAGAACACATGAAGTAGGAGCAGAACCAGGCTACACGGCCCCTGGTCCCGCTCTGCTACCCATAGGGCCATGACCATTCCGAAGCTAGACTCATGTCCAATTTCCCACCTGATCCCCATAACCGCTAATTACCTTTACTTCTCAGAAACTGTCTATTTCTGTTTTAAATTTATTTAATGATGTAGCTTCCACAGCTTTCTGGGGCAGCAAATTCCACAGACCTACTATCCTCTGAGTGAAGAAGTTTCTCCTCATCTAAGTTTTGAAAGAGCAGCCCTTTATTCTATGATTATGCCCCCTAGTTCTAGTTTCACCCATCATTGGGAACATCATCACCGCATCCACCCGATAAAGCCCCTTCACAATCTTACATGTTTCAATAAGATTGCCTCTCATTCTTCTCGCTCATCGCCATTTCACACATAACCAATCAGCGCTCCGTGACCTATAAGCTGGATAACCGGAAATTCACGAAGATCAAGAATAACAAAATACAACACTGGAGGGTGGAATTCACCGCCTTTGGCTACACCATACATTATCGACCCAGCAAAGAGAATGTGAACCCGGATAACCTCACGTGGGCATTCTGCTCTCTATGTAAACTTCGACTCTTGCAGATCTTCAAACTGATTTATGCCATCCTGGCGTTACCCGTATGTTGCACTTTGTGTGATCTAAAAATCTCCCATTTTTTACCGAATATTTCAAAAGAACATGCTCCTCCTGCAGAATTTGTATGGAATTAAAACTGCAATTCTTCCATCCATTGGATGGCTCGCTCAAACACGCTATGCCGCCTATGCAGCGACTCAGCATTGATTGTTAATTGTCATTGCCTTCCTCAACGCGAAACACCTACTTATTTACTATAGTGGATGAATATTCACACTTTCACTTTGCTTTCCCCTGTCCCAATATGCTTATTTCCACAGTGATCAAATGCATGGATCAAGTCTTTTCCCTCTGCGGTATGGCCAATTTCATCCACTCTGATGGGATCCCTCCTTCATGTCAAGCGAACTCAAAAGTTATCTCTCCCAACAGGGAAACGCCACAAGTAAAATGATACTTTACCATCCCATTATAATGGACAGGTTGAGAAATACAATGCGATCATTTGGAATGCTATTTTTCTTGCACTGAGGTCATGCAACCTACCAGACCAGCAGTGGGAAACTATGCTACCTGACGGTTGCATCCCATCAGGTCTCTTCTTTCTACATCCACCAATGTCACACCTCATGAGCGATTCTTCAGCTTCCAGCATCGCTCCACTCATACGACAACCTTACCATCATGGCTGGCAGCTCCCGGCCCCGTGCTGCTCTGAAGATTCGTCTGATCTTCTGAAAACGACCCCCTCGTCAATGAGGTAGCACTCACGGACGTCAATCCCACGTACACACACCGCGCAGTACACTGATGGCCGGCAGTCCACCATTTCATTCTGGGACCTGTCTCCCTGTCCAGCCGTTTCCACTGACCCAACAGATAGAGGGACCCACGGTGATGATGCCGCTACTCAGTGCTACCTCATAGATGACACCCTAACTGTGACCTCGAGAGATCTGCCGGCTGCCCCAGCGGATCCACTCGGGGACTCGAGCGCTCCCTGTGGGATGGCCACCTGAGGCCAGGATGGTGGTCAATCTCCAGCTATAAAACAGGATGAAGCCAGCTCTGTGCCTGTGGGGATCCACACCCAGCGACATGAGCTCCCCAGCCTCCCTCAGGCCGATCAGGGCAACACGGGCCCTGTCGATCCACTAGACTGGATCAAGTGGCCCAGCGACCAAGATACGGTTTGGGCAGACGTGCCTTCTAGCCATAAACAAAGATCTAATAGACTGTGGCTATTTGTGGTCCACCTAATCCGTTAAGAGGAAGTCCTCGACTTCCAAATTATTTAGGCAGGAAGAATGTTTTAAATTTCATCATCATAAAGAAACTGCTCATGAAAAAACGCTGGGTAGCCAGCTGGTAGTGCCATCCAAGGAGTTTATATACTCGGGCGTGTGCCCAGTTTCAGGGACATTTTGTCAGACAGGAACTAGTGAAGTACAACTAGACCTCCATGTTGTGGAAAAAATTGATTAAAGCCTTGCTTTATACTCAAAGCAAGTGTGTAGTGATTTTTATTATGTCAGTATTGCAGTGATATTCCGTTGCAATTTTATTTTGCATTGCAAAAGACGATGATATTGCGAGGTTATATTCCACTGCAATTTTCTATTACGTTGCAAATGACTATTGAATTGCAAAGTCATATTCCATTGGAAAGTCCTGTTGCATTGCAAATTACTATTATATTGCAAAGTGATATTTCATTGCAATGTTCTATTGCATTGCAAATGATGATTATATTGCAAAGCGATGTTCCATAAAAATGTGCAAGTGCATTGCAAATGACTACTATATTGCTAAGCGCTGTTCCATTGCAATGTTCTATTGCTTTGCTAATTATTATTGACTGGCATACCTCAGAAAACTGACATTTCTTGCTGCAATGAGTGCAGGTTGCATTAAGAGCAGGAAAAAAATGTCCTGCAATGGAATGCACCTCCAGAGAAGAAACACTTCCTTCCAGATTGCCAAGATGCCGCTAGGCTGGGGTCATCATCAATGAAGGCTTCTAGGGTAGGGTTGTCATCCGCAAGGTTAGAGTCATCATCAGTGAGGACTTCCGCCCGAGACCTATCGACGGAATATTTAAAAGTGATAGCAGCAGCCTTTGCACGAGATAAAAGTTAGGCATCTGCATTCCTGTTTGCTAAGTCCAGGGAACATGCCTGGTCATAGGCAGCATTTAACTCGAGTGTTTTAATCTCCAACTGATGCTGGCATATGAAGGGAGACGCCATCCCATTAATAAAATAATCACGAATTAACTCCTCCTGCTACTGCTCTGCTGTGACAGCTTTAAGATTAAAATCCTTGCTGAGCCTGCAAAATTTCTGAAGGAATTCGTCAATGACTCCCCGGGTTGTTGTCAAGTTGTGGCCAGTTGCTGCCAAGCAAAATTTCGTTTGGGGCCTTAACATATAGTCGCTGTAATATTAGGATAACGGATTCACAGTTTACACAGTCTTCGATAAAATCAATCATGCAAGGAGATACATAATTGGCAATGTCTCTAATTTATCAGGAACATTCTCACCACACACCCTGAGGAAGTTGCTGATGGTACGATACCAAAGTTTCCGTACCTTAGCAGTTTTAGGTGAATTCAGGTCCAGGTTGAGATGGGCAGGTCTGAGTAGTTTCTCCATGATGGATTGATTATTATGCCGGAGTCCCCTTCTGCAGTTGAATTCGGAGCTGGCTGTTCCGGATCATTCACAGCATGGAGTCGATAACAAGTTGATTAAATTGACATAATAAAACTCACTACACAATTGGTTTGAGCATAAAGCAAGGCTTTAATCAACTTTGATCAGAACATGGAGGTCAATTGTACTTCAACAGTTCTTGTCTTGGAAAATGTCACTGGGCAAGCTGGGCCCATGTCCAATTATTTATACTGCTTGGACAGGGCCCCCAGCTGGCCATCCAGCGTTATTTCATCAGTAGCTTCTTTATGATGATGAGATTTATAAAAAATAATATCATCATTTGCAATGCACTAGAACATTGCAAGCAATATCAATTTGCCATTTATTAGTCTTGCAATTCAATGGAACATTGCAATAGATTAATAGAGCATTGCAATGGAAGTTCGCTTTGCAATATGATCGTCATTTGCAATGGAACATCATTTTGCAATATAGTAGTCATTTGCAATGCAATAGAACATTGCATGGAACATCAACTGGTAATAATATTTTCTTTTGCAATGCAATGGCAAATTGCAATATAATATCGCTGCAATATAAATGTCATTTGCCAGGCAACAGAAAATTGCAATGGAACATCACTTTTCAATATAGTAGTCATTTGCAATTGCACATTGCAAAGAAATATCACTGCAACATAATCGTCATTTGCATTGCAATAGAACATTGCAATGGAATATCGCTTTGCACTATAATAGTCATTTGCAATGCAATAACACGTTGCAATCGATTATTGCCTTGCAGTGTGATCGTCATTTGCACTGCAATAGAACATTGTGAAGGAATATCACTTTGCAATATAATAGTCATTTGCAATGCTAAAGAACATTGCATTGGAATATTAACTTTCAATATTATATTCATTTGCAATGCACAAGCTCATTGCAACGGCATATCGGTTTGCATTATGATCACCATCTGCATTGCAATAGGACATTGCAATGGAATATCATTTGCAAGATCATAGTATTTTGCACTGCTATAGAACATTGCAATGGAATATCAGATTGCGATATAATAATTATTTGCAATTCAATAGAACATTGCAATGGAACATTGCTTAGCAATATAGTAGTCATTTGCAATGCAATTGCACGTTGCATTTGGACTATCGTTTTGTAATATGAACATCATTTGCAATGCAATAGAATATTGCAATGAAATATCACTTTGCAATATAATAGTAATTTGCAATGCAACAGGACTTTCCAATGGAATAACACTTTGCAATTTAATAGTCATTGCCAATGCAATAAAACATTGCAGCAGATTATTTCTTTGCAATATAACAGTCATTGCAATGCAATGGAAAACAGCAATGGAAATTAAGCTCACAATATAATAGTCATTTGAAAAGCAATGGAACATTGCAATGGAAATCGCTTTGTAATATGAAAGTAATTTTCAATGCAATAGAAAATTGCAATGAAATATAATTTTGCAATACAATAGTCATTTGCAATAAAACAGTACATTGCAATGGAATATCGCTTTGCACTATAATAGTCATTTGCAAAATACTAGAACATTGCAGTGAAATGTTACCTCGCAATATAATACGCATTGCAATGCAATGGGACAATGCAATAGAATATCACTTTAAATATAATCGACATTTGCAATGCAACATAAAATTGCAATGGAATATAACTTTGCAATATAATAGTCTTTGCAATGCAGTGGAACATTAGTTTGCAATAGCACATTGCAGTAGAATATCACGTTTCTATATAATAACCATTTGCAGTGTAATAGAGCATTGCAATGGAATACCTCTGCAATATAATCGACATTTGCCATGCAATGGAACATTGCAATGGAATAGCGATTTGCAATATAAAAGTAATTGCATTGAAATAGAAAATTGCAATAGAATATCAGTTTACAATGTTATCGTCATTTGCAATGCAAAATAACATTGCAATGGAATGTAATTTTGCAAGATAATAGTTATTGCAATGCAAAGGAACATTGCAATGGCATATCAGTTTGCAATATACTATTCATATGCATTGCAACAGAACATTGCAATGGAATATCACTGCAATATCATCGTTATTTGCAATGCAATAGAACATAG
Source organism: Somniosus microcephalus (assembly GCF_052327205.1). Lineage (NCBI taxonomy): Eukaryota > Metazoa > Chordata > Chondrichthyes > Squaliformes > Somniosidae > Somniosus > Somniosus microcephalus. The sequence continues at coordinate 40,770,833 of NW_028225184.1, read as the reverse complement.
CAATGGTGTAACACTTTGCAATATACAGGTCATTGCAATGAAATGGAACATTGCAATGAAGTATCAGTTTGCAACATAATCATCATTTGCAATGCAATAGAACATTGCAATGGCATATCGCTTTGCAATATGATGGTCATTTGCAATGCAATAGGACATTGTAATGGACTATTACCTTGCAATAAAATACTCATTAGCAATAAAATGACAAATTGCAATGGAATATCGATTTGCAATATGATTGTAATTTGCAATGCAATATGACTTTGCAAAGGAACCTCACCGAGCATTGTAGTCGTCATTTGCAATGCAATTGCACATGGCAATGGAATATTACTGCAATGTAATCGTCATTTGCAAAGCAATAGAAAATTGCAGTGGAATATCATTTGGCAATATAATACTCGTTAGCAATGCAATATCACATTGCAATGGATTATCACTTATCAATATAATTCATTTGCAATGCAATCCCACATTGCAATGGAATATCACTTTGCAATATAAGTCATTTGCAATGAAGTAGAACATTGCAATGGAGTATCCCTTTGCAATATAAAACATTTGCAGTGCAATGCCGCATTGCAATGCAATATCACTGCAATGTAATCGTCATTTGCAACGCAATAGAAAATTGCAGTGGAATATCACTTTGCAATATAATACTCATTTGCAATGCAGAGCACAATTCAATGGAATATCATATTTCAACATAATTAATTTGCAATGCAATACCACATTGCAATGGACTACCACTTTGCAATATGAAAGTCAGTTGCAATGCAATAGCACTTTGCAATGGAATATCACTTTCCAATATAGTTCATTTGCAATACAGTGCCACATTGCAATGGAATATCACTTTACAATATAAAAGCCCTTTGCAATGCAATAGAACATTGCAATGGAATATCACTTTGCAATATAGTGTTCATTTTCAGTGTCATTGCGCATTGCAGTGGCATTTCACTGCAATATAACAGTCATTGGCAATGAAATATAACATAGCAATGGATTATTAACTTGCAATATTATGTTCATTTGCACTGCAATAGCACGTTGCAATGGAATATCATTTTGCAATATGATCGTCATTTGCAAAGCAATAGGACATTGCAATGGAATATCACTTTGCAATAAAATAGTCATTGCAATGTTATTGAACATTGCAACAGAATATTACATTGTAACAGAACAGTCATTTCAATGCAATGGAACACTGCAATGGAATATCAGTGGGCAACATAATAATGATTTGAAATACAATAGCACATTGCAATGGAATATCAATTTGCAATACAATAGTCATTTGCACTGCAATACGACATTGCATTGGACTATTAACTTGCAATATAAAAGTCATATGCAATAAAAAAGCCCGTTGAAATGGAATGTTGCTTTGCAATACGATCGTCCTTTGCAATGCAATAGAACATTGCAATGAAATATTGCTTTGCAATATAATAGTCATTTGCAATGCAACAGCACATTGAAGTGGAATATCACTGCAGTTTAATCGTCCTTTGCAATGCAACAGAACATTGCAGTGGAATATCACGTTGCAACATACCAATCATTTGTAATGAAAATCACAATTGCAATGGAATATGACTGCATATAATCGTCATTTGCAATGCAATAGAACATTACAATAGAATATCACCTTGCAATATCATAGTCAGTGACGTAAAAAAACTCAAAACACACTTTGTGTGAGCATAATGCAAGGCTTTAATCAAATTATTTCAGAAAATTGAGGTCTAGTTGTACTTCCCCAGTTACTTATCTTACAAAATGTCCCTGTCAAGCTGAGCCCACGCCCGGGTATTTATACACATTCAACGGCACCACCAGCTGGCCACCCAGCCTTATTTCACGAGCCGTTTCTTGAGGAATTATGAGATTTATAACATTCAGTTGCAATGCAATAGCACATACCAATGGAATATTGACTTGCAATTTGATCATCATTTGCAATGCAATTGGGCAGCACGGTGGCATAGAGGTTAGCATTGTTGCCTCACAGCGCCAGGGACCCGGGTTCGAATCCGGCCTCGGGCGACTGTCTGTGTGGAATTTGCACATTCTCCTCGTGTTTGCGTGGGTTTCCTCCGGGTGCTCTGGTTTCCTCCCACAGTCCAAAGATGTGCGAGTTAGGTTGATTGGCTATGATAAATTGACCCTTAGTGTTTGGGGGATTAAGTACGTGGGGTTACGGGGATAGGGTGGGATATGTGTTGGTGTAGGGGTTACGGGGATCGGGTGGGATATGTGTCGGTGCAGGCTCGATGGGCTGAAATGGCCTCTATCTGCACTGTGGGGATTCTGTGATTCTGTGATTGCAATGGAATATCACTTTGCATTTTAGTAGCAATTTGCATTTTAATTGCACATTGAAATGGAATATCAGTGCAGTATAATCGACATTTGCAATGCAATAGAACATTGCAATGTAATATCACTTTGCAATATATTAGTCATTTGCCAAGCAATTGTACATTGCAATGGAATAACGCTGCAAAATCATCGTAATTTTCAATATAATGGAACATTGCAATGGAATATTGCATTGCAATGTGATTGTCATTTGCAAAGCAAAAGAACTTTGCAAAGGAATATCACTTTGCAATATAATCGTCATTTGCTATGAAATAGAACATTGAATTGCAATTGAATATTGCAATGGAATATCAATTTGCAATACTATAGCCATTTGGAGTGCAGTAGCACATTGCGATAGAATATCACTTCGCAATATAATTGTCATTTGTAATGCAATAGCTCATTGCAATGGAATTTTGCTTTGCAATATGATCCTCATTTGTAATGCAACAGAACTTTGCAAAGGAATATCACTTTGCAATATAATAGTCATTTGCTATGAAATAGAACATTGAATTGCAATTGAATATTGCAATGGAATATCAATTTGCAATACTATAGCCATTTGGAGTGCAGTAGCACATTGCGATAGAATATCACTTCGCAATATAATTGTGATTTGAAATGCAATAGCATATTGCAATGGAATATCACTTTGCAAAATGGTACTCATTTGCAATGCAATAGAACATTGCAATGGGATAGCAGTTTGCAATATAATAATGATTGACAATGCAATAAAAAATTGCAATGAGATATCGCATTGCAATATGACCATCATTTGCAAAGCAGTCGGGCTTTGAAATGGAACATCGCTTTGCAATAAATTAGTCATTTGCAATGCAATTCCACATTGCTTTGGAATATTACTGCAATAAAATCATCATTTGAAACGCAATAGAACCTTGCAATATAATATCACCTAGCAATAAAATAGTCAGTTGCAATGCAATAGCACATTGCAATAGAATATCGCTTTATAAGATGATCGTCATTTGCAATGTTATGCAATATTGCAGCGGAATATCACTTTGCAATATAATAGTAATTTGCAATGCAATAGAACATTGCAGTGGAATATCACCTTGCAAATAGATATTCAGTTGCAATGCAACAGCACATTGCATTGGAATATTGCCTTGCAAACTGATCGTCATTTGCAATGCAGTATCACGCTGCAATGGAACATTGCCTTGCAATGCGATCGTCATTTGCAATGCAATAGAACGTTGCAATGTAATATCACTTTGCAATATTATAGACATTTGCATGCAATAGAACATTGCAATGGAATATTAACTTGCAATATTATATTCATTTTCAATGCAGTAGAACATTGCAATGGAATAACGCTTTGCAATATGTTCAACATTTCCAATGCAATAGGATATTGCAATGGAATATCATTTTGCAATATGAGAATCATTTGCAATGCAATAGCCCATTGAAATGGAATATCACCTTGCAATATGACCGTCATTTGCAATGCAATATAAAATTGCTTTGGAATATAACTGTGCAATATAATAGCCATATTTAATACAATAGCACAATGCAATTGTATATTGGTTCACAATATGTAATAGTACATTGCAATGGAATTTCACTTTGCAATACAGTATTCATTTGCAATGTAATGGAATATTGCAGTGGAATATTACCTCGAAATTGAATACTCATTTGCAATGCAATAGCACATTTAAATGGATAATCGACTGCCAATAAAATCGTCATTTGCAATGCACTTTAAAACTGCATTGGAATATAACGTTGCAATATACTAGTCATTTTCAATGCAATAGAACATTGCAATGTAAAGTCGCTTTGTAATAAACTCATCATTTGCAATGCAATAGGTCTTTGCAATTGAACATCAATTGGCAATACAGTTGTCAATTGCAATGCAATTGCACATTGCAATGGAACATCACTGCAATATAACCGTCATTTGCAATGCAATGGGAAATACAGTGACACATCACTTTGCAATATAATAGTCATTGGCAAAGCACTATAACATTGCAAGGGGCTATTAGCTTGCAATATAATAGTCATTTGCAATACAATAGCACATTGCAATGGAATATCGCCCAGCAATATGATCGCCATTTGCAATGAAATAAGCCATTGCAATGGTATATCACTTTGCAACATAGTAGTCACTTGTAATGCAGCAGAACATTGCAATGGAAGATCACTGCTATAAAATCGTCATTGGAAATGCAATAGAATATTGCAGTGGAATATCACTTTGCAATATAATAGTCATTTGCAATACAATTGCACATTACAATGGTATATCTCACTGCAATATGATCGCCATTTGCAATGTAATAGCCCGTGGCAATGTAAAATGAGTTTGCAACATAGTAGTCATTTGTAATGCAACAGAACATTGCAATGTAATATCACTGCAATATAATCGTCATTTAAAATGCAATAGAACATTGCAATGACATATCACTTTGCAACATGGTGGTCATTTGTAATATGACAAAGCTTTGCTATGGAAAATCACTGCAATCACAGAAACACAGAATCACAGAATCACAGAAAACCCCACAGTGCAGATGGAGGCCATTTCGGCCCATCGAGCCTGCACCGACACATATCCCACCTGATCCCCGTAACCCCTACACCAACACATATCCCACCCTATCCCCGTAACCCCACATATTTAATCCCCCTAACACTAAGGGTCAATTTATCATAGCCAATCAACCTAACTCGCACATTTTTGGACTGTGGGAGGAAACCGGAGCACCCGGAGGAAACCCACGCAAACACGGGGAGAATGTGCAAACTCCACACAGACAGTCGTCCGAGGCCGGATTCGAACCCGGGTCCCTGGCGCTGTGAGGCAATCGTCATTTGAATTGCAATAGAACATTGCAATGGAATATTGCTTGGCAGTATAGTAGTCAGCTGCCATACAGTAGCATATTGCAATGGAATGTTGACTTGGATCATGACTGTAATTTGCAATGCAATAGAATATTGCAATGGAATATCAGTTTACAATCTAATAGTCATTTCCAATGCAAAATAATATTGCAATGGAATATTGTTTTGCAATGTAACAATCATTTACAATGTAATATGACATTGTAATGGAGTATTAGCTTGCAATATAATAGTTATTTGCAATACAGTAGCTCATTGCAATGGAATATCGCCCAGCAATATGATCGCATTTGCAATGCAATAGGGCATTGCAATGGAATATCACTTTGCAACATAGTAGTTATTTGTAATGCAGCAGAACATTGCAATGGATGATCACAGCAATATAATAATCATTTGCAATGCAATGTATCCTGCTGCAGCTACTAACGGGCCGTCTTGGGGCGCTGGAGCTGCGGGTGGATGGTTTGTGGAGCATTCATGATGCTGAGAGGGTTGCAAATGACTCGTACAGTGAGTTGGTCACACCGCAGGGTAGGGCTGCACAGGCAGTAGGGAAATCGGTGACCACCATGCGGAACAAAAGAAACAGGCTGGTAGTGCAGGGGACCCCTATGGCCATCTCACTTTCATCCAGGTATACTGCTTTGGATACTGTTGGGGGGGATGACGTACCATTGGAAGGCAGCAGCAGGCAACCTCGTGGCACTCGGGATGCTCCTGCTGCCCAGGAAGGGAGGATAAAGAGTGGGAGAGTAATAGTGGTAGGGGATTCTATAGTAAGGGGAACAGATAGGCGTTTCTGTGGCCATAGACGTGAATCCAGGATGGTTTGTTGCCTCCCTGGTGCCAGGGTCAAGGATGTCACTGAGCAGCTGCAGGGCATTCTGGAGGGGGAGGGCAAACAGCCAGAGATCGTGGTCCACATTGGTACCAACGACATAGGTAAAAAGAGGGATGAGGTCCTGCAGCAAGAATTTAGGGAGCTAGGTAGAAGATTAAAGAGCAGGACCTCAAAGGTTGTAATCTCTGGATTACTCCCGGTGCCACGTGCTAGTGAGTATAGGAATAGGAAGATAGAACAGATGAATGCGTGGCTAAAGGGATGGTGCAGGAGGGAGGGCTTTAGTTTCCTGGATCACTGGGTCTGCTTCTGGGAAAGGTGGGACTTGTACAAGTCGGACGGTTTACACCTGAACCAGAGGGGGACCAATATCCTTACTGGGAGGTTTGCTAGCACTGTTGGGGGAGGTTTAAACTAACTTGGCAGGGGGATGGGATACAGAGTGGAGCTAAATTACGGGGTGACTTACAGCCAAATACGGAGGAAAAACAAGTCAACTGGGAAGGCAGAGCAAATATGTGAAGGAAAAAGGGAATATGGCAAGGCTGGAAGGCATTTATTTTAATGCAAGGAGTCTTGCAAATAAGGTGGATGAACTGAAGTTGTTGTTGAACACATGGGAGTACGATATTGTTGCTATCACGGAGACATGGTTGAGGGAGGGTCAGGACTGGCAGCTCAATATTCCGGGGTATAGATTCTTCAGGCGAGACAGAGGGGGGTGTAAAAGGGGAGGGGTGTTGCAATATTAATTAAGGAGTCAATTACTGCTGTAAGGAGGGATTGTAGTGGTTCGTGTTAATCGCCACTAGAAAAAGAGTTTAGCTTCGACGAACTATAAATAAGTTGTTTATTTACCAGAACAGGATAATACAGCAGGTAAGGTAGCAGGTAAGATGGCTGACTGCAAGAGTACCATATTGTAGATCACAAGATAATTACAGCAGATAAGGTAGCAGGTAAGGTGACTGACTGCAGGATCACCATGTTGTAGGTCTTACGGTAGGTAAGATAGCAGGTAAGATGGCTGACTGCAGGAGCACCATGTTGTAGACCTTGTCCCAGCGGGGACTCCACAAGGACTGCATTCCCAGTCCCGTGGGGAGCGTGTGGGGAGCCTCATGACCTCCTCATATTCCCGACGTCACGTGACCGCGTCATGATGTCAGCACATTCACGTGCGCTTAGGCATTCACGTGACCTGCGCTGTTGTCAGTGCATCTCCCCGTTATGGAGGCTGGCCTTTAAGGCCGAGGGTACTAGGCCGGGCTGTGCCAGTACTTGCCGCGGGAGCGGAGAATCCCTTCGCTCCCGCTTGCCGGCTAATGCAGCCGAAGTCTCAATAGGCCGGGCTATGCCGGCGGCCGTCTTGGAAGCCCGAATCGGGCCGGCGGCCAGTGCGCAAGCGTCGTGTGACGTCATCGCGTTAGGTCGGCGGCCGACGCACATGCGTCACGTGATGCGTGACGTCAGCACGTTAGGTCGCCTCTTAAAGGGGCAACGGCCCAACAGGTAAGTTAAAGAGGCAACAGCCCTAACTGGTAAGTTATACAACAAGTAAATTAAGTACATACAGTTAGGTAAGTTATACATACATAAATAAGTTAAGTTAAAGGGAATTATGTATATATCTCAATGTAAAAGACAACCGTTGGGAGCGCCACAGGATGATATATTAGCAGGTTCCTCTAATGAGACCATATGGGTAGAACTTAAAAACAAAAAGGGGGCAAGCACTTTGCTGGGAGTGTACTATAGGCCCCCAAACAGTCAGGGGGAGATAGAGGAACAGATATGTAGGCAAATCTCAGAGAAGTGCGAAAATAATAGGGTAATAATAGTGGGGTATTTCAACTTCCCCAATATTAATTGGGATAGTCAGAGTGTGAAATGCTTAGAGGGTGCAGAATTCTTAAAGTGCAACCAGGAGAGCTTTTTGAGCCAACATGTACAAAGTCCTACAAGAGAGGGGGCGGTACTGGACCTAATTCTAGGGAATGTAGCCGGGCAAGTGGTGGAAGTGTCAGTAGGAGAGCATTTTGGCGACAGTGACCATAATTCGGTGAGATTTAAGGTGGTCATGGAAAAAGACAAAGACGGCCTGGAAAGAAGGGTTCTAAATTGGGGGAAGGCCGATTTTAATATGATAAGGCAGGATCTGGCCAAAGTGGACTGGGAGTAGCTACTTATAGGAAAATCCACATCAAAGCAGTGGGAGACTTTCAGAAGGGAAATAGAGAGAGTACAACGCCAACATGTTCCCGTAAAGGTCAAGGGTGGGACCAACAAGCAAAGGGAACCTTGGATGACAAGGGATATACAAAAATGCATTCGGAAAAAAAGGGGGCTTTTGGCAGTTACAAAAGACTAAAGATGGAGGAAGCCCTAGAGGAGTATAAAAAGTGGAAGGGCATACTTCAAAAAGAAATTAGGAGAGCGAGGAGGGCCATGAAATAACACTGGCGAGCAAAATAAAGGAAAATCCTAAGATGTTTTATAAGTATATTAAGGGCAAGAGGATAACCAGGGAAAGGGAAGGGCCCATTAGGGACCAAATTGGCAATCTTTGTGTAGAGCCTGATGATGTAGGCGGGGTTTTAACTGAATTTTTTGCATCTGTGTTCACTGTGGAGAAAGACGATGTAGACATAGAAATAGGGCAAGGGGACTGTGATATACTTGAACATATTAGCATCGAGAGGGAGGAGGTACCAGCGGTTTTAGCAGGACAAAAAGTGGATAAATCCCCAGGCCCGGATGAGATGTATCCGAGGCTGCTGTGTGAGGCAAAGGAGGAGATTGCAGGGGCTCTGACACAAATTTTCAGAACCCCTCTGGCCACAGGGGATGTACCAGAGGACTGGAGAACAGCTAACACAGTACCATTATTCAAGAAGGGTAGCAGGGATAAACCAGGGAATTACAGGCCAGTGAGCCTAACATCTGTGGTAGGGAAATTATTGGAATAAATTCTGAGGGCCAAAATTAGCCTCCAATTGGAGAGGCAAGTATTAATTGGGAATAGTCAGCATGGCTTTGTCAAGGGTAAATCATGTCTGACCAATCTGATTGAATTTTTCAAGTGCGTGACTAGGTGTGTGGATGAGGGAAGTGCTGTGGATGTGGTATACATGGACTGTGATAAGGCTTTTGACAAAGTCCCGCATAGGAGACTGGTCAAGAAGGTAAGAGCCTATGGGATCCAGGGTGCCTTGGCATGTTGGATCCTAAACTGGCTGAGTGGCAGGAGGCAGAGGGTGATGGTCGAAGGTTGCTTTAGTGACCGGAAGCCTGTGTCCAGAGGGGCACCTCAGGGATCGGTGCTGGGCCCTTGCTGTTTGTGATCTACATAAATGATTTGGATGAGAATGTAAAAGGTATGAACAGTAAGTTCGCAGATGACAGGAAAATTGGTGGAGTGGTAAATTGCGAGGAGGAAAGCGTTAGGCTACATGATGACATAAACGGGTTGGTCAGATGGGCGGAAAAGTGGCAAATGGAATTTAACCCTGAAAATTGCGAGGTGATGCATTTTGGATGGACAAATAAGGCAAGGGAATACACAATGAGTGGTAGGACGCTAGGAAGTACAGAGAGTCAGAGGGACCTTGGTGTACATGTACATAGATCCCTGAAGGCAGCAGAACAAGTAGATAAGGTGGATAAAAAGGCATATGGGATACTTGCCTTCATTAGCCGAGGCATAGAATATAAGAGCAGGGAGGTTATGATGGAGCTGTACAAAACGCTGTTAAGGCCACAGCTGGAGTACTGTATGCAGTTCTGGTCACCTCACTATAGGAAGGATGTGAATGCTTTGGAGAGGGTGCAGAGAAGATTCACCAGGATGTTACCTGGGATGGAGCGCCTCAGCTATGAAGAAAGACCAAACAGGCTGGGGTTGTTTTCCTTGGAGCAAAGAAGGCTGAGGGGGGACCTGATTGAGGTGTACAAAATGATGAGGGGCATAGATAGGGTAGAAAAAGATGAACTTTTCCCCTTAGTAGGGGGGTCAATAACAAGGGGTCATAGATTCAAGGTAAGGGGCAGGAGGTTTAGAGGGGATTTGAGGAGGAACTTTTTCACCCGGAGGGTGGTTGGAGTCTGGAACTCACTGCCTGAAAGGGTGGTAGAGGCAGGAACCCTCACAACATTCAAGAAGCATTTGGATGAGCACTTGAAATGCCATTGCATACAAGGCTATGGACCAAATGCTGGAAAATGGGATTAGATTGGACAGGGCTTGATGGATGGCACAGACACGATGGGCCGAAGGGCCTCTTTCTGTGCTGTATAACTCTATGACTCTATGACTCTATGAATGCAACATTGCATTGGAATATCAGTTTGCAATACAAATGTCATTTGCAGTGCAATAGATTATTGCAGTGGAATATCACTTTGCAATATAATAGTCATTTGCAATATAATAGCACATTGCAATGTAATATATCACTGCAATATGATCGCCATTTGCAATGTAGTAGGCCATTGCAATGCAATATGAGTTTGCAACATAGTCGTGAATTGAAATGCAGCAGAGCATTGCAATGGAATATAACTGCAATATAATCGTCATCTGAAATGCAATGGAACATTGCAGTGGAATATCACTTCAAATATAATAGTCATTTGCAAGGCAATAGCACATTGCAATAGGATAGCGATTTGCAATATGATGGCATTTGCTGTGCAGTAGAACATTGCAATGGAATATCTCTTTGCAGTATAATAGTCATTTGCAATGCAAAGCATATTGAAAGGGAATATCACTTTGCAAATTAATAGCCATTTGCAATGCAACAGAATATTGCAATGGAAATTTAACTAGCAATATTTTATTCATTTGCAATGCACTACCACGTTACAATGGAATATCACTTTGCAATATGATCATCTTTTGCAATGCAATAGGACTTTGCAATGGAATATCACTTTGCAATATAATAGTCATTTGCAATGCAATTTAACATTACAATGGAATATCAACTTGCAATTTTAATTTAACTTGCAATGCAATACCACATTGCAATAGAATATCGCTGCAATATAAACATCATTTGCAATGTAATAGAACATTGCAATGGAATACCACTTTGCAAGATTTTAGTCTGCTGCAATGCAATTGCACATTGCAATGGGGTATTGCCTTGAAATGTGATCGTCATTTGCAATGTAATAGAACATTGAACTTGAATATCGCTTTGCAATTTATTAGTAACTTGCAATATGGTAGAACATTGCAACGGAATATAACTTTGCTCTATAATATTCATTTGGAATGCAATAGAACATTGCAATCGAATTTTAATTTGCAATATTATATTCATTTGCAATGCAATAGGACTTTGTATTGGAATAGCACTTTGCAACATAGTAGTTATTTGCACTGCAACAGAACATTGCAATTGAATATCAATGCAAAACAATCGGCATTTGAAATGCAACAGATCATTGGAACAGAATATTTCTTTACAACAGAATAGTCATTGCAGCGCAATGGAACATTGCAATGGAATAATACTTTGCTATATAATAGTCTTTTGCAATGCAATTGCAAACTGAAATGGAATATCGCCTTGCAATATAATCGCCATCTACAATGAATAACACATTGCAGTGGTATATCACTTTCCAATATAATAGCAATTTGCAGTGCAATGACATATTGCAATGGAATTTCAGTACAATACTTTCATCAGTTGCAGTGCAATAGAACATTGCAATGGCATATCAATTTGCAATATAATAATTATTGCAATGCAATGGAACATTGCAATGGAATATCTGTTTGCAATATAATAGTCATTAGCAATGCCATAGAACATTGCAATGGAACTTCACTTTGCAACATAATATTCTTTTGCAATGCAATAGACAGTGCAATGGAATTTTAACTTGCAATTTTATAATAATTTGCAATGCAATATCTCATTGCAATGGAATTGCAGTTTGCAACATAGTAGTCATTTACATTGCAGCAGAAGAATGCAATGGAATATCACTGCAAAACAATCGTCATTTGCAATGCAATAGAACATTGCAATAGAATATGTCTTTATAACAGAATAGTCATTGCAGTGAAATGGAACATTGCAATGGAGTATCAGTTTGCAATATGAATGTCTTTTGCAATTCAATAGAACATTGCAATGAAATGTCACTTTGCAATATAATATTCATTTGCAATGCAATTGCACATTGCAATGGAATAACACTTTGCAATAAAATAGACATTTGCAGTACAATAGCACATAGCAATTGAATATCGTATTGTAATATGATCGTCATTTGCAATGCAAAAGCATATTGCAATTGAATATCGCTTGGAAATATGATCGTCATTTGCAATGCAATAGGACTTTACTATGGAACATCACTTTGCAATACAGCAGTCATTAGCAATATAATAGAACATTGAAATGGAATAACGCCTTGCAATATGATCGTCATTTGCAATGAAGAAAACTTTGCAATGGAATATCACTTTGCTATTTAAAAGGAATTTGCAATGCAATAGAACATTGCAAAGGAATTTCTCTGCAATAGTACCGTCAGTTGCAGTGCCATAGAACATTGCAATGGGGTTCGATTCGAATATTGAGTAAACACAGATGGAGGCGGAATTGAGGACAAGTTCAGAATTTATTAAAACAACCAAAAGGCTTGTGCACAAGGGAGAGCCACCCAGCTTCCTCAAGCTAGGGGTGCACTCTCGAGGGACAAAGAGCGGTTCATTCAAGTTATACATTTCTATAAGCAACGCCCACCTACTACAGAATGGGGGTGTACATGTACAAATTGTGTCACAGCAGTTACTGTTTATTGGTTTATGTGGTTAGTCACTCAACTGACGTGCCCACCACTTGAACTCGGGCACCCTCTGACCATGCCAGTCACAGATGTTAGTCGTTTCATCCTACTCCCCACATTCCTGCTGTTATCTCTTCCCCGTTGTCGGCATAGTTTATAGTTTGAGAAAATATATTTTAACATTAACTGTCGATCAAGCAGGATGGATACAGGCCGCAGTGATTCATGTACCCTGTGATTGGAACAATGTTCGTTGTTAATTGCACCCTTATCTCCTGGGTGGACAGGCTTTGTTTGGACAATGGCTCTACTGAGGCTGTGAACACAAACATTCCGAACTTTGATAAGTAAATGGCATCTTGCAGTCTGCAAATCTGCTTCAGTCAGCTAAACCTACACTATGGCTAAATAGGAGGTTAACATAGTCAAGTATCCCAGAATTCATTGGGAACAAGCTGAACCTTTCAGTTCCCCCATCCGAACCCCGGAAAAGGAGCTTAAAGTGGGGTTGGAGAGTGTGCTCTCTACGCTACGATAATCTGATAAGCTGCTGGGTTTATAGTATGCCAGAAATGCATATGCGTTTTCCCAGATCAAATAGCACGAATGATGAAGGTTTTCCTGTAACCACCCCCCCAATTTGTTCTCTACTTCCCCCCCCCAGGCCTTTGGCTATTCCAGGTAGGCCGCACATTTGTTGCATATGGTATAGTGTGAATCCTGTCTGGGTGGCCACCCGTCGAGTCACCAGATATGCATCAGATGAGTAAAGTTAATATTTAGTCATTCCCTGATTCATTATATGATTGCTTCATTATTCATACACATGATTTTTCCAACAAGTTGTTAAAGTCATCATCTGAAACGCTTGGAGTAGGAGCAGTACAAGCATTACCAGTTTTAACCACTTGTTTTGCAATTTGTTTCGCCCGAGTCCGTTTACATTTCCTGCATGTCATACATAACAAGATCAGGACAATCACTAACTGCACCACGACTAATACATGTGAAATCAGTCGGATCCATGGATGGATCTGTATATTTCGTCCCCAGTCCCAAATGTCATCCACCCACGTGGTCACCTTGATCGCGTCGATGTCTTCAAATCCGTGTTCCGTTGTTGCAGAGTATATTACACCTTTTGGGAGATCCGTATCTCCTTCCGTAATTGCCTCAGGTGCTCGTGCAGTAGGGGTATAGGATACTCAAAGGTGTTGATGTAGTTCCACAATCCATACTTGATGTCTTCAGACACCTGAAGAGAGATAATATTAAACTGGTGTATGATCACCAACTCCGCATGTCCAATCCGTACTGGAACTGCTGGTGTGCAGCAGAACTCTGTACTGGGGATGTCGCAAGTTAGATTGGCATATTCAAACGTCTCCAAGTCGGTGTTACACAGTATTCATCTTTGCCGGCGTATGCCATCTGGGTTGGTTTTGAGGCTGCATCCAATGCCTCCATGGTGCAATTAATCTCCATGCCTGTGTAAATGAACCACATTGGGCTTGCGGGCTTTGGCTGATTGCATGCAGGCATATGATGATGGCATCTCTGGAGACACATCCTTCCAGCTTGGTACCCATCCAGTTTCATTTCACTATCACTGTGTAAGGTAACATATTGTTGTAAGATATATGTATGCCATCTTTTAGCATACAAATATTTTGTACCTGATATACCGCCCGCCCTTGTGTCTCCGGTGTCATCACTGGGACGACCAAAATGAAACCCAGCTCCCCAACCCCGTCTGGTTTGCATTCGACCTGCGTGGGATATACCCATACCATGGCTCGGAATTGGCAAACTCTCATATTGAGGCTACTTCATACGTGGCATTGAGGTGGAGGCGGTGGCCGTGCAACAGTGGCTCAATGTAACTTAATTGACTTATCATAATTCGGTGAGAATTAGGAGCCGTCGGACGGGAATGTAAGAATACAGGTTGCACTGTCCTCCTTCAGAGGCAGGAGGGCCTCTAAAAGGGCTGAATATCCATTCGGGAATGTCCTCTAGTCCCTCACCAGCGGTTCCCAAAGAGCAGCTGTGTCGCAGAACCGGTGTATCTCCTCTGGCTGAGTAGGGTTAATAAAAGATTCTGAGTTCTGTTGGGATGTAGAACGAGGGGTCCGGTAGTCCGACCACAAAAGGGAGATAATCGGAACTCTAGAGTGAAGGGATGAGTTCCGAGGAAGGTTAGAGTTGTATAGTGGTGAGAGTTCGCAGGATCTCCGGTTAAGTCAATAAACTGGACCGTCGAAAGTTCAACAACCCCAGAAGTGGTGACAGTAATGAGGTCAGGCCCGCACTACTGTAAGAAAGAGACAGGTAAAATAGCGACCCGAAGAATCGACTTCGTCCTTCGAAATCCGGTCCGGGTCAAATATAGGGGGGAAAAGACAGGTTAATATTTCGTTATTAATGCCTTTTAATCATAGGGTCCCCAAGAGATGGGCGAATATCTTCCCCGGGCTCCATCACCGGCTTGGACTGGCTCCAGTGTCTCTATCTTACATCAAATGTTTCCTGTAGGCAAACGAAGGTTCCTGTACTTAGGAGGATCTGGAAGGGCCCATCCCACCGGGGCTCAAAGGTACCTCGAACCGGTCGCTGAACCACCACCCACTGTCCTACCCGAGGGGGCGCTTCCTAAATTCCCCTTTGTATTTTGGCATCATCTGCCTCCTGTAAGTGTTGAACCCGAAAGTATCTATCCTGATTGGTCTCATTGATCAGGCATAGATATGTCCGGAGATTTGTCTGGAATTGGGAAGTGTCCCCCATACCCTGAGGGGGTGCATCTTGGGGTAACACCATAGCTCGTCCAGTCATTAGTTCGAACGGGGTTAAGGCAGTGCCTTTGGTCGGCGTGGCTCGTATGCCCCAAGGAATGGGGGGGAGGAATGTGCCAACCCTTTCCGGTCTGTAAATTGTCCTCAGTCACAGACTGTTTTAAAGTACGGCTCATCCGTTGCACCATTCCTGAGGATTGTGGATGGTAAGGGATGTGGAACCGTTGTCGAACCCCCAGGAGGGCTAAAGCCTGTTTCATGGCCTTGCCGGTGAAGTGGGTTCCCTGGCCGGAATCTATCTGGTAAGGCACCCCCCATCGGGGAATGACTGCCATCGCTAGGATTTTCGCAGCTGCTTCGGCTGTATTCCTCTTAGCGGGGAAGGCCTCGACCCAACGAGTAAAAAGGTCGATGACTACAAAGACATGGTTATACCCGCCGCTGGGGGGTAGGGGTCCTGCGAAATCCATTTGTAAGTGCGTCCAGGGCCCCCTGGGCCACCGGGCGTGCCCCCAAAGTATATGTATGCAACACCCGATTCCCGTTTGGAGGCAAGGTAGACATAGGCGCCCATACTCGTGGATCTCTCTGGCCATGCTGGGCCACCACCAGGTGTCAGCGATAATGTAATATAACTTATACCCGCCCAAATGCGCAGGCTCGTGGTAAGATTGTATCAGGGTGCGTCAAATCGACATAGGAACCACGTACTGGTCCTCGTGACGCCAAAACCCACGTGGATCTTTGTACGCTCTCTCACGCACCCAAACTGTATATTCTCAGGGGGGTCGGAAAGGTACGCGGTTTGTAGCGTATCGTTCGGTATATCTTCAGTCAGGGAAGCCTTTTCAGTTCGTACTACTTCCTTCGGACTAAGGGCCATCACAGGGAGAGCCAATGCGACCCGTCGGGCGGCAAAATCGGCGGCTCAGTTACTCTGGATTTCGAGGGTGTCCCCTGCCTGTTGGGCGAGAATCTCAACTACCGCCCCCAACGTGGGGCCGTCCACTGCCTGAAGGATTTCGGCGATCGTGGAAGCATGTTTACTCGTGTTGCCTAAAGTACTCAAATATCCCCGCTGCTGCCACAGGCGGGAGTTGTCGTGGGCAACGGAGTGGACATATTGGCTGTCTGTATAGATATTGCCGGTTGTTCCTTCTGTCAAGTGAAGGGCTCTAGTGAGGGCAGTGATTTCCACAAGCTGGATTCCTCCCATCCCCAGGGCCCACTGGGCGAGGGTCTGCCCTGATGGACCTACTACTGCTTATCCGGTGACCCGTCGGCCCTCGTGGTAATAACTGGACCCATCCACATACATGTCTAGGCAGGCCTCCACTATGGGTTCGGTTAGGTGGGGTCCCTGACTATTGAGATGTAAGTTAGTGATGCAGTCATGGGAGTCCCTTCGTCGATTAGGAAGGATGCTGAGTTTGCTCGAGGGTCGGTTACCACCTCGATCCGAACCCCCCTACCGAATAAACAAGCCTCCCATCTCGCAAGTCTCTGGTTGGAAATAGTTTTCAGTCTACCTGCAAGAAGTTTCACGAGGCTGTGGCGGGAAGATGGTACCGGGCACGAGTAATATCCTACTGGTCGTATTCGATCCTTCTGGGAATGTCCCACTACCGCACTATACGCCAGATTGCCCACCCAATTCCACAGGTGGAGTGGTTTAGCTGGGTTCGGGAGACCCATGGCAGCTGCGTTGGCCAAAGTTATTTTGACCATCTCAAAGGTTTCAACTGACTCTGGTGTCCAATTCAACCTTGCCTCTCCCGGGGGCCCTCCATTTAGGAGGTGGTTTAGAGGGCTTGCCAATTCGGTGAAGTTGTCTACGTAGGTACGGCAATATTTAAACAATCCCATCACGCTTCGCAGGCCAGAGGCAGTGATCGGTCGCGGCATCTGCAAGAGTGCTTGAACCCTTTCGGGGGACAGGGCCCTACTCTCTGGCGAGATGATCTGAGCAAGGCAGGTAACCCGAGGAAGCCTAATTTGAGCTTTGATCGGATTCAGTTTGAACACTCCAGGACACACGTCAGGGCGTCCAGATGAGCTGAACGTAAGGGACTACCAATGCGAATGTCATCTGCATATTGAAGACAGGCAGAATCTTGCATTCGGGTATCTGCTAATGCCGGCTGGAGAGCCTTCTCCAGGCTCTCGTGAAAAATAGTAGGAACATTGTGAAATCCCTGAGGCAACCAGGTCCAAGTATATTGGATGGACTGGACAGTGAAAGGGAAGTGCTCTTGTGATCCGGGATCCAAAGGACATATCCAAAATCCGTTTTGGATGTCCAGTGCCGTGAATATGGACAGGTCTGGGTGGACGCCGTTTAAAATAGTGGCGGGATTCGCCACTAAGCGTGGCGCTTGGGATTGAACCGATTCAGTGCCGTATAATCAATGGTTATTCTCCAGGATCCATCTGGTTTCTGCACTGGCCATACCGGGCAGTTGGTGCGAGAGCGGGACTTTGTCACTATACTGGTTTCTAATAAGTCTACTGTTATTGACACAACGGCCCGTGGGGCTCGTGATCAAAGCGGGTATTGCCGGTGAGCCTCGTGGTAGGGTCCGTGGGCCCTAACAGGGTCCATCTCCGCTCTGCCACAGTCTAATTTGTGGGTGGCCCATGTGAGATGGTAAGCCTCGCAAACTCTCCCCCATGGGCCTTGCTCCACCCATGTGCACTTCAGCGGGCAGAGGTCTTGTACTCTGTATTGTCGGGCTTTATATTCCTGGAAGGGAAATCTCCAACCTTATGGACCCCCTACTACCATTAGATGTTCCCTTGGAGCAAATGTGCCTCTATCTGATGGAGCATGTCTATACCTAAGAGCAGGCCCTCACTGTTGGGAGCTACCCACAAGGTGATCCACCAGGTATGAACCCCTGGCGACAGTTGCAGGGGAAGTAAAACACTCCGATGGAGAACCACCTTTCTCCACTAACCCTGGTTATCTGAATGCTTTGATCTATGGTGGGAAATTCGGTGTCGTTTATCGACACCGAGACCACCGTGTCTAAAATGGCACAGTGCTGCTGGCCATTTAGGCACGGATGTGTGGACCCCGGCTCCGCGGCCGCGGAAACAGACTCGCCCTAGTAGCTGGCGTGGAGGGCTCGGAGCACCTCCATCTCTTGGTTTGACAAACCTCTCTTGGGTTGTCCCTGAGGGCATGAAGCGGGTCGGTTCGAACTCTGCTCCTCTCTCCCTCCACCCTATCGGTAACAGTCGGCCTGTTGATGCCTAGTGTGCCCACCATTCAAAGGGTGGTGTGGTAAGGCTTTTCCAATCCCTGGAGTAGACGATCTATAATCCGTGGGTCGTCGTGATTAGCGGGAATGTCATTTGCCTGGCCCCAATGTTCATACCAACCGATTGCTCGATCAATGTAGACATTGAGGTTTTCTCCGGGACTCTGGCGCAGGGCAGTGAGCCCCGTCCAGGTGGCGGTGCCGTTGCCCAGTCCGGTCTGAACCCAAGTATTCAAACCATCGAATTGGATCTCGTACGCTGTCGCCGTGACTGGGGCATTCATGGCATGATGTCCCAATGCCCCATAAACAGCAGAGGGACATTTCACCTCGATAACATATTTTATGTCTTGTATGGATAAATTAAAATGCAGAGCAACACTTCCTATTCGTGCCCATACTTGAGGTTAGGATTGTGTCTTTTGAGTTCGGGAATGAGAACGATGACGCTGGATCTCTCCTGGGGCGTTAAAGACTGTGCCTCACCCATCGCACCCCGTCCACCTATCTCTGGGTATTGGGCACCTACCGCCTGATTAACTCGCACGGGGTCCACGGGATTGGATTTTTCGGCCCCAGACTGAAACAGTAAGGGGGGGTAGATACGAGTGTATTCGGGGGGCACGTGTGTTGGGTGATCTCGACTCGTCGAACCTCTATGGTCCCCAACGGGGGCTTGGGATTTAAGGTCGATGTATCTCGAGCCTCTTCTTGTAGAGCCTCGACAATGTCATCCCATCATTTTAATTCGTGTAGATTATCAGTCCCTGGTGGCTTGAGGTTGGACTTTGACTTTAGCCTCCTGCACGTGTCTCCAGACCTCTTGTAACAGGGCCGTTCTCCCCCCTTGCCCACGATGATGTGTCCCATCTGATCCATCCAACTAGCACGTAAAACCGCCCCGTAATTGACTTGTTTGGCATCCTTCTGTTCCTCCCACCACTTTATTTGGTCAACTACTGGGATTCTTTCTTTCCACCCCTTTCTAATTATCTCACTTTGAAATTTCAAATTAGCCTCTCGGACCTGATTTACGACAGTGACACTGGTGGCCATAGCCGGAAAGTCCGGTGAAAGATGTCTCCGCTCGTCACCCATGTGACCCGCATTAATTGTTACGTATATTCTTATACTCTATCTTAGAATTTATTGGCACAAATGTATCACCTTATAAACTAAAGCAGAAATATACATTTATGTCTAATCAATTCTGTCAGTCCGTGGTCTCCATGAAGAATAATTTACTATGTGGCTAATTTAATCCTGACTGGCCCATACATGGTTTTTAGCCACCCTGGTTAACGAGCGAGTCCTTGTTCCTCCTAGAAGCCTTACTCTGACTTATTTCCTTAGGACACGACGCAGTTCTCGCCTCAGCCGTCAATTCCAGTGCATAAATCCTATGGTCCTTACCTGCAGTATCCCACTTTTGACACCAACTGTTAGATTCGAATTTGGAGAAACCACAGATGGAGACGGAATTGAGGATCAGTTCAGAATTTATTAAAACAATTAAAATACTTGTACACAAGGGAGATCCGCTCAGCTTCCTCAAGCTAGGGATGCACTCTTAAAGGCCAAGTAGGCGGTTCATTCAACATATACAGTTCTATAAACAACGCCCAGCTACTACAGAATGGGGGCGTAAACGTACAAACAGTGTCACAACAATTATTCTTTATTGGTTTACGTGGTTAGTCACTCAACTGTCGGGCCCACCACTTGAACTCAAGTACCCTCCGACCATGCTAGTCACAGATGTTAGTGTTTCATCCTAATCCCCACATTCCTGCTGTTATCTCTTCCCCGTTGTAGGCATAGTTTATTGTTTGAGTGACCATGTTCTTATCCTTAACTGTCGAACAAGCAGGGTGACTACAAAGGTCACCGTGATTCATGTATCCTGCGACTAGTACAATGTTGGTTGTTAATTTTACCCTTATTTCCTGGGAGGACCGACCGTGTTTAGAGAATGGCTCTACAGAGGGCTGTGAACACACATTCCGAAGTTTAATTAGTGAAGTGGAGTCTCGCAGTCTGCAAATGTGCAGGGCGGTTTATTCCATGTTATGACATTTTCTGCATGGGACTGTGCTAACCTTTCCCTTCAGTTGTTATTGAGAGGCAGAGAAGATTTGCAGAATTTGATAATCTTTCTTTGTTTCCTTCTTCCCTCATGCTCTCTCTTTTTTTAACAAGACAAAGACACATTTCAATCATCAGTTACCAGTTTCAGAACTAAATCAAATCAACGTGGTACCGTGGCCGAGTGGTCTAAGGTGCTGTATTTAAGTTCCAAAGGCGTGGATTCGAATTCTACGGCTGCCAGATGTTACTGCACCAACAATGTAGGGTAACCTATGGCCTATGCCATTCTAATCCTGTGACTGTGGGAGTCTGGCTCGGGAAGCAGATTGAATGTGACGACACGAATACCACCCCCTACCCCATCATCCATGTTAGGCCTGAAAAGTGTCTGTCAAAAGTTCGGAACAGGCGGGGAGGAAGTAACCATTCCGAGAGGTTTGTGTTTCTGAATACCTAATTCTTGTGGCTCTTCTTGACATTTCCCCGTTCATTGTACAGACCCTCTCCTCAGTCTGCCCCTCGAGACATGTCACCACACATTTCTCTCCAGCTAATTTCAAAACATGTTCTACACCCCCCTCATGGTTAGCCTTGGAGTCCCCAATACTGCGTCAATTGTAGCACTTTCTGAAATTCTACCCGTCTCATGTGTTTCGTCAAGAGAGACTGAGGGAATTAGGCAGATCAAGCGTCGCTGAGCCTATGTTGTACTGAAACAGGGGTTCGGTTCATGAAACAGTGCTACAGCATTCGGAATAGAGGGAGCTTATAGAGACCTGATGGGTTCCGCCGAATCAAAAGGGATGGAGGTGTTGACAGGCAGGACAGATAGAAAGTGTGGAGTGTTTAGCCTAGATGTGGAAGTTGTTCCTGTAGTTGTTCGATGGAGTTCCTTCAAGGATGTGATTCTGAATGCAATGGATCAACGTGTTCCCATGAAAAGCAAAGGTACTGAATGTCATTACAGTCCAGCCTGGTTCAGCGGAACTAACAAACAATTCATCCAGAAGAGAAAAAAAGAATATAAGGTGCTGACGTTGAATGGCACTGAATTCAGGCAGTTGCAAAACAAGAGTGTAAAAACTGCAACAGAATGGCGAACAACAATTTCACATTGAACATGGCAAGCGAAGAGATGGGTAAAAATATTGCCAGAGGAAAGTTGGGACTTTATTCACAAAATGTTTTAAACCACTTACTTCTGTTGTGATCCACAGAAGCTTTTGATAACGATGTAGTGGTTCGCATAAAGGAAAAGGTTGAGAACCGCTGCCTTAAAATGAAGAAATGCCTCCCCTTCTCAGTCCAAAATGGCCGGCCCCTCATGGAGTGCTAGCAGCAGAGAGTGCCTTTTGAGAGTTTGGGTAAGTGAGAGAGTTGGGTTGTGAGGTGCTGTTTTTGTCTTGTCTTTCCTGCCAGTCTCAGGATAAGCAGGCATCACGGAGGCGGTGCAGCAAGGTGAGGTCCAGTCGAGACAGCCGGGAGCAGCAGTGGGTGTCGAGTCAGAGCAGCGATGTGAGGCAGCCTAAACAGGCTCCACAGGCAACATTCCAAAGGGAGGTCAGAATTCAAAAGTGACATCACAGCCAAGCTGGTAGGTGATTGGCTGGTTAGTGATTACATTTGTTTTCCTTTTAAACCTATATAAGTTGGTAAGTTCATTTAAATAGAGGTTTGATATTCATCATCTGGAATCGTGGGAAAGGCAATTTAAAAATGATAATAATGAATTTAATTAATTACATAGAATGGCAGAGCAGGTGATGTGTTACTGCTGCAATATGAGGGAGCGGGTGGACACCATTGATGCTCACGGTGATCACATTTGCATTACGTGTTTGCTGCTCGAGGAACTCTGGCTTCGGGTTGAAGAACTGGAGTCCGAGCTTCAAACACTGCGACACATCAGGGAGGGGGAGAGTTACTTGGACTCTGTGTTCCAAGGAAGTAGTCACACCAATTAGATTAACAAATTCAGATGTATTCCGTGGTCACAGGCGGGAGGGTGTGACTATGAGTGAGGCAGGTACAGGGATACAGAAGGTAGTGTTGGAGGAGCCGCAGCCCTAGCTCTTGTCCAACAGATTTGAGGCTCTTACTCCCTGTGAGGACAGGAACAGGGACTGCAGGGGGGATGAGCAACCTGGCCACAGCACCATGGAACGAGGGGCCATTCAAGTGGGGGCAGTTAAAATAAATGTTGCAGTGAGAGGAGATAATATCATTAGGGGGATAGATAGGGTTCTTTGCAGCCGAGAGCGAGAGTCCCAAAGGCTGTGTTGCCTGCCCGGTGCCAGGGTTAAGGACATCTCTTCTGGGCTGGAGAGAAATTTGGAGTGGGAGGGGGAGGATCCCGTTGTCGTGGTCCATGTTGGTACCAACGACATAGATAGGACAAGGAAAGAGGTACTGCAAAGGAAGTATGGGCAGCTAGGGGCCAAATTAAAAATCAGAACCACAAGGGTAATAATCTCTGGAATACTACCTTATACCACGAGCAAATTTGGCTAGGGAAAAAAAATCACAGATTTAAATACCTGGCTCAAACACTGGTGTGGGAGAAATGGGCTTTGCTTCTTGGGGCACTGGCACCTGTACTGGACGGGAGAGAGCTGTTCCCTTGGGATGGACTTCACTTGGACAGTGGTGGGACTAGAATCCTGGCGAATCTAATAACTAGGGCTGTCAAGAGGGCTTGAAACTAATAGTGGGGGGGGACGTTTCAAGAGAGCGAAAAAAGAAAATGTCAGCGGAGAAGGCAATAGAGCAAGGTATCTGTGGTTGAATTAAAAACCAGAGAGTGTCAGGAAGGGAGAGGATGTATAAAGATAAAGTTAGAGTAGTAAAGGGGTTAAAAGCAGGAATAAATTGTCACAAAACATATTTCAATTTTCTTTTCCTGCATGCACGCAGCATTTGTAACAAAATAGACAAGTTGACGGTACAAATAACTACACATGAGTATGATCTGGTGGCCATTACGGAGACATTGCTGCAGGATGACCATGACTGGGAACTAAACATCCAGGGGTATTTGATTATTGGGAAGGACAGACAGGAAGGAAAGGGAGGCGGTGTGGCTGTGTTAATAAAGGATGGAATCACTGCAATAGTGAGAAATGATATTGGGTCAAAGGATCAAGATAGTGAAATAGTTTGTGTGGAGATAAGGAATAGTTAGGGGAAAAAGTCACTAGTGGGCGTAGTCTATAGGACTCCTAACAGTTGCAACTCTTTTGTTCGGAGTATAAATCAGGAAATAGTTGGGGCTTGTAATAAGGGAACAGCTATAATCATTGGGGACTTTAACTTTCATATTGACTGGACAAAACAAATTGGGCAGGGCAGCCTTGAGGAAGAGATCATAGAGTGTATTAGGGATGGGTTCCTTGAGCAGTATGTAAATAAACCAAACAGGGTGCAGGCAATCTTAGATCTGGTCCTCTGTATTGAGACAGGATTAATAATAAATGTCCTAGTAAAGAAGCCCCTTGGAATGGATGACCATAACATGGTTGAATTCCGAATTCAGTTGGAGGGTGAGAGAGTTGGAGCTCAAACCTACTAAACTTAAATAAAGGAGACGATGAAGGTATGAGAGCAGAGTTGACTAAAGTGGACAGGGAAAATAGATTAAAGTGTAAGACGGTACATGAGCAGTGGTGTACATTCACCGAGCTATTTTACAACTTTCAAGAAAAATCAATTCCAGTGAGGGAAAAGGGGTGCAACAGAAAAGGCAGCCATCCGTGGCTGCATAAAGTAATAAAGGATAGTATCCGACTGAAAATAGGGCATATAAAGTAGCCAAATCTAGTGGGAGGATAGAAGATTGCGATGCATTTAAAAGCCAGCAAAGAATAACTAAAAGATTAATTAAGAAAGGGAAGATAGATTATGAAAGTAAACTAGCAAAAATATAAAAACAGATAGCAAGAGTTTCTACAGTTATATAAAAAGAAAAAGGGTGGCTGAAATGAATATTGGCCCCTTAGAGGACGAGACCGGGAAATTAGTGGGGGGAACATGGAAATGGCAAAAACGCTGAACAAATATTTTGTATCAGTCTTTACAGTAGAGGACACTAAATTTATCCCAACACTGGACAAACAGGGGGCTATAGTGGGGGAGGAGCTAAACACGATTAAAATCACTAAGGAGGTGGTACTCGGTAAGATAATGGTACTAAAGGCGAATATATCCCCTGGACCTGATGGCTTACATCCTATGGTCTTGACAGAAGTAGCGGTAGGCATTGTGGATGCATTGGTGGTAATTTTCCAAAACACCCTGAATTCCGGAAAGGTCCCAGCAGATTGGGAAACTGCTAATGTGATGCCCTTATTTAAAAAGGGAGGCAGACAAAAAGCTGGAAACTATAGACCAGTTTGCCTAACATCTGTGGTTGGTAAAATGTTGGAGTCCATTATTAAAGAAGCAGTAACAGGACATTAGGATAAGCATAATTTAGTCGGACAGAGTCAGCATGACTTTACGAAAGGGAAATCTTGTTTGACAAACTTGTTCCAATTCTTTGAGGACGTAACAAATAGGGTGGATAAAGGGGAGCCAGTGGATGTGGTGTATTTGGACGTCCAAAATGCATTTGTGAAGGTGCCACACAAAAGATTACTGCACAAGATAAATAATCACGGGATTGGGGGCAATATACTGGCATGGGTGCAAGATTGGCTATCTAACAGAAACAGAGAGTTGGGATAAATGGTTCATTCTCGGGTTGGCAAATAGTAAATAGTGATTTTCCGCAGGGGTCAGTGCTGGGACCACAACTCTTTACAACCTATGTTAACGATTTGGAGGAAGGGACCAAGTGCAACTTATCCAAGTTTGCCAATGATGCAGAGATGGGAGGGAAAGCAGTGGGTGAGGACGACATAAAAATCCTGCAAAAGGACTTAGACAGGCTAAGTGAGGGGGCAAAAATTTGGCAGATGGAATTTAATGTTGGAAAGTGTGAGGTTATGCACTTTGGCAGAAAAAATCAAAGAGCAAGTTATTTTCTAAATGGAGAGAAACTGCAAAGTGCTACAGTACAAAGGGATCTGGGGGTCCTGGTGCATGAAACACAGAAGGTTAGTATGCAGGTGCAGCAGATGATCAGGAAGGCCAATGGAATCTTGGCTTTTATTGCAAGGGGGATGGAGAATAATTTCAGGGAAATCTTGCTGCAGTTATACAGGGTACTGGTGAGGCCACACCTGGAATACTGCGTCCAGTTTTCGTTTCCATATTTAAGAAAATATATAATTGCTCTCGAGGCAGTTCAGAGAAGTTTCACTCGGTTGATTCTGGAGATGAGGGGGTTGACTTATGAAGAAGGGTTGAGTAGTTTTGGCTCTACTCATTGGAATTCAGAATAATGCAAAGCGGTCTTATGGAAACATATAAGATTGTGGGGGGGCTGGATCGGGTGGATACGGGGAGGATGTTTCCACTAATGTGTGAGATTAGAACTAAGGGGCATGATCTTAGAATAAGGGGCTGCCCTTTCAAAAAACTGCGGTGAGGAGAAACTTCTTCACTCAGAGGGTAGTAAATCTATGGAATTTGCTACCGCAGAGAGCTGTGGAAGCTGTGACATAAAATAAATTTAAAACGGATATAGACAATTTCCTAGCTGATAAGGGAATTAGAGATTACGGGGAACGGGCAGGGAAATGGATGTGAGTTTAGGTTCGGATCAGCCATGATCCTATTAAATGGCGGAGCAGGCCTGACAAGCCATATGGCTTACTCCTGCTCCTACTCCTTATGTTCTTAAGTTCTTATGTCCTGTGCAACAGAACCACCCATGGTGCCAGAAAGTTGGCTGCTGCTGCCTTCCTCCGATAAGCCACCTCCCTCGATAATATCCAGAGCGGTGTATTTGTTTGAGAAGGCCATGCTGCGAGTCAGCACTCTATAGTTCAGCTGGTAATGAATTCCAGAGACTCACAATTCCCTGGGAAAAGGAGAGCCGCCTAACGTTCAGTATATTCTAACACTTACATTGAATAAACTGGCATGCCCTGGTCTCCCCAGTTTGTTAAACTGGTCGAATCATTATTAGGGACGCTATCTAGCCCTTTAATTATTTTAGAGGCCTTTATCAAATCTCTAACCTCCGCTGATCTAAAGGCAATAGATCACGGTCCTGGAGCCTATCTGAATAATTGAGCAGCTTTAAGGGAGAAATCATTCTTGTCGCTCTCCTCTGGACCTTTTGCAAGGCCACGATATCACCCACCATTTTGGCGGTGTGGTGGGAAACTAAACTCGGCACATTCCCACAGATGCATTCTGACCAACGACTGGTATTGTATAAAATGTTGTCCTTTGAATTAAATTCAATATTTCAATTAAAACAAACCAGCTCCCCTGTAGTTTTAGCTACAATTTCTCTACATTGGCCATGAGCCTCATGTGCACAGTAAAAGCTGGATTTGTTTCTTTCAACCTCTATCAATATTTTTCCCTGTAAATGATGCCTGTACTCTGTGTTGGCCTGCCCAACATGCATAGCACAACATTTATCAAACTTAAATGCCTTTTGTGTGGCCCACTTCCTTAGCCTATCTAAAACTTTATGGATTTGATTGAACTCCTCTACTGCCTCAATCCTTCCAAATATTTTGGTGTTATCTGAAACTTTCTTACCATACTAACAAAACACTGTACAGGCCATTAATACAGAGGAGCAGGCCCAGGCCCGATCCTTGGGCCACACCGCTAGGAACAGGTCAGAGGGATCTGGGTGTGCAAGTAAACAGATCCCTGAAGGCGGTGGAACAGGTGGATAAGGTGGTAAAAAAGGCATATGGGATACTTGCCTTCATTAGCCGAGGCATAGAATATAAGAGCAAGGAGGTTATGATGGAGCTGTATAAAACACTGGTTAGACCACAGCTGGAATACTGTGTGCAGTTCTGGTCGCCACACTACAGGAAGGATGTGATAGCTTTGGAGAGGGTGCAGAGGAGATTCACCAGGATGCTACCAGGGCTGGAACGCTTCAGCTATGAAGAGAGACTGGGCAGATGGGGTTTGTTTTCCTTGGAGCAGAGGAGGCTGAGGGGGGACATGATTGAGGTGTACAAAATTATGAGGGGCATAGATAGGATTGATACTAAGGAGCGTTTTCTCTTAGTAGAAGGGTCAATAACTAAGGGGCATAGATTCAAGGTAAAGGGCGGGAGGTTTAGAGGGGATTTGAGAAAGAACTTTTTCACCCAGAGGGTGGTTGGAGTCTGGAACTCATTGCCCGAAAGGGTTGTGGAGGCTGGAACCCTCACAACATTCAAGAAGCATTTGGATGAGCACTTGAAATGCCATAGCATACAAGGCTACGGACCAAATGCTGGAATATGGGATTAGATTAGACAGGGCGTGATGGCCGGCGCGGACACGATGGGCCGAAGGGCCTCTATCCGTGCTGTATAACTCTATGACTCTATGACTCTATGAGTTCGCCAGGGGGAACTGCACCGCTTAGCTACACCTTTTCTAGCTGTGGAATTAGAGGCAATTCCTAATCCAAACCCAAATTTGGACGTAGCAAATCTAAAACTAAGGGCCATAAATATAAATCCTCACTCATCAATGCATTAGGGAATTAAGGATAATCTTCTTCATCCAGAAAGTGGTTAGAATGTGGAGCTTGCAAGCATATGGAGAAATTGTGGCATATAACATAGATGCATTTAAATGGAAGGTAGCTAAATACAGATGGAGAAAGGAATAGGAGGAGATGTTGATCAGGGGAAATTAATTAAATGAAGAAGACTGCATCAACACCGGCAGAAATCGGTTGGGCCGAAGACTTATTTTTGTGCTTAAGATTGCATGTATTTATAGAGGCTCAGACACGGGGGAATGAGACATGAGTGACCACAACTCCTCAGAACCAGCATTTATCTAACACAATTACTTATATTTCATGTTCATTTAAAGTTTGTAACGTTTCCTCATCATGCTGTGATGAGCATGCTGAGAAAATCCAGGATGATTTGGACAGGTTGGCTGATTGGGCAGAAGCATGGCAGATGCAATATAACGTAGTTAAATGCGAGGTTATCCACTTTAGTGACAAAAACAGGAAGGCAGAGAGGGTTTGAGTACAGGAACAAAGATGTGGTGCTGCAGTTGTACAGGCCCTTGTTGAGACCACATCTTGATTATTGGGTGCAGTTTTGGTCGCCTTATCTGAGGATGGATGTTCTTGCCATGGAGGGAGTGCAGCGAAGATTCACCAGGCTGATACCTGCGATGGCAAGAATGACGTATGAGTAAAGATTGTGTCGATTGGGATTTTACACGCTGGAGTTTAAAAGAATGAGAGGAGATCTCATTGACATTGATAAAATTCTAACAGGACTGGACAGACTCGATGCAGGAAGGATGATCCCGATTGTCGATGTGTCCAGAATCAGGGGTCACACACTAAGGATAGGGGGTACACCATTTAGTTCAGAAATGAGGAGGAATTTATTCACCCAGGGAGTGGTGAACCTGTGGAATTCTCTAACGCAGAAGGCAGTAGAGATCAATTCATTAAATATATTCAAGAAGGAGTTGGATATATTTCTTAAGCCTAAAGGAATCAAGGGATATGGGGAGAAGGCAGGGACAGGTTACTGAATTTGGATGAACAGCCAAGATCGCATTTTTTAGATCCATGAGTCTGCGAGTATGATGTTTTTCAACAACCACATGGATGCTGTAACTTAACAATAAACAGGTTTTACTGGAGGAGGGTAGTCTCAAGACTGGGGGTACTGAGGCATGTGCAAGGCTTATATACAGGTGTGGTCACTGCTGGTACTACAGTATACAGGAGCTGTAAAAGTAGTTCTGTCTTAAAGGTACATACACTACAATTCCTCCACTTTTAGATTAGTATTACCCCTAATATTCAAATAACAATTAACACTTTAACATGTACATTAAACAACAATAGTCCACTTATAGATTCAGTCTTTGTGGCAGCTTCCTGACCCTTTCGGGATAGTGCCTTTCCTGAGGTTCTTGTTCTTGGTGCAGAGGCGATTCTGGCCCCTTTTCATCGGGTAGTTCATCGGCTTCCACTGCTACTGGTTCTGAGGTAGATGCTACCGGTATGTCGGGTTCATCCCCAGGTACTCGAGACATGGGGTTGACTCGTTCCTGTGATGCTAAGATCTGATCGACGTGGCGTCTCACAATGTTATCCCTGACATCCACTGTGTACATTAATGGCCCCTGCCTTGTGCATATAGTTCCGGGTTGCCGTTTCTCTGTTCGATAGTCAAGGGCTAAGACTGGTTGTCCTACATTGAAGCTCCTTGTCGGCTTCTCATTGATGTGCTGGAATTGTTGGTCCTCAACATTTCTTTGCACATTTGGTCTGAGCAAGCCCAGACGAGATCTCAACCTTCGGTTAAAGAACATTATGGCCGGGGTCTGGTTGATAACTGCATGTGTCGAGTTTCGGTAGGCTAATAAGAAATTGTCAACCTTATGCTGTAGTGGAATTTCATCGTCGCACATGGCCTTTATCGCCTTCTTAAAGGTTTGTACGAACGTCTCAGCCAATCCATTTGTGGCTGGATGATACAGAATGGATGTGTAATGCCTTACCCCATTCCTTCTCCTAAATTTCGGAACTCTTCGGACACAAACTGTGGTCCATTATCAGAGCAAATCTGCTCTAGCAAACCGTTTCTGGCAAATATGGTCCGCAGGACTGCAATCGTTTTCTCTGTAATGGTTGAGGACATTTTTATCACCTCAGGCCACTTCGAATGAGCATCCACTGCTATTAAGAAAATTGAGTCCATGAATGGACCAGCAAAATCAATATGCACCCGTTGCCATGGAGAGGAGGGCCACTCCCAAGGGTGTAGAGGGGCATGTGGTGGTGCATTTTGGACCTTCTGGCATCCTGAGCAGCTCTTGGTTAGGTCCTCGATTAGTTAATCGATCACCGGCCACCACACATAAGCCCTAGCAAGGCTTTTCATTTTTACCTCTCCCAGATGACCTTCATGAAGCTCATTTAGCACTCTCTCCCTTAACTTGGGTGGAATTACCTCTCGGGATCCACACATCACTGTCCCCTGGCATACTGACAGCTGTTCTCTTCTGGATGAGAATGCTGGCAACAGTGAGTCGCCATGTGTTGGCCAAACCCTCACCGTCAAATCATATACCCGAGACAGTGTCGGTTCATTGCGGGTCTCCTTCTCTATATCCACATTAGTTACTGGCAATCTTTCAAATATTGATGAATAAAATATCTCGATAGGGTCCACTGCTGGTGCTTCCTCCACCGTAGGCTGTGGCAGGCGTGATAGCCCATCAGCGTTTCCATGCTGTTGCGTGCCTTTATATTCTATTTCATATTGGTGCGCCCTTAGAAAAAGGGACCATCTTTGTAACCGTTGTACAGTCATCACCGAAACGCCCTTCTTTGGATTAAAGATGGAGAGAAGTGGTTGGTTGTCAGTCAGCAAAGTGAACTTTTGCCCATGCAGAAAGTGGGTGAATTTTCCCACTTCCCACACCAGGCTGAGGGCCTCCCTGTCAATCTGGGCGTAGTTGCGCTCGGCTGAGGTTAGTGACCGAGACGCAAAAGCTGCTGGCCTCCCAAACCCATCCGGGAATTTGTGCAACAGCACCGCTCCAATACCATAGGGTGATGCATCACATGCCAAACGAATTGGTAGTGCTGGGTTGCAATGGGGAAACACCTCTTTTGATGTGATCAATTCTTTACACTTCTGGAAAGCTCGTTTACTTTTGTAATTCCACTTCAATGGTTCCCCTGTTTGCAGTAGGGTGTTCAGTGGGTGTCATCACGTGGACAAATTTGGTAAGAACTTGTGGCAGTAGTTTACCAGCCCGAGGAACGACCTCAGTTCTGACACATTTTCCGGTGCTGGAGCCTTGACTACTGCCTCAATCTTTTCAGGGGACTTATGTAAGCACTCTTCATCGATGACATGGCCACAATACGAGATCTGTTTCTGGAAAAACTCGCACTTGTGGCGATTAGCTCGTAGCCCATACTCCTTTAATCTGGTGAGCACCTTCTCCAAGTTGGCGAGGTGGTCACTGTCATTTTCGCCCGTGACCAGGATGTCGCCCAAATTACACTGGGTCCCTGGAATCCCTTGCAGGACTTGATCCATTGCCCTTTGCCAGATAGCCGGAGCCGAGGCTACCCCGAACACCAGCCGGTTGTATTGATAGAGACCTTTATGAGTGTTAATCGTAAGGTATTTTTTCGAAGCTTTTTCTACATCCATTTGGAAGTACGCCTGGGCTAAATCAATTTTGGTGAAGCGTTTACCTCCAGACAGCGAATGGAAAATATCCTCAATTCGTTGAAGCGGATATTGTACCATGTGAAGGACTGGTTTCACTGTCATATTAAAAACCCCACAGATGCTGACCTTCTTTGGTTCCCCAGGTGTATTACTCAACGACCTCTTCATTACAGGAACGATGGGTATAGCCCATTCGCTCCAGTCCACTTTGGACAGTACTCCTGAACGTTCCAACCCTTCCAGCTCTGCTTCGACAGCTGGTCTGATCGCATAAGGCACTGGTCTGGCATTAAGAAACTTTGGCCTTGCATTTCCTCTATTTTAATCGTTGCTGTTATGCCTTTTAGTGTTCCGAGTCCCTCCTGGAACACTTCTTTTGCGTCAGTTAGCATTTTTGACAGTCGTCCAGGTGTGACATCATCATCCTTTTTGGCCGCAACCTTCAGTGCCTGTATGGAATGCCAATCTAATTGTACCTTCCGGATTCATTCACGTCCTAGCAGTGGTGGTCCTCCATCTGGCAATACATATATATCCATTTTAGGTATTTCCTGGCATTTATATATCTCTTTCACCCTTATTTTTCCTTTGGGGTAGACTTTTTGACCCGTGTACGTCTTCAAGACAATCTCTGTAGCTTTCAAGGGTATATGTGAAAATAGCTGCTTGCAGTCCCTTTGGTTTATGACTGTTAGGGCTGATCCTGGGTCCAATTCCATTTTCACTTGGACTCCGTCTATCTTGAGTGTAACCCAGATAGTCTGGTGATCCTCCATTTTGGTTACCTTACGTAGTTTCAGACAACCCAGCTCCTTGCTTCCGGAGTCTGTGTCACTTTTCTGTTCGTCTGAACCACTGTCCATCAACTGGTGAACCTTTTTGTACTTCTCCTGTGAAGATTGCTGACTGTTGGTTTTCTTCCCAGACCTGCAGACTCTTGCTATGTGTCCTGCTTTTCCACACTGTCTGCACACTTGGTCCTTGAACCAACAATCCTTCTGGTCATGTGTTGTTCTGCCGCAGCGATAGCACTTCCCTGTTCCATAGGACATTTCATTGGTGCCATATTCTTGCGGTCTTCGTTGTTTCGCTGCAGCGCCCATTGTGGCTGGTTCCTGTGATACTGCCTTACTGAAAGCCTTGTCCAGCGTAAGGTCCTTTTCTGATAGAAGCCGTTTCTGGGTTCCTTCATTTTGTAGCCCACACACAAACTTGTCCTTTAACGTATCTGCCAATCTCACTCCAAACTGGCAGTGTTTTGATAGCTTGCACAGTTCTGTTAGGTACTCAGCATTGCTTTCATCGTTGTGTTAGTTCCTTTTATGGAACTTAAATCGTTCTGCTATCAGCAGCGGTGTGGGGTTTAAGTAGTTCTGTAGGATTTATACTATGCTTTCGAAATTCTTGTTCACCGGCTTCTCTGGGGTAAGTAGATTTCGCAGTAAACCATAAGTTTTTGCACCCATGGAATTTAACAAAACCAGTGCTGTACTAGCATCTGCGACTTCATTCACCCTGCAGCACACCTCAATACGTTCCACATATGTCGCCAAATCTTCCACTTCATTGTCGAACGTAGAGATACTGCCACTCTTCGGCATCCCTGGATGTGATTTAACTGTTAAAAATGGCATCTCCCGTGCTTCCCCTTTATCTCCGCTGGCACAAAATTGCGTCTCCCGCGCTCTTCCTTCTTCTCCCCTGTCACTGTTCATCCCTTGTGCCCTGGCTGTGCTATACCCTCTTTCTGTCCAGTTTTTTTTTTCTTTCGACGCTGCTCGGTTTTCAACCCCCAGCTGCGCCCTGTGCGCTTCACACTCTGTCTTACCCCGTCGACGCTGCTCGGCTTTCGCTCCGCCGTCGGCCGGCTCCAGCCGCCGCTGTTCGTGAAGGGTCTGTGCTGGACCTGTCATCAGTCTCTTGCTGATCGTCGTGGCTGGGGAACCAAGCCCGGCTCTCCACAGCCTCCCCTGAGATGTTCACACTCTGCCGGACGACTGGGCGGTTGCTCGTGGTCGACGCCCGTGTTCCTGTCCTCGACTTTCTTACACCACCCTCCCAGAGCGAATCCTCGAAGGGAGAAGCAGAGTTGCAGGTAGGTTCGAATCGACACTTGTCGCCACTGTTAGATCCGTGAGTCTGCAAGTATGATTTTTTCAATAACCACACGGATGCTGTCACTTAACAATAAACAGGTCTTTACTGGAGGAGGGTAGTCTCAAGACTGGGGGTACAGAGGCATGCACAAGGCTTATATACAGGTGTGGTCACTGCCGGTACTACAGTATACAGGAGCTGTAAAAGTAGTTCTGTCTTAAAGGTACATACACTACAGCATTGAATGGCGGAGCAGGCTCGAGGGTCTGAATGGCCAACTCCTGCTCCTATCTTCTATGTTTCTATCACTAGAGTATCGTATTCTCTACCACACGTGGGAAAATTTGGAATTCTGTTAGCTTTTTTATGACCTATTCAACCTGAGGTAGAGCCGAAACCACCAGTGAACCGATGCCCCCACATCAAGGTGCTCCTGCACAGCACTGAAGCAGCTTTCGTTCAGAATATTATTCTGCTGTTTATGTTTTAACTGAAATATACCTCAGATCTTCTGACCTCCAATTCTGTCTGTCCATTTTCGGCCATTCGCTCGCAGAATCCATACCCTTTTTCAGCTTCCTGTGGTCTTAGCAAGAATTAATGTTACCTCCTATTTTGGCATCATTTGCAATTTTCAACCCTATTCCTCTACGATTTTATCCAAATCATTGATATACTTCATGAGCAAAGTGACGCCAGAACTGATACCTGTGGTGTACCTCGACCCATCTCCAACCACTAAACAAAACTATACTTCACTCATAATCTCTTTTGCTCCATTCTAAACAATTTTAAAGCCACTTTGCTGTCCTTCCCGAATTCCATATCCCTTAAGCTGCTCTTGTAATCACCAGTGTGGTACTTGTTAAAGTTTTTCCTGAAGTGTGTCTAAACTACATCCATTGCAGTTTCCACATTTATGTCTCGTGTATTGTGACAGAATTATATGAGGTTTGTCAAGCAATATCATTCATTTTGAAATGTGCGCTGTTGCTCATGAAGTGGAAAACTTATGAACACATTGCCCTGACTGACAACAACTTGCATTAAGAGGCCGCCTTCACTGTCATACATTTCTAAGGTGTTTCACAGAGGCATGAGAGAAAACAGGCACAAAGGTTATAAGGAAATATTAAGAGAAGTGACCACACGCTTAATCGGAATGGGGTTCAATGAGCGTATAAAAGGAAATGTTGATGGGTGTCGGAAATGGAGATTCGGGATGAATTTATATAGCGCTTTGTAAGTAGACAAAATTATCCCAGGGCATTTTACCGAGGTATAAGCGGACAGAAATGACCCCAGTCAAAAAGGAGCTAGTGGGAGGAGAGCCCATCAGCTCAGTCATAATGATGGGGTGTTTCAACAGCCTAAAGGAGGCGAGTGGTAGATGGTGGAGGAAATTCAGTGACGAGTTCTGGAACATTGGAGCACGATGGCTAAAGGCCCAGCTCCAATTCAGTGGGAAAAAGCGAGGGCGGATGAACAAGCAGCCATAAAAAATAGAACATAGATTTTGGGAAGGAGATAGACGTGCTGTAGGAGGTTACAGATAGAGGAATGAGATTACACTTCAAAATTATTTCCTTGGCTGTCAAGCCCTTTGGGACGTCCTGAGCTCGTGAAAGGCGCTATAAAATGTAAGACTTTCTTCCTTTTAGGGATGGGTGAGGCCAGGATGAATAAAAAATACACAGGAGCTTTTATGGAACTTACATCCAATTGGGATCAGCAACGAGATGGGAGATTGGTAAGATGGACTTAGTGGAAGACAGGATGTGGGCAACAGATATTTGGATAAACTGCAGTTTATGGACGGCAGTAGACGTGGGGCCGGCGAGGTGCCCTTTCGGATAGTGCAGTCTGGATATGACAAATGCATGGATGAGCATTTCAGTACATGATGTGCAGAGGGAAGGGTGGAGGCAGGTGTTGTGTGTGATGCAGAAGTAGCCGGCCTTTGGGATGGAGGGGATAAAGTGCGAAAATAATAAATTAATGTAAAATAGAGTCCGAGGGTAAGCTTGAGACAACAGCCAGGGTGGGGATTGCAATTGGTTGCAAGGATGCAATTTGTGGCGGCGCCAAGGGTGATCGCTTCAGTCATGCCAATGATTTTATTTGGAGGAAACGGTGACTCATCCAAAGTGGGATGATTGAAAAGTAGCCTGGCAACACAGAGGGAAGTGTGGGTCGTCGAGAGATAGGGTGGAGAGATGAAGCTGTTGCCAGTAACGTACATCTAAACAGCTAGATCTATATCTGCAGATTATTTCAACAATTGGGAAACATGTAGTTGAGGGAGGCCAAGATAGATTCTTATCAGTCACGGTCTGTTTGGGAAGGAAAGACATTACTTGAGATTATCTGGTTAAGAGCTGATAGGTAAGACTTGAAACAAGCAGCTTAGTTCGTATGAAGAGGCTCGTGTCAGATGAATAAAGAGGTCACAGATTGGAGAGGAGTTCGGAGAGTCTTGGACGTGATGAATGCATGATTCATCATCTCAGTTCCAAATGGGCTGAGGCAGGGGACAGGCCGGCGAAGTTATGGAGGTGGAAATAGGCGTATTTTGTGAAGGACAGGATATGACATCAGAAGATGCATTAGGATGAGAGCTTACAAAACATCATATTCAGCCTATTAAGACAGCCAGTGATGGGAATGAAACAGTTAATAAGGGTAAGGAGATTGTGGCTGATCCAAAAGTGACGGCTTCGGTATTCCTAATGTACAATTGGTGCAAATGTCACATCATGTGAAACAGTCAGTTGCACATGGCGTCCGACAACACAGATTCAGTGGAAGGCGGGGGTAGATAGAGGAGAGCTGGAGCTGGGTGATGTTGGTCGAAATGTGGAAGCTGACCCCAGATCTGTAGATGATGTCACAAAGGGCAGCATTTAGATGAGAAAGAAGAGGGAGAATGTTTTCGAACGTTGCCGTACTCCAGCGGCAATGGTACTGCAGTAGGAAGGGAAGCCAGTGCTGGGGCCATTCTGAATATGATCGAATCGGTAAGACTGGAATCAAGATAGTGCGGTTCCACAGAAAGAGGCCAGTGTCAGAGCTATGGAGAGATCACGGGTGTGTTGCTGCAGGTTTGAAGGAGATCGTGGAGATGGCGAGGGTTGAGGCCATGGAGGTGTTTAATGCAAGGAAAAGAATTTTACTGCTAAGGCGTTGGGGGAGAGAGAGACAATCAGGCTCAATGAGGGCGACAGTGATGGGCGAGCTGGACTCGGGGAGGGCTGGACATGGACAGCAGATTTTGGGATCAGTTGACATTGATGGAAGGTGGAAGTTGGGTGGTCGGCCAGGAGTGAACTTAATGGAGTTAGGAGCCGGCACAGTTCTCATTTTAATGGAGCCGTTAACCAATATAAAATAAACAGGTAAATATCTGCAGTAAAATAACGGAGAGAGAAATGTTAATGGGGTACTTTCAGTGTCCGCCCCCTAATATCACCCACAATAATTTCTGGACTCGTTACTGAAATATGGCCTTCAACTGTCACTGTGTCAGAGACTGAAGGTCCATGTTTTATCTGGGAATCTGCAGGGACAGAGTGAAAAGGATGTGCCTGAGTCCCTGGAATCAGTGTACACTGCGGAGAAATAAATAACATTTAATAATGAATTGGCAGGAGTGAACATGATCAGTACAATTACATGAAAACTGTAAATGAAGCTGCTCATTATTGTTGGATCTATCCTGTATGACACTTATTCTCCAGAGAGATCTGGTTAACATAATGTCCTGTTCATTCAGATGTTTGAGTTTTATCCACCACGTTATTTTCACCAGTGTCAAAGGTCCTGATGTAAAGTGTTTGTTCAAGTAACTATAACTAATAACAATGATCAGGTGTAT
Organism: Somniosus microcephalus; assembly: GCF_052327205.1. Lineage (NCBI taxonomy): Eukaryota > Metazoa > Chordata > Chondrichthyes > Squaliformes > Somniosidae > Somniosus > Somniosus microcephalus. Next base: position 40,732,467 of record NW_028225184.1, on the reverse strand, counting down.
AACCATGTCAATGGAGACTTATCGACTTTATATATCAGGGCCCATTGGAATGGATCAGCTCAGAGTGCCTGCCGGAGCTGTGCGTTCCACTCCTCCAGAAGTCGCTGCTTCACACAGATATGGGAAAACCAGTAATCGTTCAGATAGAAGTCATTTATTATCCTTTACTTGCAGCCGTTGGAGGTTCTGGTTACCTTTCCTGTGAATGATGTAAATCGGTGTTGACTGTGCTGCTCTACTTGTATTTTTTCCCCCTGCATGTTTTACACAGCCGCCTGTTCTGTGCCAGTAGTTGAATGATGTAAAGTTCTCAGTCTCTGTTATTTCTGTCGTGTAGTAGCTGCAATATATCTGTAATGATCTTTGCTTCTCCAATCCCTGCTCTCTTACTGAATTATTCTTGCACTGAATGCACTGGAATCAGGAGTTTGGGCTAAAAGCTGGTGCCAGACCATCAGGTGCTGGGAATAGTTTGATGTTGTGGAACTAACCTGGCCTGGAATATTTTTCATAAATGTGTTTCCAGTGATTGAAAATGACACAGCTCGCAGTCTCAGTGTTACAAGGAGGCGGTGCAATATCCTCCCTCCCCAATAACATGGTTCAGTTTAACTGGGATTTCAATGAATGTATTGGTTTTCCCTGCTATGTAATATCACTTCACTGTGTGTGTATCTGACGACGCGTCAGAGGTCTGGTGACTGACCTGAGCTTGCTGCTGACTCTATCACATCTCCTTCTCTGCTTCAATGTTGGTGGATTCAGTGAATGTCACTGGACTCCATTGTAAAATGAAATGTTTTGATGTTATGTTGCATCAGTTTGCACTGTATCTATCGGAATCAGGAGCCCCTCTATTTTTCTGGTGATTATAATTAGCAGCGGTAATATTGGCGTTATGTTAATTGAACAATTGCGCCATCTAATGTTTGCGTTATCATTACAGGGGAAGGGAATTCAATTATTGTCAGGTCTGTCTGGAAGACACATTCGATTCTGTTTATTGCGTGCACTGCGGATCAATTAGGTGAAAAGGTGGAGACTTGGATGATCAGTAGATACATTAAACTATTCCACTGAGGTTTCAGCATTGTTCAAACTGACTCTGAGAACAGGATCGCTTCAAGGGAGTTAATGAACAGAGTCGGGCCGCAGGATGTTAGGGTGGAAGCGGATTGGAAAGGGGGCATTATGAAAGAAAGTAGAGAGAGTGCGGCGAAGTAAAGTGAGGTGCGATAGAGAGAGACAGAGAAGGAAAGCGAGAGGGAGGGGAGAAGGAACGTGAGAAGAGCGAGGCAGCGGTGTTAATCATTCATCGGACTGAACTGCTGAAACTTCTAGTACTATTATGGTGAGGAACTGTGATTTGAAGGTGATGTTAGAATGCTGTCAGATAGTGAGAGTCTGATTTTACACGGGTGTTTTTATCGCTTTCAGATCTTCGGTCTGTTTTGGTGAATGCCTATTTTACTTGTTTAGTGAATGAATAAAGCAAGATAATTGAAAGGTATTTAAAGACGAGAACCAGTCATTTCTTGCTCTGCGCTGCACAGATCCACAAATCAGTTTCCTCCATTCGATGCTGCAACAAAGCTGGAAATTCCAGCCCAGATCCTGTCAAACTGCTGCTTTGGCTCCAGGTCTGATCAGTAATTTATCTCTCTCTGACAGTTAACTTGGTGGAGATTGTGATACTGTCCCGAGGAAAGTGCAGTCTCTCCAAATGCATCACTCTCTACCTGGTGGGAATGGCAGCAGCCGATCTCCTGGTCGTCATCAGTGATCCCATATTTAACTGGATTGCTCCGATATATTTCCCATATTCATTCCTGAACATTACTCCCGAGTGTAGATTTATTGCCGTCTTGAGCTTTGCAACCACGCTGATTTCTCTCTGGCTCACAGTCATGTTCACCTTTGATCGATTTGTGGCCATTTGTTGTGAGAATCTGAAAACTAAATATTGCACCGAGAAAACGGCGGCTGTGGTTATCGGGACAGTGAGTGTGCTGGGCTGTTTAGAGTCTGTCCCCTGGTACTTTACAGATGTACCTTACTTCAGAATAGATAATGTTCCTTGGTATTGTATCGCTAAACCGAGCTTCGTTACTTCACCCGCATGGGGATCATTTGAGTTGTTTCACATAATTTTATCCCTTGTGTCCCGTTCTTTCTGATTTTGCTGCTCAATGCTCTGACGGTCAGCCGTAATTTAGCGGCCAGCAGAGCCCGCAGGGGACTCCGTGGCCGCAGCGATGGAGAGAACCCCAAGGACCCAGAGATGGAGAATCGAAAGAAATCCATCCTTTCACTCTTCAGTATTACCGGCAGTTTTATTTTGTTATGGATGGGCCTGGTTTTCTATAACATTTATGCGCGAATTGTAGATATTCGATTTTATTACTCCGCCAGTGCCCCTCCTTATATCACAGAACACACAGCAACAATGCTTCAGCTTCTCAGTTCCTGCACCAACACGTGTATTTATGTCCTGACCCAGACTAAATTCAGAGAGGAGCTGAAGAATGCGGTGAAATACCCACTCAATCTAATTGTTAAATTAATTAAACCATAGAAAGATCTGAAGTGTTTCAAGCACTAGAACTAAATCCCATTTCATACTCCATTCCGTATCTCTCCGTTGGGTGGAATGTACATTTGATATTAGCAGCCCAGAGCCCTGAAATGATCTTAAATCTGACTCTGTTATACCTTAATGGTAATCTGACCAATGGAGGCGGGACTCGCTCTGCAGACGACACGTGAATTGTTGCTCAAAATGGCGGCACTAAAGTTTACAGCTGCACCGACAGCAAAAAGGGCAAACCCGCCAATCACAGTCGCCGCTGTGTGCCTGATCAGACCGGGAGCATTCCACATAAATGGAGAGAAAGAAGGGCATGTCTCGATGGAGAGATAGATACTCCACAGATAGAGAAAGGCAACGACAAGAAGAGAAGATTAAATAGAGAGATGAACATACATGCAGAGGCAGGTGGGAAGTGGGCATGAGAGGTTGGGAGAGCCCAAAACAGAGACAAATCTAAGAGCTGAAGAAAGAGAGACAGAAAGTAAAGGTAGATAAAGATCAATTGAAAGTGATTGCAGAGAGCAGATTGTAAGAAATAACAAATTAAACAAAGCAAAAACAGCAAGATCCCAAAAGACATACGTGAAGAAGCAACGAGTAATTGATGTAGATGTTCAAATGGATAGAGAGAAACAGAGAGGAATCGAAATATACAGAAAGACAGCAATAGGGAGAAATTAATGAGGTAGAAAGAGGCAGAGAGAGAAACCAGCAAAAGATGAGGTGGAGAAAAACTGAAAGAGAAAAAAAATAGGAACAATTACCCGGAGGAAAACCATGAACAGGAAATAAACTTATGTGTTTATATAGAAAAGCAGAAAAGGTATAAAACAGATTAAGAGAAAGAGAGGGAGCTTGTGAGCAAGAGAAAGTTGAGATAAATTGTGAGACAAATGGAGAAATAAACTGAGCGATGCAGAGGGTAACTTAAACAGGAATAATACAGACACCCAGGGGAAATTAAAGAGAGATTTGTTAAACAAATATTTAGTTTCTACCTTCACTGTTGAAGATACAAAGAACACACCGTAATTGTGGGGAACCAAGGGACTAATGAGAGTGTGGATATTAAAGTAATTTATATTAGTAAAGAATAAGTACTAGAGAAATTAATGGGACTAAAATCCGACAAATCCCCTGGCCCTGATGGCCTTCATCCTAGGGTTTTAGAAGAGTTAGCTGCAGAGATATTGGATGCACTGGTTTTGATCTTCCAGAAACCCGTAGATTCTACAAAAGGTCCCCTTGGATTGGAAGGTAGCAAATGTAACCAAACTGTAAAAAAGAAAGGACGGGAGAGAAAACTGGGATCTATAGGCCAGTTAGCCTGACATCAATAGTGGGGGAATGATAGAATCTATTGTTTAGGACGTGGTAACAGGGCACTTAGAAAATTACAATGTAATTAGTCAGAGACAACTCGGTATTATGAAAGGGAAATCGTGTTTGAAAAACCTATTGGAGTTTTCAGTGTATAACTAGTAGGGAAGATAAGGGGGAACCAGTGTGAGTAGGCTGTCAGCATTTATTGCATGGGGCTTGCATGAGTAAGGAAGTATTGCTGCAATCATGTTGGGTTTTTGTGAGACCACACCAGGAGTACTGTGTACAGTTTTAGCCTCCTTACATAAGGATGTTTAGACTTCCCTTATAAGGGGTGCAAGAAAGGTTCACTAAATTGATTCCTGGGATGTCCTATGATGAGAGATTGAGTAGAATGGCCTTATATTCTCTGCAGTTATTAAGTAACGAGAGATGATCTCTTTGAAATGTATAACATTATTTGATGGCTTAATACGGGGGATGCTGACAGGCTATTTCCCCTGGCTAGATAGTCTAGGACTCGGGGTCACAGTTTTAGAATAAGGGGACGGCCATTTAGGAATGAGATGAGGAGAAAGTTCTACACTGAGAGGCTGGTGAATCTTTGGAATTCTACCCCCAGAGATTGTGGATGCTCAGTTGTTGAATATATTCAAGACAGAGGTCGGTAGATTTTTGGATATTAAGGGAATCAAGGGATATATGGAACGGGGGGAAAGTAGATTTGAGGTCGAAGTTCAGCCATGATCTTATTGATTGGTGGAGCAGGTTCAAGGGGCCGTATGGACTACTCCTGCTCCTAGGTCTTATGCTCTTATCTTATTATTGACAAAAGAAGGCAATCAAGCAGAGGTGGAGACACAGATAGAAAAAGCACAGGAGAGCCACAGTACCAAAATAGACAAAGTGTGACCAAAAAGAAAGAGGCGGCTTCCTTCTAGATAACAAATGTACAATTTAATTAATGAAAAAATGAATGTGTAAAGTGTTTTTTATGTTCATATATGTCAAAACACTTTACACAATGAATTACTTCTGAAGAGTGGTGCCGGTTATGTAGCCAAATGGTTTATTGCATATAACGAATTGATATGTGTCTGAACAGATGCAAATAGTGTCTTTATATTGATTTACTATTTTTGCATTATAGTGTAAAGTTTTTTTATTGGTAGAAAGGAAAATGTTCGAGTAACTTGCAATAATATGTAAACCAGTTACATAGTCAGAGAACAAATAATTAAAGACCATTATAAATTCACATAAAAACAAAAGCTAAAGAAGAAGGGAGCAATGGGGGCATTGAGATAGAACAGAGAGAGAGAAATGGCGACAAGGGGAGACTGAAGAGAAAAAGAAAGGCACAGGTGTTAAACGGAGAAACAAAACAGAGAGAGAATAAGGCGCAGAGAGATGTTGAAAACGAGTTACATAAGAGAGAGAGATAAAAGGCATAAACGGGGAAGTTGAGAGACAGACCAGAGAGACAGTAAGGAACAGAGAGATGGAGAAATGGTGTTCCAGAAAAGAGAGATGTGGAAACTGAGCTGCAGAAGAGAGAGAGGGAGTGAAAGGCAAAAGGGGAGAATTGGAGTGACAGAACACACAAGGGCACAAAACATAGAGACCAGATGAGAAAAAAGAGAAATGGGAGAGAAAGATACAGAGATTAGATGGAGAGCTGGAAGACAGACTGGAACAAACGCAAGAGATGGAGATAAGGAGATAGAAGAGAGAGAGAAGGAAATATATAATATAAGGCAGAGAGATCAAAATATGTAAGATAGAAAGAGAGACAAAACTATTAAAACATAGAAGTAGAATCATAGAGTCATAGAGTTATTCAGCACAGAAAAAGGCCCTTCGGCCCATCGTGCCCTCGCCAGCCATAAAACCTGTCTATTCTCATCCGATTTTACAGCGCGTAGTCTTGTAAGCTATTGCATTTCAAGCGTTCATCTCAATGATTCTTGATTATTGTGAGGGTTCCTGCCTCTACCACCCTTTCAGGCAGTGAGTTCCAGATACCAACCACCTTCTGGATCAAAAAGTCTTTCCTCAAATCCCCTCTAAACCTCCTGCCCCTTATTTTGAAATTATGCCCCTGGTTATTGACCCATCTACTAAGCGGACAAGTTCCTTTCGATCTAACATATCCATGCCCCTCTTAATTTTGGATACCTCAATCAGGTCCCCCCTCAGCCTTCTCTGCTCTAAGGATAACAACCCCAGTCTGTCCAGTCTCTCTTCATAGCTGAAGCAATCCAGCCCAGGTAACATCCTGGTGAATATCCTCTGCACGCTCTCGAATGCAATCACTTTCCTACTGTAGTGTGGCCACCAGAACTGCACACAGTATTGCAGCTGTGGCCTAACTAGCATTTTGTACTGCTCAATCATAACCTACCATCTCTTATATTCTATGCCTCGGCGAACGAAGGCAAATAACCCATATGCCTTTTTAACCAAATTATGTACCTGTCCTGCTGCATTTACGGATCTATGTACATGCACACCAAGGTCCTTCTGATCCTCTGTCCTCCCTAGGGTCAAACCATTAATTGTGTACTCCCTTGCCTTGTCAGTCCTCCAAAAATTCATCACCTCACACTTTTTAGGGTTAAATTCCATTTGCCACTATTCTGCCTATCTAACGATCCCTTCCCTATCGCCCTGTAGCCTCAGGCTTCCTTCCTCGCTATTTACCAATCATCTGCGAACTTACTGATCATACTTCCTACATTCATATCTAAATCATTAATGTACACTACAAAGAGCAAAGGACCCAGCACCGCTCCCTGTGGTAGACCACTGGGCACAGGCTTCCAGTCACAAAAACAACCTTCCACCGTCACAATCTGCCTCCTGCTACTAAGTCAATTTTGGATCCAAGATGCCAAATTGCCATCGATCCCATGGGCTCTCACCATGTGGGACTTCGTCAAAAGCCTTACTGAAGTCCATGTAGGCTACATCAACTGCACTAACCACATCCACACACCTAGTCATCCCCTCAAAAAGTTCAATCAAATTGCTCAGACATGATCTCCCCCGGACAAAGCCATGCTGCCTATCCCTGATTAATCCCTGCCTCTCCAAGTGGAGACCAATTCTGTCCCTCAGAATGTTTTCCAATAATTTCCCTGCCACTGATGTTAGGCTCACTGTCCTGTAATTCCCTGGTTTATCCCGGCTACCCTTCTTGCACAATGGTACTACTTTAGCAATAGAGAATGATATAGAGAAAACAGAAGGACACAGAATAAGAGACAAACAGGATGGTAAAGAAAGATGATATGAAAGGTCACACGGAAAGGACGAGTAAAGAGGAACAGATACACACAGAGTCTCGGAGAAAATCAAAGACAGAAGGAAAGAGAGGAAGAGGTGTAGATGAAGTGAAAATGTAAAAAATTACCCAGAGAGAGAGAGAGGAGAGAACGACCCAGAGTGAGAGTGAGAGATAAGGAAAGGGGAGACAAAGAAGGCAGAGACAGAGGAGACAATTAAGATAACTTACAAAAGAACCAATGTTGAGACGAGATGAATTCTTTTATTCAGTGAGGTGCTTTGATCTGGAATGCACTGCCTGAAAGGATGGTGGAAGCAGATTCTATAGTAACATTCAAAAGGGAATTGGATACATTATCTAAGGAGAGAACATTGCACGACTATGGGGAAATTAGCAGCGGAGATAACGAATTGGAGAGAACTTTCAAAGGGCCGGCACAGGCATGATGGGCCGAATGGCCTTATTCTATCCTTTAAGATTCTATGAAGACATGTAACAACAGAGAGATACAGAGTGAGACAGATTGAAAGAGAAAGCAAAGGGTGACTTAAAAATAGAAATATAGCAGTGATCGACAAAAATTAAAGGAGATATAAAAGTAATGAGACAAAAAAACTCAGATTCAGGGATATACACCAGAGAAAGGGACAATGAAAGACAGACCGATACAAATTGAGACAGGGCGGTAGAGACATGAATGAGATTAACACAAATAAAGCAATAGATAATACTTATCAACCTCTCATTGTATTCAGCATGGAGTGTGGGAGTGCAGACTAGAAGAACAGCCGCAGATGAAGCAGGCAGGCCTGTTACATAGAAACATAGAAACATAGAAGATAGGAGCAGGAGTAGGCCAATCGGCCCTTCGAGCCTGCTCTGCCATTCAATGAGATCATGGCTGATCATCCAAATTCAGTACCCTGTCCCTGCCTTCTCCCCATATCCATTGAGCCCTTTAGCCTTAAGAAATATATGAAACTCCTTTTTGAAAATATTTAATGAACTGGCCTCCACCGCCCTCTGTGGCGGAGAATTCCACAGTTTCACCACTCTCTGGGTGAAGAAATTCCTCCGCATTTCAGTTCTAAATGGCTTACCCCTTATCCTTAGACTATGACCCCTGGTTCTGGACTCCCCGCCCATCTTAAATATCCTTCCTGCATCTAGTCTGTCCAGGCCTGACAGAATTTTATAGGTTTCGATGAGATCCCCTCTCAATCTTCTAAACTCTGGTGAGTATAAGCCCAATCGACACAATTTCTCCTCATACGTCATCCCTGCCATCACAGGTATCAGCCTGGTGAATCTTCGCTGTACTCCTTCCATGGCAAGAACGTCCTTCCTCAGGTAAGGCGACCAAGACTGCACACAATACTCAAGGTGCGGTCTCACCAAGGCCCTGTACAGCTGTAGCAAGACATCCTTGTTCCTGTACTCGAACCCTCTTGCTACGAAGGCCAACATACCATTTGCCTTCTTAACCACCTGCTGCACCTGCATGCTTACCTTCAGCGACTGGTGCACAAGAACACCCAGGTCTCTTTGCACTTCCCCTTCTCCCAATCTATTGCCATTCAAGTAATAATCTGCCTTCCTGTTTTTGCCACCAAAGTGGATAACCTCACATTTATCCACATTATAGTGCATTTGCCATGTTTCTTCGCAATCACCCAATCTGTCCAAATCGTACTGGAATTTCTCGACATCCTCCTCACAGCTTACCCTCGCACCCAACTTTGTGTCGTCTGCAAATTTGGAGATATTACATCCAATTCCCTCGTCCAGATCATTAATATATATTGTGAACAGCTGGGGTCCTAGGACTGATCCTTGTGGTACCCTAAACACTGCCTGCCACTCGGAAAACGACCCGTTTATTCCAACTCTCTGCCTTCTGTCCGCCAACCAGTTCTCTATCCAAGTCAATACCATGCCCCCAATCCCATGTGCCTTAATTTTGTACGCTAATCTCTTATGTGGGACCTTATCGAAAGCCTTCTGAAAGTCCAAATACACCACATCCACTGGTTCTCCCTTACAAATGCCTGTTGTGGGGTAACACACTTTTGGGTTTAATTTTGCTCGTTCTAAAGGTGATGCCTGGAGGCTGCACAATGAAGTCGCTCAGTCTTGTGTAACTGACTCTGCCCAGCAATAAGAGCAGGAGATTTCCCAGCTGCTCTGTACAATGTGTTACTTACCCAGTGATCTGCTCTGTTCTGTAATCAATCAGAACGAACTGATTCCGCTGTGTTACTAAACTGGACAAGGTTCTGCAACACTATAACAACAAGCAAGACACTGTAAATCTGAAATAAAGCCCAGAAAATGCTGGGAAAACACAGCATGTCAGGGATAATTGTCCTCCCAATTGAAACATTGAGAAACAAACAGATCTATTAATCCATATATATATATATAACATTTATATGTGCCTGTATTGATATATGTAATAATTACAAACGCAGGGAGAAACCATGAGTAGAGGGGGTAACAGATTATCTCAGTCAATGAACCCATACACAAAAATAGAAAAAGAAGGGCACCCAAAGAAAATAAGAACATATGAATGAAAGAATTAGGAGCAGGATTCGTCCAAACCGACCTTCGAGCCTGCTTCGCCATTTAGTAAACACATCGCTGATCTTTGAACTCAACTCCACTTTAGCGCCCGATCCCGTGTCCCATGATTCCGCGAGTGTCCAACATTCCATCTAAAGAGCTAGATCTCTCTGGATGACTAAATATAGAGAGGTTAAGATGAAACTGAGAAGGAAGCTTATGGTAAACACCAGGCTCATGATTCAGTAGAGCCCGAAGCTGAACACAAAAGGTGCAGAAAAAATCTGAAAATGGAAATAAGAAGGGCAAAGTGAGTGTTTGAGAATAGATTAGCGGGTAACATAGAAGGCAACTCAAAAGTCTTTTATAAACATATAACCAGTAAAAAGGTAGTGAAAGGAAGGATGGGGCCGATCAGGGGCAGAAAGGAGGGCATGGATCTGCTTCACTACAGAAGATGATGCTGCGCATGCCACAGAAAATGTTGGGGTAGGAGAGAAATTGGATGGAAAAATCGATAAAGAGGAGGTATTTACAATGTTGGCAGCGCTCAAAGTAGAAAAGTCACCCGGTCCGGGTAGGATGCAACCTAGGTTGCAGAAGGAAGCAAAGTGGGAAATTGTGGAGGTTCCGGCCACAGTATTCCAAACCTCATTGGATATGGGAGTGGTGCCAAATGACTAGAGGATTGCAATTGTTACACAGGTGTTAAAAAGAGGAGAGGGATAAACCCAGCAATTACAGGCCAGGCAGACTGACGTTAGGGGGGGGAAGGTTTAGAGACATTAATCCGGGACAAAATTAATTGGCACTTCCAATAATATGGGTCAATAAATAAATGCTGGCACGGATTTGTTAAAAGCAAATCCTGTTTGACTGACTTGATTGAGTTATTTGATGAAGAATATTAAAATTTTGAGGAGCGTATGCGGTTGATGTTTTATATATGGTCTATCAAATGGCGTTTACAAAAGTACCATATAATAAACATGTTAGCAAACTTGAAGCCATGGGATTAATATGGCTGTGGCTGCGTGGATACGGAATTGACGAAGCAAGAGAAAGCAGAGTGTAATGCTGAACTGCTCTTTGTTTCAGCCTAGAAAAGACTGGTTCGGCTCCATTCTTGGTCCCATTCCAGAAGGCCATGACAGGCTTCCTAACGTGTGCTGCCCATAATTGGAGACAATACTGCAGCTGGGAGTTAGCCAGCGATTATAAAGTTTTAGCTTAAATTCCTTGATTTTGTTCTGTGCCTCTGTTTTTCAAGCCATGAATCCCGTATGCTTTTTGAACACCCATCTCAATTTGTCATGTCACGTTCAAAGATTTTTTACTTGAACACCTGTTCCTGCACCACCATTAAAATTATATCAATGAATAACATCATTGTTATTTTAATTGGAAGTTATGAGCATCATCTCTGGAAGCTGAAATTGGGTAAGTAAACAACAGTGGGAGTTTACATTTTCAGATTGATTTTGTGAGATGGAAAAGGCGGTGTTTGCAGATTAAGGCAAGGGAGGTAGCTGGTCTTTGAGACCGTCCTGCTCTGTTGTAAGATCTCTCCCTGTGTGCCTTGTTGCAGCCACTCCCATTTGTACCTATGACCTGACTGGCGGAGACTGCGATCTCGACTGTTGCTGTGACCCTGACTGCTCCTCTGTGGACATCATTGTCTTCTCTTCCTATCTGCCAGACAGTGAACCATAAGTATCTGTTAGTGTGTAACTGCATGGACTCACGGTCCGACAAAGCCTCGATCTTAAATTTCTTATTTTGTATCCGGCTTATATGGGCTCAACACTCCCTTTCTCCGTAACATCCTCCAGCCTTACAATTCACATCGTCGTGTTTAAATGTCTACATTTCCTCTCCCCACCCTATCTCTTTAACCTCTTCCAGCCCTACAATTCTCATCCTTCTGTTGATGAGCGTAGGATAATTTTGGATTAATGTTTTACCGGACCGCAAGGCAGTGTAGATCAGTGACCACAGGTGGTGATGGGTGAACGGGACTTGGTGCGAGTTAAGATGCGTGCAGCACAGTTTCGGTTGAGCTTCAGTTTATGGAGGGCAGAAGATGGGAGCCTGACCAGGAGAGTGTTGGACTATTCAAGTCTGGAGGTAACAGAGGCAAGGATGAGGGTTTCAGCAGCAGATGAGCTGAGGTGGAGTATTGTTGCTTGACTTGGCTGAATACCAGAGTGTCTCCATTCCTGCCCATCTGCCCGGTGAGGGTCGATAGAGGGGGAGAGCACCAGCAGAGGATCGATTGGCCGATGAATCTCGCCTTTCTCCAGCGACCTTCCCTTTGCAAACGGCCAACAAATCTACCTTTGAAGCGTGACCACTGTCGCAGCGAGGGCACAAGACGGGCAGCCACTCGGGGCCCACCGAAGACGTACAGATAGCAGGCTGGACACGCGGCTGGCCAGATCGAACATCGTGATTAGTGCTGGTGGCGGGAGGAGCGTCGGCTGAGGGAGGAGAATGGGAGAGTCCGGGCGTCTTTCAACAACCCCGTGGTTTACTTGTCTCCCTCTGCCGGTTGGACATGTGACTAGCTGCTGAGTGGTGTGGGTCCCTCTCGCCTCGCAGCCCAAATCCGTGCTGCTTTGGGTGGCCGCCCAAAGCCCACATGGGAGTTATTATTTCTATGGTAACCCGCTTACTAAACTAGACAGAGCTGCGCAATAAATCAGACTCTCATTTCTACAGCACCTTTCACCAGCACAGGGCGTCCCGAAGCATTTCACAGCCAGTTAAGTACTTTTGAAGTGTTGTCACTGTTGTAATGTAGGAAATGAGGCAGCCATATTGCGCACAGAAAATCCCACATACAGTAATTTAAGAATGACCTGACAATACGGTTTTGTGATGTTGGTTCAGGGACAAATACTGGCCAGGACCCTGGGGAGAGCTCTGCGCTGCTTTTCTTCCATTAATGGCCGTGGGATCTTTTATATTCAACCACCAATGCCCTATATTTAATGTCTCAGCCCGAAAGACAGCACTTCTGACAATGCACCACTTCGCCAATGCTGGCACCAGGAATGGAAGCTTGGATTGTGGGGTTCGGGACCTAAACTATATACATCTACCTCCGACATTGCAGCAGTCCCTCAGTACTGGCACATTGGAGTGTGGACCTGTATTATGTACTCGAGTCTCTGCAGTGGGGCTCGAACCCCCGACCATCTGCTTCAGAGTCGGGAACGCAGACAGTGAGCCACTGCAACACACGGGATGCGTTGGGGGCTAGTGATTGATTGCAGGATCTGCAAACCACACCTCTCGCCCTTTCCGCCCATATCTCCTGTACAGGTTGGTGACAAGATCCACACGTTATTTATGGATGCCGTTGGGAGGGGGAAGCACTGAAAGGAACCCAGCAAGTAACGAAACCCACCCTCGCACACCACTTCGCTCAAAACAATCACCGGGTGTTCCGTGATTCATCAAACACATTGTTACACTGTAAAACGGTACCTTTATAACAAAAGAAAGGAAATCCAGGGCATTAAAATTATCACACAGAAAACTGCTGGATTCATACACACAGCTGCCGGATATGCATTACTCTGTATCACATCCGTGCTGTACCTGCCCTGGGAGTGTTTGATGGGACAGTTTAGAGGGAGCTTTACTCTGTATCTAAACCTTGCTGTACCTGTCCTGGGAGTGTTTGATGGGACAGTGTTGATGGAGATTTACTCTGTATCTGACCAGTGCTGTACCTGCCCTGGGAGCGTTTTATGGGAGAGTATAGAGGGAGCTTTACTCTGTATCTAACCAGTGCTGTATCTGCCCTGGGAATGTTTGATGGGGACAGTGTAGAATGAGCTTTACTCTATCTAACCCGTGCTGTGCCTGACCTGGGATTGTTTGATGAGACTGTGTAGAGGGAGAATTACTCTGTATCTAACCCGTGCTGTACCTGCATTTTGATTGTTTGAGGGGACAGATAGAGATATAGCTCCCAGTTGCAAAGTGTAGGAAATGATGAGCAGACCTTGGGAGGTGTGGCCATTGAATAGTGTTACTGTAATTCTCCGTTCCACTCCCTCACTAACCTCTCCGTCCTCGGTCTCCTACACTGTTCCAAAGAAGCTCAACGTAAGCTCGGGAAACAACACCTCATCATTCGATTAGGCACTTAAGATTCCAGACTGCTTTCAGATGCTGCATCACCAGCTCGGGAGCTGGGCCCTCAAGCTGCCAGTGCCAGTGCCTCCGAAGGCTCAATGAGAAAATTACTGTCCAACAGAAGGTCAGCAACTCTCTCCAGCCACGATCAGAATGGCCAGGCCAAATGGCTGCAGCTTTTATACTAGTGCTGTCCCTTTAAATAGCACCCCCCGAGTCCGAGAATGGCCTGGGAACGCTCCATCCAACTGTCACTAATACCGCCAGGCGAAAGGTTGCGGGCGCCACCGAATATCCGGTCTGGGGCACCAAAAAGGCGTTGCATACTGAAATGACATCATGATCTGCCTGCGCCCGCGGGTGACCGAAAAGAGTTAGCGCCGGTGCTAAAAGGATACTCAATATGGGAGGTGGCACTATATTGACTGCGCCCGCCTGAAAATTGGGTAACGCCCCAATTCTCGGGCTCTTTAGGCGCTAATTGCTGGTGCTACCAATCGAATTTGTAGGTTAAGTGTGCAAACATTTGGCAGATGGAGTATCATGTGGGAAAATGCGAGTTTATCAACATTGGTAGGAAACATAAAACTACAAATTATTATTTAAATGGAGAGAGACTTCATAATGCTGTGGTACAGAGGGATCTGATCGGCCTCGTAGATGTAATACAAAAAGCTAGCCTGCAGGTGCAGCAAGTAGTTAGGAATTCTAATGAAATGTTGGCCTTTATTGCAAGGCGATGAAGTATAACATTAGGAAAGACTTGTTTCTACTCTACAGGGCGCTGGTGGGACCACACCTGGAGTACTGCGTTCAGTTTTGGTCTCCTTATTTAGGGAATGATATATATGCATTGGAGGCAGTTCAGAGAATGTTCACTAGGTTAATTCCGGAGATGAAGGTGTTGTCTTATGAAGAAAGGTTAAACAGGTTGGGCCCATACACACTGCAGTTTAGAATAATGAGAGGTGATCTTACTAAAATATATAGGCCTAGAAATTCGGTATAGCCCCGTTTGGGGCGTTAGATCTGGTGAAGCGCTAAGAGTACCACCAACTGCGACTTAGCGCCACCTGGCGCGATATTTGGTCATTGCGCCCCTGATGGTGTTTGCGGCGGTAAATCAGGCGCTGCAAGCGACTCTTAAGGCACTAACGTGGAGGCGCTGCCCAATATCGCTGCGGCGGGGCGCAGCGCAGGTGCTTTCAATAATCACTTTCCCTGAGACACACTGGCGCCGGCCAGCTCTTAAAGAGGCAGGTCAATTGGCATCACCAGACACACTCACTGCCTTGTAGGCCTTCAAAGCGGTGGGAGCCTACCTGTGGCGCACCAGCCTAGCAAGAAATGGAAAGGGTGAGGCAGAGGGCGGAAAGCCTCACTGATGGGGCATTGGAAGCTTCGGTTGGTGAAGTGGAATCAAGGCCAAGGAAGATGGTCGGAATGTGATTTATGTTTTGGACAGTCTCCCGGGTGTGAGAGCCAGTTATGTGCTAAAGTATTAGTTTTGCTTTCTGTTGCAATAGCATTCTCATGTTTGAAGGAACCACATTTTGTGTAATGAAACACTTTCTTCATTTACAAAGGCCATGCCTGCTATTTACATGCATCTTGCCCTTCACAGGCATGGGGGTATCAGACCGGCTGCAGATCTGGCTGAAGCAGCTGGTACAGCTCAGTCTCCACCTCCTTTCTAAATCGCAGCCTTCTGACACACTGCTCCTCCAGCATTTTCATGTCAGAAAACTGCTGTCGGAAAACCCTGCCAGCGTAATGTCTGCTGTGGCGACGTCTGTTGGCCCTCCTCCGTCTAGCCATGCCCGCCCCCCTCTCCCAGCATCTAAGTGCCCTTTCCAGATGATTCAGCAGCAGGACGTTCCCCTCCAATGCAGGACCCATAATAAGTGCCCACAGGAAGGTTCCCCGTTGTCAAAGCTCACCAACAGCAAGGCGATGGTCAGAAGGCTGCTGTTCCTCTGCCAGCGTGGGCCCAGTGGTCAAATGGCTCTGTGTGCAGGTCAGCAACTCTTTGTAGCTCTCGAGGAAGTTGTGCACCAAAAATGTGTGCCGTTTTTAAACCACACCAGTCCCCTTTAAATAACGCTCCTCCAGCCCGAAAGTGACTTGGTAAGGCCCAGGAAAACTGTCACTAATAGCGCCAGGCGCTACGGAGGGGGGCGCCACTGAATTTCCCGTCTGGAGCGCCGAAAAGGCGTTGCACACTCAGATGACATCATAATTAGCCTGCGCCCATGAGCGGGCGCTAAGCGTTAGCGCCGGCGCTAAATGCATACTCAATATGGGGCGAGGCGCTAAACGCCTTGTGCCCCACCGGAATAAGAACATAAGAACATAAGAAATAAGAGCAGGAGTAGGCCAATCGGCCCCTCGAGCCTGCTCCACCATTCAATAAGATCATGGCTAATCTGATCTGAACCTCAAATCTTCTATCACTCTGCATCCACCCGAACCCATGTGATCTCCCGGGAGAGGCAGAAAACCAGATAAAGACCCAATGGCCAATTTGGGAGAAAAAAATCTGGGAAATTCCTCTCCGACCCATCTCGGCGATCGAAATTCTTCCAGGAGATCACTCTGTCCCTATATTTTCTACAGTACTTACCTTCTGTAAAGGCGATCTCCACCCCAGCCAGGAACAGGAATAAAACCATCTCCTGAAATCTAACACAGAATTAGAATACAGTAGGAGCAGAAGCAGGCTACATGGCCCTTGGGCCCACTCCACTACCCATAGGGCCATGACCATTCCTAACCTAGACTCATGTCCAAATTCCGGCCTGCTCCCCGTAACCCTTAATTCCCTTTACTTCTAGGAAGCTATCTATTTCTGTTTTAAATTTATTTAATGATGTAGCTTCCACAGCTTTCTGGGGCAGCAAATTCCACAAACCCACCACCCTCTGAGTGAAGATGTTTCTCCTCATCTCAGTTTTGAAAGAGCAGCCCCTTATTTTAAGATTATGCCCCCTAGTTCTAGTTTCACCCATCATTGGGAACATCCTCACCGCATCCACCCGATCAAGCCCCTTCATAATCTTATATGTTTCAATAAGATGGCCTCTCATTCTACTGAACTCCAATGAGTAGAGTCCCAATCTACTCAACCTCTCCTCATATGACCACCCCCTCATCCCCGGGATTAACCGAGTGAACCTTCTTTGTACAGACTCGAGAGCAAGTATGTGTAAGGATCGGAACTCGGTGGACCCAACTGCAGTAAGGCAAACTGAGACGAAGGTTAGGTTGCAAAACAAAGGTAGACTTTACTTGACTTAAAGAAAATAACAACAGCACAGAGTACAAGCCAGCAGGCCAGCAAGAGGTATCACCAGGCAGTGCAACTCAAGACTGAGCAATGAACATAAAGTGAACACCACTTAAATAGTAGGCATCTAAAAATGCACAGGTGAATACAATAATGAATAAAGTTGGACACAATTAAGAGAGTTCATGGAGCCCCCTGGTGGCGAGGCGAGGCAGAATCTGGGTCATTCCTTACAGGACCCCCCCCCTAGGAACGGCCCCTGACGTTCCCCCAGAATGTCCATGGTGACGACGAAAAAAATTCCGTACTAAATCGTGATCCAGGATGTCCCGGTCCGGGACCCAAGAGCGTTCCTTCGGACCATATCCCTCCCAGTCCACCAGGAACTGGAGGCCCCCGCGAACCCGGCGAGAGTCCATCAGGCGACGGACCGTGTAAGCAGGCTGGCCGTCGATGATGCGGGGAGCAGGAGGAGGCCTCGTGGCGGGTGCCAGGGAACTGCTGGCCACTGGCCGAAGCCGGGAGACATGGAAGGTAGGATGAATCCGAATGGAGCGGGGCAGCTGGAGACGGTAGGACTCTGGGTTGACGTTCCTCAACACCATGAAGGGACCGATGAAACGGGGCGCCAGCTTGCGGGACTCCACTCGTAGCGGGAGATCCTGCGTAGAAAGCCAGACCCTCTGACCAGGACAGAATGAAGGAGCCGGTCTGCGCCGCTTGTTGGCCTGGATCTGCCATTGTCGAGAAGCTCGTTGTAAGGCCAGCCGCGCTCTCCTCCAGGTCCGCCGACAACGCTGGACAAACTTCTCCGCGGACGGAACCCCCACCTCGAGCTCCTGCTCTTGGAGCAGTGGAGGCTGAAGACCGAACTGGCACTCGAACGGCGATAGTCCTGTGGGGGAGCAGCGCAATGTGTTGTGCGTGTACTCAGCCCAGACGATGCGACGACTCCAGGTCGCAGGGTTAGCGGACACGAGAAACCTCAGGGTCGTCTCCAGGTCTTTGTTGATCCGTTCTGTTTGGCCGTTCGACTCAGGGTGGAAACCCGAGGAAAGACTGACAGTAGCTCCAATGAGCTTGTAGAAGGCACTCCAAAACCGGGAGACGAATTGTGGACCACGGTCAGAAACGATGTCAAGGGGTAAACCGAACAACCTGAAAACATGCTGGACCATGAGCTCGGCTGTCTCTTGGGCTGAGGGAAGCTTGGGCAAGGGCAGAAAACGACAGGCTTTGGAGAAGCGATCTACGATGACCAGAATGACAGTGTTGCCTTGAGATGGTGGAAGGCCTGTGATGAAATCCACCTAGAGGTGTGACCAGGGGCGAGGGGGAATGGGGCGAGGATGCAGCAAACACTGGGGCCGAGATCGAGGGTTCTTGTTTCGTGCACAAATGGCACAAGCTGCCACGAACGCCTTTACGTCCTTCTCCGTGGTGGGCCACCAGAACCGTCTGCGAAGAAACTCCAGCGTCCTGGATGCGCCTGGATGACCGGTGAGTCGCGACGAATGCCCCCCTGCAGGACTTGTGAGCGAGTCGTGTTGGGGACAAAAAGGCGACCGGGTGGGCCGTTGCCAGGGTCTGCCTCCCTCTGTTGCGCCTTTCTGACCAGCGTCTCGATCCCCCAGCAAACCAGTGCTACAATTCGAGAAGTAGAAATAATAGATTCTGGTTGTCTCTCCCGCTCGGGTGGATCAAATTGCCTGGAGAGAGCATCAGGCTTGAGCTTCTTGGAACCTGGACGATATGACAGGACGAAGTCAAAACGATTTAAAAACAGTGCCCAGCGAGCTTGACGAGAGTTAAGTCGTTTGGCCTCCTGGATATAGGCCAGATTCTTATGGTCAGTCCAGACAATGAACGGGTGTTTAGACCCCTCCAACCAATGTCTCCACTCCTCCAGTGCCAACTTAACTGCAAGTAATTCCCTGTTCCCAATATCGTAGTTTCGTTCAGCGGAAGTGAGTCGGCGAGAGAAAAAGGCGCAAGGGTGCAATTTGTTGTCGTTAGTCCGTTGGGATAAATCGGCGCCCACTCCTATATCCGAGGCATCCACCTCGACAATGAAGGGGAGTGAGGGATCCGGAATCACGAGGACAGGAGCAGACGTGAAGCACCGCTTGAGATCCTCGAAAGCCTGCGCTGCCTCAGCGGACCAACTGAACCGGGTAGAGGCGGTCTTGGTGAGGGTGTTAAGAGGGGCAGCAATGGTGCCGAAGTTTCTGATGAATCTCCGATAGAAATTAGCAAACCCCAAGAAACGTTGCACCTGTTTGAGAGAGGTGGGTGGTGGCCAATCTCGGACAGCTTGGGTCTTGCCAGGGTTCATTTGGATGTTGCCGCTGGAGATGAACAAGCCCAGAAATGAAACCGTGGAAACGTGAAATTCACACTTCTCCACCTTGACAAACAAGAGATTATTAAACAAAAGTTGCAGGACTTGTCTTACATGCTGGACATGATCGTGAAGAGTTTTGGAGAAAATGAGAATGTCATCCAGGTAGACAAAAACAAAGCGATTCAGCATGTCTCGGAGAACATCGCTGATGAGCGCCTGGAACACAGCAGGAGCGTTGGTCAATCCAAAAGGCATAACCAGGTACTCGTAGTGCCCAGTAGGTGTGTTGAACGCCGTCTTCCACTCGTCCCCTTCGCGGACGCGGATGAGGTTGTAGGCATTGCGGAGGTCCAATTTTGTGAAGACCGTGGCTCCCTGAAGTAGCTCGAAGGCCGTCGACATGAGTGGAAGAGGATAACGGTTCTTTATAGTAATCCGGTTAAGGCCACGGTAGTCGATGCAGGGACGGAGACCTCTATCTTTCTTACTCACGAAGAAAAAACCGGCACCAGCAGGAGAGGTGGACGGACGGATGAAGCCAGCGGCGAAGGCGTCACGGATGTACTCATCCATCGCGGCGGTCTCAGGAGCAGATAGGGAAAAGATCCTACCCCTAGGTGGGCATGTCCCAGGCAGGAGGTCAACGGCACAGTCATATGGCCTATGAGGGGGAAGTGATGTGGCTCGAGCCTTACTGAAGACCTCCTTTAGATTCTCATACTCAGGTGGCACTCGGGACAATTCAGAGCGTGATGGGGACTCCTGGGGCTGGGAAGGAGACTTGGCACGAAGACAGGTAGTATGGCAGGCGGAGCCCCATTCCGTAAGCCGGCCGGTGGCCCAATCCAAGCGAGGATTATGGCAGGCCAACCAAGGATAACCCAGAGTTAATGGAAACTGGGAAGAGTGGATAAGGGAGAATTGGATGGTCTCGAAATGTTGTCCTTCCACGCCCAAACACAGGGGGGCAGTATGATGGTGAATGGTTCCAGAACCCAGGGGTCTTCCATCCAGGGCAACAACAGTGAGGGGGTGATCAGGATTGGTCAGGGGAATCTTGAGCTGTTTAGCTAACCCCAGATCTATGAAGTTACCATCAGACCCCGAATCCACCAGGGCCTTAAGATCATGTTGTTGATGGCCCCAGAAAAGGGAGGATGCCAGCAAAACCCTAGAAACAGTGGTGTCGGAAGGGATGGTTACGCTCGTCTCAGGTCCCTCCGTCCTGGACGAGCCCTGGCTGTTCCCAGCAACTCTGGACAGGAAGAGCGAAAGTGGCCAGTTTCCCCACAATAGAGGCAAGATCCCTCTCTCATTCGGCAATCACGTTCGGGCTGCGAGAGGCGGGTTACTCCCACCCGCATGGGCTCCTCTGGATCGGTCAAAGATGGACTCGGGATGGCTCGAAGGTTCTCAGATGGCTTCAAAGCAGGAAAGGCTCTGGTCTCTGGAAGCGGGGTGCAAAAGGAGTGGCGTTCTCTTCGCCTCTCACGGAGACGATTATCCACACGAATGGAGATATCAAAGAGAGACTCCAAATCACTCACCGGAACTCTGGATGCCAGTTTGTCCTTGATCTCATCCGTGAGACCGTGGCAAAAAGTAGCGATGAGCGCCTCCGAATCCCATTGGCTCTCTGCAGCGAGAGTGCGAAACTCAATTGCGTAGTCCGCAATGCTACGAACCCCCTGGCGAAGCCGAAGCAGTTTGTTCGATGCCTCTCTCCCACTGACAGGGTGATCAAAAACCCTTCTCATTTC
The DNA here is from genome assembly GCF_052327205.1 of Somniosus microcephalus. Taxonomy (NCBI): domain Eukaryota; kingdom Metazoa; phylum Chordata; class Chondrichthyes; order Squaliformes; family Somniosidae; genus Somniosus; species Somniosus microcephalus. The sequence continues at coordinate 40,711,161 of NW_028225184.1, read as the reverse complement.
TTCCGAGAAAAGTTGGTATATTGAACATGCCAGAATTTGCTGTTCCCAGACGGCCGTAGCCCAGGTAAGTGCCTTGACGGTGAGTAGCGAAATGATGTAGGCCACTCGGGAACAGTCACTGGGAAATAATGAACTCTGCAGTTGGAAAGCCAGGGAACACTGGGTTAGGAAACCTCGACATCCTCCTGGATTACCATCGTAGCGCTCGGGTGCAGGTAATCGGGGTTCTTTCAGAGGGAAAGGCGCAACCGTAGGAGCGGGTAACGGTGCTGGAGCAGCTTGGATCACCTGATTCTGGTTCTGGCTCCGATAAAAAGCAATGACGAGGGCCTCCAGCTGATTCTGGCTTCGGGAGAATGCCGTGGCGAGGCACCGCAGTTCGCTCAAGATCAGTTGTAGCTGTTCAGAAATTTGTCTTAGCCATTGGTCCTTCTCTGCTGGGTCCATGTTTTGGCTCAGTCTTGCTGTAAGGACCGGAACTCGGTGGACCCAACTGCAGTAAGGCAAACTGAGACGAAGGTTAGGTTGTAAAACAAAGGTAGACTTTACTTGACATAAACAAAATAACAACAGCACAGAATACAAGCCAGCAGGCCAGCAAGAGGTATCACCAGGCAGTGCAACTCAAGACTGAGCAATGAACGTAAAGTGAACACCACTTAAATAGTAGGCATCTAACAATGCACAGGTGAATACAATAATGAATAAAGAAGGACACAATTAAGAGAGTTCATGGAGCCCCCTGGTGGCGAGGCGAGGCAGAATCTGGGTCATTCCTTACGGTATATCTTTTCTTAAGTATGGACACCAAAACTGTATGCAGTATTCCAGGTGCGGTCTCACCAATATCTTGTACAACTGCAGCAATACCTCCCTGTTTTTATATTCCATCCCCCTAGCAATAAAAGCCAACATTCCATTGGCCTTCTTGATCACTTGCTGCACCTGCATACTAACTTTTTGAGTTTCGTGCACCAGGACCCCCAGATCCCTTTGTACTACAGTACTTTCCAGTTTCTTGCCATTAAGATAATAACTTGCTCTGTGATTTTTCCTGCCAAAGTGCATAACCTCACACTTTCCAGAATTTGGCTATCGCCCCAGTTATTGCCCTCTTTAGGCGCTAATTCCTGGTGCATCCAACCCAATTCTAGGCCATATAGCCGCTTTTGGGGCGCTAGTCCTGGCGATGTGCAAAGTTTGGCGCCAGGCGCAATTTAGCGCCACCTAGTGCGATATTGGGTCGTTGCGCCCCTGAAGTTGATTGCGGCACTAAATCAAGCACTGCACGAGGCTCCTAAGGTGCTAACCCGGCGGTGCAACCCAAATTTGCGGCGATGGTGCGCAGTGCAGGTGCTGTCAATAATCACTTTCCCCCAGACACAGTGGTGCCGGACAACTATTAAAGGGGCGGCTCAATTTGCCACTGGCACAGAGGATAGCCCTTGTTCCCTAGAAGCCAGCCTCCTGTGTGAGTCAGGGCCTCAAAAAGTCTGCTGCCGAAGTCTGGCGCAGGATGAAGGCGTCATGGTTGCTGCCTGGGAACTGCGCATTCACTGTGAGGATCAGCTGTCAGTGGTCACAGACCAGCTGCACATTCAAGGAATGGAACACCTTGCGGCTGCGGAACTCCTCCGAATTGAATGCAGGTGCCTGCAAAGCCACGTGCGTGCAGTCAATGGCACCCTGCACCATTGAGAAGTCTGCTATTGCAGCGAAGCCCTCTGCGCGCTCCCACTGCTTGTCCGGGGTCATTTTGAAGGAGATGTAATGCCGCCTCCTTTTAAACAGGGCATCAGTCACTTGACGGATGTAGCAATGCACCACAAACTGCGAGATGCTGGTTATGTCCCCAGATGCAGCCTGAAAAGCGCCGCTCGCGTAGAAGTTCAGGGCAACAGTCATCTTCACAGCCACCGACAGAGATGTCCTGCACCTTATCTGAGGCTGCAGTTCTGCCTGAAACAGGTCGCACAGCACATTCACAACCTCCTTTCTAAATCGCAACCTTCTGAATCACTGCTCTTCCAACATGTTCATGTAGGAAAACTGCTGTCGGAAAACACTGCCAGTGTAAAATCTGGTTTGGCGACGTCTGTTGGCCGTCCTCCCTCTGGCCATTCCTGCTCCTCTCTCCCTGCGTCTCCGTGCCCTTTCCAGATGATTCAGCAGCAGGACGCTCCCCTCCAATGCAGCCCCCAAATAAGTGCGCACAGGAAGTTTTCCCGTTGTAAATGCACACCAACAGCAAGGTGATGGTCAGAAGGCTGAAGTTCCTCTGCCTGCGCGGACTCAGTGGCGAAAAGGCTCTCTGTGTGCAGCTCAGCAACTCTCTGTTGCTCTCGAAGAAGTTGTGCTCCAAAAATGGCTGCCGCTTTTAAACCACACCAGTCCACTTTAAATAACGCACCCCCAGGCTGAGAGCGACTGGGTAAGGCTCCAGGTAAGCTGTCACTGTAAGTGCCAGGCCCTATGGAGTGGAGCACCACTGAATTCCTGGTCTGGGGTGCCCAAAAGGCGTTGCACACTCAAATGACGCTATAATCTGCCTGTGCCCATGAGCGGGCGCTAAGATTTAGCACCGGCGCTAAATGGATGCTCAATTTGGGGCGAGGCACTAAGCTCCTTGCACCCAGCCGGAACTTGGCTAGCGCCCCATTTTTGGCCTCTTTAGGCGTTAATCCTCATGTGGGAATCTCGAACTTGGGTGCATCTCTTCAGGATAAGGGGGTCACCCATTTAAATTTCATTTGACAAATGTCTGCCTATTTCTCTAGTCTGCCTAGTCCTTCCAATGCGCACTACCCTCCAGTGTGAAGAATAACCATTCACCACTACTCTTTGCTTTCTGTTCCTTAATCAATTTTATATCCATGCAGCCTGTTCCCAAGTTTATCCTCAATTTTTCTAAACAGTCTATTATGTGATATTTTATCCATTGCTTCATGGAAGTCCATATACACAACATCAACCGCACTACCCTCATCAACCTTTACCGTGTCATCAAATACCTCAATGAACTTAGTGAAACACGGCTTGGCTTTAAAAAATCCCTGCTGTCTTTCATTTAGTGACCCGTATTTTTCCAAATGCCAATGCGTTTTGTCACTGATTAATGTCTCTAAATCTTACCCACCACTAACGTTAGGCTACATGGACTGCAATTACTATGTTTATCAGTCTCCCCTTTTTGAAACATGTGTTTAACAATTGCAATCCTCCAATGCTCTAGCACCACTCCCATATCCAAGGAAGATCGGAAGCTTGTGGCCAAAGTCTGCACAAGTTTCACCTTTACTTCCCTCAGAAACATAGGATGCATCCTATCTAGACCGGGTGACTTTGCTACTTTGAGCACTGCCAACCTTGTAATTGTCTTCTCTTAATATATTTTATCGAATCCCATTTCTCTACTACCTCCTCCAGCACTGTGACATTGTCAGCATCCTCTTCTGTAGTGAAAACAAAAGTATGCCCTCTTTTTTAACCCTAACCGGCCAACCCTACTTTTCACTACCCTTTTACTATCTATATGTTTATAAAATATTTTTGGGTCTGCTTTTATGTTAGCCGCTAATTTATTTTCATAAACTCTCTTTTACCCCCCGTTCTCCTGTCTACTTTTAGTATACTGCTTGGTTCTAGATTGAATTATGAAGCTGTCGTTTAGCATAAACTTCGTTCTTTCTGTTTCATTTTAATGTTTATATCTCTAGTCATCCAGATGAGTTCGAGCTTTGGATGCTATTTTTTTCTATTTTTGTGAATGGGATCATTGACTGAAATAATCTGTTACACACTCTACTGATGTTTCTCCCTGGGGTTGTAATTTTTACATATGTCAATACACACATACACACAAATATAGTTATGGATTAATCTATCAATCTGTGTCTCCTTGTTTCAATTAGGAAGACGATTGTCCAATCCCGAAATAATTACCCTTATTCTTTCTGACCTGTTGTGTATTTCCAGCAGTTTTGGGGGTTTATTTCACGTTGACTTTGTTTTGTTTGTTGTTATAGTCCAGTTTATTAAAACACCGGAAAGGTAAGAGTACATTACGATTTATTACAGAATACAGCAGGTCACTGGGAATGTTACACTTTGTACAGGTCAGCTGGTAAACCTACTGCAGTAAGTGATGGACAGGGTCAGCTTAGCAGACTGGGTGATTTCATTATGCAGCTTCCAGGCATCACCTTTAGAACTGTCAAAATTAAACCCAACAGTGTATTATCCCAGAACATACATTAACTGGCCCGCCTGCTTCACCTGCTGCTGTTCTGCTAGTCTGCACTCCCACACTCCAGGCTGATTACAATGAGAGTTTGAAAAGCATTATCTAGTGCTTTATGTGTTTTAATCTCACTCCTGTCTCTACCGACCTGTTTGTATTTGTGTCTGTCTGTCTTTCATCGTCTCTGTCTCTCTGTTGTATAACTGTTAATCTCAGTCTGCTTCTCTCTCATTTTTCAATGTTCTTTTAATTTCTGTCTATCGCTTTCTCATTTCTCTTTTTATGGCAGCCTTTGCTTTCTCTTTCCCTCTCTCTATCTCACTCTGTATATCTATGCTGCTGCATGCCTTCATAGAATCTTATTGCATAGAAGTCAGCCGTTCGGCCCATACTGCCTCTGCCGGCCCTGTGAAGAACTCTCCAATTGTCTCACTCCTCGATAGCAAAATACTGCAGATGCTGGAAATCCGAAATAACAACAGAAAATGCTGGAACAATTCACCAGGTCAGGCAACATCCGTGGAGATAAATTTGAGTTGATGTTTCGGGTCGAAACCCTTCTTCAAAACTCAAAGAAAATAAAATAGACCGAAGGCAGGGCTGCGATCAGACAACAGAAGTAAAAGTGACAATAAAAGGTATTTGAAACCAGATGAGATGGTAATAGGCTGAGATTAGGTGTGAAGTGTACTGTCAGGATAAGAGATAGCTGCCAGGTGGTTGAGGGAAACAAAAGGAAAGGGGGGGGGAGGAAAGGATGACCCAAAACAAAGGGGTGGAAAAAATTTTAAGTAAAAAAGTAATAGGGGCCGAGGTAATGACCTGAAATTGTTGAACTCGATATTGAGTCCGGAAGGCTGCCAAGTGCCAAATCGGAAGATGAGGAGCTCTTCCTCGAGTTTACATTGAGCTTCCGTGGAACAATACAAGAGGCCAAGGAGGGTGAGGTCCGAGTGGGAATGGAGCGGTGAATTAAAATGACAGGCGACCGGAAGCTCGGGGTCACCCTTACAGACTGAACGGAGGTGTGCCGCAAAGCAGTCACCCAATCTGGGTTTGGTCTCCCCAATGTAGAGGAGACCACATCGTGAGCAGCGAATACAGTATACTAGACTGCAAGAAGTACAAGTAAATCGCTGTTTCACCTGAAAGGGGTGTTTGGGGCCCTGGACAGTGGGAAGGGGGGTGTTATAGGGGCCGGTGTTACATCTCCTGCGCTTGCACGGGAAGGTGCCAGGCGAAGGGGAAGGGCTGTTTGGGTTGATAGTGGAGTGGACCAGGGTGTCTCGGAGGGAGCGTTCCTTATGGAATGCTTAAAGGGGAGGGGAAGATGCGTTTGGAGGTGGGATTATTTTGGAGGCAGCGGAAATCACTACAAGCCCACTGACTCCCAAAGCTCCTTGGACTACACTTCCTCCCACCCCGCCTCCTGTAAGGACTCTATTCCATTCTTCCAGTTTCTCTGAATTTCTAGCCCTGATAGTTTTGTCAAACGAGATTTCCCTTTCATAAAACCGTGTGGAAGCTGCCTTATCACATTTTAATTTTCCAAGTGCCCTGTTACAACGTCCTTAATACTAGATTCTAGCAATTTCCCTATTATTGATGTCAGGCTAACTGGCCTTAAGATCCTTGTTTTCTGTCTCTCCTTTTGTTACAGTTTGGTTACATTTGCTACCTTCCAATCCTCGAGCATCTTTCTAGAACCTAGGGATTTCTGGAACATCAAAACCAATGCATCAACTAACTCTGCAGCCTCCCATTTTTAAACCCAAGGATATAAGCCTCCAGGTCCAGAAGATTTGTCATCTTTTAGTCCCATTAATTTCTCTATTACCTTTCATTTACTAATATTAATTACTTTAAGTTCCTCACCCTCGTTAGACCCTTTGTTCCCCACAATTTCCTTTGTGTTTTTGTGTCTTCTACTGTGAAGGCAGAAACAACATATTTGTTTAAAATATCTCTCTTTGTAATTTCCCCTGCGTGTCTGTTTGATTCCTGTATAACTTTCCGTCTGCCTCTCAGTTTATTTCTCCATGTGTCTAAAAATTTAACTCAACTTTCTCTTTCTCACAAATTCCCTCTTTCTCTTAATCTGTGTTATACGTTTTTTGTTCTTTAATATACACATGTGCCTTTCCTGTTGATGGTGTTCCCACTTGTATTTTTTTCTAATCCTATTTTTCTCTTTCTATTTTTCTCCAGCTCATCTTTTACCGGTTTCTCTCTCTGCCTTCTCAGTCTTTCTACCCATTAATTTCTCACTCTCTCCCTCCTTTGGTATATTTCGTTTTCTCTCTTTTCTCTCTCTATCCATTTCACCATCAGCAGCTCATACTCTTTTCTTCTTTACATAGTTCGATTGGTCTCTTTCTTTAACTTGTTTTCTCTGCCACTCTACGCTCTGTAATCACTTTCACTTTCTGTTTCTCTAAATTTCCTTTCTGCCTCTCTCTTCGCTTCATAGTCCTGATCTCTGTTTCTCTCTCTGCTTGCGAATCTCACTATCTCTCATTTCCAGTTGCTTCCTGCCTCTATCTGTATGTTCATCTCTTTAAGTAACTCTCTCTCTCTCACTGTCTTTGCCGTCCTCTATCTATCGCTCTATCTATCTATGTCTTTCTGTCTCTCCGTTTATGTGGAGTGCTCCCAATCTGAGCAGGCCCACAGCAGCGACTGTGATTGGTGGGTTTGCCCATTGTGCTGCCGGTGCAGGGCGGGCCATTTACCAGAAGTCCCGCTGAGCTCTTTAGTGCCGCCTTTTAGAGCAACAATTCAGGTGACGTCTGCAGGTCACCTGACCTATTGTCGCCTCAATATGTCAGATCATCAATACAATGTAATATCACGTTTAAGATAATGTCTGGGCTCTCTGCTGCTAATGTAAAATTATATTTCTGCCCAGTGTGAAATGGGGTAAATGGGGGATGAAATGGGATTGTGTTGTAGTGCTTGAAAGCCTTCAGCTATGACTTAACTAATTTAATAATTAGATTGAGTGGGTATTTCACTGCATTCCTCAGCTCCTCTCTGAATTTAGTCTGGGTCACAGCGTAAATACACGTGTTGGTGCAGGAACTCAGAAGCTGCAGCATTGTTGCTGTGTGTTCTGTGATATAATGAGGGTCAGTGGTGGAGTAATAAAGCCGAATATCTGCAATTCGCGCATAAAGTTTATAGAAAACCAGGACCACCCATAACAATATAAAACTGCCAGATAAACTGAAGAGTAAAACGATGGATTTCCTTCGATTCTCCATCTCTGGGTCCTTGTGATTCTCTCCATCGCTGCGGCCCCGCAGTCGCCTGCGGACTCTACTGGCCGCTAAAATACGTCTGACCGTCAGAGCATTGAGCAGCAAAATCAGAAAGAACGGGACACAAGGGGTTAAAATCAGGTGAAACAACTCATAGACTCCCCATAATGGGGAAGTAAAGAAGCTCAGTTTAGGGTTACAACCCCAGGGAACATCATCAATTATATGCTTAGGTTCATATGCAAAGTACCAGGGGACAGACTCTAAACAGCCCAGCACACTCACTGTTCCGATAACCACAGCCGCCGTTTTCTCGGTGCAATATTTTGTTTTCAGCTGCTCACAACAAATGGCCACAAATCGATCAAAGGTGAAAGCGACTGTGAGCCACACAGAAACCACCGTGGACGCAGAAATCAGGAGGTAAATGAGACTACACACGGAAGTAATGTGCAGGAATATATCTGGGAAATAGATCTGACCAATCCAACTCAATATGGGATCAGAGATGACGACCAGGAGATCGGCCGCGGCCATTCCCACCAGGTAGCGAGTGATGCATTTGGAGAGACCGCACTTTCCTCGGGACAGGATCACAATCGCCACCAGGTTAACTGTAAGAGAGAGAAAAGGGAAGCGGATAAATTACTGATCAGAACTGGAGCCAAAGCATCAGTTTGACGGGCTCTGGGTGAACATTCCAGCTTTGTTGCTGCATCGAGCGGTGGATACCGGTTCATTGACCTGGGCAGCGCTTTCGGGCAGTGAAATGTTTTTAAACATGATTATCGATAATACATTGGGAAATCGATGCAGAAAGTGAATAAAGTGAGCGCCGGATCCACTGGAAGGGTCGAGTCAAGGGTACAGTGCTGGTGGGGAAGGGAGAAGGGATTTTACAGATCCGGAATCCAAAGTGTTGTATCCGGTTTTTGGGCTCCTGACTGAAAGCCTGGAAGGTGCGGGGACAGAGGGAGGTGCTGCTGATCTGTTGCTCTTGATTAACAGAGCCGACAGGGGCTGGCACATTACGGTAAATGCCGAGAGCCGCTGAGTTTGAGGCTTCGGTTCGGATTGAAAGAGGCAGCTGGAGGGCGAGCCAGTGAGTGAGAGTGGGAGGGAGACAAGGAAAAGGACATGTGGGAGTTGGAGGGGAGTCAGGGGCTGAAGGTTTAGGAAAGCGGATAATCTGAAACAATGGAAGAGGAGACAGAAGGTTCACTGCCAGGGGAGGAGAGGATGTGATTCGCAGGGAGAGTGCAGCAGAGTGTTAGAGGAAATCTAATACATAGATCGAAGTAACACAACTTAATTCATACATTCTCCCATTAATATATGTGATTAATGATGTCACATACGAACTCGTTGGAGACATAATGTGTTCTATAAATTTACTTAGCATATTCAATTAAAATGACACTAAAAATGTAATAATTTAACCAGCCTCGCTTTTAGTTAATTATGATCTAGCCGAGTTTTTAAAATGGAGTATCCTCATGACGATCAACAAATGCCTGATTCTATTTTTCAATACCATTCAATTATATTTTCATTTATACAGTTAATAAGCTTGAGCACAATAGCAAAATAGTACGAATGCGGGAAATCTGAAACAGCAACAGAAATGCTGGAAACACTCAGTTCTGATGACCTGTTATCGACCTGAAATGTTAACTCTGCATCTCTCTCTACGATGCTGCCTGAACTGCTGTGTGTTTCCAGAATAAGTTTCAGCTGTTCATTCCGATTAATTATTCACACTGCTGTCGCTGTCTCTCTCCCTTCATTCTACCCGGCGTTATCCTTCTAAGTCTGTCTGTTGATTGCTCCACTCTATCTCCCTGCAATATCTCTGCTGTCTCTCTCAATGCCCCTTTTCAAATCCGAATTAATCCTACATCTTGCGCCTGAATTCTGTTCAACATTCCCATGTTCAATAATCTTATTCTCTGTGTCAGTTTGTTCAATGTTGTAGACTCCGTGAATAGTTTAATATTTCTGCAGATCACCGAAGTCTTCACTTGTTCGCCTTCACCTCATCTGTAATGCCTGCAATAAACAGAACATAATGTCTCTTCCAGATAGACCCGGCAATAATTGATGCCCCTTCTCCTGTAATTATAAAGTACAACGTTAGATGGCGCGATTGTTGAATTAACAAAACGCCAACATCACCACTGCTCCTTATAATCTCCATGATCAATAGAAGTGCTCCTGCTTCCAACAGATACATTGCAAACTGACACAGCATAACCCCAAAACATTTAATTTTACAATGAATTCCAACGACAGTCAGTGAATCCATCCGCATTGAAGCAGCGAAGGAGATGTTAAAGAGTGAGGAGCAAACTCAGTTCAGTCGCCAGACCTCTGAAACGGCGTCAGATACAGACACTGCAAAATAATATTGCACAACAGTGAAAGACATTACATACATTGAAATCCCAGTTAAACAGAACCATGTTATTGTGGGGAGGACATTACACCGCCTCCTTGGAACACTGAGACCGTGAGCTGCCTCATTATCAATCACTGGAAACACATTCATGAAAAAAATATTTCAGGACAGATTACTTCCACATCGTGAAACTGTGAACTACTTCTGATGGTCTGATTCCTGCTTTTAGCTCTGTCTCCAATACAGGCAGTGAAGAAAATAAACCTGGAACACTACCAGGGATGGGTAAACAAATATCATTATGGATATAACGCAGCTATTACAAAACTTCAGAAAAATTGTACAATCCCTCATTCAACTGATGGAGCAGAACAGATGATCGTGTAACACATGCTTCTAGAAATCAATGGCCAAGTCCAGCAGCACAGTTGCCACAGATTTAACCATAACGAGCTAGGATAACGGCTCACCAGAAACTCCAACGGCTGCAATAACAGGATAGTAAATGTCTTCTATCTGATAGACTACTGGATATCCCATTTCTGTGAGAAGGGGTGACTTTTGTGGGAGTGGAACCCACAGTTCCGGCAGGCACTCTGAGCTGATACTATGCAATGGGCCCTGATTTATACAGGAAATAAGTCTCCACTGACACTTTTATACCCCTGATCATTGCTATTAGTTACAGACACATGAACAAATACATTACATCAAGACCTATGAGTCTGAAGTAAATAATGTGGTGGATAAATCACAAACAACTCAAAGTCAAGGGCATTATCGTCATCAGACCTCGCTGGGGAATGAGGCTGAAAGCTGTGCTCATTCAGGACTGACCCAACAAAAGGGGCGGCTCCATTTACAGTTATCATGTAATTGTATTGACCATGTTCACTCCTACTGGTTCATTTATAAATGTTATTTATTTCTCCGCAGTGTATAAAGAATCCAGATACACAAGCAGACCCCTTTCAAGCTGTCCCTGTAGATTCACAATTAAAAGTTTGATGTATCAGTCCCTAGCACAAGGACAGTTAAAGATGATGTTCACTATTGAAGCCTAGAAATTACTGTGCGTGATATTAGGGGACGGAAAGTGAACGTGCCTCATTGACATTCCTATCTCCGCTATTTTACTGCAGATGTTTACCATTTATTCTACATGGGTTAACAGATCCCATAAAGTTAGAACAGTGCCACCTCCTGACTACATTCCTCCAATTCTCTCCTGGCCAGCCATCCAACCTGTACCTTTTATCAATGCCAACCAGTCCTAAATTCTGCTGTCAGTGTCCAGCACTGCCCAAGTCCCACTCGCCCATTGCTCTCGGTCTCACTGAGCTCCAGTGTCTCCCAGAAACCCCACCTCGAAGGTTTACATTTAAAATTCTGATCTTGGAGTTTAAATCCTCCATGGCCTCACCCCTCGCCAATTCCACCCTCTCATCCTACCCTGCAGTTAACCCACCCGTGGTCTTGCATACCTCTGCCTCTGGCTTCTTTTGGTGGGACTGCCTCTCTCGGTTCCAGTCTTACCAAACTGACCATAGCCAGAGCATCTCCAGCAACGTCTTAACTTTCCATACCAGCAGCGTTAACTCTCGAGTCTCTGAACTTTCCATTCTTGCCCCGCCTCTTCCTCATCTACATGCTGCCTTTTGTGACATAAGCTACAGACATGGGGTCAGCGTCCACATGTCTGCTGACAAGACCCAGCTCCAGCTCTCCACCATCTCTGTCTACACTCCACTACCTCTGTGTTATCAGACTGCAACAGTCTGTTTTGCATGAGCTGCGATTTGTTCCACACGGTGAAGACCAACCCTCCACTATTGGCCCCACCACAATCTGCTAACCCTTTTCAACGATTCCATTCCCCCTCCTGGCTGTTGTCTCAGGCTGAATATGTAACCTCTGACCCCTATTTGTCCTGTGCTATGCTACCGAGCTCGTATCCTCTCAATCACAAGAGACACCTAATTCCGCCCCCATAATAACGCCGGCCTCTGCCCCTGCCTCAGCCCATCGGCATTAAAACCATCAATCAGGAGTTTATCAGCTCCAGACTCTCCGTCCTCTCCTCCAATCTGTCTCCTTTTCATTCCTCGGACACTGGCCTCTCTTTGGTAGGGCTTGACTTGCTGGTTTCCATTATTATCTATCTGATCGGAAACAGGGAATAGAGAGATGTAACGACACAGAAGGGGGTCCTTTGGACCATCGAGCCCATACCGGCCCTCTGCACAGCAATCGAGTCAATCCCACTCCCCCGCTCTATCCCCGTAGGCCTGATACTTTATTTCTCTCAAATGCCGATGCAGTCTCCCCTTGAAAATATTGAGTATCTCCGCTTCCATCACTTCTGTCGGCAGCGAGTTCCAGGACCTCAACACTTGCTGCGAAAAAAGGTTTTTCCTCACAACCCCGCTGTAACTCTTGCCCAAAACCGTAAGTCTGTGTCCCCTAGTCCCTGTACCATTAACTACTGGGAACAGCCTGTGCCCGACTAGCCTATCCAAACCCGTCATATTATTGTACACTTCTATCAAATCACCCATCCACCTCCTTTGCACAAATGAAAACAAATCCAACTGCTACAACCTGTCCTTGTAGCTAAGATGCCCCATCGCCGGAACCATTTTGGTATATCTCCTCAGCGCCCGCTCAAGTCCCTTCACATCCTTCCTAAGTGTGGTGACAAGGACTGGATGCAATACTCAAGTTGTGGCCTAACTATCAATTTATAAAGTTTCAGCATAACATCTCTACTATTGTACTCAATGCCCCTATTTATGAAGCCCAACATCCCATATAAGATACCATATCTCCAGCAATGGTTTCTCTCACAATCATCTCCGGCCCACAGCACCGTTCCCTATGATGCCACCCAGGTATCTATCGTCCCCGTCTCTTGTTCCTCATCTACATGCTTCTTCCATATATATGGGATCTGCTTTTATATGTAAGTTGTCAGTACAAGTTTTAACACTCCATTCACTCTCTAGAGCCCGCTACCTGTGTTGTCAGACTACTTGTCCCACATTCTATTTGGATGAGCCACAATTTTCTCCAATCAAACATTGGCAAGACTAAAGGCCTCATCTTAGCCCCAGCCACATTCCACTTTTGATCAATAGTCCAAATCAACTTATCGATGTTCCTTGTAATTCAAGTTACTTGTGCAGCTGTGTCTATTAAAGACTCTGAACCATATCAATATCTGCTTCTTTCCTGATTAGAACTCGGCCCTTATTGTCAATATCCCGACTGGTATGATTTTATATTCTCTAATACGAAACCACAGACTGTCAATATTGTTGGCTTGAGTGAAGTGACTTCTTCTGTGCAGTGTCTTGTCTCCATTTCCTATTTATTCGAGGTTTTGTGTTTAATTCTCCACATTGCCCATTCATTGCCCTAAAATTGTTTTCCTCCATTACAATCAGACCCACTATGTTGCAGGACCAGTTTGTGAGGTTCTAAGAAATTTAAGGTATTTGTTATGGCCGAGCTATTTCGTGATGCCCTGCTCTCATATTGCAGTGAAGTGCTTGCCAGGGACATCATATGAATGCAGCCGTTTGGCAAGTGTCTCGGAACAGAAACCAAATTGGAACAATTGGAATGGTGCAAAAATCGAACTTTTTCAGACCAGACAAACTCACCTGTAGTCGGTGGGTTTCGAAACTCCATCAGCGATTTCTGATTCAACGCCTTACTGCTCACCTTAGATGGCTGCTGCTTTTGGCTGCAATTTCGGTGCCTGCGATCCAAATGCTTTGGTGCACCAGCCAGTTGGGGATCTGTGGAGAATTCAACTTTCATTGCTCAGCTTATCTGGGCAGCGATTCCAAGTTCAGCGACATTATTTTTTCGTTGATGGGCTGTGGGCTTCACTGGAAAGGCCAGCATTTATTGCCCATCCCTAATTACCCTTGTGAAGTTGGTTGTGAGCTGCAGTCGGTGTGGTGAATTTACTCCCACTGTGCTGTTATGGAGGGAGTTCCAAGATTTTACCCAGCACTGATGAAGGAATGGTGATATACTTCCCTGTCAGGGTGGTGCGTAACTTGGATGGGAACTTGTGGGTGATGATGTTCCCATGCACATGCTGCACTTCTCCTTACTGGTGGTAGGGGTCCCGGGTTTGGGCAGTGCTGTCGAAGAAGCCTTGGCGATTTGCTGCGGTTCATGTTGTAGATGGTGCACACTGCAGCCACTGTACGCCGGTGGTGGAGGGAGGGAATATTTAATGTGGTGGATGGGTGCTGGTCAAGCGAGCTGCTTTGTCCTGGATGGTGACAAATTTCTTGAGTTTTGTTTTAGTTGCAGTCATCCAGGCAAGTGAAAACGATTTCATCACACTCCTTACTTGTGCCTTGTAGATCATGGAAAGGCATTGGTGATTCAGGAGGTGAGACGCTCGCCACCGAATACCCAGCATCTGAAATACTCTTGTGGCTTCAAACTTATGAGGCTGCTCCAATAATGCTTCAAGACAATGGTAACCTGCAGGATGAAAACGCTAGGGCTTAGGCGATGGTAATACCATTGAAAATAAAGGGCGCTGTTTATAATCACTTCTTGGAGGTAGTCATTGCCTGGCACTTATGTGGTGTGAATGTTACTTGCCACTTATCAAGCCAAGCTATGAAGTTTTGATGCATGCGGACATGGACTGCTTCATTATCTGAGGAGTTGCGAATGGCACTGAGCACTTTCCAAAAATCAGTGAGTATCCCCAATTCTGAAATTCTGACAGAAGGAAGCACACTGATGAAGCAGCTGCAGATGGTTGGACCTAGAACCCTGCCGTGTGGAGCTCCTGCAGCACTGTCCAACGACTGAGATGATTGGCTTCCAACGACCACAAACATCTTCCTTTATGCTAGGCATGACTCCAGCCAGTGGAAAATTTCCCACCTGATTCGCATTGACTTCAATTTTAATGGGTTCCTTGATGGCACCTCACCACTGTATTTCAACTCTTTTGTGCATGTTCGGAACAAGGCTCTCCTGAGGTCTGGAGCCGGGTGGTCCTGGCAGAACCCAAAACTGAGCATGTCAGTTTGCTGATGATTCAGGGTAAATTGATGATGCGGTAATTGGCTGGATGGGATTTGTTCTGCTTTTAGTGTAAGGGACATACCTGGGTGTTTTCCAATTGTCGGGTACATGCCATTGTTGTAGTTGTATTGGAACAGCTTGGCTAGAGGTGCGGCTAGTAAAGGAGCACAAGTGTTCCGCACGACAGGCGCGATGTTGTCAGGGCCGAGAGCCTTTGCTGGGTCAAGTGCGCTCAGTGCTCCCTGTTAGGGTGCAGCATTATATGCCCAGTGCTGTCTAAGTTCCACCGTTCTTTATCAGA
Organism: Somniosus microcephalus; assembly: GCF_052327205.1. Lineage (NCBI taxonomy): Eukaryota > Metazoa > Chordata > Chondrichthyes > Squaliformes > Somniosidae > Somniosus > Somniosus microcephalus. Next base: position 40,695,895 of record NW_028225184.1, on the reverse strand, counting down.
TGCCATGGGGATTCTTCATATTGTTTATGTATCGTCCTATGCCAGAGCCTTCAATCACTCCGGAAGACTCTAGCTGGTACACTTTCAAAGGTTACCTCTAATTCTTTGCTAACAATGGTAGTACTAGTACCACTGCTGTGATATCCTCGTCCCGGACTTTATTTCGAGCGACTAATAAAGCTATTCCCAGCTGAACCATCATATTATTTGCTATATCCGCGATTTCTTTGAAGCATTTTACTCAGTTGGTGTTCATGAATACACAAAATGATTCGACTGGACTCTCTTTCGTCCACTCCCTTCTGTAAAACATTTATCACAAATGTCACATGCAGGCTGCACATGCCACTTCTAGAAAGGTCCTGATATTAGTTAGACTCATTGGTTGCTCGTATTACCCTTGAATTCCCAAGCTCTCGCATCAATTCTTCCGCAGACAACAATGTCTTCTAATGCTTCATTACATCATCACCTTCCCAGAAACTATCTATGTCTCTCTGTTTAGTCCTGCTAACCCTGTCGTGGCTTCTATTACTAGTCATTCTGTCAACCCTCGCTTTCTTAGAGATTGTAACTGATTCTCCTTATCTTCCCTATCTTCCACAGCACATGGTTCCTGTTTTCTATTTAAACTCACAATTCCTTCGCTAATTCTACCACCGTTTTTTATTTAATTGTGAACAACTCCCTTCACAAATCTTCACAAAGCTTTTATTTATCACAATAGGTATGATTTCATGCGGAGCATCGTAACATAATGCTGTTCCTGATTCGATTACATCTAGACTATTAACATATGTTTATTATTGCTGGACTGGACAGTTCATTCCTTTAGATGGCGTGTCATTTTTGTGTACATGGTTAGTTTGTCAGTGCCAGAATGATGACTCCATTCGTCCCACCCCCATCATCACAGTGCATGACTTCCCTTCTCAATTCTATATGATGTCTCAACATCCGTAACCAATTTACTGTTTGGGTCAGGGTATATCCCATCCACCCGGATTTAGGGGAACCTTCCTGGTCTCTGTGGGACTCTCAATCTTCTTAGAGAGTCCGGCTTATGTCTCTTTCTGCAATAACATTGAAAATATGTTTTGAGAGGCTATTCCTCGGCTTGTCACTGAATCGGGATTACAAGATAGAGCTTGATGTCCAAACCCAACCTATTTTGTGTCCTATTCTTCCTCATTTAAGTCACATCTTACTTAGATCCATATTTTGGAGGCTATAAGATATGGCCTCCTTGTCTCCAATTTTCAGCTTGTAGCTGCTTTCAATACAACCAAGGCCCCTTGTCCAGATAGAGACAAGGGTTAGGCCTTCCTTATCTTTGTTTTCATCCTCCCTACAAGGTTTCTTTGTTCAAAAGTTAATGGGTGCCTTGAAACTAACTGTAAGGATATCCTAACTTTAACACCATTCTGCTTAATTTTAATTGTAGTCCCTCTTACAGGTACCAACGTGTTTTAATCGTTCTTTATTGCTTCGACGTCGGCGTATATGACTGTGCCTTGAAGATTTTTATTAAATCTGAATATGCTGAGCTACATTAACCATTTCATATCCATAACTGAGAATGTCTGATATCAGTTCTGCAGTGCAAATTCACCGTGTTTCCGTATTCTAGTTGATTTCCACAGAAGAAATCACATTTGCAATATCAAGCGATATGTAAAATCTGATTAAAACCTTTCCTGGGCTTTCAGGTGAATTTATCAAAAGATCGGAGGTGCCTGGAGATATTTGCTCATCTACACCTTGTAAGCTGCAATACACGTAACAAAACCGCTGCTACGGAGTGGAGATCGAAATTGTGAGCGAATTTTGAGATGATCACTGATGGATTAAAAATGGCAGATGTCAGCATGGGATCCTTTGTCTGTACGGATTCAAAATGCAGGTGGTCAGCATAATGTCCTCTGTTTGGAAGAACACATGGACAGGAAAGAGAAATACCAGATGAAGAGGAAGTCACGTCCACACACACATCACAAGAATATGAACATGTCATGCAGAAAGAACTCCAATCAGGGATGGTTGGGATTCAAACTGGCCTATCAGAGGCAGGCAGATGGAGAAATACCAGGTAGCCTATGCCGGAGGGCTCTATACAGGAAAAAAACAGGAGCGAAAACATTAGACGGGCAAAGGGGGCTGTTGAAATGGCAAGTTGATGAGAACCATTTCCAGACTGATCACACGTGGAGGAGTGTATGTATTTATTTATGAAAGTCAGATATGCAGTGGATATATTGCTGGGGATATATTGTTGGGGGTAATTTTATATATGGTTACTGTGGGCATATAAATTGCAGGGATACTTTTATGAACGTTCGAATAAAGTGTGCACATATATATAGCCAGGGTGATATATTGCTGGGGGTACATCTAAGTATGGATTTATTAAAGTGTGGGCATATATGCACATATTATGGATGTACATTTATGTACTCAACTGTGGCCACATACATTGCCAGAGTGAATTAATATACTGCGGGCATAGGCATCGCCGATGGTGCTTCTATGTAAGCTTTTATTTTTAAATTGTAAAGTGAATAAAGACCACTTTTAGTGATCACAAACTTACCTGTCATTGTTGTTTTAATTCTCAAATACCGAACAGTAGTAGGAGAAAGTCGTAGACATGTATGGTCCAGATGTCTCTTGTAGTGGCCAGATTATCAAATGCAGTTTGCTTATTTTTCAGAAGCAACGAGTCAACTATCTCCAAGAGAAAGCTGTCAGTTTAGTATTCTTGACTATACATTCCTAACGTTCCCTGAATTTCGCAGTAATATCTGTTGGATATCTGTGGTGAATTGCATTCAGGTGACTTATTCCAATTCACCTCAGAAATTCATTTTCCTTTTTTTTACCATATAGCCTCAACCAATTCCTCTCATTCAATTTTACACAGTGATTAACATTTCATCTGATTCATGAGCCTGCCAGGAAATGTACCGTCCAATACATTATGATCATAAGATCATTGAGATATTGGTCAAACCTTGTCCAATGTTTTACTGTTTCGTTTAGTTACATTTTACTTAACCAAACATATTGTTGGACCCTCTATTTTCCAAATTACCTGATATGTTATGCCTCGTTCCATTTTATCTTTAGGAAATGATTCCAATTTCAAAGAGCAGTTTTGTTTGACTGACAGACCTTTGCAATATTCAATTTTATTAGCTCAAAAAAAATCTTCCTTGATATAAAGGAATCAACTGGGCTGCACTTCACTCTTTCCATTCAATATAAATGTGAATGTCCCGTTAAACTTCAGGTAAACACATATCAATTTTTCTTATTAATTCCAAATCCAGAAACACGTGATGCCCAGGATGAATGGTTTTACATTAGAGACAGAATTGTTTGCAATTACTTTGAAGGTAACTTCCATAAAAGCCCCCTCCAGAGCACTCTGATGCAAAAGATAATAAATGGTTTGACTGGTAAAGGCCGAGTCTTTGAAAGGCAAGAGCTATATTCGAGATCATGACCATTCTGTGCCGTTTAATGCAGATAAGGTCTCAAATTGTTAAATCAGGTGGATGTCATCAACCTCCATCTGGTCCAGGAAACGGCATTCTCCTGTTTATAAGAAAAGAGAAACAGAGAACCAATGTGGTTCGGCTTACAAGCCCAAGGGGTTAGTTTATCAGTTTATAATTTACTTCTGTCAAGGTTGGGAAATAACCATTTAAATAATGAATTTAATATTTATTAATGCCCAATATATAAATGTACATTCAGCAATGAAATATGAGATGCCCGGTGTATTAAAAAGACAGCTGTCAGTGGAAAGGGTTAACTCCGTTGGAGGTTTATAAGAAGGTGGAGAGAAACATTGTCAGAGACCGTTGCATAACTTCATCTAAATTTAAATAAAACTTTCCGAATCCAAAAAGAACCAAACATAATGTTATTGTTTTCAGTCATTGAACTTTTTCAAACTTGCTCAAAATGTCCTGATAAAATCAAACTGCAGAATCGAATTTCAGATTTTCCTTTATTTCGAATTTTCACAACGTGAACCAGGAAGGCATAAACATGTTAGAATTGCTTTATCGATCCCTATCAAATAAAACTCAGTTAAAATAGCAAAAATCGTTAAAACACCACAATAAAAATTAAAGATATTGTGAAACATTTCTGCAGTTCAGTCCTACTGCGGGGGGTCTCCCGACCATCACCATACTGCTCGGTAGCAGCAGCATTCCGCTTTGTTCACCCACACCATCAAAATGATTAAAAAGTCAGAATCATCACTGCTCTTTGTTTCCTTGGCGCTGGTCAAAAATTCAAAATTTCCAGTTATTTTTAATAGACTTATGTCTGGAACTAGAGACTTTCACACAACTTACAACAACCAGAATGTCTGTGGTCACAGCAAGACACTGGTTTTCACAGTGTAATAGGAGAGTTAATCTGAATAATTCCAATTTAATTCAGGTCAATATATTATTAAATAAACACAATAAATAATATAATAATTAAAACAGCATAAAACCTGTTGATATAAACAAATAAATTAAGTCATCATTCCTTGTCTGCCTTCAGCTATTTTAACAAATAACAGGTAAAATGTTGAATCTAACTGCAGAAAAACGTTTTTTCAATAAAAGACATATTTAACGCTCTTAGCAAAAAGTGAAAAGAGAACAGCGCTTCCCACAGCTTGTGGGCTCCTAACCATTCCAACAGGCTTTTATAAAGAGACATTGGTTGAAAACAAAATATCTCCTACACGCTGTGACAGTAGAAAAGGAATAGATTCGTTCCCTATTCTCCTTCTTTATTCCAGCATAAATTACCGTAGATTTTTTCTCTCAACACAAATTAAAATTTATGATTACTTCTGACTTTGAAAAAACTTAGTGGTTGGGAAAAGATATAATTCCAATTGTAGTTCCAGAAATTGCAGTAATTGAGACCGAAATTTTAATTTCGAGGCGGGTAGGGAACGTTAGGTGTGCTTTTCAAACGTTCAAATTAATTTAATTTGTAACTTCGCCTTTTTAAAAAATGTCTAAGGAAGTAAGAGATTTTTTTTAACAGTAACCCAATTTAAAACAAGTGTTTTGAAGAGTTCAAATTGATTTCCTATCAGACATCATAGCCAACATAACCTTAAAGCTGAATCTTAACTTTGTAAAACAAACTCACTGAAGCATTTCATCGTTGCACAAATAAATTTTAGTCAATATTCTGCCCTTGCAGCGCGTTCCTATGCAGAGCTAGACAGGTATCGAACAACATGATATTTTCCCATAAAAATCACAAGGCTTGACTTTTCTTGTAAACATTTCTGGAAGATTCTTACTGTGAAACAGAAATACAATACAGAAGTGGAAGCATACATTAGTACACAAACACATAACTAATATGCATACACAAACATGGGTAAGCATGAGCAACACAGTACGTTTGGCATGTAACTTAACAGAACACGTGAAAACACAGCTTACTGTGAATATACATTTAGCAAACTGAAAGGCATTCTCTTACATTCACTTTAAATTAGCCCTGTAAATATTGCATCAAAATACAGCTACAAGTTAATTGGCTAGACACAGAGAGCGAGCAATTCACGGCTAGCTGTGTAGGTTTGCTTACAGAGAAAGGTTGCAAAACTAAACATTTTCTGCAAAAGATAGTGTACACTAATCATCTATAACATTCTCAAGTCGTTACAGACATATAGGCCTAGAAATTCAGTTGGTTGCGCCAGCCGTTAGCACCTTAGGAGGAGTAGATGTCGAGCGCTAGGCGCTTAGTGCCCGGACGCAGCGTGATCTGCGCCTCGCCCCAACTTCAGTAGACATTTAGCGCCGGCGCAAAGTCTTTGCGCACGCTCAGCTGCGCGCACAGATCATGACGTCATTTCCTCGTGCAATGTCGTGCAACGCCCTTTGTGCGCCCCCAACTGGATCTTCAGTCATGCCAGCCCATTGTGTGCCGGGTGGCCCTAGCGGCTGTTGAGTCGAACGGTGCTCAGCCGATGCGGGCCGCGGGGAGCGCAAATTAAAGGGCACTCCTGCTCCTTCTTTGTGAGCGACAAAGGTAGATTCATGGTGGTGGTGGTGGTGGTGGTGGTGGTGGTCGTCCGGTACCACATAACAGACTGATGGAGAGAAGCTCGCCTCAAAAACACAAATACAGCGGCCGTTCAAAAAAACAAATCCACCCTCCCCCTTTAAGAGCTCACCGGAGCCAGAGTGTCTGCCGTCAATCAGCAGCTCGCCGCACCTGCCCTGCACCCAACTTCTGGTGTTAGCGCCCCGGGCCACCGGCTTAGCGCCTAATGATAGTCGTGCATCGCCTGGTTTAGCGCAGCAGCAACCTCTTAGGGCGATGCAACTGAATATCGGCGAAGGGGGCTCGACTTTGCGCCGGGCGCAAACTTTAGTGGCCGCCCGACTTTACCACCCCAAAAGTGGTTACACTGAATTTCTAGGCCATAGTGTCCAAGACCGAAACGTAACAGGAAAATAACTTCCAACACCATGTGCTGAGCTGCAGGTCTTGTGATATACAGCAACTTACTTTACAGCACTTACTTTACCGCACTTTACTGCGCTTTACTGCACTTGCTATGTACCAAATATCCACTAGTTGGCGGCACACAATGGGAATCGACCCAAATTAATTAAACCCCTGAATTAAATTGAAAACTAACATAAATTCCTATTGAAGACAGCACACACCCCGCTTGGTACAATTCCATTGTACCACTACAGATACAAAATAAAACCTAAAGAAAACGTCCTTTGGCTGCAAACATACTCAGAATCCTTTCTCTAGGTTTCTTCAGAAAGGAGGGCTACGATCTCTGAGACTGGCTTCAGAAACACTTTGACGGTCCCGTCCTTGACAATCTTCACCTCCACCTTGCGGACCCTCTTGTCCCTGCTCGGCAGAGTTTTGACAACCTGTCCCACTGGCCATTCATTTCTGTGCACATGGCTGTCTTTCAGCAAGACAACATCTCCCACTTTGACATTTGGCTTGTCTTCTGTCCATTTCCTACGGCTCTGTAGGGTGGACAAATCCTCTCCTCTCCGTCTCTTCAAGACACTGGACTTGCTTCCAATGCTTCCCGTGCAGCTCAGCCATGTCGACGTTTCCAGAGGGGACTGAAATAGCACTCATCTTCTGAGTCAGGAGCATCACTGGGTTGAGGACTGCAGGCATGCCTAAGTCGGTGGACACCGGCACCAGGGGTCTTGCATTCATCATCGCCATGACTTCAGCCATGAGAGTGCTCAAGACGTCGTGTGTGAGACGAGTGGGTCCCGTCCGAAACAGCATAGCGTCCAGAATACACCTGGCAACACCGCTGAGCCTCTCCCATGACCCACCCATGTGGGATGAATGCAGGGGGTTAAACACCCACGTGCATCCTTTCTTTTGCAGGTCTTCGAGAGCCTTCAAGGGCTCCTTCCATAGGTTCCATTTTGCTTCTTTTTCTGGGAGGAGTGGAGCATCCCACTCACTCTGATCAGATGAGAGTTACTGTATTAATGCTTTTCCTTGCATTGTTATGGGAGCTACGAACCCCAGAGGGTTCTACAAACTGTTGACTGTGGACAGGACACCTCTCTGTGTGAATGGCCTTTCTTCACGGGACACCAGGAATGGGAAGATGTCTGTTTCCAGTTTCCAGGAGAGGCCCAGGCTCCGTTGAAGGTGGAGGGGATCCACTCCATGGTCCAAATCCTTTGAGGGGCTGTATTAGTTTGGGGGTTTATTGGTTGGCGGGTCTGTATTAGTTTGTGGGGTTGTATTAGTTCGAGGGGCGGTATTATATTGACTGTCTGTATTAGTTTGAGGAACTGTATGAGCTTGATGGACTGTATTATTTGGAGGTACTGTATTAGTTTGTGGGGCAGTATTGTTTGAGGGACTGAATTAGTTTGAGGGTCTGAATAAGTTTGAGGGGCTGTATTAGTTTGACAGGCAGTATTATTTTGAGGGTCTGTATTAGTTTGAGGGACTGTTTTAGTTTGAGGTGCTTTATAAGTTTGAGGTACTGTATTAGTCTGAGGGGCTGAATTATTTTGAGGGACTGTATTAGTTTGAGGAGTTTTATTAGTTTTTGGGTCTGTGTTAGATTGAGTCTCTGTATTGGTTAGAGCGGCCGTATTATTTTGAGGGCCTGTATTATTTTGAGGGACTGTATTAGTTTGAGGAGTTTTATTAGTTTTGGGGTCTGTATTAGTTTGTGAAGCTGTATTAGGTTGAGGGACTGTATTAGTTTGATGTGCTGTATTAAGTTGATTGAATTTATTAATTTGAGGGTCTTTACTATTTTGAGGGACTGTATTAGTTTGAGGGACTGTATTAGATTGAGGGGCTGTATTAGTTTGAGGGACTGTATTAGTTTGAGGTTCTGTATTAGTTTGTGGGACTGTAAAAGACTCAGGGTCTGTATTTGTTTGATGCAATGTTTTGGTTTGAGGAGTTTTATTAGATTTTGGGTTTGTATTATTTTGAGGGGCTCTATTAGGCTGAGGGACTGTATTAGTTTGAGGGGCTGTATTACTTTAAGGGACTGTATTAGTTTGAGGGCCTGTATTCGTTTTAGTGTCTGTATTTGTTACAGGGACTATATTAGTTTGATGGGCTGTATTATTTTGAGGTACTCTATGTAATACCCACTGGAAATGTTATGTACGCTAAGTATGGTTATCAATCTTTAACTTAGACACTGTATTATCATTGTTATAAATCCCTGGGTTAAGTTGCCCATGTGAAGTTTCGGCAAGAACATTTAAGGACACAATGTGACTAAAAGCAGACTTTCCATAATTCTGCACCAATATCAACTGTTGCAGACAGTGAGGCTGCGCAGTCTCCAGGCAGAAACCCCAGGAGGAAGGGGTGGGGTCGGGTTTTTCGAGCGGAAAACGCGAGCGACTGGAAGAAAAGAGGGCAGGAGCTCTGAAAAGAGGGCAGGAGCTCTGAAAAGAGGGCAGGAGCTCTGAAAAGAGGGCTCAGGAGGCAAATTGCTGCCGCATCCCGTCCCGGGCTTCCAAACTCGGCCACCGCCCTTCGTATTAGTAGCTCTGCATCCAGAACTCAAAGTGGGATTCAGTGATCGTGAAGAGAATTCAACGAAGGTGTTCGGAGTCGTAAGTCTTGCAGACATTATACATACCATGAGCTCCAAATTAAGCGCGCCAACAAAAGAGTGCACTCGAATTTGGACACAGGGACAGATTCTCCTTTGAATCCATGTAAATGGAGAATGTATGTTTATTATGTCTAGATTCATTCTAATGTATGCAAATGTCTAATTTCGTTCATTGACCTGTAATCTTCTTATACTGTCTGACGTTAAAACTATAAAGTAAGATAATTAGAACTAAGCCATTGTAGTAGTGATCTCCTTACTGGACTATAGAATACTGTCTACAACAGAGACCACATCTCACATATATCTAGAGAACCTTGAAGGGGTTACATTTTGGGGGCTCGTCCGGGATTGTGGTCTATTTATGTTAGTAAACTAACAGTATTGAATGCTCATTGCTAAGAGAGTGGTTTGTGGTATCTACTGGGCTGTTTGAGCATAAAAGATGGATGTTAATGAGGGTGAAGCTTGGTGCAAACGGAAGCAGATAGCTACTACCCATGCCATTGTGCTGAATGGTGTTGCTAACGATGACCCTGATGATTTCTTGCTAAGGGCTCTGAATTGTGTCAAAGCCTTTGGAAAGGTTAGGATAGTTGAGCGCTGCTTGGATACAGCTACCAAGAAGCAGTTTGTGTTGATCCAGACAGCGGAGAACCTGAGAGGTCATGGTTTACCTGGGGCAGTTGGGCTTTTTGAAGAGGCTGGTCCCTGGCCAGTTCAGTTTGTCCCTATCACTACTAAGGAAGAAGAAGGGTTTCAGACCAAGTTGTTGTCATTATTGAGACAAGAAGGAAAGACTGTTGCTGATGTCAAAAGTCTGATAGGTCCTTCGACCCAGGATATGAACACTCAGTTGGTCAGTGCCATTAGTTCTCTGGTGGATAAATGCTCCAATCTGCCCCTCGAGGCTCAGGGATACCGTAAGCTCCGTATCTTCTCAGGAGTGAGACCAGCTCCCAGTGGGGAAGAGGAGTACGACCCCTGGGCTGAGCAGACGCTGCCTCTGCTAGAGGAATGGCAGTGCAGTGACCATGTGAAGAGGCAGAGAATAGTAGAAAGCCTTAGTGGTCCTGCTGCTGATCTTGTAAGATTCTTAAAGGCGCAGAACAGCTCTGCTATTTCCTTTGACTACATGCAGGCTCTAGAAACTGCCTTTGGAACTACTGAAACCATTTCAGATTTGATGGCCAGATTCAGAAGCACATTCCAGTGTGAGGGAGAGAAGCTGTCCAGTTATCTGCTGAGAATAGACAAACTGCTGCATTTTTTGTTACGGAAAAGAGGGATTGAGTTGCCTGAAATGAATCGATTCCGCATTGAACAGGTTGTGTGAAGTGCATTGCTCGAAGACGTGACTGCTCTTCGCATACGCATGACACATAAGTTGCGAGATCCACCTACCTTCATATAAGATTGTGAAGGGGCTTGATCGGGTGGATGCGGTGAGGATGTTCCCAATGATGGGTGAAACTAGAACTAGGGGGCATAATCTTAAAATAAGGGGCTGCTCATTCAAAACTGAGATGAGGAGAAACTTCTTCACTCAGAGGGTGGTAGGTTTGTGGAATTTGCTGCCCCAGAAAGCTGTGGAAGCTACATCATTAAATAAATTTAAAAGAGAAATAGATAGTTTCCTAGAAGTAAAGGGAATAAAGGGTTACGGGGAGCGGGCAGGAAATTGGACATGAGTCTGGGTTCGGAATGGTCATGGCCCTGTGGGTAGTGGAGCGGGCCCAGGGGCCGTGTAGCCTTGTTCTGCTCCTACTGTGTTCTAATTCTGTTAGCTTTCAGGAGATGGTTTTATTCCTGTTCCTGGCTGGGGTGGAGATCGCCTTTACAGAAGGTAAGTACTGTAGAAAATATAGGGACAGTGATCTCCTGGAAGAATTTCGATCGCCTAGATGGGTCGGAGAGGAATTTCCCAGATTTTTTTCTCCCAAATTGGCCATTGGGTCTTTATCTGGTTTTTCGCCTCTCCCGGGAGATCACATGGGTTCGGGTGGATGCAGAGTGATAGAAGATTTGAGGTTAGGATCAGATCAGCCATGATCTTATTGAATGGTGGAGCAGGCTCGAGGGGCCGATTGGCCTACTCCTGCTCCTATTTCTTATGTTCTTATGTTCTTATGAGCTGCTAAGGGAAGTCAGAGAGGAGGAGGATATGCTTCAGGACCGGAATGTAGCAAAGAGTGCTGTGATGTCCAAGCTTGTGACTCCTGTTACAGTTCCTACTCCTAAGGGTGATGTCAACCCTGAGATGGAACAGCTGAAGAAGGAAATAAATGTCATGAGAGCCGAGATGGCATATTTTCGGTCTAAGCCCAACACAGAAAGGGATGACGCACGGGTGCAAAAGGTTGAACACCCTGCGAATTCTAGCAGCAAAATGAATGATTCCTCTAAAGGATATCCCCATGAAGGAGATAGACCTTGAGTCTTTTGTTATAACTGTGGAAAGGATGGACATTTCAAGCGAGAATGTAGAGCTAAGGAAAATCTAAAAAAAAGTAAATGACCGTCTCGTAAAACTTACCAAGAAGTCGGGAAACTACAAAGGGGCACAGTAACGGAACGGCCTGCTGTCCCTGTAGTTAAGACACGTTCCGCTAAGTGCAAAAATAGACGAGGGGATATGAAAGACATCATACCTGAAGGTTTAGTAGGGATGAGTTCTGCTGTATCAATACAGAAGAAAGGAATTTATACTAAAGCTATCCTCGACACGGGTTCTCAGGTTACCATACTCTACAGACCCTTCCATGACCGATACCTGACGCATTTGCCATTAACCCCAATCAGTCTTCTGCAGATCTGGGGCCTTAGTCCTGCTGATTACCCATATGATGGCTATTTGTCGCTGAGGTTGGAGTTCTTGGAAGCTGATGTAGGGACCACTGAGACCATTGATGCACTTGTGTTGGTTTGCCCTGACCCCATGGTAAAAGGTGAGGTTTCCATACTGGTTGGCAGTAATACACGCATAGTGAGACGACTCCTGACAAGCTGCAAAGAGCAGGGAGGTGAAAACTTCTTGAGCACCAGACACATTCACCCTGTTTTCAAAAAGGCTTTTGAGAAACTGCCTGAACTTTCTTCTGACGTAGATGATAGCAAAAGAGGAACTGTGTGGTACGTTCGAGCCAAACCTATCACCCTGCGTCCTGGAGGAGTGGCTAGAATCCCTGGGATACCAAAATTCCCTGGAACGCCAGGTACTGAAGGCATTCTGATAGAGTCACCTGATAATCCTGCAGAAGTGTCACGGTTTCCAAATGAGCTTCTGGTGAGACCAGATTTGCAGACCCTGACAGCTCTGATGTCAAGGAGAGTTACAGTGACCGTGAGGAATATGTCAGGCAAAGGAATCACATTGAGGAAAGGAATGTCGATTGCGCATCTGTTTCCTGTAAATGTAATGTCGTCACATGTGAAGGAAGAGTCCAAAGTTAACTCAACCGGAGATCTGACACCCTCCTCCTTCAACTTTGGAGATTCATTCGTTCCTAAAGAATGGAAGGACCGATTAGTCAGGAAGATGATGGAGCGGAGAGGAGTTTTCTCCACTCATGAGTTTGATGTTGGTTGTAGTAAGAGTACTCGCCATTCTATCAGAATTACCGAGGATAAACCCTTTCGGGAGAGGTCTCGACGGCTGGCACCAGCTGACATCGAAGCAGTGAGATAGCACCTGTCGCAGTTAAAAGAAGCTGAGATCATTACCGAGTCCAGGAGTCCTTATGCATCTCCTATAGTGGTGGTGAGGAAAAAGAACGGGAAGATTCGGATGTGTGTGGACTTTAGGACGCTTAACAGACGTACTGTTCCCGACCAATACACCGTTCCAAGAATTGAGGATGCACTGGCTTGTCTTAATGGAAGCAAGTGGTCCAGTGTGTTGGATCTCAGAAGTGGATACTATCAAATACCAATGAGTGAATCGGACAAAGAAAAGACAGCCCTTTTATGTTCAGTTGGGTTCTACCAATTTGAAAGGATGCCACGGGGAGTTTCAGGTGCTCCAGCAACTTTTCAAAGAATAATGGAACAAACAGTTGGGGACATGAACATGCTCGAAGTATTGGTGTACTTGGATGATATCATTGTGTTTGGGGCAACCCTTGAAGAACACGAATCTCGGTTGCTGAATGTGCTTGGTCGCCTGGAGGATGAAGGTCTCAAGCTATCATTGGACAAGTGTCAGTTTTGCCAAACATCCGTGTCCTATGTGGGGCATATTGTATCACAGGATGGAGTTGCCACAGATCCATCCAAGATCGAAGCTGTTACCACATGGCCCAAACCGAACACAGTTACTGCCTTGCGGTCATTTCTTGGGTTCTGCGGATATTACAGGCGCTTTGTGCAGGATTACTCCAAAGTGGCCCATCCTCTGAATCAGCTGCTGGTTGGTTACCTCCCACCAGCCGAGAGGAAGAAAAAGGCTAAAGGTAAAGAGAACAAGGGCTACTTCAAACCCTCTCAGCCTTTTGGTGTTAGATGGGATGAGAAATGCAAAGAGGCCTTCAACACCTTAAAGCAAATTCTTACTCAAGCCCCCGTGTTGGCTTTTGCAAACCCACAGCTGCCATATGTGCTACACGTGGATGCCAGTCAAGAAGGGTTGGGTGGTGTGTTGTATCAGGACCAAGGAGCAGGGCTGAGACCTGTAGCGTTCATCAGTCGCAGTCTTACGCCATCATAGCGTAACTACCCAGCTCATAAGCTAGAATTCTTGGTGCTGAAGTGGGGGGTGGTGGATAAGCTGCAGGATTATCTGTATGGAACGAAGTTTGAAGTGAGGACAGACAATAATCCATTAACCTATGCGTTGACTTCGGCAAAACTTGATGCCACCGGCCACCGCTGGCTTGCTGCACTATCTGCTTACGACTTTAGTCTCAGGTACAGACCTTGGAACCAGAACATTGACGCAGATGCTCTGTCTCGTCGCCCACACTACCAGAAACCAGAGTGGAAAGATGTTGCTTCAGCAAATGTGAAAGTAATGTGTCAGATGTCCCTGGTATCTGGACCAAAGAATTCATTTCATGCCCGAGAGATTGACCACTTGGGAGCGTCAATGCATGTTGTTCCCCAGGCATTTTGCAACCTTTCCAGTTTGGATGTATAAAACTTACCCATGTTGTGTTCATCTGAAATAGCCAAAGAACAGGAGGATCCCTGTATTCATGAAGTGTTTTCAGCTCTCCGTCTGGGTGATATTACACAGATCGACAAAACAAAACATCCTGACTGTCGTCTGCTCCTAAGAGAATGGGACCACTTGGAAATTAGAGAGGGAGTGTTGTGTAGAATCACTCACCCACCCACTAAACTATGCCATTCACAGTTGGTCCTGCCTGAAAGGTACAGGGAAATAGTGATGAAGTTTTTGCATGATGACGCAGGTCATCTGGGAGTAGATAAGGCCTATGGGTTGGTCAAGGACAGATTCTACTGGCCGCGTATGAAGTCTGCAGTTGAGGAGTTCTGCAAGTCCTGTGCACGTTGTGTCCAGAGAAAGACTTTACCTAAAAGAGTTGCTCCTTTGTTTCACATGCAAAGTGATGGACCTCTAGACCTTGTCTGAATGGATTTTCTGTCCATCGAACCCGATTCCAGCAATACCGCAAATGTCTTGGTCATTACAGATCATTATACTCGCTATGCCCAAGCTTTTCCCACAAAGGATCAGAAAGCATCCACCGTTGCCAAAGTGTTGTGGGAGAAATACTTCATCCACTATGGACTGCCAAAGCGAATACACAGTGATCAAGGTAGAGACTTTGAAAGTAGACTTATACATGAGTTGTTGTCCATGCTCGGGATTGAGAAGTCAAGAACAAATCCATACCATCCTCAGGGAGATCCTGAACCTGAGCGGTTTAACCGTAATTTGTTAGACATGCTTGGAACGCTGGATTCAAAGCGAAAGAACAAGTGGAGTCGGCACATTGGACATCTTGTTCATTCTTATAATTGTACCCGAAATGACGCTACTGGTTTTTCACCGCACTACCTCATGTTTGGACATGAATTGAGGATGCCGGTGCATTTGTGCTTCGGAGTATCCAGTGATGGCACATCACAGAGAACTTACCTCAAGTATGTATCTGACATGAGAAAGGAATTGCAATGTGCTTATGAACTTGCTGAGTCTGTTTCTGCCAAACAGAATAAAGGAAATAAGCAGAGGTATGACCAGAAGATCCGTTTTTCCCAACTCATGCCTGGTGACCGTGTTCTCATACGGAACCTAGGACTTCAAGGGAAACATAAGTTAGCAGACCACTGGGCTTCTACACCTTACATTGTTGAAAGTCAAATGTCACAACTACCTGTGTTTCGGCTAAAACCTGCAGGTGGGAATGGATCCATAGAAATACTGCACCGGAATCATATCCTGCCATTGGGAAAGCAAGTGCATCTGGATCTGCCAGCGGATAATGAGCCGACACCTAGTAGGAGAACCCTGCAGAGAAGAAGAAGGAAAAAACGAGAAACGAGGAAAACTTTGTTCCAGAAGACAGAAAACCCATTTTGGACACAGGGACAGATTATCCTTTGAATCCATGTAAATGGAGAATGTATGTTTACTATGTCTAGATTCATTCTAATATATGCAAATGTCTAATTTAGTTCATTGACCTGTAATCTTCTTATACTGTCTGACGTTAAAACTATAAAGAAAGATAATTAGAACTAAGCCATTGTAGTAGTGATCTCCTTACTGGACTATAGAAAACTGTCTACAACAGAGACCACATCTCACATATATCTAGAGAACCGTGAAGGAGTTACATGTATTAGTTTGAGGGGCTGTCTTAGTTTGAGGGACTGTATTAATTTGAGGTTCTGAATTAGTTTGAGGTGCTGTTTTAGTTTGAGCGGCTGTATTAGTTTGAGGGGCTGCATTAGTTTGAGGGTATGTATTAGTTTGTGGGACTGTAAGAGTGCAGGGTCAGTGTTAGTTTGAAGGACTGTATTAGTTTGAGGGACTGTATTAGGTTGAGGGGCTGCATTAGTTCTAGGGGCTGTATTAGTTTCAGGGGTTTTGTTAGTTTTAGGAGCTGTTTTAGTATCAGGGGCTGTATTAGTTTGAGGGGCTGTATAAGTTTTAGAGGATGTATCAGCGTGTGTTGCTGTATTAGTTTGAGGGGCTGTACTAGATTGAGGTGAGGTATTAGTTTGAGGGGCTGTACTAATTGGAGGTCTGTATTAGTTTGAGGGGCGGTTTTTGTTTGAGGGGCTGTATTAATTTGAGGGACTGTATCAGTTTTATTGACTGTAATATTTGAGGGGCTGCATTAGTTTGAGAGGCTGTATCACTTTTAGGGGCTGTATTGTCGTGAGGTACTGTATTAGTTTGAGGGACTGTATTAGTTTGAGGGGCTGTGTTAGTTTGATGAGCTGTATTAGTTTGAATGGCTGTATTACTTTTAGTGGCTGTGTTAGTGTGATTTGCTCTATTTGTTTAAGGGGCTGTATTAGTTTGAGGGGCTGTATTAGTTTGGGGGTTTATTGGTTTGCTGGTCTGTATTAGTTTGTGGGGCTGTATGCGTTCGAGGGACTGTATTATTTTATCTGTCTGTATTAGTTTGAGGAACTGTATCAGTTGATGGGCTGCATTATTTTGAGGTACTGTATTAGTTTGTGGGGCAGTATTGTTTGAAGGGTTGTATTAGTTTGAGGGTCTGAATAAGTTTGAGGGGCTGTATTAGTTTGACGGGCAGTATTATTTTGAGGGTCTGTATTAGTGTGAGGGACTGTTTTAGTTTGAGGGGCTTTATAAGTTTGAGGTACTGTATTAGTCTGAGGGGCTGAATTATTTTGAGGGACTGTATTAGTTTGAGGAATTTTATTAGTTTTTGGGTCTGTGTTAGATTGAGGCTCTCTATTAGTTAGAGCGGCCATATTATTTTGAGGGCCGGTATTATTTTGAGGGACTGTATTAGTTTGAGGAGTTTTATTAGTTATGGGGTCTGTATTAGTTTGTGAAGCTGTCTTAGGTTGAGGGACTGTATTAGTTTGAGGTGCTGTATTAAGTTGAGTGAATTTATTAATTTGAGGGTCTTTACTATTTTGAGGGACTGTATTAGTTTGAGGGACTGTATTAGATTGAATGGCTGTATTAGTTTCAGGAACAGTATTAGTTTGAGAGGCTGTATTTGTTAAGTCTGTGTGTTCTAGTTGTACTTAAGATTAAATACTGACACAGACTACAAGAATAACGTTTCAACAGGTCTTTACTAGTTGGAGGTCAGGGCTATACTAACAGCAATATCACTACACAGTACTTATATAACGGTGGTCACCACCGGTATTACGTATACAGCAGCCAGAGAAAGTAGTACATCTCTTAAGGTGGAACAGGCTTAAGTTCTCTTAAGGTGGAACAGGTTACATACACCACAATCCTCCCTTTTTAGCTTAACAGTCATATCCCCATTTAACATAACATAATAACATCTATACATATATAACTTCAGGTATAAACAGTTCAAAGGTTCAGTCTCTCAGGAGGCCTTCTTATTCGGGTTGGATAACGCCTTTCAGTGGTCTCTGGTTCTTGTTGCTGAGGTGACTCCTCTAGTTGGTTTCCTATGTATTGGACGTCATCATCAGGTACATTCCCTGCCGAGGTAGATGCTTCAGGTTCATTAACATCTTCCACAGTTGTCTCTGTCGCAACCATGGGTTCGATCCTTGCTCTCGATTCTACCAGTTGATCCGCATGACGCCTTATCACATTGTTACCAATATCTACTGTGTACATCAGAGGCCCTTGTCTGGCCCGAATTGCTCCAGACTGCCATTTTCCGTTTCCGTAGTCCCTTGCCAACACTGGTTTTCCTACGTTAAAACTTCGAGTGGTCTTGTTATTAATATGCCAGAACTGTTTGTTTTCCACTTCCCTCCGCACATTTGGTTTTAACAAGTCCAACCTGGACCGCAACCTCCTGTTATAAAACATCATGGCAGGACTTTGGTTAGTTACTGCATGAGCGGCGTTTCGATATGCCATTAGGAAATTGTCCACCTTGTGTTGTAGCGGAATCTGATCATTGTTCATGGCTTTTATTGCCTTTTTGAATGTTTGGACAAATCTCTCGGCCAACCCGTTTGTCACCGGATGATATGGGGCAGAGGTATAATGTTTCACCCCATTCTTCTTTAAGAATTTTTGGAATTCTTCCGACACGAACTGTGGTCTGTTGTCCGAACATATCTGTTCTGGCCATCCGTTCCTTGCGAATATTTTTCTTAACACCGCAATTGTCTTTTCTGAAGTAGTGGTATTCATCTTGATCACTTCTGGCCATTTGGAATGTGCGTCCACCGCAATTAGGAACATGGAGTCCATGAATGGATCAGCAAAGTCAATATGTACGCGTTGCCATGGGGCTGAAGGCCATTCCCATGGGTGTAGCGGTGCGATCGGAGGGGCATTTTGCACTTTTTGTCACCCAGCGCAGCTTTTCGCCAACTCCTCTACCTGTTGGTCAATACCCGGCCACCATACATAAGCCCTAGCAAGACTTTTCATCTTAACTCCCCCCAGATGACCTTCATGCAGTTCCTTTAGAACTCTTTCCCTTAACTTGGGAGGAATAATCACTCTTGTCCCGTACATCAAAGTACCATGGCAGACGGACAGCTGGTCTCGCCTTGCCAAGAATGCCGGTAACAGAGGATCACCATGTGTTGGCCATCCCTTCACTGTCACCTCGTAGACTCGGGACAGTGTCAGGTCGTTCCTGGTTTCTCTTTCAATACTTGCATAGGTGACTGGTAAACACTCGATGATGGTCGAATGAAATAACTCAACAGGGTCAACTTTCGTCGTCTCTTCTTCTTCAGGTAGTGGCAGGCGCGACAGCCCATCAGCATTGCCATGCTGCTTTGTACCTTTGAATTCTATTTGATATTGATGTGCCCCTAGGAAAAGGGACCATCTCTGGAGTCTCTGTGCTGTCATCACCGAAACACCCTTCTTAGGGTTAAAAATGGATACCAACGGCTGATGGTCTGGCAGAAGTGTGAATTTTTGGCCCTGCAGGTAATGATTAACTTCTTCACTCCCCATACAAGGCTGAGAGCCTCCCTATCGATCTGCGCATAGTTGCGCTCAGCGGAGGTCAATGATCTGGATGCAAACGCGACTGGCCTTTCTGTGCCATTTGGCAACTTCTGTGAGAGTACTGCCCCAATACCATATGGAGAAGCATCACAAGCCAACCGAATAGGCAGTGTTGGGTTGAAGTGAGCCAACACATCCTCTGAGGTGATCAATTCTTTGCTTTTGCGAAATGCCTTCTTACACTTTTCGCTCCATTCCCATGGTACCCCCTTCTGTAAAAGAGCGTTCAGTGGGTGCAGTACCGTGGACAGATTCGGTAGAAACTTATCGTAATAGTAAATCAATCCTAGAAACGACCTCAACTGAGAGACATTATCCGGAGCGGGAGCCTTTACAACTGCCTTTATCTTGTCAGGAGACTTATGAAGCCCCTCCCAGTCAATGACATGACCACAGTACGAGATCCGCTTCTGAAAGAACTCACATTTCTGCCGATTAACTGGAAGTCCATACTCTTACAGTCTGTTGAGCACCAGTTCCAAGTTTGCGAGGTGTTCTTCATCACCATCTCCTGTAATCAGAATATCGTCCAGGTAACATTGTGTGCCTGGAATTCCCTGTAATACCTGCTCCATGGCCCTCTGCCAAATTGCTCGAGCCGATGCCACTCCAAAAACCAGCCTATTATACTGGTACAAACCTCTATGCATGTTGATCGTGAGGTACTGGCGTGAGTCTTCTTCAACCTCCATCTGCAAGTACGCCTGCGCCAGGTCTATCTTGGTGAAGTGTTTCCCACCAGACAACGAAGCAAAAGTATCCTCAATGCGCGGAAGCGGATACTGCACCGTGTGAAGCACTGGATTAATGGTTATCTTGAAGTCTCCACAGATGCGAACCTTCCCTGGTTCTCCTGGCTTGTTGCTCGAAGGACGTTTCATAACGGGAACAATGGGCGTAGCCCACTCACTCCAATCTACCTTAGACAGTACACCTGAACGTTCTAGCGCTTCCAGTACCGCTTCTACAGCTGGTCGTATTGCATAGGGTACCGGTCTGGCTTTGAAAAATTTTAAGTGTGCATGTTCATCAATCTTGATGTTTGCCGTAATTCCTCTCAGTGTTCCCAGTCCCTGCTGGAACACCTCTTTAGCATCATCCAATATTCTGGACAATCGTTTAGGTTTGACATCTGTTTCCCCGGAATCAACCGTTAGTGCCTTTAAGGAGTGCCAGTCCATATTCATTTTCCTAATCCACTCCCGTCCCAGTAGTGGTGGACCTCCTTCAGGTAGCACATATAAGTCCATTACTTGGCTTTCTTTGCCCTTGTGGACCACTTTTACCTCTATCTTTCCGATGGGGTACACTCTTTGCCCCGTGTATGTTTTCAATATAATCTCCGTATCCCGTAGGGGAATATGTTGGAATAACCTTTTGTAATCTTTCTTATTCATGACCGTCAATGCCGATCCAGTGTCCAATTCCATCTTTACTTGGACTCCTGCTATCTGAAGAGTGACCCAAATTGTCTGGAGATCTGCATCCTTACCAACGTTGTGTACTCTTAAGCTACCCAGTTCATTACTGCTGGCGTCTGAATCTGACTTCTGTTCGTTCGAACTGTTCTTTGTCACCTTGTGTACCTTTATGTATTTTCCTTGCGGTGACTTTTTGTTGCTGGTCTTCTTTCCTGACATGCACACTTTAGCTATGTGGTCAAGCCTGCCACACGTTCTGCATTCTTGGTTTTAAAACCAACACTGGTTCTGATCGTGCGTTGTCTTTCCACAACGATAACATTTTACAGTACTCAAAACCAATTGATTTGTGCTGAGTTCCGGTGACCGTAGCTGCATTACTGCCGTTCCTCTCGCTGTGGCCTCGTGTGCTGCTGCCATAGTGACCACTTTCTCAAGTGTCAGCTCATTCTCCTCGAGCAATCGCTTTTGTGTATCTTCTTTTAATAAACCACACAAAAATTTATCTCGTAGTGCCTCTGTCAGTCTCGTTCCAAATTGACAGTACTTTGCTAGCTTACGCAATTCCATTAAATATTCAGCATTGCTTTCCTCCTTCAGTTGCCTTCTGCTGTAAAATTTAAATCGTTCCGCTAGCATCAGCAGCGTGGGGTTTAGGTGATTTTTCAGGACAGTAACAATCTCCTCGAACGTCTTATCCGCCGGTTCATCTGGTGATAAAAGGTGTTTCAATTGCCCGTATGTCTTCGCACCCATTAAGTTTAATAATGTTAGTGCTTTCTCTTCATCTGGGATTTTATTTGCTTTACAATAATTTTGTATGCATGATACATACATAGCCCAATCTTCGATGTCGCTATCAAAGGTATTAATGTTCCCATGTTTAGGCATCGTTGCAATTTAATATATTTTTACTTTTATCCAAGATGGCGGCTTCCGCGCTCTTGTCATCATCCTCCGCCTACAAAATGGCGGTTTTCCCGCGCTTGGCGGTCTTCACCCGTCCTCCGACACTGTCTCAGCTTCACCGCGGCTCTCGTGCCTTCAGTTGCTCCCAGACGCTGCGCCTTTTTAGCCCGAATGCGGCCCGGCCCTTATCACCAGCCGTGATCGCTGTCCCCGTGCTGCGCCTTTCGGCCCGAATGCGGCCCGGCTCTTATCTCCGGTCGCGATCGATCTCACCGCCCTTATTCCTCCGTCTTCCCTCCGCGTCTGTACAGCCAACGCGGCCGACTTTCTGGTCGCGTCGCTGCCCGGCTTACCCACTACCAAGGTAGAAAGAAGATAGCTGACTGCCGCTGATGAAGGCTTCGAGTTCAGGATGTCTTCTGCACTCTGGTTTCTCGATGTCTGCCGCGCGACGTGTCTTCCAGCACGGTGATGAGGGTGGAAGCCTCTCTTCGATGTCTGTTCTGTGGACAAAGCCGCTGTGGATATAACTGCCACAGGGTAAGAATCTGACTCATCGCCACTGTAAAGTCTGTGTGTTCTAGTTGTAATTAATAACACACAGACTGCAAGATTAAAGTTCAACAGGTCTTTACTGGTAGGAGGTCAGGACTATACTAAATACAATCTTACTACACAGTGCTTATATACCGGTGGACACCACCGTTATTACGTATACAGCTGCCAGAGAAATTAGTACATCTCCTAAGGTGGAACAGGCTTAAGTTCTCTTAAGGTGGAACAGGTTACATACACCACAAGGTGTGTATGGGGTTTCACAGTGTATCGGGATCCTGCCAGGTGTGTATGGGGTTTCACAGTATATCAGGATACTGCCAGGTGTGTATGGGGTTTCACAGTGTATCAGGATCCTGCCACGTGTGTATGGGGTTTCAGAGTGTATCAGGATCCTGCCAGGTGTGTATGGGGTTTCAGAGTGTATCAGGATCCTGTCAGGTGTATATGGGGTTTCACTGTGTATCAGGATCCAGCCAGGTGTGTATGGGGATTCACAGTGTATCAGGATCCTGCCAGGTGTGTATGGGGTGTCAGAGTGTATCAGGATCCTGCCAGGTGTGTATGGGGTTTCACAGTGTATCAGGATCCTGCCAGGTGTATATGGGGTTTCACAGTGTATCAGGATCGTGCCTGTTATATAGGTGGTTTCCACAGTGTATCAGGATCCTGACAGATGTATATGGGGCTTCACAGTTTATCAGGTTCCTGCCCGGTGTGTATGGGGTTTCACAATGTATCAGGATCCCTGCAGGTGTTTTTGGGGTTTCACAATGTATCAGGATCCTGCCAGGTGTGTATGGGTTTTCACAATGTATCAAGATCCTGCCAGGTGGGTATGGTGTTTCACAGTGTATCAGGATCCTGCCAGGTGGGTATGTGGTTTCACAGTGTATCAGGATCCTGGCAGGTGTTTATGGGTCTTCACATTGTAACAGGATCCTGCTAGGTGTGTATGGGCTTTCACAGTGTATCAGGATCCTGCAAGGTGTGTGTGGGGTTTCACAGTGTATCAGGAACCTGCCAGGTGTGTATGGGGTTTCACAGTGTATCAGGATCCTGCCAGGTGGGTATGTGGTTTCACCGTGTTTCAGGATCCTGCCAGGTGTGTATGGGGTTTAACAGTGTATCAGGAACCTGCCAGATGTGTATGGGTTTTCACAATGCATCAGGATCCTACCAGGTGTGAATGGGGTTTCACAGTGTATCAGGATCCTGCCAGGTGTGTATGGGGTTTCACAGTGTATCAGGATCCTGCCAGGTGTGCCTGGGTTTTCACAGTGTATCAGGATCTGGCCAGGTGTGTATGGGGTTTCACAGTTTATCAGGATCCTGCCAGGTGTGTATGGGGTTTCACAGTGTATCAGGATCTGGCCAGGTGTGTATGGGGTTTCACAGTTAATCAGGATCCTGCCAGGTGTGTATGGGGTTTCACAGTGTATCAGGATCCTGCCAGCTGTGTATGGGGTTTCACAGTGTATCAGGATCCTGCCAGGTGTGTAAGGGGTTTCAGTGTATCAGGATCCTGCCAGCTGTGTATGGGGTTTCACAGTGTATCAGGATCCTGCCAAGTGTCTATGGTGTTTCACAGTGCATCAGGATCCTGCCAGTTATGTATGGGGTTTCACAGTGTATCAGGATCCTGCCAGGTGCGTATGGGGTTTCACTGTGTAGCAGGATCCTTCCAGGTGTGTATGGGGTTTCACAGTGTATCCGGATCCTGCCAGGTTTGTATGAGGTTTCACAGTGTATCATGATCCTGACAGGTGTGTATGGGGTTTCACAGTGTAACAGTATCCTGCCACGTGTGTATGGGGTTTCACAGTGTGTCAGGATCCAGCCAGGTGCGTGTAGGTTTTCACAGTGTATCCGGATCCTGCCAGGTGTGTATGGGATTTCACAGTGTATCAGGATACTGCGGGGTGTGTGTGGGGTTTCACAGTGTATCAGGAGCCTGCCAGGTGTGTATGGGGTTTAACAGTGTATCAGGATCCTGCCAGGTGTGTATGGAGTTTCACAGTGTATCAGTATCCTTTCAGGTGTGTATGGGGTTTCACGGTGTATCAGGATACAGCCAGGTGTGTATGGGGTTTCACAGTGTATCAGGATCTTGACAGGTGTGAAAGGGGTTTCACAGTGTATCAGGATCATGCCAGGTGTGTATGGTGTTTCATAGTGTATCAGGATCCTGCAAGGTGTGTATGTGGTTTCACAGTGTATCAGGATCCTGCCAGGTATGTACGGGGATTCACACTGTATCAGGATACTGCCAGGCGTGTATGGGGTTTCGCAGTGTCTCAGGATCCTGCCAGGTGTATATGGGGTTTCACAGTGTATCAGGATCCTGCCAGGTGTGTATGGGGTTTCACAGTGTATCGGAATCCTGCCAGGAGTGTATGGGGTTTCACAGTGTATCGGGATCCTGCCAGGTGTGTATGGGGTTTCACAGTGTATCAGGATCCTGACAGTTGTGAATGGGGTTTCACAGTGTATCAGGATCCTGCCAGGTGTGTATGTGGTTTCACAGTGTATCAGTATCCTGCCAGGTGTGTATGGGGTTTCACAAAGTATCAGGATCCTGCTAGGTGTGTATGGGGTTTCACAGTGTATCAGGATCCTGCCAGTTGTGTATGGGGTTTCACAGTGTATCAGGATCCTGCCAGGTGTGCATGTGGTTTCATAGTGTACCAGGATCCTTCCAGGTGTGTATGGGGTTTCACAGTGTATCAGGATCCTGCCAGGTGTGTATGGGGTTTCACAGTGTATCAGGATCCTGCAAGGTGTGTATGGGGTTTCACAGTGTGTCAGGATCCTGCCAGGTGTGTAGGTAGCTTCCACAGTGTATCAGGATCCTGACAGATGTATATGGGGCTTCACGGTTTATCAGGATCCTGCCAGGTGGGTATGGGGTTTCACAGTGTATCAGGATCCTGCCAGGTGTGTATGGGGTTTCACAATGTATCAGGATCCTGCCAGGCGTGTATGGGGTTTCACAGTGTATCAAGATCCTGCCAGGTGTTTTGGGGGTTTCACAATGTATCAGGATCCTGCCAGGTGTGTATGGGGTTTCACAGTGTATCAGGATCCTGCCAGGTGGGTAAGGGGTTTCACAGTGTATCAGGATCCTTCCAGGTGTGAATGGGCTTTCACAGCGTATCAGGATCCTGCAAGGTGCGTGTGGGGTTTCACAGTGTATCAGGATCCGGCCAGGTGTGTATGGGGTTTCACAGTGTATCATGATCCTGCCAGGTGGGTATGTGGTTTCACCGTGTTTCAGGATCCTGCCAGGTGTGTATGGGGTTCACAGTGTATCAGGAGCCTGCCAGGTGTTTATGGGGTTTCACAATGCATCAGGATCCTACCAGGTGTATACGGGGTTTAACAGTGTAACCGGATCCTGCCAGGTGTCTATTGGGTTTCAGAGTGTATCAGGATCTGGCCAGATGTGTATGGGGTTTCACAGTGTATCTGGATCCTGCCAGTTGTGTATGGGGATTCACAGTGTATCAGGATCCTGCCAGGTGTGTATGGGGTTTCACAGTGTTTCAGGTTCCTGCCAGGTGTGTATGGGGTTTCACAGTGTATCAGGATCCTGCCAGGTGTGTATGGGGATTCACAGTGTATCAGGATCCTGCCAGGTGTTTATGGGATTTCACAGTGTATCAGGATCCTGCCAGGTGTGTATGGGGTTTCACAATGCATCAGGATCCTACCAGGTGTATATGGGGTTTCACAGTGTATCAGGAACTGCCAGGTGTGTATGGGGTTTCACAATGCATCAGGATCCTACCAGGTCTATATGGGGTTTAACAGTGTAACCGGATCCTGCCAGGTGTCTGTTGGGTTTCACAGTGTATCAGGAACTGGGCAGGTGTGTATGGGGTTTCTCAGTGTATCAGGATCCTGCCAGGTGTGTATGGGGTTTAACAGTGTATCAGGATCCTGCCAGGTCTGTATGGGTATTCAAAATGTATCAGGATCCTGCCAGGTGTGTCTGGGGTTTCACAGTGTATCAGGATCCTGCCAGTTGTGTATGGTGTTTCACAGTGTATCAGGATCCTGCCAGGTATGTATGGGGTTTCAAAGTGTATCAGGATACTGCCAGGTGTGTATGGGGTTTCGCAGTGTATCAGGATCCTGCCAGCTTTGTATGAGGTTTCACAGTGTATCAGGATCCTGCCAGGTATGTATGGGGTTTCACAGTGTATCAGTATCCTGCCAGGTGTGTATGGGGTTTCACAGTGTATCAGGATCCTGCCAGTTGTGTGTGGGGTTTCACAGTGTATCAGGATCCTGCCAGGTGTGTGTGGGGTTTCACAGTGTATCAGGATCCTGCCAGGTGTGTGTGGGGTTTCACAGTGTATCAGAATCCAGCCAGATGTGTATGGGGTTTCACAATGTATCAGGACCCTGCCAGGTAGTTAAAGGGTTTCTCAGTGTATCAGGATCCTGCCAGGTGTGTATGGGGTTTCACAGTGTATCAGGATCCTGCCAGGTGTGTGTGGGGTTTCACAGTGTTTCAGGATCCTTCCAGGTGTTTGTGGGGTTTCACAATATATCAGGATGCTACCAGGTGTGATTGGGGTTTCACAGTGTATCAGGATCCTGCCTGGTTTGCATTGGGATTCACAGTGTATCAGGATCCTGCCAGGTGTTTATCGGGTTTCACAGTGTTTCAGGATCCTGCCAGTTGTGTATGCGGTTTCACAGTGTATCAGGATCCTGCCAGGTGTGTATGGGGTGTCACAGTTTATCAGCTTCCTGCCAGGTGTGTATGGGGTTTCACAGTGTATCAGGATCCTATCAGGTGTGTATGCGGTGTCACAGAGTATCAGCTTCCTGGCAGGTGTGTATGGGGTGTCTGAGTGTATCAGGATCCTACCAGGTGTGTATGGGGTTTCATAGTGTATCAGGATCCTGCCAGCTATGTATGGGGCTTCACAGTGTATCAGGATCCTGCCAGGTGTGTATGGGGTTTCACAGTTTATCAGGTTCCTGCCAGGTGTGTATGCGGATTCAGTGTATCAGGATCTTGCCAGGTGTTTATGGGGTTTCACAGTGTATCAGGATCCTGCCAGGTGTGTATGGGGTTTCACAGTGTATCAGGAACCTGCCAGGTAGTTAAGGGTTTTCACAATGCATCAGGATCCTACCAGGTGTATACGGGGTTTAACAGTGTAACCGGATCCTGCCAGGTGTCTATTGGGTTTCAGAGTGTATCAGGATCTGGCCAGATGTGTATGGGGTTTCACAGTGTATCTGGATCCTGCCAGTTGTGTATGGGGATTCACAGTGTATCAGGATCCTGCCAGGTGTGTATGGGGTTTCACAGTGTTTCAGGTTCCTGCCAGGTGTGTATGGGGTTTCACAGTGTATCAGGATCCTGCCAGGTGTGTATGGGGATTCACAGTGTATCAGGATCCTGCCAGGTGTTTATGGGATTTCACAGTGTATCAGGATCCTGCCAGGTGTGTATGGGGTTTCACAATGCATCAGGATCCTACCAGGTGTATATGGGGTTTCACAGTGTATCAGGAACTGCCAGGTGTGTATGGGGTTTCACAATGCATCAGGATCCTACCAGGTCTATATGGGGTTTAACAGTGTAACCGGATCCTGCCAGGTGTCTGTTGGGTTTCACAGTGTATCAGGAACTGGGCAGGTGTGTATGGGGTTTCTCAGTGTATCAGGATCCTGCCAGGTGTGTATGGGGTTTAACAGTGTATCAGGATCCTGCCAGGTCTGTATGGGTATTCAAAATGTATCAGGATCCTGCCAGGTGTGTCTGGGGTTTCACAGTGTATCAGGATCCTGCCAGTTGTGTATGGTGTTTCACAGTGTATCAGGATCCTGCCAGGTATGTATGGGGTTTCAAAGTGTATCAGGATACTGCCAGGTGTGTATGGGGTTTCGCAGTGTATCAGGATCCTGCCAGCTTTGTATGAGGTTTCACAGTGTATCAGGATCCTGCCAGGTATGTATGGGGTTTCACAGTGTATCAGTATCCTGCCAGGTGTGTATGGGGTTTCACAGTGTATCAGGATCCTGCCAGTTGTGTGTGGGGTTTCACAGTGTATCAGGATCCTGCCAGGTGTGTGTGGGGTTTCACAGTGTATCAGGATCCTGCCAGGTGTGTGTGGGGTTTCACAGTGTATCAGAATCCAGCCAGATGTGTATGGGGTTTCACAATGTATCAGGACCCTGCCAGGTAGTTAAAGGGTTTCTCAGTGTATCAGGATCCTGCCAGGTGTGTATGGGGTTTCACAGTGTATCAGGATCCTGCCAGGTGTGTGTGGGGTTTCACAGTGTTTCAGGATCCTTCCAGGTGTTTGTGGGGTTTCACAATATATCAGGATGCTACCAGGTGTGATTGGGGTTTCACAGTGTATCAGGATCCTGCCTGGTTTGCATTGGGATTCACAGTGTATCAGGATCCTGCCAGGTGTTTATCGGGTTTCACAGTGTTTCAGGATCCTGCCAGTTGTGTATGCGGTTTCACAGTGTATCAGGATCCTGCCAGGTGTGTATGGGGTGTCACAGTTTATCAGCTTCCTGCCAGGTGTGTATGGGGTTTCACAGTGTATCAGGATCCTATCAGGTGTGTATGCGGTGTCACAGAGTATCAGCTTCCTGGCAGGTGTGTATGGGGTGTCTGAGTGTATCAGGATCCTACCAGGTGTGTATGGGGTTTCATAGTGTATCAGGATCCTGCCAGCTATGTATGGGGCTTCACAGTGTATCAGGATCCTGCCAGGTGTGTATGGGGTTTCACAGTTTATCAGGTTCCTGCCAGGTGTGTATGCGGATTCAGTGTATCAGGATCTTGCCAGGTGTTTATGGGGTTTCACAGTGTATCAGGATCCTGCCAGGTGTGTATGGGGTTTCACAGTGTATCAGGAACCTGCCAGGTAGTTAAGGGTTTTGTCAATGTGTCAGGATCCTGCCAGGTGTGTATGTGGTTTCACAGTGTATCAGGGTACTGCCAGGTTTCTATGGGGTTTCACAGTGTATCAGGATCCTGCCAGTTGGGTATTTGGGTTCACAGTTTATCAGGATCCTGCCAGGTGTGTATGTTGTTTCACAGTGTATCAGGATCCTGCCAGGTGTGTATGGGGTTTCACAGTGTATCAGGATCCTGCCAGGTGTGTATGGGGTTTCACAGTGTATCAGGATCCTGCCAGGTGTGTAAGGGGTTTCACATTGTATCAGGATCCTGCCAGGTGTGCATGTGGTTTCAGAGTGCATCAGTATCCTGCCAGGTGTATATGGGGTTTCACAGTGTAACAGGATCCTGCCAGGTGTGTATGGGGTTTCACAGTGTATCAGGATCCTGCCAGGTGTGTATGGGGTTTCACAATGTATCAGGATCCTGCCAGGTGTGTATGGGGTTTCACAGTGTATCAGTATCCTGCCAGTGTGTATGGGGTTTCACAAACTATCAGGATCCTGCCAGGTGTGTATGGGGTTTCACAGTGTATCAGGATCCTGCCAGGTGTGTATGGGTTTTCACAGTTTATCAGGATCCTGCCAGGTGTTAATGGGTTTTACAATGTATCAATAACCTACGAGTTGTGTATTGGTTTCACAGTTTATCCGGATCCTGCCAGGTGTGTATGTGGTTTCACAGTGTATCAGGATCCTGCCAGATGTGTATGGGGTTTCACAGTGTTTCAGGATCCTGCCAGTTGTGTATGGGTTTCACAGTGTATCCGGATCCTGCGAGGTGTGTATGGGTTTTCACAGTGTATCAGCATCCTGCCAGGTGTGTATGGGTTTCACAGTGTATCCGGATCCTGCCAGGTGTGTATGGGGTTTCTCAGTGTATCAGGATCCTGCCAGGTGTCTATGGGGTTTCACAGTGTATTCAGGATCCTGCCAGGTGTGTATGGGGTTTCACAGTGTATCAGGATCCTGCCAGGTATGTATGGGATTGCACAGTGTATCAGGATCCTGCCAGGTGTGTTTTGGGTTTCACATTGTATCAGGAACCTGCCAGGTGTGTATGGGGTTTCACAGTGTATCAGGATCTTGCAAGGTGTGTATGGGGTTCCACAGTGTATCAGAATCCTGCCAGGTGTGTATGGGATTTCACAGTGTGTCAGTATCATAGATTCATAGAGTCGTAGAGTTTTACAGCACAGAAAGAGGCCCTTCGGCCCATCGTGTCTGCGTCGTCCATCAATCCCTGTCCAGTCTAATCCCATTTTCCAGCATTTGGTCCATAACCTTGTATGCAATGGCATTTCAAGTGCTCATCCAAGTGCTTCTTGAATGTTGTGAAGGTTCCTGCCTCTACAACCCTTTCAGGCAGTGAGTTCCAGATTCCAACCACCCTCTGGGTAAAAAAGTTCCTCCTCAAATCCCCTCTAAATCACCTGCCCCTTACCCTGAATCTATGCCCCTTGTTATTGACCCCACTACTAAGGGGAAAAGTTCCTCTTTATCTACCCTATCTATGCCCCTCATTATTTTGTGCACCTCACTCAGGTCCCCCCACAGCCTTCTTTGCTCCAAGGAAAACAACCCCAGCCTGTTTAGTCTTTCTTCATAGCTGAGGCGCTCCATCCCAGGTAACATCCTGGGGAATCTTCTCTGCACCCTCTCCAAAGCAATCACATCCTTCCTATAGTGAGGCGACCAGAACTGCACACAAGACTCCAGCTGTGGCCTTAACAGCGGTTTGTACATCTCCATCATAACCTCCCTGCTCTTATATTCTATGCCTCGGCTAATGAAGGCAAGTATCCCATATGCCTTTTTAACCACTTTATCTACCTGTTCCGCTGCCTTCAGGGATCTATGTACAAGTACACCAAGGTCCCTCTGACCCTCTGTACTTCCTAGGGTCCTACCACTCATTCTGTATTCCCTTGCCTTATTTGTCCATCCAAAATGCATCACCTCGCACTTTTCAGGGTTAAATTCCAATTGCCACTTTTCCGCCCATCTGACCAACCCGTTTATATCGTCCTGCAGCCTGAGGCTTTCGTCCTCGCAATTTACCACCCCACCAATTTTCGTGTCATCCGCGAACTTACTGATCATACCTTTCACATTCTCATCCAAATCATTTATGTAGATCACAAACAGCAAGGGACCCAGCACCGATCCCTGAGGTACCCCACTGGAAACAGGCTTCTAGTCACAAAAGCAACCTTCGACCATCACCCTCTGCCTCCTGCCACTCAGCCAGTTTAGGATCCAACGCAACAAGGCTCCCTGGATCCCATGGGCTCTTACCTTCTTGACCAGTCTCCTATGCGGGACTTTGTCAAAACCTTTGCTGAAGTCCATGTAAACCACATCCACAGCATTTCCCTCATCCACACACCTAGCCGCCCCCTCGAAAAATTCAATCAGATTTGTCAGACATGATTTACCCTTGACAAAGCCTTGCTGACTATCCCCGATTAATCCTTGCCTCTCCAAGTGGAGACTAATTTTGCCCCCCGAATTTTTTTCCAATAATTTCCCTACCACAGATGTTAGGCTCACTGGCCTGTAATTCCCTGGTTTATCCCTGTTACCCTTCTTGTATAATGGTACTACGTTAGCTGTTCTCCAGTCCTCTGGTACATCCCCTGTGACCAGAGAGGTTCTGAAAATTTGTGTCAGAGCCCCTGCAATCTCCTCCTTTACCTCATACAACAGCCTGGGATACATACTCGTCCGGGCCTGGGGATTTTTCCAATTTTTGGCCTGCTAAAACCGTTAGTACCTCCTCCCTCTCGATGCTAATATGTTCAAGTATGACACAGTCCCCTTGCCCGATTTCTATCTCTACATCGTCGTTCTCCATAGTGAACACAGATGCAAAAAATTCATTTATAACCCCGCCTACATCATCTGGCTCTACACAAAGATTGCCACTTTGGTCCCTAATGGGCCCTACCCTTTCCCTGGTTATCCTCTTGCCCTTAATATACTTATAAAACATCTTGGGATTTTCCTTTATTTTGCTCGCCAGTGTTATTTCATGGCCCCTCCTCGCCCTCCTAATTTCTTTTTTAAATATGCCCCTGCACTTTTTATACTCCTCTCGGGCATATTCCGTCTTTAGTCTTTTGTAACTGCCAGGGGATAGCTCACATTGTTGGACACGGAGTGAATTACACTGAAGTGTTTATAATCTCAGTGAGCTGACACACCAGGGGATAGCTCACATTGTTGGACACGGAGTGAATTCCACTGAAGTGTTTATAAGCACAGTGAGCTGACATACCAGGGGAGAGCTCACAGTGTTGGACACGGAGTGAATTACACTGAAGTGTTTATAAACACAGTGAGCTGACACACCAGGGGAGAGCTCACAGTGTTGGACACGGTGTGAATTACACTGTAGTGTATATAAACACATTCTGCTGACACACCAGGAGAGAGCTCACAGTGCTGGGCAGGGACTAACATAAACTGAAGTGTTTATAAACACAGTGAGCTTATAAACCAGGGGAGAGCACACAGTGACGGACACGAAGTGAATTACAATGCGGTGCTAATAAACATACTGATCTGTAACAACAGGGGAGATCTCACAGTGTTGCACATGGAGTGAGTTACACTGACGTGTGTATACACACAGGGAGCTGACAAAGTGGAGATTTCAGAGTTTGGACACGGAGTGAAGTACAGTGAAATGTTTATAAACACAGTGAGCTGACACACCAGGGGAGAGCTCACAGTGTTGGACACGGAGTGAATTACACTAAAGATTTATAAACACAGTGAGCTGACACACCAGGGGAGAGATCACCGTGTTGGACACGGAGTGAATTACACTGAAGTGTTTATTAACACAGAGAGCTGACACACCAGGGGAGAGCTCACAGTCTTGGACACGGAGTGGATTACACTGAAGTGTTTATAAACACAGTGAGCTGAAACACCAGGGGAGAGCTCACAGTTTTGGACACGGAGTGAATTACACTGAAGTGTTTATAAACACAGTGAGCTGACACACTAGTGGAGAGCTCACAGTGTTGGACAGCGAGTGAATTACACTGAAGTGTTTATAAACACTGTGAGCTGACACACCAGGGGAGAGCTCACAGTGTTGGACACGGAGTGAATTACGCTGAAGTGTTTATAAACACAGTGAGCTGACACACCAGGGGAGAGCTCACAGTGTTGGACACGGTGTGAATTACACTGTAGTGTATATAAACACATTCTGCTGACACACCAGGAGAGAGCTCACAGTGCTGGGCAGGGACTAACTTAAACTGAAGTGTTTATAAACACAGTGAGCTTATAAACCAGGGGAGAGCACACAGTGTCAGACACGAAGTGAATTACAATGCGGTGCTAATAAACATACTGATCTGTAACAACAGGGGAGATCTCACAGTGTTGGACATGGAGTGAGTTACACTGACGTGTGTATACACACAGGGAGCTGACAAAGTGGAGATTTCAGAGTTTGGACACGGAGTGAAGTACAGTGAAATGTTTATAAACACAGTGAGCTGACACACCAGGGGAGAGCTCACAGTGTTGGACACGGAGTGAATTACACTGTAGTGTATATAAACACATTCTGCTGACACACCAGGAGAGAGCTCACAGTGCTGGGCAGGGACTAACATAAACTGAAGTGTTTATAAACACAGTGAGCTTATAAACCAGGGGAGAGCACACAGTGACGGACACGAAGTGAATTACAATGCGGTGCTAATAAACATACTGATCTGTAACAACAGGGGAGATCTCACAGTGTTGCACATGGAGTGAGTTACACTGACGTGTGTATACACACAGGGAGCTGACAAAGTGGAGATTTCAGAGTTTGGACACGGAGTGAAGTACAGTGAAATGTTTATAAACACAGTGAGCTGACACACCAGGGGAGAGCTCACAGTGTTGGACACGGAGTGAATTACACTAAAGATTTATAAACACAGTGAGCTGACACACCAGGGGAGAGATCACCGTGTTGGACACGGAGTGAATTACACTGAAGTGTTTATTAACACAGAGAGCTGACACACCAGGGGAGAGCTCACAGTCTTGGACACGGAGTGGATTACACTGAAGTGTTTATAAACACAGTGAGCTGAAACACCAGGGGAGAGCTCACAGTTTTGGACACGGAGTGAATTACACTGAAGTGTTTATAAACACAGTGAGCTGACACACTAGTGGAGAGCTCACAGTGTTGGACAGCGAGTGAATTACACTGAAGTGTTTATAAACACTGTGAGCTGACACACCAGGGGAGAGCTCACAGTGTTGGACACGGAGTGAATTACGCTGAAGTGTTTATAAACACAGTGAGCTGACACACCAGGGGAGAGCTCACAGTGTTGGACACGGTGTGAATTACACTGTAGTGTATATAAACACATTCTGCTGACACACCAGGAGAGAGCTCACAGTGCTGGGCAGGGACTAACTTAAACTGAAGTGTTTATAAACACAGTGAGCTTATAAACCAGGGGAGAGCACACAGTGTCAGACACGAAGTGAATTACAATGCGGTGCTAATAAACATACTGATCTGTAACAACAGGGGAGATCTCACAGTGTTGGACATGGAGTGAGTTACACTGACGTGTGTATACACACAGGGAGCTGACAAAGTGGAGATTTCAGAGTTTGGACACGGAGTGAAGTACAGTGAAATGTTTATAAACACAGTGAGCTGACACACCAGGGGAGAGCTCACAGTGTTGGACACGGAGTGAATTACACTAAAGATTTATAAACACAGTGAGCTGACACACCAGGGGAGAGATCACCGTGTTGGACACGGAGTGAATTACACTGAAGTGTTTATTAACACAGAGAGCTGACACACCAGGGGAGAGCTCACAGTCTTGGACACGGAGTGGATTACACTGAAGTGTTTATAAACACAGTGAGCTGAAACACCAGGGGAGAGCTCACAGTTTTGGACACGGAGTGAATTACACTGAAGTGTTTATAAACACAGTGAGCTGACACACTAGTGGAGAGCTCACAGTGTTGGACAGCGAGTGAATTACACTGAAGTGTTTATAAACACTGTGAGCTGACACACCAGGGGAGAGCTCACAGTGTTGGACACGGAGTGAATTACGCTGAAGTGTTTATAAACACAGTGAGCTGACACACCAGGGGAGAGCTCACAGTGTTGGACACGGTGTGAATTACACTGTAGTGTTGATAAACACATTCTGCTGACACACCAGGAGAGAGCTCACAGTGCTGGGCAGGGACTAACTTAAACTGAAGTGTTTATAAACACAGTGAGCTTATAAACCAGGGGAGAGCACACAGTGTCAGACACGAAGTGAATTACAATGCGGTGCTAATAAACATACTGATCTGTAACAACAGGGGAGATCTCACAGTGTTGGACATGGAGTGAGTTACACTGACGTGTGTATACACACAGGGAGCTGACAAAGTGGAGATTTCAGAGTTTGGACACGGAGTGAAGTACAGTGAAATGTTTATAAACACAGTGAGCTGACACACCAGGGGAGAGCTCACAGTGTTGGACACGGAGTGAATTACACTAAAGATTTATAAACACAGTGAGCTGACACACCAGGGGAGAGATCACCGTTTTGGACACGGAGTGAATTACACTGAAGTGTTTACAAACACAGAGAGCTGACACACCAGGGGAGAGCTCACAGTGTTGGACACGGAGTGGATTACACTGAAGTGTTTATAAACACAGTGAGCTGAAACACCAGGGGAGAACTCACAGTTTTGGACACGGAGTGAATTACACTGAAGTGTTTATAAACACAGTGAGCTGACACACCAGTGGAGAGCTAACAGTGTTGGACACCGAGTGAATTACACTGAAGTGTTTATAAACACTGTGAGCTGACACACCAGGGGAGAGCTCGCAGTGTTAGACACAGAGTGAATTACACTGAAATGTTTATTAACACAGACAGCTGACACACCAGGGGAGTGCTCACAGTGTTGGACACGTAGTGAATTGCATTGAAGTGTTTATAAACACAGTGAGTTGACACACTACGGGAAGCTCACAATGTTGGACAAGTAGTGATTTACACTGAAATGTTTATAAACGCAGTAATCTGACAGACCAGGTGAGAGCTCACAGTGTTGGACTGGGAGTGAATTACACTGGAGTGTTTATAAACACAGTGAGCTGACACGCCAGGGGAGAGCTCACAGTGTTGGACAGGGAGTGAATTACACTGAAGTGATTATAAACACAATGAGCTGACACACCAGGGGAGAGCTCACAGTGATAGTCACGGTGTGAATTACACAGAACGATTTATTAACACTGTGAGATGACACACCAGGGGAGAGTTCACAGTGTTGAACATGGAGTGAATTACACTGAAGTGTTTATAAAGACAGTGAACTTATAAACCAGGGGGGAGCTCACAGGGTCGGACACGGAGTGAATTACACTGAAGTGTTTATAAACACAGTGAGCTGATACTCCAGGGGGGAGCTCACAGTGTTGGACACGGCGTGAATTACACTGAATGTTTTATAAACACAGTGAGCTGACACACCAGGGGAGAGCTCACAGTGTTGGACACAGAGTGAATTACACTGAAGTGTTTATAAACACAGAGAGCTGAAACACCAGGGGAGAGCTCACAGTGTTGTACACGGAGTGACTTAAACAGAAGTGTTTATAAGCACCATTATCTGACACAGTAGGGGAGAGCTCACAGTGTTAGTCACGGTGTGAATTACACTGAACGATTTATTA
This sequence comes from Somniosus microcephalus, assembly GCF_052327205.1. Lineage (NCBI taxonomy): Eukaryota > Metazoa > Chordata > Chondrichthyes > Squaliformes > Somniosidae > Somniosus > Somniosus microcephalus. Next base: position 40,659,032 of record NW_028225184.1, on the reverse strand, counting down.
ACACTGTGAGCTGACACACCAGGGGAGAGCTCACACTGTCGAATACGGAGTGAGTTACACTGAAATGTTTATAAACACAGTGAGCTGACATACCAGGGGAGAGCTCCCAAGGACGGACACGGAGTGAATTACACTGAAGTGTTTATAAACACTGTGATTTGACACACTAGGGGAAGCTCACAGTGTTGGAAACGTAGTGATTTACACTGAAGTGATTATTAACACAGTGAGCTGATACACCAGGGGAGAGCGCTCAGTGTTGGACACGGAGTGAATTACACTGAAATATTTATAAACACAGTGAGCTGACACACCAGGGGAGAGCTCACAGTGTTGGACACGGAGTGAATTACACTGAAGTGTTTATAAACACAGTGATATTACACACCATGGGAGAGCTCACAGTGTTGGTCAGGGAGTGAATTACACTGAAGTGTATATAAACACAGTGAGCTGCCACACCAGGGGAGAGCTCACAGTGTTAATCACGGTGTGAATTACACAGAACGATTTAATAACACTGTGAGATGACACAGCAGGGGAGAGTTCACAGTGTTGGACACGGAGTGAATTACAATGAAATGTTTCAGATGTCAAAGAGCTGACACAACAGGGGAGAGCGCATAGTGTTGGACCCAAAGTGAATTAAAATGTGGTGCTAATAAACAAACTGATCTGGCACACCAGGGGAGAGCTCACAGTTTTGGACACGGAGTGAATTACACTGAAGTGTTTATACACAGAGTGAGCTGACACACCATGACAGAGATCACAGTGTTGGAAACGGAGTGAATTACACTGAAGTTTTTATAAATACATTGAACTGACACACCAGGGGAGAGCTCACAGTGTCGGAAACGGAGTGAATTACACTGAAGTGTTTATAAACACAGTGAGCTGACACACCAGAGGAAAGCTCACAGTGTTGGGCACGGAGTGAATTACACTGACATTTCTATAAACACAGTGAATTGACGCACCAAGGGAGACCACACAGTGTCGGAAACGGAGTGAATTACACTGACGTTTTTATAAACACAGTGAGCTGACATACCAGGGGAGTGCTGACAGTGTTCGGCACGTTGTGAATTACACTGAAGTGTCAATAAACACAGTGAGCTGACACACCAAGGGAGAGCTCACAGTGTTGGACACGGAGTGAAATACACTGAAGTGCTTATAAAAACAGTGAGCTGAAAAAGCAGGGGAGAGCTCACAGTGATGGACACGGAGTGAATTACACTGAAGTGTTTATAAACACAGTGAGCTGACACTCCAGGGGAAGCTCACAGTGTTGGACACGGAGTGAATTACACTGAATTGTTTATAAACACAGTGAGCTGGCACACCAGGGGAGACTTCACAGTGTTGGACACCGAGTGAATTACACTGAAGTGTTTATAAACACTCTGTGCTGACAAACAAGGGGAGAGCTCGCAGTGTTAGACACAGAGTGAATTACACTGATGTGTTTATAAACACAGTGAGCTGACACACCAGGGGAGAGCTCACAGTGCTGGACACGGAGTGAATTACACTGAATTGTTGATAAACACAGTGAACTAACACACCAGTGGAGAGCTCACAGTATTGTACATGGAGTGACTTAAACAGAAGTGTTTATAAACACCATTACCTGACACAGTAGGGGAGAGCTCACAGTGTTAGTCACGGTGTGAATTACACTGAACGATTTATTAACACTGTGAGCTGACATACCGGGAGAGAGCTCACAGTGTCGGATACGGAGTGAATTACACTGAAATGTATATAAACACAGTGAGCTGATAATACCAGGGGAGAGCTCCCATGGACGGACATGGAGTGAATTACACTGAAGTGTTTATAAACACTGTGAGCTGACACACCAGGGGAGAGCTCGCAGTGTTAGACACGGAGTGAATTACACTGATGTGTTTATAAACACAGTGAGCTGACACACCAGGGGAGAGCTCCCATGGACGGACATGGCGTGAATTACACTGAAGTGTTTATAAACACTGTGAGCTGACACACCAGGGGAGAGCTCGCAGTGTTAGACACAGAGTGAATTACACTGATGTGCTTATAAATACAGTGAGCTGACACACCAGGGGAGAGCTCACAGTGTTGGACACGTAGTGAATTACACTGAAGTGTTTATAAACACAGTGAGCTGACACACCAGGGGAAGCTCACAGTGTTGGAAACGTAGTGATTTACACTGAAGTGTTTATAAACACAGTGAGCTGACACACCAGGGGAGAGCACACAGTGTTGGACACGGAGTGAATTACACTGACGTGTTTTTAAACACAGTGAGCTGACACACCAGGGTAGAGCTCACAGTGTTGGACACGGACTGAATTACACTGAAATGTTTATAAACGCAGTGATCTGACACACCAGGTGAGAGTTCACAGTGTTGGACAGGGAGTGAATTATACTGAAGTGGTTATAAACACAGTGAGCTGACACACCAGGGGAGAGCTCACAGTGTTGGACACGGAGTGAATTACACTGATGTGTTTATAAACACAGTGACCTAACACACCATGGGAGAGCTCACAGTGTTGGACAGGGAGTGAATTACACTGAAGTGTTTATAAACACAGTGAGCTGACACATCAGGGGAGAGCTCACAGTGTTAGTCACGGTGTGAATTACACTGAACGATTTAATAACACTGTGAGATGACACACCAGGGGAGAGCTAACAGTGCTGGGTAGGGACTAACTTAAACTGAAGTTGTTTATAAACACAGTGAGCTTATAAACCAGGGGAGAGTTCACAGTGTCGGACACGGAGTGAATTACAATGAAATGTTTCTGATGACAAAGAGCTGACACAACAGGGGAGAGCGCATAGTGTTGTACCCAAAGTGAATTACAATGTGGTGCTAATAAACACACTGATCTGAAACAATAGGGGAGATCTCACAGTGTTGGACTCGGAGTGACTTACACTGACGTGTGTATGCACACAGGGAGCTGACACACCAGGGTAGAGCTCACAGTTTTGGACACGCAGTGAATTATACTGAAGTGTTTATACACACAGTGAGCTGACACACCATGACAGAGGTCAAAGTGTTGGACACGGAGTGAATTAAACTGAAGTTTTTATAAATACAGTGAACTGACACACCAGGGGAGAGCTCACAGTGTCGGAAACAAAGTGAATTACACTGAAGTGTTTATAAACACAGTGAGCTGACACACCAGAGGAAAGCTCACAGCGTTGGGCATGGAGTGAATTATACTGAAGTGTTTATAAACACAGTGAGCTGACACACCAAGGGAGAGCTCACAGTGTTGGACACGGAGTGAATTACACAGAATTGTTTTTAATATACAGCGAGCTGACACACCAGGGGAGAGCTCACAGCGCTGGACACGGAGTGAATTACACTGAATTGTTTTTAATACACAGAGAGCTGACACAGCAGGGGAGAGCTCACAGTGCTTGACAGGGAGTGAATTACACTGAATTGTTTATAATCACAGTGAAGTAACACACCAGTGGAGAGCTCACAGTGTTGTACAGGGAGTGACTTAAACAGAAGTGTTTATAAACACCATTAACTGACACAGTAGGAGAGAGCTCACAGTGTTAATCACGGTGTGAATTACACTGAACGATTTATTAACACTGTGAGCTGACACACCAGGGGAGAGCTCACAGTGTCGGATAGGAGTGAATTACACTGAAGTGTTTATAAAAAGAGTGAGCTGACACACCAGGGGAGAGCTCCCAAGGACGGACATGGAGTGAATTACACTGAAGTGTTTATAAACACAGTGAGCTGACACACCTGGGGAGAGCTCACAGTGTCAGACACGGAGTGAATTACACTGCAGTGTTTATAAACACAGTGAGCTGACACACCAGGGGAGAGCTCAAAGTGTTGGACATGGTGTGCATTGCATTGAAGTGTTTATAAACACAGTGAGCTGACACACCAGGGGAGAGCTGACCGTGTTGGACACGGAGTGAATTACACTGAAGTGTTTATAAACACAATGAGCTGACACATCAGGGGAGAGCACACAGTGTTGGACACGGAGTGAATTACACTGAAGTGTTTATAAACACAATGAGCTGACACACCAGGGGAGATCTCACAGTGTTGGACACGGAGTGAATTACACTGAAGTGTTTATAAACACAGCGAGCTGACACACCAGGGGAGAGCTCATAGTGTTGGACATGGATTGATTTACACTGAATTGTTTATAAACACAGTGAGCTGTCACACCAGGGGAGAGCTCACAGTGTTGGACACGGAGTGAATTACACTGAAGTGTTTATAAACACAGTGAGTTGACACACCAGGGGAGAGTTCACAGTGTCGGACAATGAGTGAATTACACTGAAGTGTTTATAAACACAGTTAGCTGAGACTCCAGGGGGGAGCTCACAGTGTTGGACACTGAGTGAATTACACTGACTTGTTTTTAATACACAGTGAGCTGACACATTAGGGGAGAGCTCAAAGTGTTGGACACAGAGTGAATTACACTGAAGTGTTTATAAACACAGAGAGCTGACACACCACGGGAGAGCTCACAGTGCTGGAAACGGAGTGAATTACACTGAATTGTTTACAAACACTGTGAACTAACACACCAGTGGAGAGCTCACAGTGTTGTACAGGGAGTGACTTACACAGAAGTGTTTATAAACACCATTACCTGACACAGTAGGAGAGAGCTCACAGTGTTAATCACGGTGTGAATTACACTGAACGATTTTTTATCACTGTGAGCTGACACACCAGGGGCCAGCTCACAGTGTCGGATACGGAGTGAATTACACTGAAGTATTTATAAACACAGTGAGCTGACACACCAAGGGAGAGCTCCCAAGGACGGACACGGAGTGAAGTACACTGAAGTGCTTATAAACACAGTGAGCTGACACACCAGGGGAGAGCTCACAGTGTTGGACACGGAGAGAATTTCACCGAAGTGTTTATAAACACAGTGAGCTGACACACCAGGGGAGAGCTCACAGTAATGGACACGGAGTGAATTACACTGAAGTGTTTATAAACACAGTGAGATGACACACCAGGGGAGAGCTCACAATGTTGGACACGGAGTGAATTGCACTGAAGTGTTTATAAACACAGTGAGCTGACACACCAGAGGAGAGCTGACCGTGTTGGACACGGAGTGAATTACACTGAAGTGTTTATAAACACAATGAGCTGGCATACCAGGGGAGAGTACACAGTGTTGGACACGGAGCGAATTAAACTGAAGTGTTTATAAACACAGTGAGCTGACACAGCAGGGGAGAGCTCCCAAGGACGGACACGGAGTGAATTACACTGAAGTGCTTATAAACACAGTGAGCTGACACACCAGGGGAGAGCTCACAGTGTTGGACACGGAGAGAATTTCACCGAAGTGTTTATAAACACTGTGAGCTGACACACCAGGGGAGATCTCACAGTAATGGACACGGAGTGAATTATACTGAAGTGTTTATAATACACAGTGAGATGACACACCAGGGGAGAGCTCACAATGTTGGACACGGAGTGAATTGCACTGAAGTGTTTATAAACACAGTGAGCTGACACACCAGAGGAGAGCTGATCGTATTGGACACGGAGTGAATTACACTGAAGTGTTTATAAACACAATGAGCTGACATACCAGGGGAGAGTACACAGTGTTGGACACAGGTGTGAATTAAACTGAAGTGTTTATAAACACAGTCAGCTGACAAATCAGGGGCGAGCACACAGTGTTGGACACGCTGCGAATAACGCTGAAGTGTTTATAAACACAGTGAGCTGACACACCAGGGGAGAGCTCCCAAGGACGGACACGGAATGAATTACACTGAAGTGTTTATAAACACACTGAGCTGACACACCAGGGGAGATCTCACAGTGTTGGACACGGAGTGAATTACACTGAAGTGTTTATAAACACAGTGAGTTGACACACCAGGGGAGAGCTCATAGTTTTGGCCATGGAGTGATTTACACTGAAGTGTTTATAAACACAGTGAGCTGACACACCAGGGGAGATCTCACTTTGTCGGACACGGAGTGAATTAAACTGAAGTGTTTATAAACACAGTGAGCTGACACAACAGGGGAGAGCTGACAATGTTGGGCACGGTGTGAATTACACTGAAGTGTTTATAAACACAGTGAGCAGACACACCAAGGGAGAGCTCACAGTGTTGGACACGGAGTGAATTACACTGACGTGTTTATAAACACAGTGAGCTGACACACCAGGGGAGAGCTCACAGTGTTGGAAACAGAGTGAATTACACTGAAGTGTTTATAAACACATTGAGCTGACACACCAGGGGAGAGTTCACACTGTCGGACAAGGAGTGTATTACGCTGAAGTGTTTATAAACACAGTGAGCTGACACTCCGGGTGGGAGCTCACAGTGTTGTACATGGAGTGAATTACACTTAATTGTTTATAAACACAGTGAGCTGACACACCAGGGTAGAGCTCACAGTGTTGGACACAGAGTGAATTAAACTGAAGTGTTTATAAACACAGAGAGCTGACACAACTGGGGAGAGCTCACAGTGCTGGACACGGAGTGAATTACACTGAATTGTTTATAAACACAGTGAACTAACACACCAGTGGAGAGCTCACAGTATTTTACAGGGAGTGACTTAAACAGAAGTGTTTATAAACACCGCTACCTGACACAGTAGGGGGGAGCTCACAGTGTTCGTCACCATGTGAATTACACTGAACGATTTATTGACACTGTGAGCTGACACACCAGGGGAGAGAGCACAGTGTCGGATACGGAGTGAATTACACTGAAGTGTTTATAAACACAGTGAGCTGACAAACTAGGGGAGAGCACATAGTGTTGGACCCGAAGTGAATTATACTGAAGTGTTTATAAACACAGTGAGCTGACACACCAGGGGAGTGCTCACAGTGTCGGACACGAAGTGAATTACACTGATGTGTTTATAAAGACAGTGAGCTGACACACCAGGGGAGAGCTCACAGTGTTGGACACGGAGTGAATTATACTGAATTGTTTAAATACACAGTGAGCTGACACACCAGGTGAGAGCTCACAATGTTGGACATGGAGTGATTTGCACTGAAGTGTTTATAAACGCAGTGAGCTGACACACCAGGGAGAGCTGACCGTGTTGGACATGGAGTGAATTACACTGAAGTGTTTAAAAACACTGTGACATGACACACCAGGGGAGAGCTGAACGTGTTGGACACAGAGTGAATTACACTGACGTGTTTATAAACACAATGAGCTGACACACCAGGGGAGAGTACACAGTGTTGGACACGGAGCGAATAAAACTGAAGTGTTTATAAACACAGTGAGCTGACACACCAGTGGAGAGCACACAGTGTTGGACACGGTGTGAATTACACTGAAGTGTTTATAAACACAGTGAGCTGACACACCTGGGGAGAACTCACAGTGTTGGACATGGAATGAATTACAATGAAGTTTTTATAAACACAGTGAGCTGACACACCAGGGGAGAGCTCATAGTGTTGGACATGGAGTGATTTACACTGAAGTGTTTATATACACAGTGAGCTGACACACCAGGGGAGATCTCACTTTGTCAGACACGGATTGAATTAAACTGAAGTGTTTATAAACACAGTGAGCTTATATACCAGCAGAGAGCTCACAGTGTCGGACACAGAGTGAATTACACTGAATTGTTTATATACACAGTGAGCTGACACACCAGGGGGGAGCTGACAGTGTTTGAAATGATATAATTATAAAGAACTTTTTGTAAACACAGTGAGCTGACACATCAGGGGAGAGCTCACAGTGTCGGACACGGAGTGAATTTCACTGAAGTGTTTATAAACACAGTGAGCTGACACACCAGGGGAGAGCACACAGTGTCGGACACGGAGTGAATTACACTGAATTGTTTAAATACACAGTGAGCTTACACACCAGGGGGGAGCTGACAGTGTTTGACATGGAATGAATTATACTGAACTGTTTATAAACACAGTGAGTTGACACACCAGCGGAGAGCTCACAGTGTCGGACATGGAGTGAATTACACTGAAGTTTTTATAAACACAGTGAGCTGACACACCAATTCTGAGCCCATGGTGTCGGACACGGAGTGAATTACAGTGACGTTTTTATAAACAAGGTGAGCTGACACACTAGGGGAGAGCTCACCATGTCGGACATGGAGTAACTAAGATTATTTAAGAATATATGTTCAAATCCGATCTCGGATTAATTGAATAAATCTGGCTTATTCAAAACTAGTTTCATTAATGATAACCATGGAGCTACTAAATTGTTGTGAAAACCCATCTCTTTCACTGATGTCCTTTAGCTGAGGTAATCTGCCGTCCTTACCCGGTCAGGCCTTTCTGTGACTCCAGACACAGAGCTATGTGGTTTACCATTAACTGCCCTCTGAAATGCCCATAAAGTAACTCAGTTGTATAAGGCAGCTCACCACCAATTCTCAAGGGCAATTAGGGATCGGCAATAAGTCCTGGCATTGGTAGTGCTGCCCATATCCCGTGAATGAATAAAAAAAACTGCCTGTTTAAATATGAGCCATGCTGACCTTCGACTTATCAGTTCTGGTCCCTGCCTCACCCTCTGGCTCGCAGCCTCCACCCAACTCGGAGATATTGATCACCGTCCCAGATGCCTCGCCTTTGCCCAAAGAATGCTCTTGGACAGAGCAATGGTAAAGGAAGACAAACTCAGCGTCTCGTCATTGGTGGTGAAGCAAAATAGCCGTTTTCCCTCCTCTCGCCATCCATCTACCTGCGGGTTAAAATATTCAGCACTGCGCTATTTTGTATGAAATGACCCAGAACTGAAACAAGTTGAATGTGAAAGTTGGAGAAACAAACTGGATCAGGCAGATGTTGGGGGCAGAATCAGAATATCACAAACAATCAAGCCGAGCAAAGAGGAGCCGGTTTCCACCATCTCTGGGCCACCGTTTGTTCCTTCACTTGTCACGTTACCACCCCGTTTTGCCCCACACCATCAGCCCTTTTGTTATTTAATCACTCCAGCCCTGCACACTATCACAAACCTTCAATTTTCCCTTTCCTGTCCCCATTTCCCTGGTTCAGCACTTGTTTAGCAGCAGCTTATCACCAACACCTTCCAGTTCTGATGGCAGTTCATCGACCTGAGACGTTAACTCTACCTCTCTCCACAGATGCTGCCTGACCTGCTGAGTCTTTCCAGCATTTCCGATTTCTGTTTCAGAAGAGCTGCTGTCCTGTGCGATCCGCGATCTTATTTGAAATTGCCATAATTTTGCCTGAAGCACCAGTGTGCAATTCTTCTGGAATTTCGACATGATTTCCGCCAGGATTACAGTTTAGAAAACGCGAAATTAAATCATAATTCAAAAGAACGCTGAGTTTTAATTGTAAGGGGTTGCACCCATAACTACAGGAAGCCTAATTATCAGCAAGCAACAGACGCTTCGCCGGACAGGTCCCCGCCCACAGACTTGGGTACGCCCCCATGTTGGAAATGCAATTTTCCACCCATTTCGCTCGTTTACGGGCATCTCACCTTGCGCTCAGATGTCATAGGAACCGGCACCTGTAGTTAATCTGGTGTTAATCAGCTGACAGGAAGTGACCAGTAGTCAATTGAAGCCCCGGCCGGATCTGCTGCTGCAGAATCAGCAATTGGTTTAAAAGTTTAAAAAATTGTTCATTTCCTCGTAATTCCACTCATCACCATGTTTGTGAGCACAGTTTGAATTGTGAGTCCAGGCCGCTCCACCTCAATTTCCCCCTTTAAGAGGCTCGTTTAAACACACATCTTTGAACAAGCTTTCCTTCATCTGCCCCAGTATCTCCTTATGTGTCTCGGTGTCAAAATGTTTTTGTTAATGTATATGTGCAGCGCCGTACGACGTTTTACTATGTTAAAGGTGCTATACAAATGCAAGTGGTTGATATATTTCGGTTACGACAGATTTGAGACTGTTAGAAATGATTGGGTGTCAAACAGTTCTGGCCCAAGTAGGACACATTTTAACACCGTGTGCAAAAATGATTGCGTTAACTCTTACCAGCAATCTTCTGATAACATCAAGATCAACACCGAATTAAAACACATTATCCATTCATAAGAACATAAGAACATAAGAAGTAGGAGCAGGGGTAGGCCATATGGCCCCTCGGGCCTGCTCGGCCATTCAATCGGGTCATGGCTGTTCAGAATCGAGACTCACGTCCACTTCCATGCTCTCTCCCCGAAACCCCTAATTGCCTTATCTGCTAGGAAAATGTCCATCTCCATTTTAAATGTATTTAATGTTGCAGCTTCCACAGCTCTCTGCGGAAGCAAATTCGATAGATTGATTACCCACTGAGTGAAGAAGTTTCTCCTCATCTCAGTTTTGAAAGGGCAACACCTTATTCTTAGATTATGCCCCCTAGTTCTAATCTCACCCATCAGTGGAAACATCCTCACCGCATCCACCCGATCAAGCCCCCTCACAATCTTATATGTTTCGATAAGATCGCCTCTCATTCTTCTGAACTCCAACGAGTAGAGTCCCAACCTACTCAACCTTTCCTCATACGTCAACTCCCTCATCTCGAGAATCAACCGAGTGAAACTTCTCGGAACTGCCTCGAGAGCAAGTATATCTTTTCTAAAATATGGAAACCAAAACTGCACGCAGTATTGCAGGTGTGGCCTCACCAATACCCTGTATAACTGCAGCAAGACTTCTCTGTTTTTATACTCCATCCCCCTTGCAATAAAAGCCAAGATTCCATTGGCCTTTCTGATCACCTGCTGCACCTGCATACGAACTTTATGTGTTTCATGCACCAGAATCCCCAGATCACTTTGTACTGGAGCACTTTGCAGTTTCTCTCCATTTAGATAATAACTTGCTCTTTGATTTTTTCTGCCAAAGTGCATAACCTCACACTTTCCATCATTATATTGCATCTGCCAAATCTCTGCCCACTCACTTAGCCTCTCTATGTCCTTTTGCATGTTTTTATGTCCTCCTCACTCACTTTTTCCCCTCCAATCTTTGTATCATCGGCAAACTTGGATATGTTGCACGCGGTCCCTTCCTACAAATCGTTAATATAGATTGTAAAGAGTTGGGGTCCCAGCATTGACCCCTGCGGAACACTACTAGTTACTGATTGCCAGCCCGAGAACGAACCATTTATCCCCACTCTTTGTTTTCTGTTAGATAGCCAATCTTCCACCCATGCCAGTATATTACCCCCAATCCCGTGATTTTTTATCTTGATCAGTCATCTTTTCCTTGTCAAATGCCTTTTGGAAGTCCAAATACACTACATCCACTGGTTCCCCTTTATCCACCCTGTAATTTACATCCTCAAAGAAATCGAGCAAATTTGTCAAACATGACTTCCCCTTCGTAATACCATGCTGACTCTGTCCTATTAAATTATGTTTATCCAAATACTCTGTTACTGTTTCCTTAATAATGGACTCCAACATTATGCCAACCACAGATGTTAGGCTAACTGGTCTATAGTTTCCAGCTTTTTGTCTACTTCCCTTCTTAAATAAGGGTGTTACATTAGCAGTTTTCCAATCTGCCGGGACTTTCCTAAGTCCAGGGATTTCTGGAAAATGATCACCAATGCATCGACAATCCCTACTGCCATTTCTCTCAAGACCCTTGGATGTAGACCATCAGGTCCGGGGGATTTATCCACCTTAAGTCCCATTATTTTACTGAGTAACATCTCCTTAGTGATTTTAATCGGGTATAGCTCCTCCACCCCCATTGCCCCCTGTTCCGCCAAATGATCTTTAACCAGAGCAGAGGCGATGGAAGACTCGGCCTGTATCTGTCTCTACCTTACACTTTCTGCACGATGTTCATTAATTTTTTCTCTCTCTGCTTTTAGCAAGCTTGCCTTTCAGAAAACTGAAAAGTGAAACTCCGCTGGGTCTCTGAGCAATCTACAGTCAAAGGCAACAAGGTTCAAATCCTTGATTTAAATATTTAGCTGCCATACCCAACGTCTTTCACACTGTGCCTGTAATATATGAAGAGACGCAATGCAAAAAAAGACAAATTGGTCAATTATAATTCAACACAGAGCAACACAGAATGGAGAGAGTGAACAGACTTCCCTATCTCAGCCCGCCAGCCAGAGTGGCCTCTGCCTGTCCTATAACATTCCAACCTTTTCATATTCTGCTAGGTGAGCTTTAAATTTTTCACAAGGTTTCTTGCTTTCAACTCACTAAAAGCGGAGACGTATGTTAACCGGCGATAAACACGTACTCAATGCATTGAGATCATTTGTAGAGTGATAGAATCCAAAGCAGAGAAGGTATGTCAAACTTGCATCGAACATTGCTCAGACCAGACTTGGAGCAATGTGTGGAGTTATGGTCCCCATATTATAAAAGGGAATGGAGGCAATGTTGAAAATGCAAGACAGATTTACAAGGATGAAACGAGAAAAGGTTTTCAGAGGATCGCTGGGGCCGATTAGGGACCAACATGGAAATCTATTGGTAGAAGCATATGACAAGGCTGAGGAAATAAATGAATACTATGCATCAGTGCTTAACAAGGAAGAGGACATTGCAAAAGCTACATTAAAAGAGGAGGTTGGTGTGATACTGGATAAAAATAGATAAAGAGGAGGAATTGGAAAGGCTACCAGTACTTAAAGTGCAGAAGTCACGATCTGCAGACGGGATGCATCATATGTTGCTATGGAAGAAATGGTTGAAATAATGGGCGTTCTGTTTCCCAGCCCCTTTAGATACAGGGCTGGTGCCGGAGCACTGAAATATTTCAAATGTCACACCCTTGCACAAAGAAGGGGAGAACGTTAAACCTGGTAATTAAAGTCAGTCAGTTTACCATTGGTGGTGGAGAACGTTTTAGAATCAATAATACGGAAGAAATTAATAGCCACTTGGACAAGAATGGACGAATAAAGGAGAACCAGCACGGATTTGTTAAGGGCAAATCCTGCATCACTAGTTTGGTTGAGTTTTTTCGATGAGTTAATGAGGACAGTACAGTTGTTATTGCGTGAAGGGATTTCAAAAGGCATTTGATAAATTACCACGTACTAGGCTTGTTCGCTAAATTGAAGCCCATGGGATAAAAGTGGCAGCAGCAGCATGGATACACAATCGGCTAAGAGATATAACACGGAGCGTTGTGATGTATGGCTGTTTTTCATAATGGAGGGAAGAATGCAGTGTTTTTTCCAGAGTTCAGAATTAGAACCACTGCTGTTTTTGATATACATTAATGATTTGGACTTGGGGGGTAGAGGACACAATTGCGAAATTTGCAGATGAGACAAAACGTCGAAATGTAGTGAACAGTGAGGAACATAGTAAGAGGCTTCAAGTGGATATAGACACGCATTTGGAATGACTGGGCACACGGAAGATTAAAATTTAATGCAGCAAAGTGTGAATTGAGATATTATGGTTGGAGGAATGAGGAGAGACAATAGCTGTTAAATGGTACAGTGTTAAAGGAGGTGCAAGAAGAGAGAGACCTTGGGATGTTTGTGTGCAATTCTTTGAAGATGACAGGACAGATTATCACAGCAGCCAATACAGCACATGAGATCCTGGGCTTTATAAATAGAGGCACAGAGAACAATGTTATACTGACCACAAATTAAACAATAGCTGAAGGTTCAATAATGAGCGAGCACAGTTTTAAAATGGTTGGCAAAAGAACCACAGGCGCCATGAGGGAAACCTGCTTTCCACACCAAGTGGTTAGGATTTGGAGCACACGGCCTGATATGTGGTGAAAACAGATTCAATCATAGTTTTCATATGGAAATGGCATAGATAATTGAAGGGGGGCAATTGTCCGGATATGTGGAAAGAGCGGGGGATCGACTAACTGATTTATTCTTCGAAAGAGCCGGCACAGACACGAGGGGCCGAATAGCCTACTTCTGTGCTGTACTGTTCTATGATTCTACAACTGAGGAGATATACATTCTCACCACTCTCTTGGGAAACAAACGTCCTCTTGTAGAAAGGACATAGTTATTTCAGGGGAACATTATTTCACCTGAGAGTGGTAAGAATGTGGAACTCGCTACTAATAGGAGTATATGTGGAGAATAGTAGCGATGGTTTTAAGGGGAAGCTCATAAACACATGTGGGAGAAAGGTAAAGAATGTTATGCTGATAGTGTTAGATGAAGAGTGATGGGGGATGGAGGCTTGAGTGCACAATAAGCAGCAGCATTGACCAGTTGAGCACAATGGTCCGTTACTGTGCTGTTGATTCTACGTAACACAACAAATGCTTGTTAATCTGCGTTTAATCTCGGTGGTGCATATTTCTGGACCTTAGCAATATTCATCTTGCAGTAAATTAATTAATTGGATTTCCTTTAACCAACAATGAGAGGACAGTGTTTTGGAAGTTGCCGTTTGACTTCTGCTGAAAATTGGTGGGAAGTAGGAAACAGAAAGCGGGGTGACGAGGATGTTCTCTGATTTGTGCGACGTTAAAAGTGGTGTTCCGCAGGAATTCGTTCTCTTGTCTAAACTTTTCACTATACATATTAATGACTTGTATGATGGAATATATGTTGTGTCTCCAAGTTTACAGATGAGACTAAGTTAGCAGGGACAGTGAGTAGTACAGATGGACGCAGAACACTAAAATGGGAGATGCAAAAATGGTGTTTCTCTGGTGCTGCGATCAAGAACAGTGATCGAAAATTTACAATTAGAGTGAGGCCTTTGAGGAGCGAAATCAGCAATTACTCATCCGGAAGAAGTGTACTCGGAATGTTGGCGTTCTCTCCCCACAAATTTGGATTATGGGCCAAATGGAGCTTTCAGATTGCGATCCACAGATATTTGTTAGGTGAGGATGTCACGGGATATGGAGCAATGGTGCGATCATGGAGTTGAATAGCAGATTAACCATGATTTAATTGAATGACGGAGCAGGCCCAAGGGGCAGAATGACCTGCTTGTGTTCCTAATGATCCTCTATTCCTCAGTCTAATCTTCTATACTATTACATAATGATCAAAATGAAAAGGTGCAGAATAGATAGAATGGATAGTAATAGAAAATAATAAACTAAGCAGAAACTCCTATCCCCAACGTCGCAAAGTGAATTTGTGGAGGAATTGGATTTCCGTGGAGATTCTGCTCCCTACTTGTCAGAAGCTATTTCAATATAGTACAGGTCCCGATACCGCGTTTAGCGCTCATTAAACAGAAAGGTATTTTATCATCATCTGTAACCTTTAATGATCATAATTTCTGCCAAACAGAGGTTATTTCAAGACCTCTCTATGGCTACATTATTCTACTTGCGATCTGAGTTTTATTTTATTACATCTGTTCGTGCAAATCCCGACATCGTCCTGTCCTAAGGGCATGTACTCGTAATTGAATTGTGAGGCTAAACTCCAAGATTGAGCGGATGTGTTTCCATGGCCGGGCGCAGTATAAACCCTTGAGAGTTGTTGGAGAATGCGTGGAATTCAATTCTTGCATCGATGGAGTGAACCGGGTCACACAACAGAATAAAAACTGAAGCTGCTTTTGTTTACCATGTTGCAGTGATGCGGTCAGAGTCCGGCTTTCAGTATATTGTTAGATAGATATGTGAACAAACGATTATTCCAAACTATGGGCCATCTGATTTCTAAAAACTTGCAATATCAATTTGTATAACATTGGCAAAGCACAAACATTTCAGTGAAGGCCATTGGCAGGCTCTCCAAATGAATGGAAGTATTATCAATGATCCTGCTGTTTCCTGGTCCCACGAGACGTTTCCCTCAATTATAAATAAGGGCTTTTGCTCATTATCTCAGAACACAGAGTCAGTTGGAGCGCTGTTTCCAGCGTTAAGAGTCATCATCACTTCTCAGGCAGAATGGGGTTTCCATTCACCGTTTATCTATTTGCCGTGTTAGCGCCAGTTATACAGATGGTAATGATTTACTATCCGATTATAGCATTCGCTGGAATCCCCGCTATGTGATTCTATTCAGTTACTACAGGTTATAACCAGGGCTCAACTATATTGCTGTTTTCCTTCTGTTTCCAAGTCTCTTCAAATGGAGAAATACATTGCATGTATTTCCCATTTACCGGGTTCCTTGACTGATCATTTTATTGACGTTAGAATGTTAAATTTAATGGGCCAGAAATTCGGGTCCCCACTTGTGAGTACGCGCTGTGTACTCTCGCGAAGTACCAACGGAAGTGCCGGTTTCGTGCATGCACTGTGCATGCGCTGGAAACCGGAACTTCTGTTCCCTTAAAGGAAGGGGTTCACAGGTCAGACGCATGCACTGGAGAGTCAGCGCGTACACCTGGAACATCGTTTTTTTTTACAGGTTTCTCCGAGAGGGTAAATCTCTAGCAGCTGTGCATTCAATAAGCAGCCGGAAGGCCTGGTAAGTGTTGAATTAATTAAAATTAAAAAAAAAAATTCCAAATGTTTATTATTTGTAAATAGTTTAAAGAAAGTTAAGTATATTTTCAGCCCCGTTAAGAACTATAATTATTATTCACCATAATTTAAATTATTGTTTAAAATATTTATTTTATGTACTTTATAGTTATTTTAAAAATGTGATTGTTTAAAAAGTTTATTTGAAGTTTTATTTAGGTTTTGCTGCCGATCTCTAATCATCGATTAATCTATGGAGAGAGATTCCCTGATACGATTGGCTCTCCATGGCCCACGTGATCCCAGGGGAAGCTTCCAACTAACTGCGCCCCTGGGAAACACAACCACTGCTCGCCAGCAGCTGGAGGTGGCCCAGGATCAGAATCACACACGGGACAACGTCAGGCGCACTAGGTAAGGGCAGGTCGGGGGATTGCACCCACGGGAAGCCTCCGACCCGAATTTCTGGGCCAATATGCATGAAAAGATGCAGATTATTTTCTTCATTTAAACTCTTTAAAATTGGTCCCATTTTAACTGAGAATTCGTGCAGCATATGAGACAATGGATTTATTTTAAATTTCACGTTATTTTCCATGGTCCCAACAGACAGCGTCTGCTCGCCCTCCTTCTCCTGATGCAACACACTTTAATTTCTGAAGCAGAGTACATTTTAACATAGGTCCACTGTAGTTTAAATTGCCCCAGTTCCTCCCCAACTGCTTCCCGCTGGCGTAGATCTGCTGACAGCTGCTCTACAGCCAGTCCAACGGCTGCTCGTTACAAATTCACATTTAGCTGAAAACTCATTTTCATCCATCTGCCCTGTGTTTCATATTCATGGACACCATAATGCACTTATAATATCGAGCAAAGCCTCCAACAAGATTTCTTCAATGATGCAAGTTTAATTGGAAATGCCTGAAGTTCACGCTGTTTATCACAATAATCTCAATTTGTATTACAGTGTCAGTTCTTTTCCTGTCATCAAACCCCGAACCAGGACCATTTCTAAAGGAAGAGTTACATTAATTGCGTCCATTTTCAGTGTTGCAGTAACCACCAGAGGTACAAATGACGCTTGATGTTATTGTTGCCGTCCTTAGAGATTCCTACAAGTCCTTGTAACCGGTTAGTAATTGTACAAATCTCTGCCCAATGTGTTCCTGATTTGCTTTCCGGTCTGGTAATTTGCTCTGTTTTTCCAAAAGTTTTTATTTTTTGCTGAATTCGGTTCAATATCTGGAATTCTTAAATGACACGTCCGCCCTTTACTCCATCAATATTGTGCGGTATGTGCATTGGTACTTTATTTTTTTAAGTCTTCCACTAAACATCCAGATATTTTCTACATTGAATGCCTCATGTTGATGCGGTTCGAAATGACATTGTGAGCAATGTAGACAGCGTGGGAGTTGTTAGATTATGAACTGGTTCCATTTAATCTGTGACAGCGACAGGGACCGGTGCTCTGCTGGGATAATCCAGTTAACATTCTCCTGCCTACAGTCTCTGGTTAACTCCTCCCCCTGCCATTTAACTGGAACAGAGATTAACTGTAGGTCATTACAAAGTGAAACGTTATAGTGCAAGGTCTACTGGGCAATGGCAGTAACGATCTTCGGACAGACAATGTCGGCCCAAATTAACAATGTTAGAGAGTGATTTACAGGTGTTATATTGCACTGTATTTCTGGGAAATGGAAGAAATTCCATATTAGGTGTAGGTCACTGTTAACAATTTGGCGTTAGAAAATATTAAGCCGGTTCCACCACTGAATGAGATCATGGCTGATCTGTGACCTCAATCCATGTGTCCATATTTGCCCCAAACCTCTTAATACTTTTCATTAACAAAAACCTAGCAATCGCGGAATTAAAATTAACCTTTGACATTGTATGTTTGCAGAACAGAGTACCAAACTTCTACCACCATTTGCGTGTAGAAATAATCCCTAAGTAGGCATCCGAAATAACAGTCTATATTTTTGTCTATGTCCATTATTCATAAAATACCAACCAGCGGAACTAGTTTATCTCTATCTACTCTATCCGTTCCCCTTAACATATTGTAAACTGCAATCAAATTACTGCAGTACCTTGTAAATTCCAGGGAGGACAAGCAAAATTTATGTAAACTCTCAATGCAGTTAAACGGGTGGAGTCCAGGTGTCTTTCTGGGTAATCTATGGTGCACTCCCTCCAAGGTCAATATATCTTTCCAAAGGTGTGGTGCCCAAAACCTAACTCAAAACTGCAGGTGTAGTCTAACTGGGGCATAGTATAGCTGCAGCGTAAATTCTACCCCTTGCATTCTAGTCCTTCAGATATAAAGGCCAGACTTCCATTATCCTTTTGATTAATCTCTATATATTCCCATGGCATTTGAATGATTATGTGCAAGGGCCAAAATACCTTTGGACCTCCACGCTCTCCAGCTTCTCACCAGTTAGTAAGTACTCTGATCTATCCTCTTTAGTTCCAAATGAATAATCTCACAGTTACTTATATTGAAATCCATTTGCCACGGTTTTGCTCATTCACTTAATCCACTATAAACTCGATGTAATTTTACAGTTCTCTGTACAAAGTTGCCATTTTTTGTGACATTGGCAAATTTTATATGTGGCTCGCTATACATTATTTCATTTGTAAATAAATACTGTGAGTAGTTGAGTCCCCAACACAGATCCTGTGGGACACCACCAGTCACATCCTGCCTGTTAGATTACATGCCCATTACACTCCTCTCTGTCTCCTGCCACTTAGCCGGTTTTCTAATCAGGTCAATAATTTGCCTAAAATAGTGTGAGCTTCAGCTTTAACTAATATTCTCTTATGAGGAACTTTCTCAAACGCCTTCAGGAAGTGCAGATAGATTACATCTATAGACACCCCTGTTAACTATTTTGTATTATCAAGTAGCTCCTGAAAGTAATTAAAGTTATGCTTTCTGAGTAAGTATGGTTATGGACTATGGCCGCAACATTCCATGATTATCAGTTTGCAGACAGTTTGCATATTTTTGATGCGCTATCAATTACTCAAAAGACTGAGGTTAAGCGAGTAACTAACAGGCTTTTATTAACAAGAGAATAAAGGTGTGCCTCGAGTGGTCGACCAGTCCAGAATAGAGAGGGACTGCGGAGCAGTCACCTTTATACCTGGACTCGTGGGAGGAGCCAGCCGAGGCATGTACAGACATGTACACAGTGGAATACAAACAGTGGTTTACCACATTCACCCCTTGTTTAAAAATGAGTCCGGCGGAGTGAAGTGTATTAAAAGTTTTTGTATTGGAGTCTTTCCGGTGGTCTTGTCTGCCACTGTGATTGACGTGGCGACGGCAGGGGTAGTGAAGCTTCCGGCGTCGAGTCCCGCATAGGCTGGGGCACTGGTGTGTAGTCCTCGTGGGTGTCGAGCGGGTCGTGGGGCCCAGGCGTGCCGTCTGCTGGGGTTGGATATTGGATCATGGGGAGGGGGGGTAGTGGGTAGTGGGTTACTGGGGCCACCGAGGGTGCGAGGTCTCGTATGGAGGCTGTGTCCTCCCGCCCATCCGGGTACGCAATGTAAGCATACTGGGGGTTGGCGTGGAGGAGGTCGACCCTCTCGAACAGGGGGTCCGTTTTATGGGTCCTCACGTGTCTTCTCAGTAGGACCGGCCCTAGGGACGTCAGCCATGGTGGTAGCGAAGTCCCCGATGTGGACTTCCTTGGGAAGACAAACATTTTCTCATGAGGGGTGGTGTTAGTGGCAGTGCAGAGCAGTGACCGAATAGAGTGGAGCGCATCGGGGAGCAAATCCTGCCAGCAGGAGCTCGGAAGGCCCCTAGACTTTAAGGCTAGCAGGGCGGCCTTCCAAACTGTCGCATTCTCTCTTTCCACCTGTCCGTTCCCCCGGGGGTTGTAACTGGTGGTCCTGCTTGTGGCAATACCCCTCGCGAGCAGGTACTGGTGGAGTTCGTCGCTCATAAACGATGAGCCCCGGTAGCTATGGATATAGCTGGGGAAACCGAACAGGGTGAAGAGGTCGTTTAGACATTTAATGACCGTGGCACTGGTCATGTCCGGGCAGGGGATGGCGAACGGGAAACGGGAGTACTCATCAATAATTTTGAGGAAGTACACATTGCGGTCGGAGGAGGGGAGAGGCCCTTTAAAATCAACGCTCAGGCGCTCGAAGGGGCGAGTCGCTTTTATCAGGTGAGCCCTGTCTGGTCTATAAAAGTGTGGTTTGCACTCAGCGCAGACTTGGCAGTTCCTGGTCATGGTCCTGACCTCCTCAATGGAGTAAAGCAGGTTGCGGGCCTTGATGAAGTGGAAGAACCTGGTGGCCCCCGGGCGGCAGAGGTCATTGTGGAGCGCCCGCAGTCTATCGATCAGCGCGCTGGCGCAGGTGCCACGTGACAGAGCATCCGGGGGTTCATTGAGCTTCCCGGGCCGGTACAAGATCTCGTAATTGTAGGTGGAAAGTTCGATTCTCCACCTCAAGATCTTGTCGTTTTTTATTTTGCCCCTCTGCTTGTTGAGGTGTATAGTATTATGAGGGGACGAGATAGAGTGGGCAGAAAGGATCAATTTCCCTTAGCAGAGGGGTAAAAACCAAGGGGCACAGATGTAAAGAAATTTCTGGAAGGTTTAAAGCCATTTAACTGGAAATGTCTTCACCCAGAGGGTGGTTGAGGTCTGGAACTCCCTGCCTGAAAGGGTTGTAAAGGCAGAAACGTTCACCACATTTAAAAGGTGCTTGGATGAACACTTGAGTTGGAATTAGGCTGGCCAGTTCTTTGTTGGCCGGCGCGGACAGGATGGGCCGAAATGACCTCCTTCCATGCTGTAACATTCTATGATTCTGTCATTCGATGATTCCAATAGAATATACTTTGCAATATAATATTCATTTGCAATGCAGCAGCACATTGCAATGGAATATCGCTTTGCAATGTTATATCAATTAGCAAAATCATAATCATAGAACTTTGCAATGAAATATCACTGCAATATATTCGTCATTTGCAATGCAATAGAACATTGCAATAGAATATCACTTTGCAATGCAATAGTCATTTGCAATGAAATAGTACATTGCAATGGAATATCACTTTGCCAAATAATAGTTATTTGCAATGCAATGGAACATTGCAATGGAATATCAACTGGCAATATTATTTTCATTTGCAATGCAATTGCCATAATATCAACGTCATTTGCAATGCAATAGAACATTGAAATGGAATATCACCTTGCAATATAATAGTCAGTTGCAATGCAATAGCACATTGCAATGGAATATCACTGCAACAATATCGTCATTTGCAATGCAATAGTATATTGCAATGGAATATCTCTTTGCAATATAATAGTCATTTGGAATGCAATATCACGTTGCAATGGAATATTGCCTTGCAATGTGTTCGTCATTTGCATTGCAATAGAAAATTGCAATGGAATATCACTTGGCAATATAATAGCCATTTGCAATGCTATATGACATTGCAATGGAATAATGCCTTGCAATATAATATTCATTTGCAATACAATAGCACATCGCAATGGAATATAACTTTCCAATATGATCGTCATTTGCATTGCAGTAGAATATTGCAATTGAATAACACTTGGCTATATAATAGTCTTTTGCAATGCAATAGCACATTGCAATGGAATATTGCCTTGCAATGTGATCGTCATTTGCAATGCAATAGAATATTGCAATAGAATATCACTGCAGTTTATTCGTCATTCGCAATGCAGTAGAATATTGCGGCAAAACATCAGTTTGCAATATAATAGTCATTTGCAATGCAATAGAACATTGCAATGGAATATCACTTAGCAACACAGTAGTCATTTGCAATGCAATACAACATTGCAATGGAATATCACTGCAATATAATCGGCATTTACAATGCAATAGAACATGGCAGTGGAATATCACTTTGCAACATAATAGTCATCGCAATGCAATGGAACAATGCAATGGAATACTGGATTTCAATATAATAGTCATTTGCAATGTAACAGGACATTGCAATGGAATATCGCTTTGCAATATGAAAGTCATTTGCAACGCAATAGAACATTTCAATGAAATATTACTTGGCAATATCATAGTCATTTGCAATGGAATATCACTTTGCAATATAATATTATTTTGCAATGCTCCAGAATATTGCAATGGAATATCACTGGCAATATAATATTCATTTGCAATGCAATATAACATTGCAATGGGATTTTAACTTGCAATATTATATTTATTTGCAATGCAACAGGACATTGAAGTGGGATATCGCTTTGCAATATAATAGTCATTTAAATGGAATAGCACATTGAAGTGGAATATCAATTTGCAATATAATATTAATTTGCAATGCAAAAGAACATTGCAATGGAATTTTAACTTGCAATATTATATTTATTTGCAGTGCAACAGGACATTGCAATGGAATATCACTGCAAAACAATCGTCATTTTCAATGCATTAGAACATTGATATCGAACATTTGTTTGCAACAGAATAGTCATTGCAGTGCAATGGAATATTGCAATGGAATACCAGTTTGCATTATGAATGTAAGTTGCAATGCAATAGAAAATTGCAATGAAATATCACTCTGCAATATAATAATAGATATTTTGAATGCAATTGCACATTGCAAGTGAATAATACTGCAATATTATCGTGAGTTGCAGTACAATAGATCATTGGAATTGCATATCAGTTTGCAATACTATAGTCATTGCAATGTAATGGAACATTGCAATAGAATATCAGTTTCCAATATAATCGTCATTTGAAATGCAATATAACATTGCAATGGAATATAACTTTGCAATATAATAGTTATTCCAATGCAATGGAACATTGCAATGGAATATCAGTTTGCAATATAATAGTCATTTGCAATGCCATAGAACATTGCAATGGAATATAACGATGCAATATAATAGTCAGTTGCAATGCAATAGTACATTGAAATGAAATATTGCCTTGCAATATGTCTGTCATTTGCAATGCAGTAGAACATTGCAATGGAATACCGCTTTGCAATATAATAGTCATTTGCAATGCGATAGCACGTTGCAATGGAATATTCTCTTGCTACGTGAACGTCATTTGCAATGCAATCGAATATTGCAATCGTATATCACTTTGCAATATGAACACCATTTGCAATGCAATAGGACTTTGCAATGGAGCATCCCATTGTAATATAATAGTAATCTGCAATGCAGTGGAACATTGCAGTGGAAAAGCACTTTGTACTATGATCGTCATTTGCAATTCAATATTGCATTGGAATATTGCTCAGTAACATAATCGGCATTTGCAATGCAATAGTTCTCTGCAATGTAATATCACTTTGCAAAATAATAGTTGAAAGGGTTAAAGCAAATCCTCTCAGTGTTTAAAATTCAGGGCAAACAAATTACTTTAGACGAAGGAAAGAGAGAGGGGTCATGTGCAAGATCACCAAGAGCTGAGGAGAAGCCAGGTGGTGACAAAGTCTGCCCAGCTCAAGGACATTATACAATGGAGCCTTACAAGAATAAGGTAAGGCATATCCACCAGGCTACACACAGCTAATGCTGAACTGTGAGAAAGATTTAATAAAATGTCAGCTAAACTTAGAGTAGTAACATAGAGAAACTAAATGGATTGCATAGATAATTAATAGTTGTTTTGAGTTTTGGAGAGGTAGGAAAAAGGAACCTCAGCCTAGCAAATATGATCTGAGGATTTGAAGAATCAGACGTTGTTGTGTATGTAATATGTGTGCTACTTTAAACCTATGGACAGGACTGCACTACTTGTAGGGCATAGGGATACGCAGTACCACTCCTGGCCATAGGGATATAAATAGTGCTGTGGGTACTGATCTCCCCTCAGTTCCCGCCTGTGGGCATGAAGTAAAGACCTACGTATAGTCCCTACCTCCAACCAGTAAAGACCTGTTTGAGTTATAGTTTAAGTCTTTGTGTTAATTGTTCAATACAATACACATACTTAACACTGGCGACGAGTCAGGTTCTTACCCTGCGGCAGTTGAAGAGAGGTTTCAAACATCACCACCCCACTAGAAGCGACAGGCTTTAGGACTCTGAAGCCTCCATCAGCGACTGAGCACTGGAGTACAGCAGCCATCCTGACAGCTTCCAGCGACTGACAGAAGTCTTTCTGCAGTTTCCTTGTTCAACCTAGGTGGTGGGGTAAGCCGTGCAGCGTTGGCTGCAAAGACAGGGCTGGGGAAGTTGGAGGAGATAAGGGCCATCGATCGCGATCGGAGATAAGGCCGGGCCGCTTTCAAGTGTGAGGCGCAGCGCGGGCCAGCGATCGGGACCAAAGATAAGGGCCGCACTCGGACTGAAAGGCGCGGTGGCTGCAGAAGCTCAAGGTGCGAGAGCCGCGGTGCACAGCGCGGGCTATCGATCGCACAGAAGATAAGGGCCGAGAGCCGCTTCGGTCGGGAGCCACTTCGCGATCCAGTGACCGCATCCGCTGATAAGGGCCGCACTCGTGCGATCGCGGCGAAGATAAGGGCCGCACTCAGGGGCTGAAGGGAGATGGCGTCGGGGGACGGGTGAAGACCGCCAAGCGCGGGAAAACCGCCATTTTGTGGGCGGAGGACGACGGCAAGAGCGGGAAGCCGCCATCTTTGATAACAAGTAAAGAAAATAAAATACGAGAAATTGCAAATCTACAATGCCTAAACACGGGAATATTAGCACCTTTGATAGTGACCTCGAAGATTGGGCCATATATGTTGAAAGAGTAAAAAATTATTGTAAGGCCAATAAAATTCGTGACCAAGATAAAGCTCTAACATTATTAAATTTAATGGGTGCGAAGACATACGGGCAATTGAAACACCTGTTATCACCAGATGAACCGGCGGATAAGATGTTCGATGAGATTGTTACTGTCCTGAAAGACCATCTAAACCCCACGCCGCTGATGCTAGCGGAACGATTTAAATTTTACGACAGAAGGCAGCTACAGCATGAAAGCAATGCTGAATATTTGCTGGAATTGCGTAAATTAGCGAAATATTGCCAGTTTGAAACGGGACTGACAGATGCACTACGAGACAAATTTGTGTGTGGTTTATTTAAACAGGATACACAAAAGCGACTGCTCGAGGAGAATGAGCTGACGCTTGAGAAGGCGGTCACTGTGGCAGCAGCACACGAAGCCGCAGCGAGAGGCACGGCAGTAATGCAGCTACGGTCATCGGAGCTCAGTGCACACAAATTGGGTGTGAGTTCTGTTAAATGTTATCGTTGTGGAAAGACAACGCATGATCAGAACCAGTGTTGGTTTAAAAACCAAGAATGTAGAACATGTGGTAGGCTTGGACATATAGCTAGAGTATGCAGGTCAGGGAAGAAGACCAGCAACAAGAAGTCACCGCAAGGGAAATACGCAAAGGTACAAAAGGTGGCAGAACAGGAGTCCGATTCAGACGCTAGCAGTAGTGAACTGACTAGCTTAAGGGTACTCAACGTTGGTAAGGGTGCAGACCTCCAGACAATTTGGGTTACTCTTCAGATAGAAGGAGTCCAAGTAAAAATGGAATTGGACACTGGATCGGCATTGTCGGTCATGAATAAGAAAGATTACTGAAGGTTATTCCAACATATTCCCCTACAGGATACGGAGATTATATTGACAACCTACACGGGGCAGAGAGTGTACCCCATCGGGACAATAAAGGTTGCAGTGGCCAACAAGGGCGAAGGAAGTCAAATAATGGACTTATATGTGCTATCTGAAGGAGGTCCTCCACTACTAGGACGGGAGTGGATTAGGAAAATGAATATCGACTGGCATTTCCTACAAACAATAATGAGTGAGAACTCGGTGAACATAATCAACTCAGACTCTGGAACTGATGATGGTAAGACCAACCCATGTGCAAAAGACAAAGTTTCAGCACAGAATTCCACTGAGATAGAGAATCCTGAGTCTGTCCAGTCTACTGACATGCACATTTCTGAGGGACACCGGGCTCGAACTCAACTCCATTTCAAACTGCAACAGCAATTAGAACAAATGATTCGCCGTTTTGAGCAAGAGATGAATGCGACGAAAGAGTTCTTTGATATAGAGTGGGAACATCTGGAAAGACAACAGAAGCAGCTGCTGGAGCAAATGGAGCAGGAGCACACAAAACGTCTGATGTCAGAGGAGTTCTCGGTCAGCCAACTCCTGCATATGCTGAAGGACAGGACTCTGAAATGGGAAAAACTTGAACACGAACTTCAATATTCAAACGAAAGGGGTTCGGAGCTCTCAAAGGTTATTGGAAGAGCTGAGGTGGCAACACAGACTGAGATGACTGCAACAGAGCAGCCCTTGGATGCCAAAAGTACGCTGACTCACGTCAACGTAGAACAAGAGACCGCTGAAACAGCTGCTCCGGTAGAGGGATTGAATAGTCCGATCAATCAATCTCCAAAAGAAGTTGAAGTAGTAAAATCTCAAATGAGGTCATTAGTAAACGACTTGCTGAAAGCCCAGAAAAAGCTGAATGAAGAGGTACGCATGAAGAAGTCTCTTCAGGAAAGATGTCTGGACTTGGAACAAAAGCTGGCTTACGCCCAGCTGGGTATGGAGGAAATAGAAGACCCTCTCGCTGGCCTAGATCAGGACGACACCGAATATTACCATGAACTATTGAGTGAATATGAATATTATAGTGACCTGGTCTGCCCAGCTTGTGATGAAAACTCCCAAAGTGCAGAAATCAGGATGAATCACTTAAAGTCAAAGGAACATAGGGAGATGGTGGCGCTACAGCTGGCAGCTGACAGGGGAGCCCAGAGAGTCTCTAAGAAGCAGAAAAGGAAAAGACGAAGCAGAAGATGATAACCATCTGAACCATTATCACCCCTACCAGATCACACACGTGGTCCCTCCGAACGGAGCCAAATCAGTTCGGAAGTTCAAGCTGTTAAATCCATGGAAGGACTATTGAATGAGTCACTCCAGCAACGTGAACCGACTACACCACAGAGACTGAATCTGTGAACTATTTTCCGCAGAGATTGAATCTGTGAACTGTTTTCCGCAGAGACTGAATCTGTGATCTGTTTTGACATGAATTTATCTATATATCTATGTTATTCTGTTATGTAAACCTGAAGTTATATATGTATATATGTTATTACGTTATGTTAAATGGGGAGATGACTGTAAAGCTAAGAAGGGAGGAATGTTGTGTATGTAATATGTGTGCTACTTTAAACCTATGGACAGGACTGCACTACTTGTAGGGCGTAGGGATATGCAGTACCACTCCTGGCCATAGGGGTATAAATAGTACTGTGGGTACTGATCTCCCCTCAGTTCCCGCCTGTGGGCATGAAGTAAAGACCTACGTATAGTCCCTACCTCCAACCAGTAAAGACCTGTTTGAGTTATACGTTTAAGTCTTTGTGTTAATTGTTCAATACAATAGACATACTTAACAGACGTCATGATCCAGCGGGCAGAGATAAGAAGCAGAACAGAAAGAATGGGTTCAGTTACAAACAAGTTGTTTGTAAGTAACCTATGACCTGCAGCCTAGTGTTGCAGACCAATAAGTGTCACGAGGGCTTAACTGCCAGAATCATTGCAGGGGAGGGTTAATTAGCTATTGTACGATGTCCAATCAATTGAAATAATAGATATTGTTATAAATAAATTGTTGCTAAAGCAGTGATGTAATAACCACGTGAATTTATGTATTTTCTGTATTTTTCAGCTCTTTGAGTTGTATAAAAGGAGCCTAACAGTCTTTGAAAAGTTGAGAAGGTGCTCGCACAGACCGCGGGGTCTGAGACGCTTCTTCCAGAGCTCTGATAACAAACTGCATCTTTTTACTTTTACACGGTTTAGATGTGAATTTATTTTCACCACAAAAAATTGGCGCTGTGAGCAGGGTACTTTGGAGCTGGAAGACCGCCTGTACCAGTGAATGAGGCAAGCAGTCAAATTTTGACCTTCCAGAAATTGGAGCACTCGGAAGGGCAGTGTGACAGCGCCGCAGTACCAAAAGAATCTGGCATCCATGATGGTTGAGAGATGCAGTTTAAATAGTGGATAAGTTTAATTGGTGGTTATGTTGATTGACATCTGATGTGTTATTTCGGATTGTAAATGACTCGAGGACCCATACTGAGCCGGAATTAAGAGGGCAACTGGGCCCCACGTGAAGGCCAGAGATATTTGGGAATCCGAGACAGACTAAAAGTCTCTCTGTTGCATTGCATGATGCGACGTATGGTAATAATGTATTAACGGCTACAAGTGAAATAATCACCTCTGACAGCGAGATAGTTACAAGTCAGGACAGCCATCATTAGTGGTGGATGAGAGGCAGCTCTCTGAGAACGAGTTACTAGGGAGGACCGGAACGCGGTAGACTAGTATCAAGTATAATACATTATGGCAGAAGGCGAGGTCCAGATTGGGGACCGCCGGGATCATTGAGTTGGCTCTATGCTGACGATCAGAAAGGTTTGATTGATAAAATGACAACAAATCAGATGGGATCCTTTGGAAAAACAGCTAACACAACGAGAATGGTGGGAGAAACAGAAACAAAAGAAAATCAAAAAGGCAGGAATAATCCTACTGCATCAATTAATGATATTGACAAAAAAGGTTAAGATACAAGCTGCCGAACTGTAGGAACAAAAACAACAGACAAAGGAGTGGGAGGACTTAGTAACGAGAATGGAATTAACTGGGAAAGGAAATAGGAACGAGTGGCATATGAGAAAACCTCCTCCCTATCCCTCGGCTCCTCCTGAGGAGGAAGCCGACGGCTTGGTGGTATCAGCCGCAGCAGTTCGGCGATGTGTTAACCCAACAATTGATCGATAAGCCTTTTCCCCCTTAGAGAAACAAACTATTCTCAAGGATTTGGGTACTTTAAAGCCACGTAGTCAAAACTCAGAATTCTGGAGAAACTTGGAAAAAATGTGGGACACACATGACATGCACCCACGAGATCTCCAGCAAATAGTAAAAGCCAAGTGTCCACATGAGAAATGGTGCAACATCGAAGGGTGGGGCCTGGACAACAGCGGTGGCCGCTATGGCGATCGAGCTGCACAACGGACGGCTTATAACCTCTTTACAGCTGCAGTTGAGGTCGCATTAGGAGCAGCCCCTATTAATTGGGGAAAAATACAGTCAGTCAAACAATGAAATGGGAGAATCTAGCAGTGATTATGGAGAACGTCTATTTGACGCTTATTGTGAATCATCGGGTCAAGGTGACCCCAATAGGGCAGATCTGCCGTTTATTCAGTTGTTTAAGGACGGACTCTCACCAGCACACCAAATTATCTTAAAATTGGGGGTATTGGTTGCCCCCTCGTATGAGCTCGCGGTTCAGTGGGCATGTCAGGTAGACGCCACAGAATCTGAGAATGCCGATAAGGGAAGTGCAAGAGTTAAACAGGAACGAATACTAGTGGGGGGGACATCACAGCCAAGTAACAAAATTGAAGGAAAATGTTATAATTATGAGAAAATGGGACGTATGGCAAAAGATTGTAGAAGTGGAAAGAAGACAGGATGTGACTATTGCGGTAAACCAGGACACCAAAGTCATAGTTGTTGGCAAAAGAAAGGTGGCGGGGACCAACAAACAAAGGGCACTTATCTTACTCCGGACGAAAAGAAGGACTTTTTTGAGTACCTCAATCAAAAGGGAAAGTTCAATGATGGGAGGCGGCCCCATTAAAGTGATGCTCGGATAACTGAGTCTATGTAGCAGCATTATTAGGGGGACAACCATGTGAGATGTTAGTTGACACAGGGGCATCAGTATCCTTGACTGACTTGCCCCTTCCGATAAACAAGGAATGGATTTTATTGTCGGTTTAGGGGGCACGAAGATTAAAGCTTATAAAAGTGAGGTACAAGTTTTAGAAATAACAGGGAAACTCCTTCCCGCCCAGTTCTATGTCTGTCCAAATAATGAAGGCACCATGATAGCAATAGATTTGTTAAAAGAATGTAATATATTGGTAGACTCCACGCGAAATAAAATTGTTTGGCCGAATGGAGACGGATCAAAAGCTACCATAGATAAACCAAGTATTCACTTGGCTAAGGTGGGAAGCGCGACATCCTTAAGCAGGGAATGGGATTTGGTTCAGAAACCCTATGGGACCTTATGTGGGCTGATGAAACGAGTCGGGGCCAAAACGAAACAGGACACCGGGTTGGTGAAAATAGGACCGATCATTCTCCCGGGTCCGGAACACAAGTCTCATAAACAATACCATATTAAGCCAGAAGCACGGGAAGCGATGCAAGAAATAGTACGTTATTTGGAAGAAAAGGGCATAATTAGGACTACCGAAAGTACGACCAACTCGCCCGTATGGCCAGTCGTAAAGCCGAATAACACACTCCGGTTGAATATTGATTACACTGAATTTAATAAGGTTACGGCTAAGCTATAACCCATAGTAGCCAGCCGGTCCACAATCCTAAATGCCGTGAGCAAGGAGCACAAGATTTTTATAGTTTCAGACATAGCTATTGGATTCTGGTCTTTACCTTTAGACCAGGAATCTCAGAATAAAGTTGCCTTTACAGTTGGGGAAAAACAATATACATGGATTTGGTTACCTCAAGGGTTCCATAACAGTCCGGCAATCATACACCGAGTAATGAATTTATTATTGGAAACAGTGGACCTCAGCCCGTACCGCAGCACTGATGCTGCAATACCTGGATGACCTGTTACTTGCCTCGAAAGATGAGCGTGGACACGCCGCTGCTATAACCAAAGTCTTACAAGCTCTAGAGAGACGGGGATTTAAAGTAATCCCTGAAAAGGCTCAAATTGGACAGAGCACAGTTACTTATTTGGGGCAACAGATATCCCAGTGGAACCGGAATATGACAAGTGACCGACGGAAGGCAATCCAAGAGATTCCCCGCCCGGCCTCGGTACGGGGGGTCAGAAAAGTACTAGGTCTCTTCACTTACAGTAAAAACTTTATACCAAACTTTGCAGCAATAGCAGAACCGATCCAAAGACTGGTAACAGGGGGAAATCCAGGCAATGCCCCGATCAAATGGGGATCGGAACAAGAGGAAGCATATGGTAACCTCAAACAAGCTTTAGTATCAGCTCCCGGCCTCGGGTTACCCGATATGAAAAAGCCATTCCACATCCATTGTGAGAATGAAGGAGGCTTTTATGCAGCAGTAGTGACTCAACAGCACGGGGATAGGAAATTAGTCAACTCAACAGTCACCCGTGGCTGCCGCGATATCATGATGTGTGGCAGCAATGGATTTCGCGGCGTGGGCTGTGAGAGTAAGTGAACCAACAGTAATGACAGGCGATATTATTCTACATACCAAACACACGTTGGTAGAAATGTTGAATAATAAAAAAATACGGTCCATGACTAAAATGCAGAGGGCGCGCTGGGAGGCGGTCTTAATACCCAAAGACGAATCGGCAAAAATTATTAGAGACACCGGGGAGAACCCCGCAGAAGGTATTTTAGGGATGGGAGAGCCCCACGAATGTGCAGAAGTAGAGGATGAAGTGGATAGGGACCCGTTAGAGGATGAACCATTAGAAGAGGCTCAAATTACCCTCTATGTAGATGGCCCACAGAAATATATTGACGGGTCACCATGAAGAGGGTGGGCAGTTGTGAATGACTAGTTAGAAACAGTTTTGTCCAGCAGGTTAGATGGGGCACTACCAGCACAGGTGGAAGAACTGGTAGCACTAACAGAGGCCTTGAAATTAGCTGAAGGAACAACTGTAAACATCTATACTGAAGGTAGATATGCATTCGGCGTAGTGCACGACTACATGACAGCTTGGGGAAGACGAGGATTTGTCACTGCAGGAGGAGACTATATTAAACATCAGCAACGAATAGAAGCCCTTCTCGCCGCCGCCAAAGCTCCAAGCCAAGTGGCAGTAGTCAAAAGTAAAGCCCATCAGAAGGTAGAAACCCGCCAACAGGAGGGCAATCGGGCTGCAGCTATAGCCGCACAACAGGCATTGGAACAGAAGGAACTTGAGGAAAGAGTAGCTAGTGTACATTGGAGGAAGTGGACGTTAGAAAATTACATGAGGACACCCCCACCCGGAGAAAGGCAGGAATGGTATCGTGCAGGAGGGAGAATGGATGATAAAGGGGTTTGGTGTAAGAATAGGAAGGTAATAGCCCCCGGTTGTATTCGACAAACGCTCCTGGGGCTACACCATGGCATAGGTCATCTGGGCAGAGGGGCAATGACCCATCTGTTAGGACAAGAATGATGGTGGCCGGGTGTAGGGAGGGACATAGCAAAGTACTGTCAGAAATGTCTAACGTGCGCGCAGCATAACCCGGGAAGAACAGTAATAATACGATTGGCCCACCAGCCAAGACCGAGACGACCATGGGAGAAAATGCAAATAAACTTCACAGGGCCATTGCCAAGCTCCAGGGGAAAGAAATACTGCCTAGTAATAATAGATCAGTTTACCCGGTGGGTGGAAGCATTTCCTACACGAAATTGCACTGCCACCACTGTGGCACGGATAATGGCAGAAGAAGTAATACCACGATGGGGGGTCCCAACGCAAATTGACTCCGATCAAGGAACCCACTTCACAGGAGCAGTAGTAAAGAATATTTGTGCATGGATGGGAATAAAACAGATGTTCCACACTCCCTATCACGCCCAGAGTTCAGGGATTGTGCAACGAATGAATCGTACATTAAACATGCACTAGCAAAAGCACTAAGTGAAAAACATCAATTTTGGGTAGATGTACTGCCCGCTGTATTAATGAAATTAAGAGCTATACCAAATCGAACTAAAGGCTTGTCGCCTTATGAATTAATGACAGGGCGAGCAATGCAGCTCCCCCATGGAATAATTACGGGAGGAGAGGAATTAGGACCATTGCACAACAGTCTCCGTCGGTATGTCCTGGAATTGAGCAAACATTTAAAGGAGATGAGAAAACAGGCTAGAAAAAGACAGGAAGAAAAGGACAAAGATTTAGAATTGATGCATTGCCAGACGTTCCCCCTGCGGGAACGAAAGTAATGGTTCCAGTGCTACCAGAAAAAACAGGGTTTGCACCAAAGTGGTGCGGCCCTCATCAAATCGTTATCAGTGGAGACACGTGTGCTTGCATTGATATAAAGGGTATGGGGCGGTGGAAGCACTGGACTCTTCAGCTACAACCCTTCACCAGTGTAAAAATGGACACCCCAAGAAAAATACCATTTATGGAGAGTGCGGGATACTGGATGCAGTATAAGAATGGGAATGGGCGCTAGTGCGAGGATTGTTTTGGGCAATATGTATTATTCTAATTTGCTCCACCTTGGGCTGGATTGTGAAATACATATGGGAACAATCCCACCCACCCCGACGCCAAGAGGGGGAAGGAGGAATCCAAATGGTACTGATGGGACCCACAAAATAATACTTATATACTTATATGCCTTTACAGGACAATAGAATCTACAAGCAACAATTAGTTAGATTGGCGGTATAGCCTTTGGAGCGTTGTTAAAAATATAGTAATAAGATGAAATTGCTTATATGTATTAGTGCAGTTGCAGCATGTGTAATGGACATTACCCCGCTTGATTATGAATGGCTTCATCAGCAATGGAATCGGATAAAACTGTACAATCAGGACACCATTCAGTGCCCAGCCCAAGATGATGCCGACCGGAAGGAGTGGATACATAGATACATAGATACATAGAAGATAGGAGCAGGAGTAGGCCATTCGGCCCTTCGTGCCTGCTCCGCCATTTAATGAGATCATGGCTGATCCTTTAATTCAGTATCCCGTCCCCGCCTTCTCTCCGTAACCCTTAACCCCTTTTGCCCGTAGAAATATATCTAATTCCCTCTTAAATATATTTAATGAGCTGGCGTACACTGCCCTCTGTGGCAATGAGTTCCACAGGTTCACCACTCTCTGAGTGAAGAAATTCCCCCTCATCTCTGTCCTAAATGGTTTAGCCCTTATCCTTAAATTATGTCCTCTAGTTCTGTTCTCACCCGCCAAGGGAAACATTCCTTCTGCATCCAGTCTGTCTAGACCTGTCAGAATTTTATACACTTCTATGAGGTCCCCTCTCAATCTTCTAAACTCCAGTGTGTACATCCCTAAACTACATAGTCTCTCCTCATAGGTCATTCCCGCCATTCCTGGTATCAGCCTGGTGAATCGCCGCTGCACCCCCTCCATGGCAAGAACATCCTTCCTCAGATGAGGCGACCAAAACTGTACACAGTACTCGAGGTGTGGTCTCACCAGTGCCCTGTACAGCTGCAGCAAGGTATCCCTGTTCCTGTATTCTAACCCTTTTGCTATGAAGGCCAGCATACCGTTTGCCTTCTTGACCGCCTGTTGCACCTGCATGCTCGCCTTCAGTGACTGGTGTACAAGAACACCCAGGTCTCTCTGTACTTCCCCCTCTCCCAATCTATTGCCATTTAAATAATAATTTGCCCTCCCGTTCCTGCACCCAAGGTGGATAACTTCGCACTTGTCCACATTATAGTGCATCTGCCATTTATCCGCCCAATCGCCCAGTCTGTCCAAATCGCTCTGGAGCTTCCTGGTCTCTTCCTCTGAGCCCACCCCCCCTCCTAGTTTAGTGTCGTCTGCAAATTTGGAAATGCTGCATCCGACTCCCTGATCCAGGTCATTAATGTAAATTGTGAACAGCTGGGGGCCCAGGACAGATCCCTGTGGTACCCCACTTGTTACTGCCTGCCATTCAGAAAATGAGCCGTTTATTCCAACTCTCTGTTTTCTATCTGACAGCCAGTTCCCTATCCACGCCAAAACTTTCCCCTTTATCCCATGAGCCTCAATTTTCCATGCTAATCTTTTATGTGGGACCTTATCGAAGGCCTTTTGGAAGTCCAGGTACACCACATCTACTGGCTCTCCCCCATCTATTCTACCAGTTACTCCCTCAAAAAATTCCAATAGATTAGTCAAGCACGATTTACCCTTTGTAAATCCATGTTGACTCTGTCCTATCCTGTCCCCATTTGCTAAGTGCTCCGCTATTTCATCCTTAATGATGGACTCCAGCATTTTGCCCACAACTGATGTAAGGCTTACAGGTCTGTAATTACCTGCTTTTTCCCTACCCCCCTTTTTGAATAGTGGGGTAACGTTAGCTACCCTCCAATCCATCGGCACTGTTCCCGAGTCTAATGAATTCTGAAAAATCATCCTTAGTGCATCCGCTATCTCTAGGGCCACCTCCTTCAGTACCCTAGGATGCATGTTATCAGGCCCTGGGGATTTGTCCACCTTCAATCCCTTTAGCTTCCTTAACACCATATCCTTAGAGATATTGATTTGCGTCAGTTCCTCCTTTGCCAATGTCCCTATTTTTCCCGATATCCCAGGGAGGTTTTTTGTGTCTTCCTTCGTAAAGACTGACCCAAAGTATGCATTTAGTTGATCTGCCATTTCCTTATTTCCCATTATATATTCCCCCGTATCTGACTGCAATGGACCAACTTTGGTTTTCACCAGTCTTTTCCTTTTGATATATTTATAAAAGCTTTTGGAGTTAGTTTTTATATTTTCCGCCAGCTTGTTTTCGTAAGCTATTTTGCCCCTCTTGATCATGCCCTTTGCCTTCCGTTGCTCTATCTTAAACTGTTCCCAATCTTCCGCTCTGGCGCTTTTTTTGGCTATTTTATACGCCCTATCTTTGGATTTTATGCTGTCTCTAATTTCCCCTGTTATCCACGGTTGAGTCACCTTTTTAGATTTCCTTTTATGCCAGATTGGTATAAACAATTTTTGCAATTTTGTCATTCTATCTTTAAATGTTTGCCATTGTTTATCTACCTCCAGTCCTCTCAGGAACGTTGTCCAATCAGACCTACTCAGTTCCCGTCTCATGGCATCATAATTCCCCTTGTTTAAATTCAGGACCTTAGTCTCTGAGTCAATTTCTTCGCTCTCCATTTCGAGTGAGAAATCGATCATGTTATGATCGCTCTGACCCAAGGGTCCCCGTACAACAAGATTACTGATTAGTCCCTTCTCATTGCACAGTACCCAGTCCAATATAGCCTGTTCCCGAGTTGGTTCCTCGACATATTGATCCAGATAACCATCCCTTAAACACTCAAGGAATTCCTCCTCCTCATTATTTTTACTGATTAGGCTAGTCCAATCTATATGTAAGTTAAAGTCACCTATGATGACAGCTGTGCTCTTATTGCACGCTTCTCTAATTTCCCTCGTGATGCCCTCCCTAACCTCTATTTTACTATTTGGAGGCCTATATACCACTCCTATTAATGTTTTTCGCCCCTCGCTATTTCTTAGCTCCACCCATATAGATTCTGTATTAACTGAGTTAATATCCTTCCTTTCAATTGCATTTATCCCCTCTTTTACTAGCAATGCTACCCCTCCTCCCTTTCTTTTTTGTCGATCCTTCCTAAATACTGAATACCCCTGTATGTTAAGCTCCCAGCCCTGCTCACCCTGCAACCATGTTTCCGTAATCCCAATTAGATCATAATTATTAACCTCTATTTCCACAGCTAATTCATCTACCTTGTTCCTGATGCTTCTCGCATTAAGGTATAAAACCCTCAGGCTTTTTTTATGCTCACATTTTTTATGAATTAGTTTGGCCCTTTGTTTTTTGTTCCTCACCCTTTTACCATTTATTTCTGTCCAGAGCGAGAAACCGGAACGAAAGCCTGGGTTATTCGAAATTCAAGAACCTACTTGACTGGCAGAGGTATTTGGACTGTTCCATGGGGAAAGACTTTGTGTTCTATCGAATTATGGTGTCCTGATGCCCTCAAGCGACTAAAGAGGGAATTGCACGTGAATACATCTCTTTACATGTCGTATGTTTATGATGAGCGTTTTAATCAGTCCAGTTGTTGGGTATGATCCCGCGTTCCGACCCATGCAAAGTGGGGACTTCCCTTAAAAGCCATCTCTTTTAATGCCTCAGACATGGCTGAATGGATTATTCAACAAAATAGTACCGAGGGAACTCTGGTAGACTGGGGATTTAGACAGAACTTGGAGGCAGGGGATTGGAGGAGTGCAGGCGATAGCCTCACTGCATTCCGAGGAAGGTACCAACCGAAGTACGACCGCACTCACCCCCCCGCCACTCCTGGTAGTTACTAACACATCGGAAATCGGTCAACCGAAGGGAAGCTTTGGCTTAATCAGCAAACGACTGGATGGACAGGTTGTGGGATGGAGTGAGTGTCAGCAGAATTATGAATTGGGGGAAGCCAGAACTGGGTTAGGTGATAATACCTTCGCCTACGGGGCTTGGAACCTAAGTAGAGTTCGGAATAAGACGAGTAGAGGCCCGTGGAAAAGAAAGATTACCCAGATGCACGATGTTTGGAAGAATTACATTGCATATAATGGCACATTCTTTATCGGTGGTCACAAAGCGTATCCGTGGCTAACCCAGCTTTGGACGGGTTTGTGTTATTTAGGATACGCAGTTCCTTATGTGCATCACATGGCAACACTAGCAGGCCACCCCATAAACCGAAACAAACGTGCAATAACTGAAGCGGAGAGATTTGCCACCATACTGTTCCAGACTTATGGGACAGCTCGAAGTATTCTAGAATTACGGTTAATGGTGGAGATTATCGAAAGGGTAGCAAATGACACAGCGGAAGCTTTATTGGAGATCAGTGCCGAAATTGTAGCCATACGAATGGTAGCCCTCCAGAATAGGATGGCACTCGATTACCTCTTGTATAAAGAGGGGGGGACGTGCACAGTGCTGGGAACTGAATGTTGTACATATATCCCTGACAGCTCGGACAACATAACAGACCTGGCACAAAATATACAGAAGGAGGTTAAGAAATTACGAAAGACCCCAGAGGGGGACTGGTGGGAATGGCTATTTGGAGGAACTTGGGGATCATATTTGATGCATGTTCCTGCACTAACCCCAAATCCACTTTCCCGCACAATCCCCATATCCACCTTCCCTCACTAACCCCAAATACACCTTCCCGCACTAACCCCAAATCCACCTTCCTGCACTAACCCCAGATCGAACTTACCGCTCTATCCCCAAATCCACCTTCCCGCACTAACCTCATATCTACCTCCCCGCACTAACCCCAAATCCACTTTCCAGCAATAATCTCAAATCCACCTTCCCGCACTAACCTCAAATCTACCTTCCCACACTAATCCCAAATCCACCTCCCCGCACTAACCCAACATCCACCTTCCCGCACTAACCCAACATCCACCTTCCCGCACTAACCCCAAATGCATCTTCCCGCACTAACCCCAAATGCATCTTCCCGCACTAACCCCAAATCCATCTTCCCACACTATCCCCAAATCCACCTTCCCGCACTAACCCCAAATCCACCTTGCCGCCACAATCACAAATCCAACTTCCCGCCCTAACCACAAATCCACCTTCACACACTAACCCCAACTTCACCTTCCCATACTAAACACAAATCCACCTTCCCGCACTAACCCCAAATCCACTTCACCGCACAATCCCCAAATCCACCTTCCCACACTAACCCCAAATACACCTTCCCACTCTAACCCTGTTGTGGTGAAAATCAATTCACGTCGAAGCCATGTAAAAGTAAAAAGATGTAGATTATCAGAACTCTGGGAGAAGCGTCTCAGACCCCACGGTCTGTTTTGTTTAATGATAATGATTTTGAATGTGTGTTGCAAGGCAGCTGTATCCCGAATAATTCCAGTCACTGTGGTCAATATTTAACCAGATGGTGCACAGCTAATATGGAAGGCAGAACTGGCGGAAGCAGAAATGTATATGTAAGGTGCTTGGGAATTCGCACAGACCACCATGCCCAACACAAAATGACAGATAGAAGGGAGAGACAAACTTAAACTAATAAGTTGCAGCCATCAATACAGGAGAAATCCCGGTGATTGTAAAAGCAGAAAAGAAGCTGGTATCCCCAGCCAAAATTTAAATTTGGTACGGGACCAACAGGAGGGATTGAAAGGGTTAAAGCAAATCCTCTCAGTGTTTAAAATGCAAAGCAAACAAAATACTTTAGACAAAGGAAAGAGAGAGGGGTCATGCGCAAGGTCACCAAGAGCTGAGGAGAAGCCAGGTGGCGATAAAGTCTGTCCAGCTCAAGGACATTATACAATGGAGCCTTACAAGAATAAGATAAGGCATAGCCACCAGGGTACACACAGCTAATGGTGAACCATGAGAATGATTTAATAAAATGTCAGCTAAACTTAGAGTAGTAACATAGAGAAACTAAATGGCTTGCATAGAATATTAATAGTTGTTTCGAGTTTTGGAAAGGTAGGAAAAAGGAACCTCAGCCTAGCAAATATGGGCCAGCGATTTGAAGAACCAGACATCATGATCCAGAGGGCATTAGGGTTCAGTTCCAAACAAGTTGTTTCTAAGTAACCTATGACCTGCAGCCTAGTGTTGCAGATCAATAAGGGTCACGAGGGCTTAACTGCCAGAATCATTGCAGGGGAGGGTTAATTAGCTATTGTACGATGTCCAATCAGTTGAAATAATAGATGTTGTTATAAATAAATTGTTGCTAAAGCAGTGATGTGATACCCACGTGAATTTATGTATATTTTGTACTTTTTCAGCTCCTTGAGGTGTATAAAATGAGCCTAACAGCCATAGTAAAATTGAGAAGGTGCTAGCACAGACCGCGGGGTCTGAGACGCTTCTCCCAGAGTTCTGATAATAATCTACATCTTTTTACTTTTACACAGCTTCGACGTGAATTGATTTTCACCACAACAGGGTTAGAGTGGGAAGGTGTATTTGGGGTTAGTGTGGGAAGGTGGATTTGGGGATTGTGCGGGGAAGTGGATTTGGGGTTAGTGCGGGAAGGTGGAGTTGGGGTTAGCGCGGGAATGTGCATTTGGGGTTAGTGCGGGAAGTTGGATTGGGTTTAGCGCAGGAAGGTGGATTTGTGTTTAGTGTGGGAAGGTGAAGTTGGGGTTAGTGTGTGAAGTTGGATTTTGGATTAGTGCAGGAAGTTGGATTTATGGTTATTGCAGGATGGTGGATTTGGAGATAGCGCGGGAAGGTGGATTTCTGGTTAGGGCGGGAAGGTGGATTTGTGATTGCGGCGGCAAGGTGGATTTGGGGTTAGTGCGGGAAGGTGGATTTGGGGATAGTGTGGGAAGATGGATTTGGGGTTAGTGCAGGAAGATGGATTTGGGGTTAGTGCGGGAAGGTGGATGTTGGGTTAGTGCGGGAAGGTGGATTTGGGGTTAGTGCGGGAAGGTAGATTTGAGGTTAGTGCGGGAAGGTGGATTTGAGGTTGTTGCTGGAAAGTGGATTTGGGGTTAGGGCAGGGAGGTAGATATGAGGTTAGTGCGGGAAGGTGGATTTGGGGATAGTGCGGTAAGTTCGATCTGGGGTTAGTGCAGGAAGGTGTATTGGGGGTTAGTGCGGGAAGGTGTATTTGGGGTTAGTGCGGGAAGGTGGATATTGGGATTGTGCGGGAAAGTGGATTTGGGGTTAGTGCAGGAAGGTGGATTTGGGGTTATCACGGGAATGTTCATTTGGGGTTAGTGCGGGAAGTTGGATTGGGTTTAGTGCAGGAAGGTAGATTTGTGTTTAGTGTGGGAAGGTGGAGTTGGGGTTACTGTGTGAAGTTGGATTTTGTTTTACTGCAGGAAGTTGGATTTGGGGTTATTGCAGGATGGTGGATTTGGAGTAAGTACGGGAAGGTGAATTTGTGGTTAGTGCGAGAAGGTGGATTTGTGATTGTGGCGGCAAGGTGGATTTGGGGTTAGTGCGAGAAGGTGGATTTGGGGCTGGTGCAGTAAGGTGGATTTGGGGTTAGTGCGGGAAGGTGGATTTGGGCTTAGCACGCAAATGTGGATTTGGGGTTAGTGCGGGAAGGTGGAGTTGGGGTTAGTGCAGGAAGCTGGACTTGTGGAAAGTGCGGGAAGTTGGTTGTGGGGTTAGTGCTGGAAGGTAGATTGGGTTTAGTGCTGGAAGTTGCATTTGGGAATTAGCGGGAAGCTGGATTTGGGGTTAGGACGGGAAGTTGGATTTGGGGTTCGTGCGGGAAGGTGGATTTGGGGTTAGTGTGGGAAGTTTGATTTGAGGTTAGAGCGGGAAGGTGGATTTGGGGTTAGTGCAGGAAGTTGGGTTTGGGGTTAGTGCGGGAAGGTGGAGTTGGGGTTAGTGCGGGAAGTTGGAGTTGTGGTAAGTGCGGGAAGTTGGTTTTGGGGTTAGTGCTGGAAGGTAGATTTGGGTTTAGTGCGGGAAGTTGCATTTGGGATTTAGCGGGAAGCTGGATTTGGGGTTAGCACGGTAAGTTGGATTTGGGGCTAGTGCGGGAAGGTGGATTTGGGGTTAGTGTGGGAAGTTTGATTTGAGGTTAGAGCGGGAAGGTGGATTTGGGGTTAGTGCAGGAAGTTGGATTTGGGGTTAGTGCAGGAAGATGGATTTTGGGTTAGTGCGGATAGTTTGATTAGGGGTTAGTGCGGGAAGGTGGAATTGGGGATAATGCGAGAAAGTGGATTTGGGGTTCGTGCATTAACGAGGAATTGGGGTTATCATGGGAATGTCGATTTGGGGTTTGTGCAGGAAGTTGGATACGGGTTTAGCGCGGGTAGGTGGATTCGGGGTTAGTGTGGGAAGGAATAGTTGGGGTTATAGCGGGAAGTTTGATTTTGGGTTAGTGCAGGCAGTTCGATTTGCGGTTAGGGTGGGATGGTGGATTTGTGATTGTGGCGGCAAGGTGGATTTGGGGTTAGTGCAGGATGGTGGATTTGTGGTTAGGGAGGGAAGTTGGGTTTGGGGATAGTGCAGAAAGGTGGATTTGCGGTTAGTGCGGGAAGGTGGGCTTGGGGTTACTGCTGGAAGGTCGATTTGTGGTTAGTGCACGAAGTTAGATTTAAGGTTAGTTTGGGAAGATGGATTTGGGTATAGTGCGGGAAGGTGGATTTGGGGTTAGTGCGGGAAGGTGGATATGGGTCAGCACGCAAAGGTGGATTTGGGGTTTGTGCGGGAAGGTGGAGTTGGGGTTAGTGCAGGAAGTTGGACTTGTGGTAAGTGCGAGAAGTTGGATATGGGGTTACTGCAGGAAAGTGGATTTGGGGAGAGTGCGAGAATTTGGATTTGGGGTTAGGGCGGGAAGGTGGATTTGGGTTTAGTGCGGGAAGTTGCATATGGGATTTAGCGGGAAGCTGGATTTGAGTTTAGTGCAGGAAGGTGGATTTGGGGTAAGTGTGGGAAGTTTGATTTGAGGTTAGGGCAGGAAGGTGGATTTGTGGTTAGTGCGGGAAGTTGGATTTGGGATTAGTGCAGGAAGGAGGATTTGGGGTTAGTGCGGGAAGGTTGATTTGGGGATAATGCGGGAAAGTGGATTTGGGCTTAATGCATTAACGAGGAATTGGGTTTAGTGTGGGAATGTGGATTTGGGGTTTGTGCGGGAAGTTGGATTCGGGTTTAGCGCGGGTAGTTCGATTTGGGGTTAGTGTGGGAAGGAGTAGTTGTGGTAAGTGCGAGAAGTTGGATTTTGGTTAGTGCAGGCAGTTCGATTTGTGATTAGGGCGGGATGGTGGATTTGTGATTGTGGTGGCAAGGTGGATTTGGGGATAGTGCAGGAAGGTGGATTTGTCGTTAGGATGGGAAGTTGGGTTTGGGGATAATGCAGGAAGGTGGATTTGGGGGTAATGCGGGAAGGTGGGTTGGGGGTTAGTGCGGGAAGGTTGATTTGGGGTTAGTGCGGGAAGGTGGATTTGCACTTATTGCTGAAACGTGGATTTGGAGTTATTACTGGAACGTGGATTTGTGGTTAGGGCGGGAATGTGGATTTGTGATTGTGGTGGCAAGGTGGATTGGGGGATAGTGCAGGAAGTTTGATTTGGAGTTATTGCTGGAACGTGGATTTGGGGTTATTGCAGGAAGGTAGATTTGAGGTTAGTTTGGGAAGGATGATTTGGGGATAGTGCGGGATGGTGGTTTTGGGGTTAGTGCGGGAAGGTGGATTTGGGGTAAGTGTGGGAAGGTGGATTTGGGGTTGTCGTGCGAATGTTGATTTTGGGTTAGTGCTGGAAGGTGGATTTGGAGTTAGAATGTGAACGTGGATTTGGGGTTAGTGCGGGAGGGTGGATTTGGGTGCAGTGCAGGTGTGTGGATTTGAGGTTAGTGCCGGAAGTAGGATCTGGGGTTATTGCAGGGAGATGGTTATGGGGTTAGCGCGGGAAGGTGGATTTGGGGTTAGTGCAGGAAAGTGGGTTTGGGGTTAGTGTGGGAAGATGTATTTGGGGTTATTGTGGGAAGTTGGATTGGGGGTT
Source organism: Somniosus microcephalus (assembly GCF_052327205.1). Classification (NCBI taxonomy): domain Eukaryota; kingdom Metazoa; phylum Chordata; class Chondrichthyes; order Squaliformes; family Somniosidae; genus Somniosus; species Somniosus microcephalus. The sequence continues at coordinate 40,615,254 of NW_028225184.1, read as the reverse complement.
ATTGTGGGAAACTTGATTTGTTGTTAGTGCGGGAATGTTGATTTGGGGTTAGTGCGGCTAGGTGGAATTGGGGTTAGTGTGGGAATGTGGATTTAGGGTTAGTTTGGGAAGGTGAATTTGGGGTTAGTGCGGGAAGGTGGATTTGGTGTTAGTGCAGGAAGTTGGATTTGGGGATAGTGCGGGAAGTTGGATTTCGAGTTAGTGCGGGAAGGTGGATTTGGGGATAGTGCAGGAAGGTGGATTTGGGTTTAGTGCCGGAAGGTGGATTTTGGGTTTGTGCGGGAAGGTGGATGTGGGGTTATTGCTTGAAGGTGGATCTGGGGTTAGCAGGCAATGGTGGATTTGGGGTTAGTGCGGGAAGGTGGAGTTGGGGTTCGTGCGGGAAGTTGGAGTTGTGGTAAGTGTGGGAAGTTGGATTTGAGGTAATTTCAGGAAGGTGGATTTGGGAGAGTGCGAGAAGTTGGATTTGGGTTTAGGGCGGGAACGTAGATTTGGGGTTAATGCTGGAAGTTGGATTTGGGGTTAGTGTGGGAAGGTGGATTTGTGGTTAGTGTGGGAAGTTTGATTTGAGGTTAGAGTGGGAAGATGGATTTGGTGTAAGTGCGGGTAGGTTGATTTGGGGTTAGTGCGGGAAGGTGGATTTGGGGATAATGCGGGAAAGTGGATTTGGGGTTAGTGCGGTAAGGAGGAATTGGGGTTAGCGTGGCAATGTGGATTTGAGTTTAGCGCGGGAAGGTGGATTTGGGATTAATGTAGGAAGGAGTAGTTGCGGTTAGTGCGGGAAGTTGGATATTGGGTTATTGAAGGCAGTTGGATTTGTGGTTTGGGCGGGATGGTGGATTTGTGATTGTGGCAGCAAGGTGGATTTGGAGTGAGCACAGGAAGGTGGATTTGTGGTTAGGGCGGGAAGGTGGATTTGTGATTGTGGCGGCAAGGTGGATTTGGCGTTAATGCGGGAAGGAGGATTTGGGGTTACTGCAGTAAGGTGGTTTTGGGGTTAGTGCGGGATGGTAGATTTGGGAATAGTGTGGGAAGGTGGATTTGGGGTTAGTGCGGGAAGGTGGATTTGGGGTTCGTGCAGGAAGGTGGATTTGGGGTTAGTGCGGGAAGGTGGATATGGGGTTAGTGTGGGAAGGTGGATTTGGGGTTAGTGCGGGAAGGTGGATTTGGGGTTAGTGCGGGAAGGTAGATTTGAGGTTAGTGCGGGAATGTGGATTTGGTGATAGTGTGGGAAGATGGATTTGGGGTTAGTGTGGGAAGGTGGATTTGGGGTTAGTGCGGGAAGGTGTATTTGGGGTTAGTGCGGGAAGATGGATTTGGGGTTAGTGCAGGGAGGTAGATTTGAGGTTAGTGCGGGAAGGTGGATTTGAGGTTATTGCAGGAAAGTTGATTTGGGGTTCGTGCGGGCAGGTAGATTTGTGTTTAGTGCGGGAAGGTGGATTTGGGGATAGTGCGGTAAGTTCGATCTGGGGTTAGTGCAGGAAGCTGGATTTGGGGTTAGTGCGGGAAGGTGGATTTGGGGATAGTGCGGGAAGGTGGATTTGGGGTTAGTGCAGGAAGGTGGATTTGGGGATAGTGCGGGAAGGTGGATTTGGGGTTAGTGCAGGAAGGTGGATATGGTGTTAGTGCGGGAAGGTGGAGTTGGGGTTAGTGCAGGAAGTTGGAGTTGTGGTAAGTGTGTGAAGTTGGTTTTGGGGTTATTGCAGGAAGGTGGATTTGGGGAGAGTGCGAGAAGTTGGATTTGGAGTTAGGGCGGGAAGGTAGATTTGGGGTTAGTTTGGCAAGGTGGATTTGGGTATAGTGCAGGAAGTTGGATTTGTGGTTAGTGATGGAAGCTGGATCTCGGGTTAGTGCGGGAAGGTGGATTTGGGGATAATGCGTGAAGGTGGATTTGGGTTTAGTGCGGGAAGGTCGATATGGTGTTAGCACGCAAAGGTGGATTTGGGGTTAGTGCGGGAAGGTGGAGTTGGGGTTATTGAGGGAAGTTGGAGTTCTGGTAAGTGTGGGAAGTTGGATATGGGGTAATTGCAAGAAGCTGGATTTGGGGAGAGTGCGATAAGTTGGATTTGGGGTTCGGGTGGGAAGGTAGATTTGGGATTAATGCTGAAAGGTGGATTTGGGTTTGCTGTGGGAAGTTGCATTTGGGATTTTGCGGGAAGCTGGTTTTGGAGTTAGCACTGGAAGTTGGATTTGGGGTTAGTGCGGGAAGGTGGATTTGGGGTAAGTGTGGGAAGTTTGATTTGATGTTAGTGCGGGAAGGTGGATTTGGGGTTAGTGTGGGAAGTTGGATTAGGGGTTAGTGCAGGAAGGTGGATTTGGGGTTAGTGCGGGTAGGTGGATTTGGTGTTAGTGTGGGAAGGAGTAGTTGGGGTTATAGCGGGAAGTTGGATTTTGGGTTAGTGCAGGCAGTTCGATTTGCAGTTAGGGCGGGATGGTGGATTTGTGATTGTGGCGGCAAGTTGGATTTGGGTTTAGTGCAGGATGGTGGATTTGTGGTTAGGGAGGGAAGTTGGGTTTGGGGATAGTGCATAAAGGTTGACTTGGTGTTAGTGCGGGAAGGTGGGTTTGGGGTTATTGCTGGAAGGTGGATTTGGGTTTAGTGCAGGAAGTTAGATTTGAGGTTAGATTGGGAAGATGGATTTGGGTATAGTGCGGGAAGGTGGATTTGGGGTTAGTGTGGGAAGCTGGATATGGGGTTAGCACGCAAAGGTTGATTTGGGGTTTGTACAGGAAGGTGGAGTTGGGGTTAGTGCGGGAAGTTGGAGTTGTGGTAAGTGCGAGAAGTTGGATATGGGGTTATTGCAGGAAGGTGGATTTGGGGAGAGTGCGAGAGTTTGGATTTGTGGTTAGGGCGGGAAGGTAGATTTGGGGTTAGTGCTGGAAGGTGGATTTGGGTTTAGTGCGGAAAGTTGCATTTGGGATTTAGCGGGAAGCTGGATTTGGGGTTGGTATGGGAAGCTGTATTTGTGGTTCGTGCAGGAAGGTGGATTTGGGGTAAGTGTGGGAAGTTTCATTTGAGGTTAGGGTGGGAAGGTGGATTTGGGGTTAGTGCGGGAAGTTGGATTTGGGATTAGTGCAGGAAGGTGGTTTTGGGGTTAGTGCGGGTAGGTTGATTAGTGGTTAGTGCGGGGAGGTGGATTTGGGGAAAATGCAGAAAGTGGATTTGGGCTTAGTGCATTAACGAGTAATTGGGTTTAGTGTGGGAATGTGGATTTGGGGTTTGTGGGGGAAGCTGGATTCGAGTTTAGCGCGGGCAGTTCGATTTGGGGTTAGGGTGGGAAGGAGTAGTTGGGGTAAGTGTGGGAAGTTGGATTTTGGTTAGTGCAGGCAGTTTGATTTGTGATTAGGGCGGGATGGTAGATTTGTGATTGTGGTGGCAAGGTGGATTTGGGGTTAGTGCTGGAAGTGGATTTGTCGTTAGGATGGGAATTTGGGTTTGGGGATAGTGCAGGAAGGTGGATTTGGGGATAATGCGGGAAGGTGGGTTGGTTGTTAGTGCGGGAAGGTTGATTTGGGGTTAGAGCTGGAAGGTGGATTTGCACTTATTGCTGAAACGTGGATTTGGATTTATTGCTGGAACGTGGATTTGCGATTAGGGCGGGAATGTGGATTTATGATTGTGGTGGCAAGGTGGATTTGGGGTTTGTGCAGGAAGGTAGATTTGAGGTTAGTGTGGGAAGATGAATTTGGAGTTAGTGCGGGAAGTTGGATTTGGGATTAGAATGTGAACGTGTATTTGGGGTTAGTGCGGGAGGGTGGATTTGGGTGTAGTGCAGGTATGTGGATTTGAGGTTAGTGCCAGAAGTTGGATCTGGGGTTATTGCAGGGAGATGGATTTGGGGTTAGTGCGGGAAGGTGGATTTGGGGTTAGTGCGGGAAGGTGGGTTTGGGGTTAGTGCGGCCAGGTGGATTTGGGGTTAGTGTGGGAAGGAGTAGTTGCGGTTAGTGCGGGAAGTTGGATATTGGGTTATTGAAGGCAGTTGGATTTGTGGTTTGGGCGGGATGGTGGATTTGTGATTGTGGCAGCAAGGTGGATTTGGAGTGAGCACAGGAAGGTGGATTTGTGGTTAGGGCGGGAAGGTGGATTTGTGATTGTGGCGGCAAGGTGGATTTGGTGTTAATGCGGGAAGGAGGATTTGGGGTTACTGCAGTAAGGTGGTTTTGGGGTTAGTGCGGGATGGTAGATTTGGGAATAGTGTGGGAAGGTGGATTTGGGGTTAGTGCGGGAAGGTGGATTTGGGGTTCGTGCAGGAAGGTGGATTTGGGGTTAGTGCGGGAAGGTGGATATGGGGTTAGTGTGGGAAGGTGGATTTGGGGTTAGTGCGGGAAGGTGGATTTGGGGTTAGTGCGGGAAGGTAGATTTGAGGTTAGTGCGGGAATGTGGATTTGGTGATAGTGTGGGAAGATGGATTTGGGGTTAGTGTGGGAAGGTGGATTTGGGGTTAGTGCGGGAAGGTGGATTTGGGGTTAGTGCGGGAAGATGGATTTGGGGTTAGTGCAGGGAGGTAGATTTGAGGTTAGTGCGGGAAGGTGGATTTGAGGTTATTGCAGGAAAGTGGATTTGGGGTTCGTGCGGGCAGGTAGATTTGTGTTTAGTGCGGGAAGGTGGATTTGGGGATAGTGCGGTAAGTTCGATCTGGGGTTAGTGCAGGAAGCTGGATTTGGGGTTAGTGCGGGAAGGTGGATTTGGGGATAGTGCGGGAAGGTGGATTTGGGGTTAGTGCAGGAAGGTGGATTTGGGGATAGTGCGGGAAGGTGGATTTGGGGTTAGTGCAGGAAGGTGGATATGGTGTTAGTGCGGGAAGGTGGAGTTGGGGTTAGTGCAGGAAGTTGGAGTTGTGGTAAGTGTGTGAAGTTGGTTTTGGGGTTATTGCAGGAAGGTGGATTTGGGGAGAGTGCGAGAAGTTGGATTTGGAGTTAGGGCGGGAAGGTAGATTTGGGGTTAGTTTGGCAAGGTGGATTTGGGTATAGTGCAGGAAGTTGGATTTGTGGTTAGTGATGGAAGCTGGATCTCGGGTTAGTGCGGGAAGGTGGATTTGGGGATAATGCGTGAAGGTGGATTTGGGTTTAGTGCGGGAAGGTCGATATGGTGTTAGCACGCAAAGGTGGATTTGGGGTTAGTGCGGGAAGGTGGAGTTGGGGTTATTGAGGGAAGTTGGAGTTCTGGTAAGTGTGGGAAGTTGGATATGGGGTAATTGCAAGAAGCTGGATTTGGGGAGAGTGCGATAAGTTGGATTTGGGGTTCGGGTGGGAAGGTAGATTTGGGATTAATGCTGAAAGGTGGATTTGGGTTTGCTGTGGGAAGTTGCATTTGGGATTTTGCGGGAAGCTGGTTTTGGAGTTAGCACTGGAAGTTGGATTTGGGGTTAGTGCGGGAAGGTGGATTTGGGGTAAGTGTGGGAAGTTTGATTTGATGTTAGTGCGGGAAGGTGGATTTGGGGTTAGTGTGGGAAGTTGGATTAGGGGTTAGTGCAGGAAGGTGGATTTGGGGTTAGTGCGGGTAGGTGGATTTGGTGTTAGTGTGGGAAGGAGTAGTTGGGGTTATAGCGGGAAGTTGGATTTAGGGTTAGTGCAGGCAGTTCGATTTGCAGTTAGGGCGGGATGGTGGATTTGTGATTGTGGCGGCAAGTTGGATTTGGGTTTCGTGCAGGATGGTGGATTTGTGGTTAGGGAGGGAAGTTGGGTTTGGGGATAGTGCATAAAGGTTGACTTGGTGTTAGTGCGGGAAGGTGGGTTTGGGGTTATTGCTGGAAGGTGGATTTGGGTTTAGTGCAGGAAGTTAGATTTGAGGTTAGATTGGGAAGATGGATTTGGGTATAGTGCGGGAAGGTGGATTTGGGGTTAGTGTGGGAAGCTGGATATGGGGTTAGCACGCAAAGGTTGATTTGGGGTTTGTACAGGAAGGTGGAGTTGGGGTTAGTGCGGGAAGTTGGAGTTGTGGTAAGTGCGAGAAGTTGGATATGGGGTTATTGCAGGAAGGTGGATTTGGGGAGAGTGCGAGAGTTTGGATTTGTGGTTAGGGCGGGAAGGTAGATTTGGGGTTAGTGCTGGAAGGTGGATTTGGGTTTAGTGCGGAAAGTTGCATTTGGGATTTAGCGGGAAGCTGGATTTGGGGTTGGTATGGGAAGCTGTATTTGTGGTTCGTGCAGGAAGGTGGATTTGGGGTAAGTGTGGGAAGTTTCATTTGAGGTTAGGGTGGGAAGGTGGATTTGGGGTTAGTGCGGGAAGTTGGATTTGGGATTAGTGCAGGAAGGTGGTTTTGGGGTTAGTGCGGGTAGGTTGATTAGTGGTTAGTGCGGGGAGGTGGATTTGGGGAAAATGCAGAAAGTGGATTTGGGCTTAGTGCATTAACGAGTAATTGGGTTTAGTGTGGGAATGTGGATTTGGGGTTTGTGGGGGAAGCTGGATTCGAGTTTAGCGCGGGCAGTTCGATTTGGGGTTAGGGTGGGAAGGAGTAGTTGGGGTAAGTGTGGGAAGTTGGATTTTGGTTAGTGCAGGCAGTTTGATTTGTGATTAGGGCGGGATGGTAGATTTGTGATTGTGGTGGCAAGGTGGATTTGGGGTTAGTGCTGGAAGTGGATTTGTCGTTAGGATGGGAATTTGGGTTTGGGGATAGTGCAGGAAGGTGGATTTGGGGATAATGCGGGAAGGTGGGTTGGTTGTTAGTGCGGGAAGGTTGATTTGGGGTTAGAGCTGGAAGGTGGATTTGCACTTATTGCTGAAACGTGGATTTGGATTTATTGCTGGAACGTGGATTTGCGATTAGGGCGGGAATGTGGATTTATGATTGTGGTGGCAAGGTGGATTTGGGGTTTGTGCAGGAAGGTAGATTTGAGGTTAGTGTGGGAAGATGAATTTGGAGTTAGTGCGGGAAGTTGGATTTGGGATTAGAATGTGAACGTGTATTTGGGGTTAGTGCGGGAGGGTGGATTTGGGTGTAGTGCAGGTATGTGGATTTGAGGTTAGTGCCAGAAGTTGGATCTGGGGTTATTGCAGGGAGATGGATTTGGGGTTAGTGCGGGAAGGTGGATTTGGGGTTAGTGCGGGAAGGTGGGTTTGGGGTTAGTGCGGCCAGGTGGATTTGGGGTTAGTGTGGGATGTGGATTTGGGGTTAGTTTGGGAAGGTGAATTTGGGGTTAGTGCTTGAAGGTGGATATGGGGTTAGGAGGCAAAGGTGGATTGGGGGTTAGTGCGGGAAGTTGGAGTTGGGGTTAGTGTGGGAAGTTGGAGTTGTGGTAAGTGTGTGAAGTTGGATTTGGGGCTAATGCAGGAAGGTGGATTTGGCGACAGTGCGAGAAGTTGGATTTGGGTTTAGGGCGGGAATGTAGATTTGGGGTTAATGCTGGAAGTTTGATTTGGGTTTAGTGCGGGAAGTAGCATTCTGGATTTAGCTGGAAGATGTATTTGGGCTTAGTGCGGGAAGTCTGATTTGAGGTTAGAGCGGGAAGGTGGATTTTGTGTAAGTGCGGGTAGGTTGATTTGGGGTTAGTGCGGGAAGGTTGATTTGGAGATAATGCGGGAAAGTGGATTTGGGGTTAGTGCGGTAAGGAGGAATTGGGGTTAGCGTGGCAATGTGAATTTGAGTTTAGCGCGGGAAGGTGGATTTGGGATTAATGCGGGAAGAAGTAGTTGGTGTTAGTGCGGGAAGTTGGATTTTGGGTTATTGAAGGCAGTTCGATTTGTGGTTAGGGCGGGATGGTGGATTTGTGATTGTGGCAGCAAGGTGGATTTGGTGTTAGCGCGGGAAGGTATATTTGTGGTTAGGGTGGGAAGGTGGATTTGTGATTGTGGCAGCAAGGTGGATTTGGCGTTAATGCGGAAAGGAGGATTTGGGGTTACTGCAGTAAGTTGGATTTGGGGTTAGTGCGGGCAGGTGGATTTGGGGTTAGTGTGGGATGTGGATTTGGGGTTAGTTTGGGAAGGTGAATTTGGGGTTAGTGCTTGAAGGTGGATATGGGGCTAGGAGGCAAAGGTGGATTTGGGGTTAGTGCGGGAAGGTGGAGTTGGGGTTAGTGTGGGAAGTTGGAGTTGTGGTAAGTGTGTGAAGTTGGATTTGGGGCTAATGCAGGAAGGTGGATTTGGCGACAGTGCGAGAAGTTGGATTTGGGTTTAGGGCGGGAATGTAGATTTGGGGTTAATGCTGGAAGTTTGATTTGGGTTTAGTGCGGGAAGTAGCATTTTGGATTTAGCTGGAAGATGGTTTTGGGCTTAGTGCGGGAAGTCTGATTTGAGGTTCGAGCGGGAAGGTGGATTTTGTGTAAGTGCGGGTAGGTTGATTTGGGGTTAGTGCGGGAAGGTTGATTTGGAGATAATGCAGGAAAGTGGATTTGGGGTTAGTGCGGTAAGGAGGAATTGGGGTTAGCGTGGCAATGTGAATTTGAGTTTAGCGCGGGAAGGTGGATTTGGGATTAATGCGGGAAGAAGTAATTGGTGTTAGTGCGGGAAGTTGGATTTTGGGTTATTGAAGGCAGTTCGATTTGTGGTTAGGGCGGGATGGTGGATTTGTGATTGTGGCAGCAAGGTGGATTTGGTGTTAGCGCGGGAAGGTGTATTTGTGGTTAGGGTGGGAAGGTGGATTTGTGATTGTGGCAGCAAGGTGGATTTGGCGTTAATGCGGAAAGGAGGATTTGGGGTTACTGCAGTAAGTTGGATTTGGGGTTAGTGCGGGAAGGTGGATGTGGTGTATGTAACCTGTTCCACCTTAAGAGACCTACCTTAAGAGATGTACTACTTTCTCTTGGCTGCTGTATACTGTAATACTGTAATACCGGTGGTGACCACACCGGTATATAAGTGTTGTGCAAGGATTTGTTGGGCAGTTCAGCACTGACCTTCGAATAGTAAAGACCTGTTAAAAGTTATTCTTGTTGTCTGTGTCCAGTGATTGATCCTACACCTAACTGGGACATACAGACTCAACAGTGGTGACGAGTCCGATCTTACCCTGTGGCAAATTTACATCCAAGGCAGCTTCGTCCTCAAAACGGGCGTTGAGAAGAGGCATCCGCCCTCATCATCCTGCTGAGCACCATCGCACGGGAGACATCGAGAACCTGGGTTAAAAAGAAAAAGAATTCTGACCACGAAGCCCTCCATCAGCGACAGGCAGTGTTCATCCCTTCTACCACGGTGGTGGGTAAGCCGATCAGCGACACGAGCAGAAAGTCGGCCGCGTTGACTGTGGAGTAGGGGAGGGAAAACGGAGGAATAAGGACGGAGAGCTCGACCACGGCCGGTCGAAAGGGCCGGGCTGCAATCGAGGCTGAGAGGCGCAGCGACTGGCGCAGCTTAAGGCTCGAGAGCCGTGGATAACTCAAACGCAGCCAGTGTACAGGACCGGGCTGCGAGACAAAACAGCGTCGGGGAGTTGAGAAGCTTAAGGCACGAGAGCCGCGGAGAATTCAAACGCAGCCGGTGTAAAGGACCGGGCTGCAAGCGGGGCTGCAAGGCAAAGCAGCATCGGGGAGTGAGAACCGCTGGGGAGGCGAGAACGGCAGCAGCAAGGCAATCGCCATTGCAGCCAGCGGGGGAAGAAGGCAAATGCGGGAATCCGCCATTGTAGTAGGCGGGGGAAGAAGAGTACCGCGGGAAAGACCACCAAGCGCGGGAAGCCGCCATTTTAGTAGGGAGGGAAGAAGACAAGCGCGGAAAGCCGCCATTTAAAAAAAAAAATGAAACATTTTTAAAAACTTGCAAGGATGCCTAAACATGGGAGCATTAATCCCTTTGATCGTGATGTCGAAGATTGGACCACGTATGTAGAACGCATGGAAGTTTATTGTAAAGCAAATAAGGTACCAGATGATGAGAAAGCATTAACCTTATTAAGCTCATTGGGGGCGAAGACATACGGGATATTGAAGCACCTTCTATCACCAATTTAACTGGCGGATCAGACCTTTGCGAACATTGTTGCTGTCCTGAAAAATCATTTAAACCCCACGCTGCTGATGATAGCGGAACTATTTAAATTTTACAGAAGAACGCAGTTGAAAGATGAAAGCAACGCTGAATTTTTAATTGAACTACGTAAGCTATCGAAGTACTGTCAGTTTGGGACAGGGCTAGCAGATGCGCTGAGAGATAAATTTGTGTGTGGATTGTTAAAAGAAGGAACACAAAAGCGACTGCTTGAAGAGAATGATCTTACGCTTGATAAAGCTGTCACTATTGCAGCATCGCAAGAAGCAGCAGCAAGAGGCACTGCAGAAATGCAGCTACGGTCACCGGAACTCTGTACCAATCAAATGGTCTTGAGTACAGTAAAATGTTATCATTGTGGAAAGACAACACACGATCAGAACCAGTGCTGGTTCAAAAATCAGGAATGCAGAAAATGTGGCAGGCTTGGTCACATAGCTAAAGTATGCCGGTCAGGAAAGAAGACCAGCAACAAAAAGTCACCGCAGGAAAAGTACAAAAATGTACACAAGGTGACAGAGAACAGTTCGAAAGAACAGAAGTCAGATTCAGACGCCAGCAGTAATGAACTGGGTAGTCTAAGAGTATACAATGTTGGTAAGGAAGCAGACCTCCAAACAATTTGGGTCACACTTCAGATAGCAGGAGTCCAAGTGAAGATGGAATTGGACACTGGATCGGCATTGACGGTCATGAATAAGAAAGATTACAAAAGGTTATTCCCACATATTCCCCTATGGGATACGGAGATTGTATTGAAAACATACACGGGGCAAAGAGTATACTCCATCGGGAAGATAGAGGTAAAGGTGGTCCACAAGGGCAAAGAAAGCCGAGGAATGGACTTATATGTGCTACCTGAGGGAGGTCCACCACTACTGGGACGGGAGTGGATTAGGAAAATAAATATGGACTGGCATTCCTTAAAAGCACTAACGGTAGATTCCGATACAAAAGATGTCAAACCTAAACGACTGCCCAGAATATTGGACAATGCTAAAGAGGTGTTCCAACAAGGACTGGGAACACTGAGAGGAATTACGGCAAACATCAAGATTGAAGAACATGCAAACCCGAAATTTTTCAAAGCCAGACCGATACCTTATGCAATACGACCTGCTGTGGAAGCTGAGCTGGAAGGGCTAGAACGTTCAGGAGTACTGTCTAAGGTAGACTGGAGTGAGTGGGCCACGCCCATTTTCCCAGTCATGAAGCGTTCATCGAGCAACAAGCCGGGGGAACCGGGGAAGGTTCGCATCTGTGGTGATTTCAAGATCACTTTTAATCCGGTGCTTCACACGGTACAGTATCCGCTTCCACGAATTGAGGATATCTTCGCTTCATTGTCTGGCGGGAAACACTTCATCAAGATAGACTTGGCGCAGGCGTACTTACAGATGGAAGTTGAGGAAGGGTCATACCAGTATCTCACGATCAACACGCATAGAGGCTTGTACCGGTATAATAGACTGGTTTTTGGAGTGGCATCGGCTCCGGCAATTTGGCAGAGGGCCATGGAGCAGGTATTACAGGGAATTCCAGGTACACAATGTTACCTGGACGATATTCTGATTACAGGAGATGATGACGAGGAACACCTTGCAAACTTGGAACTGGTGCTCACCAGATTGAAAGAATATGGTCTTCGAGTTAATCGCCAGAAATGTGAATTCTTTCAGAAGCGGATCTCGTACTGTGGTCATGTCATTGACCAGGAGGGGCTTCATAAGTCTCCTGACAAGATCGAAGCTGTTGTGAAGGCTCCCGCTCCGGAAAATGTATCCCAATTGATGTCGTTTCTAGGGTTGATTAACTATTACCATAAGTTTCTTCCAAATTTATCCACGGTGCTGCACCCACTGAACGCTCTTTTGCAGAAGGGAGTACCATGGAAGTGGAGCGAGGACTGTAAGAGGGACTTTCGCGAAAGCAAGGCATTGATCACCTCAGAGGAAGTGTTGGCTCACTTCAACCCAACGCTGCCTATTCGTTTGGCTTGTGATGCTTCTCCATATGGTATTGAGGCAGTACTCTCACACAAGTTGCCAAATGGCCAGGAGAGGCCAGTTGCGTTCGCATCCAGATCATTGACCTCCGCTGAGCGCAATTATGCTCAGATAGATAGGGAGGCTCCTAGCCTTGTGTGGGGAGTAAAGAAGTTTAATCATTACCTGCAGGGTCAAAGGTTTACGCTTCAGACAGATCACCAGCCGTTGGTATCCATTTTTAACCCTAAGAAGGGTGTTTCGGTGATGACAGCACAGAGACTCCAGAGATGGTCCCTTTTCCTAGGGGCACATCAATATCAGATAGAATTCAAAGGCACAAAGCAGAATGGTAATGCTGATGGGCTGTCGCGACTGCCACTACCTACAGAGGAGGAGGCACCGACGGTTGACCCTGTTGAGTTATTTCACTCGACCATCATCGAATGTTTACCAGTCACCAATGCAAGTATTGAAAGAGAAACCAGGAATGACCCGACACTGTCCAGGGTCTACGAAGTGACAGTGAAGGGATGGCCAGCACATGGTGATCCACTGTTACCGGCATTCTCAGCAAGACGAGAACAGCTGTCCGTCTGTGAAGGAACATTGATGTATGGAACAAGGGTGATTATTCCTCCTAAGTTAAGAGAGAGAGTTCTAAAGGAACTGCATGAATGTCATCTGGGGGGCGTCAAGATGAAAAGCCTTGCTAGGGCTTATGTGTGGTGGCCGGGTATCGACCAACAGATAGAGGAGCTGACGAAAAGCTGCTCAGGGTGCCAAAAAGTGCAAAATGCACCTCCGATTGCACCGCTGCATCCATGGGAATGGCCTTCAACCCCATGGCAACGTGTACATATTGACTTTGCTGGTCCTTTCATGGACTCCATGTTTTTAATTGCGGTGGACGCACATTCTAAATGGCCAGAAGTGATTAAGATGACTACCACTACCTTGGAAAAGCCGATCGCGGTGTTAAGAACGATATTTGCGAGAAGTGGATTGCCAGAACAAATATTTTCAGACAACGGACCGCAGTTCGTGTCAGAAGAATTCCAGGGATTCATGAAGAAGAATGGGGTGAAACATTATACCTCTGCCCCATATCATCCGGCTAAAAACGGGTTGGCCGAGAGATTTGTACAAACGTTTAAAAAAGCAATAAAGGCCATGAGCGAAGATCAGATTCCACTACAACACAAGGTGGACAAATTCCTACTGGCATATCGAAGCGCCACTCATGCAGTGACAAACCAAAGTCCTGCCATGATGTTCTACAACAGGAGGTTGTGGTCCAGGTTGGACTTGTTAAAACCAAATGTGCGGAGGGAAGTTGAAAACAAACAGTTCCAGCATATAAATAACAAGACCACTCGGAGTTTCGAAATTGGACAACCAGTGTTAGCCCGGGACTATAAAAACGAGAAATGGCAATCTGGAACAATTCGGGCCAGACAAGGACCCCTGATGTACACGGTAGATATTGGTGAAAATGTAATACGGCGTCATGCTGACCAACTGGTAGAATCGAGAACACGGGTCGAACCCATGGTTATGGCAGAGACAACCGTGAAAGAAGTTAGTGAACCTGAAGCATCTACCTCAGAAGTGAATGTACCTGATGATGATGTCCAATCCATAAGAGACCAACTAGATGAGTCACCCCAGTAACGAGAATCAGAGACCCCTGAAAGGCGTTATCCAACTCGAATCAGGAGGCCTCCTCAGAGACATGAATTTTTGAACTGTTTTGCATGAAGTTGTATATATATATGTTATTATGTTATGATAAATGGGGACATAACTGTTAAGCTAAAAAGGGAGGATTGTGGTGTATGTAACCTGTTCCACCTTAAGAGAACTACCTTAAGAGATGTACTACTTTCTCTTGGCTGCTGTATACTGTAATACTGTAATACCGGTGGTGACCAAACCGGTATATAAGTGTTCTGCAAGGATTTGTTCGGCAGTTCAGCCCTGACCTTCGAATAGTAAAGACCTGTTAAAAGTTATTCTTGTTGTCTGTGTCCAGTGATTGATCCTAAACCTAACTGGGACATACAGACTCAACAGTGGATTTGGGGATAGTGTGGGAAGATGGATTTGGGTTTAGTGCGGGAAGGTGGATTTAGGGTTAGTGCGGGAAGGTGGATTTGGGGTTAGTGCGGGAAGGTAGATTTGAGGTTAGTGTGGGAAGGTGGATTTGGTGAGAGTGTGGGAAGATGGATTTGGGGTTAGTGCAGGAAGGTGGATTTGGGGTTAGTGCGGGAAGGTGGATTTGGGGTTCGTGCGGGAAGGTGGATTTGGGGTTAGTGCAGGAAGGTGGATTTGGGGTTCGTGCGGGAAGGTGGATTTGGGGTTAGTGCAGGAAGGTGGATTTGGGGTTCGTGCGGGAAGGTGGATTTGGGGTTAGTGCGGGAAGGTGGATTTGGGGTTAGTGCAGGAAGGTGGATTTGGGGTTCGTGCGGGAAGGTGGATTTGGGGTTTGTGCGGGAAGGTGGATTTGGGGTAAGTGCAGGAAGGTGGATTTGTGGTTCGTGCGTGAAGGTGGATTTGGGGTTAGTGCGGGAAGATGGATTTTGGGTTAGTGCGGGAAGGCAGATTTGAGGTTATTGCAGGAAAGTGGATTTGGGGTTAGTGCGGGAAGGTAGATTTGAGTTTAGTGCGGGAAGGTGGATTTGGGGATAGTGGGGTAAGTTCGATCTAGGGATAGTGCAGGAAGCTGGATTTGGGGTTAGTGCGGGCAGGTGGATTTGGGGATAGTGCGGGAAGGTGGATTTGGGGTTAGTGCGGGAAGGTGGATTTGAGTTTAATGCGTGAAGGTGGATTTGGGGTTAGTGCGGGAAGGTGGATTTGGGGTTAGTGCGGGAAGGTGGATATGGGGTTAGTGCGGGAAGGTGGATTTGGGGATAGTGCGGGAAGGTAGATTTGAGTTTAATGCGTGAAGGTGGATTTGGGGATAGTGGGGTAAGTTCGATCTAGGGATAGTGCAGGAAGCTGGATTTGGGGTTAGTGCGGGCAGGTGGATTTGGGGTTAGTGCGGGAAGGTGGATTTGGGGTTAGTGCGGGAAGGTGGATTTGGGGATAGTGCGGGAAGGTGGATTTGGGGTTAGTGCGGGAAAGTGGATTTGGGGTTAGTGCGGGAAAGTGGATTTGGGGTTAGTGCGGGAAGGTGGATTTGGGGATAGTGGGGTAAGTTCGATCTAGGGATAGTGCAGGAAGCTGGATTTGGGGTTAGTGCGGGAAGGTGGATTTGGGGTTAGTGCGGGAAGGTGGATATGGGGTTAGTGCGGGAAGGTGGATATGGGGTTAGTGCGGGAAGGTGGATTTGGGGTTAGTGCGGGAAGGTGGATTTGGGGTTAGTGCGGGAAGGTGGATATGGGGTTAGTGCGGGAAGGTGGATTTGGGGTTAGTGCGGGAAGGTGGATATGGGGTTAGTGCGGGCAGGTGGATATGGGGTTAGTGCGGGAAGGTGGATTTGGGGTTAGTGCGGGAAGGTGGATATGGGGTTAGTGCGGGCAGGTGGATATGGGGTTAGCACGCAAAGGTGGATTTGTGGTTAGTGCGGTGAGGTGGAGTTGGGGTTAGTGCAGGAAGTTGGAGTTGTGGTAAGTGCGGGAAGTTGGTTTTGGGGTTATTGCAGGAAGGTGGATTTGGGGAGAGTGCGAGAAGTTGGATTTGGAGTTAGGGCAGGAAGGTAGATTTGGGGTTAGTTTGGGAAGGTGGATTTGGGTATAGTGCAGGAAGGTAGATTTGTGGTTAATGCTGAAAGTTGAATTTGGGTTTAGTGCGGGAACTTGCGTTTGGGATTTAGCGGGAAGAAGGATTTGGGGTTTGAGCGGGAAGGTGGATTTGGTGTAAGTGTGGGTAGGTTGATTTGGGGTTAGTGTGGGAAGTTGGATTTGGGGTTAGTGCGGGAAGGTGGATTTGGGGTTAGTGTGGGAAGTTTGATTTGAGGTTAGAGCGGGAAGGTGGATTTGGTGTAAGTGTGGGTAGGTTGATTTGGGGTTAGTGCGGGAAGGTGGATTTGGGGTTATTGCGGGAAGGTGGATTTGAGGTTATTGCATTTAAGTGGATTTGGGGTTAGTGCGGGGAGGTAGATTTGAGTTTATTGCGGGAAGGTGGATTTGGGGATAGTGCGCTAAGTTCGATCTGGGTTTAGTGCAGGAAGCTGGATTTGGGGTTAGTGCGGGAAGGTGGATTTGGGGATAGTGCGGGAAGGTGGATTTGGGGTTAGTGCAGGAAGGTGGATATGGGGTTCATGCGGGATGGTGGACATGGGGTTAGCACGCAAAGTTGGATTTGTGGTTAGTGCGGGAAGGTGGATTTGGGGTTAGTGCAGAAAGTTGGAGTTGTGGTAAGTGCGGGAAGTTGGTTTTGGGGTTATTGTAGGAAGGTGGATTTGAAGAGAGTGCGAGAAGTTGGATTTGGAGTTAGGGTGGGAAGGTAGATTTGGGGTTAGTTTGGGAAGGTGGATTTGGGTATAGTGCAGGAAGGTGGATTTGGGGTTCGTGATGGAAGCTGGATCTCGGGTTAGTGCACGAAGGTGGATTTGGGGATAATGCGGGAAGGTGGATTTGGGTTTAGTGCAGGAAGGTGGATAAGGTGTTAGCACGCAAAGGTGGATTTGGGGTTAGTGCGGGAAGGTGGAGTTGGCGTTATTGTGGGAAGTTGGAGTTCTGGTAAGTGTAGGAAGTTTGATATGGGGTAATTGCAGGATGGTAGATTTGGGGAGACTGCGAGAAGTTGTATTTGTGGTTTGGGCGGGAAGATAGATTTTGG
This sequence comes from Somniosus microcephalus, assembly GCF_052327205.1. Classification (NCBI taxonomy): domain Eukaryota; kingdom Metazoa; phylum Chordata; class Chondrichthyes; order Squaliformes; family Somniosidae; genus Somniosus; species Somniosus microcephalus. Next base: position 40,598,563 of record NW_028225184.1, on the reverse strand, counting down.
GTTAATGCTGGAAGGTGGATTTGGGTTTGCTGTGGGAAGTTGCATTTGGGATTTCGCGGGAAGCTGGATTTGGGGTTAGCACTGGAAGTTGGATTTGGGTTAGTGCTGGAAGGTGGATTTGGCGTAAGTGTGGGAAGTTTGATTTGATGTTAGTGCGGGAAGGTGGATTTGGTGTTAGTGCGGGAAGTTGGATTTGGGGTTAATGCAGGAAGGTGGATTTGGGGATGATGCAGGAATGTGGATTTGGGGTTAGTGTGGGAAGGTAGATTTGAGTTAGTGTGGGAAGGTGGATTTGGGGTTGGCGTGTGAATGTGGATTTCCTGTTAATGCAGGAAGGTGGATTTGGAGTTAGTGCGGGAAGTTGGATTTGGGATTAGCAGGTTAACGTTGATTAGGGGTTAGTGCAGGAGGTTGGATTTGGGTGTACTGCTGGTATGTGGAATTGATGTTAGTGCCGTAAGTTGGATCTGGGGTTAGTGCAGGGATGTATATTTGTGGTTAGTGCGGGAAGGTGGATTTGGGGTTAGTGCGGGAAGGTGGACTTGGGGTTAGTGTGGGAAGATGTATTTGGGGTTAGTGTGGGAAGTTGGATTGGAGGTTAGTGTGGGAAGGTGGATTTGGGGATAGTGCGGGAAGGTGGATTTGGGGTTAGTGCAGGTAGGTGGATTTTGGGTTAGTGTGGGAATGTGGATTTGGGGTTAGTTTGGGAAGGTGGATTTGGGGTTCGTGCGGGAAGGTGGAGTTGGAGTTAGTGTGTGAAGTTGGATTTTGGGTTAGAGCAGGAAGTTGGATTTGGAGTTACTGCGGGAAGGAAGAATTGGGGATAGCGTGGCAATGTGGATTTTGGGTTATTGCAGGAAGGTGGATTTGGGGTTTGTGCGGGAAGTTGGATTTGAGTTTAGCGCGGGAAGGTTGATTTGGGAATAAAGCGGGAAGGAATAATTGGGGTTAGTGCGGTAAGTTGGATTTTGGGTTCGTGAAGGCAGTTCGATTCGTGTTTAGGGCGGGATGGTGGTTTTGTGATTGTGGCGGCAAGGTGGATTTGGGGTTTGTGCAGGAAGGTGGATTTGTGGTTAGGGTGGGAAGTTGGATTTGGGGATAGTGCAGGAAGCTGGATTTGGGGTTAGTGCGGTCAGGTGGATTTTTGCTTAGGGCAGGAAGGTGGATTTTTGTTTAGTGCCGGAAGGTGGATTTGGGGTTATTGCTGGAACTTGGATTTGCAGTTAGTGCGGGAAGGTAGATTTGAGGTTAATGCGGGAAGGTGGATTTGGGGATAGTGCGGGTAGATGGATTTGTCATTAGTGTGTGAAGAAGGATCTCGGGTTAGCGCAGGAAGGTGGATTTGGGGATAATGCGGGAAGGTGGAATTGCGGTTAGTGCAGTAAGGTGGATTTGAGGATAGTTTGGGAAGGTGGATTTGGGGTTAGTGCGGGAAGGTGGATTTGGGAATAGTGCGGGAAGGTGGTTCTGGTTTTAGTGCCGGAAGGTGGATTTGGGTTTAGTGCGGGAATGTAGATTTGGGGTTAGTGCGGGAAGGTGGATATGGGGTTAGCACACAAAGGTGCATTTGGGGTTAGTGCGGGAAAGTGGAGTTGGGATTAGTGCGGGAAGTTGGAGTTGTGGTTAGTGCGGGAAGTTGGATTTGGGGTTATTGCAGGAAGGTGGATTTGGGGTTGGTGCTGGAAGGTGGATTTGGGGTTAGTGCGGGAACGTGGATTTGGGGATAGTGCGGGTAGGTGGATTTGGTGTTAGTGCAGAAAGGTGGATTTGGGGTTAGTACAGGAAGGTGGAGTTGCGGTTAGTGTGTGAAGTTGGATTTTGGGTTAGTGCAGGAAGTTGGATTTGGGGATAGTCCGGAAGTTGGATTTGGAGTTAGCGCGGGAAGGTGGATTTGGGGATAGTACGGGAAGGTGGATTTGGTTTTAGTGCCGGAAGTTGGATTTGCATTTAGTGCGGGATGGTAGATTTGGGGTTCGTGCGGGCAGGTGGATTTGGGGTTAGCACGCAAAGGTGCATTTGGCGGTTAGTGCGGGAAGGTTGAGTTGGGGTTAGTGCGGGAAGTTGGAGTTGTGGTAAGTGCGGGAAGTTGGATTTGAGGTTATTGCAGGAAGGTGGATTTGGGCAGAGTGCGAGAAGTTGGATTTCGGTTTAGGGCAGGAATGTATATTTCGGTTTAGAGTGGGAAGTTTGATTTGAGGTTAGAGCGGGAAGGTAGATTTGGTGTTAGTGCGGGTAGCTGGATTTGGGGTTAGTGCAGGAAGGTGGATTTGGGGTAAGTGCAGGTAGGTTGATTTGGGGTTATTGCGGGAAGGTGTATTTGGGGAAAATGCGGGAAAGTGGATTTGGGGTTAGTGCGGTAAGGAGGAATTGGGGATAGTGTGGCAATGTGGATTTTGGGTTATTGCAGGGAGGTGGATTTGGGGTTTGTGCGGGAAGTTGGATTTGAGTTTAGCGTGGGAAGGTTGATTTGGGATTAAAGCGGGAAGGAATAAGTGGGGTTAGTGCGGTAAGTTGGATTTTGGGTTAGTGAAGGCAGTTCGATTCGTTGTTAGGGCGGGATGGTGGTTTTGTGATTGTGGCGGCAATGTGGATTTGGGGTTAGTGCAGGAAGGTGGATTTGTGGTTAGGGTGGGATGTTGGATTTGGGGATAGTGCAGGAAGCTGGATTTGGGGTTAGTGCGGTAAGGTGGATTTTTGCTTAGGGCGGGAAGGTGGATTTGTGGTTAGTGCAGGAAGTTGGATTTTCGGGTTATTGCTGGAACTTGGATTTGCGGTTAGTGCGGGAAGGTAGATTTGAGGTTAATGCGGGAAGGTGGATTTGGGGATAGTGCGGGTAGATGGATTTGTCGTTAGTGCGTGAACAAGTATCTCGTGTTATTGCAGGAAGGTGGATTTGGGGATAATGCGGGAAGGTGGATTTGCGGTTAGTGCAGTAAGGTGGATTTGGGGATAGTTTGTGAAGGTGGATTTGGGGTTAGTGCGGGAATGTGGATTTGCGGTTAGTGCAGTAAGCTGGATTTGAGGATAGTTTGGGAAGGTGGATTTGGGGATAGTGGGGGAAGGTGGATTTGGGGTTAGTGCGGGAACTTGGGTTTGGGGTTAGTTCTGGAAGGTGGATTTATGGTTCGGGCTGTAAGTTGGATTTGTGGCTAGTGTAGGAAGGTGGATTTGGGGTTAGTGTGAAAAATTGGATCTCGGGTTAGTACAGGAAGGTGGATTTGAGGATAATGCGGGAAGGTGGATTTGGGGATAATGCGGGAAGGTGGATTTGCGGTTTTTGTGGGAAGGTGGATTTGGGGTTAGTGCGGGAAGGTGGATTTGCGGTTATTGCTGGAAAGTGGATTTGGAGTTATTGCTGAAATGTGGATTTGTGGTTAGGGCGGGAAGGTGGATTTGTGATTTTGGTGGCAAGGTGGATTTGGGGTTAGTGCGGGAAGGTGGATTTGCGGTTATTGCTGTAAAGTGGATTTGGAGTTATTGCTGAAATGTGGATTTGTGGTTAGGGCGGGAAGGTCGATTTGTGATTTTGGTGGCAAGGTGGATTTGGGGTTATTGCTGTAATGTGGATTCGGGGTTAGTGCAGGAAGCTAGATTTGAAGTTAGTTTGGGAAGGTGGATTTGGGGATAGTTCTGGAAGGTGGATTTGGGGTTAGTGCGGGAAGTTGGATCTCGGGTTAGTGCAGGAAGGTGGATTTGGGGATAGTGCGGGAAGGTCGATTTGGGGTTCGCGTGGGAATGTGGATTTTGGGTTAATTCGGGAAGGTGGATTTGGAGTTAGTGCAGGAATTTGGATTAGGGGTTAGCTTGCGATTGTGGATTTGGGGTTAGTGCGGGGGGTGGATTTGGGATTAGTGCGGGAAGGTGGATTTGGGGTTAGTTTGAGAAGGTGGATTTGGGGTTATTGTGGTAAGTTGGATTTGGGGTTAGTGTGGGAAGGTGGATTTGGGGTTTGTGCGGGATGGTGGATTTGTGGTTAGTGCGGGAAGGTGGATTTGTGGTTAGTGTGGGAATGTTGATTTGGGGTTAGTTTGGGAAGGTTGATTTGGGGTTAGGGTGGGAAGATTGATTTGGGGTTAGTGTGGGAATTTGGATTTGAGGTTATTGCTAGAAGGTGGATGTATGGTTATGGCGGGAAGGGAGATTTGGGGTTAGTGCAGGAAGGTGGATTTGTTTTTATTGCTGGAACGTGGATTTGAGGTTAGTGCGGGAAGGTAGATTTGAGCTTAGTGTGGGAATGTGGATTTGGGGATAGTTCTGGAAGGTGGATTTGGGGTTAGTGCGGGAAGATGGATCTCGGGTTAGTGCAGGAAGGTAGATTTGGGGATAATGCGGGAAGGTGGATTTGTGGTTAGTGCTGGAATTTGGATTTGGGGTAAGCATGCAAATGTGGATTTGGGGTTAGTGCAGGGGGTGGATTTGCGTTTAGGGCAGGTATGTGGATTGGAGGATAGTGTAGGAAGTTGGATCTGGGGTTAGTGCGGGATGGTGGATCTGGGGTTAGTGCGGGAAGGTGGATTTGGTGTTAGTGCGGGAAGGTGGATTTGGGGTTAGTGCGGGAAGGTCGATTTGGGGTTAGTGCGGGAAGGTAGATTTGAGGTTAGTGTGGGAAGGTGGATTTGGGGATAGTGTGAGAAGGTGGGTTTGCGGTTAGTGCAGGAAATTGGATCTCGGGTTAATGCAGTAAGGTGGATTTGGGGATAATGCGGGAAGGTGGATTTGGTGTTTTTGCAAGAAGATGGATTTGTGGTTAGGGCGGGAAGGTGGATTTCTGATTTTGAGGCAAGGTGGATTTTGGGTTAGTGCGGGAAGGTGGATTTGGGGTTATTGCTGGAACGTGGATTTGGGATTGTGCGGGAAGGTGGATTTGGGATTAGTTTGAGAAGGTGGATTTGGGGTTAGTGCAGGAAGCTAGAATTAAGGTTAGTGTGGGAAGGTGGATTTGGAGATCGTTCTGGAAGGTGGATTTGGGGTTAGTACGGGAATTTGGATCTCGGGTTAGAGCAGGAAGGTGGATTTGGGGATAATGCGGGAAGGTGGATTTGGGGTTAGTGCTGGAATTTGGATTTGGGGTTAGCATGCGAATGTGGATTTGGGGTTAGTGTGGGGGTTGGATTTGGGTTTAGTGCAGTTATGTGGATTGGAGGATAGTGTGGGAAGTTGGATCTGGGGTTAGTGCGGGAAGTTGGATTTGGGGTTAGTGCGGGAAGCTGGATTTTGGGTTAGTGCGGGAAGGTGGATTTGGGGTTAGTTTGGGAAGGTGGATTTTGGGTTAGTGTGGGAAGGTGGATTTGGAGTTAGTTTGGGAAGGTGGATTTGGGGTTAGTGCGGGAAGGTGGATTTGGGGTTAGTGCTGGAATGTGGATTTGGGGTTAGTGTGGGGGGTGGATTTGGGTTTAGTGCAGTTATGTGGATTGGAGGATAGTGTGGGAAATTGGATCTGGGGTTAGTGCGGGAAGGTGGATTTGGGGTTAGTGCGGGAAGGTGGATTTGGGGTTAGTTTGAGAAGGTGGATTTGGGGTTAGTGCGGGAAGTTGGATTTGGGGTTAGTGCGGGAAGGTGGATTTTGGGTTAGTGCGGGAAGGTGGATTTGGGGTTAGTTTGGGAAGGTGGATTTGGGGTTAGTGTGGGAAGTTGGATTTGGGGTTAGTGTGGGAAGATGGATTTGGGGAAAATGCTGGAAAGTGGATTTGGGGTTAGTGCGCTAAGGAGGAATTGGGGATAGCGTGGCAATGTGGATTTTGGGTTATTGCGGGAAGGTGGATTTGGGGTTAGTGCGGGAAGGTGGATTTGGGATTGTGCGGGAAGGTGGATTTGGGATTAGTTTGAGAAGGTGGATTTGGGGTTAGTGTGGGAATTTGGATCTGGGGTTAGTGCGGGAAGTTGGATTTGGGGTTAGTGCGGGAAGGTGGATTTTGGGTTAGTGTGGGAAGTTGGATTTGGGGAAAGTGCTGGAAAGTGGATTTGGGGTTAGTGCGCTAAGGAGGAATTGGGGATAGCGTGGCAATGTGGATTTTGGGTTATTGCGGGAAGGTGGATTTGGGGTTATTGCGGGAACGTGGATTTGGCGTTAGTGCGGTAAGGAGGAATTGGGGATATCGTGGCAATGTGGATTTTGGGTTATTGCGGGAAGGTGAATTTGGGGTTTGTGCGGGAAGTTGGATTTTGGGTTAGTGAAGGCAGTTCAATTCGTGGTTAGGGCGGTATGGTGGATTTGTGATTGTGGCGGCAAGGTTGATTTGGGGTTAGTGCAGGAAGGTGGATTAGTGGTTAGGGAGGGAAGTTGGATTTGGGGATAGTGCAGGAAGGAGGATTTGGGGGTACTGCGGTAAGGTGGAGTTCTGCTTAGGGCGGGAAGGTGGATTTGTGGTTAGTGCAGGAAGGTGGATTTGGGGTTATTGCTGGAACTTGGATTTGCGGTTAGTGCGGGAAGGTAGATTTGAGGTTAATGCGGGAAGGTGGATTTGGGCATAGTGCGGGTAGATGGATTTGTGGTTAGTGCGTGAAGTTGGATCTCGGGTTAGCGCAGGAAGGTGGATTTGGGGATAATGCGGGAACGTGAATTTGTGTTTAGGGCCGGAACGTGGATTTGTGGTTATGGCGGGAATGTGGGTTCATGATTGTGTCGGCACGGCAGATTTGGGGTTAGTGCGGGAATGTGGATTTGGGGTTAGTGCAGTAAGGTGGATTTGAGGATAGTTTGGGAAGGTGGATTTGGGTATAGTGGGGGAAGGTGGATTTGGGGTTAGTGCGGGAATTTGGATTTGGGGTTAGTTCTGGAAGGTGGATTTATGGTTAGGGCGGGAAGTAGGATTTGTGGTTAGTGTAGGAAGGTGGATTTGGGGTTAGTGCGGAATATTGGATCTTGGGTTCGTACAGGAAGGTGGATTTGCGGATAATGCGGGAAGGTGGATTTGCGGCTTTTGTGGGAATGTGGATTTGGGGTTAGTGCGGGAAGGTGGATTTGCACTTATTGCTGGAAAGTGGATTTGGAGTTATTGCTGTAATGTGGATTCGGGTTAGTGCAGGAAGCTAGATTTGAAGTTAGTTTGGGAAGGTGGATTTGGGGATAGTTCTGGAAGGTGGATTTGGGGTTAGTGCGGGAAGTTGGATCTCGGGTTATTGCAGGAAGGTGGATTTGGGGATAGTTCTGGAAGGTGGATTTGGGGTTAGTGCGGGAAGTTGGATCTCGGTTTAGTGCAGGAAGGTGGATTTGGGGATAATGCAGTAAGGTGGATTTGGGGTTAGTGCGGGAAGGTCGATTTGGGCTTCGCGTGGGAATGTGGATTTTGGGTTAATTCGGGACGGTGGATTTGGAGTTAGTGCGGGAATTTGGATTTGGGGTTAGCTTGCGAATCTGGATTTGGGGTTAGTGCGGGGGGTGGATTTGGGATTAGTGCAGGTATGTGGATTGGAGGATAGTGCGGGAAGGTGGATTTGGGGTTAGTGCGGGAAGGTGGATTTGGGGTTAGTGCGGGAAGGTGGATTTGGGGTTAGTGCAGGAAGGTGGATTTGGGGTTAGTTTGAGAAGGTGGATTTGGGGTTAGTGTGGGAAGGTGGATTTGGGGTTAGTGCGGGAAGGTGGATTTGGGTTTAGTTTGCGAAGTTGGATTTGGGGTTAGTGTGGGAAGTTGGATTTGGGGTTAGTGTGGGAAGGTGGATTTGGGGTTTGTGCGAGATGGTGCTTTTAGGGTTAGTTTGAGAAGGTGGATTTGGGGTTAGTGCGGGAAGGTGGATTTGGGTTTAGTTTGAGAAGTTGGATTTGGGGTTAGTGTGGGAAGGTGGATTTGGGGTTTGTGCGTGATGGTGGATTTGTGGTTAGTGCAGGAAGGTGGATTTGTGGTTAGTGTGGGAATGTTGATTTGGGGTTAGTTTGGGAAGGTTGATTTGAAGTTAATGTGGGAAGATTGATTTGGTGTTAGTGCGGGAATTTGGATTTGAGGTTAGTGCTAGAAGATGGATTTAGGTTATGGCGGGAAGGGAGATTTGAGGTTAATGCGGGAAGGTGGATTTGGGGATAGTGCGGGTAGATGGATTTGTGGTTAGTGCGTGAAGTTGGATCTCGGGTTAGCGCAGGAAGGTGGATTTGGGGATAATGCGGGAACGTGAATTTGTGTATGGGGCGAGGTGCTAGGTTCGCTGCGCCCGGCCGGAAATTGTCTAGCGCCCCACTTCTCGGCCTCTTTAGGCACTAATTGGTGGCGCTAACAACCGAATTCCTCCCAACTAACAGGAAACAAAAGAGTCGGGGTCAATGGGTCATTTTCCGGTTTAAAACTGTAACTAGTGGGGAGCCACAGGGATCAGTACTGGGGCCTAAAATGTTCACAATAAAGAAATTCGATTGCAAGCGCCACCGATTAACGCCTAAATAGGCCAAAAAATGGGGTGTTAGCCAATTTCCGGGCGGGTGCAGGGAGCCTGGCGCCTCGCCCCATATTAAGCATGGTTTTAGCACCTGCGCTAACTCTTAGCACCCGCTCATGGCGCAGGCTGATTATGACGTCATTTGAGTGTGCAACACCTTTTGGGCGCACCAGACTGGAAATTCAGTGCCCCCCCCCCACCGTAGCGCCTGGTGCTATTTGTGACAGCTGACCTGGAACCTTACCAAGTCGCTCTCGGGCTGGAGGTGCTTTATTTAAAGGGGACTGGTGTGGTTTAAACGCGGCAGCCATTTTTGGAGCACAACGGCCTAGAAATTGGGTTTTGGCTTAGCCAGGGCTTTAGCGCCGGAAATTAGTGCTGGCGCTAAGTCCCCCTGCGCGCGCCAAAAATTCAGCAGGGCCGCGCCCAAACGGCTGCCGGAGCTACTGAAGGGTCTTTGCGGCGGTAAATCGGCGCTAAATGCCGTTTCTCACCGCAATTCCGGCGCTGCGGCACCCGATGCGGTGCGGCAGGCTCGGGAAGTGCAGGCCTCCTCCTTCCGTTAAGGAGGAGCTGCCTGCACCCGGCCGCGGCCCGCGCAAATCTGTCTAAAAATGAGCCCGGCACCTCGGACAAGTGCCGGGCTTGCATCTGTTCCGGGGGGTGGGGGGGAGGAGTCCGGGGAGGGAGCTGCGGGCAGACGGCCGGCGGGAAAGCGGCCGGCCGCCGCGGGGCCTTTAATGCGCCGGCGCAAACTCATGCAAGACTCTGTTGCCAGAGTCTTAGTTGCGGCTGCCACGGGCGAGGCGGCCGCAACTGAATTTCGGCGCTAGGGCCCGTCGGCATGGCAACCGGGACGCTGCGCACACCGATGACGTCATCGGTGCCGGCGCAGCGCTACCGGTGCAACACCGATTTAGGGCCCCAGGGAATTTTTAAACTGGCCATAACTCTGGCGCTAGTCCCTCTAGCGCCTCAAAAGCGGCGCTAAGGCAACTGAATTTCTAGGCCAACTTCTTCGAGAGTTACAATGAGTTGCTGAGCTGCACACAGAGAGCATTTTGACCACTGAGTCCGCGCTGGCAGAGGAACTTCAGCCATCTGAACATCGCCTTGCAGTTGGTGAGCATTTACAAAGGAAAACTTCCTGTGCACACTTATTATGGGGGCTGCATTGGAGGGGAACTTCCTGCTGCGGAATCATCTGGAAAGGGCAAAGAGATGCAGGGAGAGAGGGGCAGGCATGGCCAGACGGAGGAGGGCCAGCAGACGTCGCTACACCAGATCTTACACTGGCAGGGTTTACCGACAGCAGTTTTCCTACATAAACATTTCGGAGGAGCAATGTATCAGAAGCCTGTGATTTAGAAAGGCGATGGTTACTGAGCTGTGCCACCTGCTTCGGACAGATCTGCAGCCTCAGATAAGGTGCAGGACATCTCTGTCGGTGGCTGTGAAGATGACTGTTGCCCTGAACTTCTACACGAGCGGCTCTCTTCAGGCTGCATCTGGGGACATAGCCAGCATCTCGCAGTTTGCGCTGCATTGCTGCAGCCGTCAAGTGACTGAAGCCCTGTTGAAAAGGAAGCGGCAGTACCTCTCCTTCCCAGTGACCCCGGACATGCAGCGGGAGTGCACAGAGGGCATAGCAGCAATAGCGGACTTCCCATGGTGCAGGGAGTCATAGAATCATAGGATCATAGAGTTATACAGCACAGAAAGAGGCCCTTCGGCCCATCGTGTCTGCGCCATCCATCAATCCCTGTCCAGTCTAATCACATTTTCCAGCATTTGGCCCATAGCCTTGTATGCCATGGCATTTCAAGTGCTCATCCAAATGCTTCTTGAATGTTGTGAGGGTTCCTGCCTCTGCCACCCTTTCAGGCAGAAGTTCCAGATTCCAACCACCCTCTGGGTGAAAAAGTTTCTCCTCAAATCCCCTCTAAACCTCCTACCCCTTACCTTGAATCTATGCCCCCTTGTTATTGACCCCCCTACTAAGGGGAAAAGTTCCTCTTTATCTACCCTATCTATGCCCCTCATCATTTTGTACACCTCAATCAGGTCCCCCCTCAGCCTTCTTTGCTCCAAGGAATACAACCCCAACCTGTTTAGTCTTTCTTCACAGCTGAGGCGCTCCATCCCAGGGAACATCCTGGTGAATCTTCTCTGCACCCTCTCCAAAGCATTCACATCCTTCTTATAGTGAGGCGACCAGAACTGCACACAATACTCCAGCTGTGGCCTCAACAGCGTTTTATATAGCTCCATCATAACCTCCCTGCTGTTATATTCTATGCCTCGGCTAATGAAGGCAAGTATCCCATATGCCTTTTTAACCATCTTATCTACCTGTTCCGCTGCCTTCAGGGATCTATGTACATGTACACCAAGGTCCCTCTGACCCTCTGTACTTCCTAGGGTCCTACCACTCATTGTGTATTCCCTTGCCTTATTTGTCCATCCAAAATGCATCACCTCGCACTTTTCAGGGTTAAATTCCATTTGTCACATTTCCGCCCATCTGACCAACCCGTTTATATCATCCTGTAGCCTCAGGCTTTCCTCCTCGCAATTTACCACCCCACCAATTTTCGTGTCATCTGCGAACTTACTGATCATATCTTTTACATTCTCATCCAATTCATTTATGTAGATCACAAATAGCAAGGGACCCAGCACCGATCCCTGAGGTACCCCACTGGACACAGGCTTCCAGTCACAAAAGCAACCTTCGACCATCACCCTCTGCCTCCTGCCACTCAGCCAGTTTAGGATCCAACGCGCCAATGCACCCTGGATCCAATGGGCTCTTACCTCCTTGACCAGTCTCCTATGCGGGACTTTGTCAAAAGCTTTACTGAAGTCCATGTAAATCACATCCACAGCATTTCCCTCATCCACACACCTCGTCACCCCCTCGAATAATTCAATCCGATTGGTCAGACATGATTTACCCTTGACAAAGCCATGCTGATTATCCCGATTAATCCTTGCCTCTCCAAGTGGAGACTAATTTTGTCCCTCAGAATTTTTTCCAATAATTTCCCTACCACAGGTGCGAGGCTCACTGGCCTGTAATTCCCTGGTTTATCCCTGCTACCCTTCTTGAATAATGGTACTACGTTAGCTGTTCTCCAGTCCTCTGGCACATCCCCTGTGGCCAGAGAGGTTCTGAAAATTTGTTTCAGAGCCCCTGCAATCTCCTCCTTTGCCTCACACAACAGCCTGGGATACATCTCGTCCGGGCCTGGGGATTTATCCACTTTTTGTCCTGCTAAGACCGCTAGTACCTCCTCCCTCTCGATGCTAATATGTTCAAGTATGTCACACTCCCCTTGCCCGATTTCTATGTCGACATCGTCTTTCTCCATAGTGAACACAGATGCAAAAAATTCATTTAAAACCCCGCCTACATCAGATTGCCACTTTGGTCCCTAATGGGCCCTACCCTTTCCCTGGTTATCCTCTTGCCCTTAATATACTTATGAAACAGCTTAGGATTTTCCTTTATTTTGCTCGCCAGTGTTATTTCATGGCCCATCGTCGCTCTCCTTATTTCTTTTTTAAATATGCCCCTGCACTTTTTATACTTCTCTCGGGCTTCCTCCGTCTTTAGTCTTTTGTAACTGCCAAAAGCCCCCCTTTTTTTCCTAATGCATTTTTGTATATCCCTTGTCATCCAAGGTTCCCTTTGCTTGTTGGTCCCACCGTTGACCTTTACGGGAACATGTTGGTGTTGTACTCTCTCTATTTCCCTTCTGAAAGTCTCCCACTGCTTTGATGTGGATTTTCCTATAAGTAGCTGCTCCCAGTCCACTTTGGCCAGATCCTGCCTTATCATATTAAAATCGACCTTCCCCCAATTTAGAACCCTTATTTCCGGGCCGCCTTTGTCTTTTTCCATGACCACCTTAAATCTCACCGAATTATGGTCACTGTCGCCAAAATGCTCTCCTACTGACGCTTCCACCACTTGCCCGTCTACATTCCCTAGAATTAGGTCCAGTACCGCCCCCTCTCTTGTAGGACTTTCTACATGTTGGCTCAAAAAGCCCTCCTGGATGCACTTTAAGAATTCTGCACCCTCTAAGCCTTTCACACTCTGACTATCCCAATTAATATTGGGGAAGTTGAAATCCCCCACCATTATTACCCTATTATTTTCGCACTTCTCTGAGATTTGCCTACATATCTGTTCCTCTATCTCCCCCTGACTGTTCGGGGGCCTAGAGTACGCTCCCAGCAAAGTGCTTGCTCCCTTTTTGTTTTTAAGTTCTACCCATACGGCCTCATTAGAGGAACCCGCTAATATATCACCCCTCCTTACAGCAATAATTGACTCCTTAATTAATATTGCAACACCCCCTCCCCTTTTACACCCTACTCTGTTTCGCCTGAAGATTCTATACCCCGGAATATTGAGCTGCCAGTCCTGACCCTCCCTCAACCATGTCTCCGTGATAGCAACAATATCGTACTCCCATGTGTTCAACAACAACTTCAGTTCATCCACCTTATTTGCAAGACTCCTTGCATTAAAATAAATGCCTTCCAGCCTTGCCATATTCCCTTCTGCCTTCACATATTTGCCCTGCCTTCCCAGCTGACTTGTTTTTTCTTCCGTATTTGGCTGTAAATCACCCCCTACTATAGCTCCACTCTCTATCCCATCCCCCTGTCAAGTTAGTTTAAACCCCCCCCAGCAGTGCTAGCAAACCTCCCCGCAAGGATATTGGTCCCCCTCTGGTTCAGGTGTAAACCGTCCGACTTGTACAAGTCCCACCTTTCCCAGAAGCAGACCCAGTGATCCAGGAAACTAAAGCCCTCCCTCCTGCACCATCCCTTTAGCCACGAATTCAGCTGTTCTATCTTCCTATTCCTATACTCTCTAGCACGTGGCACCGGGAGTAATCCAGAGATTACACCCTTTGAGGTCCTGCTCTTTAATCTTCTACCTAGCTCCCTAAATTCTTGCTGCAGGACCTCATCCCTCTTTTTACCCAAGTCGTTGGTACCAATCTGGACCATGACCTCTGGCTGTTCACCCCCCCTCCAGAATGCCCTGCAGCCGCTGAGTGACATCCTTGACCCTGGCACCAGGGAGGCAACAAACCAACCTGGATTCAAGTCTACGGCCACAGAAACGCCTATCTGTTCCCCTTACTATACAATCCCCTACCACTATTGCTCTCCCACTCTTTTTCCTCCCTTCCTGGGCAGCAGGAGCACCCCCAGTGCCAGGAAGTTGGCTGCTGCTGCCTTCCTCTGGTGAGTCATCCCCCTCAACAGTATCCAAATCGGTATACCTGCATGAGAGGGGAATGGCCACAGGGGTCTCCTGCACTACCTTCCTGCTTCTATTGCTCCACCTGGTGGTCACCCATTTCCTTTCTTCCTGTGCAGCCCTTACCTGCGGTGTGACCAACTCACTAAACGTGTTATCCACGACCCTCTCAGCATCGTGAATGCTCCACAACCCATCTACCCGCAGCTCCAGCGCCGCAATGCGGTCTGCTAGTAGCCGCAGCTGGATGCATATCCGGCACACGTGGTCATCAGGAACACTGGCAGTGTCCCTGAATTCCCAAATAGAGCAAGAGGAGCATAACACGGGGCTGGGCTCTCCTGGCATGACTTACCCTTTAATTAATTTAAATTAATTCGCTATCACCAATTAAAGATAGCTCTAAGGCACTTGTACGGTCTAGCAACAGTCCCTGCTACACCAGAAAAGACCTTAGTAACTATAAACTACAGAGTTAAAGTTTAAAAAAGAGAAATACTCACCAACCAATCATTTACCTGCTCCCTGGTGACGTCACACTCTGATTTATTTGAATTCTTTGATTTCTGGAGTCTTTGACTGCACGCACGTGCCTTTGCGGGCAACTGCCTTCAATCCAGAGGAGTTCCGCAACCGCAAGTGGTTACATTCCTTGAATGTGCAGCTGGTCTGTGACCACCAACAGCTGATCCTCGCAGTGAATGTGCAGTTCCCAGGCAGCAGCCACGACGCCTTCCTCCTGCGCCAGAATTCTGGCTTCTCGGGCACAAGGGCTATCCTCTGTGCCCGTGGCTAACTGAGCCAACCCTTTAAGAGCTGTGCGGTGCCAGTGTGTCTCGGGGAAAGTGATTATTGCCAGAACCTGCACTGCGCCCCGCCGCCATGAAATTGGGTTGCGCCACCGCGTTAGCACCTTAGGAGCCTCGTGAAGCACCTGTTTTAGCACCGCAATCAACTTCTGTGTTGCATCGCTCCTAAAGGGGATTGAGGCGCGAATTCAGGCATTACACGGGACTCCTAAGGCGCTAATCTTCTGGCGCAACCCAATATCGGAGCAGACAGGCGCAGCGCAGGTGCTCTCTATTACTGATGACCACGAGACTTCCAGGCGCCGGCCAGCTCTTAAAGGGGTGGGTCAGTCAGCTTCAGCATTCACACACTTCGCCTTGCAGGTCTCAGAATCGGCGCAGGCCCTTCTCTGGCGCTAAAAACATGGACCAGATGGAGAAGGTGAGACAGAGAGCAGAGCACTTCACCAATGAGGCTCTGGATCAATTGGTGGCTGCAGTGGAGCGCCGGCGAGATGTTCTCTACCCAGACAATGGCACGAGGCCGAATCATAAAGACTAACGACGAGCTTGGAGGGATGTATGCCAAAGGGTCAACTCCAGCAGCATGGTGACCAGGAGCCCTGTCCAATGCAGAAATAAATTCAACGACATCACTCGGGTCGTGGGGTGAGTGTTGTTTCTGCAAACTTCTGCATCCCTTTATTTGCACCTGACTTTATGGCTGCAGTGTGGGCTGTGCCCCATTGGCCATCTGCCAGCATGCACCCATGGCCCTTTCTGGGCACACACATGCGCATTTGACTCAAGGCGCCATGTAAGGGCTCTTGCACCATGGAAGGCATGAGATAATCACTCAGGGCATCATGTAACATAACTTCCCCTCCTTTCCTCTGCAGTCCAAGCTGGCGAGGATTGGCGAAGACCATCTTCGCACTGGAGGAGGACCTCCACAAGTGGTCACTCTCACGGATCTCGAGGAGAGAGTCCACCCGATTCTTGGAGGACGTCTGAGTGGTCCTGTGACCACTGCAGCTGCCCACCCCATTGTCGACAGCGATGGTAAGGTTCTCACCTATTACAACTGTCTCCTTCCACTTGTTCCCCCCACCAGCATGCTTTCTCACTGTGGACCCATGTCATAGCCTTGCCACAATCTGGCATCCCTTGCTGCCAAGCTGTCCTTTTGCTAAAGCCACTCTTCCACCTCGCTGCTTTCAGATGCTGCATCACCAGCTCGGGAGCTGGGCCCTCAAGCTGCCAGTGCCAGTGCCTCCGAAGGCTCAATGAGAAAATTACTGTCCAACAGAAGGTCAGCAACTCTCTCCAGCCACGATCAGAATGGCCAGGCCAAATGGCTGCAGCTTTTATACTAGTGCTGTCCCTTTAAATAGCAACCCCGAGTCCGAGAATGGCCTGGGAACGCTCCATCCAACTGTCACTAATACCGCCAGGCGAAAAGGTTGCGGGCGCCACCGAATATCCGGTCTGGGGCACCAAAAAGGCGTTGCACACTGAAATGACGTTATGATCTGCCTAAGCCCGCGGGCGACCGAAAAGAGTTAGCGCCGGTGCTAAAAGGATACTCAATATGGGAGGTGGCACTATATTGACTGCGCCCGCCTGAAAATTGGGTAACGCCCCAATTCTCGGGCTCTTTAGGCGCTAATTGCTGATGCTACCAACCGAATTTCTAGGTTAAGTGTGCAAACATTTGGCAGATGGATTATCATGTGGGAAAATGCGAGGTTACCAACATTGGTAGGAAACATAAAACTACAAATTATTATTTAAATGGAGAGAGACTTCATAATGCTGTAGTATAGAGGGATCTGATCGGCCTCGTAGATGTAATACAAAAAGCTAGCCTGCAGGTGCAGCAAGTAGTTAGGAAGTCTAATGAAATGTTGGCCTTTATTGCAAGGCGATGGAGTATAACATTAGGAAAGACTTGCTTGTACTCTACAGGGCGCTGGTGGGACCACACCTGGAGTACTGCGTTCAGTTTTGGTCTCCTTATTTAGGGAATGATATATTTGCATTGGAGGCAGTTCAGAGAATGTTCACTAGGTTAATTCCGGAGATGAAGGTGTTGTCTTATGAAGAAAGGTTAAACAGGTTGGGCCCATACACATTGCAGTTTAGAATAATGAGAGGTGATCTTACTAAAATATATAGGCCTAGAAATTCGGTATAGCCCCGTTTGGGGCGTTAGATCTGGTGAAGCGCTAAGAGTACCACCAGCTGCGACTTAGCGCCACATGGCGCGATATTGTGTCGTTGCGCCCCTGATGGTGTTTGTGGCGGTAAATCAGGCGCTGCACGCGACTCTTAAGGCACTAACGTGGAGGCGCTACCCAATATCGCTGCGGCGGGGCGCAGCGCAGGTGCTTTCAATAATCACTTTCCCTGAGACACACTGGCGCCGGCCAGCTCTTAAAGAGGCAGGTCAATTGGCATCACCAGACACACTCACTGCCTTGTAGGCCTTCAAAGCGGTGGGAGCCTACCTGTGGCGCACCAGCCTAGCAAGAAATGGAAAGGGTGAGGCAGAGGGCGGAAAGCCTCACTGATGGGGCATTGGATGCTTTGGTTGGTGAAGTGGAATCAAGGCCTAGGAAGATTGTCGGAATGTGATTTATGTTTTGGACAGTCTCCCGGGTGTGAGAGCCATTTATGTGCTAAAGTATTAGTTTTGCTTTCTGTTGCCATAGCTTTCTCATGTTTGAAGGAACCACATTTTGTGTAATGAAACACTTTCTTCATTTACAATGGCCATGCCTGCTATTTACATGCATCTTGCCCTTCACAGGCATGGGGGTATCAGACCGGCTGCAGATCTGGCTGAAGCAGCTGCTACAGCTCAGTCTCCACCTCCTTTCTAAATCGCAGCCTTCTGACACACTGCTCCTCCAGCATTTTCATGCAGGAAAACTGCTGTCGGAAAACCCTGCCAGCGTAATGTCTGCTGTGGCGACGTCTGTTGGCCCTCCTCCGTCTAGCCATGCCCGCCCCCCTCTCCCAGCATCTCAGTGCCCTTTCCAGATGATTCAGCAGCAGGACGTTCCCCTCCAATGCAGGACCCATAATAAGTGCCCACAGGAAGGTTCCCCGTTGTCAAAGCACACCAACAGCAAGGCGATGGTCAGAAGGCTGTTGTTCCTCTGCCAGCGTGGACACAGTGGTCAAATGGCTCTGTGTGCAGGTCAGCAACTCTTTGTAGCTCTCGAGGAAGCTGTGCACCAGAAATGTGTGCCGTTTTTAAACCACACCAGTCCCCTTTAAATAACGCTCCTCCAGCCCGAAAGTGACTTGGTAAGGCCCAGGAAAACTGTCACTAATAGCGCCAGACGCTACGGAGGGGGGCGCCACTGAATTTCCCGTCTGGAGCGCCGAAAAGGCGTTGCACACTCAGATGACATCATAATTAGCCTGCGCCCATGAGCGGGCGCTAAGCGTTAGCGCCGGCGCTAAATGCATACTCAATATGGGGCGAGGCGCTAAACGCCTTGTGCCCCACCGGAATAAGAACATAAGAACATGAGAAATAGGAGCAGGAGTAGCCCAATCGGCCCCTTGAGCCTGCTCCACCATTCAATAAGATCATGGCTGATCTGATCCTAACCTCAAATCTTCTATCACTCTGCATCCACCCGAACCCATGTGATCTCCCGGGAGAGGCAGAAAACCAGATAAAGACCCAATGGCCAATTTGGGAGAAAAAAATCTGGGAAATTCCTCTCCGACCCATCCAGGCGATCGAAATTCTTCCAGGAGATCACTCTGTCCCTATATTTTCTACAGTACTTTCCTTCTGTAAAGGCGATCTCCACCCCAGCCAGGAACAGGAATAAAACCATCTCCTGAAATCTAACACAGAATTAGAACACAGTAGGAGCAGAAGCAGGCTATACGGCCCTTGGGCCCACTCCACTACCCATAGGGCCATGAACATTCCTAACCTAGACTCATGTCCAATTTCCTGCCCGCTCCCCGTAACCCTTAATTCCCTTTACTTCGAGGAAACTATCTATTTCTGTTTTAAATTTATTTAATGATGTAGCTTCCACAGCTTTCTGGGGCAGCAAATTCCACAAACCCACCACCCTCTGAGTGAAGATGTTTCTCCTCATCTCAGTTTTGAAAGAGCAGCCCCTTATTTTAAGATTATGCCCCCTAGTTCTAGTTTCACCCATCATTGGGAACATCCTCACCGCATCCACCCGATCAAGCCCCTTCACAATCTTATATGTTTCAATAAGATGGCCTCTCATTCTACTGAACTCCAATGAGTAGAGTCCCAATCTACTCAACCTCTCCTCATATGACCACCCCCTCATCCCCGGGATTAACCGAGTGAACCTTCTTTGTACTGACTCGAGAGCAAGTATGTGTAAGGACCGGAACTCGGTGGACCCAACTGCAGTAAGGCAAACTGAGACGAAGGTTAGGTTGTAAAACAAAGGTAGACTTTACTTGACATAAACAAAATAACAACAGCACAGAATACAAGCCAGCAGGCCAGCAAGAGGTATCACCAGGCAGTGCAACTCAAGACTGAGCAATGAACATAAAGTGAACACCATTTAAATAGTAGGCATCTAACAATGCACAGGTGAATACAATAATGAATAAAGAAGGACACAATTAAGAGAGTTCATGTAGCCCCCTGGTGGCGAGGCGAGGCAGAATCTGGGTCATTCCTTACAGGACCCCCCCCCTAGGAACGGCCCCTGACGTTCCCCCAGAATGTCCATGGTGACGACGAAAAAAACTCCGTACTAAATCGCGAACCAGGATGTCCCGGTCCGGGACCCAAGAGCGTTCCTCCGGACCATATCCCTCCCAGTCCACCAGGAACTGGAGGCCCCCGCGAACCCGGCGAGAGTCCATCAGGCGACGGACCATGTAAGCAGGCTGGCCGTCGATGATGCGGGGAGCAGGAGGAGGCCTCGTGGCGGGTGCTAGGGAACTGCTGGCCACTGGCCGAAGCCGGGAGACATCTAAGTTAGGATGAATCCGAATGGAGCGGGGCAGCTGGAGACGGTAGGACTCCGGGTTGACGTTCCTCAACACCATGGAGGGACCGATGAAACGGGGCACCAGCTTGCGGGACTCCACTCGCAGCGGGAGATCCTGCGTAGAAAGCCAGGCCCTCTGACCAGGAAGGAATGAAGGAGCCGGTCTGCGCCGCTTGTTGGCCTGGATCTGCCATTGTCGAGAAGCTCGTTGTAAGGCCAGCCGCGCTCTCCTCCAGGTCCGCCGACAACGCTGGACAAACTTCTCCATGGACGGAACCCCCACCTCGAGCTCCTGCTCTTGGAGCAGTGGAGGCTGAAGACCGAACTGGCACTCGAACGGCGATAGTCCTGTGGGGGAGCAGCGCAACGTGTTGTGCGCGTACTCAGCCCAGATGATGTGACGACTCCAGGTCGCAGGGTTAGCGGACACGAGACACCTCAGGGTCGTCTCCAGGTCTTGGTTGATCCGTTCTGTTTGACCGTTCGACTCAGGGTGGAAACCCGAGGAAAGACTGACAGTAGCTCCAATGAGCTTGTAGAAGGCACTCCAAAACTGGGAGGCGAATTGTGGACCACGGTCAGAAACGATGTCAAGGGGTAAACCGAACAACCTGAAAACATGCTGGACCATGAGCTCGGCTGTCTCTTGGGCTGAGGGAAGCTTGGGCAAGGGCAGAAAACGACAGGCTTTGGAGAAGCGATCTACGATGACCAGAATGACAGTGTTGCCTTGAGATGGTGGAAGGCCTGTGATGAAATCCACCTAGAGGTGTGACCAGGGGCGAGTGGGAATGGGGAGAGGATGCAGCAAACCCTGGGGGCGAGATCGAGGGTTCTTGTTTCGTGCACAAATGGCACAAGCTGCCATGAACGCCTTTACGTCCTTCTCCATGGTGGGCCACCAGAACCTTCCGCGAAGAAACTCCAGTGTCCTGGATGCGCCTGGATGACCGGTGAGCCGTGACGAATGCCCCCCTGCAGGAATTGTGAGCGAGTCGTGTTGGGGACAAAAAGGCGACCGGGTGGGCCGTTGCCAGGGTCTGCCTCCCTCTGTTGCGCCTCTCTGACCAGCGTCTCGATCCCCCAGCAAACCAGTGCTACAATTCGAGAAGTAGAAATAATAGGTTCTGGTTGTCTCTCCCGCTCGGGTGGATCAAATTGCCTGGAGAGAGCATCAGGCTTGAGATTCTTGGAACCTGGACGATATGACAGGACGAAGTCAAAACGATTTAAAAACAGTGCCCAGCGAGCTTGACGAGAGTTAAGTCGTTTGGCCTCCTGGATATAGGCCAGATTCTTATGGTCAGTCCAGACAATGAACGGGTGTTTAGACCCCTCCAAACAATGTCTCCACTCCTCCAGTGCCAACTTAACTGCAAGTAATTCCCTGTTCCCAATATCGTAGTTTCGTTCAGCGGAAGTGAGTCGGCGAGAGAAAAAGGCTCAAGGGTGCAATTTGTTGTCGTTAGACCGTTGGGATAATACGGCGCCCACTCCAATATCTGAAGCATCCACCTCGACAATGAAGGGGAGTGAGGGATCCGGAATCACGAGGACAGGAGCAGACGTGAAGCGCCGCTTGAGATCCTCGAAAGCCTGCGCAGCCTCAGCAGACCAACTGAACCGGGTAGAGGCGGTCTTGGTGAGGGTGTTAAGAGGGGCAGCAATGGTGCCGAAGTTTCTGATGAATCTCCGATAGAAGTTAGCAAACCCCAAGAAACGTTGCACCTGTTTGAGAGAGGTGGGTGGTGGCCAATCTCGGACAGCTTGGGTCTTGCCAGGGTCCATTTGGATGTTGCCGCTGGAGATGAACAAGTCCAGAAATGAAACCGTGGAAAGGTGAAATTCACACTTCTCCACCTTGACAAACAAGAGGTTGTTAAACAAAAGTTGCAGGACTTGTCTTACATGCTGGACATGATCGTGAAGAGTTTTGGAGAAAATGAGAATGTCATCCAGGTAGACAAAAACAAAGCGATTCAGCATGTCTCAGAGAACGTCGTTGATGAGCGCCTGGAACACAGCAGGAGCGTTGGTCAATCCAAAAGGCAGAACCAGGTACTCGTAGTGCCCAGTAGGTGTGTTGAACGCCGTCTTCCACTCGTCCCCTTCGCGGACGCGGATGAGGTTGTAGGCATTGCGGAGGTCCAATTTTGTGAAGACCGTGGCTCCCTGAAGTAGCTCGAAGGCCGTCGACATGAGTGGAAGAGGATAACGGTTCTTTATCGTAATCCGGTTAAGGCCATGGTAGTCGATGCAGGGACGGAGACCTCCATCTTTCTTACTCACGAAGAAAAAAACGGCACCAGCATGAGAGGTGGACGGACGGATGAAGCCAGCGGCGAAGGCGTCACGGATGTACTCATCCATCGCGGCGGTCTCAGGAGCAGATAGGGAAAAGATCCTACCCCTAGGTGGGCATGTCCCAGGCAGGAGGTCAACGGCACAGTCATATGGCCTATGAGGGGGAAGTGATGTGGCTCGAGCCTTACTGAAGACCTCCTTTAGATTCTCATACTCAGGTGGCACTCGGGACAATTCAGAGCGTGATGGGGACTCCTGGGGCTGGGAAGGAGACTTGGCACGAAGACAGGTAGTATGGCAGGCGGAGCCCCATTCCGTAAGCCGGCCGGTGGCCCAATCCAAGCGAGGATTATGGCAGGCCAACCAAGGATAACCCAGAATTAATGGAAACTGGGAAGAGTGGATAAGGGAGAATTGGATGGTCTCGAAATGTTGTCCTTCCACGTCCAAACACAGGGGGGCAGTATGATGGTGAATGGTTCCAGAGCCCAGGGGTCTTCCATCCAGGGCAACAACAGTGAGGGGGTGATCAGGATGGGTCAGGGGAATCTTGAGCTGTTTAGCTAACGCCAGATCTATGAAGTTACCATCAGACCCCGAATCCACCAGGGCCTTAAGATCATGTTGTTGATTGCCCCAGAAAAGGGAGGATGCCAGCAAAACCCTAGAAACAGTGGTGTCGGAAGGGATGGTTACGCTCGTCTCAGGTCCCTCCGTCCTGGACGAGCCCTGGCTGTTCCCACCAACTCTGGACAGGAAGAGCGAAAGTGGCCAGTTTCCCCACAATAGAGGCAAGATCCCTCTCTCATTCGGCAATCACGTTCGGGCTGCGAGAGGCGGGTTACTCCCACCGGCATGGGCTCCTCTGGATCGGTCAAAGATGGACTCGGGATGGCGCAAAGGTTCTCAGATGGCTTAAAAGCAGGAAAGGCTCTGGTCTCTGGAAGCGGGGTGCAAAAGGAGTGGCGTTCTCTTCGCCTCTCACGGAGACGATTATCCACAAGAATGGAGATATCAAAGAGAGACTCCAAATCACTCACCGGATCTCTGGATGCCAGTTTGTCCTTGATCTCATCCGTGAGACCGTGGCAAAAAGTAGCGATGAGCGCCTCCGAATCCCATTGGCTCTCTGCAGCGAGAGTGCGAAACTCAATTGCGTAGTCCACAACGCTACGAACCCCCTGGCGAAGCCGAAGCAGTTTGTTAGATGCCTCTCTCCCACTGACAGGGTGATCAAAAACCCTTCTCATTTCTTCCGAGAAAAGTTGGTAGTTTGAACATGCCAGAGTTTGCTGTTCCCAGACGGCCGTAGCCCAGGTAAGTGCCTTGACGGTGAGTAGCGAAATGATGTAGGCCACTCGGGAACAGTCACTGGGAAATAATGAACCCTGCAGTTGGAAAGCCAGGGAACACTGAGTTAGGAAACCTCGACATTCTCCTGGATTACCATCGTAGCGCTCGGGTGCAGGTAATCGGGGTTCTTTCAGAGGGAAAGGCGCAACCGTAGAAGCGGGTAACGGTGCTGGAGCAGCTTGGATCACCTGATTCTGGTTCTGGCTCCGATGGAAAGCAATGACGAGGGCCTCCAGCTGATTCTGGCTTCGGGAGAATGCCGTGGCGAGGCACCACAGTTCGCTCAAGATCAGTTGTAGTTGTTCAGAAATTTGTCTTAGCCATTGGTCCTTCTCTGCTGGGTCCATGTTTTGGCTCAGTCTTGCTGTAAGGACCGGAACTTGGTGGACCCAACTGCAGTAAGGCAAACTGAGACGAAGGTTAGGTTGTAAAACAAAGGTAGACTTTACTTGACAGAAACAAAATAACAACAGCACAGAATACAAGCCAGCAGGCCAGCAAGAGGTATCACCAGGCAGTGCAACTCAAGACTGAGCAATGAACATAAAGTGAACACCACTTAAATAGTAGGCATCTAACAATGCACAGGTGAATACAATAATGAATAAAGAAGGACACATTTATGAGAGTTCATGGAGCCCCCTGGTGGCGAGGCGAGGCAGAATCTGGGTCATTCCTTACAGTATGTCTTTTCTTAAGTATGGACACCAAAACTGTATGCAGTATTCCAGGTGCGGTCTCACCAATATCTTGTACAACTGCAGCAATACATCCCTGTTTTTATATTCCATCCCCCTAGCAATAAAAGCCAACATTCCATTGGCCTTCTTGATCACTTGCTGCACCTGCATACTAATGTTTTGAGTTTCGTGCTCCAGGACCCCCAGATCCCTTTGTACGACAGTACATTCAAGTTTCTTGCCATTAAGATAATAACTTGCACTATGATTTTTCCTGCCAAAGTGCATAACCTCACACTTTCCAGAATTTGGCTATCGCCCCAGTTATTGCCCTCTTTAGGCGCTAATTCCTGGTGCATCCAACCCAATTTCTAGGCGCTAGTCCTGGCGATGTGCAAAGTTTGGCGCCAGGCGCAATTTAGCGCCACCTAGTGCGATATTGGGTCATTGCGCCCCTGAAGTTGATTGTGGCGCTAAATCAAGCGCTGCACGAGGCTCCTAAGGTGCTAACCCGGCGGCGCAACCCAAATTTGCGGCGATGGTGCGCAGTGCAGGTGCTGTCAATAATCACTTTCCCCCAGACACAGTGGCGCCGGACAGCTATTAAGGGGGCGGCTCAATTTGCCACTGGCACAGAGGATAGCCCTTGTTCCCAAGAAGCCAGCCTCCTGTGTGAGTCAGGGCCTCAAAAAGGTCTGCTGCCGAAGTCTGGCGCAGGATGAAGGCGTCATGGCTGCTGCCTGGGAACTGCGCGTTCACTGCGAGGATCAGCTGCCAGTGGTCACAGAGCAGCTGCACATTCAAGGAATGGAACCCCTTGCGGCTGCGGAACTCCTCCGAATTGAATGCAGGTGCCCGCAAAGCCATGTGCGTGCAGTCAATGGCACCCTGCACCATGGAGAAGTCTGCTATTGCAGCGAAGCCCTCTGCACGCTCCCACTGCTTGTCCGGTGTCATTTTGAAGGAGATGTAATGCCGCCTCCTTTTAAACAGGGCATCAGTCACTTGACGGATGTAGCAATGCACCACAAACTCCGAGATGCTGGCTATGCCCACAAATGCAGCCTGAAAAGCGCTGCTCGCGTAGAAGTTCAAGGCAACAGTCATCTTCACAGCGACCGACAGAGATGTCCTGCACCTTATCTGAGGCTGCAGTTCTGCCTCAAGCAGGTCGCACAGCACATTCACAACCTCCTTTCTAAATCGCAACCTTCTGAAACACTGCTCTTCCAACATGTTCATGTAGGAAAACTGCTGTCGGAAAACACTGCCAGCGTAAAATCTGGTGTGGCGACGTCTGTTGGCCCTCCTCCGTCTGGCCATGCCTGCCCCTCTCTCCCTGCGTCTCTGTGCCCTTTCCAGATGATTCAGCAGCAGGACGCTCCCCTCCAATGCAGCCCCCATAATAAGTGCGCACAGGAAGTTTTCCCGTTGTAAATGCACACCAACAGCAAGGTGATGGTCAGAAGGCTGAAGTTCCTCTGCCTGCGCAGACTCAGTGGTGAAAAGGCTCTCTGTGTGCAGCTCAGCAACTCTCTGTTGCTCTCGAAGAAGTTGTGCTCCAAAAATGGCTGCCGCTTTTAAACCACACCAGTCCACTTTAAATAACGCACCCCCAGGCTGAGAGCGACTGGGTAAGGCTCCAGGTAAGCTGTCACTGTAAGCGCCAGGCCCTATGGAGTGGAGCACCACTGAATTTCTGGTCTGGGGTGCCCAAAAGGCGTTGCACACTCAAATGACGCTATAATCTGCCTGTGCCCGTGAGTGGGCGCTAAGATTTAGCACCGGCGCTAAATGGATACTCAATATGGGGCGAGGCACTAAGCTCCTTGCGCCCAGCCGGAACTTGGCTAGCGCCCCATTTTTGGCCTCTTTAGGCATTAATCCTCGTGTGGGAATCTCGAACTTGGGTGCGTCTCTTCAGGATAAGGGGGTCACCCATTTAAATTTCATTTGACAAATGTCTGCCTATTTCTCTAGTCTGCCTAGTCCTTCCAATGCGCACTACCCTCCAGTGTGAAGAATAACCATTCACCACTACTCTTTGCTTTCTGTTCCTTAATCAATTTTGTATCCATGCAGCCTGTTCCCAAGTTTATCCTCAATTTTTCTAAACAGTCTATTATGTGGTATTTTATCCATTGCTTCATGGAAGTCCATATACACAACATCAACCGCACTACCCTCATCAACCTTTACCGTGTCTTCATCAAATACCTCAATGAACTTAGTGAAACACGGCTTGGCTTTAAAAAATCCCTGCTGTCTTTCATTTATTGACCCATATTTTCCCAAATGCCAATGCGTTTTGTCACTGATTAATGTCTCTAAATCTCACCCACCACTAACGTTAGGCTACATGGACTGCAATTACTATGTTTATCTGTCTCCCCTTTTTGAAACATGTGTGTAACAATTGCAATCCTCCAATGCTTTAGCACCACTCCCATATCCAAGGAAGATTGGAAGCTTGTGGCCAAAGTCTGCACAAGTTTCACCTTTACTTCCCTCAGAAACATAGGATGCATCCTATCTAGACCGGGTGACTTTGCGACTTTGAGCACTGCCAACCTTGTAATTGTCTTCTCTTAATATATTTTATCGAATCCCATTTCTCTACTACCTCCTCCAGCACTGTGACTTTGTCAGCATCCTCTTCTGTAGTGAAAACAAAAGCATGCCCTCTTTTTTAACCCTAACCGGCCAACCCTGCTTTTCACTACCCTTTTACTATCTATATGTTTATAAAATATTTTTGGGTCTGCTTTTATGTTAGCCGCTAATTTATTTTCATAAACTCTCTTTTACCCCCCGTTCTCCTGTCTACTTTTAGTATACTGCTTGATTCTAGATTGAATTATGAAGCTGTCGTTTAGCATAAACTTCGTTCTTTATGTTTCATTTTAATGTTTATATCTCTAGTCATCCAGATGAGCTCGAGCTTTGGATGCTATTTTGTTCTATTTTTGTGAATGGGATCATTGACTGAAATAATCTGTTACACACTCTACTGATGTTTCTCCCTGGGGTTGTAATTTTTACATATGTCAATACACACATACACACAAATACAGTTATGGATTAATCTATCAATCTGTGTCTCCTTGTTTCAATTAGGAAGACGATTGTCCAAACCCGAAATAATTACCCTTATTCTTTCTGACCTGTTGTGAATTTCCAGCAGTTTTGGGGTTTTATTTCACGTTGACTTTGTTTTGTTTGTTGTTATAGTCCAGTTTATTAAAACACCGGAAAGGTAAGAGTATATTACGATTTATTACAGGATACAGCAGGTCACTGGGAATGTTACACTTTGTACTGATCAGCTGGTAAACCTACTGCAGTAAGTGATGGACAGGGTCAGCTTAGCAGACTGGGTGATTTCATTATGCAGCTTCCAGGCATCACCTTTAGAACTGTCAAAATTAAAACCAACAGTGTATTATCCCAGAACATACATTAACTGGCCCGCCTGCTTCACCTGCTGCTGTTCTGCTAGTCTGCACTCCCACACTCCAGGCTGATTACAATGAGAGTTTGAAAATTATTATCTAGTGTTTTATGTGTTTTAATCTCACTCCTGTCTCTACCGACCTGTTTGTAATTGTGTCTGTCTCTCTTTCATCGTCTCTGTCTCTCTGTTGTATAACTGTTAATCTCAGTCTGCTTCTCTCTCATTTTTCAATGTTCTTTTAATTTCTGTCTATCGCTTTCTCATTTCTCTTTTTATGGCAGCCTTTGCTTTCTCTTTCCCTCTCTCTATCTCACTCTGTATCTCTATGCTGCTGCATGTCTTCATAGAATCTTATTGCATAGAAGTCGGCCGTTCGGCCCATGCTGCCTCTGCCGGCCCTGTGAAGAACTCTCCAATTGTCCCACTCCTCGATAGCAAAATACTGCAGATGCTGGAAATCCGAAATAACAGCAGAAAATGCTGGAACAATTCACCAGGTCAGGCAACATCCGTGGAGAGAAATTTGAGTTGATGTTTCGGGTCGAAACCCTTCTTCAAAACTGAAAGAAAATAAAATAGACCGAAGGCAGGGCTGCGATCAGACAAAAGAAGTAAAAGTGACAATAAAAGGTATTTGAAACCAGATGAGATGGTAATAGGCTGAGATTAGGTGTGAAGTGTACTGGCAGGATAAGAGATAGCTGCCAGGTGGTTGAGGGAAACAAAAGGAAAGGGGGGGGAGGAAAGGAAGACCCAAAACAAAGGGGTGGAAAAAATTTTAAGTAAAAAAGTAATAGGGGCCGAGGTAATGACCTGAAATTGTTGAACTCGATATTGGGTCCGGAAGGCTGCCAAGTGCCTAATCGGAAGATGAGGAGCTCTTCCTCGAGTTTACATTGAGCTTCCGTGGAACAATACAAGAGGCCAAGGACGGTGAGGTCCGAGTGGGAATGGAGCGGTGAATTAAAATGACAGGCGACCGGAAGCTCGGGGTCACCCTTACAGACTGAATGGAGGTGTTCCGCAAAGCAGTCACCCAATATGGATTTGGTCTCCCCAATGTAGAGGAGACCACATCGTGAGCAGCGAATACAGTATACTAGACTGCAAGAAGTGCAAGTAAATCGCTGTTTCACCTGAAAGGGGTGTTTGGGGCCCTGGACAGTTGGAAGGGGGGAGGTATAGGGGCCGGTGTTACATCTCCTGCACTTGCACGGGAAGGTGCCAGGCGAAGGGGAAGAGCTGTTTGGGGTGATAGTGGAGTGGACCAGGGTGTCTCGGAGGGAGCGTTCCCTATGGAATGCTTAAGGGGGAGGGGAGGGGAAGATGCGTTTGGAGGTGGGATCATTTTGGAGGCAGCGGAAATCACTACAAGCCCACTGACTCCCAAAGCTACTTGGACTACACTTCCTCCCACCCCGCCTCCTGTAAGGACTCTATTCCATTCCTCCAGTTTATCTGAATTTCTAGCCCTGATAGTTTTGTCAAACGAGATTTCCCTTTCATAAAACCGTGTGGAAGCTGCCTTATCACATTTTAATTTTCCAAGTGCCCTGTTACAACGTCCTTAATACCAGATTCTAGCAATTTCCCTATTATTGATGTCAGGCTAACTGGCCTTAAGATCCTTGTTTTCCGTCTCTCCTTTTGTTACAGTTTGGTTACATTTGCTACCTTCCAATCCTCGAGCATCTTTCTAGAACCTAGGGATTTCTGGAACATCAAAACCAATGCATCAACTAACTCTGCAGCCTCCCATTTTTAAACCCAAGGATATAAGCCTCCAGGTCCAGAAGATTTGTCATCTTTTAGTCCCATTAATTTCTCTATTACCTTTCATTTACTAATATTAATTACTTTAAATACCTCACCCTCGTTAGACCCTTTGTTCCCCACAATTTCCTTTGTGTTTTTGTGTCTTCTACTGTGAAGGCAGAAACAACATATTTGTTTAAAATATCTCTCTTTGTAATTTCCCCTGCGTGTCTGTTTGATTCCTGTATAACTGTCCCTCTGCCTCTCAGTTTATTTCTCCATGTGTCTAAAAATTTAACTCAACTTTCTCTTTCTCACAAATTCCCTCTTTCTCTTAATATGTGTTATACGTTTTTTGTTCTTTAATATATACATGTGCCTTTCCTGTTGATGGTGTTCCCACTTGTATTTTTTTCTAATTCTATTTTTCTCTTTCTATTTTTCTCCAGCTCATCTTTTACCGGTTTCTCTCTCTGCCTTCTCAGTCTTTCTACCCATTAATTTCTCACTCTCTCCCTCCTTTGGTATATTTCGTTTTCTCTCTTTTCTCTCTCTATCAATTTCACCATCAGCAGCTCATACTCTTTTCTTCTTTACATAGTTCGATTGGTCTCTTTCTTTAACTTGTTTTCTCTGCCACTTTACGCTCTGTAATCACTTTCACTTTCTGTTTCTCTAAATTTCCTTTCTGCCTCTCTCTTCGCTTCATAGTCCTGATCTCTGTTTCTCTCTCTGCTTGCGAATCTCACTATCTCTCATTTCCAGTTGCTTCCTGCCTCTATCTGTATGTTCATCTCTCTAAGTAACTCTCTCTCTCTCACTGTCTTTGCCGTCCTCTATCTATCGCTCTATCTATTTATGTCTTTCTGTCTCTCCGTTTATGTGGAGTGCTCCCAATCTGAGCAGGCCCACAGCAGCGACTGTGATTGGTGGGTTTGCCCATTGTGCTGCCGGTGCAGGGCGGGCCATTTACCAGAAGTCCCGCTGAGCTCTTTAGTGCCGCCTTTTAGAGCAACAATTCAGGTGACGTCTGCAGGTCACCTGACCTATTGTCGCCTCAATATGTCAGATCATCAATACAATGTAATATCACATTTAAGATAATGTCTGGGCTCTCTGCTGCTAATGTAAAATTATATTTCTGCCCAATGTGAAATGGGGTAAATGGGGGATGAAATGGGATTGTGTTCCAGTGCTTGAAAGCCTTCAGCTATGATTTAACTAATTTAAGAATTAGATTGAGTGGGTATTTCACTGCATTCCTCAGCTCCTCTCTGAATTTAGTCTGGGTCACAGCGTAAATACACGTGTTGGTGCAGGAACTCAGAAGCTGCAGCATTGTTGCTGTGTGTTCTGTGATATAATGAGGGTCAGTGGTGGTGTAATAAAACCGAATATCTGCAATTCGCGCATAAAGTTTATAGAAAACCAGGACCACCCATAACAATATAAAACTGCCAGATAAACTGAAGAGTAAAACGATGGATTTCCTTCGATTCTCCATCTCTGGGTCCTTGTGATTCTCTCCATCGCTGCGGCCCCGCAGTCGCCTGCGGACTCTACTGGCCGCTAAAATACGTCTGACTGTCAGAGCATTGAGCAGCAAAATCAGAAAGAACGGGACACAAGGGGTTAAAATCAGGTGAAACAACTCATAGACTCCCCATAATGGGGAAGTAAAGAAGCTCAGTTTAGGGTTACAACCCCAGGGAACATCATCAATTATATGCCTAGGTTCATATGTAAAGTACCAGGGGACAGACTCTAAACAGCCCAGCACACTCACTGTTCCGATAACCACAGCCGCCGTTTTCTCGGTGCAATATTTTGTTTTCAGCTGCTCACAACAAATGGCCACAAATCGATCAAAAGTGAAAGCGACTGTGAGCCACACAGAAGCCACCGTGGACGCAGAAATCAGGAGGTAAATGAGACTACACACGGAAGTAATGTGCAGGAATATATCTGGGAAATAGATCTGACCAATCCAACTCAATATGGGATCAGAGATGACGACCAGGAGATCGGCCGCGGCCATTCCCACCAGGTAGCGAGTGATACATTTGGTGAGACCGCACTTTCCTCGGGACAGGATCACAATCGCCACCAGGTTAACTGTAAGAGAGAGAAAAGGGAAGCGGATAAATTACTGATCAGACCTGGAGCCAAAGCAGCAGTTTGACGGGCTCTGGGTGAACATTCCAGCTTTATTGCTGCATCGAGCGGTGGATACCGGTTCATTGACCTGGGCAGCGCTTTCGGGCAGTGAAATGTTTTTAAACATGATTATCGATAATACATTGGGAAATCGATGCAGAAAGTGAATAAAGTGAGCGCCGGATCCACTGGAAGGGTCGAGTCAAGGGTACAGTGCTGGTGGGGAAGGGAGAAGGGATTTTACAGATCCGGAATCCAAAGTGTTAAATCCGGTTTTTGGGCTCCTGACTGAAAGCCTGGAAGGTGCGGGGACAGAGGGAGGTGCTGCTGATCTGTTGCTATTGATTAACAGAGCCGACAGGGGCTGGCACATTACGGTAAAGGCCGAGAGCCGCTGAGTTGCAGGCTTCGGATCGGATTGAAAGAGGCAGCTGGAGGGCGAGCCAGTGAGTGAGAGTGGGAGGGAGACAAGGAAAAGGACATGTGGGAGTTGGAGGGGAGTCAGGGGCTGAAGGTTTAGGAAAGCGGATAATCTGAAACAATGGAAGAGGAGAGAGAAGATTCACTGCCAGGGGAGGGGAGGATGGGATTCGCAGGGAGAGTGCAGCAGAGTGTTAGAGGAAATCTAATATATAGATCGAAGTAACACAACTCAATTCATACATTCTCCCATTAATATATGTGATTAATGATGTCACACACTAACTCATTGGAGACATAATGTGTTCTATAAATTTACTTAGCATATTCAATTAAAATGACACTAAAAATGTAATAATTTAACCAGCCTCGCTTTTAGTTAATTATGATCAAGCCGAGTTTTTAAAATGGAGTATCCTCATGACGATCAACAAATGCCTGATTCGATTTTTCAATACCATTCAATTATATTTTCATTTATACAGTTAATAAGCTTGAGCACAATAGCAAAATAGTACGAATGCGGGAAATCTGAAACAGCAACAGAAATGCTGGAAACACTCAGTTCTGATGACCTGTTATCGACCTGAAATGTTAACTCTGCATCTCTCTCTACGATGCTGCCTGAACTGCTGTGTGTTTCCAGAATAAGTTTCAGCTGTTCATTCCGATTAATTATTCACACTGCTGTCGCTGTCTCTCTCCCTTCATTCTACCCGGCGTTTTCCTTCTAAGTCTGTTTGTTGATTGCTCCACTCTATCTCCCTGCAATATCTCTGCTGTCTCTCTCAATGCCGCTTTTCAAATCCGAATCAATGCTACATCTTGCGCCTGAATTCTGTTCAACATTCCCATGTTCAATGATCTTATTCTCTGAGTCAGTTTGTTCAATGTTGTAGACTCCGTGAATAGTTTAATATTTCTGCAGATCACCGAAGTCTCCACTTGTTCGCCTTCACCTCATCTGTAATGCCTGCAATAAACAGAACCTAATGTCTCTTCCAGATAGACCCGGCAATAATTGATGCCCCTTCTCCTGTAATTATAATGTACAACATTAGATGGCGCGATTGTTGAATTAACAAAACGCCAACACCACCACTGCTCCTTATAATCTCCATGATCAATAGAAGTGCTCCTGCTTCCAACAGATACATTGCAAACTGACACAGCATAACCCCAAAACATTTAATTTTACAATGATGTCCAACGACAGTCAGTGAATCCATCCGCATTGAAGCAGCGAAGGAGATGTTAAAGAGTGAGGAGCAAACTCAGTTCAGTCGCCAGACCTCTGAAACGGCGTCAGATACACACACAGCAAAATAATATTACACAACAGTGAAAGACATTACACACATTGAAATCCCAGTTAAACAGAACCATGTTATTGTGGGGAGGACATTACACCGCCTCCTTGGAACACTGAGACCGTGAGCTGCCTCATTATCAATCACTGGAAACACATTCATGAAAAAAATATTTCAGGACAGATTACTTCCACATCGTGAAACTGTGAACTACTTCTGATGGTCTGATTCCTGCTTTTAGCTCTGTCTCCAATACAGGCAGTGCAGAAAAAAAACCTGGAACACTACCAGGGCTGGGTAAACAAATATCATTATGGATATAACGCAGCTATTACAAGACTTCAGAAAAATTGTACAATCCCTCATTCAACTGATGGAGCAGAACAGATGATCGTGTAACACATGCTTCTAGAAATCAATGGCCAAGTCCAGCAGCACAGTTGCCACAGATTTAACCATAACGAGCTAGGATAACGGCTCACCAGAAACTCCAACGGCTGCAATAACAGGATAGTAAATGTCTTCTATCTGATAGACTACTGGATATCCCATTTCTGTGAGAAGGGGTGACTTTTGTGGGAGTGGAACCCACAGTTCCGGCAGGCACTCTGAGCTGATACTATGCAATGGGCCCTGATTTATACAGGAGATAAGTCTCCACTGACACTTTTATACCCCTGATCATTGCTATTAGTTACAGACACATGAACAAATACATTACATCAAGACCTATGAGTCTGAAGTAAATAATGTGGTGGATAAATCACAAACAACTCAAAGTCAAGGGCATTATCCTCATCAGACCTCGCTGGGGAATGAGGCTGAAAGCTGTGCTCATTCAGGACTGACCCAACAAAAGGGGCAGCTCCATTTACAGTTATCATGTAATTGTATTGACCATGTTCACTCCTACTGATTCATTTATAAATGTTATTTATTTTTCCGCAGTGTATAAAGAATCCAGATACACAAGCAGACCCCTTTCAAGCTGTCCCTGTAGATTCACAATTAAAAGTTTGATGTATCAGTCCCTAGCACAAGGACAGTTAAAGATGATGTTCACTATTGAAGCCTAGAAATTACTGTGCGTGATATTAGGGGACGGAAAGTGAACGTGCCTCATTGACATTCCTATCTCCGCTATTTTACTGCAGATGTTTACCATTTGTTCTACATGGGTTAACAGATCCCATAAAGTTAAAACAGTGCCACCTCCTGACTACATTCCTCCAATTCTCTCCTGGCCTGCCATCCAACCTGCACCTTTTATCAATGCCAACCAGTCCTAAATTCTGCTGTCAGTGTCCAGCACTGCCCAAGTCCCACTCGCCCATTGCTCTCGGTCTCACTGAGCTCCAGTGTCTCCCAGAAACCCCACCTCGAAGGTTTACATTTAAAATTCTGATCTTGGAGTTTAAATCCTCCATGGCCTCACCCCTCGCCAATTCCACCCTCTCATCCTACCCTGCAGTTAACCCACCCGTGGTCTTGGATACCTCTGCCTCTGGCTTCTTTTGGTGGGACTGCCTCTCTCGGTTCCAGTCTTACCAAACTGACCGTAGCCAGAGCATCTCCAGCAATGTCTTAACTTTCCATACCAGCAGCGTTAACTCTCGAGTCTCTGAACTTTCCATTCTTGCCCCGCCTCTTCCTCATCTACATGCTGCCTTTTGTGACATAAGCTACAGACATGGGGTCAGCGTCCACATGTCTGCTGACAAGACCCAGCTCCAGCTCTCCACCATCTCTGTCTACACTCCACTACCTCTGTGTTATCAGACTGCAACAGTCTGTTTTGCATGAGCTGCGATTTGCTCCTACACGGTGAAGACCGACCCTCCACTATTGGCCCCACCACAATCTGCTAACCCTTTTCAACGATTCCATTCCCCCTCCTGGCTGTTGTCTCAGGCTGAATATGTAACCTCTGACCCCTATTTGTCCTGTGCTATGCTACCGAGCTCGTATCCTCTCAATCACAAGAGACACCTAATTCCGCCCCCATAATAACGCCGGCCTCTGCCCCTGCCTCAGCCCATCGGCATTAAAACCATCAATCAGGAGTTTATCAGCTCCAGACTCTCCGTCCTCTCCTCCAATCTGTCTCCTTTTCATTCCTCGGACACTGGCCTCTCTTTGGTAGGGCTTGACTTGCTGGTTTCCATGATTATCTATCTGATCGGAAACAGGGAATAGAGAGATGTAACGACACAGAAGGGGGTCCTTTGGACCATCGAGCCCATACCGGCCCTCTGCACAGCAATCGTGTCAATCCCATTCCCCCGCTGTATCCCCGTAGCCATGGTACTTTATTTCTCTCAAATGCCGATGCAGTCTCCCCTTGAAAATATTGAGTATCTCCGTTTCCATCACTTCTGTCGGCAGCGAGTTCCAGGACCTCAACACTTGCTGCGAAAAAAGGTTTTTCCTCACATCCCCGCTGTAACTCTTGCCCAAAACCTTAAGTCTGTGTCCCCTAGTCCCTGTACCATTAACTACTGGGAACAGCCTATGCCCGACTAGCCTATCCAAACCCGTCATATTATTGTACACTTCTATCAAATCACCCCTCCACCTCCTTTGCACAAATGAAAACAAATCCAACTGCTACAACCTGAACTTGTAGCTAAGATGCCCCATCGCCAGAACCATTTTGGTATATCTCCTCAGCGCCCGCTCAAGTCCCTTCACATCCTTCCTAAGTGTGGTGACCAGGACTGGATGCAATACTCAAGTTGTGGCCTAACTATCAATTTATAAAGTTTCAGCATAACATCTATACTATTGTACTCAATGCCCCTATTTATGAAGCCCAACATCCCATATAAGATACCATATCTCCAGCAATGGTTTCTCTCACAATCATCTCCGGCCCACAGCACCGTTCCCTGTGATGCCACCCAGGTATCTATCGTCCCCGTCTCTTGTTCCTCCTCTACATGCTTCTTCCATATATATGGGATCTGCTTTCATATGTAAGTTGTCAGTACAAGTTTTAACACTCCATTCACTCTCTAGAGCCCGCTACCTGTGTTGTCAGACTACTTGTCCCACATTCTATTTGGATGAGCCACAATTTTCTCCAATCAAACATTGGCAAGACTAAAGGCCTCATCTTAGCCCCAGCCACATTCCACTTTTGATCAATAGTCCAAATCAACTTATCGATGTTCCTTGTAATTCAAGTTACTTGTGCAGCTGTGTCTATTAAAGACCCTGAACCATATCAATATCTGCTTCTTTCCGGATTAGAACTCGGCCCTTATTGTCAATATCCCGACTGGTATGATTTTATATTCTCTAATACGAAACCACAGACTGTCAATATTGTTGGCTTGAGTGAAGTGACTTCTTCTGTGCAGTGTCTTGTCTCCATTTCCTATTTATTCGAGGTTTTGTGTTTAATTCTCCACATTGCCCATTCATTGCCCTAAAATTGTTTTCCTCCATTACAATCAGACCCAATATGTTGCAGGACCAGTTTGTGAGGTTCTAAGAAATTTAAGGTATTTGTTATGGCCGAGCTATTTCGTGATGCCCTGCTCTCATATTGCAGTGAAGTGCTTGCCAGGGACATCACATGAATGCAGCCGTTTGGCAAGTGTCTCGGAACAGAAACCAAATTGGAACAATTGGAATGGTGCAAAAATCGAACTTTTTCAGACCAGACAAAGTCATCTGTAGTCGGCGGGTTTCGAAACTCCATCAGCGATTTCTGATTCATCGCCTTACTGCTCACCTTAGATGGCTGCTGCTTTTGGCTGCAATTTCGGTGCCTGCGATCCAAATGCTTTGGTGCACCAGCCAGTTGGGGATCTGTGGAGAATTCAACTTTCATTGCTCAGCTTATCTGGGCAGCGATTCCAAGTTCAGCGACATTATTTATTCGTTGATGGGCTGTGGGCTTCGCTGGAAAGGCCAGCATTTATTGCCCATCCCTAATTACCCTTGAGAAGTTGGTGGTGAGCTGCAGTCGGTGTGGTGAATTTACTCCCACTGTGCTGTTATGGAGGGAGTTCCAAGATTTTACCCAGCAATGATGAAGGAATGGTGATATACTTCCCTGTCAGGGTGGTGCGTAACTTGGATGGGAACTTGTGGGTGATGATGTTCCCATGCACATGCTGCACTTCTCCTTCCTGGTGGTAGAGGTCCCGGGTTTGGGCAGTGCTGTCGAAGAAGCCTTGGCGATTTGCTGCGGTTCATGTTGTAGATGGTGCACACTGCAGCCACTGTACGCCGGTGGTGGAGGGAGGGAATATTTAATGTGGTGGATGGGTGCTGGTCAAGCGAGCTGCTTTGTCCTGGATGGTGACAAATTTCTTGAGTTTTGTTTTAGTTGCAGTCATCCAGGCAAGTGAAAACTATTTCATCACACTCCTTACTTGTGCCTTGTAGATCATGGAAAGGCATTGGTGATTCAGGAGGTGAGACGCTCGCCACAGAATACCCAGCATCTGAAATACTCTTGTGGCTTCAAACTTATGAGGCTGCTCCAATAATGCTTCAAGACAATGGTAACCTGCAGGATGAAAACGCTAGGGCTTAGGCGATGGTAATACCATTGAAAATAAAGGGCGCTGTTTATAATCACTTCTTGGAGATAGTCATTGCCTGGCACTTATGTGGTGTGAATGTTACTTGCCACTTATCAAGCCAAGCTACGAAGTTTTGATTCATGCGGACATGGACTGCTTCTTTATCTGAGGAGTTGCGAATGGCACTGAGCACTTTCCAAAAATCAGTGAGTATCCCCAATTCTGAAATTCTGACAGAAGGAAGCACACTGATGAAGCAGCTGGAGATGGTTGGACCTAGAACCCTGCCGTGTGGAGCTCCTGCAGCACTGTCCAACGACTGAGATGATTGGCTTCCAACGACCACAAACATCTTCCTTTATGCTAGGCATGACTCCAGCCAGTGGAAAGTTTCCCGCCTGATTCGCATTGACTTCAATTTTAATGGGTTCCTTGACGGCACCTCACCACTGTATTTCAACTCTTTTGTGCATGTTCGGAACAAGGCTCTCCTGAGGTCTGGAGCCGGGTGGTCCTGGCAGAACCCAAAACTGAGCATGTCAGTTTGCTGATGATTCAGGGTAAATTGATGATGCGGTAATTGGCTGGATGGGATTTGTTCTGCTTTTAGTGTAAGGGACACACCTGGGCAGTTTTCCAATTGTCGGGTAGATGCCATTGTTGTAGCTGTACTGGAACAGCTTGGCTAGAGGTGTGGCTAGTAAAGAAGCACAAGTATTCCGCACGACAGGCGCGATGTTGTCAGGGCCGAGAGCCTTTGCTGGGTCAATTGCGCTCAGTGCTCCCTGTTAAGGTGCAGCATTATATGCCCAGTGCTGTCTAAGTTCCACCGTTCTTTATCAGATGCCATGGGTCTTCTTCATATTGTTTATGTATCGTCCTATGCCAGAGCCTTCAATCACTCCGGAAGACTCTAGCTGGTACACTTTCAAAGGTTACCTCTAATTCTTTGCTAACAATGGTAGTACTAGTACCACTGCTGTGATATCCTCGTCCCGGACTTTATTTCGAGCGACTAATAAAGCTATTCCCAGCTGAACCATCATATTATTTGCTATATCCGCGATTTCTTTGAAGCATTTTACTCAGTTGGTATTCATGAATACACAAAATGATTCGACTGGACTCTCTTTCGTCCACTCCCTTCTGTAAAACATTTATCACAAATGTCACATGCAGGCTGCACATGCCACTTCTAGAAAGGTCCTGATATTAGTTAGACTCATTAGTTGCTCGTATTACCCTTGAATTCCCAAGCTCTTGCATCAATTCTTCCGCAGACAACAATGTCTTCTAATGCTTCATTACATCATCACCTTCCCAGAAACTATCTATGTCTCTCTGTTTAGTCCTGCTAACCCTGTCGTGGCTTCTATTACTAGTCATTCTGTCAACCCTCGCTTTCTTAGAGATTATAACTGATTCTCCTTATCTTCCCTATCTTCCACAGCACATGGTTCCTGTTTTCTATTTAAACTCACAATTCCTTCACTAATTCTACCACCATTTTTTATTTAATTGTGAACAACTCCCTTCACAAATCTTCACAAAGCTTCTATTTATCACAATAGGTATGATTTCATGCGGAGCATCGTAACATAATGCTGTTCCTGATTCCATTACATCTAGACTATTAACATATGTTTATTATTGCTGGACTGGACAGTTCATTCCTTTAGATGGTGTGTCATTTTTGGGTACATGGTTAGTTTGTCAGTGCCAGAATGATGACTCCATTCGTCCCACCCCCATCATCACAGTGCATGACTTCCCTTCTCAATTCTATGTGATGCCTCAACATCCGTAACCAATTTACTGTTTGGGTCAGGGTATGTCCCATCCACCCGGATTTAGGGGAATCTTCCTGGTCTCTGTGGGACTCTCAATCTTCCTAGAGAGTCCGGCTTATGACTCTTTCTGCAATAACATTGAAAATATGTTTTTGTGAGGCTATTCCTCGGCTTGTCACTGAATTGGGATTACAAGATAGAGCTTGATGTCCAAACCCAACCTATTTTGTGTCCTATTCTTCCTCATTTAAGTCACATCTTACTTAGATCCATATTTTGGAGGCTATAAGATATGGCCTCCTTGTCTCCAATTTTCAGCTTGTAGCTGCTTTCAATACAACCAAGGCCCCTAGTCCAGATAGAGACAAGGATTAGGCCTCCCTTATCTTTGTTTTCAGCCTCCCTGCAAGGTTTCTTTGTTCAAAAGTTAATGGGTGCCTTGAAACTAACTGTAAGGATATCCTAACTTTAACATCATTCGGCTTAATTTTAATTTTAGTCCCGCTTACAGGTACCAACGTGTTTTAATCGTTCTGTATTGCTTTGACGTCG
Source organism: Somniosus microcephalus (assembly GCF_052327205.1). Lineage (NCBI taxonomy): Eukaryota > Metazoa > Chordata > Chondrichthyes > Squaliformes > Somniosidae > Somniosus > Somniosus microcephalus. Next base: position 40,558,790 of record NW_028225184.1, on the reverse strand, counting down.
GCGTATATGACTGTGCCTTGAAGATTTTCATTAAATCTGAATATGCTGAGCTACATTAACCATTTCATATCCATAACTCAGCATGTCTGATATCAGTTCTGCAGTGCAAATTCACCGTGTTTCCGCATTCCAGTTGATTTCCGCAGAAGAAATCACATTTGCAATATCAAGCGATACGTAAAATCTGATTAAAACCGTTCCTGGGCTTTCAGCTGAATTTATCAAAAGATCGGAGGTGTCTGGAGATCTTTGCTCATCTACACCTTGTAAGCTGCAATACACGTAACAAAACCGCTGCTACGGAGTGGAGATCGAAATTGTGAGCGAATTTTGAGATGATAACTGATGGATTAAAAATGGCAGATGTCAGCATGGGATCCTTTGTCTGTACGGATTCAAAATGCAGGTGGTCAGCATATTGTCCTCTGTTTGGAAGAACACATGGACAGGAAAGAGAAACACCAGATGAAGAGGAAGTCACGTCCACACACACATCACAAGAATATGAACATGTTGATATACCTATCAATTCCTCCAATAAAAGGTGAAGAGTTACGAAGGTGACTAAAGGTTTTTATTGACTAAATAACAGAGCCCACTCTCGTGGGTGATCCGATCCAAGCAGGAGGAATACCAGCCAGTCGCTCACCTTTATACCTGGCCTGGTGGGTGGAGCCAAGGCGGAGTCGGCAGTGGTCATCCCAGGTATAGCAGTGTGGCAAGAGGCGACCTCGTACCGTGATACAATAGTGGTCAGTGATACAGTTATAACGAACAGTGGTGAACAGTGCTAACTACTAACAGTGATACGATAGTGAACGTGGTTTACCACATTCACCCCTTGTTTAGAATTAAGTCCGGCGGGGTGAAGTGTACTACCAATTCTGGTAGGTCAGTCTGTCCGGAGGCTTCGTAAGCCTCTCCGATCGCCGCAGCGGTGGTGTTGCCTTATCCGGTGCTGGTGCCTTATCCGGTGTTGATGCTGGTGTTTGCGTGGTCGGCGAGGGCTCGTGGGGTTCCGGCATGCCGTCTACCTGGACTGAGGTTGGGGGGGGTGGTGGCGGTGTTTCCGGATCGGCTGAGGGTGCGAGGTCTCGTAGGGAGACAGTGTCCTCCCGCCCGTCTGGGTATGCCACGTAGGCGTACTGGGGGTTGGCGTGCAGGAGGTTCACCCTCTCGACCAGGGGGTCCGTTTTATGGGTCCTCACGTGTTTCCGCAGCCAGACCGGCCCCGGGGCAGTCAGCCAGGTTGGTAGAGTGGTTCCCGTAGTCGACTTCCTGGGGAAAACGAACATTCGTTCATGGGGGGTGGTGTTAGTGGCCGTGCAAAGTAATGACCGGATGGAGTGCAGCGCTGTCGGGAGGACTTCTTGCCAGCGGGAGGTTGGGAGGCCCTTAGACTTTAAGGCTAAGAGGACGGCCTTCCATACCGTCGCGTTCTTTCTTTCCACCTGACCGTTACCTCTGGGGTTGTAGCTGGTGGTCCTGCTTGCTGCAATACCTCTCTCTAGGAGGAATTGCCGGAGTTCCTCGCTCATGAAGGAGGAGCCCCGGTCGCTGTGTATATAGTTCGGGAACCCGAACAAGGCGAAGAGGGCATTCAGGCACTTAATGACCGTGCTACTGGTCATGTCGGGGCAGGGGAAGGCAAAGGGGAAACGGGAGTACTCATCAACGATGTTGAGGAAGTACACATTACGGTCAGAGGACGGGAGGGGCCCCTTAAAGTCGATGCTCAGGCGCTCGAAGGGGCGGGTGGCCTTGATCAGGCTTGCTCGGTCCGGCCTATAGAAGTGCGGTTTGCACTCCGCACAGGCCTGGCAGTTCCTGGTCATGGTCCTGACCTCCTCGATGGAGTAGGTCAGGTTGCGGGCCTTAATGAAATGGTAGAGTCTGGTGACTCTGGGGTGGCAGAGCTGGTCGTGGAGGGTCTGAAGCCTATCGATATGCGCGCTGGCGCATGTCATTCGTGAAAGGGCATCAGGGGATTCGTTCAGCTTGCCTGGCCGGTACAAGATCTCATAATCGTAGGTGGAGAGCTCGATTCTCCATCTCAAAATCTTGTCATTCTTGATTTTGCCCTTCAGCTTGTTATTAAACATGAAAGCCACTGAACGCTGGTCGGTGAGGAGGGTAAATCGTTTGCCTGCCAGGTAGTGCCTCCAGCGCCGTACTGCCTCCACGATCGCCTGGGCCTCTTTCTCGACCGACGAATGTCGGATCTCGGGGCCCTGTAGGGTCCTTGAGAAGAAGGCCACTGGCCTCCCCTCCTGGTTTAGGGTGGCGGCTAAGGCGAAGTCGGATGCGTCGCTCTCCACCTGAAAGGGGATGGACTCGTCCACTGCGTGCATCGTGGCCTTGGCTATGTCTCCCTTAATGAGGGAGAAGGCCGCGCACGCCTCCTCCGTGAGGGGGAAGGAAGTGGCTTTCAGGAGGGGTCTGGCTTTGTCCGCGTAATTGGGTACCCATTGGGCATAGTAGGCGAAAAGCCCCAGGGTTCTCCTAAGTGCTTTAGGGCAGTGGGGGAGGGGTAGCTCCATGAGGGGGCGCATTCTTTCTGGGTCGGGGCCGATGATTCCGTTCTCCACTACGCAGCCGAGGATGGCAAGGCGCGTGGTGTTAAACACGCATTTCTCCTTATTGTAGGTGAGGTTCAGCCATTGGGCCGTACGGAGGAATTTCTCCAGATTCGCGTCATGTTCCTGCCGGTCGCGGCCGCAGATAGTGACGTTATCTAGGTAGGGGAATGTAGCCTGCAGTTGGTTCTGGTCAACCATCTGGTCCATCTCCCTTTGGAAGACCGATACCCCATTAGTGACACCGAAGGGGACCCTAAGGAAGTGGTATAGGCGCCCATTCGCCTCGAAGGCGGTATACTGGCGGTCCTCAGGGTGGATAGGGAGTTGGTGGTAGGCCGACTTCAGGTCGATGGTCGAGAATACTTTATACTGTGCAATCTGATTGACCATGTCAGATATGCGGGGGAGGGGGTATGCGTCCAGCTGGGTATATCTGTTTATGGTCTGGCTGTAGTCGATGACCAGGCGGTTTTTATCGCCGGTCTTTACGACTACGACCTGGGCACGCCAGGGGCTGCTGCTCCCCTCGATAATGCCCTCTTTCAGGAGGCGCCGCACCTCAGAGCTAATGAAGGCTCTGTCCCCGGCGCTATACCGCCTGCTTTTGGTAGCGACGGGTTTGCAGTCAGGGGTAAGGTTAGCAAACAGAGAGGGTGGCGGGACCTTGAGGGTGGAGAGGCTGCAGGTGTTACGCGGTGGGCGGTTTAACGTTTGCTGGTTGTTGACTGTGAGTGGGGGGAGGGGTCCACCGTATGCTAGGGTTACGCTTTGGAGGTGGGATTGGAAGTCCAGCCCTAGTAGGACGGCAGCGCAGAGATGGGGGAGGACGAGGAGTTTAAAGTTTTTATACTCCGTGCCCTTAACCGACAGGGTCACGACACAGTAGCCGCTGATGTCCGTGGCGTGGGACCTCGATGCCATCGAGATTCGGCTGCGCGTTGGTAGGACAGAGAGGGAGTAGTGGCTCACCGTGTCTGGGTGGATGAAGCTCTCCGTGCTTCCGCTGTCGAACAGGCAGGTCGTGGCGTGGCCGTTCACTTTGATGTCCATCATTGACTTGGACAGATGGTGCGGGCGGGCTTGGTCCAGGGTGACGGAAGCTAGTGTGTAGCTGAGCGAGTCGTTGTCATCTGCGGGCGAGGCGGTCGGGCGTGGTGAGTAAAATGGCGTCTCCCACGAGGTAGGGCCCCATGAGGCACTATTGGGGTCGGTTGCCTTAATCAAAGATGGCCGCCCCCATGACTCATGTGTGGGGATGCTGGCCTCAGTTGCCCTAAACAAAGATGGCCGCCCCCATGACTCATGTGTGGGGATGCTGGCCTCAGTTGCCCTAAACGAAGATGGCCGCCCCCATAGTTCGCATGCGGCACTGCTGGCCTCTGAGGATCCGCTCCTGCAGGCCTTGGAGAAGTGGCCTTTCTTCAGGCAGGTTTTACATATGGAGTTCTTGGCTGGGCAGCGCGACCTCGGGTGCTTCTCTTGGCCACAAAAAAAACAGCCGGCGGCCCGATCGCGGATGCCCGATGTCGGGGCCGGTGCCGGGGCCGGTCGGGTCCGGGACGCCGACGCAGAGGTAGGTCCCGGGGGCGGCGCTGGGAAGGGTGCTGTGGTAGGGGTCGGGCCCGAGTCCCAGGGTCGCGAGCAGTACCTGGTGAATGCTTCCTGATCTTGGTGGGCCACTTCCAGGGAGATAGCGAGGGCTTCAGCTTTTTCCATGCTGAGGTCTTTAGCTTCCAGCAGTCTTTGCCGTGAGTACTCGGACCGTAGGCCTTTCAGGAATGCGTCGCGGATATTATCTTCAGTATTTTCGGCTGCCGACACCGATTTAAACTCACAGTTCCTGGCGAGTGCATATAGCGCCTGTGAGAATTCGGCTACTGATTCTCCTGGCTGTTGCGGCCGTGATCTTAGGAGGTGCCTAGCGTACATGTAGTTTACCGGGGTCCGGTACTTCTGTTTCAGCAGGTTGATGGCGGTCTCGTAGGTAGTCATGTCCTCGATGAGAGTGTATACTCTCGGGCTCAGTTGTGCCTGCAGGACACTTAGTTTGGATGCCTGAGGGACGCTGGATTCTCTCAGGTATGATTCGAAGCAGACCAGCCAGTGTTTAAAGTCTGCGGCTGAGTTTGCTGCTCGTGGGTTCAGGTCCAGGTACGGCGGTCTGAGGGCTCGCAGCCAAGCTGGCTGGTGTGGCTGTGCTCCTGGGAGCTGCGCTGGTGGCTCCTCCGCCGGTTGTGACTCGTTGTCGGACATCATTAAATTTAGTCAATAAAATTGATATACCTATCAATTCCTCCAATAAAAGGCGAAGAGTTACGAAGGTGACTAAAGGTTTTTATTGACTAAATAACAGAGCCCACTCTCGTGGGTGATCCGATCCAAGCAGGAGGAATACCAGCCAGTCGCTCACCTTTATACCTGGCCTGGTGGGTGGAGCCAAGGCGGAGTCGGCAGTGGTCATCCCAGGTATAGCAGTGTGGCAAGAGGCGACCTCGTACCGTGATACAATAGTGGTCAGTGATACAGTTATAACGAACAGTGGTGAACAGTGCTAACTACTAACAGTGATACGATAGTGAACGTGGTTTACCACACATGTCATGCAGAAAGAACTCCAATCAGGGATGGTTGGGATTGAAACTGGCCTATCAGAGGCAGGCAGATGGAGAAATACCAGGGAGCCTATGCCGGAGGGCTCTATACAGGAAAAAAACAGGAGCGAAAACATTAGACGGGCAAAGGGGGCTGTTGAAATGGCAAGTTGAAGAGAACCATTTCCAGACTGATCACACGTGGAGGAGTGTATGTATTTATTTATGAAAGTCAGATATGCAGTGGATATATTGTTGGGGGTAATTTTATATATGGTTACTGTGGGCATATAAATTGCAGGGGTACTTTTATGTACGTTCGAATAAAGTGTGCACATATATATAGCCAGGGTGATATATTGCTGGGGGTACATCTAAGTATGGATTTATTAAAGTGTGGGCATATATGCACATATTATGGATGTACATTTACGTACTCAACTGTGGCCACATACATTGCCAGAGTGAATTAATATACTGCGGGCATAGGCATCGCCGATGGTGCTTCTATGTAAGCTTTTATTTTTAAATTGTAAAGTGAATAAAGACCACTTTTAGTGATCACAAACTTACCTGTCACTGTTGTTTTAATTCTCAAATACCGAACAGTAGTAGGAGAAAGTCGTAGACATGTATGGTCCAGATGTCTCTTGTAGTGGCCAGGTTATCAAATGCAGTTTGCTTATTTTTCAGAAGCAACGAGTCAACTATCTCCAAGAGAAAGCTGTCAGTTTAGTATTCTTGACTGTACATTCCTAACGTTCCCTGAATTTCGCAGTAATATCTGTTGGATATCTGTGGTGAATTGCATTCAGGTGACTTATTCCAATTCACCTCAGAAATTCATTTTCCTTTTTTTTAACATATAGCCTCAACCAATTCCTCTCATTCAATTTTACACAGTGATTAACATTTCATCTGATTCATTAGCCTGCCAGGAAATTTACCGTCCAATACATTATGATCATAAGATCATTGAGATATTGGTCAAACCTTGTCCAAAGTTTTACTGTTTCGTTTGGTTACATTTTACTTAACCAAACATATTGTTGGACCCTCTATTTTCCAAATTACCTGATATGTTATGCCTCGTTCCATTTTATCTTTTGGAAATGATTCCAATTTCAAAGAGCAGTTTTGTTTGACTGACAGATCTTTGCAATATTCAATTTTATTAGCTCAAAAAAAATCTTCCTTGATATAGAGGAATCAACTGGGCTGCACTCCACTCTTTCCATTCAATATACATGTGAATGTCCCGTTAAACTTCAGGTGAACACATATCAATTTTTCTTATTAATTCCAAATCCAGAAACACGTGATGCCCAGGATGAATTGTTTTGCATTAGAGACAGAATTGTTTGCAATTACTTTGAAGGTAACTTCCATAAATGCCCCCTCCAGAGCACTCTGATGCAGAAGATAATAAATGGTTTGACTGGTAAAGGCCGAGTCTTTGAAAGGCAAGATCTATATTCGAGATCATGACCATTCTGTGCCGTTTAATGCAGATAAGGTCTCAAATTGTTAAATCAGGTGGATCTTTTGCGATGTCATCAACCTCCATCTGGTCCAGGAAACGGCATTCTCCTGTTTATAAGAAAAGAGAAACAGAGAACCAATGTGGTTCGGCTTACAAGCCCAAGGGGTTAGTTTATCAGTTTATAATTTACTTCTGTCAATGTTGGGAAATAACCATTTAAATAATGAATTTAATATTTATTAATGCCCAATATATAAATGTACATTCAGCAAAGAAATATGAGATGCCCGGTGTATTAAAAAGACAGCTGTCAGTTGAAAGGGTTAACTCCGTTGGAGGTTTATAAGAAGGTGGAGAGAAACATCGTCAGAGGCCGTTGCATAACTTCATCTAAATTTAAATAAAACTTTCCGAATCCAAAAAGAACCAAACATAATGTTATTGTTTTCAGTCATTGGACTTTTTCAAACTTGCTCAAAATGTCCTGATAAATTCAAACTGCAGAATCGAATTTCAGATTTTCCTTTATTTCGAATTTTCACAACGTGAACCAGGAAGGCATAAACATGTTAGAATTGCTTTATCGATCCCTATCAAATAAAACTCAGTTAAAACAGCAAAAATCGTTAAAACACCACAATAAAAATTAAAGATATTGTGAAACATTTCTGCAGTTCAGTCCTACTGCGGGGGGTCTCCCGACCATCACCATACTGCTCGGTAGCAGCAGCATTCCGCTTTGTTCACCCACCCCATCAAAATGATTAAAAAGTCAGAATCATCACTACTCTTTGTTTCCTTGGCGCTGGTCAAAAAATCAAAATTTCCAGTTATTTTTAATAGACTTATGTCTGGAACTAGAGACTTTCACACAACTTACAACAACCAGAATGTCTGTGGTCACAGCAAGGCACTGGTTTTCACAGTGTAATAGGTGAGTTAATCTGAATAATTCCAATTTAATTCAGGTCAATATATTATTAAATAAACACAATAGAAAATATGACAATTAAAACAGCATTAAACCTGTTGATATAAACAAGTAAATTATGTCATCATTCCTTGTCTGCCTTCAGCTATTTTAACAAATAACAGGTAAAATGTTGAATCTAACTGCAGAAAAACGTTTTTTCAATAAAAGGCATATTTAACGCTCTTAGCAAAAAGTGAAAAGAGAACTGCGCTTCCCACAGCTTTTGGCTCCTAACCATTCCAACAGGCTTTTATAAAGAGACATTGGTTGAAAACAAAATATCTCCTACACGCTGTGACAGTAGAAAAGGGATAGATTCGTTCCCTATTCTCCTTCTTTATTCCAGCATAAATTAACGTAGATTTTTTCTCTCAACACAAATTAAAATTTATGATTACTTCTGACTTGGAAAAAACTTAGTGGTTGGGAAAAGATATAATTCCAATTGTAGTTCCAGAAATTGCAGTAATTGAGACCGAAATTTTAATTTCGAGGCGGGTAGGGAACGTTAGGTGTGCTTTTCAAACGTTCACATTAATTTAATTTGTAACTTTGCCTTTTTAAAAAATGTCTAAGGGAGTAAGAGATTTTTTTTAACACTAACCCAATTTAAAACAAGTGTTTTGAAGAGTTCAAATTGATTTCCTATCAGACATCATAGCAAACATAACCTTAAAGCTGGATCTTAACTTTGTAAAACAAACTCATTGGAGCATTTCATCGTTGCACAAATAAATTTTAGTCAATATTCTGCCCTTGCAGCGCGTTCCTATGCAGAGCTAGACAGGTATCTAACAACTTGATATTTTCCCATAAAAATCACAAGGCTTGACTTTTCTTGTAAACTTTTCTGGAAGATTCTTACGGTGAAACAGAAATACAATACAGAAGTGGAAGCATACATTAGTACACAAACACATAACTGATATGCATACACAAACATGGGTAAGCATGAGCAACACAGTACGTTTGGCATGTAACTTACCAAAACACGTGAAAACACAGCTTACTGTGAATATACATTTAGCAAACTGATAGGCATTCTCTTACATTCACTTTAAATTAGCCCTGTAAATATTGCATCAAAATACAGCTACAAGTTAATTGGCTAGACACAGAGAGCGAGCAATTCACGGCTAGCTGTGTAGGTTTGCTTACAGAGAAAGGTTGCAAAACTAAACATTTTCTGCAAATTATAGTGTACACTAATCATCTATAACATTCTCAAGTCGTTACAGACATATAGGCCTAGAAATTCAGTTGGTTGCGCCAGCCGTTAGCACCTTAGGAGGAGTAGATGTCGAGCGCTAGGCGCTTAGTGCCCGGACGCAGCGTGATCTGCACCTCGCCCCAACTTCAGTAGACATTTAGCGCCGGCGCAAAGTCTTTGCGTGCGCTCAGCTGCGCACGCAGATCATGACATCATTGCCTCGTGCAACGTCGTGCAACGCCCTTTGTGCGCCCCCAACCGGATCTTCAGTCACGCCAGCCCATTGTGTGCCGGGTGGCCCTAGCGACTGTTGAGTCGAACGGTGCTCAGCTGATGTGGGCCGCGGGGAGCGCAAATTAAAGAGCACTCCTCCTCCTTCTTTGTAAGCGACAAAGGTAGATTCGTGGTGGTGGTGGTGGTGGTGGTGGTGGTGGTGGTGATGATGGTGGTGGTGGTGGTGGTGGTGGTGGTGGTGGTGGTGGTGGTCGTCGTCCGGTACCACATAACAGACTGATGGAGAGAAGCCCGCCTCAAAAACACAAATACAGCGGCCGTTCAAAAAAACAAATCCACCCTCCCCCTTTAAGAGCTCACCGGAGCCAGAGTGTCTGCCGTCAATCAGCAGCTCGCCGCACCTGCCCTGCACCCAACTTCCGGTGTTAGCGCCCCGGGCCACCGGCTTAGCGCCTAATGATAGTCGTGCATCGCCTGGTTTAGCGCAGCAGCAACCTCTTAGGGCGATGCGATTGAATATCGGCGAAGGGGGCTCGACTTTGCGCCGGGCGCAAACTTTAGTGGCCGCCCGACTTTACCACCCCAAAAGTGGTTATACTGAATTTCTAGGCCATAGTGTCCAAGACCGAAATGTAACAGGAAAATAACTTCCAACACCATGTGCTGAGCTGCAGGTCTTGTGATATACAGCAATTTACTTTACAGCACTTACTTTACCGCACTTTACTGGGCTTTACTGCACTTGCTAGGTACCAAATATCCACTAGTTGGCGGCACACAATGGGAATCGACCCAAATTAATTAAACCCCTGAATTAAATTGAAAACTAACATAAATTCCAATTGAAGGCAGGACGCTCCCCGTTACAATTCCATTGTACCACTACAGATACAAAATAAAACCTAAAGAAAACGTCCTTTGGCTGCAAACATACTCAGAATCCTTTCTCTAGGTTTCTTCAGAAAGGAGGACTACGATCTCTGAGACTGGCTTCAGAAACACTTTGACGGTCCCGTCCTTGACAATCTTCACCTCCACCTTGCGGACCCTCTTGTCCCTGCTCGGCAGAGTTTTGACAACCAGTCGCACTGGCCATTCATTTCTGTGCGCTTAGCTGTCTTTCAGCAAGACAACATCTCCCACTTTGACATTTGGCTTGTCTTCTGTCCATTTCCCACGGCTCTGTAGGGTGGAAAAACCCTCTCCTCTCCGTCTCTTCAAGACACTGAACTTGCTTCTACTGCTTCCCGTGCAGCTCAGCCATGTCGACATTTCCAGAGGGGACTGAAATAGCACTCATCTTTTGAGTCAGGAGCATCACTGGGTTGAGGGCTGCAGGCATGCCTAAGTCGGTGGACACCGGCACCAGGGGTCTTGCATTCATGATCGCCATGACTTCAGCCATGAGAGTGCTCAAGACGTCGTGTGTGAGACGAGTGGGTCCCGTCCGAAACAGCATAGTGCCCAGAATAGGCCTGGCAACTCCGATGAGCCTCTTCCATGACCCACCCATTTGGGATGAATGCAGGGGGTTAAACACCCACGTGCATCCTTTCTTTTGCAGGTCTTCGAGAGCCTTCAAGGGCTCCTTCCATAGGTTCCATTTTGCTTCTTTTTCTGGGAGGAGTGGAGCATCCCACTCACTCTGATCAGATGAGAGTTACTGTATTAATGCTTTTCCTTGCATTGTTATGGGAGCTACGAACACCAGAGGGTACTACAAACTGTTGAATGTGGACAGGACACCTCTCCGTGTGAATGGCCTTTCTTCACGGGACACCAGGAATGGGAAGATGTCTGTTTCCAGTTTCCAGGAGAGGCCCAGGCTCCGTTGAAGGTGGAGGGGATCCACTCCATGGTCCAAATCCTTTGAGGGGCTGTATTAGTTTGGGTGTTTATTGGTTTGCGTGTCTGTATTAGTTTGTGGGGCTGTATTAGTTCGAGGGGCGGTATTATATTGACTGTCTGTATTAGTTTGAGGAACTGTATGAGCTTGATGGACTGTATTATTTGAAGGTACTGTATTAGTTTGTGGGGCAGTATTGTTTGAGGGACTGAATTAGTTTGAGGGTCTGAATAAGTTTGAGGGGCTGTATTAGTTTGACGGGCAGTATTATTTTGAGGGTCTGTATTAGTTTGAGGGACTGTTTTAGTTTGAGGTGCTTTATAAGTTTGAGGTACTGTATTAGTCTGAGGGGCTGAATTATTTTGAGGGACTGTATTAGTTTGAGGAGTTTTATTAGTTTTGGGGTCTGTATTAGTTTGTGAAGCTGTATTAGGTTGAGGGACTGTATTAGTTTGATGTGCTGCATTAAGTTGATTGAATTTATTAATTTGAGGGTCTTTACTATTTTGAGGGACTGTATTAGTTTGAGGGACTGTATTAGATTGAGGGGCTGTATTAGTTTGAGGGACTGTATTAGTTTGAGGGTCTGTATTAGTTTGTGGGACTGTAAAAGACTCAGGGTCTGTATTCGTTTGATGCAATGTATTGGTTTGAGGAGTTTTATTAGATTTTGGGTCTGTATTAATTTGAGGGGCTCTATTAGGCTGAGGGACTGTATTAGTTTGAGGGGCTGTATTATTTTGAGGGCCTGTATTCGTTTTAGTGTCTGTATTTGTTACAGGGACTATATTAGTTTGATGGGCTGTATTATTTTGAGGTACTGTATGTAATACCCACTGGAAATGTTATGTACGCTAAGTATGGTTATCAATCTTTAACTTAGACACTGTATTATCATTGTTATAAATCCCTGGGTTAAAGTTGCCCATGTGAAGTTTCGGCAAGAACATTTAAGGACACAATGTGACTAAGAGCAGACTTTCCATAATTCTGCACCAATATCAACTGTTGCAGACAGTGAGGCTGCGCAGTCTCCAGGCAGAAACCCCAGGAGGAAGGGGTGGGGTCGGGTTTTTCGAGCGGGAAACGCGAGCGACTGGAAGAAAAGATGGCAGGAGCTCTGAAAAGAGGGCAGGAGCTCTGAAAAGAGGGCTCAGGAGGCAAATGGCTGCCGCATCCCGTCCCGGGCTTCCAAACTCGGCCGCCGCCTTTCGTATTAGTAGCTCTGCATCCAGAACTCAAAGTGGGATTCAGTGATCATGAAGAGAATTCAACGAAGGTGTTCGGAGTCGTAAGTCTTGCAGACATTATACATACCATGAGCTCCAACTTAAGCGCGCCAACAAAAGAGTGCACTCGAATTTGGACACAGGGACAGATTCTCCTTTGAATCCATGTAAATGGAGAATGTATGTTTATTATGTCTAGATTCATTCTAATGTATGCAAATGTCTAATTTCGTTCATTGACCTGTAATCTTCTTATACTGTCTGACGTTAAAACTATAAAGTAAGATAATTAGAACTAAGCCATTGTAGTAGTGATCTCCTTACTGGACTATAGAATACTGTCTACAACAGAGACCACATCTCACATATATCTAGAGAACCTTGAAGGGGTTACATTTTGGGGGCTCGTCCGGGATTGTGGTCTATTTATGTTAGGAAACTACCAGTATTGAATGCTCATTGCTAAGAGAGTGGTTTGTGGTTTCTACTGGGCTGTTTGAGCATAAAAGTTGGATGTTATTGAGGGTGAAGCTTGGTGCAAACGGAAGCAGATAGCTACTACCCATGCCATTGTGCTGAATGGTGTTGCTAACGATGACCCTGATGATTTCTTGCTAAGGGCTCTGAATTGTGTCAAAGCCTTTGGAAAGGTTAGGATAGTTGAGCGCTGCTTGGGTACAGCTACCAAGAAGCAGTTTGTGTTGATCCAGACATCAGAGAACCTGAGAGGTCATGGTTTACCTGGGGCAGTTGGGCTTTCTGAAGAGGCTGGTCCCTGGCCAGTTCAGTTTGTCCCTATCACTACTAAGGAAGAAGAAGGGTTTCAGACCAAGTTGTTGTCATTATTGAGACAAGAAGGAAAGACTGTTGCTGATGTCAAAAGTCTGATAGGTCCTTCGACCCAGGAAATGAACACTCAGTTGGTCAGTGCCATTAGTTCTCTGGTGGATAAATGCTCCAATCTGCCCCTCGAGGCTCAGGGATACCGTAAGCTCCGTATCTTCTCAGGAGTGAGACCAACTCCCAGTGGGGAAGAGGAGTACGACCCCTGGGCTGAGCAGACCCTGCCTCTGCTAGAGGAATGGCAGTGCAGTGATCATGTGAAGAGGCAGAGAATAGTAGAAAGCCTTAATGGTCCTGCTGCTGATATTGTAAGATTCTTAAAGGCGCAGAACAGCTCTGCTATTTCCTTTGACTACATGCAGGCTCTAGAAACTGCCTTTGGAACTACTGAAACCATTTCAGATTTGATGGTCAGATTCAGAAGCACATTCCAGTGTGAGGGAGAGAAGCTGTCCAGTTATCTGCTGAGAATAGACAAACTGCTGCATTGTATGTTACGGAAAAGTGGGATTGAGTTGCCTGAAAAGAATCGATTCCGCATTGAACAGGTTGTGCGAAGTGCATTGCTCGAAGACGTGACTGCTCTTCGCATACGAATGACCCATAAGTTGCGAGGTCCAACTACGTTCACTGAGCTGCTAAGGGAAGTCAGAGAGGAGGAGGATATGCTTCAGGCCCGGAATGTAGCAAAGAGTGCTGTGATGTCCAAGCTTGTGACTCCTGTTACAATTCCTATTCCTAAGGGTGATGTCAACCCTGAGATGGAACAGCTGAAGAAGGAAATAAATGTCATGAGAGCCGAGATGGCATATTTTCGGTCTAAGCCCAACACAGAAAGGGATGACGCATGGGTGCAAAAGGTTGAACACCCTGCGAAGTCTAACAGCAAAATGAATGATTCCTCTAAAGGATATCCCCATGAAGGAGATAGACCTTGAGTCTTTGTTATAACTGTGGAAAGGATGGACATTTCAAGCGAGAATGTAGAGCTAAGGAAAATCTAAAAAAAAGTAAATGACCGTCTCATAAAGCTTACCAAGAAGTCGGGAAACTACAAAGGGGCACAGTAACGGAACGGCCTGCTGTCCCTGTAGTTAAGACACGTTCCGCTAAGTGCAAAAATAAATGAGGGGATATGAAAGACATCATACCTGAAGGTTTAGTAGGGCTGAGTTCTGCTGTATCAATACAGATTGAAGGAATTTATACTAAAGCTATCCTCGACACGGGTTCTCAGGTTACCATACTGTACAGATCCTTCCATGACCGATACCTGACGCATTTGCCATTAACCCCAATCAGTCTTCTGCAGATCTGGGGCCTTAGTCCTGCTGATTACCCATATGATGGCTATTTGTCGCTGAGGTTGGAGTTCTTGGAAGCTGATGTAGGGACCACTGAGACCATTGATGCACTTGTGTTGGTTTGCCCTGGCCCCATGGTAAAAGGTGAGGTTTCCATACTGGTTGGCAGTAATACACGCATAGTGAGACGACTGCTGACAAGCTGCAAAGAGCAGGGAGGTGAAAACTTCTTGAGCACCAGACACATTCACCCTGTTTTCAAAAAGGCTTTTGAGAAACTGCCTGAACTTTCTTCTGACGTAGATGATAGCAAAAGAGGAACTGTGTGGCACGTTCGAGCCAAACCTATCACCCTGCGTCCTGGAGGAGTGGCTAGAATCCCTGGGATACCAAAATTCCCTGGAACGCCAGGTACTGAAGCCATTCTGATAGAGTCACCTGATAATCCTGCAGAAGAGTCACGGTTTCCAAATGAGCTTCTGGTGAGACCAGAGTTGCAGACCCCGACAGCTCTGATGTCAAGGAGAGTTACAGTGACCGTGAGGAATATGTCAGGCAAAGGAATCACATTGAGGAAAGGAATGCCGATTGCGCATCTGTTTCCTGTAAATGTAATGTCGTCACATGTGAAGGAAGAGTCCAAAGTTAACTCAACCGGAGATCTGACATCCTCCTCCTTCAACTTTGGAGATTCATTCGTTCCTAAAGAATGGAAGGACCGATTAGTCAGGAAGATGATGGAGCGGAGAGGAGTTTTCTCTACCCATGAGTTTGATGTTGGTTGTAGTAAGAGTACTCGCCATTCTATCAGAATTACCGAGGATAAACCCTTTCGGGAGAGGTCTCGACGGCTGGCACCAGCTGACATCGAAGCAGTGAGATAGCACCTGTCGCAGTTAAAAGAAGCTGAGATCATTACCGAGTCCAGGCGTCCTTATGCATCTCCTATAGTGGTGGTGAGGAAAAAGAACGGAAAGATTCGGATGTGTGTGGACTTTAGGACGCTTAACAGGCGTACTGTTCCCGACCAATACACCGTTCCAAGAATTGAGGATGCACTGGCTTGTCTTAATGGAAGCAAGTGGTCCAGTGTGTTGGATCTCAGAAGTGGATACTACCAAATACCGATGAGTGAATCGGACAAAGAAAAGACAGCCTTTTTATGTCCAGTTGGGTTCTACCAATTTGAAAGGATGCCACGGGGAGTTTCAGGCGCTCCAGCAACTTTTCAAAGAATAATGGAACAAACAGTTGGGGACATGAACATGCTCGAAGTATTGGTGTACTTGGATGATATCATTGTGTTTGGGGCATCCCTTGAAGAACACGAATCTCGGTTGCTGAATGTGTTTGGTCGCCTGGAGGATGAAGGTCTCAAGCTATCATTGGACAAGTGTCAGTTTTGCCAAACATCCGTGTCCTATGTGGGGCATATTGTATCACAGGATGGAGTTGCCACAGATCCATCCAAGATCGAAGCTGTTACCACATGGCCCAAACCGAACACAGTTACTGCCTTGCGGTCATTTCTTGGGTTCTGCGGATATTACAGGCGCTTTGTGCAGGATTACTCCAAAGTGGCCCAATCCTCTGAATCAGCTGCTTGTTGGTTACCTCCCACCAGCCGAGACGAAGAAAAATGCTAAAGGTAAAGAGAACAAGGACTACTTCAAACCCTCTCAGCCTTTTGGTGTTAGATGGGATGAGAAATGCGAAGAGGCCTTCAACACCTTAAAGCAAATTCTTACTCAAGCCCCCGTGTTGGCTTTTGCAAACCCACAGCTGCCATATGTGCTACACGTGGATGCCAGTCAAGAAGGGTTGGGTGGTGTGTTGTATCAGGACCAAGGAGCAGGACTGAGACCTGTAGCGCTCATCAGTCGCAGTCTTACGCCATCAGAGCGTAACTACCCAGCTCATAAGCTAGAATTCTTGGTGCTGAAGTGGGGGGTGGTGGATAAGCTGCAGGATTATCTGTATGGAGCGAAGTTTGAAGTGATGACAGACAATAATCCATTAACCTATGTGTTGACTTCGGCAAAACTTGATGCCACCGGCCACCACTGGCTTGCTGCACTATCTGTTTACGACTTTAGTCTCAGGTACAGACCTGGGAACCAGAACATTGACGCAGATGCTCTGTCTCGTCGCCCACACTACCAGAAACCAGAGTGGAAAGATGTTGCCTCAGCAAATGTGAAAGTAATGTGTCAGATGTCCGTGGTATCTGGACCAAAGAATTCATTTCATGCCCGAGAGATTGACCACTTGGGAGCGTCAATGCATGTTGTTCCCCAGGCATTTTGCAACCTTTCCAGTTTGGATGTATAAAACTTACCCATGTTGTGTTCATCTGAAATAGCCAAAGAACAGGAGGATCCCTGTATTCATGAGGTGTTTTCAGCTCTCCGTCTGGGTGATATTACACAGATCGACAAATCAAAACATCCTGACTGTCGTCTGCTCCTAAGAGAATGGGACCACTTGGAAATTAGAGAGGGAGTGTTGTGTAGAATCACTCACCCACCCACTAAACCATGCCATTCACAGTTGGTCCTGCCTGAAAAGTACAGGGAAATAGTGATGAAGTCTTTGCATGATGACGCAGGTCATCTGGGAGTAGATAAGGCCTATGGGTTGGTCAAGGACAGATTCTACTGGCCGCATATGAAGTCTGCGGTTGAGGAGTTCTGCAAGTCCTGTGCACGTTGTGTCCAGAGAAAGACTTTACCTAAAAGACTTGCTCCTCTGTTTCACATGCAAAGTGATGGACCTCTAGACCTTGTCTGAATGGATTTTCTGTCCATCGAACCCGATTCCAGCAATACCGCAAATGTCTTGGTCATTACAGATCATTATACTCGCTATGCCCAAGCTTTTCCCACAAAGGATCAGAAAGCATCCACCGTTGCCAAAGTGTTGTGGGAGAAATACTTCATCCACTATGGACTGCCAAAGCGAATACACAGTGATCAAGGTAGAGACTTTGAAAGTAGACTTATACATGAGTTGTTGTCCATGCTCGGGATTGAGAAGTCAAGAACAAATCCATACCATCCTCAGGGAGATCCTGAACCTGAGCGGTTTAACCGTAATTTGTTAGACATGCTTGGAACGCTGGATTCAAAGCGAAAGAACAAGTGGAGTCGGCACATTGGACATCTTGTTCATTCTTATAATTGTACCCGAAATGACGCTACTGGTTTTTCACCGCACTGCCTCATGTTTGGACATGAAGCGAGGATGCCGGTGGATTTGTGCTTCGGAGTATCCAGTGATGGCACATCACAGAGAACTTACCTCAAGTATGTATCTGACATGAGAAAGGAATTGCAAGCTGCTTATGAACTTGCTGATTCTGTTTCTGCCAAACAGAATAAAGGAAATAAGCAGAGGTATGACCAGAAGATCCGTTTTTCCCAACTCATGCCTGGTGACCGTGTTCTCATACGGAACCTAGGACTTCAAGGGAAACATAAGTTAGCAGACCACTGGGCTTCTACACCTTACATTGTTGAAAGTCAAATGTCACAACTACCTGTGTTTCGGCTAAAACCTGCAGGTGGGAATGGATCCATAGAAATACTGCACCGGAATCATATCCTGCCATTGGGAAAGCAAGTGCATCTGGATCTGCCAGCGGATAATGAGCCGACACCTAGTAGGAGAACCCTGCAGAGAAGAAGAAGGAAAAAACGAGAAAACAGGAAAACTTTGTTCCAGAAGAGAGAAAACCCATTTTGGACACAGGGACAGATTATCCTTTGAATCCATGTAAATGAAGAATGTATGTTTACTATGTCTAGATTCATTCTAATATATGCAAATGTCTAATTTAGTTCATTGACCTGTAATCTTCTTATACTGTCTGACGTTAAAACTATAAAGTAAGATAATTAGAACTAAGCCATTGTAGCAGTGATCTCCTTACTGGACTATAGAAAACTGTCTACAACAGAGACCACATCTCACATATATCTAGAGAACCGTGAAGGAGTTACATGTATTAGTTTGAGGGGCTGTCTTAGTTTGAGGGACTGTATTAATTTGAGGTTCTGAATTAGTTTGAGGTGCTGTTTTAGTTTGAGGGGCTGTATTAGTTTGAGGGACTGCATTAGTTTGAGGGTCTGTATTAGTTTGTGGGACTGTAAGAGTGCAGGGTCAGTGTTAGTTTGAAGGACTGTATTAGTTTGAGGGACTGTATTAGGTTCAGGGGCTGCATTAGTTCTAGGGGCTATATTAGTTTCAGGGGTTTTGTTAGTTTTAGGAGCTGTTTTAGTATCAGGGGCTGTATTAGTTTGAAGGGCTGTATAAGTTTTAGAGGACGTATCAGCGTGTGTTGCTGTATTAGTTTGAGAGGCTGTACTAGATTGAGGTGAGGTATTAGTTTGAGGGGCTGTACTAATTGAAGGTCTGTATTAGTTTGAGGGGCGGTTTTTGTTTGAGGGGCTGTATGAATTTGAGGGACTGTATCAGTTTTATTGACTGTAATATTTGAGGGGCTGCATTAGTTTGAGAGGCTGTATCACTTTTAGGGTCTGTATTGTCGTGAGGTACTGTATTAGTTTGAGGGACTGTATTAGTTTGAGGGGCTGTGTTAGTTTGATGGGCTGTATTAGTTTGAATGGCTGTATTACTTTTAGTGGCTGTGTTAGTGTGAGTTGCGCTATTTGTTTGAGGGGCTGTATTAGTTTGAGGGGCTGTATTAGTTTGGGGGTTTATTGGTTTGCGGGTCTGTATTAGTTTGTGGGGCTGTATTCGTTCGAGGGACTGTATTATTTTATCTGTCTGTATTAGTTTGAGGAACTGTATCAGTTGATGGACTGCATTATTTTGAGGTACTGCATTAGTTTGTGGGGCAGTATTGTTTGAGGGATTGTATTAGTTTGAGGGTCTGAATAAGTTTGAGGGGCTGTATTAGTTTAACGGGCAGTATTATTTTGAGGGTCTGTATTAGCACGGAGACATAGTGGTTAGCACTGTTGCCTCACAGCGCCAGGGACCCGGGTTCGAATCCGGCCTCGGGCGACTGTCTGTGTGGAGTTTGCACATTCTCCCCGTGTTTGCGTGGGTTTACTCCGGGTGCTCCGGTTTCCTCCCACAGTCCAAAGATGTGCGGGTTAGGTTGATTGGCTATGATAAATTGACCCTTAGTGTTAGGGGGATTAAATACGTGGGGTTACGGGGATAGGGTGGGATATGTGTCGGTGCAGGCTCGATGGGCCGAAATGGCCTCTATCTGCACTGTGTGGTTTCTGTGATTAGTGTGAGGGACTGTTTTAGTTTGAGGGGCTTTATAAGTTTGAGGTACTGTATTAGTCTGAGGGGCTGAATTATTTTGAGGGACTGTATTAGTTTGAGGAATTTTATTAGTTTTTGGGTCTGTGTTAGATTGAGGGTCTCTATTAGTTAGAGCGGCTATATTATTTTGAGGGCCGGTATTATTTTGAGGGACTGTATTAGTTTGAGGAGTTTTATTAGTTATGGGGTCTGTATTAGTTGTGAAGCTGTCTTAGGATGAGGGACTGTATTAGTTTGAGGTGCTGTATTAAGTTGAGTGAATTTATTAATTTGAGGGTCTTTACTATTTTGAGGGACTGTATTAGTTTGAGGGACTGTATTAGATTGAATGGCTGTATTAGTTTCAGGGACAGTATTAGTTTGAGGGGCTGTATTTGTTAAGTCTGTGTGTTCTAGTTGTATTTAAGATTAATTACTGACACAGACTACAAGAATAACGTTTCAACAGGTCTTTACTAGTTGGAGGTCAGGGCTATACTAACAGCAATATCACTACACAGTACTTATATACCAGTGAACACCACCGGTATTACGTATCCAGCAGCCAGAGAAAGTAATACATCTCTTAAGGTGGAACAGGCTTAAGTTCTCTTAAGGTGGAACAGGTTACATACACCACAATCCTCCCTTTTTTACTTAACAGTCATATCCCCATTTAACATAACATAATAACACCTATACATATATAACTTCAGGTATAAACAGTTCAAAGGTTCAGTCTCTCAGGAGGCCTTCTGATTCGGGTTGGATAACGCCTTTCAGTGGTCTCTGATTCTTGTTGCTGAGGTGACTCCTCTAGTTGGTTTCCTATGTATTGGACATCATCATCTGGTACATTCCCTGCCGAGGTAGATGCTTCAGGTTCATTAACGTCTTCCACAGTTGTCTCTGTCGCAACCATGGGTTCGATCCTTGCTCTCGATTCTACCAGTTGATCCGCATGACGCCTTATCACATTGTTACCAATATCTACTGTGTACATCAGAGGCCCTTGTCTGGCCCGAATTGCTCCGGACTGCCATTTTTCGTTTCCGTAGTCCCTTGCCAACACTGGTTGTCCTACGTTGAAACTTTGAGTGGTCTTGTTATTAATATGCCAGAACTGTTTGTTTTCCACTTCCCTCCGCACATTTGGTTTTAACAAGTCCAACCTGGACCGCAACCTCCTGTTATAAAACATCATGGCAGAACTTTGGTTAGTCACTGCATGAGCGGCGTTTCGATATGCCATTAGGAAATTGTCCACCTTGTGTTGTAGCGGAATCTGATCATTGTTCATGGCCTTTATTGCCTTTTTGAATGTTTGGACAAATCTCTCGGCCAACCCGTTTGTCGCCGGATGATATGGGGCAGAGCTATAATGTTTCACCCCATTCATCTTTAAGAATTTTTGGAATTCTTCCGACACGAACTGTGGTCTGTTGTCTGAACATATCTGTTCTGGCCATCCGTTCCTTGCGAATATTGTTCTTAACACCGCAATTGTCTTTTCTGAAGTAGTGGTATTTATCTTGATCACTTCTGGCCTTTTGGAATGTGCGTCCACCGCAATTAGGAACATGGAGTCCATGAATGGACCAGCAAAGTCAATATGTACGTGTTGCCATGGGGCTGAAGGCCATTCCCATGGGTGTAGTGGTGCGATCGGAGGGGCATTTTGCACTTTTTGTCACCCAGCGCAGCTTTTCGTCAACTCCTCTATCTGTTGGTCAATACCCGGCCACCATACATAAGCCCCAGCAAGACTTTTCATCTTAACTCCCCCCAGATGACCTTCATGCAGTTCCTTTAGAACTCTTTCCCTTAACTTGGGAGGAATAATCACCCTTGTCCCGTACATCAAAGTACCATGGCAGACGGACAGCTGGTCTCGCCTTGCCAAAAATGCCGGTAACAGAGGATCACCATGTGTTGGCCATCCCTTCACTGTCACCTCGTAGACTCGGGACAGTGTCAGGTCGTTCCTGGTCTCTCTTTCAATACTTGCATTGGTGACTGGTAAACACTCGATGATGGTCGAATGAAATAACTCAACAGGGTCAACTTTCGTCGTCTCTTCTTCTTCAGGTAGTGGCAGTCGCGACAGCCCATCAGCATTGCCATGCTGCTTTGTACCTTTGAATTCTATTTGATATTGATGTGCCCCTAGGAAAAGGGACCATCTCTGGAGTCTCTGTGCTGTCATCACCGAAACACCCTTCTTAGGGTTAAAAATGGATACCAACGGCTGATGGTCTGTCAGAAGTGTGAATTTTTGGCCCTGCAGGTAATGATTAACTTCTTCACTCCCCATACAAGGCTGAGAGCCTCCCTATCGATCTGCGCATAGTTGCGCTCAGCGGAGGTCAATGATCTGGATGCAAACGCGACTGGCCTTTCTGTGCCATTTGGCAACTTCTGTGAGAGTACTGCCCCAATACCATATGGAGAAGCATCACAAGCCAACCGAATAGGCAGTGTTGAGTTGAAGTGAGCCAACACTTCCTCTGAGGTGATCAATTCCTTGCTTTTGCGAAATGCCTTCTTACACTTTTCGCTCCATTCCCATGGTACCCCCTTCTGTAAAAGAGCGTTCAGTGGGTGCAGTACCGTGGACAGATTCGGTAGAAACTTATCGTAATAGTTAATCAATCCTAGAAACGACCTCAACTGAGAGACATTATCCGGAGCGGGAGCCTTTACAACTGCCTCTATCTTGTCAGGAGACTTATGAAGCCCCTCCCGGTCAATGACATGACCACAGTACGAGATCCGCTTCTGAAAGAACTCACATTTCTGCCGATTAACTCGAAGTCCATACTCTTACAGTCTGTTGAGCACCAGTTCCAAGTTTGCGAGGTGTTCTTCATCACCATCTCCTGTAATCAGAATATCGTCCAGGTAACATTGTGTGCCTGGAATTCCCTGTAATACCTGCTCCATGGCCCTCTGCCAAATTGCTCGAGCCGATGCCACTCCAAAAACCAGCCTATTATACCGGTACAAACCTCTATGCATGTTGATCGTGAGGGACTGTCGTGACTCTTCTTCAACCTCCATCTGCAAGTACGCCTGCGCCAGGCCTATCTTGGTGAAGTGTTTCCCGCCAGACAACGAAGCAAAAATATCCTCAATCCGTGGAAGCGGATACTGCACCATGGGAAGCACTGGATTAATGGTGATCTTGAAGTCTCCACAGATGCGAACCTTCCCTGGTTCTCCTGGCTTGTTGCTCGAAGGACGTTTCATAACGGGAACAATGGGCATAGCCCACTCACTCCAATCTACCTTAGACAGTACACCTGAACGTTCTAGCGCTTCCAGTTCCGCTTCTACAGCTGGTCGTATTGCATAGGGTACCGGTCTGGCTTTGAAAAAATTTGGGTGTGCATGTTCATCAATCTTGATGTTTGCCGTAATTCCTCTCAGTGTTCCCAGTCCCTGCTGGAACACCTCTTTAGCATCATCCAATATTCTGGACAATCGTTTAGGTTTGACATCTGTTTCCCCGGAATCTACCGTTAGTGCCTTTAAGCAGTGCCAGTCCATATTCATTTTCCTAATCCACTCCCGTCCCAGTAGTGGTGGATCTCCTTCAGGTAGCACATATAAGTCCATTACTTGGCTTTCTTTGCCCTTGTGGACCACTTTTACCTCTATCTTTCCGATGGGTTACACTCTTTGACCCGTGTATGTTTTCAATATAATCTCCGTATCCCGTAGGGGAATATGTTGGAATAACCTTTTGTAATCTTTCTTATTCATGACCGTCAATGCCGATCCAGTGTCCAATTCCATCTTTACTTGGACTCCTGCTATCTGATGAGTGACCCAAATTGTCTGGAGATCTGCATCCTTACCAACGTTGTGTACTCTTAAGCTACCCAGTTCATTACTGCTGGCGTCTGAATCTGACTTCTGGTCGTTCGAACTGTTCTTTGTCACCTTGTGTACCTTTATGTATTTTCCTTGCGGTGACTTTTTGTTGCTGGTCTTCTTTCCTGACCTGCAGACTTTAGCTATGTGGCCAAGCCTGCCACACGTTCTGCATTCTTGGTTTTAAAACCAACACTGGTTCTGATCGTGCGTTGTCTTTCCACAACGATAACATTTTACAGTACTCAAAACCAATTGATTTGTACTGAGTTCCGGTGACCGTAGCTGCATTACTGCCATGCCTCTCGCTGTGGCCTCGTGTGCTGCTGCCATAGTGACCGCTTTCTCAAGTGTCAGCTCATTCTCCTCGAGCAATCGCTTTTGTGTATCTTCTTTTAATAAACCACACAAAAATTTATCTCGTAGTGCCTCTGTCAGTCTCGTTCCAAATTGACAGTACTTTGCTAGCTTACGCAATTCCATTAAATATTCAGCATTGCTTTCCTCCTTCAGCTGCCTTCTGCTGTAAAATATAAATCGTTCCGCTAGCATCAGCGGCGTGGGGTTTAGGTGATTTTTCAGGCAGTAACAATCTCCTCGAACGTCTTATCCGCCGGTTCATCTGGTGTTAAAAGGTGTTTCAAATGCCCGTATGTCTTCGCACCCATTAAGTTTAATAATGTTAGTGCTTTCTCTTCATCTGGGATTTTATTTGCTTTACAATAATTTTGTATGCATGATACATACATAGCCCAATCTTCGATGTCGCTATCAAAGGTATTAATGTTCCCATGTTTAGGCATCGTTGCAATTTAATTTATTTTTATTTTTATCCAAGATGGCGGCTTCCGCGCTCTTGTCTTCATCCTCCGCCTACAAAATGGCGGTTTTCCCGCGCTTGGCGATCTTCACCCGTCCCCCGACACTGTCTCAGCTTCACCGCGGCTCTCGCGCCTTCAGTTGCCCCCAGACGCTGCGCCTTTTAGCCCAAATGTGGCCCGGCCCTTATCACCAGCCGCGATCGCTGTCCCCGTGCTGCGCCTTTCGGCCCGAATGCTGCCCGGCTCTTATCTCCGGTCACGATCGATCTCACCGCCCTTATTCCTCCGTCTTCCCTCCGCGTCTGTACAGCCAACGCGGCCGACTTTCTGGTCACGTCGCTGCCCGGCTTACCCACTACCAAGGTAGAAAGAAGATAGCTGATGAAGGCTTCGAGTTCAGGATATCTTCTGCACTCTGGTTTCTCGATGTCTGCGGCGCGACGTGTCTTCCAGCAGGGTGATGAGGGTGGAAGCCTCTCTTCGACGTCCGTTCTGTGACAAAGCCGCGGTGGATATAACTGCCACAGGGTAAGAATCTGACTCATCGCCATTGTAAAGTCTGTGTGTTCTAGTTGTAATTAATAAAACACAGACTACAAGATTAAAGTTCAACAGGTCTTTACTGGTTGGAGGTCAGGACTATACTAAATACAATCTTACTACACAGTGCTTATATACCGGTGGTCACCACCGGTATTACGTATACAGCAGCCAGAGAAAGTAGTACATCTCTTAAGGTGGAACAGGCTTAAGTTCTCTTAAGGTGGAACAGGTTACATACACCACAAGGCGTGTATGTTGTTTCACAGTGTATCAGGATCCTGCCAGGTGCGTATGGGGTTTCACAGTGTATCAGGATCCTGCCAGGTGTGTATGGGGTTTCACAGTGTATCAGGATCCTGCCAGGTGTGTATGGGGTTTCAGAGTGTATCAGGATCCTGCCAGGTGTGTATGGGGTTTCACAGTGTATCAGGATCCTGCCAGGTGTATATGGGGTTTCACTGTGTATCAGGATCCTGCTAGGTGTGTATGGGGTTTCACAGTGTATCAGGATCCTGCCAGGTGTGTATGGGGTTTCACAGTGTATCAGGATCCTGCCAGGTGTGTATGGGGTGTCAAAGCGTATCAGGATCCTGCCAGGTGTGTATGGGGTTTCACAGTGTATCAGGATCCTGCCAGGTGTATATGGGGTTTCACAGTGTATCAGGATCGTGCCAGGTATATAGGTGGTTTCCACAGTGTATCAGGATACTGACAGCTGTATATGGGGCTTCACGGTTTATCAGGTTCCTGCCCGGTGTGTATGGGGTTTCACAATGTATCAGGATCCTGGCAGGTGTTTTTGGGGTTTCACAATGTATCAGGATCCTGCCAGGTGTGTATGGGTTTTCACAATGTATCAAGATCCTGTCAGGTGTGTATGCGGTTTCACAGTGTATCAGGATCCTGCCAGGTGGGTATGTGGTTTCACAGTGTATCAGGATCCTGGCAGGTGTTTATGGGATTTCACATTGTAACAGGATCCTGCCAGGTGTGTATGGGCTTTCACAGTGTATCAGGATCATGCAAGATGTGTGTGGGGTTTCACAGTATATCAGGAACCTGCCAGGTGTGTATGGGGTTTCACAGTGTATCAGGATCCTGCCAGGTGGGTATGTGGTTTCACAGTGTATCAGGATCCTGCCAGGTCTGTATGGGGTTTCACAGTGTATCAGGAACCTGCCAGGTGTGTATGGGTTTTCACAATGCATCAGGATCCTACCAGGTATATATGGGGTTTAACAGTGTAACCGGATCCTGCCAGGTGTCTGTTGGGTTTCACAGTGTATCAGGATCTGGCCAGGTGTGTATGGGGTTTCACAGTATATCAGGATCCTGCCAGTTGTGTATGGGGTTTCACAGTGTATCAGGATCCTGCCAGGTGTGCATGTGGTTTCATAGTGTACCAGGATCCTTCCAGGTGTGTATGGGTTTTCACAGTGTATCAGGATCCTGCCAGGTGTGTTTAGGTTTTCAAAGTGTATCCGGATCCTGCCAGGTGTGTATAGGATTTCACAGTGTATCAGGATACTGCGGGGAGTGTGTGGGGTTTCACAGTGTATGAGGAACCTGCCAGGTGTGTATGGGGTTTAACAGTGTATCAGGATCCTGCCAGGTGTGTATGGGGTTTCACAGTGTATCAGGATCCTGCCAGGTGTGTATGGAGTTTCACAGTGTATCAGTATCCTGCTAGGTGTGTATGGAGTTTCACAGTGTATCAGTATCCTGCTAGGTGTGTATGGAGTTTCACAGTGTATCAGGATCTTGCCAGGTGTGTATGGGGTTTCACAGTGTATCAGGGTCCTGCCAGGTGTGTATGGGGTTTCGCAGTGTATCAGGGTCCTGCCAGGTGTGTCTGGGGTTTCACAGTGTATCGGGATCCTGCCAGGTGTGTATGGGGTTTCGCAGTGTATCAGGGTCCTGCCAGGTGTGTATGGGGTTTCACAGTGTATCAGGATCCTGCTCGGTGTGTATGGGGTTTCACAGTGTATCAGGGTCCTGCCAGGTGTGTATGGGGTTTCCCAGTGTATCAGGATCCTGCCAGGTGTGTATG
Source organism: Somniosus microcephalus (assembly GCF_052327205.1). Classification (NCBI taxonomy): domain Eukaryota; kingdom Metazoa; phylum Chordata; class Chondrichthyes; order Squaliformes; family Somniosidae; genus Somniosus; species Somniosus microcephalus. Next base: position 40,531,928 of record NW_028225184.1, on the reverse strand, counting down.
GGGTTTCACAGTGTATCAGGGTCCTGCCAGGTGTGTATGGGGTTTCACAGTGTATCAGGATCCTGCTCGGTGTGTATGGGGTTTCACAGTGTAACAGGATCCTGCCAGGTGTGTATGGGGTTTCACAGTGTATCAGGATACTGCCAGGTGTGTATGGGGTTTCACAGAGTATCAGGATCCTGCTCGGTGTGTATGGGGTTTCACAGTGTAACAGGATCCTGCCAGGTGTGTATGGGGTTTCACAGTATATCAGGATCCTGCCAGTTGTGTATGGGGTTTCACAGTGTATCAGGATCCTGCAAGGTGTGTATGGGGTTTCACAGTGTATCAGGATCCTGCCAGGTGTGTAGGTGGCTTCCACAGTGTATCAGGATCCTGACAGATGTATATGGGGCTTCACGGTTTATCAGGATCCTGGCAGGTGTTTTTGGGGTTTCACAATGTATCAGGAACCTGCCAGGTGTATATGGGGTTTCACAGTGCATCAAGATCCTGCCAGGTGTTTTGGGGGTTTCACAATGTATCAGGATCCTGCCAGGTGTCATAGAGTCATAGAGTCATAGAGTAATACAGCACGGATAGAGGCCCTTCGGCCCATCGTGTCCGCGCCGGCCATCAAGCCCTGTCTAATCTAATCCCATATTCCAGCAGTGTGTATGTGGTTTCACAGTGTATCAGGGTCCGGCCAGTTGGGTATTTGGTTTCACAGTGTATCAGGATCCTATCAGGTGTTTAAGGGATTTCACATTGTATCAGGATCCTGCCAGGTGTGTCTGGGCTTTCACAGCGTATCAGGATCCTGCAAGGTGTGTGTGGGGTTTCACAGTGTATCAGGATCCGGCCAGGTGTGTATGGGGTTTCACAGTGTATCAGGATCCTGCCAGGTGGGTATGTGGTTTCACCGTTTATCAGGATCCTGCCAGGTGTGTATGGGGAAAACAGTGTATCAGGAGCCTGCCAGGTGTGTATGGAGTTTCACAATGCATCAGGATCCTACCAGGTGTATACGGGGTTTAAAAGTGTAACCGGATCCTGCCAGGTGTCTGTTGGGTTTCGCAGTGTATCAGGATCTGGCCAGATGTGTATGGGGTTTCACAGTGTATCTGGATCCTGCCAGTTGTGTATGGGGATTCACAGTGTATCAGGATCCTGCCAGGTGTGTATGGGGTTTCACAGTGTTTCAGGTTCCTGCCAGGTGTGTATGGGGTTTCACAGTGCATCAGGATCCTGCCAGGTGTGTATGGGGTTTCACAGTGTATCAGGATCCTGCCAGGTGTTTATGGGGTTTCACAGTGTATCAGGATCCTGCCAGGTGTGTATGGGGTTTCACAATGCATCAGGATCCTACCAGGTGTATATGGGGTTTCACAGTGTATCAGGAACTGCCATGTGTGTATGGGGTTTCACAATGCATCAGGATCCTACCAGGTCTATATGGGGTTTAACAGTGTAACCGGATCCTGCCAGGTGTCTGTTGGGTTTCACAGTGTATCAGGAACTGGCCAGGTGTGTATGGGGTTTCTCAGTGTTTCAGGATCCTGCCAGGTGTGTATGGGGTTTAACAGTGTATCAGGATCCTGCCAGGTGTGTATGGGTATTCAAAATGTATCAGGATCCTGCCAGGTGTCTCTGGGGTATCACAGTGTATCAGGATCGTGCCAGGTTTATGGGGTTTCAGTGTATCAGGATCCTGCCAGGTGTGTATGGGGTTTCACAGTGTATCAGGATCCTGCCAGGTGCATATGGTGTTTCACAGTGTATCAGGATCCTGCCAGGTATGTATGGGGCTTCAAAGTGTATCAGGATCCTGCCAGCTGCGTATGGGGTTTCACTGTGTATCAGGATCCTGCTAGGTGTGTATGGGGTTTCACAGTGTATCAGGATCCTGCCAGCTTTGTATGAGGTTTCACAGTGTATCAGGATCCTGCCAGGTGTCTCTGGGGTATCACAGTGTATCAGGATCGTGCCAGGTTTATGGGGTTTCAGTGTATCAGGATCCTGCCAGGTGTGTATGGGGTTTCACAGTGTATCAGGATCCTGCCAGGTGCATATGGTGTTTCACAGTGTATCAGGATCCTGCCAGGTATGTATGGGGTTTCAAAGTGTATCAGGATCCTGCCAGCTGCGTATGGGGTTTCACTGTGTATCAGGATCCTGCTAGGTGTGTATGGGGTTTCACAGTGTATCAGGATCCTGCCAGCTTTGTATGAGGTTTCACAGTGTATCAGGATCCTGCCAGGTGTCTCTGGGGTATCACAGTGTATCAGGATCGTGCCAGGTTTATGGGGTTTCAGTGTATCAGGATCCTGCCAGGTGTGTATGGGGTTTCACAGTGTATCAGGATCCTGCCAGGTGCATATGGTGTTTCACACTGTATCAGGATCCTGCCAGGTATGTATGGGGTTTCAAAGTGTATCAGGATCCTGCCAGCTGCGTATGGGGTTTCACTGTGTATCAGGATCCTGCTAGGTGTGTATGGGGTTTCACAGTGTATCAGGATCCTGCCAGGTGCATATGGTGTTTCACACTGTATCAGGATCCTGCCAGGTATGTACGGGGTTTCACAGTGTATCAGTATCCTGCCAGGTGTGTATGGGGTTTCACAGAGTATCAGGATCCTGCCAGTTGTGTGTGGGGTTTCACAGTGTATCAGGATCCTGCCAGGAGTGTGTGGGGTTTCACAGTGTATCAGGATCCTGCCAGTTGTGTGTGGGGTTTCACAATGTATCAGGATCCTGCCACGTGTGTATGGGGTTTCACAGTGTATCAAGATCCTGCCAGGTGTGTATGGGGTTTCACAGTGTATCAGGATCCTACCAGGTGTGTATGGGGTTTCACAGTGTATCAGGATCCTGCCAGGTGTGTATGGGGTTTCACAATGTATCAGGATCCAGCCTGGTGTGTATTGGGTTTCACAGTGTATTAGAATCCAGCCAGATGTGTATGGGGTTTCACAATGTATCAGGACCCTGCCAGGCAGTTAAAGGGTTTCTCAGTGTATCAATATCCTGCCAGGTGTGTGTGGGGTTTCACCGTGTTTCAGGATCCTTCCAGGTGTTTGTGGGGTTTCACAATGTATCAGGATGCTACCAGGTGTGATTGGGGTTTCACAGTGTATCAGGATCCTGCCTGGTGTGCATTGGGATTCACAGTGTATCAGGATCCTGCCAGGTGCTTATGGGGTTTCACAGTGTATCAGGATCCTGCCAGTTGTGTATGCGGTTTCACAGTGTATCAGGATCCTGCCAGGTGTGTATGGGGTGTCACAGTGTATCAGCTTCCTGCCAGGTGTGTATGGGGTTTCACAGTGTATCAGGATCCGATCAGGTGTGTATGCGGTGTCACAGAGTATCAGCTTCGTGGCAGGGGTGTATGGGGTGTCTGAGTGTATCAGGATCCTGCCAGGTGTGTATGGGGTTTCATAGAGTATCAGGATCCTGCCAGCTGTGTATGGGGCTTCACAGTTTATCAGGATCCTGCCAGGTGTGTATGGGGTTTCACAGTTTATCAGGATCCTGCCAGGTGTGTATGGGGATTCAGTGTATCAGTATCCTGCCAGGTGTGTATGGGGTTTCACAGTGCATCTGGAACCTGCCAGGTAGTTAAGGGTTTTGTCAATGTGTCAGGATCCTGCCAGGTGTGTATGTGGTTTCACAGTGTATCAGGGTTTTGCCAGGTTTCTATGGGGTTTCACAGTGTATCAGGATCATGCCAGGTGTGTATGGGGTTTCACAGTGTATCAGGATCCTGCCAGGTGTGTATGGGGTTTCACAGTGTATCAGGATCCTGCCAGGTGTGTATGCGGTTTCACAGTTTATCAGGATACTGCCAGGTGTGTATGTTGTTTCACAGTGTATCAGGATCCTGCCAGGTGTGTATGGGGTTTCACAGTGTATCAGGATCCTGCCAGGTGTGTATGGGGTTTCACAGTGTATCAGAATCCTGCCAGGTGTGTATGGGGTTTCACAGTGTATCAGGATCCTGCCAGGTGTGTATGGGGTTTCACAGTGTATCAGCATCCTGCCAGGTGTGTAGGAGATTTCGCAGTGTATAAGGATCCTGCCGTGTGTGTGGGGTTTCACAGTGTATCAGGATCCTTCCTGGTGTGTATGGGGTTTCACATTGTATCAGGATCCTGCCAGGTGTGTATGGGGTTTCAGAGTGCATCAGTATCCTGCCAGGTGTGTATGGGGTTTCACAGTGTAACAGGATCCTGCCAGGTGTGTATGGGGTTTCACAGTGTATCAGGATCCTGCCAGGTGTGTATGGGGTTTCACAGTGTATCAGGATCCTGCCAGGTGTGTATGGGGTTTCACAGAGTATCAGTATCCTGCCAGTGTGTATGGGGTTTCACAAAGTATCAGGATCCTGCCAGGTGTGTATGGGGTTTCACAGTGTATCAGCATCCTGCCAGGTGTGTATGGGTTTCACAGTGTATCCGGATCCTGCCAGGTGTGTATGGGGTTTCTCAGTGTATCAGGATCCTGCCAGGTGTCTATGGGGTTTCACAGTGCATTCAGGATCCTGCCAGGTGTGTATAGGGTTTCACAGAGTATCAGGATCCTGCCAGGTATGTATGGGATTGCACAGTGTTTCAGGATCCTGCCAGATGTGTATTGGGTTTCACATTGTATCAGGAACCTGCCAGGTGTGTATGGGGTTTCACAGTGTATCAGGATCTTGCAAGGTGTGTATGGGGTTCCACAGTGTATCAGAATCCTGCCAGGTGTGTATTGGATTTCACAGTGTATCTGAATCCTGCCAGGTGTGTATGGGATTTCACAGTGTATCAGAATCCTGCCAGGTGTGTATGGGGTTCCACAGTGTATCAGAATCCTGCCAGGTGTGTATGGGATTTCACAGTGTAGCAGTATCATAGATTCATAGAGTCGTAGAGTTATACAGCACAGAAAGAGGCCCTTTGGCCCATCGTGTCTGCGCCGCCCATCCATCCCTGTCCAGTCTAATCCCATTTTCCAGCATTTGGTCCATAGCCTTGTATGCAATGGCATTTCAAGTGCTCATCCAAGTGCTTCTTGAATGTTGTGAAGGTTCCTGCCTCTACCACCCTTTCAGGCATTGAGTTCCAGATTCCAATCACCCTCTGGGTGAAAAAGTTCCTCCTCAAATCCCCTCTAAACCTCCTGCCCCTTACCCTGAATCTATGCCCCCTTGTTATTGACGCCTCTACTAAGGGGAAAAGTTCCTCTTTATCTACCCTATCTATGCCCCTCATCATTTTGTGCACCTCACTCAGGTCCCCCCTCAGCCTTCTTTGCTCCAAGGAAAACAACCCCAGCCTGTTAAGTCTTTCTTCATAGCTGAGACGCTCCATCCCAGGTAACATCCTGGTGAATCTTCTCTGCACCCTCTCCAAAGCAATCACATCCTTCCTATAGTGAGGCGACCAGAACTGCACACAAGACTCCAGCTGTGGCCTTAACAGCGTTTTGTACATCTCCATCATAACCTCCCTGCTCTTATATTCTATGCCTCGGCTAATGAAGGCAAGTATCCCATATGCCTTTTTAACCACCTTATCTACCTGTTCCGCTGCCTTCAGGGATCTATGTACATGTACACCAAGGTCCCTCTGACCCTCTGTACTTCCTAGGATCCTGCCACTCATTGTGTATTCCCTTGCCTTATTTGTCCGTCCAAAATGCATCACCTCGCACTTTTCAGGGTTAAATTCCAATTGCCACTTTTCCGCCCATCTGACCAACTCGTTTATATCGTCCTGCAGCCTGAGGCTTTCGTCCTCGCAATTTACCACCCCACCAATTTTCGTGTCATCCGCGAACTTACTGATCATACCTTTCACATTCTCATCCAAATCATTTATGTAGATCACAAACAGCAAGGGACCCAGCACCGATCCCTGAGGTGCCCCACTGGACACAGGCTTCTAGTCACAAATGCAACCTTCGACCATCACCCTCTTCCTCCTGCCACTCAGCCAGTTTAGGATCCAACGCAACAAGGCACACTGGATCCCATGGGCTCTTACCTTCTTGACCAGTCTCCTATGCGGGACTTTGTCAAAACCTTTGTTGAAGTCCATGTAAACCACATCCACAGCATTTCCCTCATCCACACTCCTAGCCGCCCCCTCGAAAAATTCAATCAGATTTGTCAGACATGATTTACCCTTGACAAAGCCATGCTGACTATCCCCGATTAATCCTTGCCTCTCCAAGTGGAGACTAATTTTGTCCCTCAGAATTTTTTTCCAATAATTTCCCTACCACAGATGTTAGGCTCACTGGCCTGTCATTCCCTGGTTTATCCCTGTTACCCTTCTTGTATAATGGTACTACGTTAGCTGTTCTCCAGTCCTCTGGTACATCCCCTGTGGCCAGAGAGGTTCTGAAAATTTGTGTCAGAGCCCCTGCAATCTCCTCCTTTGTCTCATACAACAGCCTGGGATACATCTCGTCCGGGCCTGGGGATTTATCCAATTTTTGGCCTGCTAAAACCGCTAGTACCTCCTCCCTCTCGATGCTAATATGTTCAAGTATGTCACAGTCCCCTTGCCCGATTTCTATGTCTACATCGTCGTTCTCCATAGTGAACACAGATGCAAAAAATTCATTTATAACCCCGCCTACATCATCTGGCTCTGCACACAGATTGCCACTTTGGTCCCTAATGGGCCCTACCCTTTCCCTGGTTATCCCCTTGCCCTTAATATACTTATAAAACATCTTAGGATTTTCCTTTATTTTGCTCGCCAGTGTTATTTCATGGCCCCTCCTCGCCCTCCTAATTTCTTTTTTAAATATGCCCCTGCACTTTTTATACTCCTCTCGGGCTTCTGCCGTCTTTAGTCTTTTGTAACTGCCAAAAGCCCCCCTTTTTTCCCTAATGCATTTTTGTATATCCCTTGTCATCCAAGGTTCCCTTTGCTTGTTGGTCCCACCCTTGACATTTACAGGAACATGTTGGCGTTGTACTCTCTCTATTTCCCTTCTGAAAGCCTCCCACTGTTTTGATGTGGATTTTCCTATAAGTAGCTGCTCCCAGTCCAGTTTGGCCAGATCCTGCCTTATCGTATTAAAATCGGCCTTCCCCCAATTTAGAACCCTTATTTCCGGGCCGTCTTTGTCTTTTTCCATGACCACCTTAAATCTCACCGAGTTATGGTCACTGTCGCCAAAATGCTCTCCTACTGACTCTTCCACCACTTGCCCGGCTACATTCCCCAGAATTAGGTCCAGTACCGTCCCCTCTCTTGTAGGACTTTCTACATGCTGGCTCAAAAAGCTCTCCTGGATGCACTTTAAGAATTCTGCACCCTCTAAGCCTTTCACACTCTGACCATCCCAATTAATATTGGGGAAGTTGAAATCCCCCACGATTATTACCCTATTATTTTAGCACTTCTCTGAGATTTGCCTACATATCTGTTCCTCTATCTCCCCCTCACTGTTTGGGGGCATATAGTACACTCCCAGCAAAGTCCTTGCCCCCTTTCTGTTTTTAAGTTCTACCCATTTGGCCTCATTAGAGGACCCCGCTAATATATCATCCCTCCTTACAGCAGTAATTGACTCCTTAATTAATATTGCAACTCCCCCTCCCCTTTTACACCCCCCTCTGTCTCGCCTGAAGATTCTATGCCCCGGAATATTGAGCTGCCAGTCCTGACCCTCCCTCAACCATGTCTCTGTGATAGCAACAATATCGTACTCCCATGTGTTCAACAACAACTTCAGTTCATCCACCTTATTTGCAAGACTCCTTGCATTAAAATAAATGCCTTCCAGCCCTGCCATATTCCCTTTTGCCATCACATGTTTGCTCTGCCTTCCCAGCTGACTTGTTTTTTCCTCCGTATTTGGCTGTAAATCACCCCATACTATAGCTCCACTCTTTACCCCATTCCCCTGCCAAGTTAGTTTAAACCCACACCAGCAGTGCTAGCAAACCTCCCCGCTGTGAGGATCCTGCCAGGTGTGTATGGGGTTTCAGTGTACCAGGATCCTGCCACGTGTGTATGGGGTTTCACAGTGAATCAGGATCCTGCCAGGTGTGTATGTGGTTTCACAGTGTATCAGGGTCCTGCCAGGTGTGTATGGTGTTTCACAGTGTATCAGGATCCTGCCAGGTGTGTAAGGGGTTTCATAGTGTATCAGGAACCTGCCAGGTGTGTATGGATTTTCACAGTGTATCACGATCCTGCCAGGTGTGTATGGGGTTGCACAGTGTATCAGGAGCCTGCCTGGTGTGTATGGTGTTTCACAGTGTATCAGCAACCTGACAGGTGTGTATGGGGATTCTCAGTGTATCAGGACCCTGCCAGGTGTGCATGGGGTTTCACAGTGTATCAGGTTCCTGCCAGGTGTGTATGGGGTTTCACAATGTATCAGGAATCGGCCAGGTGTGTATGGGGTTTCACAGTGTATCAGGATCCTGCCAGGTGTGTATGGGGTTTCACAGTGTATCAGGATCCTGCCAGGTGTGTATGGGATTTCACAATGTATCAGGATCCTGCCAGGTGTGTATGGGGTTTCACAGTGTATCAGGATCCTGCCAGTTGTGTGTGGGGGGTTTCACAGTGTATCAGGATCCTGCCAGGTGTGTATGGGGTTTCACAGTGAATCAGGATCCTGCCAGGTGTGTATGTGGTTTCACAGTGTATCAGGATCCTGACAGGTGTGTATGGGGTTTCACAGTGTATCAGGATCCTGCCAGGTGTGCATGGTGTTTCACAGTGTATCAGGAACCTGCCAGGTGTGTATGGGGTTTCACAGTGTATCAGGAACCTGCCAGATGTGTATGGGGTTTCACAGTGTATCAGGATCCTGCCAGGTGTGTATGGGGTTTCACAGTGTATCAGGATCCTGCCAGGTGTGTATGGGGTTTCACAGTGTATCAGGATCCTACCTGGTGTGTATGGGGTTTCACAGTGTATCAGGATCCTGCCAGGTGTGTATGGGGTTTCACAGTGTATCAGGATCCTGCCAGGTGTCAATGGGGTTTCAGTGTATAAGGATCCTGCCAGGTACGTATGGGTTTTCACAGTGAATCAGGATCCTGCCAGGTGTGTATGTGGTTTCACAGTGTATCAGGAACCTGCCAGGTGTGTATGGGGTTTCACAGTGTATCAGGATCCTGTCAGGTGTGTATGGGGTTTCACCGCGTATCAGGAACCTGCCAGGTGTGTATGGGGTTTCACAGTGTATCAGGATCCTGCCATGTGTGTATGGGGGTTCACAGTGTATCAGGATCCTGCCAGGTGTGTATGGGGTTTCACAGTGTATCAGGATCCTGCCAGGTGTGTATGGGGTTTCACAGTGTATCAGGATCCTGCCAGATGTATATGGGGTTTCACAGTATATCAGGATCCTGCCAGATGTGAATGGGTTTTCACAGTGTATCAGGATCCTGCCAGGTGTGTATGGGGTTTCAGTATATCAGGATCCTGCCAGGTGTGTATGGGGTTTCAATGTGTATCAGTATCCTGCCAGGTGTGTATGGGGTTTCGCAGTGTATCAGGATCCTTCCAGATATGTATTTGGTTTCACAGTGTATCAGGATACTGCCAGGTGTGTATGGGGATTCACAGTGTATCATTATCCTGCCAGGTGTGTATGGGGTTTCCCAGTGTATCAGTATCCTGCCAGGTGTGTATGGGGTTCCACAGTGTAAAAGGATCCTGCCAGGTGTGTATGGGGTTTCACAGTTTATCAGGATCCCGACAGGTTTGTATGGGGTTTCACAGTGTATCAGGATCCTGCCAGGTGTGCATGGGGATTCACAGTGTATCAGGATCCTGCCAGGTATGTATGGGGTTTCGCAGTGTATCAAGAACCTGCCAGGTATGTATGGGGTTTCACAGTGTATCAGGATCCTGTCAGGTGTGTATGGAGTTTCACAGTGTAACAGGATCCTGCCAGGTGTGTATGGGGTTTCACAGAGTATCAGGATCCTGCCAGGTGTGTATGGGGTTTCACAGTGTATCAGGAACCTGCCAGGTATGTATGTTGTTTCACAGTGTATCAGGATCCTGCCAGGTGTGTATGGGGTTTCACAGTGAATCAGGATCCTGCCAGGTGTGTATGTGGTTTCACAGTGTATCAGGAACCTGCCAGGTGTGTATGGGGTTTCACAGTGTATCAGGATCCTGCCAGGTGTGTATGGGGTTTCACCGCGTATCAGGAACCTGCCAGGTGTATATGGGGTTTCACAGTGTATCAGGATCCTGCCAGGTGTGTATGGGGTTTCACAGTGTATCAGGATCCTGCCAGGTGTGTATGGGGGTTCACAGTGTATCAGGATCCTGCCAGGTGTGTATGGGGTTTCACAGTGTATCAGGATCCTGCCAGGTGTGTATGGGGTTTCACAGTGTATCAGGATCCTGCCAGATGTATATGGGGTTTCACAGTATATCAGGATCCTGCCAGATGTGAATGGGTTTTCACAGTGTATCAGGATCCTGCCAGGTGTGTATGGGGTTTCAGTATATCAGGATCCTGCCAGGTGTGTATGGGGTTTCAATGTGTATCAGTATCCTGCCAGGTGTGTATGGGGTTTCGCAGTGTATCAGGATCCTTCCAGATATGTATTTGGTTTCACAGTGTATCAGGATACTGCCAGGTGTGTATGGGGATTCACAGTGTATCATGATCCTGCCAGCTGTGTATGGGGTTTCCCAGTGTATCAGGATACTGCCAGGTGTGTATGGGGTTCCACAGTGTATAAGGATCCTGCCAGGTGTGTATGGGGTTTCACAGTTTATCAGGATCCCGACAGGTTTGTATGGGGTTTCACAGTGTATCAGGATCCTGCCAGGTGTGTATGGGGATTCACAGTGTATCAGGATCCTGCCAGGTATGTATGGGGTTTCGCAGTGTATCAAGAACCTGCCAGGTATGTATGGGGTTTCACAGTGTATCAGGATCCTGTCAGGTGTGTATGGAGTTTCACAGTGTAACAGGATCCTGCCAGGTGTGTATGGGGTTTCACAGAGTATCAGGATCCTGCCAGGTGTGTATGGGGTTTCACAGTGTATCAGGAACCTGCCAGGTATGTATGTTGTTTCACAGTGTATCAGGATCCTGCCAGGTGTGTATGGGGTTTCACAGTGTATCAGGATCCTGCCAGGTGTGTATGGGGCTTCACAGTGTATCAGGATCCCGCCAGATGTGTCTGGTGTTTCACAGTTGATCGGGATCCTGCCAGTTGTGTATGGGGATTCACAGTGTATCAGGATCCTACCAGGTGTGTGTGTGTTTTCATAGTGTATCAGGATCCTTCCAGGTGTATATGTGGTTTCACAGTGTATCAGGATCCTGCCAGGTCTGTATGGGGTTTCACAGTATATCAGGACCCTGCCAGGTCATTATGGGGTTTCACAGTGTATCAGGATCCTGCCAGGTCTGTATGGGGTTTCACAGTATATCAGGATCCTGCCAGGTCTGTATGTGGTTTCACAGTGTATCTGGATCCGGCCAGGCGTGTATGGAGTTTCACTGTATATCAGGATCCTTCCAGGTCTGTATGGGGTTTCACTGTATATCAGGATCCTGCCAGGTTTGTATGGGGTTTCACAGTGTATCAGGATCCTTCCATGTGTGTATGGGGTTTCACAGTGTACCAGGACCCTGCAATATGTGTATGGGGTTTAACAGTTTACCTGGACCCTTCGATGTGTGTTTGGGGTTTCACAGTGTACCAGGACCCTGCGATGTTTGTTTGGGGTTTCACAGTGTACCAGGACCCTGCGATGTGTCTATGAGGTTTCACAGTGTACCAGGACCCTGCGATGTGTGTTTGGCGTTTCACAGTGTACCAGGACCCTGCGATGTGTGTTTGGGGTTTCACAGTGTACCAGTACCCTGCGATGTGTGATTGGCGTTTCACAGTGTACCAGGACCCTGCGATGTGTGTATGGGGCTTCACAGTGTACCAGGACCCTACGATGTGTGTTTGGGGTTTCACAGTGTACCAGGAACCTGCGATGTGTGTTTGGGGTTTCACAGTGTACCAGGACCCTGCGATGTGTGTTTGGGGTTTCACAGTGTACCAGGACCCTGCGATGTGTGTTTGGGGTTTCACAGTGTAACAGGACCCTGCGATGTGTGTTTGGGGTTTCACAGTGTACCAGTACCCTGCGATGTGTGTTTGGGGTTTCACAGTGTACCAGGACCCTGCGATGTGTGTTTGGGGTTTCACAGTGTACCAGGACCCTGCGATGTGTGTTTGGGGTTTCACAGTGTACCAGGACCCTGCGATGTGTGTTTGGGGTTTCACAGTGTACCAGGACCCTGCGATGTGTGTTTGGGGTTTCACAGTGTACCAGGGCCGTGCGATGTGTGTTTGGGGTTTCACAGTGTACCAGGACCCTGCGATGTGTGTTTGGGGTTTCACAGTGTACCAGGACCCTGCGATGTGTGTTTGGGGTTTCACAGTGTACCAGGACCCTGCGATGTGTGTTTAGGGTTTCACAGTGTACCAGGACCCTGCGATGTGTGTTTGGGGTTTCACAGTGTACCAGGAACCTGCGATGTGTGTTTGGGGTTTCACAGTGTACCAGGACGCTGCGATGTGTGTTTGGGGTTTCACAGTGTAACAGGACCCTGCGATGTGTGTTTGGGGTTTCACAGTGTACCAGGACCCTGCGATGTGTGTTTGGGGATTCACAGTGTAACAGGACCCTGCGATGTGTGTTTGGGGTTTCACAGTGTAACAGGACCCTGCGATGTGTGTTTGGGGTTTCACAGTGTACCAGGACCCTGCGATGTGTGTTTGGGGTTTCACAGTGTACCAGGACCCTGCGATGTGTGTTTGGGGTTTCACAGTGTACCAGGACCCTGCGATGTGTGTTTGGGGTTTCACAGTGTACCAGGACCCTGCGATGTGTGTTTGGGGTTTCACAGTGTACCAGGAACCTGCGATGTGTGTTTGGGGTTTCACAGTGTACCAGGACCCTGCGATGTGTGTTTGGGGTTTCACAGTGTAACAGGACCCTGCGATGTGTGTTTGGGGTTTCACAGTGTACCAGGACCCTGCGATGTGTGTTTGGGGTTTCACAGTGTACCAGGACGCTGCGATGTGTGTTTGGGGTTTCACAGTGTATCAGGAACCTGCGATGTGTGTTTGGGGTTTCACAGTGTAACAGGACCCTGCGATGTGTGTTTGGGGTTTCACAGTGTACCAGGACCCTGCGATGTGTGTTTGGGGTTTCACAGTGTACCAGGACGCTGCGATGTGTGTTTGGGGTTTCACAGTGTATCAGGAACCTGCGATGTGTGTTTGGGGTTTCACAGTGTACCAGGACACTGCGATGTGTGTTTGGGGTTTCACAGTGTACCAGGACCCTGCGATGTGTGTTTGGGGTTTCACAGTGTACCAGGACCCTGCGATGTGTGTTTGGGGTTTCACAGTGTACCAGGACTCTGCGATGTGTGTTTGGGGTTTCACAGTGTACCAGGACCCTGCGATGTGTGTTTGGGGTTTCACAGTGTACCAGGACCCTGCGATGTGTGTTTGGGGTTTCACAGTGTACCAGGACCCTGCGATGTGTGTTTGGGGTTTCACAGTGTACCAGGACCCTGCGATGTGTGTTTGGGGTTTCACAGTGTACCAGGACGCTGCGATGTGTGTTTGGGGTTTCACAGTGTACCAGGACCCTGCGATGTGTGTTTGGGGTTTCACAGTGTATCAGGAACCTGCGATGTGTGTTTGGGGTTTCACAGTGTACCAGGACCCTGCTATGTGTGTTTGGGGTTTCACAGTGTACCAGGACCCAGCGATGTGTGTTTGGGGTTTCACAGTGTACCAGGACCCTGCGATGTGTGTTTGGGGTTTCACAGTGTACCAGGACGCTGCGATGTGTGTTTGGGGTTTCAAAGTGTACCAGGACCCTGCGATGTGTGTTTGGTGTTTCACAGTGTACCAGGACCCTGCGATGTGTGTTTGGGGTTTCACAGTGTACCAGGAACCTGCGATGTGTGTTTGGGGTTTCACAGTGTAACAGGACCCTGCGATGTGTGTTTGGGGTTTCACAGTGTACCAGGACCCTGCGATGTGTGTTTGGGGTTTCACAGTGTAACAGGACCCTGCGATGTGTGTTTGGGGTTTCACAGTGTACCAGGACCCTGCGATGTGTGTTTGGGGTTTCACAGTGTACCAGGACCCTGCGATGTGTGTTTGGGATTTCACAGTGTACCAGGACCCTCCGATGTGTGTTTGCGGTTTCACAGTGTACCAGGATCCTGCGATGTGTATTTGGGGTTTCACAGTGTACCAGGACCCTGCGATGTGTGTTTGGGATTTCACAGTGTACCAGGACCCTCCGATGTGTGTTTGCGGTTTCACAGTGTACCAGGACCCTGCGATGTGTGTTTGGGGTTTCACAGTGTACCAGGAACCTGCGATGTGTGTTTGGGGTTTCACAGTGTACCAGGACCCTGCGATGTGTGTTTGGGGTTTCACAGTGTACCAGGACCCTGCGATGTGTGTTTGGGGTTTCACAGTGTACCAGGATCCTGCGATGTGTGTTTGGGGTTTCACAGTGTACCAGGACCCTGCGATGTGTGTTTGGGATTTCACAGTGCACCAGGACCCTGCGATGTGTGTTTGGGGTTTCACAGTGTACCAGGACCCTGCGATGTGTGTTTGGGATTTCACAGTGCACCAGGACCCTGCGATGTGTGTTTGGGGTTTCACAGTGTACCAGGATCCTGCGATGTGTGTTTGGGGTTTCACAGTGTACCAGGACCCTGCGATGTGTGTTTGGGGTTTCACAGTGTACCAGGACCCTCCGATGTGTGTTTGCGGTTTCACAGTGTACCAGGACCCTGCGATGTGTGTTTGGGGTTTCACAGTGCACCAGGACCCTCCGATGTGTGTTTGCGGTTTCACAGTGTACCAGGACCCTCCGATGTGTGTTTGCGGTTTCACAGTGTACCAGGACCCTGCGATGTGTGTTTGGGATTTCACAGTGCACCAGGACCCTCCGATGTGTGTTTGCGGTTTCACAGTGTACCAGGACCCTCCGATGTGTGTTTGCGGTTTCACAGTGTACCAGGACCCTGCGATGTGTGTTTGGGGTTTCACAGTGTAACAGGACCCTGCGATGTGTGTTTGGGGTTTCACAGTGTACCAGGACCCTGCGATGTGTGTTTGGGGTTTCACAATCTACCAGGATCCTGCCACGTGTAGGCAATGAGCAGTTGGATTAACTGGAGAATACAAGACCTCTAAATTTACCAATAATTCCAAAATCTGAATTAATTGTAATTTGAACCTATGCAGAACTTTGGTGGATTAATCACGAATCCAAATGCCGTTTAATGCTGTATCTCCAGCCTTTGTACCACTGACTGGCAGATTCTGACCACCTCTCAACAAACGGCTACTGTCAAACATTCTGATTCTCAAGTGAAATAAACTTTCCTCACTTACCTTTCAGGTGACTGGGTACTTCGGATAAACCTTGTCCGATGTTCATGCAAACAAATGGGTCACAACCTGTTGAAATCAATGACCTTTCATGAAATCAGATCTGTGTGATATTATAGTAAACTCTGCAGTGTTTGAATCTGAATTTGCATTCCATGTGTGATGTTACCGTACCATGTTCCTCTATTTCTTTCAGTATTTTGTCCAGCTTTGGTAACCTGTGGTGCATTTTCATCAAGGATTCCCACATCACCCTTCGGGCCCCAGAGCCTTTCTCCATCACCAAAGTTAGGAGAAGTTTGGAACTGTCTGCCCGGTTTCCCTCCTCCGCGAGCTCAGTGACTTTCTGTAAAGAATAGTAATGAATCTATTGAGGTGCGGAGTCAAAGACAAGCACTGATAATGAGATGGAAAGGGTCTGCATAGTGATGGGATCTCCCCATTGTTCTGAGCACAGAAGGTAATCACTGGGACGGGTACTGATCCATTTTGAACAAGAGCTAAATATTCTGTAAACATCTTGATTCGCTCATTAACGGGAAATAATTGAGATAGAAGGAAAATAGAAATCAGAAATATTGTTCTAGGAGAGTGAGGAATCAAAGAGAATCAGCAATAGTTTTAATGGGATTAGTTCTCTCTCTCCCTCAGTGTCCAACATGACATCAGATTCTTGATTGACAATATGATACACTCGTTTCTCACACTTACTTCCTGCTGTCACACTTTTTTAATATACTGAGAACTAAAACACCAGCGAATCAGAACTCCCCTGGCAGGAAAGGGATGCATCTGAAGTGAGGGAAGCAGCTGCAAAACTTCCTGGGAAATTAAACTGACTGATGGAAAAAACCACTGTTGGTTAATTCGTCAGCAGAATCGACCAATAATAAAAATAAGGACAACAATTCCAATCACGCCAATCGAATGCTTCTCCTGCAATTGAAATGAAAGACACTGAATTTTTGCACAATCACTGCCGGTATGAAATCTCAGTAACCGGAAGCACGTGTCCACCAATGGATAGTCAGGACTTCAATCACCAACTGATATCTATATAGGGCTTTTAAAGTAGAAACTAGTCCCAGGGTGTTTCAGAGAGGCGGAATCAAACAATGAACCCGAGGCAAAGCATTTTAATTAGCGGATGTGCTCTGAAGCTGGAGGAAAGGTAAGGGTTAAGGAGCAGAGGGAGGTGGGGGCAGAGGGGTTGATGGAGTGAATTCCTGAGCGTGGGGCTCAAGACAACTGAACGCTCAGCCACCAGTGGTGGTGTGAAGGACTGCGTGCAAAAGAAGCCAGAATCAGAGCAACGGAGAATTCCCATGGCATGGCAGGCTTTAGGGCTGGAGTGGGTTAGAGAGATAGGAAGGGTCGAGGACTTTAAGTTATTTAAAGAGCAGAATGGGAATTTTAAAATGAAGGCATTCGAGGAGCGGGAACCAGGAAAGGTTAGTGAGCACACCAGAGATATTTGAATGACAACTGGGCAGGTTGCAGGCAGCAGAATTTGGGAGTTGCTGAAGATTAGAGAGGGTTTAAGGAGGGAGGCCGGCCAGGGGAGCATTGGGACAGTCGGGTTTAGAGATGGGCCGAGGCAGGGGCGGGCAATGTTACGGGGATAGAAGTAGGCGATCTTTGTGATGGCGAGTATATGGTGCAGGGAGTACAGCTCAAGGTTGGGTGTGGAGGTGGTGAACAGCCTAGCTTAGTCACCAGCAGTGGCCGGGGAGGGAGATGGAATCAAGCAATGAGGAGATGGAATTTCTGGTGGGGTAGCAGACGATTGCATCAGTCTTTCCAATGTTTAACTGGAGGAAAATGGGGAGTGACGTTCCACACCAAGATCGCAGCGGCAGGTCATTTACACAGATGCATTTAGTTTTGGAAACTCAATTATAGGAAGGAAATACATCTCTTTGAAAAACTGTTCAGCACGTTCACTGGGATGTGGAATTCCTTTTATAAAGGGAGTTTGAGAACTTAGGGCTCATGCTTTGCGAGTTGAGTGGATTAGGTGAGGAGTTGATGGAAGTCTTCAATTTCTGAAAATTTATGATGAAAGAAATGTTTACAGATGGTTTCCACTTTCTGGTCAAAAGCCACGAATTTAGGCAAATTCGAAGTATTAAGGGTGAGGGTGGACACACTTTTTTCCGTTCATGGTGGTTAGAATGTATAATTTACTCCCACAAACTTTGAGGAAGCAAGTCGATAAATTGTTATATAAGATAATTTGCTTTCGAGAAAAAGCAATGTTAGAGTGCATGGATTGAACAGATGGATAGCATTAGACTAGGTGGGATATTAACAGTGCTGGGTAGTAAACAGGATGTTGGGATTAGATTAGGTGGGTTATTAACGGTAAGTGTAGTGAACAGGACCTTGGGATTAGACTAGCTGGGATATTAACGTTAATGGGTAGTGAGCAGGAGGTTGGGATTAGACTAGGTGGGATATTAACGGTAATGGGTAGTGAGCAGGAGGTTGAGATTAGATTAGCTGAGATATTAACGGTAATGGGTAGTGAGCAGGAGGTTGGGTTTAGACTAGATGGGATATTAATGGTAATGGGTAGTGAGCAGGAGGTTAGGATTAGACTAGGTGGGATATTAACGGTAATGGGTAGAGAGCAGGATGTTGAGATTAGATTGATGGGATATTAACGGTAATGGGTAGTGAGCAGGAGGTTAGGATTAGACTAGGTGGGATATTAACGGTAATGGGTAGAGAGCAGGATGTTGAGATTAGATTGATGGGATATTAACGGTAATGGGTAGTGAGCAGGAGGTTGGGTTTAGACTAGATGGGATATTAATGGTAATGGGTAGTGAGCAGGAGGTTAGGATTAGACTAGGTGGGATATTAACGGTAATGGGTAGAGAGCAGGATGTTGAGATTAGATTGATGGGATATTAACGGTAATGGGTAGTGAGCAGGAGGTTAGGATTAGACTAGGTGGGATATTAACGGTAATGGGTAGAGAGCAGGGTATTGAGATTAAATTGATGGGATATTAACGGTAATGGGTAGTGAGCAGGAGTTTGGGATTAGACTAGGTGGGATATTAACGGTAATGGGCTGTGAGCATGAGGTTGCGATTAGACTAGGTGGGATATTAACTGTAATGGGCAGTGAGCAGGAGTTTGGGATTAGACTAGGTGGGATATTAACAGTTATGCATAGTGAGCAGGAGGTTGGGATTGGACTCGTTGGGATATTAACTGTAATGGGCAGTGAGCAGGAGTTTGGGATTAGACTAGGTGGGATATTAATTGTAATGGACAGTGAGCAGGAAGTTGAGATTAGGCTCGTTGGGATATTAACAGTAATGGGCAGTGAGCAGGAGGTTGGGATTAGACTAGGTGGGATATTAACGGTAATGGGTAGTGAGCAGAGGTTGGGATTAGACTAGGTGGAATATTAACAGTTATGGGTAGTGAGCAGGAGGTTGGGATTAGACTAGGTGGGATATTAACTGTAATGGGCAGTGAGCAGGAGGATGAGATTAGACTAGGTGGGATATTAATTTTAATGGACAGTGAGCAGGAGGTTGGGATTAGACTAGTTGGGATATTAATTTTAATGGACAGTGAGCAGGAGGTTGGGATTAGGCTCGTTGGAATATTAACAGTAATGGGCAGTGAGCAGGAGGTTGGGATTAGACTAGGTGGGATATTAATTGTAATGGACAGTGAGCAGGAGGTTGGGATTAGACTAGGTGGGATATTAATTGTAATAGGCAGTGAGCAGGAGTTTGGGATTAGACTAGGTGGGATATTAATTGAAAAGGACTGTGAACAGGAGGTTGGGATTAGACTAGGTGGGATATTAACGTTAATGGACAGAAAGCAGAAGGTTGGGATTAACTAGGTGTGATATTAACGGTAATGGGCAGTGAGCAGGAGGTTGGGATTAGACTAGGTGGGATATTAATTGTAATGGGCAGTGAGCAGGAGGTTGGGATTAACCTCGGTGCCTCGGACGAGAAAACAAACAATTGCACTATTTTGAATGGGGAGAGTCCCGTTTTCCATCCCCACACTGCTTTTTTGGATTTTTTCCTTTATTTTTGTCTCAATCTTTCACCATATGAGCTCTTCTGTTTTTTAATATCTTTTCTTTAACCCAGAGGTGATTTTTGTGTGTCATCTAACATTTCCCCGATTTACTAACAAATAGTTTCCTGGTCACTCAGCTCATTGTCTTCCCTCTAACTCCTGTCTGTTGCCTCCGGTCTCTCCTTTCCCAATCCCAGTAAAACCGTTTCCCTTTGTTTTCAGTCCGCACAAGAGTTATACCTGAACCGTTCCCCTGTCCTTTGTACAGATACTGATGGATCCGCTGGGTATTTTCACCTCTTCGTATCATTGTTTCAGACTCACAATATTTGCAGTTTTATCCATTTCTTTGATATTTTGCCAATTCCATTCTTTAACATTCTACGATTCCAATATTTGATATTGCAACAATTCTCAGTGGCAGTGAGGAAACCAAATCAAATCAGATGTTGGATGTGCTAGCAGATCAATATTAAGCAGATGTAGTGAGATAATCCCGCTAATTTATTAATCATTGGTGTGACGGTACTTAGAATACTGTTCTGATTTCCTCAGTTAACAAGGTTATCGCAGCTATCGAAGAGATCGACTAGAGTGATTGAGAGAGTGGAGGGGTTGGATTAGGAGGAGCTATTGTGTAAATTGGGCCTGTTCTCACTGGAAGAGAAAAGGTTGAGAGGTGATGTGATTACTGGTTCACTTTGTCCAGTGTATTAGAAACAGAGGACACAACAAGTGCTTGAAGGGTAAATTCAAAACTACTCTGTGGAAAAACATTTCAGTGAGCGAGTGGTCAATCTGGGGAACAGGCTCCCTCAGGAGACGTTGGAAGCAGTTAATATTGAATCATTAAACGGCAAATTAGATAGATTGATTTCAGAAAATCATATGTTGGGTTGCAGTATATGAATATTTTGAGATATGACAGGTGGTATGTAGCATGCTTGGGAGGAAGAGATGACTTTGGATCTAAGGTTCACAAAGCTCTCCACCTCTGGGGTTTTCCTCAACTCATGAGTCTGTTGTAGATTAATTAATAGAGATCGGTCAGTCAACAACTCCATCATCATTGCAGCATTCAATACCAGGGTTTGGAGGAGACTTACACAGACCTTGGTCTTTGCTCATCAAGCAATTCCTTGGCTCCTATGTTAGAATATTCTGTCAGCGCTGCGATGTTAGAATAATCTAAACTCATTCTTTGTCCCTTCCACTCACGTGATACTCTTGTCCACTGAAATGGTCCTCGCCTGTTAACCAGAGACCGAGTCCCTCCACACCCTCTTCAACCGCCTGTTCCAGTCTGTCCCGGTAGAATTTCGTCAACTGGAACAGCTGGTAATCATCGCACTTTGTGAAGAACTTATTGATTGTCGAGTTCGGATCTGTGAACACAAAGAACCACATTAACAAACAGCTTCTAAAAACCCGCATACATCACATGTGTTACATTCCATCAATCTATATAGGCAATTCTGTGTGCAAATTTGTCAAACACGACTTATTGACAGCTAATCAGTTCTAGCCACCCGGATCATCCCCTCTATCTGTAAATGTTCACTAATTTGTCCTTCAAATAGAGATTCCAGGAGTTTGCTCACAACACAGTCTCCCCCTCTATCTCATTCCCACCACAAAATATCCTATTTACATTCCTATTCTTTAACTGTGTACATATAGATTATATCTTAAGATAGCTCCAGGGAACATCCTAGTGTTCCAGGGTGGACATAGAACCATGTAGTAATACTGGTATCCACAAATATATTTTCACTCTCCTCAAAATGTTATAATCAGGATCGTTTCTTTCCGACACCCATTCAAAACTAAATTCTGTCTCATAGTTAATAGATCACAGCACCCAGTGGACAAGGGCAGAAGGTGCATGGGGACCCCATAACCTCCCATTTACCCTCCAAGTCACACAGCGACCACACTTGGACCAGGCCCGACCTGTTAGTCATCATCGTTGGGTCAAAATCATGGAAACCTCTACCCAAGTGTTCCTGTTTCAACAATTTTATTTATTCCACTCTCTAGTCTCGGATCTGCACATTCCCCACCTTCCAGTCAAATCAACCGATACCCTCCCACTGCTCCACTCACCCACCCTCCCACTACTCCATTCACACACCCACCCACTGCTCCATTCACCCACCCTCCCGCTGCACCACTCATCCACCCTCCCGCTGCTCCATTCACCCACCCTCCCGCTGTTCCATTCACAAACCCTCTCGCTACTCCATTCACCCACCCTCCCACTGCTCGATTCACCCACCCTCCCGCTGCTCCATTCAAACACCCTCCCGCCGCTCCATTCACCCACCCTCCCGCTGCTCCATTCACCCACCCTCCCACTGCTCCATTCACCCACCCTCCCGCTGCTCCATTCACCCACTCTCCCACTGCTCCATTCACCGATTCCATAAAATGATTGCTGCTGGTCGGTTCAGATCACGGCCGTCCCTTCCCTTCTCCATGAACTCACTCTATTGCTCCAAGAACGTGAACTCTTCCCTCCTGCTCCAGCCTTGCCGCCCTACATTGACCTGCCTCATATCTCCCTCCTTATGCAGCGCAGTGCAAAGCATTCCAGAGACCACCACCTTGAGGCCGTGATTTTTAGACCTGAGCCTCAGTCTTAATATTCCCTTATTGCTCTCCTATTCTTGTACCCCACCTGCCTCTCCAGAACGCCCACTCGGAGTGGCTTCCTGCTCAGGAAGACCATCCTCTGAGTCACTGTCTCTATCCACATTACAGTCACCAATTCTAGGTATGTATTGGACATTTCCAGTATTCAGGGTCTGGCTCCACCTGTGACTGCAGTGCCCCTCCATATCGTCACTCACTTCCCTCTTCCTACTCAGCCCCTATTCTATTCCCTCTTCCTGTGTGAGCTGCAGGTTGTTGCACGAGATCTGGACCCTTTGTTGGGACAGAAATGATATTTAAATGAATTTTCTGAACCTACCTTTGTCCTTTCTCATTCTTGAAGATGTTGGATATTCTCCCCTGTTTGGAGCTTCAGCCATGTTGGTGACAGGCGTTCCCAGATTCTAACGCTCTGCATTAAATACAATATTATTAAGAGGTCTAGATGGAAATATTGAAATAAAAAGCAGAACGTTGCCTTGTTAAAGATGATATCAAGTCCCTCCTCCCCATCAGTACAACAGCAGTTAGATCTGGGAGCGAACATTTCCATAGTGTTACGATCAACACTCCATATCAGGTGTGACACAGACAGCTGCCCAGTGAAATCCAGTGAGTCCCGCTGAGCATCACAACCGAGTACCACGCGGGCTCCCGTCGGCCGAGAATCCGCACTGGGAGCATCAATTGGTGAGATTTACTCACAGTACAGGCTGAGACTCCACACTGGGAGCACCCGTTGGTGAGATGTACTCACACAGTGCAGGCCGAGACTCCGCACTGGGAGCACCCATTGGTGAGATTTACTCACACAGTGCAGGCCGAGAATCTGCACTGGGAGAACCCATTGGTGAGAATTACTCACAAAGTACAGGCCGAGACTCTGCACTGGGCGCAACCATTGGTGAGATTTACTCACACAGTACAGGCCGAGACTCCGCACTGAGAGCAACCATTGGTGAGATTTACTCACAGTACAGGCCGAGACTCTGCACTGGGAGCACCCACTGGTGAGATTTACTCACACAGTGCAGGCCGAGACTCTGCACTGGGAGCACCCATTGGTGAGATTTACTCACACAGTGCAGGCCGAGACTCTGCACTGGGAGCACCCATTGGTGAGATTTACTCACAGAACAGGCCGAGACTCTGCACTGGGAGCAACCATTGGTGAGATTTACTCACACAGTACAGGCCGAGACTCATCACTGGGAGCACCCATTGGTGAGAATTACTCACACAGTACAGGCCGAGACTCTGCACTGGGAGCAACCATTGGTGAGATTTACTCACACAGTACAGGCCGAGACTCCGCACTGAGAGCAACCATTGGTGAGATTTACTCACAGTACAGTCCGAGACTCTGCACTGGGAGCACCCACTGGTGAGATTTACTCACACAGTGCAGGCCGAGACTCTGCACTGGGAGCACCCATTGGTGAGATTTACTCACACAGTGCAGGCCGAGGCTCTGCACTGGGAACACCCATTGGTGAGATTTACTCACAGAACAGGCCGAGACTCTGCACTGGGAGCACCCATTGGCGAGATTTACTCACACAGTGCAGGCCGAGACTCTGCACTGGGAGCACCCATTGGTGAGATTTACTCACACAGTACAGGCTGAGAGTCTGCTCTGGGAGCAACCATTGGTGAGATTTACTCACACAGTGCAGGCCGAGACTCTGCTCTGGGAGCAACCATTGGTGAGATTTACTCACACAGTGCAGGCCGAGACTCTGCACAGGGAGCACCCATTGGTAAGATTTACTCACACAGTACAGGCCGAGACTCTGCACTGGGAGCAACCATTGGTGAGATGTACCCTAACAGTGCAGGCCGAGACTCTGCACTGGGAGCAACTATTGGTGAGATTTACTCACACAGTGCAGGCCGAGACTCCGCACTGGGAGCGCCCATTGGTGAGATTTACTCACACAGTGCAGGCCGAGACTCTGCACAGGGAGCACCCATTGGTAAGAATTACTCATACAGTGCAGGCCGAGACTCTGCACTGGGAGCACCCATTGGTGATATTTACTCACAGTACAGGCCGAGACTCCGCACTGGGAGCGCCCATTGGTGAGATTTACTCACACAGTGCAGGCCGAGACTCTGCACTGGGAGCACCCATTGGTGAGATTTACTCACACAGTGCAGGCCGAGACTCTGCACTGGGAGCACCCATTGGTGAGATTTTCTCATACAGTGCAGGCCGAGACTCTGCACAGCGAGCACCCATTGGTGAGATTTACTCACAGTACAGGCCGAGACTCTGCACTGGGAGCACCCATTGGTGAGGTTTTCTCATACAGTGCAGGCCGAGACTCTGCACAGGGAGCACCCATTGGTAAGATTTACTCACACAGTGCAGGCCGAGACTCTGCACAGGGAGCACCCATTGGTGAGATGTACCCTAACAGTGCAGGCCGAGACTCTGCACTGGGAGCACCCATTGGTGAGATGTACCCTAACAGTGCAGGCCGAGACACTGCACTGGGAGCACCCATTGGTGAGATGTACCCTAACAGTGCAGGCCAAAACCAGACTTATTACTGAGGTAGAGAATATTCTGCAGGTAAATATGGAGCGGGTGATCATTGATAAATTATATGATCCTTCACTGTACACAAAGTGGCGGTATTGACTTATGTTATTTACAGATATTTGTTGAGTTTGGATATTAATTATGGTATTTTATGAATATGTTATGTATCCACATACAGAATATACAGCTAGTCGGGATTCCTCTGGTCTCCATGAGCAGTGAGGTTGTCGTGGGTTCATGGAGATGTGATCTGGTTAGAGTGAGGAGAGGGTGAAATGCACAAGAGGCCTGAGTCTGAGGAACAGAGAGATATTGGTGGTGGGGGAGTGTAGGACTGGAGGAGGTTACAGAGACAGGAGTGCCGGATCAATGAATGGGGTTTAAACGAGGGTGAGAGTTTTAATTTGGAGTTGCTGGGGGACCAGGAGCCAAGGTAGGTTCACAAGGACAGGGTGAGCAGTGAGCAGGGTTTTGATGCACTTAATTCACGGTGCGTGAAAGGATAAAAGCCAACCCGTACAGCATTGGAAAAATCAAGTCTACAGTGAGAAAAGCATGGAAGAGGATTTCAGCAGCAGATGGGCTGAAGCAGGGATGATGAATGCTGATGTTACTCAGTTGGAAGTAGACGGTTTTTGTGATGAGAGGAGATCAGGTCAGAAGCTCAGCTTGGTGCCAGTAGAACACTGAGGTTGTGAACAATCCGGGACATTGGCTGGGACGGGGAGGGAATCACCGGCGAGGGAACAGAATTCATGGCAGGGGGCGAAGACCATGTCCTGGGTCTTCCCAATGTGTAATTGGAGAAATATGTAGGTCATCACAGACTGGCTGTGGGACAAGCAGTGTGAGAAACCATAAGCAATGGAGGGTCGAGAGAGGGACTGGAGAGGGAGAGCAGAGGGGCGGAGAGAGAGGGAGAGCGGAGGGGCCGGAGAGGGAGAGCAGAGGGGCCGGAGAGGGAGAGCAGAGTGGCTGGAGAGGGGGAGAGAGTGGCCAGAGAGGGAGAGCATAGGGGCCGGAGAGAGAGGGAGAGCGGAGGGGACAGAGAAGGAGAGCAGCGGGGCCGGAGAGGGAGAGCAGAGGGGCCGGAGAGGGAGAGCAGAGGGGCCGGAGAGGGAGAGCAGAGGGGCCGGAGAGGGAGAGCAGAGGGGCTGGGGAGGGAGAGCAGAGGGGCTGGAGAGGGAGAGCAGAGGGGCCGGAGGGGGAGAGCAGAAGGGCCGGAGAGTGAGAGCAGAGGGGCCAGAGATGGAGAGCAGAGGGGCTGGAGAGGGAGAGCAGAGGGGCTGGAGAGGGAGAGCAGAGGGGCCGGAGAGGGAGAGAGGGGCTGGAGAGGGAGAGCAGAGGGGCCGGAGAGGGAGACAGGGGCTGGAGAGGGAGAGCAGAGGGGCCGGAGAGGGAAAGCAGAAGGGCTGGAGAGAGAGAGCAGAGGGGCCGGAGAGGGAGAGCAGAGGGGCTGGAGAGGGAGAGCAGAGGGGCTGGAGAGGGAGAGCAGAGGGGCGGGAGAGAGAGAGCAGATGGGCCGGAGAGGGAGAGCCGAGGGGCCGGAGAGGGAGAGCAGAGGGGCCGGAGAGGGAGAGCAGAGGGGCTGGAGAGGGAGAGCAGAGGGGCCGGAGAGGGAGAGCAGAGGGGCCGGAGAGGGAGAGCAGAGGGGCTGGAGAGGGAGAGGAGAGGGGCTGGAGAGGGAGAGCAGAGGGGCCGGAGAGGGAGAGCAGAGGGGCTGGAGAGGGAGAGCAGAGGGGCTGGAGAGGGAGAGCAGAGGGGCCGGAGAGAGAGAGAAGAGGGGCTGGAGAGGGAGAGCAGAGGGGCTGGAGAGGGAGAGCAGAGGGGCCGGAGAGGGAGAGAGGGGCTGGAGAGGGAGAGCAGAGGGGCTGGAGAGGGAGAGCAGAGGGGCCGGAGAGGGAGAGAGGGGCCGGAGAGGGAGTGCAGAGGGGCTGGAGAGGGAGAGAGAGGCCGGAGAGGGAGAGCAGAGGGGCCAGAGAGGGAGAGCAGAGGGGCTAGAGAGGGAGAGCAGAGGGGCCGGAGAGGGAGAGCAGAGGGGCTGGAGAGGGAGAGAGAGGCCGGAGAGGGAGAGCAGAGGGTCCAGAGAGGGAGAGCAGAGGGGCTGGAGAGGGAGAGCAGAGGGGCCGGAGAGGGAGCGCAGAGGGGCCGGAGAGAGAGAGCAGAGGGGCCGGAGAGAGAGAGCAGAGGGGCCGGAGAGGGAGAGCAGAGGGGCTGGAGAGGGAGAGCAGAGGGGCTGGAGAGGGAGAGCAGAGGGGCCGGAGAGGGAAAGCAGAGGGGCCGGAGAGGGAGAGCAGAGGGGCCGGAGAGAGAGAGCAGAGGTGCTGGAGAGGGTGAGCAGAGGGGCCGGAGAGAGAGAGCAGAGCGGCTGGTGAGGGAGAGCAGAGGGGCCAGAGAGGGAGAGCAGAGGGGCCGGAGAGGGAGAGCAGAGGGGCCGGAGAGGGAGAGCAGAGGGGCCAGAGAGGGAGAGCAGAGGGGCTGGAGAGGGAGAGCAGAGGGGCCGGAGAGGGAGCGCAGAGGGGCCGGAGAGAGAGAGCAGAGGGGCCGGAGAGGGAGAGCAGAGGGGCCGGAGAGAGAGAGCAGAGGGGCCGGAGAGGGAGAGCAGAGGGGCTGGAGAGGGAGAGCAGAGGGGCTGGAGAGGGAGAGCAGAGGGGCCGGTGAGGGAAAGCAGAGTGGCCGGAGAGGGAGAGCAGAGGGGCCGGAGAGAGAGAGCAGAGGTGCTGGAGAGGGTGAGCAGAGGGGCCGGAGAGAGAGAGCAGAGGGGCTGGAGAGGGAGAGCAGAGGGTCTGGAGAGGGAGAGCAGAGGGGCCGGAGAGGGAGAGCAGAGGGGCCGGAGAGGGAGAGCGGAGGGGCCGGAGAGGGAGAGCAGAGGGGCTGGAGAGGGAGAGCAGAGGGGCCGGAGAGGGAGAGCAGAGGGGCCGGTGAGAGAGAGCAGAGGGGCTGGAGAGGGAGAGCAGAGGTGCTGGAGAGGGTGAGCAGAGGGGCTGGAGAGAGAGAGTAGAGGGGCTGGAGAGGGAGAGCAGAGGGGCTGGAGAGAGAGAGCAGAGGGGCTGGAGAGGGAGAGCAGAGGGGCTGGAGAGGGAGAGCAGAGGGGCCGGAGATGGAGAGCAGAGGGGCCGGAGAGAGAGAGCAGAGCGGCCGGAGAGGGAGAGCAGAGGGGCCGGAGAGGGAGAGCAGAGGGGCCGGAGAGGGAGAGCAGAGGGGCCGGAGAGAGAGAACAGAGTGGCTGGAGAGGGAGAGATCGGCTGGAGAGGGAGAGCAGAGGGTCTGGAGAGGGAGAGAAGAGGGGCCGGAGAGGGAGAGCAGAGGAGCCGGAGAGGGGCAGCAGAGGGGCTGGAGAGGGAGAGATCGGCTGGAGAGGAAGAGCAGAGAGTCTGGAGAGGGAGAGCAGAGGGACCGGAGAGGGAGAGCAGAGGGGCTGGAGAGGGAGAGCAGAGGGGCCGGAGAGGGAGAGCAGAGGGGCCGGAGAGAGAGAGCAGAGGGGCTGGAGAGGGAGAGATCGGCTGGAGAGGGAGAGCAGAGGGGCCGGAGAAAGAGAGCAGAGGGGCTGGAGAGGGAGAGATCGGCTGGAGAGGGAGAGCAGAGGGGCCGGAGAGGGGGAGCAGAGGGGCCGGAGAGGGAGAGCAGAGGGGCCGGAGAGGGGGAGCAGAGGTGCCGGAGAGGGAGAGCAGAGGGGCCGGAGAGGGGGAGCAGAGGAGTCAGAGAGGGGGAGCAGAGGAGCCAGAGAGGGAGAGCAGAGGGGCCGGAGAGGGAGAGCAGAGGGGTCGGAGAGGGGGAGCAGTTTGCTGTCAGTGTACATATAAGAGCTGATCTCTTATGTTTGGTTAATGTCTCCGAGGGGCATCATGTAGGTGAGATATAGGAGGGGCTAACATGAGATCCATGGGGGACTCCAGAGGTAACAGTGCGGGAGCGGGAAGAGAAGCCATTGATGGAGATTCTCTTGGTACGATCGGATGGGTAAAAGTGGAACCAAGTGCGGGCAGTCCCACTGAGCTGGACAACGGAGGAGAGGCGTTGGAAGATGTTGTGCTCGACTGTGTCAAAGAAGGCTGAAGTCGAGGAGAATGAGGTGGGATCGTTTACCATGGTCAGTCATAGAGCGTTTCATTTGAGACCTTGATTATTGGCATTTCAGGGCTGTGGCAGGAGCTGAAACCCGATTGGAGAGATTGAAATATGGAGTTGTGTGAAAGGTGCGCAGAGATTCGGGAGTAAACTAAACATTGGGAGGAAATGAAGGTTAAAGATGAGATACACGTGGCGAACTCTACACCCACGTGTGAAACTGAACGTATTTCTTAGATCAAAGACTCTCCTCTGAAATACACAAGTCTGATTTATGCTTTAAAGTTATAGAAACAGTTAAACTCATTTCACTTTTACAGAATAATCCACGTGCTCTGGCTGGGTGACTGGAATCTCCCAGATCCACCGGAGGAGTTTGCTGGTTGCAAGCTACAGAATTAGAGCAAAGCTTCGATATTTACTTTGTAAAAACTGCTTCAGAAAATGTGTCATCGTCACCTCCCTTTAAACATAGAATTAAATAGAAGGTACAGAACAGGAAGAGGCCTTTCAGCCAAACTCCGTGCCGGCGTCTATGCTCGACACACTCCTCCTCCCACCGATCTTCATCTAACACCATCAGCATAAACATTTATTCCGTTCTCCCTCATGTGTTTTTCCAGCTTTCCCTTAAATGTTAGTTTTCTTTGCAGTGAGGCTGTGTAATCTGGAGCTTGGATCCTCACTGACGCTGTAAAGTTCACTTGTTGTTGTTCCTCCATCCCACTGACCCTGCCCCCACCCCACTAACACAGCCCCGCACCTCGCTGGCCCAGACCCGAATCCCGCTGTCCCAGCAGCGCACCCCGCTGACCCAGCCCCGCACCCCGCTGACCCAGCCCCGCACCCCGCTGACCCAGCACCGCACCCCGCTGGCCCAGCACCGCACCCCGCTGGCCCAGCCCCGCACCCCACTGGCCCAGCCCCGCACTCCGCTCACCCAGCCCCGCAGCCCGCTGGCCCAGACCCGCATCCCGCTGACCCAGCCCCGCATCCCGCTGACCTAGCCCCACACCCCGCTGACCCAGCCCCGCACCCCGCTGACGCAGCCCCGCACCCCGCTGACCCAGCCCCTCCCCCCGCTGACCCAGCCCCTCACCCCGTCGAGCCAGCCCAGCACCCCATGGACCCAGCCCCGTACCCCACTGAACCAGCACCGCAACCCACTGACCCAGCAAACACCCCACTGACACAGCCCCGCACCGCACTGACACAGCACTGCACCACACTGACACAGCACCACACCACACTGACACAGCACCGCACCCAGCCGACACAGCCCCGCACCCCGCCGACACAGCCCCGCACCCCGCCGACACAGCCCCGCACCCCGCCGACAGAGCCCCGCTCCCCGCCGACACAGCCCCGCACCCCGCTGACACAGCCCCGCACCCAGCCGACCCAGCCCCGCAGCCCGCTGACCCAGCCCCGCAGCCCGCCGACACTGCCCCGCACCCCGCCGGCACAGCCCTGCACCCCGCCGGCACAGCCCCGCACCCCGCCGGTCCAGACCCGCATCCCGCTGACCCAGCCCCGCACCCCACTGACCCAGCCCAACACCCCACTGACCCAGCCCCACACCCCACTGGTCCTGCCCCACACCCCACTGACCCTGCCACACACCTCACTGACCCAGCCCCACTCCCCACTGACCCTGCCCCACTCCCCACTGACCCAGCGCTGCACCACACATACCCAGTCCCGCATCCCACTGACACAGCCCGACACCCCACTGACACAGCCCCAAACCACACTGACACAGCCCCGCACCCACACTCGACTGAGCCAGGCCCGAACCCCACTGACACAGCCCCGCACCCACACACAACTGAGCCAGAGACACCCCTGAGCTCGCACCACACGGACACAGCACCGCACCCAAGTGACCCAGTCCCACATCCCACCTACAAAGCCCCGCACCCCACTGACAAAGCCCCACACCCCGCTGACAAAGACACACACCCTGCTGACCCAGCCCCACACCGCGCTGTCCCTGCCCCACACCCCGCTGACCCTGCCCCACACCCCACTGACCCTGCCCCGCTCCCCACTTAACCAGTCCCGCACCCCACTGAAACAGCCCGACACCCCACTGACACAGACCCCAGGGACCCAAACCCGCAACCCACTGACCCAGCCCGGCACCCCACTGACACAGCCCCGCACCACACTGACCCAGCCCCACACCCCACTGACTCAGCCCCACACCCCACTGACCCAGCCCCACACCCCACTGACCCAAACCCACAACCCACTGACCCAGCCCCACACCCCACTGACCGAGCCCCACACCCCACTGACTCAGCCCCACACCCCACTGACCCAGCCCCACACCCCACTGACCCAAACCCACAAACCACTGACCCAGCCCCACACCCCACTGACCCAGCCCCACTCCCCACTGACCCAGCCCCGCACCCACACATGACTGAGCCCACCCCGGACCACACAGACACAGCACCGCACCCTAGTGACCCAGCACCACACCCCACCTACAAAGCCCCACACCCCACCGACACAGCCCCGCACCCCGCCGACACAGCCCCGTACCCGGCCGACACAGCCCCGCACCCCGCCGACACAGCCCCGCACCCCGCCGACACAGACCCGCACACCGCCGACACAGCCCCGCACCCCACCGACAAAGCCCCGAACCCCGCCGACCCAGCCCCGCACCCCGCCGACCCAGCCCCACATCCCGCCGACCTAGCCCCGCACCCCGCCGACGCAGCACCGCACCCCACTGTCCCAGCCCCGCACCCCACTGACCCAGCCCCGCACCCCACTGACCCAGCCCCGCACCCCACTGACATAGCCACACACCCCACTGACCCAGCCACACACCCCGCTGACCCAGCCCCATACCCAACTGACCCAGCCCCACACCCACTGAGCCAGCCCAGCACCCCACTGACCCAGCCCCACACCACACTGACCCAGCCCCACACCCCACTGACCCAGCCCCACTGACCCAGCCGCACACCCCACTGACCCAGCCCCTCTCCCCACTGACCCAGCCCACACCCAGCTGACCCAGCCCCACTCCCCACTGACCCAGCCCCACACCCCACTGACCCAGCCCCTCTCCCCACTGACCCAGCCCCACACCCCACTGACCCAGCCCCACACCCCAGTGACCCAGCCCCGCACCCCACTAACACAGCCCCGCTTCCCCCTGACTCCGCCCCGCCCACCACTGACCCAACCCCGCACCCCACGGACCCAGCCTCCCACTAATGCGGATCCACAGCGACACCCACTGGCCCAGGCTACTCCCCAATGACCCAGATCTAATGCGAGGAGCATTCGTAATAAGGTGGATGAATTAGCTGCGCAAATTGATGTAAACAGACATGATATAATTGGGATTACGGAGACATGTCACCAGGGAGACCAAGGCTGGGAATTCAACATCCAGGGGTATTCAATATATAGGAAGGAGAGGCAAAAAGGAAAAGGAGTTTGGGTAGCATTGCTGGTTAAAGTGGTGATTAACACAATAGTAAGGAAGGATGTCAGCTCTGATGATGTGGAATATGTATGGGTAGAGCTGAGAAATGCCAAGGGGCAGAGAACGTTAGTGGCAGTTATATACAGACCCACAAACAATAATGCCGAGTTTGGAGATGGCATTAAATGTGAAATTAGCGATGCATGCAATAAGGGCACTGCAGTTACCACGGGTCACTTTAATCTAGATATAGGTTGGGCTAACCAAATTAGTAACAATACTGTGGAGGAGGAATTCCTGGTGCGTATACGGGATGGTTTCCTGGACCAATATGTCAAGTAACCAACTAGAGATCAGGCCATCATACACTGGGTATTATGTAATGCAAAAGGATTAATTAGCAATATTGTTGTGCTAGTCACCTTGGGGTGGAGCGATCATAGTATGATAGAAATCTTCATTAAGATGGAGAGTGAAGTATTTGACTCAGAGACTAGGACCCTGAATTTAAATAAAGGAAACTACGATGGTATGAGGCGTGAGTTTGCTAGGATGGACTGGTGAATGTTACTTAAAGGGTTGATGGTGCATAGGCAATGGCAATCATTTAGAGATCGCAGGGATGAACTATAGAATTTGTTCATCCCTGTTTGCCATAAACATAAAACAAAGAAGCAGACTCAACCGTGGCTAACAAGGGAAATTAGAGATATCCTAATGTCCAAGGAGAGGAGAAATAAATTGGCCACAAAAAGCGGCAAACCTGAGGATTGGGAGCAGTTTAGGATTCAGCAAAGGAGGACAAAGGGTTTAATTAAAAAGGGGGAAATAGAGTATGAGAGTAAGCTTGCGGGGAACATAAAAACAGATTGCAAAAGCTTTTATAGATTTGGGAAGAGAAAAAGTTTGGTGAAGTCAAGCATAGGTCCCTTCCAGTCAGAATCAGGGGAATTTATAATGGGGAACAAAGAAATGGCAGACCAATTAAATGCATACTTTGGTTCTGTTTTCACAAAGGAGGACACAAATAACCTCCCAGAGAAGTTGGGTAATATAGGGGCTAATGAGAGGGAGGAACTGAATGAAATCAGTATTTGTCGGGAAATGGCGTTAGGAAAATTGATGGGATTGAAGGCCGATAAATGCCCAGGGCCTGATAATCTACATCCTAGGGTAATTAAGGAAGTGGCCCTAGAAATAGTAGATGCGTTGCTGGTCATCTTCCAAAATTCTACAGACTCTGGAACAGTTCCATGGATTGGAGGGTAGCTAATGTAACCCCACTATTCAAAAATGGTTGTAGAGAGAAAATGGTGAATCACAGACCGGTAAGTCTGACAACGGTAGTGGGTAATATGCTAGAGTCCATTATAAAAGATGTAATATCAGAGCACTTGGAAAACAGTGGCAAGATCGGACAAAGAAGAATTGAGAAATGCTAAGTGGAAAAAAAATTAGTGGACGTGGTATATATACCTCCAATCAGTAAGGCGGAGGTTGGGGATGGCATTAAAAGGGAAATTAAAGAAGCGTGCAATAGGGGCACAGCTGTCATCATGGGTGACTTTAATCTACATATAGATTGGGCTAAGCAAATTAGTAACAATACTGTGGAGGAGAAATTTCTGGATTGTTTACGGGATGGTTTCTTGGAACAATATGTCGAGGAACCAACCAGAGATCGGGCCAACTTAGACTTGGTATTATGTAACGAGAAAGGATTAATTAGCAATCTTGTTGTACGAGGCCCCTTGGGTCGGAGTGATCATAATATGATCGAATTCTTCATTAAGATGGAGAATGAAGTAGTTTACTCAGAAACTAGGGTCCTCAATTTAAATAAAGGAATCTACGATGTCTGAGGAGCGAGTTGGGTAGGATTGATTGGGGAATGACACTCAAAGAGTTGACGGTGGATAGTCAATGGCAATCATTCAAAGACCGAATGGATGAACTACAGAAAAGTTCATTCCAGTATGGCATAAAAATAAAAGAAAAAATGTGACTTAACCGTGGCTATCAAGGGAAATTAGGGATAGCATAAGATCCAAGGAGAGGACATATCAATTGGCCAGATAAAACAATAATCCTGAGGATTGGGAGCAGTTTAGAATTCAACAAAGGAGGACAAAGGGATTAATTAAGAAAGGGAAAATAGAATTTGAGAGTAAGCTTTCAGGAACATAAAAACTGACTGTAAAAGCTTTTATAGATATGTGAAGGGAAAAAGATTGGTGAAGTCAAGCGTAGGTCCCTTGCAGTCAGAATCGGGGGTATTTATAATGGGGAACAAAGAAATGGCAGACCAACTAAATACATATTTTGGTTCTGTCTTCACAAAGGAGGACACAAATAACCTCCCAGAATTGCCGGCGAACATAGGGTCTGATGAAAGTTTGGAACTGAAAGAAATCACTATTTGTAGGGAAATGGTGTTAGGAAAATTGATGGGACTGAAGGCCGATAAATCCCCAGGGCCTGATAATCTACATCCCAGGGTACTTAAGGAAATGGTCATAGAAATAATAGATGCATTGCTGGTCATCTTCCAGAACTCGATAGACTCTGGAACAGTACCCATGGATTGGAGGGTAGCTAATGTTACCCCACTATTCAAAACAAGTGGCAGAGAAAAAGCAGGGAATTATAGACCGGTAAGCCTGAGATTGGTAGTGGGGAAAATGCTAGAGTCCATTGTAAAAGATGTAATAGCAGAGCACTTTGAAAGCCGCGACATGATCGGACAGAGTCAACATGGATTTGCAAAAGGTAAATCATGCTCGACTAACCTACTGGAATTTTTTGAGGATGTAACTGGTAAAATGGAAAAGGGAGAACCAGTAGATGTGGTGTATTTGGACATTCAAAACGCTTTCCATAAGTTCCCGCCTAAGAGATTAGTGTGCAAAATTAAGGCTTGGATAGAGAACTGGTTGGTGGACAGAAAGCAAAGAGTTGGAATAAAAGCGTCGTTTTCTGAGTGGCAGGCAGTGACTAGTGGGGTACCGCTAGGGTCAATCCTAGGACCCCCGCTGTTCACAATATATATTAATGATCTGAACGAGGGAATTGAATGTAATATCTCGCAATTTGAAGACGACACAAAGCTGGGTGGGAGGGTAAGCTGTGAGGAGGATGTCATGAAACTCCAGTACGATTTGGACAGGTTGGGTGATTGGGCAGAAACATGGCAAATGCACTATAATGTGGATAAATGTGAGGTTATCCACTTTGGTGGCAAAAAAAGGAAGTCAGATTATTATCTGAATGGCAATAGATTGGGAGAAGGGGAAGTGCAACGAAACCTGGATGTCCTTCTGCACCAGTCGTTAAGGTAAGAATGCAGGTGCTGCAGGCGGTTAAGAAGGTAAATGGTGTGTTGGCCTTCATAGGGAGAACTCGAGTACAGGAGCAAGGAAGCCTTGATGAGACCACACCTTGAGTATTGTGTGCAGTTTTAGTCGCCTTATCTGAGGAAGGATGTGCAGAGAAGATTCACCTGGCTGATACCTGGGATGGCAGGAATGACATATGAGGTGAGATTGTTTCGATTAGGCTTATATTTGCTGGAGTTTAGAAGAATAAGAGTTGCTCTCATTGACACTTATTAAATTCTGACAGGACTAGACAAACTAGATGCAGGAAGGATGTTCCCGATGGCGGGGGACTCCAGTACCAAGGGTCACAGTCTAAGGATAAGGAGAAAGCCATTTAGGACAGAGATGAGAAGGAATTTCTTCACCCAGAGAGTAGTAAATCTGTGGAATTCTCTACCACAGAAGGCAGTTGAGGGCAATTCATTAAATATATTCAAGAAGGAGTTAGATATATTTCTTGAGGCTAAAGGGATATGGGGAGAAGGCAGGGACAGGCTACTGAATTTGGATGATCAGCCATGATCTCATTGAATGGCGGAGCAGGCTCGAGGGGCCGAATGGCCGACTCCTGCTCCTGTATTTCAATGTTTCTATGTTTCTATGTACTACACCCCACTGAACAATCCCAACCCATCTGACGCAGCCCCACAGCGATACCCAGTGCCTCAGCCTACATACCACTGACCCAGACATGCACCCCAACGACCCCGCCCATTGCCCCCACCCCACTGACCCAGCCGCGCCCCTCACCGACCCAGTACCGCCCCCCAACCGAATCACAATTTGGAAATCATCCCTCTAACTTGAACCCCAACGTGTTTAATAGTTGATCAGAAATAAAGTCTTTCAGGGCATGTGACGGGAAGAAACACGAGGCAGCAATTGTCATTGGCGATATTTGCAGATGAGCATTTCACACAATCAGATCACCTTGCCCTGGAATTTTTTTACTTGAAGGGGATAAACCTTTTGCTAAAATAGCTCCGAGAGCAACCTCACAGTAAAGTGTGACGTGTTTATCATCCAAAATCATTATCAGCAATTTCTGGGCTGCAGCTTCCTGCTGCTGGTATGATATTGAAACCAACCAAACTCAATCTGTGTTTCTGCCACTTACCCGATGTTGTAATCCACTGAGTTCTTCCCCTTAGTTTAACCCCACCGTGACACCGTCCAGCCCTCCTTCATCGCCTGTTCCAGTCTGTCCCGCGAGAATGTCACAGTTTGTAGAGCTGGACATCATCCCACTTTTGGAGCATCTCAATGATTGTGGCATTTGGAGCTGTGGACAGAAGTTGAAGCAAGTCATGGACAAGTTAATCCATGAATTGATACTGAAAGGTCACTGATTTTGACGAGAGGTTACAGCAGAAATAGACTCTGTACATTCAGGACATGGTGTTGGAGAAACCTGGAACATTGTTAAAGTCCTCAGCAGATTTTCTTTTAATCAATGTTGGACATGGGGGTAATTTTAGTCAGAAAGAAAGAATTGCATTTCTATTGCGCCTTTCAGGATCTCAGGGCGTTCCAAAGTGCTTTACAGCCAATGAAGTACTTTTGAAGTGTAGTCACTGTTGAAATGTCAGAAAACATTAGTCACCTGGTTAAAAGAGGAGGTAGCGAATTGGCACCTATGCTCCACCCCGGGCGATGTATTTGTTTCTCATTTGCTATTATTTAACAAGGGGGGGAATCTTGGCTTTATGCAATTGTGTAAAACAGGTGATAGCGAGTCGGCAACCCGTTTTACATCATTCCCAATGTGTATTACCATTGAAGTAACAAGTGATGTTGCCTAGGGCTCAGTTCTGGGGCCCCAACCTTTCACCTTATTTATTAATGTCTTGGATGAAGGAAAAGAGAGTTTTATATACAAACTTATGGATGATTCTCCGTTCAGGGGACAGTAAGTAGTGCGGACTGGAGCAGGCGGCTGTAAAGGGACATTGAGAGAGTAATTGAGCGGAAACACTGCGGCAAATGAAGTTGAACGTGGGCAAGTCTCAGGTCACCCACTTTGGACCCAGCAAAGATAAATCGGATTATTATCTCAATAGTGAGGAAGTAGGAACTGTCGGAGGAGCAAAGAGATTTGAGAGTCCAAGTACATAAATGGTTACACACCAGCACACAGGTACAGAAACCAATTTAAAAAGCTAATGGGGTGTTGATCTCAGTGGGGCAGGTGGACCAATCTTGGTGCCAGTTATGATACAGCTGTCAGAGTCTTGGATGAGTTTCTGTTTATGGAAAGTGGAAGATGGGAGGCCAGCCAGGAGAATATCGGGACCAGAGGTAACAAAAGATTCCAACAGCAGAATAGCAGAGGTGGAGACAGGCGATGTCACGGAGGTGGAACTCAGCTATCTTGGTGATGGAGGGGATCTGGGTGGAAATCTCAGCTCAGAGTCAAATAGGATGCGGTCAGTCTGGTTCAGAGGGGCTGGAATCCATGGCGAGGGTATGGAGTTTGTAGCGGGTGGGGGTGGGGCTGAAGACAAAGTTTTCCAATGTTTAATTGGAGGAAATGGTGTCTCATCCTGGATTGAATGTTCGACAATCAGTCTGATAACTCGGAGGCATTGGGTCCAGGGAGAGGGTGGTGGTTAGGTAGAGCTGGATGTTGTCAGTGTACATGTGGAAACCGACGAAATATAACATGCAGCTGAGAAATAGGAGGGAGCACAGGATAGATCCTTGGGGATTCCAGGGGCAACGGTGCAGGGCGGGAATGAGAGGCAAGAGGCCTGGAACAGGGACAGATGCTCGAAGGGGGAGAGGTTGCCAGAGGAGTAGAGCCAGCCCAAGGTGTGATTTACAGATAGGGTTACAAGGGGCCTTTGCTGAACTGTTCTCTCCCTCCCCTTCTACTCCGTGATCAACAACGCCCACTTTGCAACACAACAATTAATCCATCATATATCACCGGGCGGGCTGTAGTTCCACAGTCCTTCATAACAGGATCAATGATTTATCATCGGCTTTTAACCGGGTCCCTTATCATTTTAATATTCTGTCCCCATTTCCTGGTTTGCCCGAACAGGGGGAAAATTCTTTACCAGCCCACGTTTATCACAATGAAGGGAATTCACAGGATAATACAGAGAAAGAATTGTCACTCTGGGTAAAACAGAACAAGGGGGATAATATTAAATTCGATCACTGGGTTATCCCTGGAAATATAAGTAACGTAAACCAATCTCTAATCATAGCTTCGTCGCTTCATCTAGCTCTCACCCTGAACAATTCTACAATCCCACCACTGTCTGCCTGACCAGCCGAGGACTGGCGGACACTTTGGAGTCCATGTTCCTGGTCACTCTCGCTCGAGCCCACTTAATGACTGTGATGGTGGCATAAACTTGAAGTCATCCAAAACTCACCTGTCCATGTCCTAACTCGCACCCATCTGTCCTGTGCTCGCTGACATACATTGGCTCGCGGTTAAGCAAAGCCTCAATTTCAAAATTCCCATCCTTGTTTGCAAATCCCTCCATGGCCTCGGCCCTTTCTATCTTTGTAATCTCCTTCAGCACCACAACCAAGATATCTGCACTCTTCAAATTCCGCCCTCTTGAGCCTCCCTGATTAGAAATCGTTCAGCCATTGCTGACAGTGCCTTCAGCTGCCTCGGCCAGAAGCTCTGGAACTCGCTACCTAACCATTTCCACCTATCCCCCTTTTTTTCCCCTTTAAGGCTCTCCTTAAAACCGAATCTTAGACCAAGCTTTTGCTCACCTGCCGCTAATATCTCATTATGTGGCTCGGTGTCAATTTATTTGTCTTATGAAACTCCTGTGAAGTGCCTTGGGATATTTTGCTACGTTAAAAATGCTATATAAATACAACTTGTTGTTGTGGGGAACGGGGACAGTTTGAGCCGAGGGTCCCAATGTTGAACAGATCATCCTCGGTCCTTGTCTGAGCGGACACAGAGAATGGCGATCTTTACTCTGGAATGAGTTGACCACAGCAGCCCGTGTAACAGAATCTCCCCGGGAGAGCCTGGCTTTAAATAGGATGTTAAAAGAATCAATGCAGAGTGAGACAGAGGACAGGTTCAGAGCTCCATTCACAATACCTTGGTCTCCGAATCTCCCCGGGAGAGCCTGGCTTTAAACGGCAAGAGTAAAGAATCAATGCTGAGTGAGACAGATTACAGGTTCAGAGCTCCATTCACATTACCTTGGTCCCCGAATCTCGCCGGAAGAGCCTGGCTTTAAACAGGAAGTTTAAAGAATCAATGCAGAGTGAGACAGATGACAGGTTCAGAGCTCCATTCACATTACCTGGGTCCCCGAATCTCCCCGGGAGAGCCTGGCTTTAAACGGGAAGTTTAAAGAATCAATGCAGAGTGAGACAGATGACAGGTTCAGAGCTCCATTCACAATATCTGGGTCCCCGAATCTCCCCGGGAGAGCCTGGCTTTAAACAGGAAGTTTAAAGAATCAATGCAGAGTGAGACAGATGACAGGTTCAGAGCTCCATTCACATTACCTTGGTGCCCGATTCTCCCCGGGAGAGCCTGGCTTTAAACAGGAAGTTTAAAGAATCAATGCAGAGTGAGACAGGTGACAGGTTCCGAGCTCCATTCACAATACCTGGGTCCCCGAATCTCCCCGGGAGAGCCTGGCTTTAAACGGGAAGTTTAAAGAATCAATGCAGAGTGAGACAGATGACAGGTTCAGAGCTCCATTCACATTACCTGGGTCCCCGAGTCTCCCCGGAAGAGCCTGGCTTTAAACGGGACGTTTAAAGAATCAATGCAGAGTGAGACAGATGACAGGTTCAGAGCTCCATTCACATTACCTTGGTCCCCGAATCTCCCCGGGAGAGCCTGGCTTTAAACAGGAAGTTTAAAGAATCAATGCAGAATGAGGCAGATTACAAGCTCAGAGCTCCATTCACAATACCTGTGTCCCTGATTCTCCCCCGGAGAGCCTGGCTTTAAACGGGAACTTTAAAGAATCAATGCAGAGTGAGAGAGATGACAGGTTCAGAGCTCCATTCACAATATCTTGGTCCCCGAATCTCCCTGGGAGAGCCAGGCTTTAAACAGGAAGTTTAAAGAATCAATGCAGAGAGAGACAGATATCATGTTCAGAGCTCCATTCACAATATCTTGGTCCCCGAATCTCCCTGGAAGAGCCAGGCTTTAAACGGGAAGTTTAAAGAATCAATGCAGAGTGAGACAGATGACAGGTTCAGAGCTGGATTCACGTTACATTGGTGCCCGATTCTCCGTCTCTCTGAAAGCTCTGTCTGTGGAGATTCATTGCAGCCAATGGCTGGTTTTCATGGAGCGAGTCACAGTTTGATCATTTGAGCTGCTCCTTGTTTCTGAGATTTGTGCCCGAGTTTCACCTTCTGGTGAAAAGATTGTTTCTGCTCGGAGATTGATTCCTATCTGAGGAATTTCTATCTTTGGAAAGAGGAGTGGAGTTTCTGGTAAAAACCAATCGAGCCAGTTTGACAAGTCCTCGCCCCGTTTAACTGTGGACAAAGGGAGTTAGAAACATTTCTTTATCACTTCCTGTTCAGTCAGTGAAGCAAAACAGGCCCAGCATTAGACACCAATTGTTGCATTAACATCTGGGACATTGTGGAAAGTCCCACCGATCGACTGAGGTTTGGAGACTGGGCCAAGCACCTGAGAGCACTTTCATCAGCTGAGGTACTGAGGACCGAGTGAGGGGATGGGCGCAGACACACTGTGTGGGTGGCGAGCGCCAGAGTTCCTCAACCTGGTCCCTTTCACATTCATAACTGAGAGCGCCCCCCAGAAGAGGCTGTGTGTGAACACACGGTGTGTGGGTGGTGAGCGCCAGAGTTCCTCAACCTGGTCCCCTTCACCTTGAAAACTGAGAGGGTCCCCCAGAAGAGGCAGTGTGTGAACACAGTGTTTGTGGTAGTGAACATCCTCTGAAAGGAAGAGGGTCCAGGGCCTGCAGCAGGCTCAGCTGCCGAGGGTGGGTATTGCTCTCATTCATCTCCCTCCATCCCATTGAAGATTGAGAAGGGCAGTGCAGAACATGAGTGGCCAGGTACCCGGCCGGAACCTACGCTGTTAAACACAGCCTCTGCCTTGGGTCACTATCCAAGCTCACACTGAGAGGCTGGCTAGAGCCACGGGGAGAGGGCCCGAGGAACATAATCTCCCCGGGAGACACCGGCTTTAAACAGGGAAATTAAAGTTAGACACTGGACACAGATTGCGAACTACATGAACCTTACCTGGATCCGCAGATTCACCCTTTCTGTGTGCAGCCTGCTAGTTCTGTCTTTGTAAACACATTGCCACCAATCAGGAGGCTTTTCCTGCTTTTCTTCCCGCCAATCACAGTTTGGTAATTGGAGCTGATCCTCGTTATTTGAGATTTGAGCCAATCTCCGCCCTCTGACTGAAAGCTGCTGTTTCAAAATATCAATCGAACCGGTTTGACAACTCTTTTAGCTATGAACAAAATTAGTTCAAAACAATTCTTTGTCACGTATTATCACAATAAAAGAGACCCAGCTCTAGGAATGAATTGTAATGCCTCTACCTGGGACTTTAAGAACCGTTCCACAGATTCACTGATGTTTGAACTTTCAGACCAACACCTCAGAGCCAGTGACTGGTGTTTCAGTGCGGGGAGGGCGAGCCACGTCGAACCATTTAACTGCTGAATGACGTTGCCCTGGAATGGGGAAGAAGTGATGTCTCCAGGGTTACTTCTCTCAGTTGACTGGATGGTAGTCAGTGCCGCTCCCTGTTCACCAATCACCCCTGTGCAAACTGAGCTACATTGAGGGGGAAGTTCAGTCTGAGATAGCACGGTTCAGTCTGAGAGAGGGACAGTTCAGTCTGAGAGAGGGGTTGGTTCAGTCTGAGAGATGGGGCAGGTCAGTCTGAGAGAGGGGGTTTCAGTCTGAGAGGGGGGGTTCAGTCTGAGAAAGGGGGTGGTTCAGTCTGAGAGAGGGCGCGATTCAGTCTGAGATGTGGGTTCAGTCTGAGAAAGGCAGCGGTTCAGTCTGAGGGAGGGGATGGTAGAGTCTGAGAGAGGGCGTGGTTCAGCCTGAGACGGGGCAGTTCAGTCTGAGAGAGGGGCGGTTCAGTCTGAGAGAGGGGATGGTTCAGTATGAGAGAGGGGGCGGTTCAGTCTGAGAGAGGGGCCGCTCAGTCTGAGAGGGTGGTGGTTCAGTCTGAGAAAGGGGGTTGTTCAGTCTGAGAGAGGGACGCTACAGTCTATGAGAGGGGGGGTTCAGTCTGATAGAGGGAGCAGTTCAGTCTGAGAGAGGTGCCGTTCAGTTTGAGAGGGCGACGGTTCAGTCTGAGAGAACGATGGTTCAATATGAGAGAGGGGCGATTCAGTCTGTGAGAGGGGGTTTAAGTCTGATAGATGGAGCACTTCAGTCTGAGAGGGGGTGGTTTAGTCTGAGAGAGGGGGTTCAGTCTGAGAGAGGGGCGTTCAGTCTGGGAGAGGAAGCGGTTCAGTCTGAGAGAGGATGGATTCAGTCTGAGACAGGGGGGTTCAGTATGAGTGAGGGGGCTTCAGTATGAGTGAGGGGATGTTTCAGTCTGAGAGAGGATGCGGTTCAATTTGAGAGAGGGCATGGTTCAGTCTGAGAGAGGGGATGTTTCAGTCTGGGAGAGGGGGCGGTTCAGTCTGAGAGAGGGGGCGGTACAGTCTGAGAGAGGGGGGGTTCAGTATGAGAGAGGGAATAGTTCAGTCTGAGAGGAAGAGGGTAAGTCTGTGAGAGTTGGGTTCAGTCTGAGAGAGGGGGTTCAGTCTGAGAGAGTGCGTTCAGTCTGAGGGAGGGTGTTCAGTCTGAGAGAGGAGGTTCAGTCTGAGAGAGTGCGGTCAGTCTGAGAGAGGGTGTTCAGTCTGAGAGAGGGGGTTCAGTCTGAGAGAGGGGGCTTCAGTCTGAGAGAGGGGACGGTTCAGTCTGCGAGAGGGGGTTTAAGTCTGAGAGAGGGGGGTTCAGTCTGAGAGAGGGGGCTTCAGTCTGAGAGAGGACACGGATCAGTCTGAGAGGGGGCAGTTCAATCTGAGAGAGGGCATAGCTCTGAATTAGAGAGGACGGGGATCAGTCTGAGAGAGGGCACAGCTCAGTCTGAGAGCGGGGATAACACTCTGAGAGAGGGTTTTTTTCAACCTGAGAGAGTGGGTGTTTCAGTCTGAGAGAGGGGATTCAGACTGAGAGGGGACGATTCTGTCTGAGAGAGTTGACAGTTCAGTCTGAGAGAGGGGACGGTTCAGTCTGAGAGAGGGGACGGTTCAGTCTACGAAAGGGGCGGTTCCGTCTGAGACAGGGGACGGTTCAGTCTGAGGGAAGAAATGATGTATCCAGGGTTACATCTCTCAGGTGACTGGATGTTATTCAGGGCCACTCCCTGTTCACCCATCACCACTGTGCACACTGAGCTACATTGAGGGGAAAGTTCAGTCTGAGACAGCACGGTTCAGTCTGAGAGAGGGACAGTTCAGTCTGAGAGAGGGGGCAGGTCAGTCTGAAAGCGGGGGTTTCAGTCTGTGAGAGGGGTCGGTTGAGACTGAGAGATGGGATGGTTCAGTCTGAGAGAGTGGCGGTTCAGTCTGAGAGAGGGACGGTTCAGTCTGAGAGAAGGGTGGATTAGTCTGAGAGAGGGGTCGGTTCAGACTGAGAGAGGGGATGGTTCAGTCTGAGAGAGTGGCGGTTCAGTCTGAGAGAGGGGATGGTTCCGTCTGAGAGAGGGGATGTTTCTGTCTGAGAGAGGGTGCAGTTCAGTCTGAGAGATGGGACGGGTCAGTCTGAGAGAGGGGCGGTTCAGTCTG
The DNA here is from genome assembly GCF_052327205.1 of Somniosus microcephalus. Classification (NCBI taxonomy): domain Eukaryota; kingdom Metazoa; phylum Chordata; class Chondrichthyes; order Squaliformes; family Somniosidae; genus Somniosus; species Somniosus microcephalus. The sequence continues at coordinate 40,487,556 of NW_028225184.1, read as the reverse complement.
AGAGAGGAGACGGTTTAGTCGGAGAGAGGGGGGGTTTAGCGTGAGAGAGGGGCCGCTTCAGTCCGAGAGAGGGGGCGGTTCAGTCTGAGAGAGGGGCGGTTCAGTCTGAGAGAAGGGCGGATTTGTCTTTGAGAGGTGTCGGTTCAGTCTGAGAGAGGGGCAGTTCAGGGGACGGTTCATTCTGAGAGATGGGGATCAGACTGCGAAGTGACGGTTCAGTCTGAAAGAGGTGTCGGTTCAGTCTGAGAGGAATGGATCAGTCTGAGAGAGTGCGGTTCAGTCTGAGAAAAGGCGGTTCAGTCTGAGCAAGGGGGGTTCAATCTGAGAGAGGAACGGTTCAGCCTGAGAGGGTGCAGTTCAGTCTGAGAGAGGGGATTCAGCCTGAGAGAGGGGGCGGGTCAGTCTGAGAGAGGAGTGGTTCAGTCTGAGAGAGGGGACTGTTTAGTCTGAGAGGGGATGGTTCAGTCTGAGAGAGGGGATGGTTTAGGCTGAGAGAGGGGAGGGATCAGTCTGAGTGAGTGGGTTCAGACTGAGAGAGGGGACGGTTTAGGCTGAGAGAGGGGATGGATCAGTCTGAGAGAGGGGTTTCAGACTGAGAGAGGGTCGGATCAGTCTGTAAGAGGGAGTGGTTCTGTCTGAGAGAGGACGGTTCAGTCTGAGAGAGGGGGTGTTCAGTCTGAGAGAGGGGAGGGTTCAGTCTGAGAGAGGAGACGGTTCAGTCTGAGAGAGGGGGGTTCAGTCTGAGAGAGGGGATGGTTCAGTCTGAGAGGGGCAGTTCATTTTGAGAGGGGATGGTTCAGTCTGAGAGAAGGGACGGTTCAGCCTGAGAGAGGGGGCTGTTCAGTCTGAGGGAGGGGGAGGTTCATTCTGAGAGAGGGGACAGTTCAGTCTGAGAGAGGGGCGGTTCAGTATGAGAGGGGTCGGATCAGTCTCAGAGAGGGATGGTTCAGACTGAGAGATTGGGCAGTTCAGACGGAGAGAGGGGGGTGTTCAGTCTGAGACAGGTGATGGTTCAGTCTGAAAGGGGACGGTTCAGTCTGAGAGAGGGGGCATTCAGTCTGAGAGAGGGGATGGTTCATTCTGAGAGAGGGGCGGTTCATTCTGAGAGAGGGGCCGGTTCAGTCTGAGAAAGGAACGGTTCAGTCTTAGAGAGGGGACGGTTCAGTCTGAGAGGAGATGGTTCAGTCTGAGAGAGGGGACGGTTCAGTCTGAGAGGGGGTGTTTCAGTCTGAGAGAGGGGACGGTTCAGTTTGTGAGGGGATGGTTCAGTCTGAGAGAGGGGGCGGTTCAGTCTGACAGAGGGGAAGGTTCAGTCTGAGAGAGTGGAGGGATCAGTCTGAGAGAGGGGGCGGTTCAGTCTGACAGAGGGGAAGGTTCAGTCTGAGAGAGTGGAGGGATCAATCTGAGAGAGGGGGCGGTTCAGTCTGAGAGAGGGGAAGGTTCAGTCTGAGAGAGTGGAGGGATCAGTCTGAGAGAGGGGGTTCAGACTGAGAGAGGGGACAGTTCAGTCTGATAGAAGGCTGCTTCAGAATGAGAGAGGGGGGTTCAGTCTGTAAGAGGGAGTGGATCAGCCTGAGAGAGGAGACGGTTCAGCCTTAGTGAGGGGGTGTTCAGTCTGAGAGTGAGACTGCAGCCTGAGAGAGGGGGCAGTCCAGACAGAGATGGGGTTCAGTCTGAGAGAGAGGGCAGTGCAGCCTGAGAGATGGCCTGGTTGAATCAGAGAGGGCGCGGTTCTGTCTGAGAGGGGATGGTTCAGTCTGAGAGATGCGTCGTTTCATTCTGACCGAGGGACAGTTCAGTCTGAGAGAGGGGACGGTTCAGGCTGAGAGAGGGGGCGGTTCAGTATGAGAGAGGGGGGTGTTCATTTTGAGAGAGGTGAAGGTTCAGTCTGAGAGGGGGGAGGTTCAGTCTGAGAAGGGACTGTTCAGTCTGAGAGAGGGGGCGTTTCAGTCTGAGAGAGTGAGTGGTTTAGTCTGAGAGAGGGGACAGTTCAGAGACAAATTTTAGCATTTAAGCTATAGCATTGCCTCAAACAGCCCAGAGGTTGGGAGGCTCACACGGCTGCACAATGTCATAAGGACACTCAGTATTGCACCAGCCACAAAGGGACAGAGACAGAATGACACACAGAAAACCAGCAAATTATTTTAGGCCACACAAATGGTGGGACAGAGAAAGACACTGAGGAAACCAGAGAGAGAGAAAAAAAAATAGACTGAATAACACGAGGGAGAGACAGAGAAACAGAGACTGTGGGAAAGACCGAAACTGCGAGAGAGAGAGAGAGACAGAGGTAGAGAGAGAGGGAAACAGAGTTGAGATGAAGAGAGAGACTTTCTTGAAGGTGCATTTTGCTGATTAAATTAATTCTCTGTTGTGTAAAGATGTTCCCTGTTAGGGAAATTTGTTTCCTGTAGATGTTTTCTGTTGTGTTAAGTTTTTTCCTGTTGTTTAGAGTTGTTGTCTGCTTTGTAAACATGTTCCTTATTGCGTAATTTTTTTCCTGTTGTGCAAATATGTCCTGTGTTACTGTCCGTCTCCTCACTGTGACAATGTGTTAGGGTTTTACTCTGGCAAAGATCACCAAGAGTACTCCATTCCCCTACACTCCCCACTGGACCTAAACTACATCTAATATTAGCAGCACAGAGCACTGAAATGATCTAAGATCTTAATCTGATGTTACATTTTATTGATAGTCTGACCTATTGAGGCGGGCTTTTTGCTCAAAAAGGCGGCACTAAAGAGCTCAGCTGGATATCCAGTAAATGGCCGCCCTGCACCGAAAGAACAATGGGCAAACCCGCCAATCACAGTCGCTGCTGTGGGCCTGATCAAAATAGGAGCACTGCAAATAAATGGAGAGACTGACGGACATGGAGAGCGAGAGAGAGAGAGAGATATATATAGAGAGAGAGCAAGAGAGAGAGAGAGAGAAACAGAGAGAGAGATAGAGAGAGAGACAGACAGACAGAGACAGAGACAGAGAGCTAGATAGGGAGAGAGTGAGCTAGAGATTGTGAAAGTCAACATTGAGTTCAACAATTTCAGATAATTATCCCTGCCCCCATTTTTCATGCAGTATGATTTTTGCCATTCCCATTTGCAACATTTTATCTTTCCTGCCTCTTACAAAAGTACAGGATGTACTTTCTATTTCTTCCTCCCCTCCTAAAACCCCCTCCCTGTCTCTGCACCTGCTTAATATCTGTTACATCTCCAGCTTTCTCCAGTTCTGATGAAGGGTCCCAGACCTGAAACATTAACTCTGTTTCTCTCTCCACGGATGCTGCCTGGCCTGCTGAGTATTTCCAGAATTTTCTGTTGATATTTCAGACTTCCAGCATCCGCAGTATTTTGCAATTATATTAGTGTTTGGTTCACTGGCACCTCTCTTATAGGAATACCTACCTTGAAGAAGTTCTGCTCTTCTCTCCAACGGGAGTTCCGTTTATCTATTCAACCAAATTCATCTTCATTGCCTTCAGTTTCCCTTCTCGTTTTTGACCAGGTATTTGCCAAAACTCGGTTTCACAGCCACATCTCCTTCCTCAGTAACTGTCTCCGGTTCAGAGTTACTCCATGTGGATTCCAACTAAACTTCCACCTTTCATGTTTTGGATCCACCCAAGTTTACAAATATCTCCTCGATATTCATCGTTCTTCAAACTACTGCTGTCGCTGCATCTTGAGATCCAAGCTAAACGCTATGCGCTGCGACATGAACAACCTCGACCTCTCTCTTCAGCAGCACCGACGCACTCTATTTCAATGCTGTCCAGGTCCACAGTTCCACTTCATCCTTCGACTCAACCAACGCTTCAACAAATAACTTTTTTTCTTCCTTTCTGATGTCAAGGATCACAAGCTTCATCAACTCGTGGAAACCAACGCCCCCCAGAAACTTCTTTCCTGTTACTTTCCTCCGATCCGATCCCATCTTCCAATCTCACCCCCTGCCGTGTATTTACTATCCCCTCTGACCTTCCCCTCTCTGACTCCGAACGATCAGTCCTCAGCAAAGGCCTGAGCTTCATCCATTTACACCCCACCTGAATGAATTTCGAGCTCGGCACGATGCTGAGCTCTTCTTCCTTCGCCTGCATCTCTGTGCCCACTTCTTTGGCCAGGAGTCTTCCCCCCGCACGGCTGATCCTTTCTCCCGCTTTCTAAATTCTCGTTCTACTTGGACCCCTCCCTCTGGCCTTCTACCCTCTCTCGGTCTTTTCATTGCTAACTGCCGACGTGACATCGGCCGTCTCCATTTCTCTGCACCTCTCACTCACTCCAACCTAACTCCCTCTGTCCTTGTAGCACTCCATTCTCTCCGATCCAACCCTAACATTATCATTAAACCTGCTAATAAGGGCGGTGCTGTTGTTGTTTCGCTACCCGACCTCTACCGTGCGGAAGCTGAACTCCAACTCTCCAACACCTCCTCCTACCTCCGCCTGGACCATGAACCCACTAGCAAAAATCAAGCCATTGTTTCCAAGTGTGTCATTGACCTCATCTGCTCTGGGGATCTTCCCTCCATGGCCGCCAATCTCATAGTCCCCCAACCCCGCAAAGCCCGTTTCTACCTCCTTCCCAAGATCCACCAACAGGACTGCCCTGGTAGACCCAGCGTTTCAGCCTGTTCTTGCCCCACGGAACATATCTCTTCCTATCTCGACTCGATTTTTTCTCCCCTTGTCCAGACTCTTCCCACCTACATTCGCGACTCTTCCGACGCCCTCCATCACTTTTACATTTTCCAGTTTCCTGGCCCCAAATGTCTCCTTTTCACCATGGGCATCCAATCGCTCTACACCTCCATCCCCCACCAGAACGGCGTTCGGGCGCTCCGTTTCTTCCTTGAACAGAAGCCCAACCAGTCCCCATCCACCACCACCCTCCTCCACCTGGCTGAACTTGTTCTCACATTGAACAACTTCTCCTTTGACTCCAATCACTTACTCCAAATTGAAGGTGTGCTATGGGAACCCGCATGGGCCCTAGCTATGCCTGCCTGTTCATGGGGTTTGTGGAACATTCTTTGTTCCAGTCCTACACAGGTCCCCTCCATCACGTCTTTTTCCATTACATCGGTGACTGTATTGGTGCAGTTTCCTGCTCTCGCCCTGAACTAGATAAGTTAATTCACTTTACTTCCAATTTCCACCCTTCCCTCACCTTCACATGCTCCATCTCCGACTCTTCCCTTCCCTTCCTTGAATTCTCCATCTCCATTTCTGGCGATCGGCTTTCAACAAACATCCACTACAAGCCCACGACTCCCACAGCTACCTGGACTACAATTCCTCCCACCCCGCTTCCTGTAAGGACTCTATTCCATTCTCCCAGTTTCTTCATCTCTGCCGCATCTGTTCTGACGATGCCACCTTCCATACTAGTGCTTCTGACATGTCTTCCATTTTCCTCAACTGAGGATTCCCCTCTACCATGGTTGACATGGCCCTTGACCATGTCCGTTCTATTTCCCGCACTTCTGCACTCACCCTGCCCCTCCCTCCCAGAACCACGATAGGGTTCCCCTTGTCCTCACCTTTCATCCCACCAGCCTCCACATTCAACGGATCATCCTCCGCCATTTCCGCCACCTCCAACATGATCCCACCAGCAAACACATCTTCCCCTCCCCCCCTTTCAGCAGTCCGAAGGGACAGCTCCCTCCGCAACACCGTGGTCCACTCCTCAATCACTCCCAACAGCCCTGATCCTTCACCTGGCACCTTCCCGTGCAAGTGAAGGAGATGCAACACATGCCCTTTTACCTCCTCCCTTCCCACTGGCCAGTGCCCCAAATACCCCTTCCAGGTGAAACAGCGATTAACGTGTACTTCTTGCAATTTAATATACTGTATTCGCTGCTCACGATAATGTCTCCTCTACATTGGGGAGACCAAACGCAGATAGGGGCGACCGCTTTGTGGAACACCTCCATTCAGTTCGTACGGCTGACACTGAGCTTCCGGTCACCTGTCACTTTAATTCACCGCACCACTCCCACTCTGATCTCTCTGTCCTCGGGCTATTGCATTGTAGCAATGCAGCTCAACGTATGCTCGAGCAACAGCACCTCATCTTTCGATTGGGCTCTTTGCTGACTGCCGGACTCAACATTGAGATCAACAATTTCAGATATTTATCCCTGCCCCCATTTTTCACGCAGTATGATTTTTGCCATTCACATTTGCAACATTTTATCTTTCCTGCCTCTTACAAAAGTACAGGATGTTCTTTCTATTTCTTCCTCCTTCCGAACCCCCCCCCCCCGCCCTGTCTCTTCACCCACTTAATATCTGTTACATCTCCAGCTTTTGTCAGTTCTGATGAAGTGTCCCAGACCTGAAACGTTAACTCTGTTTCTCTCTCCACGGATGCTGCCTGGCCTGCTGAGTATTTCCAGCATTTTCTGTTGTTATTTCAGATTTCCAGCATCCGCAGTATTTTGCAATTATATTAGAGTTTGGTTCACTGCCACCTCTCTGCTGGGAACGCCTACCTTGAAGATGTTCTTCTCTTCTCTCCGACGGGAGTTCCGTTTATCTATTCAAACTTGTTCATCTTCATTGCTTTCAGTTTCCCTTCTCGTTTTGACCAGGTATCTGCCAAGATTCGGTTTCACAGCCACACCTCTTTCCTCAGTAACTGTCTCCGGTTCAGAGTTATTCCACGTGGATTCCAACTAAACTTCCACCTTTCATGTTTTCAATCCACCCAGGATTACAAATATCTCCTCGACATTCATCGTACTTCAAACTACTGCTCTCACCGCATCATGAGATCCACGCTCAATGCCATGTGCCGCCATATGAACAACCTTGACCTCTCTCTTCAGCACCGACCTCCTCAGAAGACAAACACGGGACACAACCAACAGAGTACAATTCGTCGTCCAGTACTTCCCCGGAGCGGAGGAACTGCGCCATGTTCTTCGCAGCCTTCAACATGTCATCGATGACGACAAACATTTCGCTAAGACCATCCCCACGCCTCCACTACTCGCTTTCAAACAGCCACCTAACCTCAAACAGACCATCGTTTGTAGCAAATTACCCTGCTTTCAGGAGAACAGCGACCACGACACCACACAACCCTGCCACAGCAACCTCTGCAAGACATGCCAGAACATAAACACAGATACCATCGTAACACTTGAGGACACCACCCACCAGGTATATGGTACATACACATGTGACGCGGCCAATGTTGTCTACCTCATGCGTTGCAGGAAAGGATGCCCCGGAGCATGGTACATCGGCGAGAGCATGCAGACACTGCGACAATGGGTGAAGTGACACCGCGCAACAATCACCAGGCAGGAGTGTTCCCTCCCAGTCGGGGAACACTTCAGCAATTACTGACATTCAGCCTCCGATCTTCGGGTAAGCATTATCCAAGGCGGCCTTCGAGACACACGACAACGCAAAATCGTCGAGCAGAAACTGATAGCCAAGTTCCGCAACCATGAGGACGGCCTCAACCGAGATCTTGGGTTCATGTCACGTTACATGTAACCCCACCTGAGGCAGGGTCATCCAGACTCGAGTCGACATTGGCTTGTTCTCTCTACACAGATGCAGCCGGACCTGCTGTGATTTCCAGAAAAAAAAAAAAAATGTTTTTTGTCTTTTTTTGTTTTTCATACAGACCCCAGCATCTGCAATAGTTGACCCCTTGTGACCCCACCTCATTGTTCTTTGATTTAATGCTTTCCTGGCTGATCTTATGGGACACCATTCACACCTTTGATTGCTGTGATTATCTCTCTGCCGAGGTGTGATAAATGGCAGTTGGCAAGATTACCTGTAAACATCTGACATTATTCTCTGACTATATAAGGTGTGTCTTTATATATTTCTCTACTTCACCTGACGAAGGAGCAGCGCTCCGAAAGCTTGTGCTTTCAAATAAAGCTGTTGGACTGTAACCTGGTGTTGTGTGACATCTTACATTCAGTAGCAGCGACGCACTCTATTTCAATGCTGTCCGGGTCCACAGTTCCGTTTCATCCTTCGACTCATCCAACGTTTCAACAAAAAACATTTTTTCTTCATTTCTGATGTCAAGGATCGCAAACTTCATCAACTCGTGGACACCAACGCCCCCCCAGAACTTTCTTCCACATTACTTTCCTCCGATCCGATCACTTCTTCCAATCTTACCCCCTGCCATGTTTTCACTATCCCCTCTGACCTTCCCCTCTCTGACCCCGAAAGATCAGTCCTCAGCAAAGGCCTGAGCTTCATCCCCTTACGCCTCCATCTCAATGAATTTCGAGCTCGGCAAGATGCTGAGCTCTTCCTCCATTGCCTTCATCTCCGTGCCCACCCCTCTGGTCATGAGTCTTCCCCCCGCATGGCTGATCCTTTCTACCACTTTCTAAATTCTCGTTCTACTTGGACCCCTCCCTCTGGCCTTCTACCCTCTCCAGATCATTTCATTGCTAACTGCCGACGTGACATCGGCTGTCTCCATTTCTCTGCTCCCCTCACTCACTCCAACCTAACTCCCTTTGAACTTGCAGCACTCCATTCTCTCCGATCCAACCCTAACATTATCATTAAACCTGCTGATAAGGGCGGTGCTGTTGTTGTTTCGCTAACTGACGTCTACCGTGCAGAAGCTGAATTCCAACTCTCCAACATCTCCTCCTATCTCCGCCTGGACCATGAACCCACTAGCAAAAATCAAGCCATTGTTTCCAAGTGTGTCATTGACCTCATCTCCTCTGGGGATCATCCCTCCATGGCCGCCAATCTCATAGACCCCCAACCCCGCACAGCCCGTTTCTACCTCCTTCCCAAGATCCACCAACAGGACTGCCCTGGTAGACCCATCGTTTCAGCCTGTTCTTGCCCCATGGAACTTATCTCTTCCTATCTCGACTCTATTTTTTCTCCCCTTGTCCAGACTCTTACCACCTACATTCACGACTCTTCCGATGCCCTCCGTCACTTTAACATTTTCCAGTTTCCTGGCCCCAAATGTATCCTTTTCACTATGTGCATCCAATCGCTCTACACCTCCATCCCCCACCAGAATGGCGTTCGGTCACTCCGTTTCTTCCTTGAACAGAGGCCCAACCAGTCCCCATCCACCACCACCCTCCTCTGCATGGCTGAATTTGTTCTCACATTGAACAACTTCTCCCTTGACTCCATTCAATTACTCCAAATTAAAGGTGTTGCTATGGGAACCCGCACGGGCCCTAGCTATGCCTGCCTGTTCATGGGGTATGTGGAATATTCTTTGTTCCAGTCCTACTCAGGTCCCCTCCATCACCTCTATTTCCGTTACGTCGGTGACTGTATTGGTGCAGTTTCCTGCTCCCGCCCTGACCTAGATAAGTTCATTCACTTTACCTCCAATTTCCACCCTTCCCTCACCTTCACATGCTCCATCTCCGACTCTTCTCTTCCCTTCCTTGACTTCTCCATCTCCACTTCTGGCGATCGGCTTTCAAAAAACATCCACTACAAGCCCACGACTCCCACAGCTACCTGGACTACAAGTCCTCCCACCCCGCCTCCTGTAAGGACTCTATTCCATTCTCCCAGTTTCTCCATCTCTGCCGCGTCTGTTCTGACGATGCCACCTTCCATACTAGTGCTTCTGACATGTCTTCCTTTTTCCTCAACTGAGGATTCCCCTCTACCGTGGTTGACACGGCCCTTGACCATGTCCATTCTATTTCCTGCACTTCTGCACTCACCCTGCCCTTCCCTCCCAGAACCACGATATGTTTCCCCTTGTCCTCACCTTTCATCCCACCAGCCTCCACATTCAGCGGATCATCCTCCGCCGTTTCCGCCACCTCCAGCATGATCCCCCCACCAGCAAACACATCTTCCCCTCCCCCCCTTTCAGCAGTCCGAAGGGACAGCTCATGACGGGACACCGTGGTCCACTCCTCAATCACCCCAACCACCCTGCTCCTTCACCTGGCACCTTCCCATGCAAGTGCAGGAGATGCAACACATGCCCTTTTACCTCCTCCCTTCCCACTGGCCAGGGCCGCAAACACCCCTTCCAGGTGAAACAGAGGATTACGTGCATTCTTGCAATTTAATATACTGTATTCACTGCTCACGATGCTGTCTCCTCTACATTGGGGAGACCAAACGCAGATTGGGCGACCGCTTAGCGGAACACCTCCATTCAGTCCGTATGGGTGACCCTGAGCTTCCTGTCACCTCTCACTTTAATTCACCGCATCATTCCCACTCTGATTTCTCTGTCCTCGGGCTATTGCATTGTACCAATGCAGCTCAACGTATGCTCGAGCAACAGCACCTCATCTTTCGATTGGGCTCTTTGCTGACTGCCGGACTCAACATTGAGTTCAACAATTTCAGATATTTATCCCTGCCCCCATTTTTCACGCAGTATGATTTTTGCCATTCACATTTGCAACATTTTATCTTCCTGCCTCTTACAAAAGTACAGGATGTTCTTTCTATTTCTTCCTCCTTCCTAACCGCCCCCCGCCCTGTCTCTGCACCTGCTTAATATCTGTTACATCTCCAGCTTTTGTCAGTTCTGATGAAGTGTCCCAGACCTGAAACTTTAACTCTGTTTCTCTCTCCATGGATGCTGCCTGGCCTGCTGAGTATTTCCAGCATTTTCTGTTGTTATTTCAGATTTCCAGCATCCGCAGTATTTTGCAATTATATTAGTGTTTGGTTCACTGCCACCTCTCTGCTGGGAACGCCTACCTTGAAGAAGTTCTGCTTTTCTCTCCGACGGGAGTTCCGTTTATCTATTCAATCTTGTTCATCTTCATTGCTTTCAGTTTCCCTTCTCGTTTTTGACCAGGTACCTTCCAAGGATTCGGTTTCACAGCCACATCTCTTTCCTCAGTAACTGTCTCCGGTTCAGAGTTATTCCACGTGGATTCCAACTAAACTTCCACCTTTCATGTTTTCAATCCACCCAGGATTACAAATATCTCCTCGACATTCATCGTTCTTCAAACTACTGCTCTCACCGCATCTTGAGATCCAAGCTCAACGCCATGCGCCGCCATTTGAACAAACTTGACCTCTCTCTTCAGCACCGACCTCCTCAGAAGACAAACACGGGACACAACCAACAGAGTACCATTCGTCGTCCAGTACTTCCCCGGAGCGTAGAAACTATGTCATGTTCTTCGCAGCCTTCAACATGTCATCGATGACGACGAACACCTCACTAAGACCATCCCCACGCCTCCACTACTCGCTTTCCAACAGCCGCCTAACCTCAAACAGACCATCGTTCACAGCAAATTACGCAGCTTTCAGGAGAACAGCGACCATGACACCACACAGCCCTGCCACAGCAACCTCTGCAAGACATGCCAGATCATCAACACAGATACCATCATCACACGTGAGGACACCACCCACCAGGTACATGGTACATACTCATGTGACTCGGCCAACGTTGTCTACCTCATACATTGCAGGAAAGGATGCCCCGGAGCATGGTACATTGGCGAGACCATGCAGACACTGCGACAATGGATGAACTGACACCGCACAACAATCACCAGGCAGGAGTGTTCCCTCCCAGTCGGGGAACACTTCAGCAGTCAAGGACATTCAACCTCCGATCTTCGGGTAAGCATTCTCCAAGGCGACCTTCGAGACACACTACAACGCAAAATCGTCGAGCAGAAACTGGTAGCCAAGTTCCGCACCCATGAAGACGGCCTCAACCGAGATCTTGGGTTCATGTCACGCTACATGTAACCCCACCTGATGCAGGGTCATCCAGACTCGAGTCGACATTGGCTTGTTCTCTCTACACAGATGCGGCCGGACCTGCTGTGATTTCCAGCAAAAAAAAAAAAGATTTTTGTCTTTTTTTGTTTTTCATACAGACCCCAGCATCTGCAATATTTGACCCCTTGTGACCCCACCTCGTTGTTCTTTGATGTAATGTTTTCCTGAATGACCTGTTTGGACATCATTCACACCTTTCATTGCTGTGATCATCTCTCTGCCGAGGTGTGATAAATGGCAGTTGGCAAGATTACCTGTAAACATCTGACATTATTCTCTGACCATATAAGCTGTGTCTTTATGCATTTCTCCACTTCACCTGACGAAGGAGCAGCGCTCCGAAAGCTTGTGCTTTCAAATAAATCTGTTGGACTATAACCTGGTGTTGTGTGACTTCTTATATTCAGTAGCACCGACGCACTCTATATCAATGCTGTCCGGGTCCACAGTTCCATTTCATCCTTCGATTCATCCAACGCTTCAACAAAAAACATTTTTTCTTCCTTTCTGATGTCAAGGATCACAAGCTTCATCAACTCGTGGACACCAACGCCCCCCCCCCAGAACATTCTTCCCCATTACTTTCCTGCGATCCTATCATTTCTTCCAATCTAACCCCCTGCCATGTATTCACTATCCCCTCTGACATTCCCCTCTCTGACCGCGAACGATCAGTCCTCAGCAAAGGCGTGAGCTTCATCCCCTTATGCCTCCATCTTAATGAATTTCGAGCTCGGCACGATGCTGATCTCTTCTTCCATCGCCTTCATCTCCGTGCCCATTCCTCTGGTCATGAGTCTTCCCCCCGCACGGCTGATCCTTTCTCCAGCATTCAAAATTCTCGTTCTACTTGGACAACTCTGTAAAGTCTGTAGGTATTATGGCGAATTAATACACAGACTACAAGAGTAACTTTAACAGGACTTTACTATTCGAAGGTCAGGGCGAATCTGCCCAATAAATCCTGACACAGCACTTATATACCGGTGTGGTCACCGTCGGTATTACATTATACAGCAGCCAAGATAAAGTAGTGCCACACCTAAAATAGTTCTCTTAAAGGTGGACGGTTACATACAATAGTTCTCTTAAAGGTAGAACAGTTCCATATACTACGATCCTCCTTTTTTAGCTTACAACAAACTTATTCCCCATTAACATAACATCATAACATATATACAACTTATGCAAAACAGTTCACAGATTCAGTCTCTCTGGAGGCTTCCTGACACTGTCCGGATAACGCCTCGGTGGTGTAGTAGTTTTCGGCGGGGTAGTAGGTTCTTCTGGCAAGGTCGATTCGGCTTGAAGGACAGTGTCAGGTTCATCTGATTCCAGTATTACCAGATCGGAGGTAGGTGCTCTGGGTATCTCTGCTTCAACATTAGCCGTGTAAGGTTGTGGAGTAGGTTGGTCCTTTGTGGATGACCCTATGATCTGGTCAACATGGCGCCTTATTATGCTGTCACCAATGTCCACGGTATACATCAGCGGCCCTAGCCTTTTCCCAATAGTTCCAGGCTGCCATTTCTCGGTACGATTGTCCCGGGCCAAAACTTGTTGACCTATCTGAAAGGATCTATTTGGCCTTTCATTCATGCCCTGAAATTGCCGGTTCTCTACGTCCCTTCGGACGTTTGGCTTAATCAAATCCAGCCGGCATCTTAGTCTTCTATTGAAAAACATCATGGCGGGAGTTTGGTTTGTGACCGCATGTGTTGCATTCCGGTATGCCAACAAGAAGTTATCTACCTTATGTTGTAGGTTGATGTCTTCATTACCCTTGGCCTTTATGGCCTTCTTGAAGGTCTGGACAAACCTTTCAGCTAATCCATTGGTGGCGGGATGGTATGGGGCTGACGTGTAGAGCTTGACCACATTCCTTTTTAAGAACTTCCTGAATTCTTCGGACACAAATTGCGGTCCATTATCAGAACAGATCTGTTCCGGCAGCCCATTCCTGGCAAATATGGCCCTTAATACTGTGATGGTTTTTTCCGTGGTGGTGGAGGACATCTTTATTACCTCCGGCCACTTGGAGTGTGCATCCAACGCGATTAGAAACATTGAGTCCATAAATGAACCAGCAAAGTCGACGTGTACCCTTTGCCAAGGAGATGAGGGCCACTCCCATGGATGCAGAGGAGCTTGTGGTGGCGCGTTTTGGACCTTCTGGCATCCTAGACAGCTCTTGGTTATTTCTTCGATGTCTCCATCAATACCTGGCCACCACACAAACGCTCTTGCTAGCTTTTTCATTTTCACTCCACCCAGATGCCCCTCGTGAAGCTCCTTTAGCACCTTATGCTGAAGTTTGGGTGGAATCACCACTCTAGATCCACACATCAAGGTTCCTCGGCACACTGACAGCTGTTCTTTTCTTTGCAAAAATGCGGGCAGCGTTGGTTCGCCATGTGCTGGCCATCCCTCCACTGTTAAATCGTAGACTCGTGAGAGAGTCGGGTAATTTCTTGTTTCATTTTCGATCACCGAATTTGTTACTGGTAGACATTCCACTATGGATGAGTGGAACATCTCTACCGGGTCCACTGTAGCCGCCTCTTCTACTACTGGCAACGGTAGGCGCGATAACCCATCAGCATTTTCATGCTGTTTGGACTTTTGTATTCGATGTCATATTGGTGCGCCCCAAGTAACATGGACCACCTCTGTAGCCTTTGCGCTGTCATAGTGGAAACGGCCTTGTTAGGGTTGAATATGGACACCAACGGCTGGTGGTCTGTCAGTAATGTAAACTTCTTGCCCTGCAGGTAATGATTGAATTTCTTTACTCCCCACACAAGGCTGAGGGCCTCCCTATCTATCTGAGCATAATTTCGCTCAGCAGAGGTCAAAGATCGGGACGCAAATGCGACTGGCCTTTCCGAGCCATTTGGTAACTTGTGTGAAAGTACTGCTCCAATTCCATAAGGGGAAGCATCACAAGCTGGACGAAGAGGTAACATTGGGTTGAAATGAGCCAACACTTCCTCAGAGGTAATCAATGCCTTCCTTCTGCGAAAGGCCTTCTTACAGTCCTCGCTCCACTTCCATGGTACTTCTTTCCGCAACAGAGCATTCAGCGGATGCAGCACCGTGGATAGATTTGGCAGAAACTGGTGGTGATAATTAATCAACCCCAGATACGATCTCAACTGTGCTACATTTTCCGGAGCGGTGGCCTTCGTGACAGCTTCTATCTTGTCAGGTTACTTGTGCAGCCCCTCTTGGTCAATGACATGACCGCAGTACGAGATCCGTTTCTGGAAGAACTCACATTTCTGGCGATTAACTCGAAGGCCATATTCCTTCAACCTGGTGAGCACCAGTTTCAAATTTGTGAGGTGTTCCTCCTCGTCTTCTCCCATAATCAGGATATCGTCCAAATAACACTGCGTGCTTGGAAAACCCTTTAAGACCTGCTCCCTGGCCCTCTGCCAAATTGCTGGAGCCGAAGCTACTCCAAAAACCAGTATATTATAACAATACAAGCCTCTGTGCGTGTTGATTGTGAGATACTGGCGCGACTCTTCCTCGACTTCCATTTGTAAGTATGCTTGTGCCAGGTCTATCTTGGTGAAGTGTTTCCCGCCAGGCAATGAAGCAAAGATATCCTCAATCCGCGGGAGCGGGTATTGTACCGTGTGAAGCACCGGATTAACCGTGATCTTGAAGTCTCCGCAGATGCGGTACTTTCCCGGTCCCCCTGGCTTGTTACTTGATGAAGACTTCATGACGGGAACAATGGGCGTGGCCCACTCACTCCAGTCCACCTTAGACAGTACCCCTGAACGTTCAAGCTCTTCCAGTTCTGCCTCCACAGCAGGTCGTATCGCGTAAGGTACCGATCTGGCTTTGAAAAATTTTGGGCTTGCATGTTCTGCAATCTTGATTTTTGCTTTAATTCCTCTCAGTGTTCCCAGTCCTTGCTGTAATACCTCTTTAGCTTCGTCCAATATTCTGGACAACCGTTCAGGTTTGACATCTTCCTTTCCGGAATCTACCATCATTGTGTTTAGTGAATGCCAGTCTATCTTTATTTTCCTGATCCACTCCCGTCCCAGAAGTGGTGGACCTCCCTTGGGCAGCACATACATGTCCATCCCTTGGTGATCTTTGTCCTTGTATCTCACCTTGACTTTTATCTTTCTGATGGGGTATACTTTGTGCCCCGTGTATGTCTGCAATACTATCTCCGTATCCCGTAGGGGAATATGTTTGAATAACTTTTTGTAATCTTGCTTATTCATGACCGTCAACGCCGATCCGGTGTCCACTTCCATCTTCACTTGGACTTTTGCAATCTGTAGTGTGACCCAGATAGTTTGTCGGGCAGCTTCTTTACTCACATTGTGAATCCTCAGACTACCCAGTTCCTTGCTGTTGGAGTCTGAGTCCGAATTCTGTTCATCTGGACTCTTCCCAGTCACCTCATGTACCTTTCTGTACTTCTTCTGCGGTGACTTATTATTGCTGGTCTTCTTTCCTGACCGGCATACCTTAGCTATGTGACCAAGCTTGCCACATTTTCTACATTCCTGGTTTTTAAACCAGCATTGGTTCTGGTCGTGTGTTGTCTTCCCACAACGATAACATTTCGTTGTACCCGAAGTCATTTGATCCACACTGAGTACCGCTGTCTTCCGCTACATTTCATCCGTGCCTCTCGCTGCGGCTTCGTGCGATGCTGCAATAGGGACAGCCTTATCAAGTGTAAGATCGTTCTCTTCGAGCAGTCATTTTTGTGGTCCTTCCTTCGACATCCCGCACACGAACTTGTCTCTCAGTGCCTCTGTCAGATTTACCCCAAACTGAGAGTACTTTGCTAGCCTACGCAGTTCAACCAGGTACTCCGCATTGCTTTCCTCTTTTCGTTGCGTTCTCACATAAAATTTTGATCGTTCCGCTAACATCAGCGGTGCGGGGTTAAAATGATCCTTCAGGACAGCAACAATATTAGCGAAAGACTGATCCGTCGGTTTAGCTGGTGATAGAAGATGCTTCAATAACCCGTATGTCTTCGCACCCATTGAGTTTAGTAAGGTTAGAGCTTTGTCATAATTTGCTATCTTATTGACCTTACAATATATCTCGATGCGTTCTACATACGTGGCCCAATCTTCCACATCGGAATCGAAACCATTGATGTTACTACGCTTAAGCATCTTCACACTCTTCTTGAGAAACAACAACAAAATATTTCTTTAAATGTTTTTTTTTCCAAAATGGCGGTTTCCCGCGCTTGTCTTCTTTCCCCGCCCACTTTCAAAATGGCGGTTTCCCGCTTCTGTCTTCTTCCCCGCCTACTGGCGGCTTCCCGCGTTTCTTCCCCTGGCGGGAGGGGTAAGCTTTTCCCTCGGGTGACGACCGCTGGATTTCGGGGTTCGCAGCCTGCGCGTCGGCTTCAGTGCATTCCTTGTCCCCTTTTCTCGGCAGGGCAACCGGCGCTGGGTACAACCCGTTGACGGCGAACAGTTTCAGCCGCTGGGCTGGATCTCGCTCAGTCTCCCTCGCTCGGGCTCTGTCTCTCCCGCTCGCTCAGGCTCTGTCTCTCCCTCAGCGGCTTCCAATCGCGCCTCCCAGCCCTCTCGCAGTCCGGTGCTTTCCTGCCCGGCTGCGGCTGAGTTCTCCGCGATTTATTTATTTTTATATCTTCCCGCACCTTATGATGCCGGTCGCAGCGCTTCGTGGCCTCCTCGCTGCCCGGCCTTTTTCACTCCAATCGCGCCTCCCAGCCCTCTCGCAGTCCGGTGCTTTCCTCCCCGGCTGCGGCTGAGTTCACCACGGTTTATGTAATTTTATATCTTCCCGCGCCTTACGATCCCGGTCGCAGTGCCTCGTGGCCTCAGTAGCTGCCCGGCCTTTTTCGCCGGTCACGGCCTAGCTGTCTCACGACGCCGTTGCGTCTCCCAGCCCAATTGTACTGCGGCTTCCGTGCTCCACGCTGCCCCAGTCTCAGCGCCTCTGGGCCCGACTTCTGTCCGGCTACTTTCCCCCGACCGTGGTCGAGTTCACCGCCCTAATCCTCCGTTTATTTTTTTATTTTCCCTTTACTCACAGTCACCGTGGCCGACTTGTTTCTCGTGCTGATCGACTCACTCACCACCGTGGCAGAAGGGACAATCAGTGCCTGTTGCTGATGAAAGGCTTCGTGTCTGAATTCTTCCTTCTTCCTTGCTCTGCAGACTCGAGTTTTCTCTCAGCAGAACGACGAGGGCGGGTGCCTCTTCTCGACGTTCGTTAACTGCTTCGGAAGTATTATTGCCGCAGGGTAAGATCGAACTCGTCGCCACTGTAAAGTCTGTAGGTATTATGGCGAATTAATACACAGACTACAAGAGTAACTTTAACAGGACTTTACTATTCGAAGGTCAGGGCGAATCTGCCCAATAAATCCTGACACAGCACTTATATACCGGTGTGGTCACCATCGGTATTACAGTATACAGCAGACAAGATAAAGTAGTGCCACACCTAAAATAGTTCTCTTAAAGGTGGACGGTTACATACACTACAACCTCCCTCTGGCCTCTTACCCTCTCTAGATCACTTCATTGCCAACTGCCGACGTGATATCGGCCGTCTCCATTTCTCTGCTCCCCTCACTCACTCCAACCTAACTCCCTCTGAACTTGCAGCACTCCATTCTCTTAGATCCAACCCTAACATTATCATTAAATGTGCTGATAAGGGCGGTGCTGTTGTTGTTTTGCGAACTGACCTCTAACGTGTGGAAGCTGAATGCCAACTCTCCAACACAGCATCCTACTTCCGCCTGGTCCATGACCCCACTAGCAAACATCAAGCCATTGTTCACAAGTGTGTCACTGACCTCATCTCCTCTGGAGATCTTCCCTCCATGGCCGCCAAATTCATAGTCCCCCAACCCCGCACAGCCCCCTTCTACCTCCTTCCCAAGATCCACAAACAGGACTGCCCTGGTAGAACCACCGTTTTAGTCTGTTCTTGCCCCACGGAACATATCTCTTCCTATCTCGACTCTATTTTTTCTCCCCTTGTCCAGTCTCTTCCCACCTACATTCCTGACCTTTCCAGCACCCTCCGTCACTTTAACAGTTTCCAATTTCCTAGCCCCAACCGTCTCCTTTTCACCATGGACGTCCAATCCCTCTACACCTCCATCCCCCACCAGGACGGCCTTCGGGCGCTCTGATTCTTCCTTGAACAGAGGCCCAACCAGTTCCCATCCACCACCACCTGCCTCCGCCTGGCTGAACTTGTTCTCACATTGAACAACTTCTCCTTTGACTCCACTCACTTCCTCCAAATTAAGGTGTTGCTATGGGAACCCGCATGGGCCCCAGTTATGCCTGTCTGTTCATGGGACATGTAGAAAATTCTTTGTTCCAGTCCAACTCAGGTCCCCTCCCTCACCTCTTCTTCCGGTACATCGATGACTGTATTGGTGCAATTTCCTGCATTCGCCCTGAACTGGATAAGTTCATTCACTTTACTTCCAATTTACACCCTGCCCTCACCTTCACATGGTTCAACTCCGACTCTTCCCTTCCCTTCCTTGACTTCTCCATCTCCATTTCTGGTGATCGGCTTTCAACAAACATCCACTACAAGTCCACCGATTCCCACAGCTATCTGGACTACAGTTCCTCCCAACCCGCTTCCTTTAAGGACTCTATTCCTTTCTTCCAGTTCCTCTGTCTCCGCCGCATCTGTTCTGATGATGCCACCTTCCATACTAGTGCATCTGACATGTCTTCCTTTTTCCTCAACCGAAGATTCCCCTCTACCGTGGTTGACACAGCCCTTGACTGTGTCCGTTCTATTTCCCGCACTTCTGCTCTCACCACTGCCCCTCCCTCCCAGAACCATGATATGGTTCCCCTTGTCCTCACCTTTCACCCCACCAGCTTCCACATTCAACGGATCGTCCTCCACCACTTCCGCCACCTCCAACGTGATCGCACCACCAAACACATCTACCTCTCACCTCCCCTTCAGCATTCCGAAGGGACCGCTCCCTCCACGACACCCTGGTCCACTCCTCAATCACCCCCAACAGCCCTGCTCCTTCACCTGGCACCTTCCCGTGCAAGCGCAGGAGATGCACCACATGCACTTTTACCTCCTCCCTTCCCAATGCCCAGGGCCCCAAACAGTCCTTCTAAGTGAAACAGCGATTTACTTGTACTTCTTGCAATTTAATATACTCTATTCGCTGCTCACGATGCGGTCTCCTCCACTTTGGGGAGACCAAACGCAGATTGGGCGACCGCTTTGTGGAACACCTCCATTCAGTCCGTATGGGTGATCCTGAGCTTCCGGTCACCTGTCTCTTTAATTCACCGCTTCACTCCCACTCTGATCTCTCTGTCCTCGGGCTATTGCATTGTTCCAATGAAGCTCAATGTAAGCTCGAGGAACAGCACCTCATCTTTCGATTGTGCACTTTGCAGTCTGCCGGACTCAACATTGAGTTCAACAATTTCAGATAATTATCCCTGCCACCATTTTTCATGCAGTATGATTTTTGCCATTCCCATTTGCAACATTTAATGTTACCTGCCTCTTACAAAAGTACAGGATGTTCTTTCTACTCCTTCCTCCCCTCCTAACCATCACCTCCGGTCTCTGCACCTGATTAATATCTGTTACATCTCCAGCTTTTTCTAGTTCTGATGAAGTGTCCCAGACCTGAAACGTTAACTTTGTTTCTCTCTCCACGGATACTGCCTGGCCTGCTGAGTATTTCCAGTATTTTCTGTTGTTATTTCAGATTTCCAGCATCCGCAGTATTGTGCAATTATATAGCATTGAAAGAAGGTTGATTTCTATCATTCCTCTGCTATGTTCGGCAGTTTAAATGTAAACAGAGTTTTCAGTATTATAACTTTTCATTTTGCGGCCTACAGAAAAAGGCTTTATATTCTGCATCAATAGCAAATGCTGTGGATGTGGGAAATCTGAAATAAAAACAGAAAGTGCTGGAAATACTCAGCAGGTAAAGCAGCATCAGTGGAGAGAGAGAGAATTAGAGTTAATGTTTCAGCTCATTACCTTTGAGAGATTCTGGCAAGGTTCTGATGAAAGGTCATCGAGCTGAAACATTTATTCAGTTTCTCTGTATCTCCACTGATGCTGCCTAACATACTGAGTATTTCCAGCATTTTCTGTTTTTATTTCTGTTCTGCCTGTTGACTTGATTCCATGTGTCTCTCTCACTGCCTGCCAGCCTGCCTGCCTTGTCTTGATTTGAGAAGGGGTGGAACATATGCAAAGATCCCAGAGCAGCTTTTATTGTCAGAAAGTACAAAAATACATTTTTCAGTATCTCACTGACTGACTGTCAGTCTTGAAGTGAAGTGAAATGAAAAAAAGTGCAATAAAGTGATACACAGCAGCATTACATGTGGACCACGTAAGAATGAATTCAGAAGGGTTTAATACAACAACAGCAGTTAATAAGACAGCAGATCATACCTCACACAAACACCAGCTATTGCCCTCTCACTCACACACACACACACACTCACAACCTGGCCAGCCTGCAGAGGGATGACTGCCATGTTGGATGATTAAAAGCAAAAAGACAGTTTTCAGTATCTTATCATTTCACTTTGTGGCCTACAGAAACAGGCTTTCTATTCTGCTACTTGCCTATTGATTTCATGTCTCTCTCGCTCTCACTGACTGTCTGTCTGTCTGTCTCTCTCACTCAAAGTCTCCCTCATACCCACATTGAACTGAAATTTACTGCTACATGATACACGCACTCACACAGACTCTGCAAATGGCAGAAACACAGACACCCACTCACATACAGGCACATGCAAACGGACTCTGCAATTTGCAGAAACTCACACTCAGACAGACTCTGCAATTTGCAGATACTCTCACATTCATAAGAACATACATAAGAAATAGGAGCAGGAGTAGGCCAATCGGCCCCTCGAGCCTGCTCCACCATTCAATAAGATCATGGCTGATCTGATCCTAACCTCAAATCTTCTATCACTCTGCATCCACCCGAACCCATGTGATCTCCCGGGAGAGGCGAAAAACCAGATAAAGACCCAATGGCCAATTTGGGAGAAAAAAATCTGGGAAATTCCTCTCCGACCCATCTAGGCGATCGAAATTCTTCCAGGAGATCACTCTGTCCCTATATTTTCTACAGTACTTACCTTCTGTAAAGGCGATCTCCACCCCAGCCAGGAACATGAATAAAACCATCTCCTGAAATCTAACAGAATTAGAACACAGTAGGAGCAGAACAAGGCTACACCGCCCCTGGGCCCGCTCCACTACCCACAGGGCCATGACCATTCCGAACCCAGACTCATGTCCAATTTCCTGCCCGCTCCCCGTAACCCTTTATTCCCTTTACTTCTAGGAAACTATCTATTTCTGTTTTAAATTTATTTAATGATGTAGCTTCCACAGCTTTCTGGGGCAGCAAATTCCACAAACCTACCACCCTCTGAGTGAAGAAGTTTCTCCTCATCTCAGTTTTGAATGAGCAGCCCCTTATTTTAAGATTATGCCCCCTAGTTCTAGTTTCACCCATCATTGGGAACATCCTCACCGCATCCACCCGATCAAGCCCCTTCACAATCTTATATGTTTCAATAAGATCGCCTCTCATTCTTCTGAACTCCAATGAGTAGAGTCCCTCTCCTCATATGACCACCCCCTCATCCCCGGGATTAACCGAGTGAACCTTCTTTGTGCTGACTCGAGCGCAAGTATGTCTTTTCTTAAGTATGGACACCAAAACTGTATGCAGTATTCCAGGTGCGGCCTCAACAATACCTTGTACAACTGCAGCAATACCTCCCTGTTTTTATATTCCAACCCCCTAGCAATAAAAGCCAACATTCCATTGGCCTTCTTGATCACTTGCTGCACCTGCATACTAACTTTTTGAGTTTCGTGCACCAGGACCCCCAGATCCCTTTGTACTACAGTACTTTCCAGTTTCTTGCCATTAAGATAATAACTTGCTCTATGATTTTTCCTGCCAAAGTGCATAATCTCACACTTTCCAGCATTGTATTCCATCTGCCAAATCTCTGCCCACTTACTTAGCCTGTCTATGTCCCTTTGCAGGTTTTTTATGTCCTCCTCACTCACTACTTTCCGTCCCATCTTTGTATCATCTGCAAACTTTGATATGTTACACTCGGTCCCCTCCTCCAAATCGTTAATGTAGATTGTAAAGAGTTGGGGACCCAGCACTGACCCCTGTGGAACACCACTAGTTACTGGTTGCCAATCTGAGAACGAACCATTTATCCCAACTCTCTGCTTTCTGTTAGAGAGCCAATCCTCCACCCATGCCAGAATATTACCCCCAATCCCGTGATTTTTTATCTTGAGCAATAATCTTTTGTGTGGCACCTTGTCAAATGCCTTTTGGAAGTCTAAATACACTACGTCCACTGGTTCCCCTTTATCCACCCTGTATGTTACTTCCTCAAAAAACTCAAGCAAATTTGTTAAACATGACTTCCCCTTCATGAAACCATGCTGAGTTTGCCCTATTAAATTATGTTTATCCAAATGTCCCGTTACTGTCTCCTTAATAATGGACTCTAACATTTTACCAACCACAGATGTTAGGCTAACAGGTCTATAGTTTCCAGCCTTCTGCCTACTACCCTTTTTAAATAATGGTGTTACATTAGCAGTTTTCCAATCTGCCGGGACCTTTGCTGAGTCCAGTGAGTTTTGGAAAATTATTACCAATGCATCCACAATCCCTACCGCTACTTCCCTCAAGACCCTGGGATGCAAGCCATCAGGTCCAGGGGATTTATCTGCCTTGAGTCCCATTATTTTACAAAGTACCACTTCCTTAGTGATTTTAATTGTATTTAATTCCTCCCCCCTTGGAGCCCCCTCTTTGTCCAGTGTTGGGATATTCTTAATGTCCTCTACTGTAAAGACTGATACAAAATAATTGTTCAGTGTTTTTGCCATCTCCATGTTTCCCACCATTAATTTCCCGGTCTCATCCTCTAAGGGACCCACATTTACTTTAGCCACCCTTTTTCTTTTTATATAACTATAGAAACTTTTACTGTCTGTTTTTATATTTTTTGCTAATTTACTTTCATAATCTATCTTCCCTTTCTTAATCAATCTTTTTGTTATTTTTTGCTGTCTTTTAAAGACTTCCCAATCTTCCATCCTCCCAATAGATTTGGCTACCTTATATGCCCTTGTTTTTAATCGGATACTATCCTTAATTACTTTACTTAGCCACGGATGGCTATCTTTTCTTTTACACCCTTTTTTCCTCAGTGGAATATATTTTTCTTGGAAGTTGTAAAATAACTCCTTAAATGTACACCACTGGTCATGTACCGTCTTACCCTTTAATCTATTTTCCCAGTCCACTCTAATTAATTCCGCTCTCATACCTTCATAGTCTCCTTTATTCAAGCTCAGCACGCTTGTTTGAGATCCAAACTTCTCAACCTCTAATTGAATATGGAACTCAACCATGTTATGGTCACTCATTCCAAGGGGATCCTTTACTAGGACATTTTTAATTAATCCTGTCTCATTACACAGGACCAAATCTAAGGTTGCTTGCCCCCTGGTCGGTTTAGTTACATACTGCTCAAGAAACCCATCCCTAATACACTCAATGAACTCTTCCTCAAGGCTGCTCTGCCCAATTTGATTTGTCCAGTTAATATGATAATTAAAATCCCCCATAATTATAGCTGTTCCCTTATTACAAGCCTCAACTATTTCCTGATTAATACTCCGTCCAACAGAGTTGCAACTGTTCGGAGGCCTATAGACTACACCCACTAATGTTTTTTTCCCCTTATTATTCCTTACCTCCACCCAAACTGTTTCACTATCCTGCTCCTTTGACCCAATATCATTTCTCTGTATTATAGTGATTCCATCCTTTATTAACATAGCCACCCCACCTCCTCTCCCTTCCTGCCTGTCCTTCCTGATTGTTAAATAACATGGTATGTTTAATTCCCAGTCATGGTCACCCTGCAGCCATGTTTCTGTAATGCCCACAAGATCATACCCATATGTCATTATTTGTGCCGTTAACTCATTCATTTTGTTACGAATGCTACGTGCATTCAGATAAAGAACTTTCAAATATGTTTTGTAACACTTAGTTCCTGTTTTTTCCCTTTTTAGTACTTTACTTTTTACTCCATACCTTCTGTCCCTTCCTGACACATTCTGTTTTTTAATTCCCCCACTGCTACCTAAGTCTATGACCTTCTCTGTTGTCATTTCTATGATTTGCTCTATAGAAACCTCCCCCCCACTAATTAGTTTAAAGCCCTCTCTACAGCCCTAGTTATATGATTCGCCAGGACTCTAGTCCCAGCACTGGCCAAGTGGAGTCCGTCCCAACAGAACAGCTCCCTCCTGTCCCTGTACTGGTGCCAGTGTCCCAAGAAGCAAAACCCATTTCTCCCACACCAGTCTTTGAGCCACGCATTTAACTCTTTAATTTTATTTATCCTAGCCAAATTCGCTCGTGGCTCAGGTAATAACCCAGAGATTATTACCCTTGAGGTTCTGTTTTTTAATTTGACCCCTAGCTGCTCATACTCCTTTAACAGAACCGTCTTCCTTGTCCTATCTACGTCGTTTGTACCAACATGGACCACGACAACTGGATCCTCCCCCTCCCACTGCAAGTTTCTTTCCAGCCCAGAAGAGATGTCCTTAACCCTGGCACCAGGCAGGCAACACAGCCTTCGGGACTCCCGCTCTTGACTGCAGAGAACCCTATCTATCCCCCTAATGATACTATCCCCTACCACTACAACATTTCTTTTTACTCCCTCCACTTGAATGGCCCCCTGTACCACGGTGCTGTGGCCAGGTTGCTCATCCTCCCTGCAGTCCCCGCTCCCGCCCTCACAGGGAGTAAGAACCTCGATCCTGCTGGACAAGAACAAGGGCTGCGTCTCCTTCAACACTACATCCTGGATCCCTGTACCTACCTCACTCGCAGTCACACCGTCCTGTCCCTGACCACGGACTACATCTGCAGTAATTAACTTCATAGGTGTGACCATCTCCTGAAACATAGAGTCCAGGAACTTCTCCCCCTCCCTGATGTGTCGCAGTGTCCGAAGATCGGTCTCAAGCTCCATAACATGGAACTTGAGTTCCTCTAGCAGCAAACACTTGTCGCAGATGTAATCACCGTTAGCCTCAATGGGGTTCACCGGCTCCCACATCTCGCAACAGTAACACATCACTTGCTCCATTCTATATAATTAATTTAATTTCTTATTATTAGTTATGAAGACCCTGCCTGGATATATATGATAATATCACACCACTATTCAATAGGACTTACCAACTTAAAGGTATGAAAGAGAAGAGAAGGAAGAAAACCAACCAACCAGCTGATCACCAATCTCCTCCTTGAATACTGTCTGTGGAGCCTGTTTGGTTGACTCGTCTCGCTGCTCCGCCTCCGCAGTGATGTCTAAGCCTGGGAGTGGGGAACAAAACAGAGCAAAAAACACACCCTCACCTCCCACTTATCCGAACTCTCCCACTTAGCAAAACTCCAACAGCACTCAATGCACAAAGCACTCCGTGCACCGCACTAGCCCCTCCCCTTTTATACCCGGATTCTACTTCCTGTTTAAACTGCCCAAGAGTTTAAAAAACCCTTAAAAAATTAAACTTACTTCAAATAATTGACTTCTTAACACACTAAAATTCACAAAATACACTTAAATGATTTTTCTCCCACTTAGCAAAACTCCAACAGCACTCAATGCACAAAGCACTCCGTGCACCGCACTAGCCCCTCCCCTTTTATACCCGGATTCTACTTCCTGTTTAAACTGCCCAAGAGTTTAAAAAACCCTTAAAAAATTAAACTTACTTCAAATAATTGACTTCTTAACACACTAAAATTCACAAAATACCCTTAAATGATTTTTCTCCCACTTAGCAAAACTCCAACAGCACTCAATGCACAAAGCATTTTGATAGGGGTGACCCTGTGGCTGGGCCTCTGACCTCACAATGGGAGATGATGCGATCAGCTCGAGCTGGAAACACTTATATTAAATTCAAATCAAATCATCGTCCAGAAATGGTCACACAATAGGAGCAGTGACGTCATCACTTGGAATGGTCACACAATGGGGGCAATGATGTCATTACTTGTAATGTTCACACAATGGGAGCAGTGACGTCATCATTTGGACAATTCACACAATGGGGCAGTGACGTCATCTCTTGGAAAGGTCACACAATCGGAGCAGTGATTTCATCACTTGGAATGTTCACACTGTCACAATCAGACTGGGTCTTCTTCCCCGCAGTAACTTCAGCTGTTTCCTTCCATTTACAGTGAACTGATTCCTCCTCAGCCTGAAACAGATTAAAGATTAAACAGGAAATAAACAGATTGAACAACAGTGTAAATAACCGCGAGACTGGGGTTAATATTTCAATAATAATTACAGTCAAATATTACCCAGAAAAGTGACTGAATCCCATTGATATTTTATTTATAACATTAAACATTACCACAAACACTCACCCAATCCACTCCAGACACCAGCAGGGACAGATCGGTCTGTGAAGGAGTTTAATCCCAGCGACAGAACAGTCAGTGAGCGGTTTGTACTGAGAGCGGAGGCGAGATCCTCGGCACAAGAATCTGTGAGTCCGACATCAACCAACCTGGGGATCAGAGAAATAACAAGAATCGGAGTAAATCGCCAGAGTTTATTAATAACACTGTTACTGATACTAATAATAAATATTCAGTGTCAGACATCCAGTTATTATAAACACAATCTCACACAGTCTGGTACTTACCGCAGTTTCTGTATTTTAAATTCTGGGTTCCTCAAAGCCACAGACAGAAGTTTCACTCCTGAATCTCCCAGTTTATTATTACCCAGGTTCATAACCGTCAGCGAGCGGTTTGTACTGAGAGCGGAGGCGAGATCCTTGGCACAAGAATCTGTGAGACCGACAGCCTGTAGACTGGGGATCAGGGAGAGAAATAGTAAGTATCAGAGTCTGAATCAGGGAGGCTCCGGGCTGGGGTCGGGGGAGAGCTGGGGTCGGGGGAGGGCCGGGGGAGGGCCATGGTTCAGGACGGTCACGTTCGGGTTTGGGGGAGGGCCGGGGGAGGGTCGGTGCTGGGGGAGGGTTGGGACCAGGGTCGGGGGAGGGTTGGGGCCGGGGTCGGGGAAGGGCCGGGGGAGGGGGATGGAAGGGGCTGGAGGAGGTTTGGCGTAGGGCCAGTGGAGTGTCGGGGCTGAGATCGGGTCGGGGGCTGGTCGGGGGAGGTGGAAGGTAGGGGGAGGGTCAGGGATGATGGAGGGTCTGGGTCTGAGGAGGGTCTGTGGTGGCTCGGGGCCGGGGTCGGTGTCGGGTCCGGGCCGGGGTAAGGGTAGGTTCGGGGGAGGGTCGGGGGAGGGCCAGGGAGGGTCGGGGGAGGGCTGAGGCCGGAGTAGGGCGAGGGTTGGGGTCTGGGCCGGGGACCCAGGAGGGCCATGTGAGGGTCCAGCCCAGGGTTGGGGGAGGGTCAGTAGAGGTTCAGTGGAGGTTTGTTGGAGGGCCGGGTGAGGGCCGGGGTCGAGGGAGGGTCGGGTTCGAGGGAGGGTCGTGGCCGGGGGAGGGTTGGGGGAGGGCCGGTTTTGAGGGGGGTCGGGGGAAGAAAGGGGAGTGTCGGGGTCGCGGGAGGGTCGGGGCCGGGTGAGGGGGCGAGCCGGGGGAGGGTCGTGGCCGGGGGAGGGTCGGGGATAGGGCTGGGGATGTGGGAGGGTCGGGGAGAGCCGGGGGAGGGTCAGGGGAGGGCCGGGGTCTGGGGACGGTCGGTGAGGGCCAGGGACAGGGGAGGGTCAGGGACGAGGGAGAGGAGGGGGAGGGCCGGGGGTGATTCACGGTCGGGGGAGGGTCGGGGCCGGGGGAGGGGAAGGGGAAGGGCCGGGGGAGGGCCAGGTTTGGGGGAGGGCTGTGGTAGATGGAGGGCCGGGGTAAAGGGAAGGTCAGGGGAGGGCTGGGGGAGGGCCAGGGGAGTGTCAGGTGAGGATCGAGGTCGTGGGAAGGTCGGGGTAGGCCAGGGGAGGGCTGGGAGAGGGTCGGGGTCGAGGGAGGGTCGGGGTTGATGGAGGGGTAGGGGAGTGCTGTGGCCGGGGGTGGTTAGGGCGAGGCTCGGGGCCGGGGTCGGGGGAGGGTCAGATGAGGGTCGGCGGAATGTCGGGGGAGTGTCGGGGGATGGTCGGGTCGAGGGAGAGTCGGGGTCGAGGGAGGGTCAGTGTAGGGCCGCGGGAGGATTGGGATTGTGCCAGGGGAGGGTCGGGGGATGGTCGGGATCAAGGGAGGTTCGGGGGTGAGCGGCGGTCGGGGGAGGGTCGGGGACGAGGGAGGGTCGGGGGAGAGTCGTGGTCGGGGTAGGCCCGGGGTCAGAGGCGGGCTGGGGTCGGGGGAGGTGGAGGGCTGAGGGAGGATCAGGGCATGGTCGGCGGATGGTCAGGGCCGGCGTCGGGGGAGAGTCAGCGAGGGCCGTGGCTGGGGGAGGGGGAGTGATGGGGTCGGGGGAGGGCCGTGGGAGTTTCGGGGCCGGGGGGAGGGATGGGGGATGGCAGGGGTTGATGGAGGGTCTGGCTCGAAGAGGGTCGGGGAGGGTCGTGGTCGGCGATGGAGGAGAGCCGGGGGAGGCACTGTGCCGGGGTCGTGCCATGGTCGGACGAGGTTCGGGGTCGAGGGAGGGCCAGTGGAGGCCCGGGGGAGGGCCGGGGGAGGGTCGGGGCCGGGGGAGGTCCCCGTTCGGTGGAGTGCTGGGGTCGGGGTAGGGCCGGGATCCAGGGAGGTTCGGGGGAGTGCCGGGATCGAGGGAGGGCCGGGGAGAGCCAGTGTTGGCGGAGGGTCGGGAGAGGGCCGGGGTCGAGGGACATTTGGGGGAGGGCCGGGGTCGGTGTCGGGCTGGGGTCGAGGGAGGGTCGGGCGAGTATCGGGGTCGAGGGCGGTTCGGGGCAGAGTCGGTGTCGAGGGAGTGCCAGCGGAGGGCTGGGGGAGGGCCGGGGGATGGTCGGAGGAGAGCGGGGGTCAAGGGAGTGTCGGATGAGGGCCAGGGTCGTGGGAGGGTTGGGGAAGTGCCGTGGGAGGGCCGGGGTTGTGGGAGGGCCAGTTTCGACGGTGGGTCAGATGAGGGCTGGGGTTGTGATATGGTCGGCTGAGGGCTTGTGGAGGGCCGGGTCCGAGGGAGCGCTGGGGCTGGGGGAGGGTCGGGGTCGAGGGAGGTTCAGAGGAGGGCAGGGGTCGAGGGAGGTTCAGAAGAGGGTCGGGGTCGTGTCGCGGGAGGGCCTGGGCCGGGGGAGGGCCGTGGTCAGGGGAAAGCAGGGGTCGGGGTAGGGCCAGGGTCGAGGGAGGTTCGGCGGAGGGCCGGGGACAAGGGAGGGCAGGGGAGGGCCAGGTTTGGGGAAGGTTCTGGGTCGTGGGATGGTCGGGGAGGGCCGGGGCTGGTGGAGGGTCGGGGCCGGGTGAGGGTCG
Organism: Somniosus microcephalus; assembly: GCF_052327205.1. Taxonomy (NCBI): domain Eukaryota; kingdom Metazoa; phylum Chordata; class Chondrichthyes; order Squaliformes; family Somniosidae; genus Somniosus; species Somniosus microcephalus. The sequence goes on along the minus strand of NW_028225184.1, from coordinate 40,457,269 downwards.
GGTCAGGCGGAGGGCTGGCCCGGGGCAGGGCTGGGGGAGAGCCGGGGTCGGGCCGGGGTCGGGTGAGTGTTGGGGAGAGCCAAAGTCGGGGGAAGGCCAGGGTCGAGGGAGGGCCGGGGTCGGGGGAGGGCCGATGTCAGGGGAGGGACGGTGTCGATGGATGGTCGGGGGAGGGTCGGGGTTGGCAGTTTCGGGGGAACGTCCGGTCGAGGGAAGGTCGGAGAGGGCTGGGGAGGGCCAGGGTAGGGTCATGGGAGGGTCGGGGTCGAGGGAAGGTCGGGGGAGGGTCGGGATCGAAGGAGTGTCGGGGTCGAGGGAGGGTCGGGGGAGTGTCAGGGGAGGGCCGGGGGAGGGTCGGGGGAGAGCCGGGGGAGGGCCGGGGGAGGGTCGGGTGAGAGCCAGGGGAGGGTCGGGGAATGCCGGGGGAGTGCCGGGGGAGGGCCAGGGCCAGGGGAGGGCTGGTGTCAGTGGAGTGGGAGGGATGGGGTCGAGGTAGGGTCGGGGTAGAGGGAGAGTTGGGGGAGAGTCAGTGTCGAGGGAGGTTCGGGGGAGGGGCGGGTCGAGGGAGGGTCGAGGAAGTGTCGGGGTCAATGGAGAGCTGGGTGAGGGTTGGTGTCAGAGGCGGGTTGGGGGAGGGTAGGGGGAGGGTCGGGGTCGAGGCAGGGTCGGGTTATGGTGAGTGTTGGGGGAGTGTTGGGGGTGGGTTGGGGCAGGGCCGTGGGAGGGTCGGGGTCGAAGTGGGTCAGAGGAGGGCCGGAGTCGAGAGAGTGTCAGAGGAGGGCTGTGGTCGGGGGAGGGTCGGGGAGGGCATGGTGAGGGCCAGGGTTGGGGGAGGGCTGGGGTCGAGGGAGGGTCGGAGGATGGCCGGGTTTGGGGTAGGGTCGGGGGAGAGCCTGGGGAGGGCCGGGGCCGAGGGAGGGCTGGTGCCGGGGGAGGGCCGAGGTCGAGGGAGTATCGGGGAGGGCCGGGGTCGGGGGAGTGTGGGAGAGGGCCAGGGTCGAGGGAGTATCGGGGGAGGGCCGGGGTCGGGGGAGGGTCGGGGTTGATGGAGGATCGGGGGAGGGTCAGGTCAGTTTCGGGTTCGAGGGAGGGTCGGGGGAGAGTCGGGGGAGGTTCAGGGCCGGGGTCGGGTGACGGTCGGGGTTGGGAGTTTCGGGGGAGGGACGGGTCAAGGAAGATTTGAGGGAGTGTTGGGGTGGAGGGATAGCCGGGGGATGATCAGTGTTGGGTGCGGGTTGGGGCAGGGTCGGGGGAGGGCCGGGGGTGGGTCCGGGGAAAGTTGGGTTCGAGGGAAGTTCAGGGGAGGGTCGGGCTCGAGGGAGTGTCGGGGTCGAGAAAATGTCGGGAGAGGGTCAGTTTCGAGGGAGGTTTGGGGGATGGGCAGGTCGAGGGAGGGTCGAAGAAGTGTCGGGATCAATGGAGAGCCGTGCGAGGGTCAGAGCCGGGTTGGTGGAGTGTCAGGGGAGGGTCGGGGTCGAGGCAGGGTCGGGGTCGGTCGAGGCTTCGAGGAGTGTCGGGGGAGGTTCGGGAGTTGGCCGGGGGAGGGTCGAGGTCGAAGTGGCGTGGAGGAGGGCCGGGGTCGAGGGAGGGTCGGAGGAGGGCTGTGGTCGGTGGAGGGTCGGGGATATCCGGGGGAAGGCCGGGGTTTGGGGAGAGTCAAGGCCGTGTTCGGGGGAGGGTCGGGGCCAGTTTCGTGGGAGGGTCGGCGGAGGGTCAGGGGAGGGCCGGCGGAGGGCAGCGGACGGGTTCGGGGGAGGGCCGGGGCCGGGGTCACAGGAGGGCCAGGGGAGGGTCGGGGCCGTGGTCGGTGGAGTGTCGGGGGAGGGTTGGGGGAGGGTCCTGGTTGAGGGAGAGATGGGGGAAAGCTGTGAAAGGCCGGGGGAGGGTCGGGGCCGGAGGAGAGTCGGGGGATTGGGAAGGTCGTAAGAGGGTCAGGGCCGGGGTCGGGTGAGGTTTGGGGCCGGGGTCAGCAGAGGTCCGTGGCAGTGGGTGGGGGAGTGCCGGGGTCGGGGGAGGGCCAGGGCTGGGGGAGGATTGGGCCGGGGTAGGGCCAGGGCCAGGTGAGGGGAAGGGCCGGGGGAGGTTCACGGCCGGGGGTCGGGGCGGGCTGGGGGAGGGACTGGGTCGAGGGATGGTCGGGGAGTGCCGGTGGAGGGCCGAGCCGGGTGAGGTTGGGGGCCGGGGGAGGGCCGGGGCAGGGCTGGGGGAGAGCCGGGGGAGGGCTGGGGTCGGGGGAGTGTCGAGGTGGGCCAAAGTTGGGGGAGGGCCAGGGTCGAGGGAAGGCCGGGGTCGGGGGAGGGCCGGTGTCGTGGGAGGGTCGGTGTCGATGGATGGTCAGGGGAGGTTCGGGGTTGGGAGTTTCAGGGGAGGGTCCGGTCGAGGGAGGGTCGAGTGAGTGTAGGGGTCGAGAGAGAGCCAGGGGATGATCGGGGTCGGGGGCGGGTTGGGGGAGGGTCAGGGGATTGCCGGGGGGGTGTCCAGGGAGGGGAGGGGTCGAGGGAGTGTCGGAGGAGGGCCGGGGGCGGGCCGGGGTAGGGTCAGGGGAGGGTAGGGGTCGAGAGATTGTCGGGGTAGTGTCGCGGTTCGGGGAGAAGGAGGGTCGGGGGAGGGGGAGGGTCGGGGCGGGGTCGGGGTAGGGTCGGCAGAGAGCCGGGGTTGGGGGCAGGGTGGGCCGGTGTCGGGGGAATCTCGGGTGAGGGTCGGGGGAGGGCTGGGGGAGGGTCGGGGGAGGGCCAGGGGAGGGCCGGTTGAGTGTCGGAGTGGGTCAGAGCCAGGGGAGTGTCGGGGGAGGGCCAGGGCCAGGGGAGGGCCGGGGTCGGGGGGAGGGGGAGCGACGGGGTCGAGGTAGGGTCGGGTTCGAGGGAGGGTCGGGGAGGGTCGGGTTCGAGGGATGTTCGGGGGATGGGCGGGCTCGAGGGCGGGGGAGAGCCGGTTTAGGGACGGGGCCAGGGGAAGACTGGGGAAGGGCCTGTGTTGGGGTCGGTCGTGGTCGAGGGAGAGTAGGGGGAGGGTCGAGGTCGAGGGAGGGTCGGGGCCGGGTCGGGGGATGGTCGGGGAAAGGCCGGGGTTGGGCCGGGGGTGGGTTTGGGTCGGGCGGGGGCTGGGTCTGTGGAGGGCCAGTGGAGGACCGGGTGCAGGGGTGGGGGAGGGCTTTCGGATCGGGGGTGGTTCGGGGCCGGGGGAAGGGGAGGGGCGGTATCAGGGGAGGGTCAGGTGAGGGTCGGGGGAGGGCCGGGGGAGGTTCGGGGGTTGGTCAGGTCCGCGTTCTGGCGGGAGTCGTTGGAAGGTTGGGGGAGGGTCGGTGGAGGGCCGGGGCAGGGGGAGGGTGCACAAATACAGCAGAACACCACGTAAAATCCAGAGAGTGCATGTGGCAATTGCAAAACGATATAAGAAGGGCAAAGAGAGATTATGAAAACAGATTGGCGGGTAACATTAACAGAAATACAACAACCTTCCATATATAAAACCTCAAAGTTCAGTTAAAGGAATGGTGGGGCCGATCAGAGTAAAAAGGTCAATATTCTTGTGGAGGCTGATGCTATAATTGAGGTGCGGAATGAGTATTTTGCATCTGTATTCACAAAAGAGGATGAAATAGCAGTAGAAGATGGGAAGTATATATATTGGATAGGATAAATATAGGTAGAAAAGTGGTGATAAATGTGTTGGAATCATTCAAAGGTAACAAGTTTTCTGGTACACAAGGGATGCATCCTACAGTGCTTGGTGAATCTATGGTGAGATGGCAGAAGTTCTGACCACCGTCTTGCGACCCTCCTTGGAAATGTGAGTGTTTCCAGAGGACTGAATGATTGCAAATGTCAGTGACTGTTCAAAAACGGGGAGACCGATGAACCTGGTAACTACAGGCTAATCAGTCTACGTTCAGCAGTGGGACAACTACTGGAAACCACAGTCATTGACAACATTAATTCTCATTTAGAGAAACATGGTTTAGTAAGGGAGAGCCATTTGTCCCTTATTAATGTATATTGTTCAGGGATAATATTGCTTGATTGCCCTGATTGAGTTATTTGATGAAGTGGGAATGAGGGTTGGAGAAGGTATTGCAGTAGCTGTTGTGTATATCACGAATTTCAATAATATATCACATAACAGATTCACTAGAGATGTAGAAACACGTGGTATTAAAGGGACGGTGGTGAATAGTGTTCTTAAATGGCTAAGGGATAAGAGGCAGAGAGTAGTGGTGAACAGATGTTGTTCTGACCATGTGGAAGTACGCAGTGGTGTACCCCAGGAGTCGGTGTTAAGACCATTGATTTTCGGGTTATGTAGAAATGAGCTGGACCTATGATTAAGGGATAAAATTTCGAATTTTGCGTTTCATGCTAAATTTGGCAAAGTTGTAAATTGTGAGCAGGATAGCAGCAGACTGCAGGCGCATATAGTCAGAGTGTTGAAATGGAAAAACATATGACAGATTCAATTTACTGCGGCTAACTGTGCAGTGAAGCACTTCGGGAGAAAAGCCATGGAGAGGCCGCATAATGTAAGTCACAATATCTTCAAGGGGTAAAAGCTCAAAGAGAACACACTCACAAAGCATTGAAGCTGGCACGGTAAGTAAATAAAGCAGCATAGAACGTGTATGGGATAATTGGCTTTCAAAAAAGAGCCATTGAATACAACAACAATAAAGTCATGCTAAACATTTTCAAATCACTGTTTAGGCCTCAGCTGGAGCATTGTGTACAATTCTAAGCACCGCACTTTATGAACGATGTCAAGTTCTTTAGAGGGTAGGGAGAAGGTTTCCAGCATGATACTAGGGATGAGGGACCTCAATTGGAGAGGCTGAACTTGTTCACCTTATAACAGAACATGACAATGGGAGAGCAGATAAAGGTACTCGCAATAATGTGGTGCTTTGATAGAGCAAATAGCGACAAACTTGTTCCCCTTAAAAGTCGGTCGGCAACCAAAGGTCACAGATATAAAATTAAACTGAAAATCGCAGAGAGGGGAAATGACAGGAAATTATTTGACACGGGATGTTGGTAATATCTGGAAAGCACCACCTGAAGCAGTGGTGGGATCAGGTTACATAGGATCTTTCCAAAGGCCATTGGACATATACATGAAGAGCACTAATTTGCATGGTTACGGGTAAAATGTTCCAGGCTGGGACTAATTTGGACAGATCTTTCAAAGAGCCGACACATGGAGGACAGGCCGAATACCTCATTCTATGATTCTAACTAAATAAGGTCAATTGAGATGAGCGTGTGTAAACAATTCCAATAACCCAAGGCTAGGATAAAGCTGTACCTTGGGCCTAATGAAACAAAGCAGCTTTAAATGATGATCAGATACACAAACGGTCCATTATGTGACTGAGTGAAACTATCAGTAAAAGCTAAAGGAAAGCAGTTGGGTGGAGTATGTGTGCAAACACTGAGCATCTTTACAAATCTCCACATGCAAACATACCACGGAACAGGATGGCAATGCAAGTGACGTAGATCCATTATGGACTGGCTGGAGGCATTAACGGTGGGAATTGAGATTGAACATGATGGAGATTAAGAGATAAATTTTGAGCACAAAAGGCAGCTGTAGCATAATGTTTGTTGAAGGACGTTGGTCTCTGCCCACTGTGCAGATCTATCTCTCAGTGAGATGCTCAGCTCTAGCAGACTGAATGAGGAAGGGGACTTTGAATAAATTCATAGATCTGAAAACAGCCTAAATTATTCACCAGAAAATTTTAGTTTTACAGACAATACACACACGCTCATAAATACCTCAAAGTGCCTTAAATGGAGGTGCAAGATGTCAAAGAGAATGAAAAATAAGCAAACAAATGGAAAATGGTTTGTGCTGCAGAGAACAGTAACAGCAGTTAGTTGTCATAACGGAAGGCAGTGGTTTAAAATTGAAGAAGCTTTAGTTCAAATGAAGAGGAACTGATCTGCTCACAGAAAGAACAGTGTCTCAGCACCAACGGAAGAGCTGAAAATATATTTTCTGGATAATCCACTGACTGTTAATATTTTTTAATGTTGATTCCCTCTCCAAATCTCCTGAATCATAGAATCAGATAAGCGTCCAGCACAGGCACAGATCATTCGGCCCGTTGTGCGTGTGCCAGCCGGAAAGGCTTTGCCTTTCCCATTGAAAACAACCCTGTTCTGTTCAGCAAATTACCAGGCTTTACAGAACCGACAGAATAACATATTTCAAGTGAACATCTTTGTGAAACCTCAAACATAATCAGCTGCTATTGTGAATTATCAGACACAAATATAACCGTTTTATTTCAATTAGTCTAATCCTTCCCCTTTCCTTTTTAAACGAGGCGACTCACACTGGAGTGCGATTGTAAGGGCGACATTTTTCTGTTTTGCCCTTGGGGAGAGTGGAAACTTTCCATGTCTGAGCCCAGCCGCTGTGTGTCCGTGAACAGTCTGATTACAGAAAGTGTAAACATGGACCCTGAGAGTGTTCTCAGTGGACATCCACTAATCAACACTTTAAAAAGGAGACACGTGGTAATGTCCAGCAGCGGGCACTCTCCCTACTTCACACTCCGCCCAAAATCACTCATCTCTCCGGAAAACTGACACCAGGAGCATTCTCTTAACTGAGAATTCTGCAGAAACAAGTATCCGCTCTGAAGGCTTTCCAATCTAAAGTGTTTCAATCCAAACGAGGAGATACTTTCATCCACTGAGCGACTGGACATCGGACAGCGCCGGGCTCAGTCCCGAACGACAGCTTACATTTGCCCACTCAGTTACTTCACAGAACTGGAATGCAATAATTTAGGTATAAAATTGTTTCGCGACTCACCAAACATCAGTAACAAGGCGGTTGTGTCCATGTTCTAGAGTGAGCTACTTTGAGACATGAGAGCTGCCAGGAACGGTGACTGAGTCGCTTGCAACGCCTCCCAGAATATCATACCTGGAAGCGTTCAGAGAATGAGAGCAGAAACAGAGGTTGAGAGGAACTGATGTGGCCCCACAATTAAATGAACAGCACCACAATACAATAAGGATTGGATCTTAGCAAGGTCCAACATGGGAGCATTTTAATTTCATACCATAACCTCAGATGAAGAGCCTGGAATGGACAATGAACACAGTACAACCCCATCAATGATTTGTCATTAGTTAGAACCTTCACTCTCAAAATGGTCAGAAACTCAAGTTCTGGCGACAGATCGTTTCATACTTCAGCCTCTTGGTGTCAGCATCAAACAATCAAAAGTCATGCGCACTGGAGGAAAATTAATGACAAAGTGATTCAAAGCAAACGTCTGAAGTGTGCCCCTTACTGTACAGATCATAGTTTCTGAATTTAGCTCAACGAATTTAGAAACTATGTGACATGACAAAGTCAAAAGTACGGTCATGAATATTGGCAGGAGCTAAAGGAAGAATATTAGGGCAGTGAGCTCAGAGCAGACGGATAACAATGAGTTCCGATGGAGAGTGAAATCACAGAACATGAGGAGTAATTAATTGCTTAGGCTAAGGTAGAATGTGAGTGGACATCTCCTGAAGAGAAACTCAGAGTGTTGCTTTGGACTGCGGTTGTAAATTAGAAAACATAAGAGTCGAAAGAGATGGAACAGGGTGAGCTCCTCAGTTGGGATGGTGCCAGATGAGTTTGCGAACATATGAAACTGTGATTTTCTGATGTTGGCCACACTGCCAAATGATGAAAGTAATATCCAGGCAGGTCGTTTCCCCGAGGGGCAAATTATCACCAAAACTGAGAAAAGATCCGTCAAAGCCATGATAAGATTACATTAATACACACTATGGTGCTAGATGGGAAACGATTTATGTGAGAATGAATGGACATTCTGGCGGGAAAGGCAGCGGGCGACATTGGTTGCTGATCTTCCAACAGAGGCCAGTAGTCTAATGTGGGTGACGTTTGAGGAGCAGGAATAATATTGGCACGGTTCGATACTGCAGTGCACACTAGACAGGAAGGTCGGCGGGAGAGTTGGTTGGGGCAGTTTTGTTTGGTGTTCAGCAGGCTGCAGCGATGGATACCTCCATAGGCCCTGTCGAGAATGCCGAACAAGGCACAATGATCGTCCTTGGCTTATTCAAGCCATATTCAAGCCTGGAACAGCGTCATTACAGTAGAAAGTCAGAAATGGCAGGTGTCCTGACTTTGTCAAAGGAACGGAGGAGACATGAAGGAACAGCCCAACAGGAGTGAAGGTAAACAGATCAATCAAAAATTGTAAAATAGAAATAAAATGGACTCTGTTGTTCAAAGTCAGCCAGAATGCGCAGCCAAATGAATACAGAACGAATTCGGGTTCCATAAGCAATGACAATTTAGGAAAGACTAGTCCTGGACATGAACAGAGAGCAGAGGAACATCTGAGTGAGTCTTTGAGTCATAAATATGTGGTAGAATGAAACATGCTTGTTCCAAAAAACAGAGGAAAAGTACAGATTAAATGAAAATAAAACATTCAGGGAGAAATCTCAGCCGCCTGTGTGTCCGTAGAAGATCCACCAGCACTGTGCCTGGTTGAACCCAACTGTTAAGAAAGATGGATTAAAGAGTGCGGCATATATCCTGAATCCGAATGCAATAGATTCAGCTTTAACTATATAATATCTGCTGACTCCAGTGGTTCACGTGTTAACAGTGTGCTCGCAAACCATAAGTTATGTTTAAACAGTGAAAACAGAACTGGAAGAGCAGCTACTGTTCCGGGTTTACTGAACGTCACGAGTCTCTAGTCATTTTGATGAACTTTATTCGCTGTTACTTCAAGCTCCATTAAAAATGTAAAGCCAATATCTGCCCAACGAAAGACGAATGGGCCATTCAGCAACTCGAATGCGTTCGGCAGTTCAGTTAGATCATGGCTGATCTGTACCTCAACTCATGTGTACCTCCAGCCTATGCTCTGTATTCATTGATAACATTAAATAAAAAAACTAAAGACCTCAGTCTTTAACCATCGGTGACCCACCATCCGCAGCCTTATGTGAAACTACTCCAGATTTCCACAACTCGATGCTTGAATGAATACTTCCTAAATTCACTCGTAATGTCCTAGGTTTAATAATAATATGGATTACCTCAGTATAACTGAATAATTTATCAGGAGAAGTTATTTCCAATAATTGTTGACAAGTTTCAACATATGTCCTTGTGCCTAATAGAAACCAGCGTGAAATGTTACTCAAAATCGACAATGCCTTCAATTTGTGGCGGAGAAACCGTCACTGAAAGAAAAGGAAAGCAGCTCGGTGGAGAGTGTGTGTAAATATTGAGCATCTTTACATATCTCCTAATGCGGCCACACAATGAACCACAATTGCAATTCATTATTCGGAGCTCCATTTTTGAATGGATGGATGTATTACAGTTGGGAATCGAGACTCAAAAGTTGGATATTAATAGATAACTGCAGAGCTCAACGGGCAGCTCAAGCATTGGCTTTATTGACGGACCGCTGTTTCCATCCATTGCGCTGAGCCATATCTCAGTGACATGGTGAACTCAACAGTTATCTGAAGCACTGCGATTATTGAAGGACAGCAGTTTAAACACATTGTGCTGATTTATATCTCAGTGACATGATGAACTCAAAGGTTGTCTCAAGCATTGTGTTCATTGAAGGAAAGCTATATCCACCCATTGTGCTGAATTATATCTCAGTGACAGGAAGAAATCTAGAATACTGAATGAGGAAGTTTGATCTAAATAATTAATAACAAATTCTCCGTCAATCCACTGAAAAGCTGGAATAACACACATATCACAATTCGCCTTTCATCGGTATGGAGGCAGGAAGTGCAATTAAACAGCTATAGGTAAGGTATCGGAAAATATTTCAGGCTGAAGTTAGCCGTGACGCTTAAAGTTTCCAATGGAAACTTGTGGTTTCAGGGTGAAGCGTGTTCACCTTGGAGCAACAGGAAGCGAACGCTGACACTCAGAACAGTGCATCAGAACTGAGAATGTGATTAAACATACTGAATGAAAATATATTGTGGAAATATTTCTCATTCGGCAGTACAGAAATATATCATACTGTCGAACAATTATGCACAGTATTATTCCCCTGGTGTAAATCCGCTCCCCTGCTCACTTCCCATCAGCTTTTACATTACTTCTTCTCGAGGCAGAGCCCAATTTTATATGTAACTTTTTATGGACTCGAGAATGACACGTGCCAGAGTATTCTGCATTCTCACCAACCTCAGTGTAAATCCAAGAGCTACAGAAAGATCTGGCATTTAGTTGGCGGCTTTACTGTAAAGAAATGATGTAACGCGCTTCACACTAGCTTAGTCACGTGATATAACCAGGGGAAAGACTGAGAAACAGGAACACAGTGTAACTTGGACAAAGGAGTCAAGGGAAAGGGAATTGCGTTAAATATGGACAAAATTCTAAATTGTATGTATTATTTTACTCTGTGTGGAAAAAACTTTGGGGGAATTAGAAACAATTATATCACCGGAAGATATTGATGTAATATCAGTAACAAAACATGCCTATCAACTGGCCAAGTGAGGAATATAAACATAGCACGTTATATTCTATTGAAGAGGTACGCAATAGAGAAGAATAGGTCGCACTGCGAATGAGGTAAAATCTGCTGTAGAGCGGACTAATTTACACAGAACAATGATTGAAACAGAATCAGTATGTTCAGAGGTCAAAGATAACAAAGGGATTGTTAATTACTGGGGTAGTAGTAATGGGCCCCAATTATGAAGTAAATCGACAGATCAGGGATGAGTCGGAATAAATTGTTGTTCTGAGAGGTCATAATTACCGAATAATCTATCAGAACAGGGATTAAAAATAGAGTAAAAATAATGGACTTCATCAAATGCGAGGGGTTTTCAATCCTCAAGCAATATATTGGAACCTTACTGGAGGGGAGTTAATGTTAGACATAGTTACCAGTAATAATATAGATCAGGGAGATGATTCATTTGTGGGAGAGATCCTTAGAGGTAATGACCATTATATTATAATTGATAAAGTCCATTAGTGAGCGAACACAAAATGGAGAGAGATTGGGGCACTAGATTGGAATGGGCCATGTGTTAGAAAGAGGAAGCCTGTGCTCGGCAAGGTGAGATGGAAAGAGACATTGGTACTCTGGGTTAAAGATAAGCAATAGGACATTTTGCAAAAGCCTATTGTAAAGTTGCAGGATAAAGATATACAATTGGAAATCAGTACATTATCGTTCACAATCTTGTAGCTAAGAGATTAGAATCAAAATAAAATTGGAGAATGATCCCTATTTAGTCGCCAAGATTAATTAAAAAAAATCTAAGAGTGAATATGAGAAAATAAGAAATATGGTAATGAAAAATGTTAAGTAAAGCAAGGAGGGAGTGGGAGGATAGAATTTTGAAACGGTAGAAGAACAGAACCTTATTGTACAAGTGAATCAGTAAAAAATAATTATTCATCATGAGGTGGTAGACTGAGAGGGGAGGATTGTAAGTCAGTATAGAACATAGCTATGGGTGCTTAGCGATTTCTACATTCACGTGTTTACAGAGCAGAAGCTTAATGGGAAGTGGATGAATCATGAACAGGTTAAAAGTAAGATCAGAACAATTAGATTAAAGAAAAGGAAAGTTTTAAATCAGTTATATAAGCTGGAAGTAGGGCAAAGTAGCGAGAGCCATTGATGAATCCTAGGAGATATGGGGGAAGACAGTGCTGTAGTAATCAAATTTCAGTGTTCTATAGAGAGATGATGTCTGCTGTAGAACTGAAGAGTGGCCAATACAATACACGTGTTCAAGGGAGCTAACCCGCAGAATCTGTTAACGGTAGAAAACAAAACCTTATTGTACAAATGTGTCAGTTAAAGGTAATTGTCCTCGGCCTCTTCCATAGTTCCATGGAAGCTCATCGTAAGCTCGAGGAATAGCACCTCATCTTTCGATTAGGCACTTTACAGCCTTCTGGACTCAAGATAGAGTTCAACAATTTCAGATCATAACCTGGCCCCTATCATATATATATTTTTATCCACTCTTTCTGTTCTTCTCTTCCACAAGGCTGCTGCCTTTCATTCTGCCAGCGCAATTTACACTTCATGTGGAGCCAGTCTTTGCTTCTTAACCTGTCCCATTAACATGTCCTTTTGCCTTGAATATCTCTTAATATCTCGTAAACTTTCCGGCCTTCCATTCACAGGCCTTCCCTTTTGTCCTTTCGGGCACTCCCCCATTTCTCAGCCCCGACACTTGCTTAAAAATCGGTTCCATTTACTGCTGTTTTCCAGAACTGACGAAAGGTGATATACCTGAAACGTTAACTCTATTTCTTTCTTCTGACGCTGCCTGACCTGCTGAGTATCTCCAGTATTTCCGGTTTTTAAAGCTGCGGAGGTTAAATCTGTGCCATGGGAATGATCTGAAACTTTAATTCAAGATGAAATCACTACAAATGTAGCTGAAAGTAAAATAATCAGAAGCAGCAACCACAGTTTTCAGAAAGTAAGAATATACTTGTCAAAGCGGATAGAATTATTTGCGGATGTGACAGATACAAAATATATGTTTGGCAAAAACGTTAAACAATTATTTTTTATCTGTCTAAAACAGTAGAAGACACAAGCCTCGTAACAAAAATGGTGGGGAACCATGGGTCTAAATAGGGCGAGGAACGTAACGTAAATAACATAAGTGGAGAAAAAGTACTAGATAAATTAATGGCACTACAAGCCGACAAATACCCTGGACCAGATGGTCTACATGTTAGCATTCTGAAAGAGGTGGCAGACGAGAAAGAAATATAGAAACATAGAATATAGGAGTAGGAATAGGCCATTCGGCCCCTCGAGCCCGCTCCGCCATTCAATGAGATCATGGCTGATCATCCAAACACAGTACCCTATCCCAGCCTTCTCCCCATATACCATGATGCCTTTAGCCTCAAGAATTATATCCAACTCCTTCTTTAATATATTTAATGAATTGGCCTCAAATGCCCTGTGTGGAAGAGAATTGCACAGATTCGCCAATCTCTGGGTGAAGAAATTCCTCCTCATCTCGGTCCTAAATGGCTTACCCCTTATCTTTGGACTGTGTCTCCTGGTTCTGGAATCCCCTGCCATCGGGAACATCATTCCTGCATTTAGTCTGTCTGGTCCTGTTAAAATTTTATAAGTTAAATTGAGATCCCTCTCATTCTTCTAAACTCTAGCGAATATAAGCCCAATCGACCCAATCTCTCCTCATAAGTCATTCCTGCCATCCCAGGTATCAGTCTGGAGAAACTTCGCTGCACTCTCTTCATGGCAAGATCATCCTTCCTTAGATAAGGCGACCAAAACTGCAGACAATGCTCAAGATGTGGTCTCACCAAGGCCCTGTGCAACTGCAGCAAGTCATCCTTGCTCCTGTACTCGAATCCTTTCGCTATGAAGGCCAATATACCATTTGCCTTCTTAACCGCCTGCACCTGCATGCTTACCTTTAGCGATTGGTGCACAAGGACACTCAGGTCTCGTTGCACTTCCCCTTTTCCCAATCTATTGCAATTGAGATAATAATCTGTCTTCCTGTTTTTGCTACTGAAGTGGATAACGTCGCATTTATCCAACATATACTGCATTTGCCATGCATCTTCCCAATCAACCAACCTGTCCAAATCATACTGGAGTTTCTCTGCATCCGCCTCAGAGCATACACGCCCATCCAGCTTTGTGTCGTCTGCAAACTTGGAGATATTACATCTAGTTCCCTCGTCTAGATGATTTCTATATATTGTGAATAGCTGGGGCCCTAGCACCGATCCGTGCGGTACCCCACTAGTCACTGCCTCCCACTCAGAAAATTACCCGTTTATTCCAACACAAGCTTCCAGTCTCCCAACCAGTTCTCTATTCAAGACAGTACCTTACCCACAATCCCATGTGCTTTAATTTTGCAAGCTAATCTCTTATGTGGGTCCTTATCAAAAGCCTTATGAAAGTCCAAACACACCACATCCACTGCTCCTTCCTCATCTATTCTATCAGTTACATCCTCAGAAAATGCCAGTAGATTAGTAAAGCATGATTTTCCTTTTGTAAATCCATGTTGACTTTGACAGAGCCTGTCACTGCTTTCCAAGTGCTTTGCTATTACATCTTTTATAATGGACTCCAGCATTTTCCCCACTACCGATGTCAGGCTTATCAGTCTATCATTCCCCGTTTTCTCTCTACCACCCTTTTTAAATTGTGGTGTTAAATTAGCTACCCTCTAATCGATGGGAACTGGTCCAGAGTTTATGGAATTTCAGCAATGCATCTACTATTTCTAGGGCCACTTCCTTAAGTAACCTAGCATGTGGATTATCAGGCCGTGGGGATTTATCAGCCTTCAATCCCGTCAATTTCCCTAACACCATTTCCCTACAATTACTGATTTCGCTCAATTCCTCCCTCTCATTCGAACCTATGTTGCCCGACATCTCTGGGAGGTTATTTGTTCCCTCCTTTTTGAAGCCAGAACCAAAATATGTATTTCATTCTTATGCCATATCTTTGTGCTCCATTATAAATTCCCCTTAATCTGACTGCAAGTGACCTATGCTTGACTTCACCAATCTTTTTCTAGATAGTGGAGGCTTTGGTTTTGATCTTCCAAAATTCCCCAGATTCTAGAATGGTCCCAGCGGATTGGGAGGTCGGAAATGAAACACCACTATTAGATAAAGGAAGAAGAGTAATAAGAGAGAAATACAAACCAGTTAGCCTGACATCAGTCGTCGGGAAAATGCTGGAATCCATCGTTAAGGAGGCTGTATCATGGCGCTTAGAAAATCAAAACATGATTAGTCAGATTCAACATAGTTTTATGAAAGGGAATCCGAGCTTGAGAAATTTATTAAACATTTTTGAGGTGGTAACAAGCAGGGTAGAGAAAGTGGAACCAGGGAATGTAGTACATATGGATTTCCAAAAGGTATTCGATAAGGTGCCATATAAAAGTTTATTACACAAGATTAGGGCTCATGGGGTTTGGGGTCATTACAGTAGCATGGGTACATGATTGCTTAACAGACAGAAAACAGAGAGTAGGGATTAAACGGATTTTTTCAGTTTAGCAGGCTGCAACTAGCGGTGAGCCGCTGGGGTCATTGTTGGCGCCTCTGCTACTTACAATATATATTGTTGACGTGGACGAAGGGACCGAGTGTATTGTATCTAAGTTTGCTTATGATACAAAGCTAGTTGGGGCAGTAAGCTGTGAGCAGAAAATTAATGTCTGCAAAGGGATATAGATAGACTAAGTGAGTTGGCAGTAAGGTGGCAGATGGAATATAATGCATTGCAATGTGAGGTTATTCACTTTGGCAGGAAGAATAGAAAAACAGAATGTTTTTTAAATGGTGAGAAACTTTCAAATGTTGGTGCTCAGGGAGAATTATGTGTCCTCGTGCAAGAAACACAGAAATCTCGCATGGACGTACAGCAAGCAATAAGGAATGCAAACGGCATGTTGGCCTTCATTGAAAGGAGATTTAAGTATAATAGTAAGTAAGTCTTGTTACAATTGTACAGGGCATTGCTGAGATCAAAGCTGGAGTGCTCTGCACAGTTCTGACCTCCTTATCTAAGGAAGGTTACACCTGCCTTGGAAGGGAAATAGAGGCCAACTATTAAAATTAAAATGGGTAGATATTTGTGGAGATAGAGATAACGGTAAGAGAAGGGGATTTCCAAAAGGATGATATTTAATGCAGAGATGTGTAAAGTGATGCATTTGGGAGGAATAAGGAGGGTAGGCAGTATTACCTAAATTATTAAATTGCACATGTGAAGCTGAATCAGGGCCATGGCGGTTGACATAGACAATTATGTGAAGGGGTTAATTGGAGCTTAAGGTGTATAAACTGGGCACAACGTGCATCTGCTGCACTACTTTTTGAAGGGAATTATTCTCCGCCCACTGTGCAGATCTGAATGTCAGTGATACGGCAACTGAAGCATACTGAAGGAGGAAATGGACTCTATATAATTAGAACCGAATGGTGTTTGAACTCAGTTGACACTGGTGCTTATACCAAAATTTCAACCCTGTCACAAATATCACTCTGATGAGTAATCTGGATGGAAGAAGGAAGGAAAATTAAATACCGATAAGTAAAGCATGTAAAATATATCAGGCTTAATTGAAAAGTGAGAGCAAATGCTTGCAAAGGAAGCCTGTGGTTTCAGATCAGAAGCGCTTCACCTCGTCCAAAGAGGAATTTAACCCCTGACAGCAAGAACAGTGCAGGAGAAAAAAGAATGTGCTCAAACAAATTGAATGAAAATATAAACTGGCAATCTTTCTGATACGCTTTCAACCTTATAAAACACCCACATATTAGACGCAGTAGCACAGAGTTTCTTCATATATACATTTATTAATATAATTAAATTTTAGTTACTTCAAATACAGAAAGATATTTAATATTACTGGTCATCACCTAAGCTATCAATAAATGGTCTTATTCGATTCTGCCCCCTGGTTCTGCATTCCACAAATATCTTCTTCTTCTTAGGCAGTCCGTCAGAACCGAGGATGACTGGCTTCCACATTAAAAATGAGTTCGCTGGTGATAAATGAGCCCAATGCGTGACCTACCGTCTCTGAAACAGATGGGGCAGACGGTGGTTGAAGGGGTGGGTGAGGTGAGAGCTTGGGTTGAAGTGCGCTCCTTGCTCTGCCTGCGCTTGGCTTCCGCTTGCTCCCGGCGATGAGACTTAAGGTGTTCGGCACCTTGCCGGATGCTTCTCCTCCACTTTGTGCGGTCTAGGGCCAGGGGTTCCCATGTGTCGGTGGGGATGTTACACTTTATCAAGCAGGCTTTGCGGGTGTCCTTGAAGCATTTCCTCTGCCTACCTGGGGCTCTCTTGCCATGCCAGAGCTCCGAGTAGAGCGCTTATTTTGGGAGTCTCATACCGGGCATGCTGACAATGTGACCCGTCCATCAGAGCTGATTGAGCGTGGTCAGAGCTTCGCTGCTGGGGATGTAAAGAATTTAAGAGACACTTCATCACTCAGTGAATGGTCAGAAAATGAAACATGGTAGCACATTGAGTAGTTATCGATAATAACAGAAGCATTTAACGTGAACCTAGTTGGGAACATGCGGGAGATAGGAATAGGGGGATATGCTGAAAGTGTCAGCTGAATTAGAATTGAAATAGAGTGGGGGAGGCTGGTGTGGAGTATAAACAACGGCATAGACCTGTTGGGGTCGAATGGCCTTGTCTCTGTGCTGTAAGTTCCATGTAATTCTATTTAATTTCAGGCTGAAGTTCACAGTGACAGCAAATGATGTAAAGGGAAGCCTGTGTTTTCAGCTCAGACGCACATCAGCTCAGAGAGAGAGTAATTTAACCCCTGACAGTAAGAGCAGCTCATCAGAACCAAGAATGTGTATTAACACAGTGAAATAAATACCTTGTGGTAATTTTCTCATACACTTTCAACCGAATAATTAATAAATTATTGGATCAAACATCACCATGTGTGGTGCAGTATCAGGCTGAAACTCCATACTGTCATTTATTAATACAATTCAATTCA
Organism: Somniosus microcephalus; assembly: GCF_052327205.1. NCBI lineage: Eukaryota > Metazoa > Chordata > Chondrichthyes > Squaliformes > Somniosidae > Somniosus > Somniosus microcephalus. The sequence goes on along the minus strand of NW_028225184.1, from coordinate 40,439,705 downwards.
AATTATGAAAATTCAAAACGTTATTGCATATTCCACTATTATCTACTAAACTATGAAAAGGCGATGATGTTAGGGAGACCACACGAGCAGAATGGGATCAATCGGATGATACTCTTTGCCACAATGCAGTTTTCCAAGAGAATGACAGTAACTGAAGAAACTGATGATGCATAACTTCAGATGGTTTCAGCTCTGAAAGGAAGTTAGATGGTCAGCAGTCATAGAGAGTCATAGAGAGTTATACAGTATAGAAAGAGGCCTTTCAGCCCATCGTGTCTGCGCCGGCCATCAAGCCCTGTGTATTCTCATCCCATTTTCCAGCACTTGGTCTGTAGCCTTGTATGCTATGGCGTTTCAAGTGCTCATCTAAAAGCTTCTTGAATGTTTTGAGGGTTCCTGCCACTGCCACACTTACAGGCAGTGAGTTCCACATTCCAACCACAGTCTGGGTGAAAAGGTTTTGCCTCAAACCCCTCTAAACCTACTGCCCCTTACCTTGAAACTATTCCCCCTGGTTATTGACCCTTCGAGTTAGGGGAAAAGTCCCTTTCTATCTACCCTATCTATGCCCCCCATTTTTTTGTGTACCTCAATCAAGTCCCCCCTCAGCCTTCACTGCTCGAAGGAAAGCAACCCCAGCCTGTCCAATATCTCTCAATAGCTGCAGCACTGCAACCCAGGTAATATCCTGGCGAATCTCCTCTTCACCCTCTCCAATGCAATCACATCTTTACTCTAGTGTGGCGACCAGAACTGCACACAATATTCCAGTTGTGGCCTAACTAGCGTTTTGTACAGCTCCAACATAACCTCCCTGCTCTTATATTCTATGCCTCGGCTAATGAAGGCAACTATCCCATATACCATGTTAAGCACGTTATCTACCTGTCCTGCTGCCTTCAGGGCTCTATGTACATGCACACCAAGGTCCCACTGATCCTCTTTTATTCCTAGGGTCCTACCATTCATTGTGTTCTCCCTTGCCTTGTTAGTCCTCCCAAAAATGCAACACCTCCCACTTTTCAGTTTTAAATTCCATTTGCCACTGTTCTACCCATCTAACCAACCCGTCTATATCGTCCTGTAGCCTAAGGCTTCCCTCCTCGCTATTTACCACTCCACCAATTTTCGTGTCATCTGCGAACTTACTGGTCCCTCCAGTGCACCACTGGACACAGGCTTCCAGTCACTTAAACAACGTTCGACCCTCACCCTCTGCCGCCTGCCACTAAGCCAATTTTAGATCCAACGTGCCAAATTGCCCTGGATCCCATGGGCTCTTATCTTCTTGACCATTCTCCCATGTGGGATTTTTTCAAAACCCTTACTGAAGTCCATATAGACTACATCAAATGCACTAACCTCATCCAAACACCTCCTCACCGCTCGAAAAATTCATTCAAATTGATTGCACATGATCCCACCCTGAAAAAGCCCCGCTGACTATCCGTGCTTAATCCTTGCTTCACCAAGTGGAGACTATTTCTGTCCCTCAGAGTTGTTTCCAATAATTTCCCGAACACTGATGTTAGACTCACTGGCCTATAATTCCCTAATTTATTCCCTCTAACCTTCTTGAATAATGGTACTACGTTAGTTGGTTTCCAGTCCTCTGTCACCTCCCCTGTGGCCGGAGAGATTCTGAAAATTTGTTTCAGACAACCTGCCATCTCCTCCCTTGCCTCACACAGCAGCCTGGCATACATCCAGTCAGGGCCTGGGGACTTTTGCACTTTTAGCCTGCTAAAAGCGCTAATACCTCCTCTCTCTCAATACTAATTTGATCAAGTAATTCACAATCCCCCTGCCTGATTTCTATGCCTACTTCATCCGTTCCATAGTGAACACAGATGCAAACTATTCATTTAAAACCTCACCTGCATTTTTCGGTTCTAAACATAGATTGCCACTTTGGTCCCTACAGAGACTGCATACTGCGAATAATGTCAAGGTAAAGGTGGTGATTGTCATTTGCAAACTAAACAGCAGAAGAACATATGTGGGATAGGAGATATATTGTGGGAATAGTCAGAATCAGAGCTTGGAGATGACGGAGGCACAAAGGAGTGTAAACGTTGTGACAAGTGGAATTATGGGATGTAGCAGAGGCAACTGAACGGATGGTCCAAATCATAGTGACTTCGGCTATGTAGAGAGGCTAGAGAATTAGGATTCTTCTCCTTAGAGCACAGAGATTTCAGGGGAGTTTCACCAGTTGTGTACATGGGATGCGTGGCTTCAGTTCTGTGGAGACACTAGGGAATGTGGGATTCTTCCCCTTAGAGCAGAGAGTTCTAAGTGGAGATTTACCAGTGTGGTAACAGGGAAAGGGACTGAAGTGAGATGAGAGAGCCTGGGGCAGTTCGGGTGCAATCTGCGTGGAACATGCACTGATAAGCGAAGAATATGACCATGTTTGAGGCAGAAGTTTAAAGTGACAGAAAATCCTTACGACAGAAACCTGTGGTGTCTGCTCAGAAGCGTGTTATCTCGGGCTATGAGGAATTTAACCCCTGACTGTAAGATCAGGGCGTCAGAATACAGACTGATGCTAAACATATTCAATGAAAATGCAGCGTAGCAATCTGTGATATTGTTTAAGTGTATAATTAGTTACTGCTTTGAATACCATCACAGATAGAATAATAAAATTATAGAACTTTAGAGCAGAGAATGAGGCCACTAGGTCCAACCTGCCTCTGAGGCTCTTTCAAATACCCTCTCATATGTTTCTTCCACGGAGCCCTGAAAGTTGCTTTCTGTGCAAGCATTTACCCAATTCACTTTGGGCATTTAAATTTGGAGTGCAGTAATGGATTGAGTCTTAGACATTCATTTATTAATAAAATTTACCTCAAGTCTCTTAAAATACATGAGTGATAATATTCTACCTAGAATCTCCTAAACTATAAATTAAGGGCTGTGTACACAAACACAACGTGAGAAACAGGAGGATACAAACTGCCTCTTAGTCTTGTATTGTGCTACAGATGTAATTGTCCATTGAAATCAATGTAGATTGTTTCAGAGTTGAAAGAATAAGTGAGTAAACTGCTCCAAAACTACAAATTTAAACCCCCTTTGCAAGAAAATGAAATCCTGTTGTTTTATATTTCTTTTATCTAAAATCAACTCTTCTTGGAGCACGGTTGGAAATGTAGTAAACTTGACATTGTAGTAAGCAGTGTGGTGGATAGCAATAGACTTCAGGAGGGCAGAGACAGGCTGGTGAAATGGGCAGACACATGGCAGATGACATTTAATGCAGAGAAATGTGATGTGATGATCTTTGGGAACATGAATGAGAAAATACAATATAAAGGAAATGATAAAATGTTACATGGCATTCAGGATCAGAGTGCCTGTAAAGAAGAGAACTTGGTCAATATGTTCAACGAAAACTTTAAAGTCTGTGTCCTTAAAAGTAGAAGCATAAAGTAAAAACGGAAGAAGGTTATGCTAAACCGCCATGTATCACTGGTTCGGTCTCAGTGGAAGCATTGTGCCCCATTCTGGGCACCACATATTAAGAAGCATGTCACGACCTTGTAGAGGCTGCGAGGAAATTTACCAAAATGGTAGCAGGGATGAGGATACTCAGTTGTGTAGAATAACTAGAGAAGCTGGTATGGTCTCCTTATGGCAGAGAGGTATAAGGGAAGATTTACATCACTGGTTCCAGTGATGGTGAACTTCAGTTATGTGGAGAGACTGGAGAATCTGTGGTTGTTCCCCTTGGTACAAACCAAACATGTGCCCATAAGGAGGAAAGATGGGGTTTCCGTAACTGGATTGCCGGATGAGAAAGGAATAGAGGTTAAAATAAACAGAGACGGGAATTTATGACAGATGTCAAGTGCAGAACATCACGTAGAGTCCAAGTTTGCAGGCGGCAATTGAAAAACGATATAAGAATGGCAAAGAGAGATTTTGAAAACAAATTAGTTGATAACATGAAAGCGAATGCAAAAATTGATTTGTGTGGAGTCAGAGAGCATGACTGAGGTACTGAATGAGGATTTTAGATCTGTCTTCACAAAAGAAGAGGCTGAAATTAATGTTTCCGTACAGGAGGGGTTTATATATATCGGATAGGTTAAAATAGATAGAAAGGAGCTTGCTAATAGGTTGGAATCACTCAAAGGTAACAAGTCACCTGGTCCATATGGGATGCATCGTACTTTGCTGAGAGAATCCATGGTGGCAATTGCCGAAGCTTTGACCACAGTCTTCCAATCCTCCATGGAAATGCGAGTGTTGCCAGAGGACTGAAGGATTGCAAATGTCACTGAATGTTCAAAAACGGGGAGAGAGATAAACCTGATAACTACAGGCTAATCAGTCTACCTTCGGCAGTGGGAAAACTCCTGGAAACCACAGTCATTGAGAAAATTATTTGGTTTAATAAGGGTAGCCAGCTGTCACTTAATGAAATATATTTTTCAAGTATAATCGCGTTTGACTGACCTGATTGAGTTCTTCGATGAAGTAGCAATGAGGATTGATGAAGGTAGTGAACTAGATGTTGTATATCTGGAATTTAAATAATGTATCACATTGCAAACTCACTCGAAAAGTAGAAGCACATGGTATTAAAGGGACGGTGGTGAATTGTATTCTTAAATGGCTAAGGGATAAGAGGCAGTGAATAGTCGTGAACAGATGTTGTTCTGACCATGTGCAGGTACATCCAAGGGGTCGGTGATTTTCCTGTTATATATAAATGACGTAGACTTCTGCATAAGGGATAACATTTAGAATATTGTGTTTGATTCTAAACTTTGTAAGCTTCAGCAGGATAGCAGCAGACTTCAGGAGGTTACACTCAGAGTGGTGAAATGGGCAGAAATATGTCAGGTGCAATCTACTGCGGCTAATTGTGCAGTGAAGCACTTTGGGAGAAAAACCAGGATAGGCAGTATAAATTAAATGGCACTAATGTTAGGTGGTGAAAGAGAAGACAGAACCTGGAGTACATGCTCACAAATCATTGAAAGTGACAGGTCAAATTGATAAGGCAGTAAAACACGTGTATGGGATAACTGGCTTCTAAAAATGAGGCACTGAATACAAGAACAAGGAAGTCATGCTAAACATATACAAATCACAGGTTACAGCTCAGTTGGAGCAGCACCTGAAAGGGTGGTGGAATCAGCTTCCATGGGAAATTTCATGAGGTCAATGAACATGTACTTGAAGAGCACTAATTTTCATGATTATGGGTTAAAAGATCGAGGATTGGACTAAATTGGACAGATCTCTCAAAGACCCGACACAGACACGATATGCGGAAGGGCCTCCTTCTGCAATGTAAGATTCCAAGATTCTAACTGAATAAGGTCTATTCAGAAGACCGTTTGTGAACAATTATAATAATTCATGGCTAGGAGCAAGATCGGCCTTTGGGCTTAAAGGAAAAATAAACGTTAAATGATGTGCAGGTAAAAAAGCGGTCCATTTTGTGACTGGGTGAAACCAACACTGAAACACAAAGGGAAGCAACAGGGCAGTGGGTGTTCGAAAACACTGAGCATCTTTACAGAGCCCCACATGCGACCATACCACAGAACATTTTGGCAAGTCTAGCTTGGAAGGTTCTTTATGGAATGGTTGGAGGCATTAACGGTGGGAATTGAGATTGAAAAACATTAAGTTTAAGATCAAATTCTGTGCACAAACGGCAGCTGCAGCACTGTATTTGTTGAAGAACATTAGACTCCGCCCACTGTGCAGATCTATATCTCAGTGAGGTGCTCAGCTCCTGCACATTGAATGTGGAAGTGGAGTTAAAGTAAATTCCTAGATCTGAACGTTGCCTGAAATATTCATCAGAATGATTTACTTGTACAGACAGTACACACACGCTCACAGATATCAAAAAGTACCTTAAATTGAGATGCAAGATCGAAAAGAGAACGAAAAATAAGTAAACAAAGGGGAAATGATCAATACAGAAGAGAACAGGAGCAGCAGTTAGATGTGAAAACTGAAGGCTGCGGTTTCAACTCGAAGGAGCTTTTGTTTAAAGAAAGAGGAACTAATCTGCTCACAGAAATAATAGTTTCTTAGGACCAACGGCAGAGCTAAAAATATATTTACTGGAGTATCCACTGTGTTAATATGTTTCTCCTCCTTCTCTCTCCAACGCTCCTGAACCATAGAATCATAGAAGTGTACGACACAGGAGGCCATTCGGCCCATCGTATCTGTGTCGGCTGGAAAGGATTTTCCTTTGTCCACTGGACACCTTTCTGTTCTGTTCCACAAATTATCATGTGTTACCGAATCGACAGAAGAACTTTTAGTTCAACTGAACACCTTTGTGAAACCTCAAATCTCATTAGCTGATATTTTGCTTTATCAGACATAAACTTAACCGCCTCAGTTCAATTAGTCTAATCTTTCCCCTTTCCTTTGTGAAGGAGGCGACTCACTCTGGAATACGGTTGTAAGGGCGTGGCTTTTCTGTTTTGCCCTCGCCTATAGTGGACAATTTCCATGTCTGAGCTCAGACGCTGTGTGTCCATGAACGGTTGATTACAGAAGGTGTAAACATCAGTGTCCTCAGTGGATATCCACTAATCAACGCTGTACAACGGGGCCACGAGTTAAAGATCAGCAGCGAGCACTCTCTCTACTTCTATGTACGCACTGAACCCACCACCTCTCCCGAAAATCGATACCACTTGCAATCTTTCAATGTTACACATGGAGAATTCAGCACCAGCATGGAACCGCTCCGAAAGGTTCCCAATCTAAAGTGGTCCACACCAAACTAGGAGCTGCTTTAAGCCACTGAGCTACCGGAGATCGGAGACCACCGGACTCAGTCCCAGTTTCCCACTTATATTTGCCCATTCATTTATCTCACAGACCCGGAATCCAGTAATTTAGGTATAAAATTGTTCACGACTCACCAAATAGCATTAACATGGCGGCTCTCTCCATGTTCTAGTGTTCCCTGCGTTGAGACTTGAGAGCTGTAAGAAAAGCAACTGAGTCTCTTGCTCCACTTCGCAGAAGATCATTCCCGGAAGCGTGGAGGCAATGAGAGCAGAAAGAGAGCCTGGGAGGAATTGAGGTGGTCCCCAAAATTAAAGCAACAACACTGAGTTATTTTTACATGCTGGAACGCAATATGGTTTGGAATGTTGAAAAGTCCAACGTGACAACGTTGGATTATTAGACACTAATCACTGGCAACACAAATCAGGAGGGTTGAGAAATGGGTCTCCAAATCTCTACTGCCCGTTTTCCACCCGGCGGTGTGACAATTCACCCCATACTGTATACTATCATTCTCTTCCCTGAAGGAGATTAATTATCCAGTTGACTTTTTACGACCTCCCGCTTGTTTCATGGTCATTTTCCTGCCGCCAGCCCATCAATTGCCCTAATTCAAGATTCAGTTTCCTAACCTGTTACAGTGAGGTTATGAATTCATTCACCTCTGGGCAGCTGGTTGTCTGGGATTGACATTACAGAATACACACATGTTTGCCTCGAAAATCATAGAATCGTATAATTATAGCAACAAATACACTCCTAAGGAGACCATTCGGCCCAACGTGTCCGTGCTAACCAGCCTAATCACACCTACTACCACTAGTTCCGTAGCCCTGTAGGTTATGGCTCTTCAAGTGCATAATCAAGTGCTTTTTAAATGTGATGAGGGTTTCTCCCTCTACCAACTTTTCAGGCAGTGAGTTCCAACTTCGCACCACCCTCTGGGTGGAAAACGTTTTCCTCAGCACCCTCTTATTGTTTTACCAACTCCTTGAAATGTATGCCCCCTGCGTCTTGACCCCTCTACTAACTGAAAGAGCTCAATCCCATCCACACTATCTAGGCTGCTCATAATATTGTACATCTCAAACAAACCTCCCCTGAGCCTCCTCTGTTTTAAGGAAAACAACCCCAGCCTATTCAATCTTTCCTCATAGCTATTTTTTTCCAGTCAACGCAACATCCTCATAAAATTCCGCTGCACCGACTCTAGTGTAATCACATTCTTCCTGTAATAGGGTGACCAGAACTGCACGCAGTATCAAGCTGTGGCCGAATGAGTATTGTATACAGTACTAGCACAACTTTCCTGCTCTTTTATTCTATGCATCGGCTAATAGAGGAAAACATTCAATAAGACTTTTTAACTACTTTTTCAACGTGTCCTACTGCCTTTCAGGATCTGTGTACATATACGCCAAGCTCGCTCTGTTCCTCCACACCTCTCTGTATCCTCCCATTACTTGTCTATTCCCTTGCCTTGTTGCCCATCCGCAAATGCATTGCCTCACACTTTTCCGGACTGAATTCCATTTGCCACCTTTCTGCCTAACTGACCAGTTTGTCGATATCTTCCTGCAGTCTAAAGCTTTCCTCCTCACGGTCAACCACACAGCCAATTTCTGTGTCATCTGCAAATTTCTTTATCCAGCCCACTTTAGTTCTAACTAAATCATTAATATATACCACAAAAATAAGGGACCGAGCAATGAGCCCTTTGGAACACCACTGGAAACAGCTTACCAGTCGCACAAACACCCCTCAACGATTACGCTTTGCTTCCTGCCACTCACCCAATATTGAATCTAATTTGCCACTCTCCCTTGGATCCCGTGGGCTTTTTATTTTTGGATCAGCCTGCCAACCGGGATCTTGTGAAAAGTCTTGCTATAAGCCATCTGGACAACATGAAACGCACTGCCCTCACAGAGCCTCCATGTTACCTCCTCATAGAATTCAATCTAGTAATTCGGACACGATCTTCCCTTAAAAAAACCATGCTGACTGTTCTTGATTAATCTGTGTCTTTCTAAATGAAGGTTTATACTGTCCTTCAGAATTGATTCCAGTAATTTGCCCACCACCACGGTTAAACTAACTGGCCTGTAATTGCATGTTTTATCCCTTCCTCCCTTTTTAAATAATGGTACAAAGTTAGCCGTTCTTTTATTCTGTGGCACTATTCCTGCAGCCAGGTAGGATTGTGAAATTATGGTCAAAGCCACCGCAATTTCCTCACTTGCTTCTTTTAATAGCCTCTGATATATTTCATCTGGACCTGGCGACTTATCTAATACCAACGACGCTCAACCCCTTAATACAAGGCTGCTCAACACTTTAATGTCTCCTCCGCCTCCACACATAGATCACCACTTTGTTCCCGGATAGGCCCGACTATCTTTCCAATTATCCTTTAAGTTTTATGTAATTATAAAAGATCTTTGTGTATTCTTTGATTCTACCAGTATTATTTCATGCCCACTTCTGCTTTCCTAATTTCCTTCTTAATTTCACCCTATATTTTCTAAATTCTTCTTGGCTTTCTGCAGATTTGAACTTAAGGTATCTGCTATAGGCTTCCCTTTTTTTGCCTTACCTTACCCTGTATGCACCTTGTCATCTAGGGGGCTCTAATTTGGGCAGTTCCTTCGGGGAACATGTTTACCCTAAACTCCATTTATCTCCCTCTTGAATGCCATCACCGGTCTGACACTGATTTACGATCAAGTAACTGTTTCTAGTCTACTTTTGCTAAATCACTTCTCAGCCTAGTAAAATTGGCCTTAGAACATAAGAAATAGGAGCAGGAGTATCCACACGGCCCCTCGGGCCTGCTCCACCATTCAAGAGGATCATGGCTGATCGGAATCTAGACTCACATCCGCTTCCCTGCCCTCTCCCCATAACCCCCAATTCCCTAATCTGCTAGGAAAATGTCTATCTCCATTTTAAATGTATTTAATGTTGCAGCTTCCACAGCTCTCTGGGGTAGCAAATTCCATAGATTTACTACCCTCTAAGTGAAGAATTTTCTCCTCATCTCAGTTTTGAAAGGGCAGCCCCTTATTCAAGGATTAGTTCTAAACTCATCCTTCAGTGGAAACATCCTCACCGCATCCACCCGATCAAGCCCCCTCACAATCTTTTATGTTTTGATAAGATCGCCTCTCATTCTTCTGAACTCCAATGTGTAGAGTCCCAACCTACTCAACCTTTCCTCATATGTCAACCCCCTCATCTCCGGAATCAACCGAGTGAACCTTCTCTGAACTGCCTCGAGAGCAAGTATATCTTTTCTTCAATATGGAAACCAAAACTGCACTTTAACTTAGAAGCCTTTCCCCATGTTTTTTATTTGTCCTTATCCGTAATTATGCAAAAACTAAATGAATTATGATCACCATTACAAAAATGCTCTCCACCTAATAATCCTTCCACCTGGCCAGCTATTTTCACTAAAACTAAATCGAGAACTGCGCCCCCTCCTTTTGTGTTTGCTATGTATTGGCTAAAATGGTTCTCTAGAATACCATTTAGGAAGTCTGTGCCTTCTATACGTTTTACACTGGTAGTATCCCATTTAATATTGGTGTAATTGAAATCCCCCACTATTATTGCCTAATATTTTTGCACTTGTCAGAAAGTTGCATACAAATTTGCTCTGTTAACTCCATCGGACTCTTTGGCGTTCTATAGCATACACCCAGCAGTCTGATTGACCCTTGTTTGTTAGTTAGTTCAACCGATGTGGCATCATTTGATGATCTTCCCAAAATATCACAACTCCACACAACTGAAATTGACTCTTTAATCAATATGGCACCCACCGTTGATGTTCTCACTGCCTCTCTATCTCGCTTGAAAATCCTGCGACCAGTATGCCATTACTACCCATCTTTCTGCCATGCGTCAGTAATGGCTTTCTTATTATACACCCACCTGTCTATTTGTGCCAAGAGCTCATCTCCTTTATTTCCTAGACTCCTTTCCTTGAAGTATATAACATTCAGCCTTGCCAAACTGCCTTGTTGTCTATTTGCTAGCCCTTGTTTCCTCTGTTTTCCCAACTCGCTAAACTAATTTTCTACCGCAATTTCCAGCTTTGCTTCTCTCCCTTCTGAAAATAATCTCAGGTTCCCATCGCCCTGCCGAGCTAGTTCAAACCCTCCCCAACAGCACGAGCAAACCAGGACACACCCCCCACCCCCGACCCGCCCCCATTCCCTCGCGAATATATTTGAAGCGGCTCTGTTGAGGTGTCAACCGTCCGGCTCGTACAGGTTCGACTAGCACCAGAAACGGTCTTATAATCATAGAGTTATGCAGCACAGAAAGTGGCCCATCGGACAATGGTGTCTGCGTCGGCCATCAAGCCCCATCTGTTCTAATCCCATTCCCAGCACTTGGCCCGTAGCCTTGTATGCTATGGCGTTTCAAGTGCCCACTTAAATGCTGCTTCATGAATCTTGTGAGGGTTCCTGCCTCTACCACCCTTTCAGGCAATGAGTTCCAGATTCCAACCACGCTCTGGGAGAAAAAGCATTTCCTCAAATCCCCTCTAAACCTCCTGCCCCTTACATTGAATCTAAGCCCCCTGGATATTGACCCCTCTACTAGGGGAAAAGTTCCTTTCTATCTACCCAATCTATGCCATTCATAATTTTATACACCTCAATCAGGTACCGCATCAGCCTTCCCTGCTCTAAGGAAATCAACCCCAGCCTCTCTAGTCTCTCTTCATAGCAGCAGCACCTCAGCCCATGTAACATCCTGGTGAATCTCCACTGCACCCTCTCCAATGCAATCACATCCTTCCCAAAGTGCAGTGACCATAACTGCACACAGTATTCCAGCTGTGGCCTAACCAACGTTTTATAAAGCTCCATCATAACTTCACTTATATTCGATGCCTCGAGTAATGAAGGCAAGTATCCTACATGAATTTTAAAAATCTTATCAAAATGTCCTGCTTCCTTTCGGTATCAATGTACATGCAGACCAAGATCTCTCTGATCCTCTATCCTTCCTAGGGTCCTACCATTCACTGTGTATTCCGTTGCCTTGTTAGTCCTCCCTAAATGCATCACTTCACACTTTAAAGGGTTAAATTCCATTTGCCTCTCTTCTTCCCATCTAAGCAAACCTTCAATAACGTCCTGTAGCCTCAGGCTTCTCTCCTCGCTATTTACCACTCCCCCAATATTCGTGTCATCTGCGAACTTAATGATCATACCTGCTAAATAGAAATATAAAAGGTAGGAGCAGGAGTAGGCCATTCGACCCCTCGACACTTCTCCGCCATTCAATACGATCAGGGCTGATCTTTCAAATTCAGTACACTGTCCCTGCTTTCTCCCCATATCCCTTGCTCCCTTTAGCCTCAAGAAATATATCCAAATCCTTCTTGAATATATTTAATGAATTGGCCCCTATTGACTTCTGCTGTAGATCATTCCACAGGTTCACCAGTCTCTGGGTGAAGAAATTCCTTCGCATCTCTGTCCTAAATGGCTTACCTATTATCCTTAGATTGTGACCCCTGGATCTTGACTACCTGTCCATCGGGAACATCCATCCTGCATGTAATTTGTCTAGTCCTGTTAGAATTTTATAATTTTCAATGAGATCGCCTCTCATTCTTCCATACTCCAGCGAGTACAAGCCCAATCGACCCAATCTCTCCTCATACTTCATTCCTGTCATCCCAGCTATTAGCCTGGAGAATCTTCGCTGCACTCCTTCCATGGCAAGAACATCCTTCCTCAGATTAGGCGAACAAACCGCACACAATACTCAAGATGTGATCTCACCAAGGCCCAGTACAACTGCAGCAAGACATCCTTGTTCCTGTACGCAAAACCTTCTCGCTATGAAGGCCAACATACCATTTGCCTTCTTAACCGCCTGCTGCACCTGCATGCTTCCCTTCAGCGACTGGTGCACAAGGACGCCCAGGTATCGTTGCACTTGCCCTTCTCCCAATCTATTGCCATTCAGATAATAATATGCTTTCTTGTTTTTGACACCATCGTGGGTAACCTCGCATTTATCCACGTTATATTGCATCTGCCATGCTTCTGCCCAATCAACCAACCTGTCCAAACCATACTGGAGTTTCTCAGCATCATCCTCATAGCACACACGCCCACCCATCTTTGTGTCATCTGCAAACATGGAGATATTACATCTAGTTCCATCGTCCAGGTCATTAACATATATTGCGAATAGCTGGGGACCAAGGACTGATCCCTGCGTTACCCCACTAAACACTGCCTGCAACTCGGAAAAAGAGCCATTTATTCCAACTCTTTGCTTTCTGTTTGCCAACCAGTTCTCTATCCAAGTCAATACCTTGCCCCCAATTCCATGTGCCTTAAATTTACACGCTAACCTCTTATGCGGGACCTTATCAAAAGCCTATTGAAATTCAACATTCACCACATCCACTGGTTCTCCCTTGTCTATTTTACCAGTTACATCCTCAAAAATTCCACTAGATTAGTCAAGCACGTTTTAACTTTTGTAAATCCATGTTGACTTTGTCCAATATGGTCACTGTTTTCCAAGTGCTCTGCTATTACATCATTTATATTGGACTCTATCATTTTCACCACTACCGATGTCAGGTTACCAGTCTGTAATTCCCCGTTTTCTCTCTACCACACTTTTTGAACAGTGGGTTAACATTAGCTACTCTCCAGTCCATGGGTAATGTTCCGGAATCTATTGAATTTTGGAAGCTGACCAGCAATGCATCTACTATTTCTAGGGCCACATCCTTAAATACCCTAGGATGTCGATTATCAGGCCCTGGGGATTTATCGGCCTTCATTCTCGTCAATTTCTCTAACACCATTTCCTTACAAATAATGAATTATATCATTTCCTCCATTTCATTAGACCCTATGCTCCCTGACATCTCTGGGAGGTTATTTGTGTCCTCCTTTGTGAAGATAGAACAAAGTATGTATTTAACTGGCCTGCCATTTTTTTGTTCTCCATTATAAATTCCCCTGATTCTGAATGCAAGGGACCTACGCTTGACTTCAACAATCTGTTTATCTTCACATATCTACAACAGATTTTACAGTCAGTTTTAATGTTCGCTGCAAGCTAACTCTCATACTCTATTTCCCCCCACTTAATTAATCCCTTTCCCTCCTTTGTTGAAACCTAAGTTGCTCCCAATCCTCAGGTTTACTGCTTTTTCTGGCCACTTTATATGTCCTCTCCTTGGATCTTATGCTATCTCTAATTTCCCTTGTTCACCACGGTTGAGTCACCTTTTTTGTTTTATTGTTATGCCAAACTGGGATTAACAAATTCTGTAGTTCATCCATGCGATCTTTGAATGTTTGCCATTGCCGACCCACCATCAACCATTTGAGTGACATTCCCCAATCAATCCTATCCAACACGCACCTCATACCATCTTAGTGTCCTTTATTTAAATTCAGGACCCTGGTCTCTGAGGCAACAACTTCACTCTCCATCTTAATGAAGAATTATACATTCATATCTAAATCATTAATGTACACTACAAACAGCAAAGGACCCAGCACCGATCCCTGCGGTATAGCACTGGACACATTCTTCCAGTCACTAAAACAACCTTCGACCATTACACTTTGCCTCCTGCCAATAATCCAATTTTGGATCCAATGTGCCTAATTGCCCTGGATCCCACGGGCTCTTACCTTCTTGACCAGTCTCCCATGCAAAACTTTATCAAAAGCCTTACTGAAGTCCATGTAGACTACATCCACTGCACTACCCTCATCCATGCACCTAGTCAACCCCACGAAAAATTAAATCAAATTGTTTAGACATGACCTCGCACTGACAAAGCCATGCTGACTATACTTGATTGATTCTTGCCTCTCCCTGTGGAGAATAATTGCATCCCTCAGACTTTTCCCCCCAATTATTTCACTACCACTGATGTTATGCTCACTGACCAGTAATTCCCAATGCCTCAGAAATCTAAAGCCCTCGCTCCTGCAACATCTCTCCAGCCACACAATCATCTGATCTACTAGACTATCTCTGTACTCACTGGCACGTGGCATCTGGAGTAACCCGGGGATTGCTATCTTTAAGGACCTGCTTTTTAGTGTATTCTTGCTCCCTAAATGCTGCCTGCAGTACTTCATCCGTCGTTCTACTTATTTTGTTGTTACCGATATGGACTAAGGTCTCTGGCTGCTCACCCTACTCCCTTAGAATGTCCTTCAGCTGTTCAGTGACATCCATCGACCTCACCAGTACGCAGAGCTGAAAACCGGTTAGCGATCGAGAAGCAGTCAGGGGATTCTTGCCCTACCTGCCTGGTCCTCCTCCTCTGTCTGGCGTTCACCCATTTCCTCTCTGCCTGCAAACTATTAAGCTGGGAGATGACCACCTCCTGAAACGTGCTATCCACAAGTTCTCAGTCTTGCGAAAGAACTGCAGTGTCCCCAAGCGCCGCTCATGATCCGAAACCCGGAGTTCGACCTGCTGTAGCTGGAGGCAATTCCCATTCACGTTGTCGTCCAGGCTAGGAGAAGCATCCAGGAGTTCCTGCTTGTCACAGGATGTGCACTCCATGCGACTGAGCTGCCCTGCCAAGCCTCTGTTTATTAGATACATTGACAAAACATTTAGTATTCCCATTTGCCCTAAATTAAATTCTAAACAACATCAGTGAAGTTAAAAAAGCTATGAAGCTTACCAGAGCTTAACCTGAATTGAAAGGAAATCGATACAACCATTGACAACCAATATGTTACCAGCAATCCTATGACATCAATTCTTGTATTTATTTTCCCCTTCGCCGCTGCTGCTCTCAGTGAGTCTTTGTCTCACTTCTCTCCCGCAGCTTAAATCCTCGGTGTGCTCGCTCAGTAAATGGAAACTGCTTCACTCGAGAGAACTGTGTTTGTTTTTACTGTGATGATAAAGTGTGAGTACGATCTCTTTACAACAACCTAACACCATCCTGGGGCTGGAGGCATCTGACGGTTGTTTTTAGACAGCCTCAAATATGAACCAGATTCCTGTGCCGAGAAATTGTATCCTACCTGTATAGTCAGCTTTATTTCCAGTCCCGCTCAGAACCTCCGCTCAGAGGGGACCAGCCACGAGGGCTGATGACAGATTCCAGATTCGTAATGCACACTTCAAAGTGTGCCACCACCTGGAGAAACATCAACTGGGAGACATAGTTAGGCCCATCCCCCACATTCCCCTGCCTTTACAATGACTGCGCATGTTCTGAGCACATATACTCCACCCCCCACCCCAGGGGAAGCCTTGGCAATTCTAGGGATGCAGGGACAGCATCACGGGTCTCTAACCTTTTCGCCAGCTTTGCAACTCGTGACAAGGATTCTCCAGATGAATAGAAATGGAATTCAGGGGACTGAAACACATCCGACAATTCATCCTCCTTCCCGTACATGATGCAGTCCGGGGCATTGTCCTTCGTCCCCAGACATATGATATCCCTCTGTGACATCATCAGAAATCATGTGACCAGATTCCACAAGTAGCCATCGACTCCCTTCGCCTCCTCTACTGACCCCAGAGTGTTGCCACTCTGAACTGCCTGCCCAACCGTGTGATCTCGCTGAGCTTAAATTCACTCGGGTTAATGTCAGGCAGACTGATGCTTCCCTCTATTCCTCCCACAAGCACAATCGCAATAGCAGCATTGACTTTATGAGTCACCCCAATGCAACCTCATGATAAGTCCATTAGTGTGGAACTTTTATGTCCTGCTCGAACCTGAAAACAGCTTCCTCACCCCACACCCAATCCATTGCCAGCCTGTTATAGATCACCACCAATACATTGCCTGCTCACCCACTGCTGCCAAAACCCGTATCCAGCCTTCATCACTTCGATGTCGAAAGACTCCAGCGCTCTCCTTACCACTTTCCCCACTACCAGCATCACAAACTAAAACGTATTCAGAATGCCACATCTCACGTCTTGACCTGAAAACAGGTCAGCCCCCTGTGTTGTGCCTTCATGCGGAGTTCGACTCGCTCCCTGTGCTCCAGTGAGTTGATATGTAGATCTTTGCCCGCCCGCTCCAATCGCTTCATGTCTGACTTCCATCCAACCACAGCGATCTCCTCTAGCCATCATTCTCTGTGCGGACTCTCCACTTCTCGCTGCGCTCCTGTGGCACAGTATTACTCCTCAGTAACCGCTGCTCCTGCTCCACCATCGCAAATGTTACTCAAGGAACTTCACCCACAGCATTTGGAACTCCAGCCCTCAACTGGTCCCCTTACCCCCTGCATCAAAAACCCTCCTCAATAACCTACTCCCTCACTCAGTGCTCAACACGCTATACCATGTACAATGTGTCTCACATGCTTGCCCCAGTCTGTGCACCTGCCATATACACAATATACTGTGCCATCTCTCTGTATATGCGGAGTACCGTACTAATTTAAGTTGTCATGGTTGAAGTCAGTATTCAGATGTGTGCAGAGCTATTGTGCATTGGTACTCCGCAACTTGGGGTGGTAGCTCTTGTGTTTACCCCTCGGTGTTCACCCGCTACACCCTCGTCACACTGGAAGCGATAATGGTGCTTACTCAGAGGAGGAGAGGAAACATCACATAGAAACATATAAACATAGAAGATAGGAGCAGGATTAGGCCATTCGGCCCCTCGAGCCTGATCCGCCATTCAATGCGATCATGGCTGATCATCCAAATTCAGTACTCGGTCCCTGCTTTCTACCCATACCCCTTGATCCATTTAGCCTGAAAAAATATATCCAACTCCTTCTTGAATATATTTAATGAATTGGAGTCTAGTGCCTGCTGTGGTAGAGAATTCCACAGGTTCACTATTCTCTGACTGAACATGTTCCCCCTCATTTCTGTCATAAATGGCCTACCCCTTATCATTAGACTTAGAAACCTGGTTCTGGACTCCCCGACCATCGGGAACATCCTTCCTGCATCTAGTCTGTCCAGTCCTGTCAGAATGTTATAAGTTTCAATGAGATCCCCTCACATTCTTCTTAACTCCAGCGAGTATAAGCCCAATCGACCCAATCTCTCCTCATACGTCGTTCCTGCCATCCCAGGTATCAGCCTGGTGAATCTTCGCTGAACTCCTTCCATGGCAAGAACATCCTTCCTCAGATAAGGCTACCAAAAGTGCACACAATATTCAAGATGTGGTCTCACCAAGGCCCTGTAAAACTGCAGCAAGTCATCCCTGTTCCTGTACTCAAACCCTCTCGCTACGAAGGCCAACATACCATTTGCCTTCTTAACCACCTGCTGCACCTGCATATTTACATTCAACGACTGGCGCACAAGGACACCCAGGTCTCCTTGCACTTCCCCTTCTCCCAATCTATTGCCATTCAGATAAAAATCTGCTTTCCTGGTTTAGCCACCAAAGTGGAAAACTTCACATTTATCCACGTTATATTGCTTCTGCCATGCTTCTGCCCAATCACCCAACCTGTCCAAATCATCCTGGAGTTTCTCAGCATGCTCCTCACAGCACACACGCCCACCCAGCTTTGTGTCGTCTGCAAATTTTGAGATATTACATCTAGTTCCCTTGTCTAGGTCATTAATATGTGATGTGAATATCTGGGGTCCAAGGACCGATCGCTGCGGTACCGCACAAGTCACTGACTGCCACGCGGAAAAAGACCAATTTATTCCAACTCTTTGCTTTCTGTCTGCGAACCAGTTCTCTATCCAAGTCAATACCTTGCCCCCAAAAGCACGTGCCCTAACTTTACACGCTAATCTCTTATGCAGGACCTTATCAAAAGCCTTCTGAAAGTCCAAATACACCACATCCACTGGTTCTCCCTTACCTATTTTAGCTGTTACACCCTCAAAAAATTCCAGTAGATTAGACAAGCACGATTTACCGTTTGTAAATCCATGTTGACTTTGTCCGATGCTGTCACTGTTTTCCAAGTGCTCTGCTATTACATATTTTATAATGGACTCCAGCATTATCCCCACTACTGATGTCAGGCTTACCGGTCTTTAATTCCCCGTTTTCTACTGACCAACTTCTTTGAATAGTGGGGTAACTTTAGCTATCCTCCAATCGATGGGTATTGTTCCAGATTCCATTGAATGTTGGAAGATGATCAGCAACGCATGTACTATTTCTAGGGTCACTTCCTTAAATATCCTAGGATGTAGATTATCAGGCCCTGGGGATTTATCTGCCTTCAATCCCATCAATTTCCCTAACACCATTTCCCTACAAATACTGATTTATTTCAGTACCTCCCTCTCATCAGACCCTATTTGCCCCGATATCTCTGGGAGGTTATTTGTGTCCTCCTTTGTGAAGACAGAACCAAAATATGTATTTAATTGGTAAGCCATTTCTTTGTTCCCCAATATAAATCCCCCTGATTGTGACTGAAAAGGACCTACGCTTGAATTCACCAAACTTTTTCTCTTCACATATCTATAAAAGCTTTTACAGTCAGGCTTTATGTTCCCTGCAAGCTTACTCTCATATTCTATTTTCCCCTTCTTAATTAATCCTTTTGCCCTCCTTTGTTGAATCGTAAACTGTTCCCAATCCTCAGGTTTACTGCTTTATCTGGCCAATGTGTATGTTCTCTCCTTGGATCTTATGCTACCCCTAATTTCCCTTGTTAGCCACGGTTGAGTTTTTTATTTTTTGTTTTATTTTTATGCCAAACTGGGATTAACAAAATCCGTAGTTCATCCATTCGATCACAGGCCGAGAGATAATGGGCAGCAGTCATGCCAGTCCTAGCGGCTGGTTTGAATCGAGAATCTGTATCTGGAATAGAATAGGGTACTACTTGTATCTCTGATTATATTCATGTTCACTATATTTGTAATTAATAGTATTTGATTAAATAATTTTAATATTAATTTGTGCGTTTCTGTCCTTTCCTTTATTTGGATGGAGTAAATTCACTCACAGTGTCAGCTGCCAACTCCAGCTCCTTCCCACGGTAATGACAACTGATGAATTGTAACCAGGGTCTGAAATCTGTCTCCTGCTGACATCACAAAGGGTGCCAGTAGGCGATCACACAGCAGCCAGCACAGGCTCCGCGCAATGGCTGTATGACAGGGTCACATGGCCAGGCTCTGCACGTGATGCAATCTCACTGGAATGGTGCACAGGCTACAAGATCAGCTCTATAGTGTGATGAATCAGCCTCAGACCCCAGGTCCTGTCTCACGACGTACTCTGCTGGGAGCACAACCACCAAAAATTAGCCTTCATGAATCCTGTCTCCTGACCTCGTAATATGAACTCTCACTATTCGATGCCCATCCAAACACTCGTCCTCCTCCTGCTTCATTGAACCAAAGACTGGCCAGCTGACTTTTGAAACAGGATGCTCTAAAATATGTTTTGCTGCTGGTGGAGGAAATTGTCCCAAGAACATTTTGGTGTCTTTAGATAGATCAACAAATTAGACGCCTGAAAATCTTATAACCAGGAATATTTAATGTACAATCCTGCCCTTTTCTGTGCCAGGTCTGCGTTGTCGCCACAGCACCATCTTCCAATATGGCAACTTGAACCTACAGCTCACCACTCATCGTGCATTTACACACATGCACTGTAAATCTATCTTGGACCTTCTTATATTCATTAATTTCTGACCATATCTAATACGGTACTATTTCTTACTCGAGTGATATCTATCTCTCCCAATCCATTGTGCACCTTGTTTCTCCTCTCTAATGTTACACCCTGGTGTACGTCCCCCTGCCAAATTATTGTAAATAATTCCCAACAGCACTATGGAACAGCTCACTCGTCGCCACCCTTCAGCGAGAATATTGGTCCCGGTTCTGCTGAGGTACAAACCATCAGTCCTGTACATGGCTCATCTCCCTGAACGGGTCCCAAGGTCCCATGAAACTGAAGCTCTCTCGCCAAATTTCCAGCCATGCATTCATCTGCTGTCTCCCCCTACGTGTATACTAGTTTACCATAAGTTTCCTTTATTCTGTTTCATTTAATCTCTGAGGTTTTCTTCATCCAGAGAGCTCTAGGTATGGAAGCCCTTCTTTTGCTATTGTTGTGTGTAGGGTACATGCATGTGAGAATCTGTTATACCCTCTACTCATGGTTCCTGCCTGGGTTTGTAATTTTAAATATATCAGAACACACAAACATATTCTCTCTCTCTCTTCCTCTCTCTCTCTCTCTCTCACACACACACACACACTCATATATATATGGAGTGATAGATCTATCTGTTTCTCTATCTTTCACTTAGGAAGACGATTGCCCCACACGAAACGTTAAACTTTATTCTTTCTGACCTGTTATGTTTCTTTAATATTTCCTGGGTTTTATTTCAGATTTATAACATTTTACTTGTTGTTACAGTGCTGCGTGACCCTGTCCAGTTTTGTAACAGAGGTTAAGAGTATATCCGGATTTATCACAGAAAACAATAGGTCACTGGGAAAGATCCGCATTGCACAGGTAAGCTCTGCCACTGGAAACCTCCAGCAGTAAGAGATGGGCTGGGTCAGTTACACAAGACTCGGTGCCTTCATTGTGCAGCCTCCAGGAGTCACCTTTAGAACTGTCAAAGTTAGACCCAACACTTTGTTTTCCCAGAACACACATTAACTGACCCGTTAACTTTGTCTGCTTTTCTGCCAGTCTGCACTCCCAGTCATAAGGCTGATTAAATTGCGAGCGTGAAAAGTATGTTCTAGTGCTTTATGTGTGTTACTCTGATTCCTGTCTCTACTGCCCTGTTTTATTTGTAGCTGTCTGCCTTTCATTTTCTCGCTCTTCCTGTGCTTATATGCTAATCTCAAGCTTTTTTAGTCTTATTTCTTCAGGTATCTTTAATTTCTGTCTATCACTCTTCTATTTCTCTTTTTATGTTTTCTATCACACTCTGTCTCACTCTGTATCTCTATCTTGCTTCATGTCTTCATAGAATCGTATATAATAGAATAAGGCTGTTCCATCCATCATACCGTTAATAGAGCTCTCCAAGGCATTCCACTCTCCTACAGTTTCCACCCATAATCCTGCAATGTTCTCCGTTCAAATGCTTATCCAATTCTCTTTTGAAAGTTACAATTGAAACTTCTTCCACCATCATTCATGCAGTGCATTCCAGATAATAACACCCCCCCCCCCACAGCTCGCTGTGTAAAATAATTATTCTCGTCTCACCGCTGGTTCTTTTGCCAATTACTGCAATTGCCTCCCCTCTATCTCTGTCTTCTTTTTCTCCTCTTTCCATTTCTCTAACTCTCTCCCTGGCTCTTTCTCTCATCTCTGTCTGCCTCTTTTTTTAACTTTCCTCCCGGTCTACAACTCTTTCCCTCTCTCTTTCCGTCTCCCTCTGACTAGCTCTGACTCAATTGGTGCATCTTTCCTCTTTTCTACTTCGTTCTGTACAATCCCGTTGGTCTCTCATTCCATTTCGCTGTTCTATCAGTATCTTTCGTTCTATTACAAGTTTTCTCTCTCTTTCTATAGCCCATCTCCTTTTCAACTATCCCTGCTTTATTATATTTTCTTTTCTCCCTCTCTATCTCATTATTTCCTTCTCTTGCTTATCTTTCTTTCTGTGTTCCATCTATCTTTCCATTCAGCTTTATCTCTATCTCGTTCCTCTTTTTTATCAAATGATCTCTCTGTTTGTGTGCCTTTGACTGTGTGCTCTGTCTCTCCATTTCTCCCTTTGTGCATTGCTCTCGCTCTCTCTCCTGCAACTCATTTGCTCCGTCTCTCTGTTTTGCTCCCTCTCTGGGCTGTCTGTCTTATTTAACTCCTTTTCATCATTGCTTTGTACCACAGTGTAAGCCTCTGAGTCAGAAGGTTGTAGGTGTAAGTTCCACTCCAGAGATTCAAGCTCCAAAGTCTAGGCTGACACTCCAGTGCTGTGTTGTGGTAGTGCTACACTCTCAGTCAGAGGTGCCACCTTTTGGATGTGACGTTAAACCGAGTCCCCGTCTGCCCTCTCAGGTGGATCTAATAGATCACATGGCGCTATTTTGAAGAAGAGCAGGGGAGTTCTCCCAGATGTCCTGGGGCCAATATTTATCCATCAAGCAACAGTTTGCTCGTTTTATTTAAAACATATTATCTGGTCCTCATCACATTGCTGTTTGTGGGAGCTTGCTGTGTGCAAATTGGCTGCTGCATTTCCCAGATTTCAACACTGAGAACACTTCAAAAAAAAGTACTTCATTGACTATAAGGCACTTTGGGACTTCCGGTGGTCGTGACATGCGTTCTATCAATCCATGTATGTATGCCTTTCTTACCCACTCTGTGTCCTGTCTCTCCATTTATCGTCTGTGCTTTTCTTTTTCTCTTCAGTCTCTCTTTTAACCTGTTTCTTTCTCTGTCTCTTTGCCCTATCTAAATGTTTCTGTTTGTCCCCTCATCTTCTTCAGCTTTTTTTAACGTGATTTTACAATGAAATGTAACTTTTTGTTTGCAGACTACGTAAGGGCGCTAATAATTGCACGTCACTCGATCATTAGCATTCATACCAGAAAGGAAGATTAACTCTATATTGCGAAATCCGTAAATCAAGATAAAGACACTATTTATATCTGTTCAGGCACATAGCAAGTAACTATATACATTTCAAGATTTTCCTACAGAACCATCGCCACACTTCAGAAGTAATTCATTGTGTAAAGTGATTTGAGACACCTAACTATAAAAGCCACTTTACAAATCCTATTTTAATTAATTAAATTGTTCAGTTGTCGATGAGAATGTAGCCGCAACAGTTTTGTCTCACGTTGTCTCGTTTGCTGTCTGTAGCTCTCCTGCATTGTTCCTTTCTGTGTCTCTAGTTCGCTTTGATTGCCTTCTTCTGTCTATAATAACATAAGAAATAAGAACGAGGCGCAGGAGTAGGCCAGAGGACCCTTGAGCAGTCTCCACCATTCAGTAAGATCATTGCTGAACGACATATCCATGCATCCCTTGATTCCCTTAGTATCCAAAAATCTATCGATCTCAGTTTTGAATATACTCAATTAGTGAGCATCCAAAGTGCTCCGGTGTAGAGACTTCCAAAGATTAACAACATTCTGAGTGAAGAAATTTCCGCTCATCTCATTCCTAAATGTCCAATGCCTTATCCTGGATCTATGACCCCTAGTTCTAGACTGTCTAGCCAGGGCAACAGCCTCTCAGCATCTCCCCTGTCAAGCCCTCTAAGAAGTTCATACATTTCAATAAGATCACCTCACATTCTTCTAAACCTCCAGAGAATATAATCAGACTCTACTCAATATCTTCTCATAGTACATCCCTCTTATGCTATAATCTATCTAGTGAACCTATGTTGCACACTCTCTAAGACAAGTACATCCTTCCTTAATTAAATAGATTAAACTGTACAAAATCCTCCAGGTGTGTTCTCACCGATGCCCTATTTAATTGCAGCAAGACCTCCTTATTTTATAAAGCAAGCCCCTTATAATAATGCTCAGAATATAATTTGTTTTCCTAACAGCTCG
This sequence comes from Somniosus microcephalus, assembly GCF_052327205.1. Lineage (NCBI taxonomy): Eukaryota > Metazoa > Chordata > Chondrichthyes > Squaliformes > Somniosidae > Somniosus > Somniosus microcephalus. The sequence continues at coordinate 40,415,414 of NW_028225184.1, read as the reverse complement.
CTGTACCTGAATATTAACTTGCTGTTAATCGTGAAACAGGACACACAAATCACACTGAATCCGACATTTACAAGTCTGTTGACTTATTTAATATCTACTGCTTTTCCATTCTTCCAACCGAAGTGGATAATTTCACACTTCCTTCTGCGCTCCACTAGTTACACCCTGACAACCTGAAAATGACCCGTTTATTCCTACTCTCTGCGTTCTGACCGTTGACAAATCTGCAATTCGTGCTAATATGGTACCCTCAATCCCATGAGCCCTATTCTTGTTTAACAACCTATTGTGTGGCACCTTATCGAATGGGTTCTGAAAATCAAATTCTACATCCATTTGTTCCGCCTTATTTAGCCTGCTGTTTGCACCCTGCAAAAAATCTAATAGGTTTGTCAAACACCATTTCTCTTTCATAAAGCCGTGTTGTCTCTAACGAATCACATTGTGATATTCCAGGTGCTCTGGTACCACTTCCTTAATAGTAGCTTTTTTCCTTTCCCAACTACAGAAGGCAGTTCCATGTTTTCTGCCCAATCCCCCGCCTTTATTTTACATTGTGGTTACATTTGCTGCAGTCCAATCCACGGGGAACTTTCTGGAACCTCGGGACTTCTGTAAGATCGAAACCAATACTATCTCTGCAGATACCTCTTTTACAACCCTATGATGTTGGACATCAGGTCCAGCAGATTTGATGGCTTTTAGTCCCATTCATTTCTCTGGTACATTTCCATTACTAATATTAATCACTTTACGTTCCTCACTCTCTATATTTCCTTGGTTCCCGAAAATTTCTGGTATGTTCTTTGTGTCTTCCAATATGAAGGCAGAAACAGAATATTTGTTTAATGTATCTCTTTTCATCTCCGCTATTTGTCTGTGTTACTCCTGGTTAACTTACCCTCTGCCTCTCGCAGTTTCATTCTCAATTTGTCTAATATCTTCACTCAAATTTCCCTTTCTCACAAACTCCCACTCTTTCTTTTAATCGGTGTTATACTTTTTCTGTTTTCTTATACATCTGCATGTGCCTTTCCTGTTTCTGCTTTTCCTCCGTGTATTTTATCTCCTTATATTTGTCTCTTTCTATTTTTCGCCACCTCAACTGTTACTGGTTTCTCTCTCTGCCTTCTCAGTGTGTCTAAACCTTTTATTTCTCACACTCTCCCTCTTTCTGTCTATTCCATTTTTGTTCCTTTTTCTATCCATTTCAACATCTACATCTCATAATCTTTGCTTATTTACGTCTTTCGATTGGTTTCTTTCTGTTTTTTACTTTCTTTAGCTTGTTATCTCTGCAACTCTATGCTCGGCAATCATTTTCCATTTTTGTTTCTCTACGTTTCCTTTCTGTCTCTCTGTTAGGCTCCCAGTTCTGACCTCAGTTTTTCTCTCTGTTTAGGGCTCACACTATCTCTCATTTTCACTTTTCACCTGACTCTATATGTATTTTTTATCTCTCTATCTCTCTATCTGTCTACATATCTGTCTATCTGTCTATCTATCTATCTATCTATGATTTAATTAATTTAACAATTAGATTGAATGGGTATTTCACAGCGCTCTTCAGCTCCTCTCTGAATTTAGTCTGGGTCAGGACATAAATACAGGTGTTGGTGCAGGAACTGAGAAGCTGAAGCATTGTTGCTGTCAGTTCTGTAATATAACGAGTGTCGGTGAAGGAGTAATAAAACCGAATATCTGCAATTCGCCGGTAAATGTTATAAAAAAGCTGGGTTACCCACAACAGTATAAAGCTGCCGGTTATACTGAAGAGTAAAATGATGGATTTCCTTCGGTTCTCCAACTCTGGGTCCTTGTGATTCTCTCCATTGCTGCGGCCCCGCAGTCCCCTGCGGACTCTACTGGCCGCTAAAATACGTCTGACCGTCAGAACATTGAGCAGCAAAATCAGAAAGAACGGGAAACAAGGGGTTAAAATGAGGTGAAACAACTCAAATGCTCCCCATGCAAGGGAAGTATAGAAGCTCGGTTTAATGGAACATTCCCAGGGAACATTATGCATTATATAGGCAGGTTGATATCTGAAGTACCAGGGGAAAGACACCAAAAACCCTAGCATGCTCACTGTCCCGATAACCACGACCGCAGTTTTCTCGGTGCAATATTTTGTTTTCAGCTTCTCACAACAAATGGCCACAAACCGATCAAAGGTGAAAGCGACTGTGAGCCAGACAGAAACCACCGTGGTTGCAAAACCCAAGAAGCCAACGAGACTGCACACAGGAGTAATGTTCAAGAATGAAAATGGGAAATAGATCAGAACAATCCACTTCAATACGGGATCAGTGATAACGACCAGGAGATCGGCCGCTGCCATTCCCACCAGGTAGTGAGTGATACATTTGGAGAGACCGCACTTTCCTCGGGACAGGATCACAATCGCCACCACGTTAACTGTAAGAGAGAGAAAAAGAAGCAGATAAATTACTGATCAGGCCTGGAGCCCAAGCAGCAGTTTGACAGGATCTGGGCTGAAATTTCCAGAATTGTTGCTGCATCGAACAGTGGAAACTCATTCATGGACCTGGGCAGCACTTTCCGGCAAGTAATATTTTTTAAAACACAATTATCGAGAATGAATTGTGAAATCCACACAGAAAGTGAATAAGCACCGGATACACTGGAAGGGCTGACTGAGGGCACATTGCCGGTGGGGAAGAGAAAAGGGGTTTTACAGAGTCGGAATCCAAAGTGTTAAATCTGGATTTGATCTCCAGACCGAGGGAAAGTGATTCAAGCGGGAAGGTTTGGGGACAGGTGGAGGTGCAGCTGGTTCGTTGCTCTGGGTTCAGAGAGCCGACAGGGGCTGGCATTAAACGAGAACGGCCGAGAGCCGCTGTGGTGTGTTTGAGGATTTGGATCAGATTGAAAGAGGCAGCTGGAGGCCGAGCCAGTGAGTGAGATTGGAGCGGAGAAAAGGAAAAGGACATGTGGGAGCCGCAGGGGAGTCAGGAGCACAGGTTTTGGGAAATCCTACAACCTGAAGTAACGGAGGAGGAGCTAGAGGGTTCATTGCAGTCGGAGGAGAGGATGGCATTCACAGGGAGAGACGGTAGCAGAGTTAGTGGAAATCTAATTCATACATTTCAGTAACACAACTCAATTAATGCATTCAATCAGTAATGTCTGTGGTTACCGGTGTCGGTGAACGGCTCGTTGGTGTAAATTGTCATCAATATTTTTACACAGCACATCAGTTGCATCAAATTCAAATGAGTTCAACCTCATTTTTTATTGAATTCAACTGATGTACAGCATTTAAAATCCACTATTTAATAACTCATTATGATCAATAAATCATGGATCCTATTATTTAAATCAATAGAATTACGTGCAATAATAATTCATAACGTAAGGAAAAATAATATTTACCAAAACAGACTGAAGTGCTGACGGACAAACACACAACAATATAATCTCTCTCAATTTGACCACAACCTAATAACACATCTCTTACTTATAATTATACTCGAAATTTCAGTAGCTCTCTCTCAATCACTTTCACTCTAACATTTGCTTCTCTCTTGCCTTCTGACTCTCTCTTTCTCTATCCCTCCTCTATATATCCACACTGTCTGTGTTCTCTTTGTCAAAGCTCTCTCTCCCTCTCTATTTCTCAGTTACTCCTTTATATTTCTGCACTGTCTGTGCCCTCTTTGTCAAAGCCCTCTGTCCCTCTCTCATTCTCTATCCCTCCTCTATATTTCCACACTGTCTGTGCTCTCTTTGTCAAAGCTCTCTCTCCCTCTTTCTTTCTCTATCCCGACTCTATATTTCAGCACTGTCTGTGCTCTCTTTGTCAAAGCTCTCTCTCCCTCTCTCTTTCTCAGTTACTCCTCTATATTTCTGCACTGTCTGTGCCCTCTTTGTCAAAGCTCTCTCTCCCTCTCTCTTTCTCAGTTCCTCCTCTATATTTCTTCAATATCTATACCCTCTTTTTCAATGCTCTACCTCGCTCTCTCTATCTCTATTCCTCCTCTATATTTCTGCACTTTCTGTGCCCTCCTTGTCAAAGCTCTCTCTCCCTCTCTCTTTGTCCATTCCTCCTCTATATTTCTGCGCTGTCTGTGTTCTCTTTGTTAAAGCTCTCTCTCCCTCTCTCTTTCTCTATCCCTCCTCTATATTTCTGCGCTGTCTGTGTTCTCTTTGTTAAAGCTCTCTCTCCCTCTCTCTTTCTCTATCCCTCCTCTATATTTCTGCACTGTCTGTGCTCCCTTTGTCACAGCTCTCTCTCCCTCTCTCTTTCTCTATCCCTCCTCTAGATTTCTGCACTGTCAGTGCACTCTTTGTCACAGCTCTCTCTCCCTCTCTCTTTCTCTATCCCTCCTCTATAATTCCACACTGTCTGTGCTCTCTTTGTCAAAGCTCTCTCTCCCTCTTTCTTTCTCTATCCCTTCTCTATATTTCCACAATGTCTGTGCTCTCTTTCTCAAAGCTCTCTCTCCCTCTCGCTTTCTCTATCCCTCCTCTATATTTCCACACTGTCATTGCTCGCTTTGTCAAAGCACTCTCTACTTCTCTCTTTCTATATCCCTCCTCTATATTTCCGCACTGTCTGTAATCTCTCTGTCAAAGCTCATGTTCATATCCGATTCAATCCTAAAATCCTACGCCCAAATTCTGCTCACCAGCTCCTTGCTCAGTGATCGTATTATCAGCGTAAATTTGTCCAATGGTGAACCGTTTAATGTTTATTCAGGGCACTCATTTCGCCACCTGTTCCTCTGCACAGTTAACTTCATCTGCAATGCAAGGAAGAGACAGACTCGAATGCCTCTTCCAGACAGAGCTGACAAAACTTGAAGTCCCTTCTCCGGTAATTATAAAATACAGCGTTAGATGGCAGGAATGTACAATTAACTCAACTCCAACCTCACCGCTGCTATCTATAAGCTCCAGATCAATAGAACGGCTATTGATTCCAACAGATACAGTGCAAACTTATAAAACATAACCTCAAAACATTTCATTTTACAATGAGGTCCAGTGACAGTCAGTGAATCCATCGCCACTGAAGGAGAGAAGGAGATGTGAAAGAGACAGCAGCAATCTTAGTTCAGTCGCCAGACCTCTGGAGTGCCGTCAGATACACACACAGTGAAATAATATTTCATAACAGTGATAACCAATGCACACATTGAAATCCCAGTCAAACTGAACCATGTTATCGGGGAGGGAGTACATTGCACTCCCTCATTGTAACACTGACACCGTGAACTTTCTCATTATTAATCACTGAAAAAACATTTGCGGTAAAAATATTCCAGAACAGGGTAGTTCCACAAGATGAAACTGATAACAGCTAATACATACTCTTAGCCCAGGCAGCTGATTCAGTACAGATAATAATCCCAGAGCAATGCCAGGGCTGGATGTACAAAGATCATTACAGATATACTGCAGCTGCGACAAGACAGAAAGAGCAGAGACTGAGGACATTTCATTCTTCCACTGGTTGAAATGAACAGGCAGCTGTGTAAAACATGGAGAGAGTGAAACATTACCCAGTGCAGCAGCACAGTTAACACCGATTTACACCATTAGTAGCAAAGATACAGGCTTACCAGGAACTCCAACGGCTGCAAGGACAGTATAGTAAATGTCTTCTATATGATAGATTACTGGATATCCCATTTCCGTGAGAAGCGGTGACTGCTGTTGGAGTGGAACCCACAGCTCCGGCAGACACACCGAGCTGATCCGTTCCAATGGGCCCTGATTTATACAGGGGATAAGTCTCCAATGACACAGTTATATCCCTGATCATTGCTATTATTTACAGTCACTTGAACAAACACATTACATCATTGACACTGATCCAATTAATGTGGTGGATAAAACACAAACATCTCAATGACCACAAGTTAATCACACCTCTCTGGGGAATAAGGCAGAAAGCTCTCACCTACAGGACGGATCCAACAATAATGAGCGCCTTCATTTACAGTTTCCTGTAGTTGTATTGGCCATGTTCACTGCTATCGATCGATTATAATTGTTAATGATTTCTCCGCAGTGTACGCTGAACCCAGGGACTCGAGCAGACACGCTGCACTCTGTTCCTGGAGTTTCCCAGTTAAAATGTGAAGTTTCAGTCTCTGACTCAGGGACAGTTAAAGTCCATGTTCAGGATTTGAAACTAGAAATTACCGTGGATTATATTAGGATTCAGTAACTGAACGTGCCCCATTGACATTCCTCTCTCAGCTATTTAACAGCCGAAATTTACCTGTTTATTCTACATAGGTTAACGGCTCCAGTAAATTTAGAACAGTGCCAACAGCTGACTCCATTCTTCCTGTTCACTCCTGGCCGGAACCAAACCTCCACCTTCCATGAACTTCAACCGAACCCAAACTCTGCTGTCAACCTCCAGCCCTGCTCAAATCCCGCTTTCCCATCACTCTCGCCCTCACTGAGACTCATTGTCCCTCAGTCTGCCAACGACTTAAATGTAAATTCTCATCCTTGATTTAAATCCCTCCATGACCTCACCCCTCGCCATCTCCAACCTCGCCTCCGAACCAGCAGCAAACCCACCCATGATCTCTCCATACCTCTGACACTGGCCTCTTTCGGTGGGGCTGCCCTCACTTGTTTCCAGTCTTACAGATCTGATCGTAGCCAGCGCATCTCCAGCAATGGATTCTCTTCCCATAGCAGCACATTTATCTCTGGAGTCTTTGAACTTTCGGTTCTTGCCTCTCCTCTTCTTCATCTACATGCTGCCCTTTGTGAAATCATCTACAGACATGTGGTCTGTTTCCACAAGTCTGCTGACAACATCCAACTCCGGCTCGCCGCCATCTCTCTCGACTCTCCACACCCTCTGTGTTATCAAACTGCAACAACCTGATTCCATGAGATGCTATTTACTCCAGTAAAATATTGGGAATAGCGTGGCCTTCATATTTGGCACCAACGCAAACTCCATACCCTTGTCGCTGATTCCATCCTCATCCCTCGCTGTTGTCTCAGGCTGAGTATGAGGATTTTTAACCTCAGATCCCTATTCATCTCTCACCTGACAATCCGACCGAATATCATCTCCATCACAAGAGGCGTGTACTTCTGTCAGCATAACATGGCCGTCCTCTGCCCTGCCTCAGCTGAGACTGAAACCCTCAATCTTACATTTATCAACTGTAGAAACTCCGTCTCTCCTCTGCTCCGTTGCCTCTTATTTTCTCTGACCTTGGCCTCCCTTCTGATGTGACTCCCCTTGATATTTCCACGTTTACCTATCTGATCGAAGCAAGAGAATCTCCAGCAATGCTTTCTCTCCACAGCCACCACCCCACAGCTCCGTTCCCTTTGTTGCCTCTAAAGTATCGATCATCGGCCGCTCTTTGTCCTCATCTACATGCTCAATTTAGAGATTTCATCCATGGATATGCGATCAGCTTTTAAATGTACGCTGACGACAATAGTTTTAACTCCATCTCCTAGTACTGCAAAATCATGGAGTCATAGAATAGTTCATCCATTCGCCCCATCGAGGCTCTTTCGAAGAGCAATCCAGTTAGTCCCACTCTCCTGATGTTTTTCCACATCCCCACACTTGTTCCTCCATCAAGTGTTTTCCAATGCCCATCTGAAGCCGACTATTGAATCTGTATCCACCACACTATCAGGCAGTGCATTGCAAATCCTAACCACTCGTTGGATAAAACTGATTTTCCTCATGTCGACTCTGGTTCTTTCCCCAACCATCTTAAATATGTGTTCTAAGGCTTTCGACCCTTCAGCCAGTGGAAACAGTTTACCTTAATTTACTCTATCTGAAACCGTTCTAGATATAAAAAAAACTCTATGAAATCTCCTCCACCCTTCTCTGCTCTAAGGAGAACAACCCCAGCTTGGCCAGACCAGGTCAGAAGCAAGGTAAGCTGGGGACTCCCCAAAACATTGGCACCTTCTATGAGGCCCAGGTTAGGAGAGTGATGGCATAACTTCCACTTACGTGGATGAGTGCAGATAGAACAACATTGTAAAAGCTGTATAACATCCAGGATGATGCAGCTCGCCTTATTGGCACCTCAACTACCACATTAAACATTCACTCCCTCCACGATCGGCGTACCGTGGCTGCAGTGTGGACCATCTACTAGTTGCACTGCAGCAACTCGCCGAGGCTTCTTCGGTAGCAGCTCCCAAACCCGAAACCTCTACCACCTAGAAGCACAGTGGAGCAGGAGCATGGGAATACCATCGCCTGCAAGCTCCCCTATAAGTTACGCACCATCCTGACTTGGAAGTATATCGCTGATCCTTCATCGTCGCTGGGTAAAATTCCTGGAACTCCCTCCCTAACAGCACTGTGGGTGTGAATTCACCACAGGGACTGCAGCGGTTCAAGAAGCTGGCTCTTCACCAACTTCTCAAGGGCAACTAGGGACGGAAATAAATGCCATCGATGCCCACTTCCAATGAACGATTAAAACGTACATTATCCAATCTATCCACGTAACTGCAACTCCTCATCTCTGGATCCTATATAGTAAATACCTCCGGTACCCTCTGCAATGCTTCACGTCCTTCCTAAGTTGTAGTGCCGAGAATTGGGCAAAACACTCCACCTGCCCCCATTTATATAGGTTTAACATACCGTTCTGGTGTTTGTAATCTACGCCTATGTTTATAAAGCCCAGGACTGCTTAGGCTTTATCAGCTGCTTTGTTACACGGTCCTGTCACCTTCAAAGATTTGTGCCCAAACTCCCACCGAACTTTCTGTTCTTGTACCCCCGTTAAAATTCTATCATTCTCGATCACCCTCCCCACCGCACATCCTACCCCCTCCACTCTGTCACCATGTCGTCTGACTACTGGGCCAACATTCCTTTTTGGATGCATCACAAATTTTTCGATGCACACATTGACAAGACTGAAGCCTGCATCTTTAGTCCCAGGCACCTGCTTTATATCATAACCATAAGTTCCACCTTAGCTGTTAGCTCAGAATGACACTTGTTGAACATTATTTATGCTTCAGTCCCATTTGTCATTCCATAGCAATGATGCCCTACGTCAACCTCCATTGCATCCTCATACAATCCGATATCAAAATGCTCATCAATGCCTGATGAATAAACTGACACCGACCGGTACAACATGCAGCTCTGCAGTGTAAGGGCGCAGACCGTTACAACACACAGCCCTGCAGTGCAAAAACACAGACCTGTACAACACACAGACCTGCAGTGTAAGGACTCAGACCTGTACAACATCCAGCCCTGCAGTGTAAGGACATAGACCTGTACAACACACAGCCCTGCAGTGTAAGGACACAGAGCTGTACAACATTCAGCCCTGCACTGAAAGATCACAGAGCTTTAAAAAAGAAGTAGCCTTATGAAAAATGCCAGAAAAAAGATTACGTTAATAACCAGGAACATTATGTAAAGTACAGGAGGGAATTGAAAAAGTTAATACGGGTGGCAAAGACATGCTACAATAAAATTGTGTCAAAAGGTGCGTCAGCGGGTGGCTCCGAATGAAAAACAACAAAGAGTGACGTTTTAGAGGAGCAGACAGGTGATTGGTTAGTGAGTGTTGCAGCTCTGTTTTGCTCTCTATGTTAGGGAAGGGGGGAAATTAAGAGCTGATAAACAATAACTTGCTAGTATTATTAAATTACTAAATTAAACTAAATAAAATGATACAATTAACCAGAAAAATATCGATTGAATAAAATCATTAACTAATAATTAATAAATAAAACAAGTTTTGTGATGGTAGGACAGGTGGTGTGTCGTAACTGCAGCGACTGGATTCTGTGGAGAGCATCACGATCCCGAGCCACCACATCTGCAGTAAGTCTCTGCAACTCGAGGAACTTGGGCTCAGAATTGTTGAGCCGGAATACGAGCTTAAGACATTGCCATGCAGAATGGATGGGGAGAATGATCTGGTCACTTAATTCCAGGAGGCAGTCACAGCCTTCAGGTTAAGTAGTACTTTAGATTTCGTCAGTTGTCAGGGACAGGAGGTAGTGACTGCGATTCAGGAAGGTTTGGGGACCCAGGATGTAGTGATGGATGAGCCTCTGCCTGGACCTTTTCCAACAGGGACAAAGTAATTTCTACCTGTATGGATGAGAAAAAAGAATGCAGGGAGGATGGGCAAACTGACCACGGCACTGTGGTTCCTTAGGATAGGGTGTAACCATAGGATTTAGTAAAAATTATTAAGATTCTATAACCATTTTTACATAACTATAATATGTGAAATTGTATGTTAAAAGCATACAAGCCTGTATAAAATCGCGAATGGCTGAGAGCAAAGCAGGATGGGAAATTATGCCAACCTGACTAAAAACACTGCTGTGTTTACAATTAATGAAGTAATGGAATGTAGTGCTAAGTTTATGGAGATGAGGAATTCAGCAATATTACGCGTAAAGAGATAAGAACTAGAGAGGGAGATAGGAGTTGGACACATCCTTCAGTAGTATAGCTATAGGATGGAGAGTCTGTTTAGAAAATGTTCGAGGAAATTCTTTGTGCAAAGTGAACATCTAAGATAAGGATACTTAGTAATGCATAGAGACAAACCTACTGGGATCAACCTGGTCATAAAATGGCTACCGAGGGAAGCAAGACTTTTTACCTGGTGTCAGAGGGTTAATTACTGCCACGTAGGCAAAACGAGAGGTAAAAGGATATAAAGATTCAGGTTTTGAACATCGAAAGCAGCGCACCATGTAGCCAGAGATTGATAGCAGCTTCGGTCAACAGAACACAGCGAGATCCCAAGGAAGCGAGCTTCGGTCAACAGAACACTGCAAAATCCCAAGGAAGCGAGCTTCGGTCAACAGAACACAGCAAAATCCCAAGGAAGCGAGCTTTGGTCAACAGAACACAGCAAAATCCCAAGGAAGCGAGCTTCAGTCAACAGAGCACAGCAACATAAAATCAGGAGACCACGCCGCAGTCACTGGGAAGGAACGCCGGGTTCGAGGAACAGACTCTGACTATCTCCTTGTTCAGTACTACTGCTTTGTACTGGATGTTTAATGTTTAATAAACCTGTTTAACTGATACCCAAATAGCTGAACCCGGAGTGGTTTGTGTAGTCACGGACACATTATTATAAGAGCTTTTAAAAGCTACAGATTGGCTCCCAACGTGGGGTAGTGAATATTAATTGAGATCAGGTCTATTGTGCATAAGGCAGGCGTTTGGATTTTCGTTTGGCTTTTCGTCTGATCAATTAAAGTGGTTGTGAAAGGTTAGGTTATCTATCAGATAGTGTCTCTTTAAGTTGATATTAGAATGTCGAGTGAGATTGTTTTTTTAGATTATAAAGCGAAGTTAATGAAGAAGTGCGATGATGCACAATTGCAGCCATTGATAGTAGAATGTCTAACAAAGGATGTGAGAGTATCTTTGGAGGACGTTTTTGCGTTCATTGAAAAGCAAGTTAAGGAGAAGTGATGGAAGGCGGATAGGGCAGTGCAGCTACTGATCTATGCCGCAGTGTATTGTGTGGAACAAGATAAAGAAACCTTCCTAGAAATGGAAGATGATCAGGATGAATTAGAAAAAGACAAACTACGGGTGATACAAGACAATCTAACGATAACGGGTGCAAACTCGCAGCATTTGGAGGAGAATTTAACGTTTCAGTGGGAAAAGTTAAGAGAGAATCTAACGTTACAGAGTGAAAAGTCAAAATCGGAGAAAGAAGCCTTAGAGTTAAAAAACAAGAATGCAATTCTTCAGGGACATGTCGGTGACTCGGCAGCAATAATGCAGCAACAGATTATTAACACCGTTCACGCCAGCGCTGCAATGCAGAACCTTGAAGAGGCTAAAAGCCAAATAGCCTTCTGAACAAAAGATAATGGCCCAGAAATTCGGGTCCCAACACGTGAGTATGCACGGAGCAATCACGCATGGACCCAATGGAACTGCCGGTATCTTGCATGCACTACGCATGCGCGGAAAGCCGGCACTTCCGTTCATCTGAACGAAGGGGTTCAGAGGTCGAACACATGCGTGCGGGAGTCTGTGCGTGCGTGTTGAACTTCCTTTTTTTTACAGGTCTTTCCGTGCGCATAAGTCTCTACATTTTAGAAATGTAATAACCAGGCATAAGGACGTCATTTTAAAAGGTAAGTGGTCAATTACTTAAAAATGAAATTTTTTTTCCACAGGTTTAATATTTTTAAATACTTTAATCTAAGGTAGGTGTATTTTTAGCTCCGCTTTAAAAAAATTATTATATTTTTTAAATTTAAATTATTGTTCAAATTGTTATGTAATGTTATTTATAATTTATTTAAAAAGTGTGATGTGTTTAAAAAAATTATTTGAAGGTTAACTACTGTTTTGGTGGCTGGAGTATACATAAGGTTGACAGGTCTGTCTGTCAATCATATGAATGGGCTTTTACCCGCTCCAATTGGTTGCCCATGGCTCAAGTGATCCCAGTGGACGCATTGCACTAACTACACCGCTGGATCACGCAAGCGCAGCATGCCGGGAGCTGGACCGGGCCACAGAGAGGAAATCCACGCAGGCCCAAGCCTCAAATGTCGGTGCGCTAGTTTAGTGTAGGTCGGGGGCTTTCACCTGTGGGAAGCCCCCGACCCGAATTTCTGGGCCATTGACTGCCTGATCAGTCAACTAAATGAGTCACGAGGGTCCCTTCGAGAGGCTCTTCAGTGTCCCCACAGGGAGTTAGACCACCAACAATGCCACAGTACTATACAACAATTAGAAAAACTGTTGGGGAAACAATGGGCTGGAACAGCGGCAGTTACAGGAATAGACTCCCCCGGGTGTTGCGATCAGCAATACGAGAGGTTAAATGGACAGCTATTCTCTCCCTTGGTGTCTGCTTCCCAAAAGTCCCCCCATCTCGTATGCCACCAATAATTTGGCTGGGAGGCCCCCAGCCTACGCGAATAACAGTATAAAAACCTCAGTGAGCGAACCTGTACTTGTTAAAGCCCCAGTTAAAATTCTGACCCGCACCCAAGTGATTCCTAACCCACCACCAGCACCAGCTGCGGTAGGTGATAAGGCTCAAGCAGCACAAGCAGTACCACCAGCGGCAGGCCCTCCGGGAATGTTGTGGGCAGGTACTTACGAACGATCCAAGCCCCTGAACTATGCAGAGTTACAGGGATGTGGCCAGCAATTCGGACCAGTTAACCCACATAAATGCTGTATAGAGCTAAGGCAACGTACAGTGGCATTCCGGAATTAACACCCCAATTTTGAGGATAGTGACATGAAAAATGTTGTACTGTCTACCCTGACTCCGGATATATGGACCAGTCTCCCATTCCTGGCATTTAATGTGGGAAATACCCTAAATGCTTTAATCACATACATACAGACAGCTCTAGGTTTGGATACTATTGATTTGGTCCAGGAATTAAACCAGACCCAACAAGGGGCTCATGAGACCCCTGCTGCAATCGGGGATCGGTTGTACACTATTGATGAGATGACACAGGCCCGCCCCAATGCTGATGCATTAAACGGGAAAGATGAAGCAGCATTTAAGACAATATACTTAAAGAATATTCAGACCTCACTGCGAACAGCCTTGGGGCACACTGTCACCCACAACTCACAGCGGACCAACCTATTAAGAGATGCTACTTCTGAATGGGATTATGTAAAATTCAGGTCGGACACCAATAACAGAAACGCCAGTGAATGTAGTTCAGGGGCCTCAGGCCCCTCCGGTGTCCAACTCCTGAAGAAAACAGTTCATATGTTATAACTATGGAAACGTGGGATACTTTGCAAAGGATTGGCAGAATCCGAGACAGACAGGCTCAGGAGGTGGGAGGAATAATAATAATTACTCGAAATATGGTTCGTCCCGCTCACCCAATCCAATGCCCTAGGCTCACAAAAGGAGAGAATAATGCAAACTCTTGCATTGAACCAGAGTTCGGGGAGTCCAGTGGCTCCAGCCATGAGCTCATTATTCCCACCCCCACCACCGCCCCAACAATTTAATGGCCCACAATGACGGAGTCCCGCCCCACTGGCCTGGTCTGAAGTGGGGTTCAGACGAGATGGCCATGGTCGACCAGTTTTCTCAGCTTTGCTGCCTGCGGGCCGACAGCTGACTATGCTAATAATCACTGGGTTATCTGTTACAATCCTGCATTCCCCAGACACCGAACTCCAACTTGAAATAGGCAAAAGTAGCGTCGTCATAACGGGAGTCACCGGTGCACAAGCACCCGCATATCCATGGGAGGCACTTAGTATTTGCCTTGAGACCTTCCCCGTAAAAAATACCGATCCATTGTATATGTGTATGACAAATAGAATGGGAATACTTGGGAATGATACCCTAAGGGGAATGACAGCTATTATAGATTACAATCAGAACTGTATATGCTTTGAAACTAAACCAGGAGACATAGTGCAGATTTCAGATGCTCACTCGGAGTTTGCTATAAAGAAGCCTGAGCAGATCACGCTGCCGAAACATTCCCTGCCTGTTGTTAAATCCTTAGTGACCAAACATGCAGCTGCCTTTGCTATATCTGAACACGACTGCGGGAGAAAGGAAGGGGAAACACAAATTAATGAGCCAGTCCATCGTGCAGGCAACTGGTACCCGATTCCCCGAGAAAGTATTTTTTATTTGCGAACAGCCATTGTCTCATTAGAAGAACAGGGTCGTTTGCCACTAATTCCCCTGCATGGCCGGTAAGGAAGCCAGATGGATCGTGGAGGCTTACTATTGATTACCGAGCCCTAAACAAAGCTTCCCCACATCAGAGTCCAAATGTTAGTCGAGCCCCTTCTCTGTTAACATCCATACCCACCAAGGCCACAGTCTTCTCTGCTCTAGACATAGCGAATGGTTTCTGGAGTACTCCTGTTGCTCAGGAGAACCAGCATAAATTTGTGTTAACGTTTGAAGGGCAGGGCTACACATTTAAGTGTTAACCGCAGGGGTTTCATAACTCGCCATTGATCTTTCATCAATAAATAACATAAGAACATAAGAAATAGGAGCAGGAGTAGGCCAATCGGCCCCTCGAGCCTGCTCCACCATTCAATAAGATCATGGCTGATCTGATCCTAACCTCAAATCTTCTATCACTCTGCATCCAACCGAACCCATGTGATCTCCCGGGAGAGGAGAAAAACCAGATAAAGACCCAATGGCCAATTTGGGAGAAAAAAATCTGGGAAATTCCTCTCCGACCCATCTAGGCGATCGAAATTCTTCCAGGAGATCACCCTGTCCCGATATTTTCTACAGTACTTACCTTCTGTAAAGGCGATCTCCACCCCAGCCAGGAACAGGGATAAAACCATCTCCTGAAATCTAACAGAATTAGAACACAGTAGGAGCAGAACAAGGCTACATGGCCCCTGGGCCCGCTCCACTACCCACAGGGCCATGACCATTCCGAACCCAGACTCATGTCCAATTTCCTGCCCGCTCCCCGTAACCCTTTATTCCCTTTACTTCTAGGAAACTATCTATTTCTGTTTTAAATTTATTTAATGATGTAGCTTCCACAGCTTTCTGGGGCAGCAAATTCCACAAACCTACCACCCTCTGAGTGAAGAAGTTTCTCCTCATCTCAGTTTTGAATGAGCAGCCCCTTATTTTAAGATTATGCCCCCTAGTTCTAGTTTCACCCATCATTGGGAACATCCTCACCGCATCCACCCGATCAAGCCCCTTCACAATCTTATATGTTTCAATAAGATCGCCTCTCATTCTTCTGAACTCCAATGAGTAGAGTCCCAATCTACTCAACCTCTCCTCATATGACCACCCCCTCATCCCCGGGATTAACCGAGTGAACCTTCTTTGTACTGACTCGAGAGCAAGTATGTATTTTCTTAAGTATGGACACCAAAACTGTATGCAGTATTCCAGGTGCGGCCTCACCAATACCTTGTACAACTGCAGCAATACCTCCCTGTTTTTATATTCCAACCCCCTAGCAATAAAAGCCAACATTCCATTGGCCTTCTTGATCACTTGCTGCACCTGCATACTAACTTTTTGAGTTTCGTGCACCAGGACCCCCAGATCCCTTTGTACTACAGTACTTTCCAGTTTCTTGCCATTAAGATAATAACTTGCTCTATGATTTTTCCTGCCAAAGTGCATAACTTCACACTTTCCAGTATTGTATTCCATCTGCCAAATATTTGCCCACTTACTTAGCCTGTCTATGTCCCTTTGCAGGTTTTTTATGTCCTCCTCACTCACTACTTTCCGTCCCATCTTTGTATCATCTGCAAACTTTGATATGTTACACTCGGTCCCCTCCTCCAAATCGTTAATATAGATTGTAAAGAGTTGGGGACCCAGCACTGACCCCTGCGGAACACCACTAGTTACTGGTTGCCAATCTGAGAACGAACCATTTATCCCAACTCTCTGCTTTCTGTTAGAGAGCCAATCCTCCACCCATGCCAGAATATTACCCCCAATCCCGTGATTTTTTATCTTGAGCAATAATCTTTTGTGTGGCACCTTGTCAAATGCCTTTTGGAAGTCTAAATACACTACGTCCACTGGTTCCCCTTTATCCACCCTGTATGTTACTTCCTCAAAAAACTCAAGCAAATTTGTTAAACATGACTTCCCCTTCATGAAACCATGCTGAGTTTGCCCTATTAAATTGTGTTTATCCAAATGTCCCGTTACTGTCTCCTTAATAATGGACTCTAACATTTTACCAACCACAGATGTTAGGCTAACAGGTCTATAGTTTCCAGCCTTCTGCCTACTACCCTTTTTAAATAATGGTGTTACATTAGCAGTTTTCCAATCTGCCGGGACCTTTGCTGAGTCCAGTGAGTTTTGGAAAATTATTACCAATGCATCCACAATCCCTACCGCTACTTCCCTCAAGACCCTGGGATCCAAGCCATCAGGTCCAGGGGATTTATCCGCCTTGAGTCCCATTATTTTACCAAGTACCACTTCCTTAGTGATTTTAATTGTATTTAGTTCCTCCCCCCCTAGAGCCCCCTGTTTGTCCAGTGTTGGGATATTCTTAGTGTCCTCTACTGTAAAGACTGATACAAAATAATTGTTCAGTGTTTTTGCCATCTCCATGTTTCCCACCATTAATTTCCCGGTCTCATCCTCTAAGGGACCAACATTTACTTTAGCCACCCCTTTTCTTTTTATGTAACTATAGAAACTTTTACTATCTGTTTTTATATTTTTTGCTAATTTACTTTCATAATCTATCTTCCCTTTCTTAATCAATCTTTTTGTTATTTTTTGCTGTCTTTTAAAGACTTCCCAATCTTCCATCCTCCCACTAGATTTGGCTACCTTATATGCCCTTGTTTTTAGTCGGATACTATCCTTAATTACTTTACTTAGCCACGGATGGCTATCTTTTCTTTTACACCCTTTTTTCCTCAGTGGAATATATTTTTTTTGGAAGTTGTAAAATAACTCCTTAAATGTACACCACTGGTCATGTACCGTCTTACCCTTTAATCTATTTTCCCAGTCCACTCTCATTAATTCCGCTCTCATACCTTCATAGTCTCCTTTATTCAAGCTCAGCACGCTTGTTTGAGATCCAACCTTCTCACCCTCTAATTGAATATGGAACTCAACTCATATGGCACAAATGGCACAAGAGTTAAAGATTTTTCTAAACCATGGTCCATCTACAGTATGTTGATGATCTGATCCTTGCTACTGAAACAATGGAGGAATACCTAGAACTTCTAGATGAATTGATAGGGTTTGTACAGAAGGCAGGGCTCAAAGTAAATCCAAAAAAGGCTCGGCTGGCAAATGATGAGGTTACATTTTTGGGAGTAAAAATTTCAGAAAACGGCCTCTGTCTGGACGATCAAAAGGTAGAGACTTTTCAGCGGCTTTCACTGCCACTTTCAAAGACTGCACTGCGATCCTTTCTAGGCCTGGTTGGATATCAACGAAATGTTATTCCGAACTTTGCAGACTTGGCTAAACCTTTGTATGATCTTTTAAAGGGCGACGTGTAAGAGATACAACCCGTATCGGGAGACCACCATTCCGCTGCGGTTAGTGCTTTGAAACGAGTCAAGATGCAGGCTACAGCTCTCATTTCCCCGGATCATATTCAGCCCCTTCACCTTGAAGTAGGCTCCACCCCTTCCAGCTAAAGTGCCATTTTAAGTCAGAACCAGGCAATTAATGAGACACTACACCCCATCGCTTATGCCTCACATATCTTACGAGGGCTAGAAGGCACATTCTCAGTGTGTGATCGGCACCGGTTGGCAATATTTCGGGCTGTCAATCATTTTACTTATATCAGCGGACTACAGAAAGTGATTTTGCATTTACCACACACGCCCCTTAATCTGCTGCTAAAACCAAGTGAGACTAAGATGCCCTCTCAGCGAATCATACATTTCTCCTAAACGAACTACACTGTTACCCCTTATGCTCGCCTATGAGGGAAGCTCACACCAGTTTCCATTCCCAGTACTAGATATGGAACCAAATCCAGTATAGGCTAATGTCATACCTGGAACTTGAAATGTGTACGTAGATGGATCATCATACTATGTGGATGGCCAAACTATAACTGGATGTGCCCTCATTGATATGGACGCCCCCAAATTGTCGGTGGGATTTCAAGTTCCCGCCCACTCCTCTCAACAAGCAGAAGTAATTGTAGTAATTCTCGCTGCTCACTACACAATTACGGATGAAACTAATATCTGGTCTGACAGCAGCTACGTCTGTAGCACAGTTATGGCCCTTCCCCTATATCATACAAATGATTTTTGCTCATCAGATGGTAATTCTTTATTACATTCTGCTCTTCTCTGTAAGCTATGGGAAGTGCTCCAGGAGCGGTTCGCCCCTTGTCATGTAGGAAAGGTCGCAGCCCATCAGAAAGCTTGATCCCCCACTCCTTGGTAACCTAGCAGCCGATCGCCTTGTTAACAGTCTATCCAATACCTTGGTGGGTGATGAATGACACACAGGCACCCGTAGTGCAGGACTCACATACTCCCTATGCACAAGTAATAGCCAAGCATGAGCAAGGGCGCCCATTATCTGCACCAGCCTCATGGGCAGTCTTAACTTTAGTACAACATGGTGCGGTTAAAAACCCTCCCCTGCTGATGGTGAGGAATATAGAGGGAGACTTAGTAGTTTGCATTCCTCCCCAATTGAAGGGAGAGATTCTGGTCCTTTTCCATTCTCACCCTACAGCGGGACATTGCTCAGTGGCCAGTACACTCCAAAACGTATTACCCATTTGTTGGTGGCCTGAAAAGGAGCAGCATGTGGAACAATATGTTAATCACTGCCTGCCATGCCGATAAACAAACCCTCCTTCATCTTCTAATCACTCCTTACTTAGGTCGCAGCCTCCTACCGAGTGACCATGGACACACCTGCAGATTGATTTTATTGGCACGCTAACAAAATCCAAGTGTAACTACGAGTTCACACACGTTGTCATTGCTCAGATCACTAAATGTTTGGAGGAGTTTCCCAGAAGAAATAATACAGCACGCAGAGCAGCACGAATTCTATGGAGTGAGGTGTTCTGTAGGTGGGGATTATCTCTACAAGTAGATAGCGATCAGGGTCCACACTATACGGGGGCAGTTTTCACAACCCCACAAGAAATGTTACAATAAAATATCATTTGCACATTGCCCACCATCCACAATCATCAGGGATCGTGGAGTGGTGGAATCGAACTTTAAAGACAATGTTGCAGAAGTTGTGTACTGAACACCCCACTCAATGGACTGACATGTTGCCCTTATGCTTAATGGCAATACGTTCAGCCCCACATGAGACTACGAGGGTAAAGCCATATGAAGCCATGACTGGGAGGCGGATGCAAATACCAGGACATCAAACACTGGGGAATAATACAACTTTAAAATTGCAACCATGTAGCCGAAAATGGTTACAAACCCTGATATATTATATGGCCGAGGTGAACAGAATAGTGGCCATTGACACAGGCAAATCACGTGAACAAATGAAGCGATATTATGATAAGAGGGTCAACCATTTGAGTATGATGTTGGAGACCAAGTGATGTTACGAAATTTCTCTCCAAGGAAACACTCATTCGAGGTAAAATGGACAGGCCCGCATACCTTAGCAGATAAAAGAAATCCAGCTGTGTAACATAGATACATTGAAACATAGAACATAGGAGCAGGTGTAGGCCGTTCGGCCCCTCGAGCGTGCTCTGCCATTTAATTAGATCATGGCTGATCATCCGAATTCAGAAACCTGCCCCTGCTTTCTCCCCATATCCCTTGATCCATTTAGCCTCAAGAAATATATCTATCTACCTCTTGAATATATTTAATGAATTGGCCTCAACTGCCCTGTGTGGTAGAGAATTCCATAGGTTTACTACTCTCTGGGTGAAGAAATTCCTCCTCAACTCAGTCCTAAATGGCTTACCCCTTATCCAGTGTACCTACTGAATGTTCCATATGGTCCAAAGGGAGAATGTAAACGTAAATGGATCCATATCAACCAGATGGAAACTGTTACGAATTAAGAAGTTACATTCTGGTCTACCCACAGATCAGAGATGTAGCGCTGCTAACTGATATTGATGATTGGATGTGCAGTGAAATTTCCAGTGGTACATCTGTACACTGGACGAAGGAGGCAAATGCGCCCCATTCCCCATCTATGGAATGGAACCTCCAATCATTGGTGGACATAAACAATCAAAAGACCGTAATGGTACATCTGAGACATATAAGGAAGATGTTCACGTTTGGATTTGAAATAGTACAAAAGTTAATATAACAACACCATATGTAATGGGTTCTGGTACATTACAAGGCAAGGTGTATAGTTGCGAAATAAATCACGGATATGGTGTGTGTTTCAGATGCAGGATAGGGCAACAAAGGCCCAAATATATGGAAATTCCTGAAGAAAAGTAATTGGATCTGGGAACATGTACAAGAATCAAACCAGGGCCCAGTGGTCTCGAAAAGTAAGGAAAATATACAATTGTGCTGGGCTCGGTGGTGTAAGAAAAAGACCGGTCAGTATTCTTATATTGGATCAAATATTATCACGAACCTTAAAAATCAGGATGATGAATGGCCTCCTATCCACGAATATAATGTAAAGATTACTAATTCAGCAGGATATGAGATTCCCGAAGATAATGTAGAGATCACCTCAGCAGAAAACAAACACTATATGGTACCCTTTAGCCGTTGGGGGAAATTAGAAGCATTCCAGATTTGGCAGTTACCAGGATCCCGTGAATGAAAATACCATGGTAGAATTCAAAGATTCAATAACTGGGTGTATGAGGGAAGGTGGATATGTCTATAGCGTTGAACTCACACGTTATAAGAAAACAAGCCATTCAGAAACCCAGCAAGAACTGGAGAAACAATGTCCCCACTTAAAACCGGGACCTGGGAACGGCCATGTCATTATACCCACCTCTAAAGCAGTTTATCATCAAGGAATACCGGAATTGGCCCCTGTTATCCTCAATTTACCAGAACTAATACTACCAAAGTGCTGCCCTGACAAAACAGCGCAATTGACTGAAAGAATGTTGCAGCAAGTTTTTAACCAATACTGGGAAAATGCGACTTTGTTGGCAAGCATGCAGAAAACAGAAGGGGCCTTCCGCCATGAGCTTAGTACCACTCAAGAGGAAAGCCAGGAAAAGAATAGACAGAAAAGATGATTAATAAATGATGGCCTCACGGATTCCAACAAAGTAACCTGAGTAATCAACGCAATGACAACTGCAGATTTACAGAATCAATTACAGACGGTAAGGGAAGAGTTGAAGGAGATATTTAGTAAAGAAAACAACATAGTAAGTGAGGAGCTAAGGAAAGATCAGGTAATGACCATACGCCTATAGGATGTCATACATGAATTAGAGGATCATGCCAAAAGAATTAATGATCTAATTAGAGAACACAGAATTACCTCTGAACAAGCAGCCAATAATGACTTATGTGTTATGTATGGGAATTGGCTGTTTGAACAATCTAGGTAAAACCTTCAGACATAGAAACATAGAAGATAGGAACAGGAGGAGGCCATTCGGCCCCTCGAGCCTGCTCCGCCATTCAATGAGATCATGGCTGATCATCCAAATTCAGTACCCTGTCCCTGCCTTCTCCCCATATCCTTTGATCACTTTAGCCTTAAGAAAAATATCCAACACCTTCTTTAATATATTTAATGAACTGGCCTCAACCGCCCTCTGTGGCACAGAATTCCACAGGTACACCACTCTCTGGGTGAAGAAATTCCTCCTCATTTCAGTCCTAAATGGCTTACCCCTTATGCTTAGACTATCACCCCTGGTTCTTGACACCCCGGCCATTGGAAACATCCTTCCTGCATCTAGTCTGTCCAGGCCTGACAGAATTTTACAGATTTCGAGGAGATCCCCTCTCAATCTTCTAAGCTCCAGTGAGAATAAGCCCAATCGACACAATGTCTCCTCATACGTCATTCCTGCCATCCCAGGTGAATCTTCGCTGCTCTCCTTCCATGGCAAGTACGTCCTTCCTCAGATAAGGCGACCAAAACTGCACACAATACTCAAGGTGCGGTCTCACCAAGGCCCTGCACAACTGCAGCATGACATCCGCGTTCCTCTACTCGAGCCCTCTCGCTACAAAGGCCAACATACCATTTGCCTTCTTAACCGCCTGCTGCACCTGCATGCATATCTTCAGCGACTGGTGCACAAGAACACCCAGGTCTCTTTGCACGTCCCCTTCTCCCAATCTATTGCCATTCAGATAATAAGCTGCCTTCCTGTTTTTGCCACCAATGTTTATAACCTCACATTTATCCACAATATAGTGCATTTGCCATGTATCTGCCCAATCACCCAACATGTCCAAATCGTACTGGAGTTTCACAGCATCCTTCTCACAGCATACCCTCCCACCCAGCTTTGTGTCGCCTGCAAATTTGGAGATATTGCATCCAATTCTCTCGTCCAGATCATTAATATATATTGTGAGCAGCTGGTGTCCTAGGACCGATCCTTGCGGTACCCCACTAGTCACTGCCTGCCACTCGGAAAATGACCCGTTTATTCTAACTCTTTGCTTTCTATCCGCCAACCAGTTCCCTATCCAAGTCAATATCTTGCCCCCACTCCCATGTGCCTTAATTTTGTACGATAATCTCTTATGCAGGACCTTATCGAAAGCCTTCTGAATGTCCAAATACACCACATCCACTGGTTCTCCCTTATCTATTTTACCTGTTACATCCTCAAAAAATTCCAGTAGGTTAGTCAAGCACGACTTACCTTTTGTAAATCCATGTTGACTTTGTCCGATCCTGTCTCTGCTTTCCAAGTGCTCTGCAATTACATCATTTATAGTGGACTCTAGCAATTTCCCCACTACCGATGTCAGGCTTACTGGTCTATAAGTCCCCGCTTTTTCTCTACCACCTTTTTTGAATAGTTGGGTAACATTTGATGCCCTCCAGTCCATGGATACTGTTCCAGAGTCTATCGAGTTCTGGAAGATGACCAGCAAAGCATTTACTATTTCTAGGGCCACTTCCTTAATTACCCTACGCTGTAGATTATCAGGCCCTGGGGATTTATCGGCCTTCAGTCCCATCAATTTTCCTAACACCATTTCCCTACAAATACTGATTTCTTTCAGTTCCACACTTTCATCAGACCCGAAGTTCCCCGGCATCTCTGGGATGTTATTTGTTTCCTCCTTTGAGAAGACAGAACCAAAACATTTATATAATGAAATCTGTTTGTCTTGATCCTGTATTCTTTTTGCACGCATGTATATTACCATCCCCACTGTGTATAGTTTCACTTCCTCTTTCCCGACTAACCTGGGAGATTCCAGGTCTTGGCTCTTGGCTCCGCCCCTGACTTCTCTTACATAAAGATCCCAGGATCTGTATGACTCATTCCTGTGAACCAGTCGGCGTGTGGAGATGTATGCTCTGATCTTAGTGATTAAAAGCCAACTTGTTTAAGTCTATAACTTCCAGTTTTGTGGTTATTGAAGGCCCATCAATATTAATCACTAATGAATACTAGGATGGATCGACTCCTAAAACCAGAGCATCTGGAGCTGGATCCACATTCTGCTGAAGCATCAAATGAATTTGGACACTGGCTCAAATGCTTCGATCTCTTCACGGGGGCCTCATCCACTAGCGAGGTAGATAAACTGAGTCTACTGACTACTTGCGTAAGTCATCGGATTTATTCGTTCATCCGGGATGTCACCTCTTACATGGAGGCCATCACTATCTTGAAGGACCAATACCAGAGGCAGGTAAACGAAGTGTACGCCAGACATCTGCTGGCTACACGCAGGCAGCGACCAGAGGAATCAATGGACGATTTCTTACAGGGCCTAAAGGACCTGGTCCGGGACTGTAACTGCAAGGCCGTGACGGCCAAAACATACTCTGAAGAATTGGTCCGCGATTCCTTCATCACGGGCCTCAAATCGAATTATATCCGGCAGAGACTGCTGGAGAAGGAGGTCCTGGACTTAAAAAAGGCAGTGGCCACTGCGCGATCGCTGGACGTGGCCCAGAAAAGCTCTGACTCTTAATCTTCTGGCCATGCGGCCCTCACCACCTCGTTCACACCGAGGGGGCCACTATCTTGGAATCAACCATCTTCCCCATCCAGGTCTCAGACCAGCTCTACGCCGCCGGAGTCCCCACACAGAAGTTCACCCAGGAGTCCTACTACAGCGGCAATGTCTCGATGCCGGAAATGCTACTTCTGCAGCCAGGCCAAGCACCCCAGACAACGATGCCCAGCGAAGGACGCTACATGCTTCAAATGTAAGAAAAAGGGGCATTTTAGCAAAGTCTGCAGGGGGAATCCAATTTCCAACTCCGTCACAGCCTCGTGCGTGCCGTGCGTGCTGCCATCTTGGGATCCGCCATCATTTCCCGACTCAACGGCCGCCCAGGGCCCAACAGTGGCTTCGATCACGGTGGATCAATCCAAGCCACACCCGTTCACAAAATCCATGATGGACATACAGGTAAACGGGAATTTAACGAAATGTTTAATTGACTGTGGGAGTACCGAGAGTTTTATCCACCCTAGCCTGGTATGGCGGCACTCATTAATGGTAACCACTAAACGGAGCAGAATTGCTATGGCTGCTAAGCCCCACACTTCGGACATTTTGGGCTACTGTGTGGTAACACTGACTGTAAAAGCATGGACTACAAGGATTTTAAACTCCTCGCGATGCCAGAGCTCTGTGTTAATGTAATCTTGGGCCTGGACTTCCAGTGCCACCACGAAAGTGTCACGCTAGCATATGGTGTGTCCCAGCCGCCACTCACAGTCTGTGGCCTATCAAGCTTAAAAATCAGCCCACCCTCTTTATTCGCTAATCTTGCTCCGAACTGTAGGCCCATAGCGACCAAAAGTAGATGGTACAGTCTGGAAGACAGACACTTTATCAAGGCGGAAGTGGACAGACTCCTGCGGGAAGGCATTATTGAATGCAGTACCAGCCCGTGGCCTGCCCAAGTAGTCATAGTTAAAAATAGCGAAAAGAAACGGATGGCAATTGATTACAGCCAGACTGTTAATATTTATACCGAGCTGGACGCCTACCCTTTACCCCGCATATCAGAAATGGTCAACCAGATTGCGCAATACCGAGTCTTCTCGACTATCGACCTCAAATCCGCGCATCAGCAGCTCCCCATTAGAATGGAGGACCGCCCATACACCGCCTTTGAGGCGAACGGGCGCCTCTACCATTTTCTCAGAGTGCCCTTCGGGGTAACAAATGGTGCCTCGGTCTTCCAACGTGAGATGGACCGCATGGTTGATGAGAATAAACTACAAGCTACCTACCCCTATCTGGACAATGTCACTATCTGCGGGCACAACCAGCAAGACCACGATCTAAATCTTGCGAGATTTTTAAAAACTGCTCTAAAGCTGAATCTAACCTACAACGAAGACAAATGTGTCTTCAACACAACCCGTCTCTGTATCCTCGGCTGTGTGGTGGAAGATGGTGTAATTGGACCGGACCCTGACCGATTATGCCCCCTAAAGGAACTGCCCCTGCCACACAATCCCAAAGCTTTAAAAAGGTGCCTGGGATTTTTTTCGTATTATGCCCAATCGGTGCCCAATTACTCTGATAAGGCCCGACCCCTCATTAAATCGACGTCCTTTCCACTATCAGCTGAAGCTCGGGAGGCTTTCACCAGTATTAAACAGGACATTGAAAGGGCTGCAGTGTGTGCAGTGGACGAATGCATTCCCTTTCAAGTCGAAAGCGATGCGTCAGACTTTGCCTTAGCTGCGACCCACAATCAGGCTGGGAGACCTGTGGCCTTCTTCTCCCGAACCCTTCAGGGACCTGAAATCAGGCACTCTTCTGTCGAGAAGGAGGCACAGGCTATAGTGGAGGCAGTGCGGCACTGGAGACACTATCTAGCCAGCATACTTTTCACCCTGCTCACCGACCCGCGGTCGGTGGCTTTCATGTTTAATAACAAACAAAGGGGGAAAATCAAGAATGACAAAATACTCAGGTGGAGGATCGAACTATCCACGTTCGACTATGATATTATGTACAGGCCGGGAGCCCTTAATGAACCCCCAGACGCCCTATCGCGGGGAATGTGTGCCAGCATTCATACGGACAAATTACAGGGTCTCCACAACGACCTCTGTCACCCAGGGGTTACCCGACTATACAATTTTATGAAGTCCCGCAATCTGCCCCACTCAATCGAGGAGGTCAGGGCAATGACCAGAGCCTGCCGCATCAGTGCGGAATGCAAGCCTCGTTTCTACAGGCCTGACCGTGCACACCTTATCAAAGCCACACGGCCATTTGAGCGCCTAAGTCTGGACTTCAAGGGACCCCTTCCCTCTGCCGACCGTAACGTATACTTCCTCAATATCATTGATGAATATTCCCGCTTCCCCTTCGCCATTCCCTGCCCAGACATGACCAGTGCCACGGTCATCAAGTGTCTCTGTAATCTATTCTGCATGTTTGGCATGCCGAACTACACATACGGCGATAGGGGGATGTCATTCATGAGTGACGAGCTGCACCAGTTCTTGCTCTCGAAGGGATAGCCACTAGCAGAACCACTAGCTACAACCCCCGGGGTATTGGGCAAGTGGAAAGGGAGAATGCTACTGTTTGGAAGGCTGTCACGTTAGCCTTAAGGTCAAAAGGCCTTCCGACCTCCCGCTGGCAGGAAGTCCTCCCAGACGTGCTCCACTCCATAAGGTCTCTGTTATGTACTGCCACTAACGCTACCCCTCACGAAAAGATGTTCGTTTTCCCCCGGAAATCCACCTCGGGCATATCTCTACCCGCGTGGCTGACGTCTCCGGGGACAGTACTATTGCGGAAGCACGTGAGAGGCCATAAAACGGACCCCATTGTGGAAAAGGTACAGCTCCTCCATGCAAACCCTCAGTACGCCTATATCGAATACTCTGACGGGCGAGAGGACACTGTTTCCATAAAAGACCTCGCTCCCTCGGGGAGCGGAGAGAACGATGGGAGACTACCCGATGATGCCCTACATTACAAAGAGACAGGACGCCCAGAGGTATCGATACCCAACTTTAACCTGGAGGACACTGCAGATAACCTGGAAGACACTGCAGAGGCCCGGACAGTGGAGGAACCAGAATCCACTCCACTAGAGGCACCCCAACCGGCTTTGCGCCGATCACTGAGAACTGCAAAAGCTCCTGACAGACTCACTTATACCAAATTTTAAGAAACATCACCCCGATGGACTAAATCTATAGAAGAGGTGAATGTAATGAAATCTGTTTGTCTTGATCCTGTATTCGTTTTGCACTCATGTATATTACCCTCCCCACTGTGTATAATTTCACTTCCTTCTTCCCGATTAACCTGGGAGGGTCCTGGTCTTGGCTCTTGGTTCCGCCCCTGAATTCTCTTACATAAAGATCCCAGGATCTGTATGACTCATTCCTGTGAACCACTCGGCGTGTTGAGATGTTAGCTCTGATCTTAGTGATTAAAAGCCAACTTGTTTAAGTCTATAACTTCTAGCTTTGTGGTTATTGAAGGGCCATCAATTTATTTAGTTGTTCTGCCATTTCTTCGTTCGCCAATATAAATTCCCCTGATTCTGATTGCAAGGGACCTACGCTTGACTTCACCAATCGTTTTCTCTTCACATATAATTAAAAGCTTTTACAGGCAGTTTTTATGTTTCAGGAAGCTTACTCTCATATTCTATTTTCCCCTTCCTAATTATTCCCTTTTTCCTCCTTTGTTGAATGCTAAATTGCTCCCAATCCTCAGGATTATTGCTTTTTCTGGCCAATTTATAAGTACTCTCCTTGGATCTTATGCTATCCCTAATTTCCCTTGTTGCCACGGTTGAGTCGCCTTTTTTGTTTTATTGTTATGGCAAACTGGGATGAACAAATTCTGTAGCTCATCCATTCGGTCTTTGAATGTTTGCCATTTCCTATCCACCATCAATCACTTGTGTGACATTCCCCAATCAATCCTACCCAACTCACGCCTTAGACCATTGTAGTTTATTCATTTAAATGTAGGATGCTAGTCTCTGAGTCAACTAATTCATTTCACATCTTAATGAAGAAATCGAACATATTATGAGCGCTCCGACCCAAGGGGCCTCGTACAACAAGATTGCTAATTAATGCTTTCTCATTACATAATACCCAGTCTAAGATGGCCTGATCTCTGGTTGGTTCCTCGACATATTGGTCCAGGAAACCATCCCGTAAACACTCCAGGAATTCCTCCTCCACAGTATTGTTACTAATTTGGTTAGCCCAATCTATATGTAGATTAAAGTCATCCATGATGTCTACTGTGCCCTTATTGCACGCTTCTTTATTTCCCTTTTAATGCCATCCCCAACCTCCGCCTTACTCTTTGGAGGTCTATATACCACTCCCACTAACGATTTCTGCCCCTTAGTATTTCTCAATTCTACACATACAGATTTCATACCATTAGAGCTAATATCCTTCTGTACAATTGTGTTAATCCCTTCTTTAACCAGTAATGCTACCCCACCTCCCTTTTCCTTTTTGCATATCTTTCCTGAATATCGAATACCCCTGGATGTTGAGCTCCCAGCCTTGGCCATCCTTGAGCCACATTTCCGTAATCCCAACCAAATCATATTTCTTTACCTCAATTAGCACAGCCAATTCATCCACCTTATTGTGAATGCTCCTCGCATTAAGACACAAAGCCTTCAGGCTTGTTTCTTTAACGCTCTTAGACCTATTAGAATTATTATTTACTGTGGCCACGTTTGATTTAAACCGTTTATTTATCTGACTGCCATTTTACTATTCTCCTTAATATCTTTTGCTTTTATCCTTGATTCCCTTTCCTCTGTCTCCCTGCTCAGGTTCTCAACCCCCTGCCATTTTAGTTTAAACCCTCCCCAGAGCACTAGCAAACACTCCCCCTAGGATACCAGTTCCAGCCCTGCCCAGGTGCAAACCGTCCGGTTTGAAATTGTCCCACCTCTCCCAGAACCAGTTCCAATGTCCCAGGAACTTGAATCCCTCCCCGTTGCACCATTCCTCTAGCCACTTAGTCATCTGAAATATCCTTCTATTTCCACTCTGACTAGCATGTAGCACTGGTAGCAATTCTGAGATTACTACCTGTGAGGTCCGATTTTTTAATTTACCTCCTAACTCCCTATATTCTGCTTTTATGAACTCATCCCGCTTTCTAGCTATATCGCTGGTGGCTATATGCACCACAACAACTGGCTGTTCACCCACCACTTCCAAGATGTTCTTCAGCTGCTCTGAGACATCCTTGACCCTTGCACCAGGGAGGCAACACATCATCCTGGAGTCTCGTATGCGGCCGCAGAAACGCCTATCTATTCGCATTACAATAGAAACCCATATCACTATAGCTCTACACCTCTTTTTCCTCCCGTCCTGTGCAGCAGGGCCACCCCTGTTGCCAGGAAGTTGGCTGCTGCTGCTTTCCTCTGAGAAGACATCCCCCCCAACAGCACTCAAAGTGGTGTATCTGTTTGAGAGGGGGATGTCCACAGTGGACCCCTGCACTACCTGCCTATGGCTTGTACTCTGACTGTTGGTCACCCATTCCCTTTATGCCTGTTCAATCTCTACCTGCGGTGTGGCCAACTCTGCAAATGTGCTATTCGCGACGTCCCGAATATCGTGAATGCTCCAGTATGCATCAATTCGCAGCTCCAGTGCCGCAATGTGGTCTGTCAGTAGTTGCAGCTCACCAGAGAGAGCTTAGTAACTATAAACCATTTAAAGTTTAAACAAGAGAGAAATACTCACCAACGAATCACTTCCCTGCTTCCTGGTGACGTCACACTTTGAATACTTTTTACCTCTCTCTCCCGCTGCTCAATTGGTAAGCCTCGCCTCGCTGCTCCTTATATGCCACGCTCGCTGTTCCATTCCCAGGTCCACTCTGGTCGGGCCTCACCTCGCTACTGCTTCATAGCCACGCTCGCTGTTCCACCCCCAGGTCCGCTCTCGTCGGGCCTCACCTCGCTGCTGCTTAATAGCCACGCTCGCTGTTCCACTCCCAGGTCCGCTCTCGTCGGGCCTCGCCTCGCTGCTCCTTTATAGCCGTGCTCATTGTTCCACTCCCAGGTCCACTCTGGTCGGGCCTCACCTCGATGCTCCTTTTATGCGTCGCTCGCTGTTCCACTCCCAGGTCTGCTCTGGTCTGGCCTTGCCTCGTTGCTCTTTTTATGCCACGCTCTCTGCTCCACTCCCAACCCGCTCTGGTTGGGCCTCGCCTCGCTGATCCTATTATGCCGCGCTCGCTGTTCCACTCCCAGGACCGCTCTGGTAGGGCCTCGCCTCGCTGCTCCTTTTATGCCGTGCTCGCTGTTCCACTCCCAGGTCTGCTCTGGCCCGGCCTCGCCTCGCTGCTCCTTTATAGCCAGGCTCGCTGTTCCACTCCCAGGTCCGCTCTGGTCGGGCCTCGCCTCGCTGCTCCTTTCTAGCCATGCTCGCTGTTCCACTCCCAGGTCCGCTCTGGTGGGACATCGCCTCACTGCTCTTTTATAGCCGCCCTCACTGTTCCATTCCCAGGTCCGCTCTGGACGGGCCTCGCCTCGCTGCTTCTTTATAGCTGCACTCACTGTTCCACTCCCAGTTCCGCTCTGGTCGGGGCTCAGCGTACTGCTCCTTTTATGCCGCACTCGCTGTTCCACTCCCAGGTTCGCTCTGGTCAGGCCTCGCCTCACTGCTCCTTCATAGCTCCGCTCACTGTTCCACACCCAGGTACACTCTGGTCGGGCCTCGCCTTGCTGCTCCTTTATAGCCGTGCTCGCTGTTCCACTCTCAGTCCCGCTCTGGTCAGGCCTCAACTCGCTACTCCTTTTATGCCGCGCTCGCTGTTCCACTCCCAGGTCTGCTCTCGTCGGGCATCGCCTCGCTGCTCCTATTATGACATGCTCGCTGTTCCATTCTCCGGTCTGCTCTGGACAGGGCTCGCATCGCTGCTACTTTTATGCCGCGCTCGCTGTTTCACTCCCAGGTCCGCTCTGGTCTGGCCTCGCCTCACTGCTCCTTTATGGAGGTGCTCACTGTTCCACTCCCAGTTCTGCTCTGGTCAGGCCTCGCCTCGCTTCTCCTTTTATGCCGCGCTCACTGTTCCACTCCCAGGTCCGCTCTGGTTGGGCCTCACCTTGCAGCTCCTTTATAGCCATGCTCGGTGTTCCACTCTCAGGTCTGCTCTGGTCGGGCCTCACCTCGCTGCTCCTTTATAGCCGCACTCGCTATTCCACTCCCAGGTCCGTTCTGGTCGGGCCTCGCCTCGCTGCTCCTTTATAGCCGCGCTCGCTGTTCCACTGCCAGGTCCGCTCTGGTCGGGCCTCCCCTCGCTGCTCCTTTATAGCCACGCTCGCTGTTCCACTCCCAGGTCCGCTCTGGTTGGGCCTCGCCTCGCTGCTCATTTATAGCCGTGCTCACTGTTCCATCCCAGGTCCGCTCTAGTCGGGCCTCGCCTCACTGCTACTTTATAGCGGCGCTCACTGTTCCACTCCCAGTTCCGCTCTGGTCTGGCCTCGCCTCACTGCTCCTTTATAGCCGCGCTCGCTGTTCCACTCCCAGGTCTGCTCTAGTCGGGCCTTGCCTCACTGCTCCTTTATAGCGGCGCTCGCTGTTCCACTCCCGGTCCGCTCTGGTCGGGCCTCGCCTCGCTGCTCCCTATATGCCAGGCTTGCTGCTCCACTCTCAGGTCCGCTCTGGTTGGGCTTCGCCTCACTGCTCCTTTATAGCCCCGCTCACTGTTCCACTCCCAGGTCCGCACTGGTCGGGCCTCTCCTCGCTGCTCCTTTTATGCCATGCTTTATTTCATGTGTGATATCCTATAGGTGTATGGTCGTTACCTGATCATTCCTTAGCTCCTCACTTACTATGTTGTTTTCTTTACTAAGTATCTCCTTCAACTTTTGCCTTACCCTCTGTAATTAATTCGGTAAATCTGCGGAATCCATTGCCTCCCAACTTAGGTCACTAGCAAACATCTGTCAGGGCTATCCAGTTATTACGATGATGAGGAATTATGCAAGGTCAAGATTTTAGTTAGAATTCTCCCTGCCAAATACGAATGCCACGAGTTAGGGAGTCAAAGATGCCCAACCCCCTATTTAGAACAGAGAATATAGGAGTAGTAAAAGGAAATACTGTTAGTCGATTTCTCATGGCACCATAATTGTTAATACAGTTAGAAAACCTAACCTGGATTGAACCAAACCTACAAGGATGCAATACAAATGAGGCTGCCCTTGTTGCACAAACAGTTAAACGACCAATCAAAATACACCTGTGGATATGGTTGGAATAAGGAAAGATTACAATGTACTATGGAAGTGGCAGGCCCCTTAGATGTATGGACTGGCATAGCCTAAGTGCTGTTTTACCACCTTAGAAAACTCTTATAGTCACGGAACACTTGAATGTGTAGGGAACCACTCTATTAACCCTAAAAAGACTCCATTAATAGAAGGACGAATCCTCCTCGCATTGGCCTCACATGGCCAACAGATACTTCAAGCAGAAGACTATTTAAAAATAAACCTACAAGATTTCGTCACTACATTCAGATATGATATCCTTGAGCTACCTGAAGCATTAAACAACTAATATATGAACTGAGCACCTCCCAACGCCATTATTACTCCCTGGTGCAAGGGAATAAAGCAATAGCTGAGGAGTTCCCAGATATCGAGGATCAGGCACACTGGTGGGATGTAGGAACACATGTTGTACTGATATGCTTACTAGTTTACAGCTGCTACCTGAAAAACTTAATGCACGAAACGCGATCACGTTTAAATGTGATTACAACCCAGAACATGTTAGAGGTACATAACCAGAAGCAAAATAATCCATATGTAAGATTTTAGTTTTACAGGGTCGGCAAATGTCTCGCCCTCAAGGTAGGGATATATAGGATAGGGTGTACCTGTAGGATTTAGTAAACATTATGAAGACTCTATAACCATTTTTCTATAACTATAATGAGTGAAATAGTTTGTCAAATGCCTAAACACCTGTATAAAATGGTGAATGGCTGAGCAAAGCAGGATGGGATAATGCCAACCTGACTAAAAACCATTGTTTAAAATTTGCTGAAGTAATGCAATGTTGTGCTAAGTTTATGCAGGTGAGGTATTCAGCAATATTATGCTTAAAGAGATAAAAACTAGAGAGATAGATAAGAGTTGGAGACATCCTTCATTGGTACAGCTATCGGATGGACTGACTGTTTTGTCAACATTCTAGGAAGTGTTCTGTGAAAAGTGAACATCTGAGATAAGGGTACTCTGTTATCCATAGAGAAAAACCTAGTGGGATCAACAAGGTCATAAGATGATTAACGAGGGAAGCAAGACATTTTGCCAGGTGTCAGAGGGTTAATTACTGCCACGTAGGCAAAACGAGAGGGAAAAGGGTATAAAGAGACAGGATTTGAACTTCGAAAGGAGCGAACCATGTAACAAGAGATTGACT
Organism: Somniosus microcephalus; assembly: GCF_052327205.1. NCBI lineage: Eukaryota > Metazoa > Chordata > Chondrichthyes > Squaliformes > Somniosidae > Somniosus > Somniosus microcephalus. The sequence continues at coordinate 40,381,355 of NW_028225184.1, read as the reverse complement.
GGAACTTCGGTCAACAAAACACAGCAAGATCCCAAGGAAGCGAGCATCGGTCAAGAGAACACAGCAACATGCATCAGGAGAACGGGACACAGTCACTGGGAAGGACCGCTGGGATCGAGGAACAGACTGTGACTATTTCCTTGTTCAGTATTACTGCCTCGTACTGGATGTTTAATGCTTAATAAACCTGTTTTACTGATAAACAATATACCTGAACCCAGAGTGGTTTTTGTAGTCACAGACTGTTTTACTGATACACAATATACCTGGACCCAGAGTGGTTTGTGTAGTCACGGACTGTTTTACTGATACACCATATAACTGAACCCAGAGTGGTTTGTGCAGTCACGGACTGTTTTACTGACTGTGTTTTTCCAGCATTCTCTATTGTTATTTTGGATTTCCAGCATCTGCAGTATTTTGCGATCATTCCTGGACCCAGAGTGGTTTGTGCAGTCACGGACTTTTTTACTGATACTCAATATACCTGGACCCAGAGTGGTTTGTGCAGTGACGGACTGTTTTACAGATATGCAATATACCTGGACCTTGAGTGGTTTGTGTAGTCACAGACTGTTTTACTGATGCAAAATATACCTGGACCCGGAGTGGTTTGCGTAATCATGGACTGTTTTACTGATACACAATATACCTGGACCCAGAGTGGTTTGTGTAGTCACGGACTGTTTTACTGATATACAATACACATGGACACGGAGTGGTTTGTTTACTCACGGACTATTTTACTGATACACAATATACATCTACCCGGAGTGGTTTGTGCAGTAACGGACTGTTTTACTGATACACAATATATCTGAACCCAGAGTGGTTTGTTCAGTCACGGACTGTTTTACTGAAACAATATATATCTGGACCCAGAGTGGTTTGTGTAGTCACAGACTGTTTTACTGATATACAATATACCTGGACCCAGAGTGGATTGTGTAGTCACGGAGTGTTTTACAGATACACAATATACCTGAACCCAAAGTGGTTTTTGTAGTCATGGGCAGTTTTACTGATACACAATATACCTGAACCAGGAGTGGTTTGTGCAGTCATGGAAAGCTTTACTGATACACAATATATCTGAAGCCGGAGTGGTTTGTGTAGTTACGGACTTTTTTACTGATACACAATATACCTGAACCCAGAGTTGCTTGTGTAGTCATGAACTGCTTTACTGATACACAATATACCTGGACCCAGAGTGGTTTGTGTAGTCAAGGACGTTCTTACTGATGGATGGTTACAGTGAGGGGGTGGTGTGTATCCGAGAGTGCTACAGTGAGGATCATGGTGTATATCAGGGTATTACAGTGAGGGGTGAGGGGTATATCAGATTGTTATAATGATGGATGTGGTTTATATCAGAATTTTTCAGTGAAGGGTCTGGGGAACAATGAGTGTTGTGGGTTTTATCAGTGTGTTAGTTTGAGATGTGTGTGGTATTAAAGAGAGTGGGGTCTATCTGTGTGTTTCAGTGAAGGGTGCTGGATATATCAGAGTGTAATGAGTTATACCAGAGTTTTAGAGTGAGGGTTGTGATGTATGTCAGAGTTTTACAGTGAGGGATCTGGGTTTTATCAAAGTGTTACATTGAAGGGTGTGGGGTAAATCAGTGTTACATTGAGGGGTTTGGGGTATATCAGAGTGTTACATTGAGGGGTGTGGTGTATATCAGAGGGTTAAAGTGAGGTGAGTGGGATATATCCGTGGGTCACAGTGAGAGGTTTGGGATACCTAAGAGAGGATTAAAGTGACGGGTATATCAGAGTGTTAAAGTGAATGCTGTGGGGAATATCAGAGCGTTACAGTGAGGGGTATGGAGTATATCAGTGCTACAGTGAGGGGTGTGGGGTAGATCACAATTTTCAACTGAGGCATGTGGGGTATAACAGAGTGTTACAGTGAGGGGTCTGTGGTGTATCAGAGTGTTACATTAAGGGGTGTGGTGTATGTCAGAGGGTGTTACAGTGAGGGGCTTGGGGTGTATCAGCGTGTTACAGTGAGGAGTTGCGAAATATCGGATTGTTATATTGATGGGTGTGGGTTATATCAGAATGTTTCAGTGAGGGTTGTCGGATGTATCAACAGAGTGTTACAGTGAGGGACGTTCGATATCTAGTACAGTTTCAATGAGAGGTGTAGGGTATATCAGAGTGTTATATTGAGAGGTTTGTGGTATTTAAGTCAGTGGGTTGTAGCTGAGTGTTGTAGTGAGGGGTGCTGGGTATATCAGAATATAGTGAGGTATACCAGAGTGTTAGATTGAGGGGTGTTGAATTTGTCAGAGTATTACTGTGAGGTGTCTGGGTTTACATCAGACTGTTACATTAGGGTGTGAGTGGTATATCAGAGTGTTAATGTGAGGTGAGTTGGGTATATCGATATGTTACTGTGAGAGGTTTGGGATATGTTAGTGAGGATTAAATGAGGGGTATATCAGAGTGTTACAGTGAGCGGTGTCGGGTGTATCAGAGTGTTACAGTGAAGGGCGTGGGCTATATCGCAGTGTTACAGTGAGGGGTGTGGGATATATCAGAGTGTAACAATGAGGGGTGTTGGGTATATCAGAGTGTTAAAGTGAGGTGAGTGGGATAGATCTGTGGGTCACAGTGAGAGGGTTGGTATAACTAAGAGAGGATTAAGGTGAGGGGTATATCAGAGTGTTAAAGTGAATGCTGTGGGGGATATCAGAGCGTTACAATGAGGGGTCTGTGGTATATCAGTGTTACATTAAGGGGTGTGGTTTATGTCAGAGGGTGTTACAGTGAGGGGCGTGGGGTGTTTCAGCGTGTTACAGTGAGGAGTGTGCGAAATATCGGATTGTTATATTGATGGGTGTGGGTTATATCAGAATGTTTCAGTGAGGGTTGTCGGATGTATCATCAGAGTGTTACAGTGAGGGTCGTTCGATATCTAGTAGATTTTCAATAAGAGGTGTAGGGTATATCAGAATGTTATATTGAGAGGTTTGTGGTATTTAAGTCAGTGGGTTTTAGCTGAGAGTTGCAGTGAGGGGTGCTGGGTATATCAGAGTGTAGTGAGGTATATCAGAGTGTTAGAGTGAGGGGTGTGGGTTTGTCAGAGCATTACAGTGAGGGGTCTGGGTTATGTCAGAGTGTTACATTGGGGTGTGAGTGGTATATCAGCGTGTTCATGTGAGGTGAGTGAGGTATATCGATATGTACTGTGAGAGGTTTGGGACATGTAAGTGAGGATTCAAGTAAGGGGTCTATCAGAATGTTACAGTGAGTGGTGTCGGGTGTATCAGAGTGTTACAGTGAAGGGTGTGGGCTATATCTCAGTGTTACACAAAGGGGTGTGAGATATATCAGAGTGTAACAATGAGGGGTGTGGGGTATATCAGCGTGTTAAAGTGAGGTGAGTGGGATAGATCTGTGGGTCACAGTGAGAGGTTTGATATACCTAAGAGAGCATTAATGTGAGGGGTATATCAGAGTGTTACAGTGAATGCAGTGGGGAATATCAGAGCGTTACAGAGAGGGGTATGAGGTATATCAGAGCTTTGCTGTGAGGGGTATGGTGCATATCGGAGCGTTACAGTGAGGTGTATGGTGTACAGCTGTGTTACAGTGAGGGGTGTGGGGTATATCACAGTTTTCAACTAAGGGATGTGGTGTATAACAGAGTGTTAGAGTGAGGGGTGTGGTGTGTATCAGAGGGTGCTACATTGAGGGGCGTGTGGTGTATCAGAGAGTTAAAGTGATGGGTGTGCGGTATATCAGATTGTTATGGTGATGGGTGTGGGTTATATCAGATTGTTTCAGTGAGGGGTGTCGGAAGTATAATCAGATTGTTACAGTGACGAGTGTGGTGTATATCAGAGTGTTACAGTGAGGGGCGTGGTGTACATCAGAGTGTTACGCTGAGTGGTGTGGAATATATCACATTGTTATAGTGATTGGTGTGGGTTAAATCAGAATGTTTCTGTGAGAGGGATCGAGTACCTCAGGGTGTTACACTGAGGGTGTGGGTTAGATTCGTGTTACATTCAGGGTTGTGGGGTATATCAGAGTTTTACATTCAGGTGTGTGAGGTATATCAGAGTGTTACAGTGAGGGGTGTGGTGTATATCAGTGTTACAGTCAGGGGTGTGAGGTATATCGGTGTATTACAGTGAGGGATGTGGACTATATCGGTGTGCTACAGTGAAGGACGTGGATTATATCTATGTGTTACAATAAGGTGTGTGTGGGGTACATAAGATTATTACAGTCAGGGGAGTGGGTTAACAAGAGTGTTACAGTGAGGGGTATGGTGTATATCAGAGTGCTACAGTGAGGGGTGTGTGGGATCTATCAGATTGTTATAGGCAGGGCAGTTGGTTTACAAGAGTGTTACAGAGATTGGTTTGGAGTATATCAGAGTGTTACAGTGAGGGGTGTAGAGTATACCTGAGTGATACAGTGTGGCATGTGTGGTATATCAAAGTGTTAAAATGAGGAGTGTGCGGTATATCAGAGTTTTACAGTGAGCGGTGTGGGATATATCAGAGTGTTACAGTGAGGAGTGTGTCGTATATCAGAGTTTTACAATGAGGGGTGTGGGATATCTCAGAGTGTTACAGTGAGGAGTGTGGGATATATCAGTGTGTAACAGTGAGGGGTGTGTTGTATATCAGTGTGTTACACTGAGTGGTGTGGGATATGTCACATTGTTATAGTGATTGGTGTAGGTTATATCAGAATGTTTCTGTGAGAGTGATAGAATATATCTGTGTTACAGTGAGGGTGTGGGGTAGATTCGCGTTACTTACAGGTGTATGGGGTATATCAGAGTGTTACATTCAGTTGTGGGGTATATCAGAGTGCAGCAGTTAGGGGTGTGGGGTATATCAGAGCGTTACACTGAGGGGCATGGGATATATGAATGTTACAGTGAGGGGTATGGGGTATATCCGAGGGTGTTACAGTGAGTGGCGTGAGTTATATCAGAGTGTTACATTCATGGGTGTGGGGTATATCAGAGTGTTTCATTGAGAGGTGTGGTGCATATCAGAGTGTTACATTGAGAGTTCTATGATATTTAAGAGAGTGGTTTGTATCTGAGTCTGTCAGTGAGGGCTGCTGCATATATCAGATTGTAGTGAGGTATACCAGAATGTTAGAGTGAGGGTTGTGGGATATATCAGAATTTTACAGTGAGGGGTGTGGGTTATATCACAGTGTTACATTGTGGGGTGTGGGGTATACCAGAGTGTTAACGTTAGGTGAGTGGAGTATATCTGTAGTCATACTGAGAGGTTTGGGGTACCTAAGAGAGGATTTATGTGAGGATTATATCATAGCGTTAAAGTGAATCCTGTGGTGAATGTCAGAGCATTACACTGAGGAGTATGGGTAAATCAGAGCGTTACAGTGAAGGGTGTGGGGTATATCAGAGTGCTACATTTAGGGGTATGAGATATATCAGAGTGTTAAAGTGAATCCTATGGGGTATATCAGAGCGTTACACTGAGGGGTATGAGGTGTATCAATGTTACAATGAGGGGTGTGGTGTATAACAGGGTGTTATAGTGAGGCGTCTGTGGTATTTCAGAGTGTTGCAGTGAGGTGTGTGGTGTATATCCGAGGATCTTACAGTGAGGTACGTGGGATACATCAGAGTGATAAATTCAGGGGCGTGGGGTATATCAGAATGTTATAGTGAGGTATGTGGGGTATATCAGCGTGTTACAGTGAGGGGTAAGGGAAATATTAGATTTTCATAGTGATTGGTGTGGGTTATATCAGAATGTTTCTGTGAGGGGGTGGAGTATCTCAGAGTGTTAGAGTGAGGGCTGTGGGGTAGATTAGTCTTATATTGAGGAGTGTGGGTATATCAGTGTGTTACAGTGAGGGCTGTGGCTTATATCAGAGCTTTACATTGAGGTGTAGGTGGTATACCAGTGCTGCAGTGAGGGGTGTGGTGTGTAACAGAGTGTTACAGTGAGGGGTGTAGGTATTTCAGAGTGTTACAATGAGGGGTGTGGTGTAAATCCGAGGGTGTTACAAAGAGGGGCGTGTGTTATATCAGAGTTTCACATTCAGAGGTGTGGGGTTTATCAGCGTGTTACAGTGAGAGGTGTGGGGTATATCAGTGTGTTACGGTGAGAGTTTTATGGTATTTATGAGAGTGGGTTGTGTTAGATCCGTGTGTTAAAGGAGACACGGAATGCAGGAGTTGATTTAACAAGTGTTTACTGAACAAAGTCTGGAGGTGAACTAACTACACAAGGCGCTACACAGGGTGATATACCCGAGTGGTCACTACTGGCACTACAGTACACAAGGGCTTCAAAAACATAGTTCCTCTTAAAGGTACATACACTGCAATTCCTCCCCTTTTAGATAAATAGTACATAATATTTTAAGTACTCATTAAATAACATTTTTACAAGAACAATAATCTACACATTGGCTGAAGTTAATCAATTACAAATTCAGTCTCTTTGGAGGCTTCCTGACTAGGTCCGGATAACGCCTCGGTGGTTTAGTAGGTTTCGGTGGTGTCGTAGGTTCTTTTGGCAAGGTCGTTTCGGCTTCAATGCCAGTGTCGGGTTCATCTGGTTCCAGTATCACCGGATCGGAGGTAGATACTATGGGTATCTCTGCTTCATTACTAGGCGTATAAAGTTGTGGTGTAGGTTGTCCTTTTTCGGATGACTCTATGATCTGGTCAGCATGGCGCCTTATTATGTTTTCTCCAATGTCCACGGTATACATCAGCGGTCCGAGTCATGTGCAAATAGTTCCAAACTGCCATTTCTCGGTACGGTAGTCCTGGGCCAAAACTGGTTGACATATCTGGAAGGTTCTAGTTGGCCTTTCATTCATGCTTTGAAATTGCCGGTTCTCTACGTCCCTTCTGACGTTTGGCTTGACCAAATCCAGCCGGCATCTTAGTCTTCTATTGAAAAGCATCATGGCGGGGGTTTGGTTTGAAACCACATGTGTTGCATTCCTGTACGCAAACAAGAAGTTATCTACCTTATGTTGTAGATTTATGTCTTCATTACCCATGGCGTTTATGGCCTTCTTGAAGGTCTGGACAAACCTTTCAGTGAACCCATTGGTGGCGGGATGGTATGGGGCGGACGTGTAGTGCTTAACCATATTGTTTTTTAAGAACTTCCTGAATTCTTCTGATACAAATTGCGGTCCATTATCAGAACAGATCTGTTCAGGCAGCCCATTCCTGGCGAATATGGTCCTTAATGCTGTGATGGTTTTTTCCGTGGTGGTGGAGGACATCTTAATTACCTCCAGCCACTTGGAGTGTGCATCCACCGCGATTAAGAACATTGTGTCCATAAATGTACCAGCAAAGTCGATATGTACCATTTGCCATGGAGATGAGGGCCACTCCCATGGATGTAGAGGGGCTTGTGGTGGGGCGTTTTGGACCTTCTGGCATCCGAGACAGCTCTTGGTCATTTCTTCGATGTCTCCATCGATACCTGGCCACCACACAAACGCTCTGGCTAAGTGCTTCATTTTCACTCCACCCAGATGCCCCTCGTGAAGTTCCTTTAGCACGTTATCCTTGAGTTTGGGTGGAATCACCACACTGAATCCACACATCAAGGTTCCTTGGCACACTGACAGCTGTTCTTTTCTTTGCGAGAATGCTGGCAACAGTGGTTCGCCATGTGCTGGCCATACCTTCACCGTTAAATCATAGACTCGTGATAGAGTCGGGTCATTTCTCGTTTCCTTTTCAATGGTAGAATTTGTCACCGGTAGACATTCCAATATGGTCGAGTGGAACATCTCCACTGGGTCCACTGTAGGTGCCTCTTCTACCGTTGGCAATGGTCGGCACGATAACCCGTCAGCATTCCCATGCTGTTTGGTTCCTTTGTATTCTATGTCATATTGGTGTGCCCCTAGGAAAAGGGACCACCTCTGTAGCCTTTACGCTGTCATAATGGGAACGCCCTTTTTAGGGTTGAATATGGAGACGAGGGGTTGATGGTCAGTCAACAAGGTAAATTTTTGTCCGTGTAGGTAATGGTTGAATTTCTTCTCCCCCCACACCAGGCTGAGAGCTTCCCTGTCGATCTGGGCATAGTTACGCTCAGCTGATTTCAATGAGCGTGACGCAAAAGCTATCGGCCGTTCCGAGCCATCAAGGAATCTATGCGATAATACCGCTCCCATGCTGTAAGGGGATGCATCGCACGCCAGTCTGATTGGCAGTGATGGGTTGTAATGAGCCAATACTTCTCTGGACGTGATCAAGCCTTTGCATTTATGGAAGGCACTTTAACAGTCTTCGATCCATTTCCAAACTACTCCCATTTGTAGCAGTGCATTAAGAGGGTGCAGAACCGTCGACAAGTTTGGTAAAAATTTATGATAGTAATTTATTAATCCCAGGAACGACCTTAATTGTGAGACATTCTCAGGCACTGGGACCTTTACGACCGCTTCAATTTTTCAGGTGACTTATGCAACCCTTCTTCGTTAATGACATGGCTACAATATGATATATGTTTCTGGAAAAATTCGCACTTGGGGCGATTTGCTCGTAGGGCCCGTTCTCTCAGCTTCGTGAGCACCTGCTCCAAGTTGGCAAGGTGCTCGTTGTCGTTTTCTCCTGTTACAAGGATGTTGTCTAGGTAGCATTGTGTCCCGGTAATCCCTTGCAGGACTTGCTCCATAGCTCTTTGCCAGATACCGGAGCTGATGCCACTCCGAAAACCAGTCGATTGTACTGGTACAGGCCTTTGTGTGTGTTTATCGTGAGATACTTATTAGAGGCCTCCTCAACCTCCATCGGTAGATATGCCTGAGCTAAGTCAATTTTGGTGAAACGGTTCCCTCCGGACAGTGAGGCGAAAATATCTTCTATCCTCGAGATACTGTTACGTGTGCAGAACCGGGTTTACAGTCACCTTGAAGTCCCCACAGATGCGAATTTTTCCCAGTTCTTCAGATTTATCATTATTCAACGTTTACTTCATGACCGGGACGATGGGTGTTGCCCACTCACTGCAATCTACCTTGGATAACACGCCTGCTTTTTCCAAATTCTCCAGCTCTGCCTCGATGGCTGGACGAATTGCGTATGGCACCGGCCTTGCCTTAAAAAACTAGGCTTTGCCGCATCTTCCACTTTTATTGAGGCAGTGGCGCCATTCAGGGTTTGTAGTTCCTGTTGAAACACTTCTTTGGCGTTAGCCAATATTTCGTTTAATCGTCCAGATATGACGTCTTCATCATTTTTTTTCTTACTGTTCACCGTCAGTGCCTGAACGGAGTACCAGTCTAAACGTACCTTTCTGTTCCATTCACGTCCCAACAACGGTGGACCACCATCTTGCAGAATGTATAAATACAACTTCTGTATTTCCTTGCCGTTGTATACAACAGGCACCCTTATTATCCCTCTGGGGTATACTTTCTGCCCCGTATATGTCTTCAAGATAATGGATGTGTCTTTCAAAGGTATATGTGGAAATAGCCGCCCGTAATCCCGTCGACTCATGACGGTCAGAGCTGATCCTGTATCTAGCTCCATTTTGACTGGGGACCCCGCTATCGTGAGGGTAACCCAAATGGTCTGGTAATCTTCTTTGGCAATCACATTATGTAATTTGAGACAGCTTAGTCTCTTGTTCCCGGAGTCGCTATTGCTCTTCTGCTCTTCGGAGCTACTGTCTGTCATCATTTGTACCTTTCTGTACTTTTCCTTATTGACCTTTTTACGGTCAGCAGATTTTTTTCCAGATCTGCATACACTTGCAATGTGTCCCATCTTTCCGCATTGCCTGCATGCTTTGTCCTTGAACCAGCAGTCCTTCTGGTCATGGTTGGATCTGCCGCAGCGATAAAATCTCTCGAAACCCCGTGTCATTTCATGGAAGCCGAAATCATCTGGCTTTTGCTGTATCTCTGCAGCTCCTCTTGCTGCTGCTTCGTATGATACAGCCACACTGAAAGCCTTGTCCAGTGTCAAATCTTCCTCAGAAAGTAGTATTTTCTGTGTTCCTTCGATTAGGAGACCGCAGACGAATTTGTCTCGTAGAGAATCTGCCAGTCCTGCCCCGAATTGGCAGTGCTTTGGCAACTTTCATAATTCGGTGCGGTAATCAGCGTCCTGCGCATTTCTTACTTCCTCCTCCGAGTTAAGATGCCGCCTCCCGCGCTTTCCCGCCACCTCCGCTGCTGCCAACGCCGTTCTCCGTGGTTCCCGTTGCGACCTGCAGCTTTTTGCGGTATTTCTACTTTATTTTAATATTTATCTCTTCAATAGTTTCTCCGTTACTTGGAGAACCGTTCCCGTCGTGGAGCAGACCCTCTTGGACTTTCCCCTCCCTCTGCTCTGTCCGATTGCCGACCTGCTTTGCAGCACCGGTCGCGCCCTAAGTGCTCCACCCTCTCTCTCTCTTTGCTTCTGCTTCCCAGCTCGCTGCCAGGCCCCCTTGCAGAGCTACCCGATCGAGCTCTAGCCCGCCGCAGCCCAGGAAGGATCAGTGCACTACCTGCCACCAGCCCGATTAGCTGGTGAAACCACGGTTTTTTTTTCTTGCTTCTGGCTTCGATCTTCGTCTGAGGAATCGATCCCCTTGAGGTGCTGCCGAATTGCAGGTAAGTTTGTTTCCATCTCGTCGCCACTGTTAGATCCGTGTGTTAATGGAGACATGGAATGCAGGAGTTGATTTAACAAGTGTTTACTGAACAAAGTCTGGAGGTGAACTAACTACACAAGACGCTACACAGGCTTATATATCCGATACCCGAGTGGTCACTACTGGTACTACAATATACAGGTGCTTCAAAAACATAGTTCCTCTTAAAGGTACATACATTACATGTTGTATCTGAGTGTTTCAGCGATGGGCGCTGGATATATCAGAGTGTAGTGAGGTAAACCAGAATGTTAGAGTGTGGTTTCAGGGGTATATCAGAGTTTTACAGTGAGCAGTATTGTTTATATCAGAGTTTAACATTGAGGGGTATGGAGTACATCAGAGTGTTTAAGTGTGGTGAGTTGGTTTTATCGACCTGTTAAAGTGAGAGGTTTGGGATATGAAAGAGTGGATTAAAGTAAGGGATACATCAGCGTGCTTAAGTGAAAGGTGTGAGGTATATCAGAGACTTACAGTGAGGAGTGTGGGGTATATCAGAGACTTACAGTGAGGGGTGTGGGGTATATCAGAGTGTTACAGTGAGGGGTGTGGTGTATATACTAGGGTGTTACAATGAGAGGCGTGGGTTACATCAAAGTGTTACATTCAGGGGTGTGGGGCATATCAGAGTGTTACAGTGAGGGGTGTGGGGTATATCAGTGTGTTAGAGTGAGGGGTGTGGTGTATATCCGAGGGTGTTACAATGAGAGTCGTTGGTTATATCAGAGTGTTCCATTAAGGGGTGAGGGGTATGTCAGAGTGTTACAGTGAGGGGTGTGGGGTATATCAGTATGTTACAGTGAGAGGTTTATGTTATTTATGAGAGTTGGTTGTATCTGAGTTTTACAGTGAGGGGTGCTGGATATAGTGTTGTGAGGTATACCAGAATGTTAGAGTGAGGGTTATGGGTTATATCAGTGTTTTAAAGTGAACTGAGTTGGTTATATCAGAGTGCAAAATTGAGGGGTGTTGCGTGCATCGGAGTGTTAAAGTGAGGTCAGTTGGGTTTATCGTTCTGTTACAGGGAGAGGTTTGGGATATGTAAGTGAGGAGTAAAGTGAGAGGTAAATCAGAGTGTTAAAGGGAAAGGTTGGGGTATTTCAAAGTGTTACAATGAGGTGAGTGGAGCATTACTCTCGTTCCAATGAAAGGTCAAAGAACTGATAAGTTAACTCTGAACACAGCAGTCGTCATGGGTGACTTTAATCTACATATATATTGGGCTAACCAAATTAGTAACAATACTGTGGAGGAGGAATTCCTGGAGTGTATACGGGATGGTTTCCTGCAACAATTTGTCGAGGAACCAACTAGAGATCAGGCCATGTTAGACTGGGTATTATGTAATGAGAAAGGATTAATTAGCAGTCTTGTTGTACGAGGCCCATTTGGTTGGAGCGATCATAATTTGATAGAATTCTTCATTAGGATGGAGAGTGAAGTAGTTGACTCAGAGACTAGGGTCCTGAATTTAAATAAAGGAAACTACAATAGTACGAGGTGCGAGTTAGATAGGATTGATTGCGGAATGTCACTCAAAGGGTTGACGGTGGATAGGCAATGGCAAAAATTCAAAGACCGCATGGATGAGCTGCAGAATTTGTTCATCCCAGTTTGGCGTAAAAATAAAACAAAAAGGTGACTCAACAGTTGCTTAAAAGGGAAATTGGGGATAGCATAAGATCCACGGAGAGGACATATTAATTGCCCAGAAGAAGCAGTAAACCTGAGGATTGGGAACAGTTTAGGATTCAACAAAGGAGGACAAAGCGATTAATTAAGAGGGGTAATATAGAGTATGAGAGTAAGCTTTCAGGGAACATAAAAACTGACTTTAAAAGCATTTATAGATATGTGAAGAATAAACGATTGGTGAAGTCAAGCGTAGGTCCCATGCAGTCAGAATCAGGAGAATTTTAATGGGGAACAAAGAAATGGCAGACGAACTAAATACATATTTTAGTTCTGTCTTCTCCAAGAAGGACACAAAAAATCTCCCAGAGATGTCGGGGAACAAAGGGTCTGATGAAAGGGAGGAACTGAATGAAATCAGTATTTTTAGGGAAATGCTGTTAGGGAAATTGACGGGATTGAAGGCCAATAAATCCCCAGGGCCTGATAAGCTACACTCTAGGGTACTTAAGGAAGTGGCGCCGGAAATAGTAGATGAATTGCTGGTCATCTTGCAGCATTCGATATACACTGGAATAGCACCCATGGATTGGAGGGTACATAATGTCACCCCACTGTTCAAAAAAGGTGGTAGAGAGAAAACGGGGACTAACAGACTGGTAAGCCTGGCATCCATTATAAAAGATGTAATAGCAGAGCACTTGGAAAACAGTGACTGGATCGGACAAAGTCAACATGGATTTACAAAAGGTAATTCGTGCTTGAATCATTTACTGGAATGTTTTAAGGATGTAACTGGTAGAATAGATAAGGGAGAACCAGTGGATGTGGTGTATTTGGACTTTCAAAAGGATTTCGATAAGGTCCCGCATAAGAGATTAGCATGTAAAGTTAAGGCACATGGGATTGGGGGCAAGGTATTGACTTGGATAGAGAACTGTTTGGCGGACAGAAAGCAAAGCGTTGGAATAAACAGGTCTTTTTCCGAGTGGCAGGCAGTGACTAGTGGGGTACCGCAGGGATCGATCATTGGACCCCCAGCTATTCACAATATATTTTAATGATCTAGACGAGGCAACTAGATGTAATATCTCCAAGTTTGCAGATGACACAAAGCTGGGTGGGCGTGTGTGCTGTGACGATGATGCCGAAACGCCAGAATGCTTTGGACAGGTTGGGTGATTGGGCAGAAGCGTGGCAGATGCAATATAACGTGGATAAATGCGAGGTTATACACTTTGGTGTCAAAAACAGGAAGGCAGATTATTATCTGAATATCAATAGATTGGGAAAAGGGGAAGTGAAACGAGACCTGGGTATCCTTGTGCACCAGTCATTGAAGGTAAGCAAGCAGGTGCAGCAGGCGGTTAAGAAGGCAAAGTTTATGTTTGTATTCATAGCGAGAGGCTTTGAGTACAGAAACAAGGATGTATTGCTGCAGTTGTACAGGGCCTTGGTGAGACCACATCTTGAGTATTGTGTGCAGTTTTCGTCGCCTTATCTGAGGAAGGATGTTCTTGCCATGGAGGGAGTGCAGCGAAGGTTCACTAGGCTGATAGCTGGGATGGCGGGAATGACGAGGAGAGATTGGGTCGATTGGGCTTATAATCGCTGGAGTTTAGAAGAATGAGAGGGTATCTCATTGAAAATTATAATATTCTAACAAGACCAGACAGACTAGATGCAGGAAGGATGTTGCCGATGATCGGGGTGTCCAGAACCAGAGGTCACAGTATAAGGATAAGGGGAAAACCATTTAGGACAGAGATGAGGAGTAATTTCTTCACCCAGGGATTGGTAAACCTGTGGAATTCTCTTCCACAGAAGGCAGTGGAGGCCAATTCATTAAATATATTCAAGAAGGAGCTAAAGGAATCAAGGGATATGGAGAGAAGGCAGGAACGGGGTACTGAAGTTGGTTGATCAGCTATGATCTCATTGAATGTCGGAGCAGGCTCGAGGGGCCCAATTGCCTACTCCTGCTCCTATCTTCTATGTTTCTATGTTTCTCTGTCCACAGATGCTGCCTGTCCTGCTGAGTATTTCCAGCATTTTCTGTTTTTACTTGAAATTTCCAGCATTCACAGTATTTTGCTTTTTTGCACCTGACTGGAATTGTTTGATGGGACAGTATTCAGGGAGCTCCACGAACATAAGATCATAAGAAATAGGAGCAGGAGTTGGCCATTTGGCCGGTCGAGCCTGCTCCACCATTAATTGAGATCATGGCTGATCTTCTACGTCAACTGCACTTAACATAGAAACATAGATGATAGGAGCAGGAGTACGCCATTCGGCCCCTCGAGCCAACAATAGCACATTGCAATGTAATAACGCTTTTCATAATAATATTCTCTCTCCATCGTTCTCTGTTAAGTGGGTCGATGTCAAATTTTGTTCTAGAGCACTCATGTGAAGCGCCCTGGGAGGCTTTACTACATTAAAGGCACTATAGCAACAGAAGTTCTTGTTGTTAACTCCCTCCAGCTTTCTCCCGTCTCTCTGCAGCATTCTCTCTCTCCAGCTTTCTCTCTCTCTCTAGCTTTCTCGCTGTCTCGCTTTCTCTCTCTCTCTTTGCAAAGCAGCCGAGTTTCCCCCCCTTAACAGGTAAAAAACGCCACCCACAGCAATGTAATTTGTCTTCATTTTAAATGAGAGACAGAAGCATGATTAAAGCTGAGATAGAGAGAAAGAAACAGAGAGACAGCTTATGAGTTAAAGAAAAAGAAGGACAGAGATGGCGGCCTCGATATGAACAGAGATAACAAAAGAGAGGGAGAGAGAGATAGGGACAGAGGGAGAGAGGGAGACACAGATGGAGCCGAATATTAAATACCAGAAGTGGGAGATGCACTGTAACATTTATTAGGCACAGCACCAATCCTGTGCCGAGTTGGTACGGGGCACAGAGTGGGAGATGTACGGGGATCACCAGTGTCTGTGTTTTCATAATGAGGATGAAGGCAACTTTAATAAGTGTCCCAAATGAATCAGCAGCTTAATTCCGGTGTAAAGAGATAGGTTCGGACTTCCTGGGAAGCCAGGGCTGTCCCCAGGCTTGGAATACACACCCCGGGGTGGGGAAGGTTACAACAGGCGAGAGGGAGAGGGAGAAGGAGCGAGGATGGGGAAGGAGTAGGTCCCAATCCATACATGTTCCTTCCAATCTCTCTGCGAGCTTGGGTGTGAGCTGTGGATGGAATCGAGCTGTTTCACTGGGGCCTGTTCTTGGACCCGCTCCTCTGTGGGGCTTGTGGTTTAACTCTCCATCTCCATCTGTATGACTGACTGCACAGAGTTAAACACCTTTGTCTCTCGCTCCCTCTGCTGGTGTCTCTCTATCACTGCACAGAGTTAAACAGCTTTGTCTCACGCTCTCGCTCCTGGTCTCTCTCTATCACTGCAAAGAGTTACACACCTTTCTCTCTCGCTCCCTCTGCTGGTGTCTCTCTATCAAAGCACAGAGTTACACACCTTTCTCTCTCGCTCCCTCTGCTGGTGTCTCTCTATCACTGCACAGAGTTACACACTTTTCTCTTCTCTCCCTCTGTTGGATTCTCTCGATCAGGGCTCACTCAGTTGCTTGCCTATTGCTACCTCCCTCTGTTATGTGGCTCGATGTCAAATGTTGTTTTATCACACTCCTGTAAAGCGCCCTGGGAGGTTTTACTGCCTTAAAGGCACTATACAAATACAAATTGTTACATAAGAACATAAGAACATAAGAAATAGGAGCAAGAGTAGGCCAATCGGCCCCTCGAGCCTGCTCCACCATTCAATAAGATCATGGCTGATCTGATCCTAACCTCAAATCTTCTATCACTCTGCATCCACCCGAACCCATGTGATCTCCCGGGAGAGGAGAAAAACCAGATAAAGACCCAATGGCCAATTTGGGAGAAAAAAATCTGGGAAATTCCTCTCCGACCCATCTAGGCGATCGAAATTCTTCCAGGAGATCACTCTGTCCCTATATTTTCTACAGTACTTACCTTCTGTAAAGACGATCTCCACCCCAGCCAGGAACAGGAATAAAACCATCTCCTGAAATCTAACAGAATTAGAACACAGTAGGAGCAGAACAAGGCTACACGGCCCCTGGGCCCGCTCCACTACCCACAGGGCCATGACCATTCCGAACCCAGACTCATGTCCAATTTCCTGCCCGCTCCCCGTAACCCTTTATTCCCTTTACTTCTAGGAAACTATCTATTTCTGTTTTAAATTTATTTAATGATGTAGCTTCCACAGCTTTCTGGGGCAGCAAATTCCACAAACCTACCACCCTCTGAGTGAAGAAGTTTCTCCTCATCTCAGTTTTGAATGAGCAGCCCCTTATTTTAAGATTATGCCCCCTAGTTCTAGTTTCACCCATCATTGGGAACATCCTCACCGCATCCACCCGATCAAGCCCCTTCACAATCTTATATGTTTCAATAAGATCGCCTCTCATTCTTCTGAACTCCAATGAGTAGAGTCCCAATCTACTCAACCTCTCCTCATATGACCACCCCCTCATCCCCGGGATTAACCGAGTGAACCTTCTTTGTACTGACTCGAGAGCAAGTATGTCTTTTCTTAAGTATGGACACCAAAACTGTATGCAGTATTCCAGGTGCGGCCTCACCAATACCTTGTACAACTGCAGCAATACCTCCCTGTTTTTATATTCCAACCCCCTAGCAATAAAAGCCAACATTCCATTGGCCTTCTTAATCACTTGCTGCACCTGCATACTAACTTTTTGAATTTCGTGCACCAGGACCCCCAGATCCCTTTGTACTACAGTACTTTCCAGTTTCTTGCCATTAAGATAATAACTTGCTCTATGATTTTTCCTGCCAAAGTGCATAACCTCACACTTTCCAGTATTGTATTCCATCTGCCAAATCTCTGCCCACTTACTTAGCCTGTCTATGTCCCTTTGCAGGTTTTTTATGTCCTCCTCACTCACTACTTTCCCTCCCATCTTTGTATCATCTGCAAACTTTGATATGTTACACTCGGTCCCCTCCTCCAAATCGTTAATATAGATTGTAAAGAGTTGGGGACCCAGCACTGACCCCTGCGGAACACCACTAGTTACTGGTTGCCAATCTGAGAACGAACCATTTATCCCAACTCTCTGCTTTCTGTTAGAGAGCCAATCCTCCACCCACGCCAGAATATTACCCCCAATCCCGTGATTTTTAATCTTGAGCAATAATCTTTTGTGTGGCACCTTGTCAAATGCCTTTTGGAAGTCTAAATACACTACGTCCACTGGTTCCCCTTTATCCACCCTGTATGTTACTTCCTCAAAAAACTCAAGCAAATTTGTTAAACATGACTTCCCCTTCATGAAACCATGCTGAGTTTGCCCTATTAAATTATGTTTATCCAAATGTCCCGTTACTGTCTCCTTAATAATGGACTCTAACATTTTACCAACCACAGATGTTAGGCTAACAGGTCTATAGTTTCCAGCCTTCTGCCTACTACCCTTTTTAAATAAGGGTGTTACATTAGCAGTTTTCCAATCTGCCGGGACCTTTGCTGAGTCCAGTGAGTTTTGGAAAATTATTACCAATGCATCCACAATCCCTACCGCTACTTCCCTCAAGACCCTGGGATGCAAACCATCAGGTCCAGGGGATTTATCCGCCTTGAGTCCCATTATTTTACCAAGTACCACTTCCTTAGTGATTTTAATCGTATTTAGTTCCTCCCCCCCTAGAGCCCCCTGTTTGTCCAGTGTTGGGATATTCTTAGTGTCCTCTACTGTAAAGACTGATACAAAATAATTGTTCAGTGTTTTTGCCATCTCCATGTTTCCCACCATTAATTTCCCGGTCTCATCCTCTAAGGGACCAACATTTACTTTAGCCACCCTTTTTCTTTTTATATAACTATAGAAACTTTTACTGTCTGTTTTTATATTTTTTGCTAATTTACTTTCATAATCTATCTTCCCTTTCTTAATCAATCTTTTTGTTATTTTTTGCTGTCTTTTAAAGACTTCCCAATCTTCCATCCTCCCACTAGATTTGGCTACCTTATATGCCCTTGTTTTTAGTCGGATACTATCCTTAATTACTTTACTTAGCCACGGATGGCTATCTTTTCTTTTACACCCTTTTTTCCTCAGTGGAATATATTTTTTTTGGAAGTTGTAAAATAACTCCTTAAATGTACACCACTGGTCATGTACCGTCTTACCCTTTAATCTATTTTCCCAGTCCACTCTAATTAATTCCGCTCTCATACCTTCATAGTCTCCTTTATTCAAGCTCAGCACGCTTGTTTGAGATCCAACCTTCTCACCCTCTAATTGAATATGGAACTCAACCATGTTATGGTCACTCATTCCAAGGGGATCCTTTACTAGGACATTTTTAATTAATCCTGTCTCATTACACAGGACCAAATCTAAGGTTGCTTGCCCCCTGGTCGGTTCAGTTACATACTGCTCAAGAAACCCATCCCTAATACACTCAATGAACTCTTCCTCAAGGCTGCTCTGCCCAATTTGATTTGTCCAGTTAATATGATAATTAAAATCCCCCATAATTATAGCTGTTCCCTTATTACAAGCCTCAACTATTTCCTGATTAATACTCCGTCCAACAGAGTTGCAACTGTTCGGAGGCCTATAGACTACACCCACTAGTGTTTTTTTCCCCTTATTATTCCTTACCTCCACCCAAACTGTTTCACTATCCTGCTCCTTTGACCCAATATCATTTCTCTGTATTATAGTGATTCCTTCCTTTATTAACATAGCCACCCCACGTCCTCACCCTTCCTGCCTGTCCTTCCTGATTGTTAAATAACCTGGTATGTTTAATTCCCAGTCATGGTCACCCTGCAGCCATGTTTCTGTAATGGCCACAAGATCATACCCATATGTCATTATTTGTGCCGTTAACTCATTCATTTTGTTACGAATGCTACGTGCATTCAGATAAAGAACTTTCAAATATGTTTTGTAACACTTAGTTCCTGTTTTTTCCCTTTTTAGTACTTTACTTTTTACTCCATACCTTCTGTCCCTTCCTGACACATTCTGTTTTTTAATTCCCCCACTGCTACCTAAGTCTATGACCTTCTCTGTTGTCATTTCTATGATTTGCTCTCTAGAAACCTCCCCCCCACTAATTAGTTTAAAGCCCTCTCTACAGCCCTAGTTATATGATTCGCCAGGACTCTAGTCCCAGCACTGGCCAAGTAGAGTCCGTCCCAACAGAACAGCTCCCTCCTGTCCCAGTACTGGTGCCAGTGTCCCAAGAAGCAAAACCCATTTCTCCCACACCAGTCTTTGAGCCACGCATTTAACTCTTTAATTTTATTTATCCTAGCCAAATTCGCTCGTGGCTCAGGTAATAACCCAGAGATTATTACCCTTGAGGTTCTGTTTTTTAATTTGACCCCTAGCTGCTCATACTCCTTTAACAGAACCGTCTTCCTTGTCCTATCTACGTCGTTTGTACCAACATGGACCACGACAACTGGATCCTCCCCCTCCCACTGCAAGTTTCTTTCCAGCCCAGAAGAGATGTCCTTAACCCTGGCACCAGGCAGGCAACACAGCCTTCGGGACTCCCGCTCTTGACTGCAGAGAACCCTATCTATCCCCCTAATGATACTATCCCCTACCACTGTTACTGATGTTGTCTCACTCCAGCTTTCCCCGTCACCCTCTCTAAGCCTTTGCAATATAAAAAATGCTGCACACAACAACATGAGTTGTCGTCATTTTAAATGATTGGCAGAAATATTTCAGAGTACATTTTGTTAGATTCGAATTTGGAGAAACCCCAGACGGAGACGGAATTGAGGACAAGTACAGAATGTATTAAAACAACTAAGATAACTTGTGCAGAAGGCAGAGCCACCGAGCTCGAGGTGCACTCAGAAGGGACAAGCAGTTGTTCATTCAAGTTATACAATTCTATAAGCAACGCCCACCTACTACAGAATGGGGCATATACGTACAAACAGTGTCACAACAGTTACTCTTTATTGGTTATGTGGTTAGTCACTCAACTGTCGGGCCCAAACCCTTGAACTCGGGTACTATCTGACCATGCCAGTCACATATGTTCGTGGTTTCATCCTACTCCCCACATTCCTGCTGTTATCTCTTCATCGTTGTACGCATAGTTGATTGTTTGAGCAAACATTTTTTCTCCTTAACTGTCGAGCAAGCAGGGTGACTACAAGACCACAGTGATTCATGTATTCTGTGACTAGTACAATGTCGGTTGTTAATTTGTACCCTTATCTCCTGGGAGTGCAGGTCGTATTTGGACAATTGCTCTACTGAGGTGCTGTGAACACACATTCCGAAGTTTGATTAGTGAAGTGGCGTCTTGCAGTCTGCAAATGTGCTTGTTTCCTTGCATTTTACGATTCCCTTATCACTTCTATTTGTCTTTTGATGCTTGATATTCGACCTTGCTTAATTTTTTGCTCTCTGTTCCCAGTTGCATGTTGTCAGTCTCTGTTCTAAGATTTAAAACCCATCTTTGAATGTAACAGCTATTTCTTACAATTCCCTTCGTTGAGACGGTTAACATAGTCAAGTATCCCAGGATTCATTGGGTACAAGCTGGACCTTTCAGACCCCCTTTCCAAGACCCGGAAAGGACCCTTAAAGCGGGGTTGGAGAGTGTGCTCTCTACACTACGATAGTGTGATAAGCTGATGGGTTTAAAGTATGTCAGATGTGTATATAGGTTATTCCAGATCAAATAGCAAGAATGATGAAGGTTTTCCTATAACCACCCCCCCACCCCCAATTTGTTCTATACTTCCCCAGCCCCTAGGCCTTTGTCTATTCCAGGTAGGCAGCACACTTGTTGCATATGATCTGGTGTGAATCCTGTAGGGGTGGGTACCCGTCGGGGCACCAGATATGAATCAGATGAGTAAAGTTAATATTTAGGCATGCCCCGATTCCTTAAAAGATTGCTTCATTATTCATAGACTTGATTTTTCCAACAAGTTGTTAAAGTCATCATCTGAAACTCTTGGAGTAGGTGCAGTACAGTCAGTAGCAGTTTTAATCACTTGTATTGCAATTTGTTTAGAGTCATACAGTTATACAGCACAGAAAGAGGCCCTTCGGCCCATTGCGTCCACGCCGTCCATCAGGCCCTGTCTAATCTAATCCCATTTTCCAGCATTTTGTCCGTAGCCTTGTATGCTATGGCATTTCAAGTGCTCATCTAAAGGCTTCTTGAATGCTGTGGGGGTTCCTGCATCTACCACCCCTTCAGGCAGTGAGTTCCAGATTCCAACCACACTCTGGGTGAAAAAGTTCTTCCTCAAATCCCCTCAAAACCTCCTCCCCCTTCCTTGAATCTATGCCCCCTTTTTATTGACCCCTCTACTAAGGGAAAAAGTTCATTTCTATCTACCCTATCTATGCCCCTCATAATTGTGTACACCTCAATCAGGTCCTCACTCAGCTTTCTCTGCTCCAAGGAAAACAACCCCAGCCTGTCCAGTCTTTCTTCATAGCTGAAGCGCTCCAGCCCAGGTAAGATCCTGGTGAATCTCCTCTGCACCCTCTCCAAACAATCACATCCTTCCTATAGTGTGGTGACCGGAGCTGCACGCAGTATTCCAGCTATTGCCTAACCAGCGTTTTGTACAGCTCCATCATAATCCCCCTGCTCTTATATTCTATGCCTCGGCTAATGAAGGCAATTATCCCATATGTGTTTTTAACCACCTTATCCACCTATTCTGCTGCCTTCAGGGATCTATGTACATGCACATCAAGGTCCCTCTGATCCTCTGTCTTTCCTAGGGTCTTACCATTCATTGAGTATGCCCTTGCCTTGTTAGTCCCTCCAAAATGCAACACCTCACACTTTTCAGGGATTAAATTCCATTTGCCACTGTTCCGCCCATCTGACCAACCCTTCTATATCGTCCTGCAGACTGAGGCTTCCCTCCTCGCTATTTACCACCCCACGAATTTTCGTGTCATCTGCGAACTTACTGATCATACATTTTACATTCACATCCAAATCATTAAGGTAGACCACAAACAGCCCGAGTCCGTTTACATTCTCTGCACGTCATACATAACAAGGTCAGGACAATTACTAACTGCACCTCGACTAATACATGTGAAATCAGTCGGATCCATGGATGGATCTGTATATTTAGTCTCCAGTCCCAAATGCCATCCACCCATGTGGTCACCTTGATTGCCTCGATGTCTTTCTTCAAATCCGTGTTCCGTTGTTGCAGAGAATATTACACATTTTGGGAGAGCCGTATCTCCTTCCACAACTGCATCAAGTGTTCGGGCAGTAGGGGTATATGATACTCAAATGTGTTGATGTAGTTCCACAATCCATACTTGATATCTTCAGACACTTGAAGAGAGGCAATATTAAACTGGTGTACGTCCAGCAACTCCTCGTGTCCAATCCATACCAGAACTGCTGGTGTGAAGCAGAACACTGGACTGGTGATGTTACAAGTTAGATTGGCATATTCAAACGTCTCCAAGTTGGTCATTACACAGTATTCGCCTATTCTGGCATATGCCACCTGGGTGGGCTTTCAGGCTGCAACCAGTGCCGCCATGGTGCAGTTAATCTCCGTGCCTGTATTATTGAAACCACATTGGGCTTGCGGGCTTTGGCTGATTGCATGCGGGCACATGATGATGGCATGTCTGGAGACACGTCCTTCCAGCTTGGTACCCATCCGGTTTTCTTTCACCATCACTGCGTAAGGTAACATGTTGTGGTAAGACATATGTGTGCCATCTTTTATTATACCAATATTTTGTATCTGATATACCTCCCGCCCTTGTGTCTCCAGTGTCATCACCGGGATGAACAAAACTAAACCCAGGGGCCCCCCGTCTGGTTTGCATTCGACCTGCGTGGGGTATACCTGTACCATGGCACAGAATTGTCAAACTGTCATATTGAGGCTAGTTAAGAAACGTTTGGGCGTACCCGCCCCAGCATGTCCGTGAGTCGGTGTCCCTTTTAACTGTTGGTTGGTAATCCACAGGGGTACCTCCCCCGCCTATATCTTTTCCAAGTTGTCTCGAGTTTGCTGCACTATCCAATTCCCATATGTGCTGCAAGCTCCGTTTGCTGCTGCCTGCTGTGAGGCATTGTATTCCTCTTTAATTAACTTATTTATAGTCTGTGCATCTGTTTCTAATACAGTTGCTATATCCTGGAGGTATACAATAAATATCTGGTCCTCCTTGAACTCTTATTCTGCTCTTATAAGATGGCTTTAATGTGGGAACCCATTCCCGGACATTCTGACCTATGGTAGCCAGATCAATGGTGTTAACAACCGATGTGACAGTGTTAAAGACTGTCGCTGCATCACTAACTAAAGACCTCTGAAGTCGCCATATGCACCTGCTTTCCTGTCAGTATATTTCTCTGCTATGAACTAGCTGCGCCCCTAGCTAAGCTGTTCCAGTACAACTACAACACTGGCATCTACCCGGCAATGTGGAAAATTGCCCAAGTATGCCCTGTCTACAAAAAGCAGGAAAAATCCGACCCGGCCAATTATCGTCCCATTAGTCTACTCTCAATCATCAGCAAAGCGATGGAAGGTGTCATCGACAGTGCTATCAAGCGGCACTTACTCAGCAATAACCTGCTAACTGACGCCCAGTTTGGGTTCCGCTAGGGCCACTCAGCTACTGACCTCATTACTGCCTCGGCCCAACATGGACAAAAGAGCTGAACTCAAGAGGTGAGGTGAGAGTGACTGCCCTTGACATCAAGGCAGCAGTTGATCGTGTGCGGCATCAAGGAGCCCTAGAAAAACTGAAGTCAATGGGAATCAAGGGGAAAACTCTCCATTGGTTGGAATCATACCTAGCACAAAGGAATTTGGCTGTGGTTGTTGGAGGTCATTCATCTCAATCACATGACATCACTGCAGGAGTTCCTCAGGGCAGTGTCCTAGGCCCAACCATCTTCAGCTGTTTCATCAATTACCATTCCTCCATCATACGGTCAGAAGTGGGGATGTTCGCTGATGATTGCTCACTGTTCAGCACCATTCGAGACTCGTCAGATACTGACACAGTCCGTGTCCATATGCAGCAAGACCTGGACAACATTCAGACTTGGGCTGACAAGTGGCAAGTAACAGTCGCACCACACAAGTGCCAGGCAATGACCATCTCCAACAAGCGAGACTCTAACAATCTCCCCTTGACATTCAATGGCATTACTATCGCTGAATCATCCACTATCAACATCCTGGGGGTTACGATTGATCAGAAACTGAACTGGACCAGCCACATAAATACTGTGGCTACAAGAGCAAGCCAGAGGCTGGGAATTCTGCGGCGAGTGTCTCACCTCCTGACTCCTACATCTACAAGGCACAAGTCAGGAGTGTGATGGAATACTCTCCACTTGCCTGGATGAGTGCAGCTCCAACAACACTCAAGAAGCTCGACACCATTCAGGATAAAGCAGCCCGCTTGATTGGCATTCCATCCACCACCTTCAACACTCACTCCCTCCACAACCGGCGCACCGTGGCTGCAGTGTGTACCATCTACAAGATGCACTGCAGCAACTCGCCAAATCTCCTTCAACAGCACCTTCCAAACCCGCGACCTCTACCACTTAGAAGGACAAAGGCAGCAGACGGATGGGAACATCGCCACCTACAAGTTCCACTCAAAGCCACACACCATCCTGACTTGGACCTGTATCGCCGTTCCTTCACTGTCGCTGGGCCAAATTCCTGGAACTCCCTTCCTAACAGCATTGTGGGTGTACCTACACCATATGGACTGCAGCAGTTCAAGAAGGCGGCACACCACCATCTTCTCAAGGGCAATTAGGGATGGGCACTAAATGGAGGCCTAGCCAACCAGCGACGCCCACATCCCATCAATGAATACATCATTTTTATTTTAAAAACGCGCCTTGTTTCAATACCTGTGTTAGAAGATGCTGGTAAGTCTGTTGAGTTTGTGGTGAACACGAAGCAGGCAGGGTGGTGTTGGCCAAGTTCAGCCCCACTGACACTAATTCATGACGCATGTTATCATTGAATATATCCCCAGTACGGGTGAACATTAGCCCACTAGCAGGTCCCTCCGTTATGAGGGGAGTGCATGTCACTGGGGAGGATGGTTTCACAGAAAACACTGGGGCAGGGGTGTGGGTGGGGCACCCCAGTAGCAGTCAATCACAGGTGGTAGCCCGGGCTCCTAGTATTGTTCTGTAATTCCGAAAGTTTGACATCTCTCTATGGTGGGCGTACATAAGGGGTGCCAGCGCCCGGCATTATTCTGGCAGCATATCCTGTCCTTCCTTCGCTTTTACCGATACATACCCGCTTGTCTGTTTTGTGTGCACCAGTGGTCATCTCACAGAAAAAGGGGGCTCCCGGCCGGTCGATGCAGAACCTCAGCGCCATGGTAGGTGTTTAGACGCCGAACAGTAACCCTATCATTCCCAAGATAAGCCAACCCATCGTTATCCTTTACCAGCACTAGGCATAAAGTGTCCAGTTCCTTTACCCGTCTTGGCACTAGCTTGTGGTAACTAGCAGACTCTCTCTCTCGCCCCCTCTGGCCCTCTGTCTGTCTCCGGCCCCCTTTCAGTCTGTCCTGCTATTAGCCATGAGCACAAGGCTGGAGCAGGATTAAGGCTATGCATATATGGCATTGAGGTGGAGGTGGTGGCCTTGTGACATTGGTTCAATGTAAGTTACCTGACTTAACGTAATTTGGTGATGGTTAGCAGCCGTCGGACGGGAATGTGTGAAGACCGTTTGCACTGTCCCCCTTCGGAGGTAGGAGGGCCTATAAAAGGGGATGGATATCACCTCGGGAAGGTCCTCCAGTCCCGACACCAGCTGTTCCCAAAGAGCAGCTGTGTCTCGGAACCGATCTATCTCCTCTGTGCGGGGAAGGGTAAATAAAAGATTCTGAGTTCTGTTGGGATGTAGAAAGAGGGATCCGGTAGTCCTACCACAAAAGGGAGATAATCGGAACACAAGAGTCAAGGAATGAGTTCCGAGGAAGGTTAGTGTAATATAGTAGGGAGAGTTCGCAGGATCTCTGGTTAAGTCGAAAAACTGGACCGTTGAAAGGTCGACATCCCCGGAAGTGGTGGCACTAATGAGGTCGGGCCTGCACATCTGTAAGAAAGACACAAGTAAAATAGCGACCCGAAGAATCGACTTAGTCCTTCGAAATCCGGTCCTGATCAAATATAGGGAGAAAAGACACGTTATTATTTCCTTTTAATCATAGCGTCCCCAAGAGATGTGGAAATATCTTCCCCGGGCTCCATCACCGGCTTGTTCTGGCTCCAGTGTCTCTAACTTACATCCAATTTTTCCTGTAGGCAAACGGAGGTTCCTGTACTTAGGAGGATCTGGACGGGCCCATCCCACCGTGGCTCAAAGGTACCTCGAACCCAAGGCGGTGCTTCTCAATTCCCCTTTGTCTTTTGGCATCATGTGCCTCCTGTAAGTGTTGAACCCGAAAGTGGTTGGCCTGATTGGCCTCACGGATCAGGTATTGATATCTCAGCAGAGTTGTCTGGAATTGGGAAGTGTCCCCAGTACCCTGAGAGTGTGCGTCTTGGGGTAACACCATAGCTCGTCCAGTCATTAGTTGGAAAAGGGTTAAGCCAGGGCGTTTGGCTGGTGGGGCTCGTATGCCCCAAAGAATGGTGGGGAGAACAGCGTGCCACCCCTTTCCGGTCTGTAAAATGGCCTTAGTCACAGACTGTTTTAAAGTACGGCTCATCCGTTCCACCTTTCCTGAGGATTGCAGATGGTAAGGGATGTGGAACTGTTGTCGAACCCCCAGGAGGGCTAAAGCCTTTTTCGTGGCCTTGCCGGTGAAGTGTGTTCCCTGGTCGGAATCTATCTGGTAAGGCACCCCCCATCGGGGAATGACTTCCATCGCTAGGATTTTCGCAGCTGCTATGGCTGTATTCCTCCTACAGGGGAAGGCCTCGAGCTAACGGGTAAGAATGTCGATGCCGCTGTGGTGTAAGGGGCACGCCCGGTGGTCCAGTGTCCCCTGGGCCGCCAGGCATGCCCCATACATACACACATGTGACAACCGATTCCCGTTTGGAGGCAAGGTAGATATAGGCGCCCATATGCGTGGATCTCTCTGGCCATGCTGGGCCACTTCCAGGTGTCAGCGAAAATGAAATATAACTTATGCCCTCCCAAATGCGCAGGCTCGTGATAAGATTGTATCAGGGCACGTCGAAGTGACGTAGGAAATATGTACTTTGTCTCGTGATGCGAAAACCCACTTGGGTCTTTGTACGCTCCATCATGAACCAAAAATTGTATATTCTCTGGGGACTCGGAAAGGTACGCGGTTAGGAGCGGATCGTTCGGTAAATCGTCGGCCAGGGAAGCCTCTTCATTTTGTACTGCTTCCTTAGGACTAACGGCCATCACAGGGAGAGCCAACGCGGCCCATCGGGTGGTGAAATTTGCGTGTCGGTTATCCTGGATTTCTGGGTTCTACCCTGCCTGGTGGGCACGAATCTTGACTACCACCCCCAGCGTGGGGCCATCCGTTGCCCGAAGGAGTTCGGCGATCGCGGAAGTGGGTTTAATAGTGTTGCCTAAAGTAGTCAAATATCCCTGCCGCTGCCACAGGCGGGAGTAGTTGTGGACGATGGAGTAGGCATACTGGCTCTCTGTATAGATATTGGCGGTTGTTTATTCTGCCAATTGAAGGGCTCTAGTGAGGGCAGTGATTTCCGCCAACTGGGCTCCTCCCATGCCCAGGGCCCCTTGGGTGAGGGTCTGTCCTGACGGAACTCCTACTGCTCATCCAGTGACCCGTCGGCCCTCGTGTTAATAACTAGACCCAGCCACGTACATCTCTAGCCAGGCCTCAGCTATGGGTTCGGTTAGGACGGGTCCCTGACTATCGCGATGTAAGATAGTGTTGCAGTCATGGGGGGTCCCTTCCTCGAATAGGAAGGATGCTGGATTCATTCCAGTGTCGGTTACCACCTCGATCCACAACCCCCTACCCAATAAATAAGCCTCCCATCTCGCACACCTCTGGTTGGAAATAGTTTTCAGGCTAGGTGAAAGAGGTTTCACGAGGCTGTGGCGGGTATGAAGGATGACCTTCCTGGGACCGACCATGGACTCTATTGCTTCTACCGCCCAGGCTGCACAATCAGTGGCCGCCAGGCACGGGGCCTGTCCCGTCATGGAGGATGGTACTGGGCACGAGTAATATCCTTCCGGTCGCATTCGATCGTTCCGGGATTGTCCCACTACCGCTCTATACGCCCAATTCCCCACCCAATTCCACAGGTGGAATGGTTTCGCTGTGTCTGGGAGACCCAGGGCAGGTGCGCTGGTAACTGCCAAAGCTGATTGGAGAACCTTCTCCAGGCTCTCGTGAAAAATAATATGGGCATTGTGAAATCACTGAGGCAACCGGGTCCAAGTATATTGGGTGGATCAGACAGTGTAAGCGAAGGGCTCTTGGGAACCGGGATCCAAAGGACATGCCTAAATCCATTTTGGATGTCCAGTGCCGTGTATATGGATAGGGCTGGGTGGAGGCCGTTTAAAATAGTGGCGGGATTCGCCACTAAGGCATGGAGCATGGCAGTGACCCGATTCAGAGCCGTATAATTAATGGTCATTCTCCAGGATTCATCTGGTTTCTGCACTGGCCACACCAGAGAGTTGGTATGGGAGTGGGTCTTTGTTACTATACAGGTTGGTAATATGTCTACTACTATAGACTCAACGGCTCATTCGGCTTCTGATCAGAGCGGGTGTTGTTGGTGGGCTTCGTGGTAGGGACCGTGGACTCTAACTGGGTCCATCTCCGCTCTACCACAGTCTAATTTGTGACTGGCCCATGTGAGAGAGTAAGTCTCACAAACTCTCCCCCGTGGTCCTCCCTCCGCCCATGTGATAGGGTAGGTCTCACAAAATCTCCCCCATGGTCCTTCCTCTGCCCATGTGAGAGGGTAATTCTCACAAACTCTCCCCCATGGTCCTTCCTCCACCCATGTGAAAGGGTAAGTCTCATAAAATCTCCCCCATGGTTCTTCCTGCACCCATGTGAGAGGGTCAGTCTCACAATCTCTCCTCCATGGTCCTTCCTCCGCCCATGAGAGAGGGTAAGGCTCACAAACTTTCACCCATTGTCCTTCCTCCACCCATGAGAGAGGGTAAGTCTCACAAACTCTGCCCCGTGGACCTTCTTCCGCCGATGTGAGAGGCTAAGTCTCACAAACTCTCCCCATGGTCCTGCCTCCACCCATGAGAGATGGCATGTCTCAAAAACACACCCATGGTCCTTCCTCCGCCCAGGTGAGAGGGTATGACTCACAAACTCCCCGCATGGTCCTTCCTCCCCCATTGTGAGGGTAAATCTCACAATCTCTCCCCCATGGTCTTCCTCTGCCCATGTGAGAGGGTAAGTCTCACAAAATCCCCCCCATAGTCCTTCCTCCGCCTATGCGAGAGGATAGGTCTCGCAAACTCTCCCCCGTGGTCCTTCCTCTGCCCATGTGAGAGGGTGAGTCTCACAAACTCTCCTCCATGGTCCTTCCTCCGCCCATGTGAGAGGGTAAATCTCACAAACTCTCCCACATGGTCCTTCCTCCGCCCATGTGAGAGGGTAATTCTCACAAACTCTCCCCCATGGTCCTTCCTCCGCCCATGTGAGAGGGTAAGTCCAACAAATTCTCCCCCATGGTCAGTCCTCCGTCCATGTGAGAGGGTAAGTCTCACAAACACTCCCCCATGGTCATTCCTCCGCCCATTTGAGAGGGTAAGTCTCACAAACTCTCCCCCATGGTTCTTCCTCCGCCGATGTGAGAGGATAAGTCTCACAAACTCTCCCCCATGGTCCTTCCTCCGCCCATGTCAGAGGGAAGGTCTCACAAACTCTCCCCATGGTCCTTCCTCCGCCCATGTTAGAGGATAAGTCTCACAAACTCTACCCCATGGTCCTTCCTCCGCCCATGTGAGAGGGTAAGTCTCACAATCTCTCGCCCATGGTCCTTCCTCTGCACATGTGAGAGGGTAAGTCTCATAAACACTCCCCCATGGTCTTTCCGCCGCCCATGTGAGAGGGTAAATCTCACAAACTCTCCCCCATGGTCCTTCCTCCGCCCATGTGAGAGGGAAGGTCTCACAAACTCTCCCCATGGTCCTTCCTCCGCCCATGTTAGAGGATAAGTCTCACAAACTCTACCCCATGGTCCTTCCTCCGCCCATGTGAGATGGTAAGTCTCACAAACACTCCCCCATGGTCCTTCCGCCGCCCATGTGAGAGGGTAATTCTCACAAACTCTCCCCCATGGTCCTTCCTCCGCCTAACTGAGAGGGTACTGCTCACAAACTCTCCCCCATGGTCCTCCCTCCGCCCATGTGAGAGGGTAAGTCTCACAAACTCTCCCCCATGGTCCTTCCTCCGCCCATGTGAGAGGGTAAGTCTAACAAACTCTCCCCATGGTCCTTCCTCCCCCCATGTGAGGGGGTATGTCTCACAAACTCTCCCCCATGGTCCTTCCTCCACCCATGTGAAAGGGTAAGTCTCACAAACTCTCCCCCATGGTCCTTCCTCCGACAATGTGAGAGGGTAAGCATCTCAAACTCTCCCCCATGGTCCTTCCTCCGCCCATGTGAGAGGGTAAGTACAACAAATTCACCCCCATGGTCAGTCCTCCGTCCATGTGAGAGGGTAAGTCTCACAAACACACCCCATTGGTCCTTCCTCCGCCCATGTGAGAGGGTAAGTCTCACAAACACTCCCCCATGGTCCTTCCTCCGCCGATGTGAGAGGGTAAGTCTCACAAACTCTCCCCCATGGTCCTTCCTCCGCCCATGTGAGAGTGAAGGTCTCACAAACTCTCCCCCATGGTCCTTCCTCCGCCCATGTGAGAGGGTAAGTCTCACAAACTCTCCCCCATGGTCCTTCCTCCACCCATGTGAGAGGGTAAGTCTCACAAACTCTCCCGATGGTCCTTCCTCCACCCATGTGAGAGGGTAAATCTCGCAAACTCTACCCCATGGTGCATCCTCCGCCCATGTGAGAGGACAAGTCTCACAATCTCTCACCCTTGGTTCTTCCTCCGGCCATTTGAGAGGGTAAATCTCACAAACTCTCCCCAAGTTCCTGCCTCCGCCCATGTGACAGGGTAAGCCTCACAATTTCTCCCCATGGTCCTGCCTCCGTCCATGAGAGATGGTATGTCTCAAAAACACACCCATGGTCCTTCCTCCGCCCAGGTGAGAGGGTATGACTCACAAACTCTCCCCATGGTCCTTCCTCCCCCATTGTGAGGGTAAA
Organism: Somniosus microcephalus; assembly: GCF_052327205.1. NCBI lineage: Eukaryota > Metazoa > Chordata > Chondrichthyes > Squaliformes > Somniosidae > Somniosus > Somniosus microcephalus. Next base: position 40,349,751 of record NW_028225184.1, on the reverse strand, counting down.
TCTCACAATCTCTTCCCCATGGTCTTCCTCTGCCCATGTGAGAGGGTAAGCATCACAAACTCTCCCCGATGGTCCTTCCTCCGCCCATGTGAGAGGGTAAGTCTCATAAACTCTCCCCCATGGTCCTTCCTCTGCCCATCTGAGAGGGGAGGCCTCACAAACTCTCCCCCATGGTCATTCCTCCGCCCAAGTGAGAGGGTAAGTCTCTCAACTCTCCCCCATTGTCCTTCCTCTGCACATGTGAGAGGGAAAGTCACACAAACTCTGCCCCTTGGACCTTCCTCAGCCCATGTGAGATGGCAAGTCACACAAACTCTCCCCCATGGTCCTTCCTCCGCCACGTGAGAGGTTAAGTCTCACAAACTCTCCCCCATGGTCCGTCCTCCGCCCATGTGTGCGGGTAAATCTCACAAACTCTCCCCATGGTCCTTCCTCCGCCCATGTGAGAGGATAAGTCTCACAAACTCTACCCCATGATCCTTCCTCCGCCCATGTGAGATGGTCAGTCTCACAAACACTCCCCCATGGTCCTTCCTCCGCCCATGTGAGAGGGTAAATCTCACAAACTCTCCCCCATGGTCCTTCCTCCGCCTATGTGAGAGGGTACGGCTCGCAAACTCTCCCCCATGGTCCTCCCTCCGCCCATGTGAGAGGTTAAGTCTCACAAACTCTCCCCCATGGTCCTTCCTCCGCCCATGTGAGAGGGTAAGTCTCACAAGCTCTCCCCATGGTCCTTCCTCCGCCCATGTGAGAGGGTAAGTCTCACAAACTCTCCCCATGGTCCTTCCTCCGCCCATGTGAGAGGGTAAGCCTCACAAACTCTCCCCCATGTTCCGCCCTCCGCCCATGTGAAAGGGTATGTCTCACAAACTCTCCCCAATGGTCCTTCCTCCGTCCATGTGACAGGGAACGTCTCACAAACTCTACCCCATGGTCCTTCCTCCGCCCATGTGAGAGGGTGAGTCTCACAATCTCTCCCCCATGGTCCTTCCTCTGCCCATGTGAGAGGGTATGTCTCACAAACTCTACCCCATGGTTCTTCCTCTCCCCAATTGAAAGGGTAAGTCTCACAAACTCTCCCCCATGGTCCTTCCTCCGCACATGTGAGAGGGTAAGTCTCACAAACTCTCCCCCATGGTCCTTCCTTCCCCCATGTGAGAGGGTAAGTCTCACAAACTCTCCCCCATGGTCCTTCCTCTGCCCATGTGAGAGGGTAAGTCTCACAAACTCTCCCCCATGTTCCTTCCTCCGTCCATGTGAGAGGGTAAGTCTCATAAAATCTACCCCATGGTTCTTCCTGCACCCATGTGAGAGGGTCAGTCTCACAAACTCTCCTCCATGGTCCTTCCTCCGCCCATGAGAGGGTGTAAGGCTCACAAACTTTCACCCATTGTCCTTCCTCCACCCATGTGAGAGGGTAAGTCTCACAAACTCTGCCCCATGGACCTTCTTCCGCCGATGCGAGAGGCTAAGTCTCACAAACTCTCCCCATGGTCCAGCCCCCGCCCATGAGAGAGGGTATGTCTCAAAAACACACCCATGGTCCTTCCTCCGCCCATGTGTGAATGTAAGCCTCACAAACTCTCCCCATGGTCCTTCCTCTGCCCATGTGAGAGGCTAAGCCTCACAAACGCTCCCCCATGGTCGTCCCCCGATCATGTGAGAGGGTAAATCTCGCAAACTCTACCCCATGGTGCATCCTCCGCCCATGTGAGAGGACAAGTCTCACAATCTCTCACCCTTGGTTCTTCCTCCGGCCATTTGAGAGGGTAAATCTCACAAACTCTCCCCAAGTTCCTGCCTCCGCCCATGTGACAGGGTAAGCCTCACAATTTCTCCCCATGGTCCTGCCTCCGTCCATGAGAGATGGTATGTCTCAAAAACACACCCATGGTCCTTCCTCCGCCCAGGTGAGAGGGTATGACTCACAAACTCTCCCCATGGTCCTTCCTCCCCCATTGTGAGGGTAAATCTCACAATCTCTTCCCCATGGTCTTCCTCTGCCCATGTGAGAGGGTAAGCATCACAAACTCTCCCCCATGGTCCTTCCTCCGCCAATGTGAGAGGCTAAGTCTCACAAACTCTCCCCCATGGTCCTTCCTCCACCCATGTGAGAGGGTAAGTCTCACAAACTCTCCCCCATGGTCGTTCCTCCGTCCATGTGAGAGGGTAAGTCTCACAAACTCTCCCCCGTGGTCCTTCCTCTGCCCATGTGAGAGGGTAATTCTCACAAACTCTCCCCCATGGTCCTTCCTCCACCCATGTGAGAGGGTAAGCATCACAAAATCCCCCCCAGAGTCCTTCCTCCGTCTATGCGAGAGGATAGGTCTCGCCATCTCTCCCCCGTGGTCCTTCCTCTGCCCATGTGAGAATGTGAGTCTCACAAACTCTCCTCCATGGTCCTTCCTCCGCCCATGTGAGAGGGTAAATCTCACAAACTCTCCCACATGGTCCTTCCTCCGCCCATGTGAGAGGGTAATTCTCACAAACTCTCCCCCATGGTCCTTCCTCCGCCCATGTGAGAGGGTAAGTCTCACAAACTCTCCCCCATGGTCCTTCTGCCGCCCATGTGAGAGGGTAAGTCTCACAAACTCTCCCCCATGGTCCTTCCTCCACCCATCTGAGAGGGTAAGTCTCACAAACTCTCCCCCATGGTCCTTCCTCCGCCCATGTGAGAGGGTAAGTCTCACAAACTCTCTCCCATGGTCCTTCCTTCGCCCATGTGAGAGGGTAAGTCTCACAAACTCTCCCCATGGTCCTTCCTCCGCCCATGTGAGAGGGTAAGTCCCAAAAACTCTCCCCCATGTCGTTCCTCCGCCCATGTGAGAGGGTAAGTCTCACAAACACTCCCACATGGTCCTTCCTCCACCCATGTGAGAGGGTAAGTCTCACAAACTCTCTGCCATGGTCCTTCCACCGCCCATGTGAGAGGGTAAGTCTCACAAACTCTCCCCCATGGTCCTTCCTCCACCCATGTGAGAGGGTAAGTCTCACAAACTCTCCCCCAAGGTCCTTCCTCCGCCCATGTGAGAGGGTAACTCACTAAAATTCTCCCCCATGGTCCATCCTCCACCCATGTGAGAGGGTAAGTCTCACATACTCTCCCCCCTGGTCGTTCCTCCGCCCATGTGAGAGGGTAAGTCTCACAAACTCTCCCCCATGGTCCTTCCTCTGCCCATGTGAGAGGGTAAGTCTCACAAACTCTCCCCCATGTTCCTTCCTCCGCCCATGTGAGAGGGTAAGTCTCACAAACTCTCCCTCATGGTCCTTCCTCCGCCGATGTGAGAGGGTAAGCCTCACAAACTCTCCCCCATGGTCCTTCCTCCGCCCATGTGAGAGGGTAACTCTCACAAAATCTCCCCCATGGTCCTTCCTCCGCCCATGTGAGAGCGTAAGTCTCACAAACTCTCTCCCATGGTCCTTCCTTCGCCCATGTGAGAGGGGAAGTCTCACAAACTCTCCCCATGGTCCTTCCTCCGCCCATGTGAGAGGGTAAGTCCCAAAAACTCTCCCCATGTCGTTCCTCCGCCCATGTGAGAGGGTAAGTCTCACAAACACTCCCACATGGTCCTTCCTCCACCCATGTGAGAGGGTAAGTCTCACAAACTCTCTGCCATGGTCCTTCCACCGCCCATGTGAGAGGGTAAGTCTCACAAACTCTCCCCCATGGTCCTTCCTCCAACCATGTGAGAGGGTAAGTCTCACAAACTCTCCCCCAAGGTCCTTCCTCCGCCCATGTGAGAGGGTAACTCACTAAAATTCTCCCCCATGGTCCATCCTCCACCCATGTGAGAGGGTAAGTCTCACATACTCTCCCCCCTGGTCGTTCCTCCGCCCATGTGAGAGGGTAAGTCTCACAAACTCTCCCCCATGGTCCTTCCTCCGCCCATGTGAGAGGGTAAGTCTCACAAACTCTCCCCCATGTTCCTTCCTCCGCCCATGTGAGAGGGTAAGTCTCACAAACTCTCCCTCATGGTCCTTCCTCCGCCGATGTGAGAGGGTAAGCCTCACAAACTCTCCCCCATGGTCCTTCCTCCGCCCATGTGAGAGGGTAACTCTCACAAAATCTCCCCCATGGTCCTTCCTCCGCCCATGTGAGAGCGTAAGTCTCACAAACTCTCTCCCATGGTCCTTCCTTCGCCCATGTGAGAGGGTAAGTCTCACAAACTCTCCCCATGGTCCTTCCTCCGCCCATGTGAGAGGGTAAGTCCCCCAAACTCTCCCCCATTTCGTTCCTCCGCCCATGTGATAGGGTAAGTCTCACAAACACTCCCACATGGTCCTTCCTCCACCCATGTGAGAGGGTAAGTCTCACAAACTCTCACCCATTGTCCTTCCACCGCCCATGTGAGAGGGTAAGTCTCACAAACTCTCCCCCATGGTCCTTCCTCCAACCATGTGAGAGGGTAAGTCTCACAAACTCTCCCCCATGGTCCATCCTCCGCCCATGTGTGAGGGTAAGTCTCACATACTCTCCCCCATGGTCCTTCCTCCGCCCATGTGAGAGGGTAAGTCTCACAAACTCTCCCCATGGTCCTTCCTCCGACCTTGTGAGAGGTTAAGTCTCACAAACTCTCCCCCATGGTCCTTCCTCCGCCCATGTGAGAGGGTAAGTCTCACAAACTCTCCCCCATGGTCCTTCCTCCGCCCATGTCAGAGGGTAAGTCTCACAAACACTCCCCCAAGATCCTTCCACCGCCCATGTGAGAGGGTAAGTCTCACAAACTCTCCCCCATGGTCCTTCCTCCGCCCATGTGAGAGGGTAAATCTCACAAAGTCCCCCCATGGTCCATCCTCCGCCCATGTGAGTGGGTAAGTCTGACAAACTCTCCCCCATGGTCCTTCCTCCGCCCATGTGAGAGGGTAATTCTCAGAATCTCTCCCCCATGGTCCTTCCTCCGCCCATGTGAGAGGGTAAGTCTCACAAACTCTCTCCCATGGTCCTTCCTTCGCCCATGTGAGAGGGTAAGTCTCACAAACTCTCCCCATGGTCCTTCCTCCGCCCATGTGAGAGGGTAAGTCCCAAAAACTCTCCCCCATGTCGTTCCTCCGCCCATGTGAGAGGGTAAGTCTAACAAACCCTCCGACATGGTCCTTCCTCCATCCATGTGAGAGGGTAAGTCTCACAAACTCTCCCCCATGGTCCTTCCTCCGCCCATGTGAGAGGGTAAGTCTCACAAACTCTCCCCCATGTTCCTTCCTCCGCCCATGTGAGAGGGTAAGTCTCACAAACTCTCCCTCATGGTCCTTCCTCCGCCGATGTGAGAGGGTAAGCCTCACAAACTCTCCCCCATGGTCCTTCCTCCGCCCATGTGAGAGGGTAACTCTCACAAAATCTCCCCCATGGTCCTTCCTCCGCCCATGTGAGAGCGTAAGTCTCACAAACTCTCTCCCATGGTCCTTCCTTCGCCCATGTGAGAGGGTAAGTCTCACAAACTCTCCCCATGGTCCTTCCTCCGCCCATGTGAGAGGGTAAGTCCCCCAAACTCTCCCCCATTTCGTTCCTCCGCCCATGTGATAGGGTAAGTCTCACAAACACTCCCACATGGTCCTTCCTCCACCCATGTGAGAGGGTAAGTCTCACAAACTCTCACCCATTGTCCTTCCACCGCCCATGTGAGAGGGTAAGTCTCACAAACTCTCCCCCATGGTCCTTCCTCCAACCATGTGAGAGGGTAAGTCTCACAAACTCTCCCCCATGGTCCATCCTCCGCCCATGTGTGAGGGTAAGTCTCACATACTCTCCCCCATGGTCCTTCCTCCGCCCATGTGAGAGGGTAAGTCTCACAAACTCTCCCCATGGTCCTTCCTCCGACCTTGTGAGAGGTTAAGTCTCACAAACTCTCCCCCATGGTCCTTCCTCCGCCCATGTGAGAGGGTAAGTCTCACAAACTCTCCCCCATGGTCCTTCCTCCGCCCATGTCAGAGGGTAAGTCTCACAAACACTCCCCCAAGATCCTTCCACCGCCCATGTGAGAGGGTAAGTCTCACAAACTCTCCCCCATGGTCCTTCCTCCGCCCATGTGAGAGGGTAAATCTCACAAAGTCCCCCCATGGTCCATCCTCCGCCCATGTGAGTGGGTAAGTCTGACAAACTCTCCCCCATGGTCCTTCCTCCGCCCATGTGAGAGGGTAATTCTCAGAAACTCTCCCCCATGGTCCTTCCTCCGCCCATGTGAGAGGGTAAGTCTCACAAACTCTCTCCCATGGTCCTTCCTTCGCCCATGTGAGAGGGTAAGTCTCACAAACTCTCCCCATGGTCCTTCCTCCGCCCATGTGAGAGGGTAAGTCCCAAAAACTCTCCCCCATGTCGTTCCTCCGCCCATGTGAGAGGGTAAGTCTAACAAACCCTCCGACATGGTCCTTCCTCCATCCATGTGAGAGGGTAAGTCTCACAAACTCTCTCCCATGGTCCTTCCACCGCCCATGTGAGAGGGTAAGTCTCACAAACTCTCCCCCATGGTCCTTCCTCCACCAATGTGAGAGGGTAAGTCTCACAAACTCTCCCCCAAGGTCCTTCCTCCGCCCACGTGAGAGGGTAACTCACTAAAACTCTCCCCCATGGTCCATCCACCACCCATGTGAGAGGGTAAGTCTCACATACTCTCCCCCCTGGTCGTTCCTCCGCCCATGTGAGAGGGTAAGTCTCACAAACTCTCCCCCATGGTCCTTCCTCCGCCCATGTGAGAGGGTAAGTCTCACAAACTCTCCCCCATGTTCCTTCCTCCACCCATGTGAGAGGGTATGTCTCACAAACTCTCCCTCATGGTCCTTCCTCCGCCGATGTGAGAGGGTAAGCCTCACAAACTCTCCCCCATGGTCCTTCCTCCGCCCATGTGAGAGGGTAATTCTCACAAACTCTCCCCCATGGTCCTTCCTCCGCCCATGTGAGAGGGTAACTCTCACAAAATCTCCCCCATGGTCCTTCCTCCGCCCATGTGAGAGGGTAAGTCTCACAAACTCTCTCCCATGGTCCTTCCTTCGCCCATGTGAGAGGGTAAGTCTCACAAACTCTCCCCATGGTCCTTCCTCCGCCCATGTGAGAGGGTAAGTCCCACAAACTCTCCCCCATGTCGGTCCTCCGCCCATGTGAGAGGGTAACTCTCACAAACACTCCCACATGGTCCTTCCTCCACCCATGTGAGAGGGTAAGTCTCACAAACTCTCCCCCATGGTCCTTCTACCGCCCATGTGAGAGGGTAAGTCTCACAAACTCTCCCCCATGGTCCTTCCTCCAACCATGTGAGAGGGTAAGTCTCACAAACTCTCCCCCATGGTCCATCCTCCGCCCATGTGTGAGGGTAAGTCTCACATACTCTCCCCCATGGTCCTTCCTCCGCCCATGTGAGAGGGTAAGTCTCACAAACTCTCCCCATGGTCCTTCCTCCGCCCTTGTGAGAGGTTAAGTCTCACAAACTCTCCCCCATGGTCCTTCCTCCGCCCATGTGAGAGGGTAAGTCTAACAAACACTCCGACATGGTCCTTCCTCCATCCATGTGAGAGGGTAAGTCTCACAAACTCTCTCCCATGGTCCTTCCACCGCCCATGTGAGAGGGTAATTCTCAGAAACTCTCCCCCATGGTCCTTCCTCCGCCCATGTGAGAGGGTAAGTCTCACAAACTCTCTCCCATGGTCCTTCCTTCGCCCATGTGAGAGGGTAAGTCTCACAAACTCTCCCCATGGTCCTTCCTCCGCCCATGTGAGAGGGTAAGTCCCAAAAACTCTCCCCCATGTCGTTCCTCCGCCCATGTGAGAGGGTAAGTCTAACAAACACTCCGACATGGTCCTTCCTCCATCCATGTGAGAGGGTAAGTCTCACAAACTCTCTCCCATGGTCCTTCCACCGCCCATGGGAGAGGGTAAGTCTCACAAACTCTCCCCCATGGTCCTTCCTCCACCAATGTGAGAGGGTAAGTCTCACAAACTCTCCCCCAAGGTCCTTCCTCCGCCCATGTGAGAGGGTAACTCACTAAAACTCTCCCCCATGGTCCATCCTCCACCCATGTGAGAGGGTAAGTCTCACATACTCTCCCCCCTGGTCGTTCCTCCGCCCATGTGAGAGGGTAAGTCTCACAAACTCTCCCCCATGGTCCTTCCTCCGCCCATGTGAGAGGGTAAGTCTCACAAACTCTCCCCCATGTTCCTTCCTCCACCCATGTGAGAGGGTATGTCTCACAAACTCTCCCTCATGGTCCTTCCTCCGCCGATGTGAGAGGGTAAGCCTCACAAACTCTCCCCCATGGTCCTTCCTCCGCCCAGGTGAGAGGGTAATTCTCACAAACTCTCCCCCATGGTCCTTCCTCCGCCCATGTGAGAGGGTAACTCTCACAAAATCTCCCCCATGGTCCTTCCTCCGCCCATGTGAGAGGGTAAGTCTCACAAACTCTCTCCCATGGTCCTTCCTTCGCCCATGTGAGAGGGTAAGTCTCACAAACTCTCCCCATGGTCCTTCCTCCGCCCATGTGAGAGGGTAAGTCCCACAAACTCTCCCCCATGTCGTTCCTCCGCCCATGTGAGAGGGTAACTCTCACAAACACTCCCACATGGTCCTTCCTCCACCCATGTGAGAGGGTAAGTCTCACAAACTCTCCCCCATGGTCCTTCCACCGCCCATGTGAGAGGGTAAGTCTCACAAACTCTCCCCCATGGTCCTTTCTCCAACCATGTGAGAGGGTAAGTCTCACAAACTCTCCCCCATGGTCCATCCTCCGCCCATGTGTGAGGGTAAGTCTCACATACTCTCCCCCATGGTCCTTCCTCCGCCCATGTGAGAGGGTAAGTCTCACAAACTCTCCCCATGGTCCTTCCTCCGCCCTTGTGAGAGGTTAAGTATCACAAAGTCTCCCCCATGGTCCTTCCTCCGCCCATGTGAGAGGGTAAGTCTCACAAACTCTCCCCCATGGTCCTTCCTCCGCCCATGTGAGAGGGTAAGGCTCACAAAATCTCCCCCATGGTCCTTCCTCCGCCCATGTCAGAGGCTAAGGCTCACAAACTCTCCCCCATAGTCCTTCCTCCGCCCATGTCAGAGGGTAAGTCTCACAAACACTCCCCCATGGTCCTTCCACCGCCCATGTGTGAGGGTAGTCTCACAAACTCTCCCCCATGGTCCTTCCTCCGCCCATGTCAGAGGGTAAGTCTCACAAACTCTCCCCAATGGTCCTTCCTCCGCCCATGTGAGAGGGTAAGTCTCACAAACACTCCCCATGGTCCTTCCTCCGCCCATGTGAGAGGGTAAGTCTCACAAACTCTCCCCCATGGTCCTTCCTCCGCCCATGTGAGAGGGTAAATCTCACAAAGTACCCCCATGGTCCTTCCTCCGCCAATGTGAGTGGGTAAGTCTGACAAACTCTCCCCCATGGTCCTTCCTCCGCCCATGTGAGAGGGTAAGTCTCACAAACTCTCCCACATGGTCCTTCCTCCGTCCATGTGGGAGGTAAGCCTCACAAACTCTCCCACATGGTCCTTCCTCCGTCCATGTGAGAGGTAAGCCTCACAAACTCTCCCACATGGTCCTTCCTCCGTCCATGTGAGAGGTAAGTCTCACAAACTCTCCCACATGGTCTTTCCTCGGCCCATGCGAGAGAGTAAGTCTCACAAACTCTCCAACATGGTATTTCCTCCGCCCATTTGAGCGGGTAAATCTCACAAACACTCCCACATATCCTTCCTCAGCCCATGTGAGAGGGTAAGTTTCATAAACACTCCCCCATGGTCCTTCTTCCGCACATGTGAGAGGGTAAGTCTCACAAACTCTCCCACGGTGTGGAGATGCCGGTGTCGGACTGGGGTGGGCAAATGTAAGAAGTCGCACAACAACAGGTTATAGTCCAACAATTTGATTTGAAATCACAAGCTTTCGGAGCGCTGCTCCTTCGTCAGGTGAAGTGAAGAGATGCATAAAGACACAGCTTATATAGTCAGAGACTCTGACTGTATAACTGTATCTTTATGCATCTCTTCAATTCACCTGACGAAGGAGCAGCACTCCGAAAGCTTGTGGTTTCAAGTAAAACTGTTGGATTATAATCTGGTGTTGTGAAACTCTCCCCCATGTTCCTTCCTCCGCCCATGTGAGAGGGTAAGTCGCACAAACTCTCCCCCATTGTCCTTCCTCCGCCCATGTGAGAGGGTAAGTCTCACAAACTCTCCCCCATGGTCCTTCCACCGCCCATGTGAGAGGGTAAGTCTCACAAACTCTCCCCCATGGTCCTTCCCCCGCCCATGTGAGAGGGTAAGTCTCACAAACTCTCCCCCATGGTCCTTCCTCCCCCCATGTGAGAGGGTAAGTCTCACAAACCCTCCCCCATGGTCCGTCCTCTGCCCATGTGAGAGGGTAAGTCTCACAAACTCTCCCCCATGGTCCTTCCTCCACCCATGTGAGAGGGTAAGTCTCACAAACTCTCCCCCATTGTCCTTCCTCCGCCCATGTGAGAGGGCAAGTCCCACAAACTCTCCCCCATGGTCCTTCCTCCGCCCATGTGAGAGGGTAAGTCTCACAAACTCTCCCCCATGGTCCTTCCTCCGCCCATGTGAGAAGGTAAGTCACACAAACTCTCCCCCATGGTCCTTCCTCCGCCCATGTGAGAGGGTAAGTCTCACAAACTCTCCCCCATGGACCTTCCTCCGCCCATGTGAGAGGGTACGTATCACAAAATCTCCCCCATGGTCCTTCCTCTGCCCATGTGATAGGGTAAGTCTCACAAACTCCCCCCATGGTCCGTCCTCTGCCCATGTGAGAGGGTAAGTCTCACAAACTCCCCCCATGGTCCTTCCTCCGCCCATGTGAGAGGGTAAGTCTCACAAACTCTCCCCCATGGTCCTTCCTCCGCCCATGTGAGAGGGTACGTATCACAAAATCTCCCCCATGGTCCTTCCTCCGCCCATGTGATAGGGTAAGTCTCACAAACTCTCCCCCATGGTCCTTCCTCCGCCCATGTGAGATCGTAAGTCTCACAAACTCTCCCCCATGGTCTTTCCTCCACCCATGTGAGAGGGTAAGTCTCACAAACACTCCCCCATGGTCCTTCCTCAGCCCATGTGAGAGGGTAAGTCTCACAGACTCACCCCATGGTCCTTCCTCCAACCATGTGAGAGGGTAAGTCTCACAAACTCTCCCCCATGGTCCTTCCTCCGCCCATGTGAGAGGGTAAGTCTCACAAACTCTCCCTCATTGTCCTTCCTGCGCCCATGTGAGAGGGTAAGTCTCACAAACTCTCCCCATGGTCCTTCTCCGCCCATGTGAGAGGGTAATCTCACAAACTCTCCCCCATGGTACTTCCTCCGCCCATGTGAAAGGTTAAGTCTCACAAACTCTCCCCATGGTCTTTCCTCCACCCATGTGAGAGGGTAATCTCACAAACTCTCCCCCATGCTCCTTCCTCCGCCCATGTGAGAGGGTAAGTCGCACAAACTCTCCCCCATGGTCCTTCCTCCACCCATGTGAGAGGGTAAGTCTCACAAACTCTCCCCCATGGTCCTTCCTCCGCCCATGTGAGAGGGTAAGTCACACAAACTCTCCCCCATGGTCCTTCCTCCACCCATGTGAGAGGGTAAGTCTCACACACTCTCCCCCATGGTCCTTCCGCTGCCCATGTGAGAGGGTAAGTCACACAAACACTCCCCCATGGTCCATCCTCCGCCCATGTGAGAGGGCAAGCCTCACAAACTCTCCCCCATGGACCTTCCACCGCCCATGTGAGAGGGTAAGCCTCACAAACTCTCCTCCTTGGTCCTTCATTCTCCCATGTGAGAGGGTAAGTCTCACAAACTCTCCCAATGGTCCTTCCTCTGCCCATGTGAGAGGGTGAGTCTCAAAAACACTCCCCCAAGATCCTTCCTCCACCCATGTGAGAGGGTAAATCTCACAAAGTCCCCCCATGGTCCTTCCTCTGCACATGTGAGTGGGTAAGTCTCAAAAACTCGCCCCCATGATCCATCCTACGCACATGTGAGAGGGTAAGTCTCACAAACTCTCCCCCATTGTCCTTCCCACCGCCCATGTGAGAGGTAAGTCTCACAAACTCTCCCACATGGTCCTTCCTCGGCCCATGTGAGAGAGTAAGTCTCACAAACTCTCCAACATGGTCCTTCCTCCGCCCATTTGAGCGGGTAAGTCTCACAAACACTCCCACATATCCTTCCTCAGCCCATGTGAGAGGGTAAGTTTCACAAACTCTCCCCCATGGTCCTTCTTCCGCACATGTGAGAGGGTAAGTCTCACAAACTCTCCCACGGTGTGGAGTTGCCGGTGCCGGACTGGGGTGGGCAAATGTAAGAAGTCGCACAACAACAGGTTATATAGTCCAACAATTTGATTTGAAATCACAAGCTTTCGGAGCGCTGCTCCTTCCTCAGGTGAAGTGAAGAGATGCATAAAGACACAGTTTATATAGTCAGAGACTCTGACTGTATAACTGTATCTTTATGCATCTCTTCAATTCACCTGACGAAGGAGCAGCACTCCGAAAGCTTGTGATTTCAAGTAAAACTGTTGGATTATAATCTGGTGTTGTGAAACTCTTCCCCATGTTCCTTTTTCCGCCCATGTGAGAGGGTAAGTCTCACAAACTCTCCCCCATGTTCCTTCCTCCGCCAATGTGAGAGGTTAAGTCTCACAAACTCTCCCCCATGTTCCTTCCTCCGCCAATGTGAGAGGTTAAGTCTCACACACTCTCCCCATGGCCCTTCCTCCGCCCATGGGCGAGGTTAAGTCTCACAAACACTCTCCCATGGTCCTTCCTCCGCCCATGTGAGAAGGTAAATCTCACAAACTCTCCCCCATGCTCCTTCCTCCGCCCCTGTGAGTGGATAAGTCTCATAGGCTAGCCCCCATGGTCTTTCCTCCGCCCATGTGAAAGGGTAAGTATCACAAACTCTCCCCCATGGTCCTTCCTCCGCCATTGTGAGAGGGTAAGTCTCACAAACTCTCCCCCATGGTCCTTTCACCGCCCATGTGAGAGGATAAGTCTCACAAACTCTCCCCCTTGGTCCTTCCTCCGCCCATGTGCATATAACTGGGCGGAGGGCTTGTTCTCTGCATTGTCAATCTTTATATTCCTGGAAGGGAAATCTCCCCCCTTGGGGCTATCCTAATAAACCATAGAGGGACGTTTCACCTCGATAATATCTTTTATGTCTTGTATGGCCATATTAAAGTGCAGGGCAGCACTTCGTTTTTTTGCCCATACCTCTACATTGGGATTGTGTCTTTTGAGGTCGGGAATGAGAAGGATGATGCTGCATCTCTCCTGGGGCGTAAAACGCTGTGCCTCGCCCATCGTACCCCGTCCACCTCTATCTGGACTTTGGGCTCCTACCGCCTGGTTATCTCTGACGGGGGCCACGGGATTGGATTTTTCGGCCCCTGACTGAAGCGTTAAGTGGGTTGGGTGGTCTCGACTCGTAGAACTTCTACAGTCCCCGACCGGGGCCTGGGATTTAAGGTCGATGTATCTCGAGTCTCTTTTTGTGGAGCCTCGACAATGTCACCTAAGCATTTTAAGTTGTCTAGATTCTCAGTCCCTGGTGGCTTCAGGTGCAGGAGACTACGGAACTGGACTTTAGCCTGCTGCACGGGTCTCAAGATTTCTTGTAACAGGGCCGGTCTCCCCCCCGCCCCTCGCCCACAATTATGGTTCCCATCTGATCCATCCAACTAGCAGACAAAACCGCCCCGTAATAGGCTTGTTTGGCGTCCTTGTGTTCCTCCCGCCACTTTATTTGGTCAACTACTGGGCTTGTTTCTTTCCACCCATTTTTAATCATCTCACTTTGAAATTTCAAGTTAGCCCCTCGGACCCATGGAACAAGAGTGACAATGGTGGACATAGCTGGAATATCCGGTCTCCTCTCTTCACCCATGTGACCTCTGTTAATTGTTACATATATTCTTATACTTTATCGGCACAAACGTATCACCTTATACTCTAAATCAGAAATATACATTTATGTCTAATCAACTCCGTCAGTCCACAGTCTCCATGAGGAATAATTTACTTTGTGGGTAATTTAATACTGACTGGCCCATACACGGTTTTAGCCCCACTGGTGAATGAGCGTGTCCTTGTTACTCCTAAAAACATTACTCTGACTTCTTCCCTTAGGACGCGATGCGGTTCTCGCCTCAGTCGTCAATTCCAGTGTTGTTTAACTCCGATGGTACTTACGTGCAGTATTCCACTTCTGACACCAACTGTTAGATTCGAATTTGGAGAAACTCCAGACAGAGACGGAATTGAGGCGAAGTACAGAATTTATTAAAACAACTAATTGAAAATTGTGCACAAGGGAGAGCCACTCAGCTTGCACAAGCTAGGGGTGCACTCTCAGGGGACAAGCAGTTGATCATTCCAGTTATGCAATTCTATAAGCAACGCCCACTTACCATAGAATGGGGGCGTTCACGTACAAACAGTGTCACAACAGTTGCTCTTTATTGGTTTATGGGGTTACTCACTCAACTGTCGGCCCACCCCTTGAACTCGGGTACACTCTGACCATGCCAGTCACAATGTTGGTCGTCTAATCCAACATCACACATTCCTGCTGTTATCTCTTCCCCGTTGTTGGCATAGTTTACAGTTTGAGAAAACATGTTCATATTTAAATCAAATTGCCAAAAATGTGCACATTCAATTTAACTATGAACATCTGGTCAAATTTCTTGCTTCCATCTCAACTGATGAAAATGACGCCTACCTTTTTTGTCATCGTCTAACTTGGATGTGTGGCTCTCAATCCCGTCAAAAAAGTCGTTAATAAAATTCGTGAATAGTTAAGGTCCCGAATTTGATCCCTCAGAGACATCACTCGTCATATGTTGCCAATTAATGGAAATGATCATTATCCATAAACGATGTCTCCTGTCGCACGACCAATTTCCAAGCAGGGCAATAATTTGCCTTCACTTACATGAGTTTCAACTTTAGCTAAAAGTCCCTTATTCGTGACATTATCAAATGTATTTTTCTCCATGTCTACTAACTAATAATGATTTGTGAACTGGCACACATAAACCTCTTTGCTCCTCAACAGTCAATAGCTTCCCATTATTTAGAAAATACTCTGAACTATCTTAATTTGTTCCAAAGTGGATGGTGTCACACTAGCGCACAGTGAACTCGATTGCCTTTGTTGTGCCGGCTTACTTCATCGGTGTCTGTCCCTTTGGTTACCGCCATTTCCCAACTGCATTACGAACGGACCGACTAACTTAGTGCAATCTTCAAAATACGATCTACAGTGCTCTATTGCTCCATCCAAGTCAATCATTAATACGCTGAAAAGTTGAAGATCCAATGCAGATAATTGGGAGACGGCACTTGTCACATCTGACACCGTTGCTAAAGAGCATGTCGTTTGTGCGAGGGATAATCTTTCTGAAGTGATGGAGGTCTGAAGCAGTCAGTCTGGATTTGCGGCAGAATTGCGCTGTACAGGCTGGATTATAGACAAGAAAATTGAATTTGTAGGAGGTGCAATAATGCACTGCAGCCAATGAAAGTACTTTTGAGTGCTTTGACTGGCAAGAGCCCGGGTAGCTCAGTCGGTAGAGCATCAGACTTTACTCTGAAGGCCCAGGGATTAAATCCCTATTCGGCGCAGCTTTTAAATCGTGATACTCATCTTTACATTCGCGCTTTGATCCTTTAACAAAGAGAATAACAACAGGGGTACGCCTTTTAACCCCTCGAGCCTTTCTTCGATTCAAGTAAATTTGTGATCGAAATCCATTTCCATCCCTTTGCTCCAGATCCCTTAATACCTTTGGTTGAAAAACATCTCTCAATCTCAAGTTTGAAATTGACAATTGACCCAGCTTTAATTGCTGTTTGCGGAAGTGTGTAACAAATTTCTGTCACACAAATTTCTCTCCTGAAAGGCTTGGATCTAATATTGAGGCTGTGGCCCCTAGTCCCAGATGGGTCAACCATCAGAAATAGCGTCTCGCTATCGACACTATCAGTTCCACTTAATATTTCGTGAATAATTCAATCAAACCACCAATTGAGCTTCTAAGTTCCAGGGAATACAACGCAAGTTTGTGCAATCTCGCCTTTTATGTTTTCCCTTGGACTCTCTGTGTCCTTCTGGTAAATCTATGCTTCACTTTTTATACCTAATACTACCTTCCTAAGCTTTGATGCCACGAACTGAACATAGTACCGTAGGTGAGGCCCAACCTGTGCTTTGTATAGCTGTGGCATAATTTCTCCCTCTTACATTGTAATCCTACAGATATAAGTATCAGCTTTCAATTAGCCTTTTTGAATCAATTCTTGCTAATATATAAAACAATTTGCCAGAGATTTGCCCATTCGCTCAATCTATGACAATCTTTTCACATTTCTTACTTCCATCTAAATGCTTCAAATGCCGCCTGTCTTTTTTGTCACCGTCAAACTTGGATGTGTGTCTCTCAATCCAATCAAGTAAGTCGTTAATGGAATCGATGAATAGTTGAGGCCCCCAAAGAGATCCCTCCGAGACACCACTCGGAATATGCTGCCAATGAATGTCCCTGATCATTATCCATAAACTTTGTCTCATGTCGTGCAACCAATTTCCAACCAGGTCAATAATTTGCCTTCACTTACATGAGTTTCAACTTTAGCTAAAAGTCACTTATTCATGACTTCATCAAATGTATTTTGCTCCATGTCTACTATCTAATGATTTGTGACCTGGGAGTCAATTTTAAACTTCAGATTGAGAGATGTTTGTCAACCAATTTCCTAACCAGGTCAATGGCCCAGAATTTCGGATCCCGAAGGGTGAGTATGCGTTGGGTACTCACGCATAGGCCCAACGAAAGTGCCGGTTTCGTGCATGCACTTCGCATGTGCGGGAAACCAGAACTTCCGTTCCCTTAAATGAAGGGGTTCTCAGGTCGATTGCATGCACCAGAGAGGCAGCGCCTACGCCTAAACTTCCGTTTTTTTTCCAGGTTTTTCCGGGATTGTAAGTCTCCAGCAGCTCCGCTTATAAAAAGCACGTGCAGGACCAGCTTTCAACAAGGTAAGTGGTGAATTAAGTAAAATTAAAACATTTCTTCTGCAGGTTTATTTTTAACCCCGTTAGAAATTTTAATTAATTTTTTTAAAAATTTAAATTATTGTTTAAATATTTATTTTACGTCATTAATAGTTATTTGAAAAATGTGATTTTTTAAAACATTTATTTGACGTTTTAGTCCTGTTTTGTGGCCGAACTCAAATTCATTGATTCGACAGGTCATCCTGTCAAATCTATGAATAGAGATTTCCTGATACGATTAGCTCTCCATGGCCCACGTGATCTCAGGGGACGCTTCAGACTAGCTGCGCCCCTGGGATACGCAAACACTGCACGTTGGCAGTTGGAGCAGGCCCAGTATCAGAATCCCACGTGGGCCCACAGCTCAACAGCCAGCGCGCTAGCTAAATGCAGGATGGGAGCTTGCACCCGCGTGAATCCACTGACCCGACTTTCTGGGCCAATAATTTGCCTTCACTTCAACAAGCTTCAACTTCAGCTAAAAGTAACTTATGCGGTATTTTATCAAATGTTCTCCAAGTGCTCTGCTATTACATCTTTTATAATGGACTCTAGCATCTTCCCCACTACCGATGTCAGGCTTACCGGTCTATATTTCCCCGTTTTCTCTCTACCAGTTTTTCGAATAGTGGGGTAACTTTATCTGCCCTTAAATCCATGGGAACTGTTCCAGAGTCTATAGAGTTTTGGAAGATGACCAGCAATTAATCTATTATGTCTAGGGCCACTTTCTTAATTACCCTAGGATGTAGATTATCAGGCCCTGGGGATTTATCGGCCTTCAATCCCATCAATTTCCCTAACACCATTTCCCTACAAGTACTGTTTTCATTCAGTTAATCCCTCTCATTAGAAACTATTTCGCCCGACATATCTGGGAGATTATTTGTGTCCTGCTTTTTGAAAACAGAACCAAACCATGTATTATTTGGTCTGCCATTTCTTTCTTCCCCATTATAAATTCTCCTGATTCTGACTCTAAGGCACCTACGCTTGACTTCACCAATCTTTTTCTCTTCACATGCCTATAGAAGCTTTTTCAGTCAGTTTTTATGTTCCCTGCATGTTACTCTCATACTCTATTTGCCCCCCCTTAATCAATCCCTTTATCCTCCTTTGCTGAATCCTAAACTGCTCCCAATCCTCTGGTTTGCTGCTTTTTCTGCCAATTTATATATGCACTCATTGGAGCTTATGCTATCCATAATTTCCCTTGTAAGCCATACACAGATAAACAAATTCTGTAGTTCATCCATGCGATCTTTAAATGTTTGCCATTGCCTAACCACCGTCAACCCTTTAAATAAAGGTCCCCAATCCATCCTACCCAACTTGCGACTCATACCATCGTAGTTTCTTTTTTTAAATTATGGACCCTAGTCTCTGAGTCAAATACTTCACTCTCCATCTTAATGAAGACTTCTATCATATTATGATCGCTCAGCCCCAAGTGGCCTCGCACAAAGTAATTGTGAATTAATCCTTTCTCATTACATCATACCCAATCGACCTGTGAACAGAGGGTAAAGAGGCAGAAGGGACAGAAATAATAATCAGAACAGAAGACATAGGAGCAGGAGTGGGTCATTCGGCCCCTCGAGCCTGCCCCGCCATTCAATAAGATCATGGCTGATCAGATCATCGACTCAACACCACTTTCCTGTCGCTCGCCATAACCCTTGACTCACCTGTAGCTCAAATATATGTCTATCTGCGCCTTGAATGTAATCAATGACCCAGCCTCCACAGCTCTCTGGGGTAGAGGATTCCAAAGATTCACGACACACTTAGAGAAGAAATTCCTCCTCATCTCCGTTTTAAATGGGCGACAAATTTTCCTGAAACTTTGCCCCTAGTTCTAGATTCCAACAGGAGCGGAATCATCCTCCCTGCCTCTACCCTGTCAAGCCCTCTCAGAATCATATACTGAGACCAAGAGGGAGACAGAGACAAAGATAGGCGTAAGAGCGAAAGCCTAGGTTTGATGTCTTACCGAGTGGTCTGAGGTATAAGGGACTTCAGTTATGTTGAGAGTGTGCAGAAGCTGGGATTGTTTTCCTCAGAAGTTTAAGAGGAATTTTAATGGACGCTTCCAAATTTACAAGGGGTTTTGAAAGAGGAGATAAGGGGAAACGTTATTTAGTGGCAGGAGGGAAAGTAAGCAGAGGACAACGATTGAAGATAACCGGCAAAAGAACCAGTATGGGGAGAATTGTCTTTCGCAGCAAGGGCTCAGGCCTAATGAATATCTTAATGCTCTGGATAACTTATCACAGCCCAGGCACTCTCTCATTCCAGTCCTGCACACGTTGCTAATGTTTCAAATGTGGCACTTTTCACACTGGCAATTAATTGATTAATAGCCGTGCTGTGATAAGCTAAGTTTGTTAGGGAGATGCAGTCGGCAAGAAAATACATGGAAGTCTGACAATGCCCGTCACTGTTCTGACACTGTGAGCTACAGTTAAATGTGGGCATGTAAACATTTAACGGGGTAAAAATTCGGTATCGCCCCATTTGGGTCACCATTATTGGCGGTGCACAAAGTTTAGCGCCTGGCGCTAATTATCGCCTCTGACATCAAACTTGACTTTTATCGCCCCTGGAGATGATTGGAGCACTAAATCAGGTGCTACACACCTCTCATAAGGCGCTAAGGCCGAGGAGCGAGGCGTTAGCTCAGAGCGCGGGCACAGCGCAGGTGCTATCAGTTAGCGATGGAACACAGACACACTGGCGCTGGTCAGTTCTTAATGGGGCGGGTCGATCTTGCTCTGCAGCCACACATTACTCAATGGAGCCTTGAATCTCGGCCTGGACAGACCTGTGGCTAAATCTTGCAGCCAAGGACTATGGAGCAGGCGAGGGAGCCAGCACAGCGCTTCATCGAGCGGGCCTTGGAGGCTCTCGTTGACACTGTGGAGCACAGAAGATGTATTCCTTACCCAGAGAGTGGCAGGAGGCCTTTGCCACGTGAGTACAGAACAGTGTGGAGGGAGGTGGCTCAGAGAGTCTGCTCAAGCAGCATGGTGCCTAGGACCAATCTCCAATGTAGGAAAAAGTTCAACGACCTCACTCGGGTCATCAGCGTGAGTGAGTTTTTTTACAAAACCTCTCCATCCCTCCATCTCAACCTCACTTTATGGCCAGAGGGTTTTAAAAGCCCCAATGCCGAACACTCATCAACACCTATGGCCCTTTCATCAAACGCACACGCACATTCCACACTTTGCATACAGTAAGGGCTATTCAACTATGGCAGGCATTTCAGGGAAGACCATGGCTGCATACAATAAGGGCTATTCAACTATGGGAGTCATTTCAGGCAAGACCATGGCTGAATACAGGAAGGGCTATTTAATTATGGGAGGCATTTCAGGCAAGACCATGGCTGGATATTTACTCAGACGCCGTCCTTTTTCTTGCAGGCCAAGTTGTCTCATAATAGGAGACAGCAGCAAGGGACTGGTGGAGGGCGGTCTCAACTGCAACCACTCAGCGACCTTGAAGTGCATGTCCAGAGGATTGTGGCAAGCTGGGTGATTGGTCCCATCACCACTGGAGACGCCGACCCCGTTCTGGACAGCAATGGTAAGGTCATCACATTTATGTCCTCTCCCCTTCCACTTGTTCCTCACAACACCAGCCTTTGACACTTTCAATCCAAATTACTAAATCGCTGCACTCATTCCTCGCTTGCTGCCACCCTGTCCTCACGCTAAAGCCACTCTTATACCTACCTGCTTTCAGATGGTGATCCACCAGGTGAGGAGACGGGCCCTCAAGCTGCCAGTGGGAGTGAAGCTGAAGGCGAGGCAGAACAGGAAGCCGGAGCATCAGTTCCACCATCTCCTGTGGAAGCCCATGCCCACACTGGGAACATGCCATCCCTGGAGGGGAGCAGGGGGGAATGGTCTGATGAGAGTGAAGCTCCAGGACCCAGCGCGCTGCAGCAACGCGAGGGGGTAGGGAAGATCGGGGGCACTCTCCCCGGAGGGAGAGTATGCCATCGAGGCCTGCTGCACTGGATGCAGAGGAGGAGCAGGTCCTCGCTGAAATGAGCGCCCAGGCACACTTAACTCATGGCTGCAGTGGCAAGGTTGCCCGAATGCATTGAATCACTGGCAAGGAGTTGGAGCACTTCGGCGTAGCACAGGCGGTTGCCACGCAAATGCTTACTGTTGCAATGCAGTCACTGGCAGGTCTCATGCAGAAGTATATACAGGCCATGCGAGCACTGACTGCTGCCACCCTCGCTTGAAAGTCAAATTAACCTGGGGCTCTCACCGCACCACAGCAGGCCAGCAATCTGTGCTCCATCAGTTTGCTCCAGATGCTGAAGTGCTGCCCCGTGGGAGAGCCAGTGTGTCGTTCGAGCAGGGAGTTGCTGTCCTCTCTCAAGATTACAGCATTTCTGCTGACACGACTGGCACTTCTCCACTGCAGTTGCCACCACCTGTAGGACAGACTGCTGCCGCCCATGCAGAGTTGGTGCAGTCTGCAGCCGGGCCCTCCAGGCCCAGAGCCGAACCAGGCCGTCCTTCCAGTGCATCTGCACTCTCAGTTTGTGACAATCAGCAACCTTTCTCCAGCCTTGCTCCAGCCACTGGGGCCCGATTCCGGAGGGGCTGCAGGGTCGGAAGGGGGGAATTTCGCAAGGGAAGGAGATCACCCTTGAAGGGCAAAAAGTGGGAGGTATGACAAAATGTTTTTCATTGTTTTTTTAATTGTTCATGGTCAATTTTTTGTAATTGTTTGGGACATTGTCTCCATGTTGTGAGAGGCAGTTATGTTAATGACTGTTTTTTCTGTGCTTCTTTCTATTAGTTTGTCAGGCAGAAATGAGACACACAGCGTTTGTCAAATAAAGATGTGTCTGTATTCAAAATGTATATGTTTGGTCTTTGCAATCATTGTTGCCTTGACCGCCTTAGGGGTTGCGGGATGATTTCATTCAGGTTGTTTGAATGGCAGAATCCATTTCCTCAGAGGGGGACTAGAAGCGACTTGCTATGAGCCTTTGATGGACGGCCCTTCCACTTTGTACATTGTGTGCCTCCCTTCCGCATTGGTGCTACTGAAGATCACCCTCCTCATCTTCCTCCTCCTCTCCCTCCTCCTCCTCTGCTGGTGCTCCAATTCCTGGTTGCATTGGCTGGGTCCTGACGATTGCCAGGTTAAGCAGCATGAAGCAGACAACAACGAAGTGGGAGACTCGCTCAGGTGAGTACTGAAGGGCTCCTCCAGAATGTTCCAGACAGCGTCACCATTGCTTGAGCAAGCCGATTGTGTGCTCAACGATGTTCCTGGTATCTTGATGGCTCTCGTTTTATCGCAGCTCAGCGGGGGTGTTGGGCGTATGAAGCGGTGTCATCAGCCAGGTTCACAGAGGATATCCCTTGTCCCCAAGAAGCCAACCTCCTGGGTGATGCAGTGCCTGGAAAGGTCTGCCACGGAAGTCTGGCGCTTGATGAAGGCAGGAAAGTGGGCATTGACAGCGAGTATCAGCCTTCTGTGGTCACAGACCAACTGAACGTTTATGGAAGTGAAGCCCTTTCGGTTGCAGAAATTATCGGCATTCTCTTGCGGTGCAGGCAAAGCCACATGTGTGCAGTCAATGGCGGCCAGCACCATGGGGAAGCCCGCTATCATCGCAAAGCCCGTTCTGCGTTCTTGCTACTTGTCCAGGGTCATGGTGAAAGAGATTTATGTCTCCTTCTAAAGAGGGCATTTGTGACCTGACGGATGCAGCAATGCACCACGAACTGGGAGATATTGGCGATGAACCCAGTAGCTGATTGAAATGAGCCAGTGGCATAAATGTTAAGAGCCACTGTTATCTTCACTGCCACCGACAGAAACGTCCTGCTCCTCAGTTGAAAGCTGCAGATCTGGCTGAAACAGGTGGCAGAGCTCAGTGACCACCTCCTTGCTGAAGCGCAATCTTCACAAACACTGCTCCTCAGATATAGTAAGGTTGGAGAACTGTTGGCGAAAAACCCTGGGAGGGTAAGGTCTCCTGTACAGAGGCCTGCTGGCCCTCCTCCGTCAGGCCATGGTTGCCACTCTCTCTCTTCGTCTCTGAGCCCTCCGAATGTGATGGAGAAGGACGACAATCGCATCCATTGCAGCCCCCATAATATCGAGGCAATCTAAGTTATGTCGGTCAAAAAGCAAAGTATCTGCAAAGTTATGGTCAGAAGCCAAAACTAGCTCAGACAGCTTTGACTCAATGCAGAAGTCTTTCTTTCTCTCTTTGTCTCTGAAAATCTCTCCCTCTCTCTCAGAAGGAGTGGTGCAAAAATGGCTACCACACAGAAGCCAGGAAGAGGTCCCCTTTAAATAACGTCCCCCCAACCCCACAGCGACTGAGAAGCGCTCCAGTCAACCTGTCTTTGGGTGCGCCAGTTGGAAAGGAGGAGACGCCACTCAATTTCCATTCCGGGGCATCACAAGGGTGTTGCACTCTCGAACGACGTCAAGATCTTCGTGCGCAGGAGATCGGCTGGTATTAGTTAGCACCGCAGCAAAATGTCCGGTCAATTTCCCTGGAGGTGCAGATATCACTGCACCCAGGTGCTAATTGCTTTGCGGCCAAATTGGCACCCTCTTAAGGTGATAACAGGAGGCGCAACCAACATAATTTTTCCCCCAAAGTTTCTAGTTACAAATGTCATTTCTTGCTGACTTTGAACCAGCAGACATTTTACAGAAGTGAAGGCAGTGCCTTTTGTACCTCTGTACCGAATGATGCACTGCTGACTGTTGAGGCAGCATCAACAGTGTGGAAAGTTGAAAAGTTGATGAGGAGCAAGTATTGCTTCGCGTGGTTGCTTTGATTGGTAGCATTTCAAAAGCTCCAGAATGCACTGTTCCCTGACTGGGAATCGAACCCAGGGCATGGCGATAAACGCGCTGAACCCTAACCACTAGGGATACTGCAGGAAGCTTCCTGCCAGGAAGCACCGCAACACAATCTTTCCTCCTTGAATCTTTGAAATTCAGATCAATTTCACACCAGGCAAACCTTTCGTACAAGATGACATTTTTCAGGCGAGATCACAAAGGACATGTTCGCAAAAGCACAGCACCAAGTGCAGGTAGGCAGCCACTTGACATATATCTCCTTCTGTGCTTTTCTCAGAGACAGAGACATACAGTCAGAGAGAAGCCGTCGGGGTTTTGAATACTCACCACTATAATATCAAGGACAATGCAGAGGAAATGGTTATGCAGTGCTTGAGACAAAGACTCAAACACACACAAAATACCCGTGTGTGCTCTCTTTGTGTGAGTATGTCTCAGATATCCATCTGTGTGTCATAGATTCATGGCGGCCTGCAACACAGCGGGAGGCCATTCGGCCAATCGTGCCAGTGCTGTCTCTTTGAAAGAGCAGTTGTGCATGGTCCCGCACCCCCGCTTTTTCTGCGTATACCTGTTATTCCATTTTCTCTGTCCTCTCTCCCTCCTCAGTGCCCCACATAAAAGTGAAAGAGAAGGAGAACTCTATACTAACGAGGAATTGGGGCAGCGAGTTGTTATTTAGTTCTTCATATGTCAGTACGTCTTTAAAATTATTTTAGTTTATATTTTTATGTTCAACTTTTCCAAGGAGCATTTTAAGGAGCTGCCCACAGGTTTAAAATTGAGGATGTTAAAAGTCCTCGTCATCGGGTAATTGAACCCTGGCCACCCGCGGGGATACTCACCACTATACTAATGAGGAATTGAGAGATACAGATGCTGGCAGAGCAAGAATTGACATGTGAGCAGAGGGACAAAGAGGCAGAGGGGACAGTAATACGAATAAGAGCAGAAGATGTAGGAGCAGGAGTCGGCCATCCGCCCCTCGAGCATTCCCCGCCATTGAATATGGTCGTAGCTGATCAGATCTTTGAATCAACGCCACTTTCCCGCCCACTCCCCGTAACTTTTGACTCCACTGCAGCTCAAATTTATGCCTATCTCCACATTGAATATAATCAATAACTCCGCCTCCAGAGCTCTCCGGGGTAGAGGATTCCAAAGTTTCACGACCCTCTGAGAGAAGAAATTCCTCCTCATCTCCGTTTTAAATGGGCGACCCCTTATCCTGAAGTTTTGCCCCCTTGTTCTAGATACCCCCAGGAGGGGAAACATCCTCCCTGCGTCTACCCTGTGAAGCCCCTTCAGAATCATATACAGAGACAAAGAGGGAGACAGAGACAAAGATAGACATAGAGAGCAAGAGCCTCAGTTTGACGTCTTACAGAATAGGGATAAGCTACTTCTGTTATGTTGAGAGTCTGGAGAAGCTGGGATTGTTTTGCTCAGAAGGTTAAGAGGAAATTTAACAGTGGGTTTCAAATTTACAAGGGGATTTGATAGAGGAAATATGGAGAAATGCTTTCCAGTGGCAGGAGGGATGGTAACTGTCTTGTTTTGCACACCTTGTAGAAAAATAATAAATTGCAGGACAACGGAGTACTACAGTTTAAACTCTTTTAATGAAGCATCAGGTCTGCCTGACTCACAACAGTACAGCACCGTGTGGACAAGTTGGTGTCAGGACACTGGGACTTCCCATACAATAGCAGTCCTTACAGATGCCTGCAGGCCAACGACAACTCAGCATGTGATCATAAGTGAATATAATAGGATTTCCTTACAGATGCCTGCGGGCCAATGATAAATCAATATGCAAATGTTTCATCCCCTTTCTTTCAAAAGAAAACTGTGATGCATTACTTTTGAACTTTTCTTCTACATAATGTTCTCAGTAGCATCAACATATAAGTAAACTCAACATTTAACTAACACTGAAAACATCTCAACGTTTCATAACGATGTACAGATTTTTTTTTCGGGCAGCTATCCGCCTACACGATTTGACAGTTCACAAGTCAAGGATAACTCTAGGCTTGACCTCTCGTCCCGACCTTGTGTGGTATGCAACTGAGCATGCTCCTGAGTTGGTGAACAATTATGGTTCAGGTTTAGGTTCAGGTAAGTATAATGTGTTTTTATATTGCTCTGTTCATCACACTCTGTTGAACAGACCCTCTCATCGGTATGACGGTGTTGTTTCTTGGTATCCAGGAGGTGCCTGCAATTGCGGCGGTACACCTGTCCTTCTGGGTTGCAGATATGATACGATCGCTCAGTGTCAGCTGACTGGATGACGACTGCTGGCATCCAATAGTCATGCTCTTGGATTCTGATGGATTCTCCATTGTGCAGTGGCGGCAGTAGTCTAGCTGACCTGTCATAGTTCTCTTTTGGTGTTGCTGTATCTGTACACGTTTTGCATGCACTTGCTTGCAGCTGACAACCTACCAGGGCCTGTCTGGGATACGGTGAGCTATCATGGGCTCTTTGACATTTGATGGGCGGCGTTCAAGACAAATGGAACATTTTCCGACAATGTCCTCAATGTGTTTGCACATTCCGGGCCAAAATATAATGTCACGTGCTCTTTGTTTGCATTTTTCCATGCCCATATGTCCAGCATGAATTTTTGTCAACATCTTTTCTCTGAGACTGGTAGGAATGATGATTTCCTCCCCTTTGAAAACGACTCCATTGATTTGTGACAGTTCATCTCTGTGGTTCCAGAATTCAGATATGCCCTGAGGTCATATCCTCCTTTCCTCAGGCCATCCTTCATGTATGACTTTGCTCAGCAGTGTGAGTTGTGCATCTTTCTCTGTTGCTGCTCGGATCTCCTTCAGTTTTGAGTCACTCACAGTTAAGCTGTTGTAAACCATGTGCACCTGCACATCCATGCCTTCACTGAGGAAGCTTCCCTGGTAGCTAACAGACTTTCTGGAGAGCGTGTCTGCGACAGGAATGTCTTTGCCTGGACGGTGAATGATTGTGAAGTCATGCTTCTGTAGCTGATGGATCATTCTCTGTAGCCTTGGTGGGGCTGCGGCTCGTGGTTTCCTCATGATTGACTCGAGGGGCTTGTGGTCGGATTGCACAAGGACTTGTTGGCCATAGACACACTGATGGAAACGCTTACATCCGAACAGAATTGCATAAAGCTCTTTCTCGAATTGAGCATAGTTGATTTCACTGTCTGTGAGGGATCTGGAAGCGTAGCCGATGGGCTTTCCTTCTTGCAGTAATACTGTGCCTAGTCCGTACTTTGATGTGTCCACTTGTAGTCTGATCTCTTTGTTGCGGTCGAAGTAGGCAAGAACAGATCCTGGTTCTCCGGTGATTAGGTCTTTCATTTTCTGAAATGCTGTGTCATGTTGTTTGTCCCGCAGGAACTCAAAGGATTGTTTGAGCAACTGACGCACGGGTGCTTTGATTTCGGAGAGGCTCGGAGCAAACTTGGCTAAGTAGTTAACCATGCCTAGTACTGTTTCTAGCTCTGCGCGGTGCTTTGGCGGCTTCATCTTCTTGATGGCAGAGATTTTCTCTGGATCCGACTTAAAGCTGATGTCGGAAATAACTGATCTCGGTGGATCCGATTATGCTTTTCTCCGGGTTGAGCCGGATGACTTTCTCCCATGATCTTTGTAGCATCGCACGGAGGTTCCTGTCATGTTCCTCTCTATTCCTGCCATAGATGAGGATGTAATCTAAGATTGTGACTACTCCATCGAGGCCTTCATAGGTTTCGTCGATCTTCCGGTGGAATTCATCCTGAGCTGAGATAAGACCAAATGGTAAACGCAGAAATCGGTAGCGTCCAAATGGTGTGTTGAACATTGTTAGCTTAGATGACTCTTCCATGAGCTTGATAGTCCAGTATCCTGATTGTGCGTCCATTACACTGAAGTAACGTGCTCCCACTAGCTTGGGTGTGATGTCATCTAGCGTTGGTAGAGGGTAGTCATGGCGTTTGATAGCTTTGTTCGAATCTCTGGGGTCGAGGCAGACTCTGAGCTTTCCTATGCGTGGTTTGTCAACCATTACTTCCGCGTTGACCCACTCTGTCGGTTCTGTTTCCCGGACGATGATTTCTGTATTCTCCATGCTCTGCAGCTCCTCCTTCAGGCGACTACGTAGAGCAAGGCGTATCCTTCTCGGTGGGCAAACCACAGGGGTTGCTGCTGGGTCAAGGTGAATAGTGTATTCAGCAGGGAATAGTCCGATTCCTTTGAAAACGTCAGCAAACTCCTCCACGACTGTCTTCTTCTCAACTGGTGCTGTCAATGATAGCATTAGCTTGACGAGATCCATGTCTAAACATATCTTTAGACCTAGCACTGGAGGTGCTTATGTGTCAAAAATGTAAATGTTCAACATCATGTCGCTTTCTTTGTACTTGCATTTCATCATGCATGTGACTTTTACATTGAGCTGCTCACCCCGCTAGCCGGTCAGTCTGCGTCAGGTGGGCTGTTGCTCAAAGTCATCCTTCAAGCTGTGATACTCACTCAGAGGAACTACATTAACCTGAGATGCAGTGTCTAGTTTAAAATTACACTCTTTGCCCTGTTTTCCTATCTCAATATCGGCAAAAGCTTGCTCAGTCTATGAAATCTGTTTTTTCTGTGACACAAAATCAATAAACAGATCGTCTGCATTTGGCTCTCTATCTGGCATTTGGCTGTCACTCACTGTGTCTACCATTTTTCCGAAAACCGTCCTGCAAACTTTGGCAAAGTGGTTCCGTTTACCACATTTAGTACATTGTCTTCCTTTGGCAGGGCAGTACTCCTTTTCTCCATGGCAGTTGTTCCCACAATATCCACAGTTTTTGAAGCGTTTTATGTCTGTGTCGCCCATTTTTAGAACTCTCGCTGTTCTTTTAAAGAAGCATCAGGTCTGTCTGACTCACAACAGCACAGCACCGTGTGGACAAGATGGAGTCAGGACACTAGGTGTTCCCAAACAATAGCAGTCCTTACAGATGCCTGCAGGCTAAAGACAACTTAGCATGTGATCACATGTGAATATAATAGGTATTCCTTACAGATGCCTGCGGGCCAATGATACATCAAGATGCAAGTTTTACAGTAACCAGAGGAAACCGAGTGAAGATAACCAGCAAAAGAAACAGAGGGGAGATGAGGTTAATTGTCTTACGCAGCAAGGGCTCAGGCCTAATGAATATCTTAATGCTCAGGATAAGTTATCACTGCCCACGGCCCAGCCACTCTCTCATTCCAGTCAAGGACACTTAGATAAGATTCAAGGGTTGCATTTTTCTCACTGGCAATGAATTGTTTGAAAGCCATGCTGTGAGATGCTAAGGCTGTTAGGGAGATGCAGTTGAAGAAGATGCCTGGAAGACTAATGATATGCTGACTGTTCTGTCATTGTGAGCTGGAGTTAAATGCGGGCATGTAAACATTTAGATTGTCTAGTTCCAAATATAATGTCCTGCTGACTGCAGGCATTTTACAGAAGTGTATATTGTACCTCTGGACCGAATGATGTGCTCCTGGTTGTTGAGGCAGTCGCAGCGAAGTGGAAAGTTGAAAGTTTTCTCAGGAGCGAGCATTGCTTCACGGGGGTCTGCAGAAGGTGACCATTCAGCACAGCATTTCCGTAGTGGATTGGTCAGCACGGTCGCCTAACATGTGAAAATTTCCCGGTTCGAGACCGAGTGGAAACATTTTGAAATCATATTCAATTAAATAGTAGAAAAATGGAAAATTTCTCATTCTTGGTTCAATGTTTAAAGCCCTGTTACATTTGTTGTTTCTCTGTGCAGTCTTCTACACATTCAAAGTCTACAGTGTCTCTCACTCCCTCCCCTTTCCAGCCCTGATCTTGCAGAAAGCCCCTCTCAATGCTGCATATTCCGGCTGCTTTCAGTTGATTTGTGAGAGATTATTAAAGGATCCTGCAGCATTGCCTCGGTTCACAACAGCAGATCTAAGCCGCGTTTCTGCAAACTACTGGCCATGTTCTCCAGAATTCCAAGGTGTATAAGGAAATCAAGCCTCAAAATCCCTTTCATTAGCCACAGGTGTTCAGACAATATTCTGAACGCAAAGCGTGTTAGTCCTTGCCAATATTTCTTGTCCATTTCCCAGTGTTTCCGAATTCTGCCTGTCTCTCTGTTTCTGTTTATTCAGTGTGTGGCCACTTGTGCGTTGATTTTGAACGAACACCTGCGTTTTTGTCTGCTTGCTGCTTTAAACAAATGAGGGCATCAGGCGCTTCTGTGCATGACTCTGGGGAATGATTTAAACAGGCCTTAGAGCAATGTCTGGTTCCTCTATCCCCATTCTCAATGTTAATGGAGCTGAGCACTTGAGTGCAAATGCCAAGGCTGAAGCGCATAAAGCCACCTTTAGCCAGAAGTGCAGAGGATGATCCATCTCGGCCTCTTCCTGAGGTCCCCACCATCACAGAAGCCATTCTCAAGCTAATTCGATTCACTCCATGTGATAGCAAGTAACGACGGAGCACACTGGAAAAAGCAAACGCTAATGGGACCCTACATCATCCTGGCTGTCATGCTGAAGACTTGTGCTCCAAAATTAGCCACGTCTCTAGCCAAGCTGATCCAGTACAGCTACAGCACTGGCATCTATCTGACAATGTGGAAAACTGCTCAGGTATGTCCTGTCCACAAAAATCAGGATAAATCCAATCCGGACAATTACTGCCCATTTAATCTACTGTCAATCATCAGCAAAGTGATGGAAGGTATCATCAACATTGCTATCAAGCAGTACATATAAGGCAATAACCTGCTTGCCAATGCTTAGCTTTGGTTCTGCCAGGACGACACAGCTCCAGACCTCATTACAACCTTGGTCCAAAGATGGAAAAAAGAGCTGAAATCCAGAGATCAATTTAGAATGACTTCCCTTGACATCAAGTCCGCACTTAACCGAGTGTGGCATCATGGAGCCCTCATAAAATTGCAGTCAATGGGAGGCGTGGGGGTTGTGGGGCTGTCGGGGGGAAACGCTCCACTGGCTGGAGCCATAACTAGCACTAGGGAAGATGGTTGTCGCTGATGGAGGTCAATCATCTCAGCCCCTGGATATCGCTGTACGAGTTTCTCAGGGGAGTGTCCTAGGCCAAATCATCTTCAGCTGCTTCATCAATGACATTCCCTCCTTCATAAGGTCAGAAGTGGGGATGTTCGCTGATGATTGCACAGAGTTCAGTTACATTCGCAACTCCTCATATAATGAAAATTTCCATGCCCGCATGCAACAAGACGTGTATGACATTCAGGCTTAGGCTGCTAGGTGGCAAGTTACATTTGTGCCACACAAGTGCCAGGCAATGACTGTCTCCAACAAGCGAGAGTCTAACCATCGCCCTTTGACATTCAATGGAACAAGCATCACTGAATCTCTGGCCATCAGCATTGCAACAATGCGATGCACCTTGATTATATCCAGCTAGTTCAGCCGGTAGTGCGGTGCGATTTTTAATTTCTGTCACGTGGTTCGAGACCCACGTGAGACTTATGATTGATTTAAACTTTTTGGTTGCTTACACGGGAAAGCAACATTAATTAACTGATAACCTTCTTTTGCAGGACGAAGGTAATGCTAACTGAGGGAGAGTCACTACTTCAATAATCTGTTAACTGTTAAACCATATCCCATGTTATACACTGAATTTAGAATCATTGAATTACAGCAATGGTTACAGCACAGTGGAGGCCATCCGGCCCATCGAGTCCATGCCTCCTCTCTGCAAGAACACGTCAGCTAGTCCCAGTCCCCCGCCCTTTCCCCGTAGCCCTGCAATCTTTTATCCTTCAGGTACTTATCCAATTCCATTTCGAAAGGCACGATTGAATCTGCGTTCACCATGCTTTCAGGCAGTGCATTCCAGATCCTAACCAATCGCTGCAAAACATTTTTTCCTCAAATACGCCTGTGGACCTTCTGCGAATCAGCTTAAATCTGTGTCCTCTGGTTCTCGACCCTTCCACAAATAGCATCAGCTTCTCTCTATCTACTCTGTCTAGAGCCCTCACGATTTTGAACACCTCTATCAACTCTCCTCACAATCTTCTCTGCTCCAAGGAGAACAATCCAGCTTCTCCAGTCTATCCACGAAACTGAAGTCTGTCATCCCTAGAACCATTCTTGTAAATCTCTGCAGCACACTCTCTAACGCCTTCACATTCTTCCTAAAATGTTCTGCCCAGAAACCTCCCTCTGAGGCCTAACCAATGATTTATAAAGGCTTTGCATTACCTCCTCGGTGGTGTACTCTATATCTCTATTAATAAAGCCAAGGATCCCGTATCATTTTTCACAGCCTTCTCAACTTGTCCCGCCATCGTCAAAGATAGATAAATACACCCGAGGTCTCTCTGTTCCTGCATCCCAATTAAAATTATTGCATTTAGTTTATATTTCCTCTCCTCATTCTTCCTATCAAAATGGATCACTTCACACATCTCCGTGTTAAATTACACCTGCTATGTGTCTGACCATTTCACCACTCTATATATGTCCTCATGAGGTCTGTTATTTTCCATTCTTCAGCAGTGTTTGAAATTATGCCTAGTATATCCAAGCCTAGGTCATTAATATATATCAAAATGAGCAGTGGTCCTAATACCGGCCCCTGGGTGATACCACTGTATACTTCCCTCCAGTCTGAAAAACAACCGTTCACCACTATTTACAACTGACACCCACATTGTTATAAGCACCACACACATATACGCAACGACAAACAAACTTGCATTTATATAGCGTCTTAAAAGTAGTAAAACATCACAACACGCTTCACAGGAGCGACTTTCAGACAGAGCTTGACACCGAGCCACATAAGGAGATATTAGAACAGATGACCAAAAGCTTCTTCAAAGTGGTAGAATTTAAGCAGCATTTTAATGGTGGAAAGAGAGGCGGAGCCTTTTTGGGAGGTAATTCCAGAGGTTAGGGCTTGGCTCACAAACCCACAGCTTATATTTTTACACAGCCTTGATTTTAGATCTGAATATAGAAACATAGAGTCATAGAAACATAGAAGATAGGAGCAGGAGTAGGCCATTCTGCCCTTCAAGACTGCTCCGCCATTCAATGAGATCATGGCTGATCATCAAAATTCAGTACCGGGTCCCTGCTTTCTCCCCATATCCCTTGACCCCTTTAGCCTTAAGAAATATATCTAACGATTTCTTGTATATATTTAATTATTTGGTTGGAACTGCTTTCTCTGGTAGAGAATTCCACAGGTTCACCACTCTCCAGTTGAAGAGATTCCTCCTAATCTCAGTCCTAAATGGCTTAAACCTCATTCTTAGAGTGTGACCTCTGGTTCTGGACTCCCCCGCCATCGAGAACAGCCTTCCTGCATCTAGTCTGTCTAGTCCTGTTAGAATTTTATAAGTTTCAATGTGATCCCCCCTCAATCTTCCAAACTCTAGCGAATATAAGCCTAATCGACCCAATCACTCTTCATACGTCATTCCTGCCATCCCAGGTATCAGCCTGGTGAATCTTTGCTGAACTCCTTCCATGGCAAGAACATCCTTCCTCAGATAAGGCGACCAAAACTGCACACAATACTCAAGGTGTGGTCTCACGAAGGCCCTGTACAAGTGTAGCAAGACATCCTTGCTCCTCCACTCGAATCTTCTCGCTATGAAGGCCAGAATACCATTTGCCTTCTTAACCACCTGCTGTACCTACATGCTTACCTTCAGCGACTGGTGCACAAGGACACCCAGGTCTCGTTGCAATTACCCTTTTCCCAATCTATTGCCGTTCAGATAATAATCTGCCTTCCTGTTTTTGCCACCAAAGTGGATTAACTCGCATTTATCCACATTATACTGCATCTGCCATGATTCTGCCCAATCACCCAACCTGTCCAAATCATACTGGAGTTTCCCTGCATCCTCCTCACAGCACACATGCCCACCCAGCTTTGTGACGTCTGCAAATTTGGAGATATTATATCTAGTTCCCTCGTCTAGATCATTTATATATTTTGTGAATGGCTGGTTTCCTAGGACCGATCCCTGCAGTACCCCACTAGTCACTGCCTGCCACTCAGAAAAAGACACGTTTATTCCAACTCTTTGCTTCCTGTCTGTTAAACAGTTCTCTATCCAACCAACACCTTACCCCCAATCCAATGTGCTTTAACTTTACATGCTACTCTCTTAGGCGAGACCTTATCGAAAGCCTTCCGAAAGTCCAAATGCACCATATCCACTGGTTCTCCCTTATATATTCTACCAGTTCCGTCCTCAAAAATATCCTGTAGATTTGTCAAGCATGATTTACCTTTAGTAAATCCATGTTGACTTTGTCCGATCCTGTGACTGTTTTCCAAGTGCTCTGCTATTACATATTTTATAATTGCCTGTAACACTTTCCCCACTACCGATGTCAGGCTAACTGGTCTATATTGCCCTGTTTTCTTTCAAATACCTTTATTAAAGAGTGGGGTAACATTAGCTACTCTCCAATCCATGGGAACTGTTCCAGAATCTATAGAATTTTGGAAGATGACCGGCAATGCGTCTACTATTTCTAAGACCACTTCTTTAAATACAATGGGATGTAGATTTTCAGGCCCTGGGGATTTATCGGCCCTCAATTCTGGCAATTTCCCTAACACCATTTCACTACAAATACTGATTTCATTCAGTTCCTCCCTCTCATTAGACCCCATTTTCCCCGACCTCTCTGGGAGGTTATTTGTGTCCTCCTTTGTGAAGACCTAATCAACGTATGTATTTCATTGGTCAGCCATTTCTTTGTTCCCCGTTAAAAATTCCCCTGATTCTGACTGCAAGGGACCTATGCAGCACTTCACTAATCTTTTTGTCTTCTCATATCTATAGATGCTTTTACAGTCAGCTTTTACCTTCCCTGCAAGCTTACTCTCATACTTTACTTTCCCCCACTTAATTAACCCCTTGGTCATCCTTTACTGACTCCAAAACTGCTCACAATCCTCTGGTTTTCTGCTTTATCTGGCCAATGTATGTGTCAGTTCCTTGGATCTTATGCTATGCCTAATTCCCCTTGTTAGCCCCGGTTGAGCCATCTTTCCTGTTTGATTTTTATGCCAGACAGGGATGAACAAATTCTGTAGTTCATCCATGTGATCTTTAAATGTTTGCCATTGCCAAACCACCATCAACCATTTAAGTAATGTTCCCCAATCCATCCAAGCCAACTCATGCCTCATACCATCGTAGATTCCTTTATTTAATTTCAGGACCCTAGTGTCTGCGTCAACTACGTCATTCTCCATCTTATTGAATAATTCTATCATGTTATGATCGCTCTTCCCCAAGGGACTTCACACAACGAGATTGCTAATGAACCATTTCTCATTACATAATAACCATTAAAAGATGGCCTGATCTACATTTGGTTCTTCGACATATTGGTCCAGGAAACCATCCTGTATACACTCTAGGAATTCCTCCTGCACAGTATTCTTACTAATTTGGTTAGCCCAATCTATATGCAGATAAAAGTCACCCATGATAACTGTTGTGCCCTTATTGCACGATTCTCTAATTTCCTTTTTAATGCCATCCCCAACCTCACCACTATTGTTTTGGTGTCTGTATACCACTCCCACTAACGTTTTCTCCCCCTTGGAATTTCGCAACTCTACCCATACAGATTCCACATCATCAGATGTAATATCCTTCCTTACTATTGTGTTAATCTCCTCTTTAACCAGCAACAATACCATATTTCCTTTTCCTTTTTGACTGTCATTTCTGAATATTGAATACCCCTGGATGTTGAGTTCCCAGACTTGATCACCCTGGAGCCATGTCTCCGTAATCCCAATCATATCATACCTGTTTACATCTATTTGCACAGCTAATTCATGCACCTTATTATGAATGCTCCTCGCATTAAGACACAAAGCCTTAAGGCTTGTTTTTTTAACACTCTAATTCCTTTTAGAATTGTTTTTTACTGTAGCCCTGTTTGCTTTAAACCCTTGATTTCTCTGTCTGCCTCTTTTGCTTTTCTCCTTCCTCTCTGTTGCTTCTATCCGTGCTTTCCTTTCCTCTGTCTCCCAGCACTTGTTCCCAAACCCCTGCCATTATAGTTTAAACCCTCCCCCAGAGCACTACCAAAAACGCCCCCTAGGACATCGGTCCCGATCCTGCCCAGATGCAATACCGTCCAGACTGTACTGGTCCTAGCTCCCCCAGAACCGGTTTCATTGTCTCAGGAATTTGAATCTCTCCCCCAAGCCCCATTCTTCTAGCCACATTCTCACTTGAAATATTCTTCTATTTCTACACTGACTAACTCGTGGCATTTGTAGCAATCTTACCCTTTAATTAACTTAAATTAAATTACATCAAATCATAGAACACTAACTACGCTGCAATTAAATGGTATTAGTTACTCAAGGGCCATTGTTTACTGGTATTCCCCGCTATACAACAGAGACGTTAGAAACTATAAACCACAAAACAAAGACTTTCTAAACCTTATACACTATTAAGCGTAACTGTCAAACTATAGAGTAGTATAAATACTCACCTGGCCATACTCACCCAATCAGCTGCTTCTTCTTGATTGCGTCACTTTTTGAATCATGACGTGGCTCTGGAACGCCACCGCTCGTCTGTGAGATTGGTTCACCTCTGATAAAACCTGTGAAACTGAGTATAAATACTCACTGGCTGCAACCGAAACTGGGCCTCTGAGAAAACCCACAAAACTGAGTATAAATACTCGCAATCTTTGTTTCCATCCCACAATTTGGGGGCCTATAGTAAAGACCCAGAAATGTAACAGCTCATTTTCTGTTACTTAACGCTACCCAAATAGATTCAGTCTTTGAATCTTTAGCATATCTTCCCTCTGTAAAATGTTATATTATTCTTGATAAATACTGCCAAAAACTACGCCCCCTCCATCTTTTGCCCAAACCCATCCCTCCAGAATGCATTGTAGCCAGGAATGTTTGGTCATGATTCCAGCCCATGTTTTAGTCAGGTCTGTTCTACAGCCGCTATACCTTAAACCCATGTGGCAACGAGCGCCTGCAATTAAATGTACCTTACATAAGAACGTAAGAAGTAGGAGCAGGAGTAGGCCATACGGCCACTCGGGCCTGCTCCGCCATTCAATAGGATCATGGCTGATCCGAACCTAGGTACTATTATTTATCATGCCTCTCTGCTGGTGCGTCCTGTGGGTGATTTTTGACAGCTTATTTTGTTCTTCTGTTTTGTTTGTCACTCTTTCTTGCCCCCTTTGACTTTGTGAAGCAGCAGGAGAAGGTGCTATCAATTACATCTGCAGCTTTTTTCAGTTCTGATGAAGGGTCTCAGACCTGAAACTTTAACTCTGTTTCTCTCTCCACGGATGCTGCCTGGCCTGATGAGTGATTCCAGTGTCTTATAGTGAATGATTGTCAATACCCAGAGATGGAGATAGAGAAGTCGAGGAAGAGAAAGGAAGAATTATAGATGGACCATGTGAAGGTAAGGGAAGGTTGGAAATTGGAAGCAAAGTGAATGAAATGTTCTAGTTCAGGGCGAGAGCAGAAAACGGCAATGATACTGCCAAAATAACAACAGAAAATGCTGGAAAATCTCAGCAGGTCAGGCAACATCCGTGGAGAGAAATTTGAGTTGACGTTTTGGGTCGAACCCTTCTTCAAAGCTGGAGAGAAAAGAAAATAGTTCGAAGGCAGGGCTGTGATCGGACAAAAGAAGTGAAAGAAACAAAAGATCTAGACGAGATGGTAATAGGCTGAGATTAGGTGTAAAGCGTACTGGCAGGGCAAGAGATAGCTGCCAGGTGTGAGAGAGAAACAAAAGGAAAGGGGGGGAGAAAGCAGTGGAAAAATTACAAGAAAAAATGTGTAATAGTGGCCGAGGTTATGATCTGCAATTGTTGAACTCGATATTGAGTCCGAAAGGCTGCAGAGTGCCAAATCGGAAGATGAGGTGCTGTTCCTCGAGTTTACATTGAGCTTCCATGGAACAATACAAGAGGCCAAGGATGGTGAGGTCCGAGTGGGAATGGAGTGGTGAATTAAAATGACAGGCGACCGGAAGCTCGGGTCACCCTTATGGACTGAATGGAGGTGTTCTGCAAAGCGGTCACCCAATCTGTGTTTGGTCTCCCCAATGTAGAGG
This sequence comes from Somniosus microcephalus, assembly GCF_052327205.1. Lineage (NCBI taxonomy): Eukaryota > Metazoa > Chordata > Chondrichthyes > Squaliformes > Somniosidae > Somniosus > Somniosus microcephalus. Next base: position 40,311,692 of record NW_028225184.1, on the reverse strand, counting down.
AAACCACATCATGGGCAGCGAATACGGTATACTAGATTGCGGGAAGTAGAAGTAAATCGCTGTTTCACCTGGAAGAGGTGTTTGGGGCCCTGGACATTGGGACAGGTGTTACATCTCATCCGCTTGCACGGGAAGGTGCCAGGTGAAGGGGAAGGGCTGTTTGGGGTGATAGAGGAGTGGACTGGGGTGTCTCGGAGGGAGCGGTCCCTACAGAATGCTGAAAGGGGAGAGGAGGGATGATACGTTTGGTGGTGGGATCACTTTGGAGGTAGCGGAAATGCCAGAGGATGATCCGTTGAATGTGGAGGCTGGTGGGGTGCAAGGTGAGGACAAGGTGAACCCTATCATGGTTCCGGGAGGGAGGGGCAGGGGTGAGGGCAGAATTGCGAGAGATAGTACCGACACGGTCGAGGACAGTGTCAACCATCGTAGAGGGGAATCCTCGGTTGTGGAAAAAGGAAGACAGGTCTGAAGCATTGGTGTGGAAGGTGGCATCGTCGGAGCAGATACGGCGGAGACAGAGAGACTGGGAGAATGGAATAGAGTCCTTACAGGAAGCGGGGTGGGAGGCAGTGTAGTCCAGGTAGCTGTGGGAGTCAGTGGGCTTGTTGTGAATATTGGTCGATAACCTATCCCCAGAGATGGAGATGGAGAAGTCGAGGAAGGGAAGGGAAGAGTCAGAGATGGAAATTGGAGGCAAAGTAAATGAAATTGTCAAGTTCGGGGCGAGAGCAGGAAACGGCACCGCTAGAGTCATCAATGTATCGGAAAAAGAGTTGAGGGAGGGGACCCGAGTAGGACTGGAACAAAGATTGTTCCACATAGCCCACGAAAAGGCAGGCATAGCTAGGACCCATGCGGGTACCCATGGCAACACCTTTGATTTGGAGGAAATGAGTCGAGTTAAAGGAGAAGTTGTTCAATGTGAGAACTAGTTCAGCCAGGTGGAGGAGGGTGGTGGTGGATGGGGACTGGTCGAGCCTCTGTTCAAGGAAGAAGCGGAGCGCCCTCAGGCCATCCGGGTGGGGGATGGATGTGTAGAGGGATTGTACGTCCATGGTGAAAAGGAAGCGGTTGGGGCCAGGAAACTGGAAACTGTTAAAGTGGTGGAGGGCATCCGAAGAGTCGCGGATGTAGGTGGGAAGAGACTGGACAAGGGGACAAAAGATAGAGCCAAGATAGGAAGAGATAATTTCTGTGGGGCAAGAACAGTCTCAAATGATGGGTCTACCTGTTTGTGAATCTTGGGAAGGAGGTAGAAGCGGGCTGTGCGGGGTTGGGGAACTATGAGGTTGGTGGCAGCGGGGGTAGATCTCCAGAGGACATGAGGTCAGTGACAGTCTTGGAAATGGTGGTTTGATGTTTGGTAGTGGGGTCATGGTCCAGGTGGACGTCGGAGGATGTGTCGGAGAGTTGGCATTCAGCTTCCGCCAGGTAGAGGTCAGTACGCCAAACAACAACAGCATCACCATTGTCAGCGGGTTTAATGACAATGTCAGGGTTGGATCTAAGAGAATGGAGTGCTGCAAGTTCAGAGGGAGGGAGGTTGGAGTGAGTGAAGGGAGCAGAGAAATGGAGACGGCCGATGTCACGGCGGCAGCTAGCGATGAAAAGATCTAGAGATGGAAAGAGGCCAGGGGGTGTGGTCCAGGTAGAACAGGAATTCTGCAAGCGGGAGAAAGGGTCAGTTGTGCGGGGGGAACACTCCTGGCCAGAGAAGTGGGCAAGGAGATGAAGGCAGCAGAAAAAGAGCTCAACATCGTACCGAGCTCGAAATTCATTGAGGTGGGAGCGTAAGCGAATGTAGCTCAGGCATTTGCTGAGGACTAATCTGTTCGTTTTTACATACGTATTGGAGATTTAACAGTCTGTTTTTATTTCTCTCACGAATTTACTCTCATATTCTACTTTCGCTTTCTTTATCAATTCCGAGGTCCTCCTTTGCTGACTTCTAAAATCCTCCCAATCCGCAGGCTCACTGCTCTTTTTGACAGCATTATAAGCCTCTTCCTCTGATCTAATACTATCTTTAACTTCTCTGGTTATCCACGGTTCGACCACATTTCCTGTGCGTTTTATGTGCCTCAAAGGAATGTATATTTGTTGTAAAATATGTATTAATTCTTTAAATGCTAGCCATTGCTAGTCTATCGTCATCACTTTAAAATGTACTTCCCCAATCTAACATAAAATCGCACCTCCCATACCTGAGACCTGGTCCGGGGGGAGCAGCTCGCCACAATATCAGGCACAGGGAGCCCAGTGTAGACAATGTGTGAGTGTGTGTGTGAATGTCCCCGAGCACCGGCCCCACGACCCGGGGTAGAGTGACTCACCATAATATCAGGCCCAGGGAGCCCAGTGTAGAGAGTGTGCGAGTGTGTGTAAATGTCCCCGATTATTGGCCCTGCGGCCAGGGGGAGAGTGGCTCACCACAATATCAGACCCAGTGAGCACAGTGTAGACAGCGTGTGAGTGAGTGAGTGAATGTCCCCGATCTCCAGCCCCGTGGCCCGGGGGAGAGCGGCTCACCTCAATATCAGGCCCAGGGAACCCAGTGTAGAGAGTGTGTGAGTGAGTGTGTGAATGTCTCCGACACCGGCCCCGTGGACCGGGGGAGAGCGGCTCACCACAATACCAGGCCCATGGAGCCCGGTGCAGTCAGTGTGTGAGTGAGTGTGTGAATGACCCCGATCACCGGCCCTGCGGACCGGGGGAGAGCGGCTCACCACAATATCAGGCCCAGGGAGCCCGGTGCAGTCAGTGTGTGAGTGAGTGTGTGAATGACACCGATCACCGGCCCTGCGGACCGGGGGAGAGCGGCTCACCACAATATCAGGCCCAGGGAGCCCGGTGCAGTCAGTGTGTGAGTGAGTGTGTGAATGACCCCGATCACTGGCCCTGCGGACCGGGGGAGAGCGGCTCACCACAATATCAGGCCCAGGGAGCCCAGTGCAGACAGTTTGTGAGTGAGTGTGTGAATGACCCCAATCACCAGCCCTGTAGCCCTGGGGAGAGCGGCTCACCACACTATCAGATGCAAGGAGCCCAGTGTAGACAGTGTGTGAGTGAGTGTGTGAATGTCCCTGCTCACCGGCCCCGTGGCCCGGGGGAGAGCGGTTCACCACAATATGAGGCCCAGGAAGCCCAGTGTAGAGAGTGTGTGAGTGAGTGTTTGAATGTGCCTGATCACCGGCCCCGCGGCCCGGGGTAGAGCAGCTCACCACAACATCAGGTCCAGGGAGCCCAGTGTAGACAGTGTGTGAGTGAGTGTGTGAATCAGCCTGGTAACCAACATGACAGCACAGTGGAGAGCGGCTCTTCAGAACATCAGGCACAGGGAGCCGAGTGTAAACAGTGTGTGAGTGAACGAGTGAATGTCACTGATCACCGGTCCTGCAGCCCAGGGGAGAGTGGCTCACCACAGTATCAGGCTCAGGGAGCCAAGTGTAGAGAGTGTGTGAGTGAGTTTGTGAATGTCCCCGATCACCGGCCCCGTGGGCCGGGGGAGAGTGGCTCAACACAATATCTGGCCCAGGGAGCCCAGTGTAGTCAGTGTTTGAGGGAGTGTGTGAATGTCCCCGATCACTGGCCCCACGGACCGGGGGAGAGCGGCTCACCACAATATCAGGCCCAGGGAGCCCAGTGTAGACAGTGTGTGAGTGAGTGTGTGAATCCCCCTGGTAACCAACATACCTGCGCAGCGGAGAGCAGCTCTTCAGAACATCAGACACAGGGAGCCGAGTGTAAACAGTGTGTGAGTGAACGAGTGAATGTCACTGATCACCGGTCCTGCAGCCCAGGGGAGCATGGCTCACCACAGTATCAAACCCAGGGAGCCAAGTGTAGAGAGTGTGTGAGTGAGTGTGTGCATGTCCCCGATCACCAGCCACTCGGACGGCCCAGGGGAGAGCGGCTCACCAGAATATCAGACCCAGTGCGCCCAGTGTATACAGTGTGTGAGTCAGTGTGTGAATGTCCCCGATCACTGGCCCTGCGGACCGGGGGAGAGCGGCTCACCACAATATCAGGACCAGGGAGCCCGGTGCAGTCAGTGTGTGAGTGAGTGAGTGAATGACACCGATCACCGGCCCTGCGGACCGGGGGAGAGCGGCTCACCACAATATCAGGCCCTGGGAGCCCAGTGTATACAGTGTGTGAGTCAGTGTGTGAATGACCGCGATCACCGGCCCTGCGGACCGGGGGAGAGCGGCTCACCACAATATCAGACCCAGTGAGCCCAGTGCAGACAGTGTGTGAGTGAGTGTGTGAATGACCCCGATCACCGGCCCTGCGGACCGGGGGAGAGCGGCTCACCACAATATCAGGCCCTGGGAGCCCAGTGTATACAGTGTGTGAGTCAGTGTGTGAATGACCCTGATCACCGGCCCTGCGGACCGGGGGAGAGCGGCTCACCACAATATCAGGCCCAGGGAGCCCGGTGCAGTCAGTGTGTGAGTGAGTGTGTGAATGACCCTGATCACCGGCCCTGCGGACCGGGGGCGAGCGGCTCACCACAATATCAGGCCCTGGGAGCCCAGTGTAGACAGTTTGTGAGTGAGTGTGTGAATGTCCCCAATCACTAGCCCCGCGGCCCTGGGGAGAGCGGCTCACCACAATATCAGATGCAAGGAACCCAGTGTAGACAGTGTGTGAGTGAATGTTTGAATGTGCCTGATCACCGGCCCCGCGGCCCGGGGTAGAGCAGCTCGCCACAACATCAGGTCCATGGATCCCAGTGTAGACAGTGTGTGAGTGAGTGTGTGAATCACCCTGGTAACCAACATGACTGCGCAGGGGAGAGCGGCTCTTCAGAACATCAGGCACAGGGAGCCGAGTGTAATCAGTGTGTGAGTGAACGAGTGAATGTCACTGATCACCGGTCCTGCAGCCCAGGGGAGCGTGGCTCACCACAGTATCAGGCCCATGGAGCCAAGTGTAGAGAGTGTGTGAGTGAGTGTGTGAATGTCCCCGATCACCAGCCACTCGGACGGCCCAGGGGAGAGCGGCTCACCAGAATATCAGACCCAGTGAGCCCAGTGTTTACAATGTGTGAGTCAGTGTGTGAATGTCCCCGATCTCCAGCCCCGTGGGCGGTCCAGGGGAGACCGGCTTGCCACAATATCAGGCCTAGGGACCTCAGAGTAGGCAGTGTGTGAGTGAGTGTGTGAATGTCCCCGATCACCGGCCCCGTGGCCAGGGAACAGCGGCTCACCACAATATCAGACCCAGGGAACCCAGTGTAGACAGTGTGTGAGTGAGTGTGTGAATGTCCCCGATCACCAGCCAGGCCCGGGAGAGAGCGGCTCACCACAATATCAGGGCCAGGGAGCCCAGTGTAGAGAGTGTGTGAGTGAGTGTGTGAATGTCCCCGATCACCGGCCCACGGACCGGCGGAGAGCGACTCGAAACAATATCAGGCCCAGGGAGCCCAGTGTAGTTAGTGTGTGAGTGAGTGTGTGAATGTCCCCGATCACCAGCCAGGCCCGGGAGAGAGCGGCTCACCACAATATCAGGGCCAGGGAGCCCAGTGTAGAGAGTGAGTGAGTGAGTGAGTGAATGTCTGCGAACAGTGTCCCGGCGCGGGGGTGAACGGCTCTCCACAATATCAGACACAGGGAGCCCAGTTTAGACAGTGTATGAGTGTGCATGTGAATGTCCCCGATCACCAGCCCCGTGGCCCGGTGGAGAGGGGCTCACCACAATATCAGGCCCAGGAAGCCCACTGCTGACAGTGTGTGAGTGAGTGTGTGAATGTCCCCGATCACCGGCCCTTTGGCCAGGGGGAGAGCGTCTCACCACAATATCAGGCCCAGGGAGCCCACTGTAGAGAATGTGTGAGAGAGTGTGTGAATGTCCCCGATCACCAGCCCAGGGGACAGCGGCTCACCACAATATCAGGCCCAGGGAGCCCAGTGTAGACACTGTGTGAGTGGGTGTGTGAATGTCTGAGTGTGTGAATGTCCCTAATCACAGGCCCCACCACTCGAGGAATAGCGGCTCACCAAAATATCAGGCCCAGTGAGCCCAGTGTAGAGAGTGTGTGAGTGAGTGTGTGAATGTCCCCGAACACCAGCCACGCGGGTGGTCCAGGGGAGACCGGCTCACCACAATATGAGACCCAGGGAGCCCAGTTTAGACAGTGTGTGAGTGAGTGTATGAATGTCCCCGATCACCAGCCCCGCGGCCCGGGGGGAGCAGCTCTCCACAATATCAGACCCAGGGAGCCCAGTGTAGACAGTGTGTCAGTGAGTGTGTGAATGTTCCCGATCACTGGCCCCACTGCCCGGAGGTGGTCGGTTTACCAAAATATCAGGCCCAGGGAGCCCAGTGTAGACATTGATTGAGTGAGTGTGTGAATGTCCCCGATCACCGGCCCGGCAGCCCGAGGGAGAGCGGCTCACCTCAATATCAGACTCAGTGATCCCAGTGTAGACAATGTGTGAGTGAGTGTGTGAATGCCCCCGATCACCGGTCCCGCTGGTGGCCCGAGGGATAGCGGCTCACCACAATATCAGACCCAATCATCCCAGTGTAGACAGTGTGTGAGTGATCGTGTGAATGTCCCCGATCACCGGTCCAGCGGGTGGCCCGGGGGATAGTGGCTCACCACAATATCAGACCCATGGAACCCCGTGTAGACAGTATGTGACTGAATGTCCCCGATCACCGGCCCCACGGGCGGGCCGGGGGAGAGCGGCTCGCCGCAATATCCGACCCAGTCAGCCCAGTGTAGACAGTATGTGAGTGAGTGTGTGAATGTCCCCAATCACTGGCCCCGTGGCCTGGGGGAGAGCGTCTCACCACAATATCAGGCACAGTGAGCCCAATTAGTCAGTTTGTGAGTGAGTGTGTGAATGTCCCCAATCACCAGCCCTGCGACCCGGGGGAGAGCGGCTCACCACAATATCAGACCCAGTGAGCCCAGTGTAGAAAGTGTGTGAGTGAATGAGTGAATGCCCCCGATCACCGGCCCCGGGGCCCGTGGTAGAGCGGCTCACCACAATATCAGACACAGTGAGCCCAGTGTAGACAATGTATGAGTGAGTGAGTGAATGCCCCCGATTACCGGCCCCGGGGCCCGAGGGAGAGTGGCTCCCCACAATATCAGGCACAGTGAGCCCAGTGTAGACAGTGTGTGAGTGAGTGTGTGACTGTCCCCGATCACCGGCCCCACGGGCGGCCCGGGGAAGAGTGGCTCACCACAATATCAGACCCAGTGAGCCCAGTGTAGAAAGTGTGTGAGTGAATGAGTGAATGCCCCCGATCACCGGCCCCGGGGCCCGTGGTAGAGCGGCTCACCACAATATCAGACACAGTGAGCCCAGTGTAGCCAATTTGTGAGTGAGTGTGTGTATCTCCCAAATCACCAGCCCTGCGACTCGGGGGAGAGCGGCTCACCACAATATCGCGCCCAGGGAGCCCAGTGTTGACAGTGTGTGTGTGAGTGTGATTGTCCCCGATCACCAGCCCCGCGTCCCTGGGGAGAGCGGCTCACTGCAACATTAGGCCCAGGGAGCCCAGTGTAGACTGTGTGAGTGAGTTTGTGAATGTTGCTGATCACTAGCCCGACCCGGTCCAGCCCAAGGTGAGCAGCTCGCTCACAATAACAGGCCCAGGGAGCTCTCAGGCTGCAAATTTTCCATTTCTTCTCATCCTTTAATGAATTTTACAATCAGTGTAAAGGGGTATTTCCCCACATTCTTCAACTGCTCTCTGAACTTAGTCTGGGTCACTGCATAAATCCCAGTGTTTGTGCAGCAACTCAGCAGCTGCAGCATCATACCCATTTCGAGAACATAATATGGTAGAAATACAGGCCCTAACCCCAAATCATACATCCGGTTCAATATACAAAACACCGTAAACGCTGCCCATAACAGGATGAAGTTGCCGGAGATAACAAGCAGTAAAATGATGGATTTTCTGCGACTCTCCATCTCTGGGTCCTTGGGACTCCCCCCACTGCTGGGACCACGGAGTCTCCTGCGGGCTCTGCTGGCCAGTAAAATGTGCCTGATAGTGACAGCGTTGAGCAGCAGAATCAGAACAAATGGGACCCCCGGGGTGAGAATATAATGAAGGAACTCGATTGCTCCCCAGACACGTGAAAACAAAACATCGGCTGTTACACCACAAAACCAGGGGTTGTTCTGAAGCCAATACCGATCTGTGAACATAAAATACCAGAAAATGTTCTTTGAACCGCTCAGTACAGTCACTGTTCCCAGAACCACAGCCGCCGTTTTCTCGGTGCAATATTTAGTTTTCAGCTTCTGGCTACAAATGGCCACAAATCGATCAAAGGTGAAAGTGACGGTGAACCAGACAGAACAGTCTGTGGCTGCATAAATCAGAACGGCGTGGATATTACACATGCGGAAGAACAGCACGAAATGAAACTTGTCCTTATAAACAATGGGAATCTGCCTCAATATCAGATCGAGGATAACGACCAGTAGATCCGCTGTGGCCATGGCCACCAGGTAGCGAGTGACACATTTGGAGAGACCGCACTTACCCCGGGAAAGGATCACAATTGTCACCAAATTCACTGTGAGGAAGGGAAATGAACAGGAACATTATATATCAGGAAGGGAGCAAAAGCAGCAATTTGATGGTATTGGGGTGAAATCTGCAACTCACTAGCACCACTCAAAGACATATTCTAATTTTTTTACCTGTGGAGCTGACTACAAGGTATATTACAATAATAATCGGGAATAATTGCGGAATAATAAATGAAATTGTGGTAAATACAAAATTAAAGTAACAGATTCTTAATCAATGAGAGATTAAGTGTTGCATCTACCTTTAACCAGGCAGACAAGAGCACCATCCGAGGTACCAGGGACACAAAGGACCAGAACCTCTCAGGAAGCCTTCGTGTCCTAGGATCAGTCAGCATTTGGAGCGATGCAATCCGCTTCTGTGCCCCTGTGTTAGGGAAGTGGTAAGTCCTGCTTGGATTCCTGCTCCTTGTTAGAATATCCATTTTGCAGCAAAATACAGGAACTGCTACCTTGGCGTACAATAATTACAGGCAATTGTATTGAAAATGTATGGATGTAATATGACAATAAGGTAATAAATATAATTGCACTGCAGTTATTAAGATAACTGGGTTGTAAGAAGTGTTAAAGATTGAGTTTTCTACACTTTTTTGAAATGCACAAATCGCAGCTCATTGAAAGGAAGATTTTCCAAATAACATTGCAAAGAATAGACACTGAATTAAAATAAATCGTTATCATTGGCCAGGTAATTTATATCGAAATCAGACGACCTGTCCCACAGGCAAAGTGCCGCCGAACGCTTTTGTAAAGTACCTGAAAACAAATGGAAGAGGTTTACCCTTCAACTATTCAGCTGTTGCTTTCCAACCATTGCAGTGAATATTAGACGAAAAAATATGAAAGGATTTTCTTATCCTCAGTACATCAGTAACAATCATTTGGGATTGTTTATCCTGAAGGATAGCAGGAGGCAATACAGAATCACTTTGGGTCTCACTGACAGATCTACTGATCTTCCCCAGACGGGCATGGGATCAATTGTAAATTCTAAACAAAGTTTGGAAAGAAATGTTTTGAAATCTGACTGAATGAACATTCTGTGGAAATGGAAATTATCTTTGTAATCCTACTCTAACCTTCAGAAGCAGTGCCACTAATGCAGAACTGGAGAGGGTGTGAAAGGAGACACTGACTGGAACTAAATGATTAGCGGATATTTCATACATTTAACGATGCGGATGTGATCTCCCATCATTTGTTCCTGAGACTCTGTGTAAGCCACCACACCGACCATTCGGTGAAAACAGCAGCAAATAAAAACAGAGACTGCTAGAAATACTCAGCAGGTCAGGCCGCATCTGTGGAGAGAGAAATAAAGTTAACGTTTCTGACTGATGAAATTTCGGCATTTGGTGAAAATCTTCTGAACCTGAGACAACATTCTGCTGAACTGTTACAAATGTAAATGTAAATGTTAAGCTGTTATTTCACCCATCCTTTGAGTGCCGTGGACAGAAAAGAGAGAACGAAATTTCTCTTCATGTATTAAACTCAAACTGAGAACAGAAGATGAGAAAGTGACAGAAAAAAGGATCGAATAAAATAGTAGAAAATATGCATTGCCCCAAACGTGTACTCTGATTTATACCATGCCAGGACATTGGGGTAAAAACATGAAGGATAAATAAAAGTTCCTGAATGGCAGGATCTTAGAGATGATCCCAGTGATGGAATGAAGTCACTGCCTACAAGGCACTGCTCGGCGTCAATCCAGGAATTTCATTCCCAGGCTGCCTAGATTACACAGCTCCGCCTCAACCCTGGAATTTAAGTCCCAGGCTGCGTAGATTACACAGCTCCCGCCTCAATCCAGGAATTTCAATCCCAGGCCGCTTGGATTATACTGCTCCCGCCAGAATCCAGGAATGTCATTCCCAGGGCTGCCTACATTCCACTGCCCCTGACTCGGTCCAGTAATGTAATTCCCAGGGCTGCATAGATTCCACTGCTCCCGCCTCAGTCCGGGAATATAATTCCCAGTGCCAGCTAGATTCCACTGCTCCCGCCTCAGTCCAGGAATGTAATTCCCAGAGCCACCAAGATTACACTGCTCCTGCCTCAGTCTAGGAATTTCAATCCTAGCGCCGCCTAGATTCCACTGCTCCTGCCTCAGTCCAGGAATTTCAATCCCAGGCTGCCAAGATTCCACTGCTCACAACTCAATCCAGAAGTTTAATTCCCAGGGTTGCCTACTTTACACTGCTTCTGCCTCAGTCCAGGAATTTCATTACCAGGGCCGCCTAGAATCCAGTGCGCCCGCCTCGGTCAAGGAATTTCATTCCCAGTGCCGCCTTGATTCCTCTGCTCCCACCTCAGTCCAGGAATTCCACATCCAGTGCCGCCTAAATTCCTTTGCTTCCACCTCAGTCCAGGAATTTCATTCCCAGGGCCGCCTAGATTACACTGATCCCGCCTCATTCCTGGAATTTCATTCACAATGCCGCCTAGCTTCCTCTGCTCCCTCCTCAATCCAGGAATTTCATTCCCAGGGCTGCCGAGTTTACATTGCTCCCGCCTCAGTCCAGGAATGTCATTCACTGGGCCGCCTACATTCCACTGCTCCCGCCTGAGTCCAGGAATTTCATTCCCAGGCCGCCTAGATTGCACTGCTCCCACCTCAGTCCAGGAATTTCATTCCCATGGCTGCCTAGATTCCATTGCTCCCGCCTCAGTCAAGGAATGTAATTCACAGGGCCGCCTAGATTCCACTGCTCCCGCCTCAGTCCAGGAATTTCATTCCCTGGGCTGCATAGATTCCATTGCTCCCACCTCAGTCAAGGAATGTAATTCACAGGGCCGCCTAGATTGCACTGCTCCCACCTCAGTCCAGGAATTTCATTCCCACGGCTGCCTAGATTCCATTGCTCCCACCTTAGTCAAGGAATGTAATTCACAGGGCCGCCTAGATTCCTTTGCTCCCGCCTCAGTCCAGGAATGTAATTCACAGGGGCGCCCAGATTCCACTGCTCCCGCCTCAGTCCAGGAATTTCATTCCCTGGGCTGCATAGATTCCACTGCTCCCGCCTCAGTCTAGGAATTTAATTCCCAGGGCCGCCTACATTCCACTGCTCCTTTCTCAGTCCAGGATTTTCATTCCCAGAGCCAGCTAGATTCCACTGCTCCTGCCTGAATCCAGGAATGTCCCTCACAGGGCCGCCTAGTTCCAACTGCTCCTTTCTCAGTCCAGGATTTTCATTTCCAGGGCCGCCAAGATTCCACTGCGCCAGCCTCAGTCCAGTAATGTCCCTCCGAAGGCTGACTAGATTCCACTTCTCCCGCCTCAGTCCAGGAATGTCCCTCCCAGGGCCGCCTAGATTCGACTGCTCCTTCCTCAGTCCAGGAATTTCTATTCCCAGGGCCGCCGAGCTTCCACTGCTCCCGCCTCAGTCCAGGAATTTCATTCCCAGCGTCGTCTAGATTCCACTGCTCCCAAATCAATCCAGAAATTCATTCCCAGGGCCGACTAGATTCCACTGCTCCCACCTCAGTTCAGGAAATGTATTCCCAGTGCCGGGTAGATTCCACTGCTGCTGCCTCAGTCCAGGAATTTCATTCCCAGGGCCACCTGGATTTCACTGCTCCCGCCTGACTCCTGGAATTTCATTCCCAGAGCCGCCTAGATTCTACAGCTCCCAGCTCCGTCCAGGGATTTCATTCCCAGTGCCAACTAGGTTCTACAGCTCCTTCCTCAGTCCAGGAATTTCATTCAATGGACCACCTAGATTCCACTGCTCCCGCCTTAGTCCAGGAATTTCATTCCCAGGACCGATTAGAATCCACTGCTCCTTCCACAGTCCAGGAATTTCATTCCCAGGGCCGCCAAGATGCCACTGCTCCCGCCTGAGTCCAGGAATGTCCCTCCCTAGGCTGGCTAGATTCCACTGCTCCTTCCTCAGTCCAGGAATTTCATTTCCTAGGCAGGCTAGCTTCCACTGCTCCTTCCTCAGTTCAAGAGTTTCATTCCCAGGGCGGCCTAGATTACTTTGCTCCTGCCACAGTCCAGGAAAGTCATTACCAGGACCGCCTAGATTCAATTGGTTCCCCTATAGTCCAAGAATTTAATTCCCTGGGCCGCCTACTTTCCACTGCTCCTTCCTCTGTCCAGGTATTTAATTCCCAGAGCCATCTAGGTTCCACTGCTCCCGCCTCATTCCAAGAATTTCATTCACAAGGCCGCCTAGATTCCACTGCTCAAGCGTCATTCCAGGAAAGTCATTCCCTGGGCTGCCTACATTCCACTGCTCCCGTCTGAGTCCAAGAAATTCATTCCCAGGGACGCCTTGGTTCCACTGCTCCCGCCTCATTCCAGGATATAATTCCCACAGCCACCAAGATTCCACTGCTCCCGCCTCAGTCCAGGAATTTCATTCCACGGGCTGCCTATTTTCCCCTGCTACCGCCTCAGCCCATGACTGTAATTCCTAGGGCTGCCTAGATTACACTGCTCCTGCCTCAATCCAGGAATTTAATTCCCAGAGTCGCCAAATTCCACTGCTCCTTTCTCAGTCCAGGAATTTCATTCCCAGGGCCGCCTAGTTTCCACTGCTCCCGCCTCAGTCCAGGAATTTAATTCGCTGGGCCACCTAGATTCCACTGTTCCCGCCTCATTCCAGTAATTCCATTCCCAGTGCCACCTAGATTCCACTGCTCCCCCCTCAGTCCAGGAATTTCATTCCCAGTGCCGCCTAATTTACAGTGTTCCCGCCACAGTCCAGGTATTTAATTCCCATTCCACCTTGATCACACTGCTCCTGCCTCAGTCCAGGAATGTCATTCTCTGGGCCGCCAAGATTACACTGCTCCTGCCTCGGTCCAGGAATTTCATTCACAGGGGCGCCTAGATTCCACTGCTTCCGCCTCAGTCAAGGAATTTCATTCCCAGAGCTACCTAGATTACACTGCCCTGACGTCAGTCTAGTAATTACATTTCCAGGGCCACCTAGATTACACTGCTCCCGCCTCAGTCCAGTAATTTCATTCCCAGGGCATTCTGTTCACCTGAATCTACAACAAGAACAGCAAGATGTTTCTAAAGATTGAACTCACCCAACCAAACTTGTAATGGTGCTTTACAGAGGGGAAAAATAAAGAAAACAATCAAAGGGTTGACTCCAAGGAATCAAAGGGATGTGCTTAAAATAGGAAACAATTCGGTAAATACCCTGTAACCATTACAATACTCAAGGAACCGCTCTGGAAACATTGAATTCTCGCAGTCATAATCACAGAACCATACCTATCAGTTAACAAATCCCGATTCCGCCATCACCATCCCAGGATATGACAGCAGGACAGACCCACCAGAAGTGAGGCCAGAGGTGTACGCAATCTGGTGGGTGTGATACTGCGAGTCCTCAACATTGCCCAAGGACATAATGAAGTCTCATGGCTGCCATTCAGATATGGGCAGTTGTAAATTCCTGCTGATTACCACCTACTGACCTCCCTCAGCTGATGAATCAGCACATCTCCATGCTGAACCCCAGGTGATAGGAGCACCAAGAGCAGGAAGGACACAAAATATACTGTGGCTTGGAAGGGGGTATATTTAATGTTCATCACCGAGAGTGGCTCGGAAGAACCATCATTAACTGATCCCTGAAGAACACAGCTCCAAGACTGGGATTGTGGCTGGTGGTGGGAGAACCAACATGATAGAACAGTCTGCATGACCTCGTCCTCACCAACCTACCTATCGCATATGTCTCTGTCCATGACGATATTGGTAGGACTGAACACTGCACAATATTTGTGGAGATTATGTCTCGCCTTCACCCTGAGGACACACTCCATCATATCATGTGTCATTACCATCGTGCTCAGTGGGATGAAATTGGACAGAGACCAGCGATGAAATTATTTCAAATCTGTCATATCCAGTCGTGAATGGTAATGAAAATCTCTCCTTTTCAAATCCATATTCAAACGCCTGTTGAAAGTTTCTATTAACAAAGAAAGACTTGCATTTATAGAGCGCCTTTCACAACCTTGGGGAGTCCCAAAGCACTTTAAAGTCAATGAAGTTATTTCGAAGTGTAATCAGTGTTGTACTGTAGGAAACACGGCCGTTAGTTTGTGCACGTCAAGTTCCATAAACAGCAAAGTAATAATGACCAGACCATCTATTTTAGTGATGCTGTTTGAGATAAATATTGGCCAGAACACTGAAGAAAACTCCACAGCACTTCTTCAAACATCCACCTGAGAGACAACAGATTATGCCTCAGTTTAATGTCGCATCAGAAAGATGGCTCCTCCGCCAACACAGCGCTCCCCCAGTACTGCACCGCCGACAATGTAGAGCTCCCCAGTACTGCACCTTCGACAATGCAGCGCTCCCTCAGTACTGACACTCCAACGATGTCGTGCCCCCTCAGTACTGCACCTCCGACAATGTAGCGCTCCCCCAGTACTGCAAATCCGACAATGTAGCGCTCCCCCAGGACTGCACCTCCGACAATGTAGTGCTCCCCCAGTACTGTCCCTCCGACAGTGCCGCGCTCCCTCAGTACTGCACTTCCAACAGTGCAGCGCTCCCTCACTACTGCCCCTCGGACATAGTGGCGCTCCCTCAATACTGCCCTTCTGACAGTGCAGCGTTCCCTCGGTACTGCCCCTCCAAAAGTGCAGCGCTCCCTCAGTACTGCAATTCGGACAGTGCAGCGCTCCCTCAGTACTGCCCCTCCAACAGTGCATCCCTCCCTCAGTACTGCCCCTCAGACAGTGCAGCGCTCCAACAGTACTGCCCCTCCAACAGTGCAGCCCTCCCTCTGCACTGACACTCCGACAGTACGGCACTTCAGCAGTACTGCCAATCTGACAGTGCAGCGTTCCCTCGGTACTGACCCTCCAACAGTGCAGTGCGCCCACAGTACTGACCCTCCGACATTGCAGCGCTCCCTCAGTACAGACCCTCTGACAGTGGACTGCTTCCTCAGTACCCTCTCTCCGACAGTGCAGTGCTCCCTCAGTACTGCCCCTCTGGCCGTGCAGCACCCTCTAAATACTGCACTGAAGTGTTAGCTAGATTGCTGTACTCACATCGCTGGAGTGGAACTTGAACACAGGACCTTCTCACTCAGAGGCGAGCATGCTACGACCGGACCCTATTGAATCTGCTTCCACCAGCCTTTCTGAGAGTTAGTTCCAGATCATAAAAACTCACTGCGTGAACAAAGCTCCTCCTTTTAATACTGGCAAGTCAGCCAGTGGAAACAATTTCTCCTTATTTACGGTATCAATCTTCTTCTTAGGCAGTCTCTCAGAACCGAGGATGACTTGGTTCCACAGTAAAAATGAGTTCTCAGGTGAATGATGAGTCCAATGCGGGACCTACAGTCTCTGTCACAGGTGGGGCAGATGGTGTTTGAATGGGCGGGTTGGTGGGATGCTTGGGTTGACGTGCGCTCCTTCCGCTGTTAGCACGTGGCTTCAGCTTGCTCTCTGCAAAGAGACTCGAGGTGTTCGATGCCTTCCCGGATTCGTCTCATCCACTTTGTGTGGCCTTGGGCCAGGGTTTCCCAGGTGTCGGTGGGGATGTTGCACTTTTTCAAGGAGGCTCTGATGGTGTCCTTGAAGCGTTTCCTCTGCCTACCTCGGGTACACTTGCCGTGTCGGAGCTCCGAGTAGAGGGTATTCATACACTTATCACTTAAATACTTCAATTCAATCTCCCCCTAACCTTCGCTGCTCTAAGAAGAACAGTCCCAGTCTCTCCACATAACTACAATCCCTCATTTCTGCTGTTATTATGGTAAATTATCTCCAATCAAGCAGGAGAAGATGACCACTTCCAACCAGAGATCATCTAACCTCCTTCACTTGCCAGTCAATGGCATTTCCATCACCCAATCCTCCACCATCAAAATTGTAGGGGTCGCTAACGATCAGAAAATCATCTGGGCCAGCCACATAAATGCCGTCGTTACTACAGTAGGTCAGAATCGGGTATTCTGAGGTGAATAACTCACCTCCTGCATCCTGCAAATATCTCCAACACCTAAAAGGCACAAATCAAAGGTGTGATAGATTACTCTCTGTAGACATGGTGTAAATTCGCAGAGTGTTTGATGGAATAAAGACTCACTGGGCACCTGGTTGTACATAAAGCAAGGCTTTAATCGACTTGTAACAAAACATGGAGGTTTGTTTAGTAGTCACTAGTTTCCTGTTTCCAGATTGTCTCTGGTCAAGTGGGGCCTACGCCCGAGTATTTATAATCCTCGGTCGGCACCCTCAGCTGTCCGTTCAGTAGTGCTTCCTTAGTTACTTCTTGTCGAAGTTGCAATTTATGACAATGTTTATGTTACTGGACTGGTAATCCAGAGGACAGGACTGATAATCCCACCACACCAGCTGGGGAATTTAATTTCACATAATACATTTGAAATAATATATATTATCAGTAATGGAAGATTGTTGTGAAAACCTAGGAAAGGAAGCCTGCCATCTTTACCTGGGCTGCCCATATGTGATTCACTCTTAACTGCCCTCTGAAATGGCCGAGCAAACCATTCCGCTGTACCAAAGTCAGCACCGTGGAAGAACATTCGCCATAAGGACTGCAGCACTTCCAGAAGCCGGTTCCACGCCACCTTCTGCAGGATTAGGGTTCCCAAGTATTAGGGATTGGCTTGCCTGGCCAGCAATGCCAACATTCCGTGAATACATTGAAAAAGACAGAGGAACTACATGTGGGTAAAAACCCAATTGTCATTAATACTGATAAATGTTTAACAAGGTATTCGAAACTTTTATTAAACAATTGACAATAAACACATTAAAACTAAGACTTTCCAAAAAAAGCAAGTTGTAAGGGGTCATAAACAGGACAAGATTAGAACTTGTCAACGAACATTAATGTTCTAACAATCTGTAAGGAGAGATATGGGGGGTAAGAATTTCGGATCCGAAATCGTGTGTTTGGAGCCTCTGCCCGAGAGGATTTTCTAGGCACTTGTGTGTTCAGCGTTGTTTCTCCTTCAAAAGACTGTGTCCCTGGTCCTGTTTCATTTAGAAGCCTGTGTGATCTGTAGTTTCTCTTTGAAAAGCCCGTGTAACTGATCCTGCCTCTTCACAAAGCATGTGTGACTGGTCCTGTCTCTTTAAAAAGTCTGTGTGACTGGTCCTGTCTCTTTACAAAGTCTGTGTGACTGGTCCTGTCTCTTTACAAAGTCTGTGTGACTGGCCCTGTCTCTTTACAAAGCCCGAGTAACTGGTCCTGTCGCTTTAAAAAGTCTGTGTGACTGGTCCTGTCTCTTTACAAAGTCTGTGTGACTGGTCCTGTCTCTTTACAAAGTCTGTGTGACTGGTCCTGTCTCTTTACAAAGCCCAAGTAACTGGTCCTGTCGCTTTAAATAGTCTGTGTGACTGGTCCTGTCTCTTTACAAAGTCTGTGTGACTGGTCCTGTCTCTTTACAAAGTCTGTGTGACTGGTCCTGTCTCTTTACAAAGTCTGTGTGACTGGTCCTGTCCCTTTACAAAGTCTGTGTGACTGGTCCTGTCTCTTTACAAAGTCTGTGTGACTGGTCCTGTCGCTTTACAAAGCCTATTTATCTAGTTAGGTCTCTTCACAAAGCATGTGTGACTGGTCCTGACTGATTAAAAAGCCTATGTGACTGGTCCCGCCTCTTTAAAAAGCCTGTGTGACTGGTCCTGTCTCTTTACAAAGTCTGTGTGACTGGTCCTGCCTCTTTACAATGTCTGTGTGGCTGGTCCTGTCTCTTCACAAAGCATGTGTGACTGGTCCTGTCTCTTTAAAAAGCCTGTGCGACTGGTCCTGTCTCTTTATAAAGTCTGTGTGACTGGTCCTGTCTCTTTACAAAGTCTGTGTGACTGGTCCTGTCGCTTTACAAAGCCTATTTATCCAGTTAGGTCTCTTCACAAAGCATGTGTGACTGGTCCTGACTGATTAAAAAGCCTGTGTGACTGGTCCTGTCTCTTTAAAAAGCCTGTGCGACTGGTCCTGTCTCTTTAAGAAGCTTGTCTGACTGGTCCTGTCTCTTTATAAACCTGTGTGACTGGTCCTGTCTCTTTAAAAAGCTTGTGTGACGAGTCCTGTCCAAGGATAGGACATATAAATTGGCCAGAAAAAGCAGTAAACCTGAGGATTGGGAGCAGTTTAGGATTCAACAAAGGAAGACAAAGGGATTAATTAGGAAAGGGAAATAGAATATGAGAGTATGCTTTCAGGGAACATAAAAATTGACTGTGAAAGCTTTTATAGATATGTGAAGAGAAAAGGTTTGGTGAAGTCAAGCGTAGAGCCCTTGCAGTCAGAATCAGGAGTTTTATAATGGGGAACAAAGAAATAGCAGACCAATTAAATACATATTTTGGTTCTGTCTTCATAAAGGAGGACACAAATAACCTCCCAGAGATGTCGTGGCACGTGGGTCTGATGAAAGTGAGGAACTGAAAGAAATCAGTATTTGTAGGGAAATGGTGTTAGGGAAATTGACGGGTGAGAAGGCCAAAAAAACCCCCAGGGCCTGATAATCTACATTCTAGGGTACTTAAGGAGGTGGCCTTAGAAATAATAGATGCATTACTGATCATCTTCCAAAAGTCGATGGAACCTGAAACAGTACCCATGGATTGGAGGGTAGCTAATTTTACCCCACTATTCAAAAAAGTTGGTAGAGAGAAAACGGGAAATTACAGACCGGTAAGCCTGACATCGGTAGTGGGGAAAATGCTAGAGTCCATTATAAAAGATGTAATAGCAGAGCACTTGGAAAGCAGTGACAGGATCGGACAAAGTCAACATGGAATTAAAAAGGTAAATCGTGCTTGACAAATCTACTGGAATTATTTGAAGATGTAACCAGTAAAATAGATAAGGGAGACCCAGTGGATGTGGTGTTTTTGGACTTTCAGAAAGCTTTGGATAATGTCCTGCATAATAGATTAGCGTGTAAAGTTAAGGCCCATGGGATTGGGGGCAACGTATTGTCATGAATAGAGAACTGGTTGGCCGACAAAAGCAGAGTTGGAATTAACGGCTCTTTTTCTGAGTGGTAGGCAATGACTAGTGGGGTACCGCAGGGATCGGACGTAGCTCCCCAGCTATTCACAATATATATTAATGATCTGGACGAGGGAACTAGATGAAATATCTCCAAGTTTGCAGATGACACAAAGCTGGCTGGGCGTGCGTGCTATGAGCAGGATGCTGAGAAACTCCAGTATGATTTGGGCAGGTTGTCTGATTGGGCAGAAGCATGACAGATGCAGTATAACGTAGATAAATGCGAGGCTATCCACTTTGCTGGCAAAAACAGGAAGGCAGATTATTATCTGAATGGCAATATATTGGGAAAAGGGGGAGTGCAACGAGACCTAGGTGTCCTTGTGCACCAGTCGTTGAAGTTAAGCATGCAGGTGCAGCAGGCGGTTAAGAAGGCAAATGGTATGATGGCCTTCGTAGCGAGAGGGATTGAGTACAGGAACAAGGATCTCTTGCTGCTGTTGTACAGGGCCTTGGTGAGATCAAATCTTGAGTATTGTGTGCAGTTTTGGTCGCCATATCTGAGGAGGGATGTCCTTGCCATGGAAGGAGTTCAGCGAAGATTGACTAGGCTGATACCTGGGATGGGAAAATGATGTATGAGGAGAGATTGGGTCGAGTGGGCTTATACTCGCTGGCGTTTAGAAGAATGAGAGGGGGCCTCATTGAAACTTATAAAATGCTGACAGGACTGGACAGACTAGATGCAGGAAGGATGTTCCCGATGGTCGGGGAGTCTAGAACAATGGGTGACACTCTAAGGAAAAGGGGTAGGCCATTTAGGACAGAAATGAGGAGGAATTTCTTCACCCAGAAACATAGAAACATAAAAGACAGGAGCAGGAGCCGGCCATTCAACCCCTCGAGACTGCTACGCCATTCAATGAGATCATGGCTGACCATACAAATTCAGTACCCTGTCCCTGCCTTCTCCCCATATTTTTGATCCCTTTAGCCGTAAGAAATATATCCAACTACTTCTTGAATATATTTAATGATCTGGCCTCCACCGCCCTCTGTGGCGGAGAATTCCATATGTTCACCACTCTGTGGGTGAAGAAATTCCTCCTCACCTCAGTCCCAAATGGCTCACTGTTCCTGTCTCTTTAATAAGCCTGTGTGATTGGTCCTGTCTGCTTAATAAGTCTGTGTGACTGGTCCTGTCTTTTAAAGCCCTTTGTAACTGGTCCGGTCTCTTTACAAAGGCTGCATGACTGCTCCTGTCTTTTTAAAAATCCTCTGCGTCTGGTCCAGTCTGCTTAAAATGCCTGTGTGTCTGAACCTGTCATTATAAAATGCCTGTGTGACTGGTCCTGTTTCTTTAAAAAGCACGTTTGACTGGTCCTGTCTCTTTAAAAGCCTGTGCGACCTTTCCTGTACCCTTAAAAAGCATGTGTGCCTGATTCTGCCTCTTTACAAATACTTCTTGACTGGTCCTGTCTCTTTAAAAGGCCTTTGTGACTGGTCCTGTCCATCTAGATAGCCAGTGTGACTGGTCCTGTCTGAATGGAAAGCCTGTGTGACTGGATTTGTCTCTTTCAAAAGCCTGTGTGTCTGGTCCTGTCCCTTTAAATAGCCTGCGTGACATTTCCCGTCTCTTTAAAAGGCATGTATGACTGGTCATGCCTTTTTAAAAAGCCTGTGTGACTGGTCCTTAGCCGTTCAGCACCAGATCTGTCTGGACCATATAAAGCACTATCGGGCCCAGCTCTTCTCTGCCCAAATTGCTCACTATTCCAGAAACTGGAATGAAAAGCTGAACCCCAGCTCCTATTCTCTGCTGCTAACCATCTTCTCAAACCCCTCTCACTTTCTCCTCCACCCTCACCTCCGATAACATGTGAGGCGGTCATGGACTTCTTTGTTTCTAAGATTGAGACTATCCATTCAGCTGCCTCTGCCACTTCCCTTCCTTCCCCACCCCACTGGACCAAACTTCATCTAACGTTGCCCCCCTGCCCTAGCGCTTAACTCACATATTTCTCCAGCTTCTCTCCGATCACCCCTCATGATCTGTCTGCATTCATCTTGACTATGAGAACCACCTCCCGCTCCTCGACCATTTTCCCACCAAACTGCTGATAATGCAAATTCCTTTTCTGGCTCCCATATTAGCTGATGATGTTAACGGTTATCTCTCGTCTGGTACTGTCTCCCTCTCCCTCAAATCTGATCGTCATCACCCCTCTCATCAAAAAAAACCTTGATGCCTCCGTCCCTGCAAACTACCGCCCCATCTGCAATCTCCCTTTCCTCTACAAAGTTCTTGAACGTGTTGTCGCCTCCCAAATTTGTGCCCATATTTCCTGCAATTCCATATCTGAATCCCTCCAATCAGATTTCCGCCCTTGCCACAGTACCGAAATGGCTCTCATCAAAGTCACAAATTACATCCTTTGTGACTGTGACAAAGGTAAAATATCCCTCCTCGCCCTTCTTGAAATGTCTGCAGCATTTGACACGGTTGACCACTCCATGTTTCTGGAAAGCATCTTCACCGTCGTCCGGCTGGGTGGGACTGCACTCGCCTGCTTCCATTCTTATCTATCTAATCGTAGCCAGTGAATCACCTGCAATGGCTTCTCTTCCCGCCCCCGTATCGTTTCCTCTGACGTTCCCCTTGGAACTATCATTGGCCCCCTCCTATTTCTGATCTGCATGGTGCCCCTTGAAAATACAGCATCAGTTTCCACATGTACGCTGACGACACCCAGATCTACCTCACTAACTTTTCTCTCGACCCCTCCACGGAGTCTAATTTATCAGACTGTGTGTACAACATACAGTTTTGGATGAGCAACTACTTTCTCCAGTTAAATATTGGGGATAATGAAGCTATCGTGTTTGGTCCTTGCCACGAACTCCGTTCCCTAGCCATTGACTCCAGCCCTCTCCCTAACATCAGTCTGAGGCTGAACCACCCTGCTCGCAACCTTGGTGTCATATTTGACCCTGAAATGACCTTCCAACCACATATCAGTGGTACAACAAAGACCGGCTACTTCCACCTCCATAACATTGCCCGTCTCCGCCCTTGCCTCAGCTCATTCGCTGATGAAACTTTCATCCATTCCTTTGTTTGCTCCAGACTTGACTATTCCAACACACTCCTGGCTGGCCTCCCACATTCCACCCTATGTAAACCTGAGGTCATCCAAAACTCGTCTGTTCGTTTCCTAACTCGCATCAAGCCCCTTTCGCCCATCACCCCTGTGCTCGCTGACCTACATTGGCTCCCGGTTAAGCAGCGTCTCGATTTCAAAACTCTCCTCCTTATTTTCAAATCCTTCCTTTGCCTTGCCCCTTCCTATCACTGCAATTTCCTTCAGACCCAGAACCCCTCGAGATATCTGCACTCCTCTAATTTCGCCCTCTTGAGCATCACTGATAATAATCGCTTAATCTTTGGTGGTCGTGCCTTCTGTTGCCTAGACCCTAAGCTCCCGAATTCCCTCTGGAAACCTTTTCACCTCTCTTCCTTCCTTAAGACACTCCTTATAACCTACCTCTTTCACCAAGCTTTTGGTCACCTGCCCTCATTTAACCTTATGTGGCTCGGAGTCAAATTTGTTGTCTTAAAATATTACTTTGCAGCGCCTAGGGACATTTTACTATGTTAAAGGCGCTATAAACATGCAAATTGTTGTTGCTGTTGTTGTCCTATCTCTTTAAAAAGCCTGTGTGACTGAGCGTGACTCATTGAATATCTGGTGTGAAAGGTACTGCCTCTTTCATATATATGTTTGTCTGGTTCCATCTCATTAAAATAACCTGTGTGACTGGTCCATTCTCTATAAAAAGCCTGTGTGACGATCCTGTCTCTTTACTAAACCTGTGTGACTGGTCCTGTTTCTTTAAAAAGCATATGTGACAGGTCCTCACTCTTTAAAAAGCCTGCCTGACTGGTCCAGTCTCTTTAAAAAGCCGGTGTGATTGATCCTATCTCTTTAAAAAGACAGTGTGACTTTTCATGTCTCTTTAAAAGGCCTTTGTGGCTGGTAACGTCTTTTTTTTAAATAAGGTGTGACAGGTCCTGTCTCTTTATAAATATTGTGCGACTGGTTCTGTCTGCTTAAAATGCCTGTGTGTCTGGTCCTGTATCTTTAAATAGCCAGTGTGATACATCCTATCTCTTTAAAAAGTCTATGTGACTGGTTATGTCCCGTTAATAAACCTGTGCGTCTGATCCTCTCTCCCTAATAAACCTTTGTGACTCTCCTGTCTCCTTAAAATGCCTCGTTATAACAAATTTGCGACTGGACTTGCCGTTTTAATCAGCCTGTGTGATTGACCCTGTCTCGTTAAAAATCTGGTAGGATTGGTGTTGCCGCTTTTAAAAGCCTGTCATAGAGTCATAACTGCACAGAAAGAGGCAATTTGGCCCATCATGTCCATGCCGGCTCTCTATAGGTCAATCCAGTAAGTCCAATTCCCCCACTCTATCCCTGTAGCTCTGCAAGTTTATTTCCGTCAGGTGCCTATCCAGTCTCCCCTAGAAAACATTGAGTGTCTCCACTTCCACCTCTTCCGTCGGCAGCAAGTTCCAGTTGATCACCACTCGCTGCGTTAAAACCTTTTCCTCACGTCCCCTCTGTATCTCTTGCCCCAATCCTTAAATCTGTGTCCCATAGACATTGTACCATCAATTAGTGGGAAAAGCCTTTCCCTGTCTAGCCTTTCCAAAACTGTCATAATCTTGTAGAACTCCATCAAATCATCGTGCAACCACCTTTGCTTTAATTAAAACAAATCCAGCTTCTCCAACCTGTCCTCGTAACTAAGATCCCCAATCCACGGAACAATTCTGGTAAATCTCCTCTGCACCCTCTCAAGGGCCTTCACATCCTTCCTCAAGTTTGGTGACCAGAACTGGACGCAGTATTCCAGTTGCTGCCTAACCAGCGCTTCATAAAGGTTCAGCATATCTTTACTTTTGTACTCAATACCTCTATTTCTGAAGCCCAAGATCCCATATGCTTTCCAAACACTCTCTCAATATGCCCCACCACCTCAGGGACCTATGCACATTAACTCCCAGTTCCCCCTGTCCCTGCACACTCTTTAAAACTGTGCCATTTATTGGAAACTGCCTCTCCCTGTTCCTTCTGCCAACATGCATCAACTCACACTTCGCTGTATTATATTCCATCTGCCACTTCTCTGCCCATTTTGCTAGCTTTTCTATGACCTGTTGCAGTCGATTGGTATCATCATCACTGCTTGCCACACCGACACTTTCGGTGTCACTGTCAAATTTCGAAATTCTACTCTGTATTCAAATATCCAGGTAATTTATATATATCAAAAAAAGCTGTGGCTCCAGCACTGACCCCTGGGGAACACCACTGTCTACCACCCACCAGTCTGAATAACAGCCGTTCACCACAGCTCGCTGTTTTCTGTCCTTAAGCCAAATTCTTATCCAAGCTGCCACTGACCAATCTATTCCTTGAGCCTCAATTTTGTTAACCAGCATTCTATGTCACACTATGTCAAACGCCTGTGTATCTAATCATGTCTGGTACTGCCTCTTTGAAAAGCATGTTTCACGTGTCCAATCACTTTAAAAAAATCCTGTGTGACTGTTCATATATCTATACAAAATAATGTATGACTGGACCAGACTTTTTTAAAAGCCTGTGTGACTGGTCCTCTCTCTTTGAAGAGCCAGTGTGACTGGTCCAATCTCTAAAAGAAACCGGTCTGATGGGTCCTGTCTCTTTAATAAGCCTGTGTGACTGGTCCTGTCTTTTTAATAAGCGTGTGTGACTGGTCCTGTATATTTAATAAGCCTTTGTGACTGATCCTGTTAGTTTGAAAAGCCTATGTGACTGGTCCTATCTCTTGAAATATGCTCTGTGACTGGTCCTGTCACTTAAAAAAAATACCTTTGAGTCTGATCCTGTCTGCTTCAAAAATCTGTGTGACTGGTCCTGCCTCAAGGGGCAGCACGGTGGCATAGTGGTTAGCACTGTTGCCTCATAGCGCCAGGGACTCGGATTCGAATCCGGCCTCGGGTGACTGCCTGTGTGGTATTTGCACATTCTCCCCGTGTTTGCGTGGGTTTCCTCCGGGTGCTCCGGTTTCCTCCCACAGTCCAAAAATGTGCGGGTTAGGTTGATTTGCTATGATAAATTGACCCTTATTGTTAGGGGGATTAAATACGTGGGGTTACGAGGATAGGGTGGGAAATGTGTTGATGTTGGTGTAGGGGTTACGGGGATTGGGTGGGAAATGTGTCAGTGCAGGCTCAATGGGCCGAAATGGCCTCTATCTACTCTTTGGGATTTCTGTGATTTAACAGCATGTATGACAGGTTCTGGCTCATCTAATACCCGGTGTGACTGGTCCGCTCTCTGTAAACAGCATGTATGACAGATGCTGGCTCATCTAATAGCCGGTGTGAATGGTCCCGTCTGTTTAAACAGCATCTATGACAGGTCCTGGCTCATCTAGCAGCCGGTGTGACAGGTCATGTCTCTTTAAAATGTATGTGCGACTGAACTTGCCTCGTTAATAAACCTTTGTGCCTGATTCTGTGTGACTGGTCCTGTCTCAATAAAAATCCTTTGTGACTGGTCCGCCCTCTTTAGAAAGCTTGTGTGATTGTCCCTGTCTCGTTAAAAAGCCTGTGTGACAGTTAAACATTACTTCTGGCGCAAGAACACAAAAGGAAAAGCAGCTCAGTCATGGCTAACAAAATAAATTAAGGATATTATTAGATCCAAAGAGGCGTCAGATAAAGTTGCCAGAAAATTAGTAAGCCTGAGTATTGGGAGCTGTTTATTTTTCAGCAAAAAGAACCAAGAGATTGATTAAGAGGTGTAAATGGAGTATGAGAGTAAAGTTGCAAGGAACATAATAGCCGATTGTAAAAGCTTCTACAATATGTAAAAAGAAAAAGATTAGTGAAGACAGATGTAGGTCCCTTACAGTCAGATGCGGGAGAGGTTATAATGGGGAACAAGGAAGTGGCTGATCAATTAAACATATTCTTTGGTTCTATCTTCGCGGAAGAGGACACAAATAACTTCCTGGAAACGCTAGGGAACCAAGGGTCTAGTGAGAAGGAGGAATTAAAGGAAATTAGTATTAGTAATATAATAGTGCTGGAGAAATTAATGGGACTGAAAGCTGATAAATTCCCACGGCGTGATATTCTGCATCACAGAGTACTAAAAGAGGTAGCCATGGAAACAATGGATGCATTGTCTGTCCTCTTCCAAAATTCTATAGATTATGGTACAGTTCCTGCAGACTAGAGGGTGGCAAATGTAACCCCACTATTTAAAAATGGATGGAAGAGAGAAAACAGGGAACTACAGACAGGTTAGCCTAACATCAGTAGTAGGGAAAATGCTAGAGTCTATTATAAAGATGTGATAACAGGACACATAGAAAATGATTCGACAAATACAACGTGGAATTATGAAAGGGAAATCGTGTTTGACAATCCTACTGGAGTACTTTGAGTATGCAACTGATAGAATATTAATCGGAGAACCAGTGGATATGGGGTATTTGGATTTTCAGAAGGCATTTGATAATGTCCCACATAAGAGGTTCGTGTGCAAAACTAAAGCACATGGGATTGGGGGTAAAATACTGGCATGGACTGAAAATGGTTAACAGACAGGAAACAGAGAGCTTGAATTTTTCAGGGTAGCAGGCGGTGACTAGTGGGGTACCGCAGGGATCAGTGTTTGGGCCCCAGCTATTCACAATATATTTCAATGATTTGGATGAGGGAACCAAAATAACATTTCCAAGTTTGCTGACGACACGAAACTAGGTAGGATTGTGAGTTGTGAGGAGGATAACAAGAGGCTTCACGGCGATTTAGACAAGTTGAATGAATGGGGAAATACATGGCAGATGCAGTATAACGTGGATAAATGTGAAGTTATCCACTTCGGTAGGAATCACAGAAAGATAGAGTATTATTTAAAATGGGATTGATTGGGAAGTGTTGATGTAAAAATGGACCGGGGTGTCCTTGTAAACCAGTCAATGAATACGAACATACAGGTGCAGCCAGCAGTTAGGAAGGCAAATGGTATGTTTGCCTTCATTGCAAGAGGATTTGAGTAGAGGAGCAAGGATGTCTTACTACAGTTATGCAGGGCCTTGATGAGACCACACCTGGAGTACTGTCTGCAGTTTTGGTCTACTTACCTATGAAAGAATATACTTGCCATAGAAGCAATGCAGCGAATGTTCACCAGACTGATTCCTGGGATGGCAGGACTGTCGTATGAGGAGAGATTGGGCCGGCTCGGCCTGTATTCACTCGAGATTAGAAGAATGAGAGGGGATTTCATTGAAACGTATAAAATTTTGCCAGGGCTAGACAGACAGGATGCAGGGAGGATGTTTCCCCTGGTTGGGGTTTAGAAGGTGGGGTCACAATCACAGGATACAGGGTAGGACATTTCGGACTGAGATAAGGAGAAATTTCTTCAATCAGAGGGTGGTGAACCAATGGAATTCGCTACCACAGAAGGCTATGGAGGCCAAATCATTGAATATATTTAAGAGGGAGATAGATAGATTTCCAGAAGAAAAGGCATTAATGTGTATAGGAAGAGAGCGGGAATATGTTATTGAGATAGAGGATCAGCCATGATCATATTGAATGGTGGATCGAAGGGCCGAATGGCCAACTCCTGCTCCTATGTTTCTATTTTCTTGTCTCATTTAATAGACGGTGTGACAGGCCCTGTCTATTTAAACAGTGTGTATGGCTGGTCCTGTCAATGAATAAGCCGGTGTGAGAGGTCCTGTCTATTTAAACAGTGTGTATGACTGGTCCTGTCAATGAATAACCCGGTGT
Organism: Somniosus microcephalus; assembly: GCF_052327205.1. NCBI lineage: Eukaryota > Metazoa > Chordata > Chondrichthyes > Squaliformes > Somniosidae > Somniosus > Somniosus microcephalus. Next base: position 40,283,275 of record NW_028225184.1, on the reverse strand, counting down.
GACAGGTCTTGTCTATTTAAACAGTGTGTATGACTGGTCCTGTCAATGAATAAGGCGGTGTGAGAGGTCCTGTCTATTTAAACAGTATGTATGACTGGTCCTGTCAATGAATAAGCCGGTGTGACAGGTCCTGTCTATTTAAACAGTATGTATGACTGGTCCTGTCAATGAATAAGCCGGTTTGACTGGTCCTGTCTATTTAAACAGTGTGTATGACTGGTCCTGTCAATGAATAAGCCGCTGTGAGAGGTCCTGTCTATTTAAACAGTATGTATGACTGGTCCTGTCAATGAATAAGCCGATGTGAGAGGTCCTGTCTATTTAAACAGTATGTATGACTGGTCCTGTCAATGAATAAGCCGGTGTGAGAGGTCTTGTCTATTTAAACAGTATGTATGACTGGTCCTGTCAATGAATAAGCCGGTGTGACAGGTCCTGTCTATTTAAACAGTGTGTATGACTGGTCCTGTCAATGAATAAGCCGGTGTGAGAGGTCATGTCTATTTAAACAGTATGTATGACTGGTCCTGTCAATGAATACGGCTGTTTCACTTGTCCTGTCTCTTTAAAAAGCTAGTTTTTCAGGTTCTGTCTCATTAAAAAAACAATGTGACTGCTCCTGCCTCTTTAAAATACAGGTTTCACTTGTCCTGTCTCTTTAAAAAGTTAGTTTTTCAGGTCTGTCTCATTATAAAGCCTGTGTGACTGGTCCTGTCTCTTTAAAAAAACCAATGTGGCTGCTCCTGCCTCTTTAAAATACGGGTTTCACTGGTCCTGTCTCTTTAAAAAAGAATGTGTGACTATTATCTTCGCTTTAAAAAGCATGTAAAACTGGTCCTGTTACTCTGAAAAGCCTATGTGACTGGTCCTGTCTAGTTCAGAAGCCGGTGTGACGGTTCATGTCGATATTAGAGGCCGGTGCTACAGGCCCTGCCTCCTGTAATAGCCTGTGTGTCAGGTCCTATCTCGTTAAAAGCCTGTGCGACTGATCCTTTAAAATTTAAATTGCTGCCTCTTTAAAAAACGCGAGTGGTCCTGTCTCCTTAAAAGGCTTGTGTGACTGGTCCTGTCTGCTTAAAATGCCCGTGTTACTGGTCCTGTTTGCTTAAACAGCATATGTGTCTAGTTCTGTCTCTTTAAAAAGCCTGTGTGCCTGGTCCTGTCTCTTTAGAAAGCCTGTGTGACTGTTCCTGTCACTTTGGAAAGAATGTGTGACTGGTCCTGTCACTTTGGAAAGAATGTGTGCTTGGTCCTGTCACTTTGGAAAGAATGTGTGATTGGTCCTGTCACTTTGGAAAGAATGTGTGACTGGTCCTGTCACTTTGGAAAGAATGTGTGATTGGTCCTGTCACTTTGGAAAGAATGTGTGACTGGTCCTGTCACTTTGGAAAGAATGTGTGATTGGTCCTCTCTTTAAAAAGCCTGTGTGACTGATCGTGGCTCTTTAAGCAGGCTGTGTGACTGATCCTACTTCTTTAAAAAGCATGTTTTACTGGTGCTGTCTCTTTAAAAACTGTATAACATAAGAAAATAAGAAAAAAGAGCAGGAGTAGGCCATACCGTCCCTGGAGCCTGCACCGCCATTCATTAAGATTATGGCTGTTCATTGACCTCAACTCGACCTTTCCGCCCTATCACCATATCCCTTGATTCCCCTAGAGCCCAAAAAGCTACCTATCTCAGCCTTGAATATACTCGAAGACTCAGCATTCACAGCCATCTGGGGCAGAGAATACCAAAGATTCACAAATCTCTGACTGAATAAATTATCCCTCATCTCAGTCATAAATAGCTTATCCCTTATCCTGAGACTATGACCCCTAGCTCTAGACACACCAGCCAGGGGAAACAACGTCTCAGCATCTACCCTGTAATCCCCCTCAGAACCTTGTATATTTCAATGAGATCACCTCTGGTTCTTCTAAACTCCAGAGAGTATAGGCCCATTCTTTTTTTTTATTCATTGATGGGATGTGGGCGTCGTCAGCTGGCTAGGCCTGCATTTAGTGCCCATTCTTATTGCCCTTGAGAAGATGGTGGTGAGCCGCCTTCTTGAACCGCTGCAGTCCATATGGTGTAGGTACACCCACAATGCTGTTAGGAAGGGAGTTCCAGGATTTTGGCCCAGTGACAGTGAAGGAACGGCGATACAGGTCCAAGTCAGGATGGTGTGTGGCTTGGAGGGGAACTTGTAGGTGGTGATGATCCCATGCGTCTGCTTCCCTTGTCCTTCTAAGTGGTAGAGGTCGCGGGTTTGGAAGGTGCTGTTGAAGGAGCTTTGGCGAGTTGCTGCAGTGCATCTTGTAGATGGTACACATTGCAGCCACAGTGCGCCGGTGGTGGAGGGAGTGAATGTTGAAGGTGGTGGATGGAAAGCCAATCAAGCGGGTTGCTTTATCCTGAATGGTGTCGAGCTTCTTGAGCGTTGTTGGAGCTGCACTCATCCAGGCAAGTGGAGAGTATTCCATCACACTCCTTACTTGTGCCTTGTAGATGGTGGAAAGGCTTTGTGGAGTCAGGAGGTGAGACACTCGCCGCAGAATTACCAGCCTCTGGCCTGCTCTTGTATCCACAGTAATTATATACCTCTTCTAGTTCAGTTTCTGATCAATAGTAACCCCCAGGATGTTGATAGTGGGGGATTCAGCGATGGTAATGTCAAGGGGAGATGGTTAGAGCCTCTCTTTTTGGAGATGGTCATTGCCTGGCACTTGTGTGGTGCGAATGTTTCTTGCCACTTGTCAGCCCAAGTCTGAATGTTGTACAGGTCTTACTGCATATGGACACGGACTGCGTCAGTATCTGACGAGTCTCGAATGGTGCTGAACAGTGTGCAATCATCAGTGAACATCCCCACTTCTGACCTTATAATGGAGGGAAGGTCATTGATGAAACAGCTGAAGATGGTTGGGCCTAGGACACTGCCCTGAGGAACATTGCAGTGATGTCATGTGATTGAGATGAATGACCTCCAACAACTACAGCCAACTTCCTTTGTGCTAGGTATGATTCCAACCAATGGAGAATTTTCCCCTTGATTCCCATTGACTTCAGTTTTGCTAGGGCTCCTTGATGCGACACTCGATCAAATGCTGCCTTGATGTCAAGGTAAGTCACTCTCACCTCACCTCTTGAGTTCAGCTCTTTTTTCCATGTTTGGACCAAGGCTGTAATGAGGTCAGGAGCTGAGTGGCCCTGGCAGAACACAAACTTGGCGTCAGTTAGCAGGTTATTGCTGAGTAGGTGCCGCTTGATAGCACTGTCGACGACACCTTCCATCACTATGCTGATGATTGAGAATAGACTGATGGGACGGTAATTGGCCGGGTCGGATTTGTCCTGCTTTTTGTAGACAGGACATACTTGGGCAATATTCCACATTGCCGGGTAGATGCCAGTGTTGTAGCTGTGCTGGAACAGCTTGGCTAGGGGCGCAGCTAGTTCTGGAGCACAAGCCTTCAGTACTATTGCCGGAATGTTGTCAGGGCCCATAGCCTTTGCAGTATCCAGTGACTTCAGCCGTTTCTTCACATCACGTGGAGTGAATTGAATGGGCTGAAGACTGGCATCTGTGATGCTGGGGACCTAAGGAGGAGGCCGAGATGGATCATCCACTCGGCACTTCTGGCTGAAGATAGTTGCAAATGCTTCAGCCTTGTCTTCTGAACTCACGTGCTGGGCTCCACCATTATTGAGGATGGAGATATTTTTGGAGCCTCCTCCTCCTGTTAACTGTTTAATTGTCCGCCACCAATCACGACTCGATGTGGCAGGACTGCAGAGCTTTGATTTGATCCGATGATTGTGAGATCGCTTAGCTCTCTCTATCGCATGTTGCTTCCGTTGTTTTGCATGCAAGTAGTCCTGTGTTGTAGCCTCACCAGGTTGACACCTCATTTTTCGGTATTCCTGGTGCTGTTCCCGGCATGCTCTCCTGCACTCTTCTTTTATCCAGGGTTGGTCTCCCGGCTTGATGGTAATGGTAGGGTGAGGGATATGCCGGGCCATGAGGTTACAGGTTGTGGTTGAATACAATTCTGCTGCTGCCCCACAGCGCCTCATGGATGCCCAGTTTTGAGTTGCCAGATCTGTCACATTTTGCACGGTGGTAGTGCCAAACAACACGGTGGAGGGTATCCTCAACATGAAGACGGGACTACGTCTCCACAAGGACTGTGCAGTGGTCAGTTCCCACAATGCTGTTCATGGACAGATGCATCTGCAACAGGTAGATTGGTGAGGACGAGATCAAGTAATTTTTTCCCTCACCACCTGGCACAGACCCAGTCTGGCAGCTATGTCCTTTAGGACTCCGGCCAGTTGTGTTGCAACCGAGCCAATCTTGGTAATGGACATTGAAGTCCCCCACCCAGAGTACATTTTGTGCCCTAGCTACTCTCTGTGCTTCTTCCAATTGGTGTTCAACATGATGGAGTACTGATTCATCAGCTGAGGTTGGGTGGTAGGTGGTAATTAGCAGGCTGTTTCACTTGAACATATTTGACTTGATGCCATGAGACCTCATGTGGTCCTGAATATATGTTAAGAACTCCCAGGGCTACTCCCTCCCCACTGTATACCACGGTGCCACCAACTCTGGTGTGTCTGTCCTGCCAGTGGGACAGGACATACCCACGGATGGTGATGGTGTCTGGGACATTGGTTGTAAGGTATGATTCGGTAATTATGACTATATCAGGCTGTTCTGTTGCTTGACTTGTCTGTGGGACAGCTCTCCCAATTTTGGCACAAGCCCCCAGATGCTGTTAAGGAGGACTTTGCGGGGTCGACAGGGCTGGGTTTGCCGTTGTCGTTTCCGCTGCCAGTTGGTCCATCCGGTTTTATTCTTATTGTTTTTCGTAGCGGTTGTTTATAACTGAGTGGCTTGCTGGGCCATTAAGATTCAACCACATTGCTGTGATTCTGGAGTCACATGTAGGCAAGGACAGCAGATTTCCTTCCCTAAAGGGCATTAGTTAACCAGATGGGTTTTTGCAACAATCAAATTATGGTCGCCATTACTAAGACTAACATTTAATTCCAGAATGTTTCTGATGGCCGGGGAGTCCAGAACCAGGGGTCGTAGTCTAAGGATAAGGGGTAAGCCATTTAGGACTGAAATGAGGAGGAATTTCTTCACCCAGAGACTGGTGAACCTGTGGAATTTTCAAGAAAGAGTTGTATATGTTCCTTGAGGCTGAAAGGATCAAGGGATATGGGGAAAAGGGTACTGAATTTGGATGATCAGCCATGATCACATTGAATGGCGGAGCAAGTTTGAAGGGCCGCTTGGCCTACTCCTATCTTCTATGTTTCTATGAATTAAATTTAAATTCGCCAGTTGCCGTGGTGGGATTTGAACCCACATTTGTGAGAGCATTGGACTAAGTCTCTGGCTTATCAGTCTAGTGACATTGCCACTACGCCACCACCACCCCTTCAACGCAATCTCTCCTCATAGGACAGCCCTCTCATCACAGGAATCTACCGAGAGAACCTTTGTTGAACCGCCTCGAGGGCAAGTATATCCTTGCTTAGATAAGGAGACCAAAACTGTGCACATTACTCCAGGTGTGGTCTCACGAAGTCCACGTACAATTGCAAGACTTCCTTACGCTTGTACTCCAACCCCCTTGCAAGAAAGATCAACATGCCATTGGTCCTTCTTATTGCTTGCTGCACCTGCTTTCTGTGTTTCTTGCACGAGGACAAGCAAATCTATCTGTACACCAACATTTGAAAGATAGTCACCATTTAAAACATATTCTGTTTTTCTATTCTTCCTACCAAAGTGAATAACCTCAGATTTCCCTACATAGTACTCCATCTGCCAACTTACTGTACACTCATTTAGTCTATCTATATCCCTTTGCAGACTCCTTGTGCACTCCTCACAGCTTACTGTCCCACCTAGCTTGGTATCATCAGCAAACTTGGATACATAACACTTGGTCCCTTCATCTAGGTCATTAATATAGATTTTAAATAGCTGAGGCCCCAATACTGATCCTTGCGGCACCCCGCTAGTTACAGCCTGCCAACCTGAAAAAGAACTGTTTAGCCCTGCTTTCTGTTTTCTGTCCATTAACCAATCCTCTATCCATGCTACTATAATACCCCGAACCCCATGAGCCTTAATTTTGTGTAATAACCTTTAATGTGGCACCATATATAATGCCTTTTGGAAATCCAGGTATACTACATCCAATGGTTCTGCTTTATCTACCGTGAGAGTTACATCTTCAAAAAACTCTAATAAATTTGTCAAACACGATTTCCCTTTCATAAAACCATGTTGACTCGGCCTAAACATGAAATGATTTTCCAAGTGACTTGATACCACTTCCTTAATAATGGATTCCAGCATTTTCCCGACGACTGATGTCAGGCTAACTTGCTGTAGATCCCAGTTTCTTCTCTCCCTCCTTTCTTTTATAGCGGTGATACATTTGTGACCTTCAAATCCACTGAGACCATTCCAGAATCTAGGGAATTTTGGAAAATTAAAACCAATGCATCCACTATCTCTTCAGCCACCTCGTTAAAACCAGAGGATGTAGGCCGTCCAGTCCAGTGGATTTGTCGGCTTTTTGTTCCAAAAAATTTTCTCGTGCATTTCCTCTACATACATTAATTACCTTAAGTTCCTCAGCCTCATTAGACCCTTGGTTCCCCAACATTTTTGGTAGTTTTTTGTGTCTTCTACTGTGGAGACAGATGCAACATATTTTTTTACGTTTCAGCCATTTCCTTATTCCCCATAATAATTCCTCCTGTCTCAGCCTCTAAGAAACCAACGTTTACTTTTGCTACTCTTTTCCTTTTTACATACTTTTACAAACTCTTCCCATCTGCTTTTATATTTCTTGCTGGTTTTCTCTTATATTCTATTTTTTCCCTTTATATAATTTTTTTGGTCAGCCTTTGCTGGTTTGTGAAAATCTCCCAATCGTCAGGCTTACTATTATTCTTTGCAACATTATAAGCTTCATCTTTCAATCTATTGCTATCCACAACTTCTTTAGTTCTCCATGCTTGGATCACTTTTCCCGTGGAGCTTTTGTTTCTCAAAGGAATGTAGTTTTGTTCAGAATTATTAAATATTCTTTAAATGTTAGTCACTGCTTATCTTCCGTCATACCTTTTAATCTATTTTTCCAATTTGCCTTAGCCAACTCGCCCCTCATACCTATGTAATTGGCTTTATATATGTGTAAGGCTCTAGTTTCGGACTTAGGCAAGTCACTCTTAAAATTAACGTGTCATTCTATCATATTATGATCAGTCTGCCCAGCGGATCCGTTGCTATGAAATTGCTAACTAACCCTGTCTCATTACCCAATTCAAGATCTAAAATCAACTGTTCCCTGGTTGATTCCATGATGTATTGTTCTAGGAAACTATCCCAAATGCATTCCATGAACTCATCCTCCAGACAACCTTTGCCAATTTGATTTCACCAGTCGATATGAAGATTACAATTCTCCCATATTAATGGTCCAGTAATTCCGGTCCCAACGCGTGAGTACGGACAGGGTACTCACGCGTGGGCCCGTTGGAAGTTCCAGATTTCAGCATGCACAGCGCATGCGCGTAAACCGGCCTTTCCTCTCCTCTGAACCAAGGGGCTAAGAGACAGTTCCCTTGCGACGTTTGAGTCTGCGCGCGCGTGTTGAACTTCCTTTTTTTTTCCAGGTTTTAATGAGCAGGTAAGTCTGCACATTTTAGAAATGTTAAAAGCAGCCGTAAGGACTTCGTTTTCAAAGGAAAGTGGTCAATTATTTAATATTAAAACATTTTTTCCACAGGTTTTTTACTTTTAAGTACTTTAAAGCAAGATAAGTTTATTTTTAGCCCCGTTCTTTCATAAAATTATTTTTTTCAAAAATTTTATTTTTTGTTTAAAATAGTTATTTAATGTCATTCATAGTTTATTTACAAAGTGTGATGTTTTTTAAACATTTATTTGAAGGTAAAGTAAAGTTTTACAGCCTCAGCATTTATACGTTTTGACAGGTCAATCTGTCAAGACTTATGAATGGAGCATTCCCTGCTTCGATTGGTTGCCTGTTGCTCACGTGATCCCAGGGGACGCTTCGCACTAACTACGCCCCTGGGACACACCAGCAAAGCGCGCCGGCCTCTGGTACAGGCCTCAGAGAGGAATTCCATGCAGGCCAAGAGGTCAACTCCCGGCGCGCTAGGTAAGTGTAGGTCGGGGACTGCACCCGCGGGAAGCCCCCGAACCGAATTTCTGGGCCAATGTCTAACTGGTCCTGTCATTGAAGAAGCCTGTGTGAGTGGTCCTGTTTCTTTAAAAAGCCACTTTGACTGGTCCTGTCGTTTGAAAGTTTGTGTGACAAGTGCTATCTCTTTCAAAAACCCATGTTGCTGGTACTGTCTCTTTAAAACGTCTGTGACTTGTCATGTCTCTTCAAATAAACAGTGTGATTTGTTCTGTCTCTTTAATAAGCCTGTGTGACTGGTCCTTTCTGATTAAAAAGCCTGTGTGACTGGTCCTTTCTGATTAAAAAGCCTGTGTGAATGGTCCCGTCTCTTTAAAAAGCCTGTGTGACTGGTCCTGTCCCTTTTAAAAGCCTGTGTGACTGGTCCTGTCTCTTTAAAAAGCCTGTGTGACCAGTCCTGTCACTTTAAAAAGCCTGTGTTACTGGTCCTGTCCCTTTAATAAACCTGTGTTACTGGTCCTATTTCTTTAAAAAGCCTGTGTGACTGGGCCTGTCTCTTTAATAAGCCTGTGTGCTGGTCCTTTCTGATTAACAAGCCTGCGTGACACGTCCTGCCTCCTTAAAAAGCCTGTGTCACTGGTCCTGTCTCTTTAAAACGTGGGTGTGTCAGATCCCGACTCTATAAAATGACAGTGTTACTCTTTCTATGTATTTCTAAAGCCTGTGTGACTGGCCTTGTCTCTTGAAATCGCTGGCTGTGTCTGGTGCTGTCTCCATAAAGAACCTGTCTGACTGGGCCTGTCTCTTTTAATAGCAAGTGTCATAGTTTCTGTCCCTTTAATAAGCCTGTGTGATTAGTCCTGACTCTTTAAATAGACAGTGTGACTTCTCCTGTCTCTTGGAAAAGGCTGTGTGACAGGTCCAGACTGTTTAATTGCCTGTGTGAATGGTGCTGTCTCTATAAAAATCATGTGAGATTGATCTGTCACTTTAAATAGCCAGTTTGACTGCCCCTTCCTCTTAAAAATGCCCGTGTGCCTCGTCCTCCCTCTTGAAAAAGCATGTTTCACTGGCCCTGTCACTTTAAGCTGATCAATGTGAAGTTATCTGCTTTGTTAAAAAAAAAACAGAAAGGCAGAGTATTTCCTAAATGGTGAAAGATTGGGGAATGCAGGTGCTCAACGGGATCTGGGTGTTCTTGTACACGAGTCACTGAAAGTGAATGTGCAGGTGCAACAAGCCATTAGGAAGGCAAATGTTATGCTGGCCTTCATTTCAAGAGGATTGGAGTACAGGAGTAACGAAGTCTTACTCCATTTATATAGGGTCTTGGTGAAACCACACCAGGAGTACTGTGTATAATTTTGGTCTCCTTACCTAAGGAAGGATTTACTTGCCACAGATGGAGTGCAACGAAGGTTCAGGAGATTGAATCCTGGGATGATGGGACATTCGTATGAGAAGAGATTGAGTAAACTCGGCCTATATTCTCTTGAATTCAGAAGAATGAGAGGGGATCGCATTGAAGCATACAAAATTATTACGGGGCTTGATGCTGGGAGAATGTGCCCCTTGGCTGGGGAGCCTAGAACCAGGGGCCACAGCCTCAGGATAAAGGGTAGGCCATTCAGGACTGAGATGAGAAGACATGTCTTCAAACAGAGGGTGGTGAATCTTTGGAATTCTCTGTCCCAGAGGGCTGTGAAGGCTCAATCATTGGGTATGTTCAAAACAGACGTCAATACATTTCTGATTAGTTATTACATCAAGGGATATGGCGATAGGGCCGGTGAATGGAGTTGAGGCAGAAGATCAGCCATGAACCCATTGAAAGGCGGAGCAGGCTCGAAGAGCCGGATGGCCTACTCCTGCTACCATTTCTTAAGTTCTTATGTTTAAAAAGCCTCTGGGTCTGGTCCTGTCTCCTTAAAACGCGGCAGTGTCAAGTCCCGTCTTTATAAGACGGTGTGACTGTTTCTATCTGTTTCTAAGCCAATTTATCAGCTTTTGTCTCTTTGAAACGCCTGTGTGACTGATCCTGTCTCTTTAAAAAGGCTGTGTGAATGGTGCTGTCCCCAGAAATAGCCTGACTGGGCCTGTCTCTTTCAATCGCTCGTATTGACATGTCCTGACTGGTTAAGAACCAGTGTGACAGGTCTTGTCTCTTTTAAAAGCCGGTGTGGCTCTTTCTGTCTCTTTAATACGCATATATGACTGGTCCTGAACGAAAAGAAATCAGCATTTGTAGCGAAATGGTGCTCGGGAAATTGACGGGATTGAAGGTCGATAAATCCCCAGGGCCTGATAAGCTACATCCTAGGGTACTTAAGGAAGATGCCCTAGAAATAGTAGATTCATTGCTGGTCATCTTTCAACATTTGATAGAATCTGGAAAAGTACCCATGGATTGGAGAGTAGATAATGTTACTCCACTATTCAAAAATGATGGTGGAGTGAAACGATGAATTACAGCCCTGTAAGCCTGACATCGGTAGTGGGGAAAATGTTAGAGTCCATTATAAAAGATGTTTAAAGCAGAACACATGGAAACGGTGACAGGATCGGACAAAGTCAACATGGATTTATAAAGAGTAAATCGTGCTTGACTAATCTACTGGATATTTTTGAGGATGTAACTGGTAGAATAGATAAGGGAGAACCAGTGGATGTGGTGTATTTGGACTTTCAGAAGGCTTTCGATAAGATCCCGCATAAGAGATTAGCGTGTAAAGTTAAGGCACATGGGATTGGGGGCAAGGTATTTACTTGGATAGAGAACTGGTTGGCAGACAGAAAGCAAAGTGTTGGAATAAACGGGTATTTTTCTTTGTGGCAGGCAGTGACTAGTGGGGTACTGCAGGGATCGGTCCTAGGACCCCAGCTATTCACAATATATATTAATGAAATATATGAGGGAATTAGATGTAATATCTCCAAGTTTGCATTTGATACAAAGCTGGCTGTGCGTGTGTGCTGTGAGGAGGATGCCAGAAACCCCAGCATGAATTCAACAGGTTGGGTGATTGGGCAGAATCATGGCAGATGCAATATAACGTGGATACATGCGAGGTTATCCACTTTGGTGTCAAAAACAGGAAGGCAGATTATTATCTGAATGGCAATAGATTGGGAGAAGGGGAAGTGCAACGAGACCTGGGTGTCCTTGTGCACCAGTCGGTGAAGGTAAGCATGCAGGTGCAGCAGGCAGTTAAGAAGGCAAATGGAAGGTTGGCATTCGTAGCGAGAGGGTTCATGTAGAGGAACAAGGATGTCTTGCTACAGTTGTACAGGGCCTTGGTGAGACCACACCTTGAGTATTTTGTGCAGTTTTGGTCGCCTTATCTGAAAAGGTTGTTCTTGCCATGGAGGGAGTGCAGCGAAGATTCACCAGGCCGATACGTGGAATGACAGGAATGACATATGAGGAGAGATTCGGTCGATTGGGCTTATACCCGTTGGAGTTTAGATGAATGAAAGGGGATCGGACTGAAACTAAGAACATTCTGGCAGGACTGGACAGACTAGATGAAGGGAGGGTGTTCCCGATGGTCGGTGATTCCAGAACCAGGGGTCACAGTCTAAGGATATGAGGTAAGCCATTTAGGACTGTGATGATGAGGAATTTCTTCACCCAGAGAGTGGTGAACCTGTGGAATTCTCTACCACAGGAGGCAGCAGAGGCCAATTCATTAAATATATTCAAGAAGGAGTTAGATATATTTCTTAGGTCTAAAGGGATCAAGGTGTATGGGGAGAAAGCAGGGACCGGGTACTGAATTTGGATGATCAGCCATGATCTCATTGAATGGTGAAGCAGGCTCGAGGGGCTGAATGGCCTACTCCTGCTCCTATCTTCTCTGTTTCTATGTTTCTATGTCCTGTCTTTAAAAAGCCTGTGTGACTGGTCCTGTCACTTTACAAAGCCTGTGTGACTGTTCATGTCTCATTCAAATGTGTGTGACTGGCCCTGTCACTTTACAAAGCCAGTATGACTGGTCCTTTCTCTTTAATAAGCCTCTGTGACTGTTTCTGTCTCTTTGAAATGTCTGTGTGACATGTCCTGACTCTTCAAAAACCTATGTCTAGATTTGTCTCCTTAGAAAGCCTGTGCGATTGGTCCTGCCTCTTTCAAAAACCTATGTGATTGATTCTGTCTTTTTAAAAGGCCTTTGTGTCTGATCGTGTCTCTTTATAAAGCCTGTATGAGAGGTGCTGTCTCTTTAAAAAGCCTGTGTGACTGGTTCTATCTCTTTAACAAGCCTGTGTGACTGGTCCTGTCTCTTTAAAAATCCTGTGTTACTGGTCCTGTCTCTTTAATAAGCCTGTGTGATTGGGTCTGTCTATTTAAAAAGCCTATGTGACTGGTCCTATCGCTTTAAAAAGCCTGTGTGTATGGTCCTGTCTCTTTATAAAGCCTTTGTGATTCGTCCTTTCACTTTAATAAGCCTGTGTGATTGCGTCTGTCTCTTTAATAACCCTGTGTGACTGGTCCTGCCTCTTTCAATAGACTGTGTGACTAATCCTGTCTCTTTAAAAAGCCTGTGTGACTGTTCCTGTCAGAAGAAAATGCCTGTGTGACTGGTTCTCTCTCCTTAATACGTCCGTGTAACTTGTCCTGTCACTTTAATAAGCCTGAGTGAATGGTTCTGTCTCTTTATTAAGCCTGTGTGATTGGGTCTGTCTATTTAATAAGACTGTGTGACGGGTCATGTCTCTTTCAATGGACTGTGTGACTGTTCCTGTCTCTTTAAAAGGCTTGTGTGACTGTTCCTGTCAGATGAAAAAGCCCGCATGACTGGTTCTGTCGGTTTAAAAAGCCTGTGTGTCTTGTCGTTTATCTTTTAAAAACCCTGTCTTACTGGTCATGTCTCTTTAAAAAGCCCTTTTAACTGGTTCTGTCTGTTTAAAAAGCACGTGTGTCTTTTTCTGTCTCTTCAAAGAGCCTGTGTGACTTGTCCTGTCCTCTTTTAAAAGCCTGTGTGGCTGATTCTGTGTCAATGGCTGTGGTTCGGCACTCTTGATTAGGTGTTCATTGCCTGCTAAACACTTAAACCCTTGGCCACTCAAGAACAAAAGAAAAAATAAATAGGGGCAGGATTAGACCATTTGGCCGTTCGAGCCTGCTCCACCATTCAATAAGATCATTGGTGATCTTCTCCTTCTTCTCCACTTTCCTGCACTATCCACATATCCCTTGATTCCCTTAATATTCAAAAACCTATCGATTTTTGTCTTGAATATATTCAATGACTGAGCCTCCACAGCCCTCTGGGGTAGAGAATTCCACAGATTCACCACCCTCGGTGTGAAGAAATGTCTCCTCATTTCAGCCCTAAATGGCCGACCTCTTATTATTAGACGATGATCCCTGGTTCTAGACTCCCCAGTCAGGGGGATCATTTTCCCTGCATCTACCCTTTCAAGTCATGTAAATATTTTGTATGTTTCAAAGAGATCACCTATCATTCTTCTAAACTATAGATAATGTGGGCCTAGTCTACTCAATCTCTCCTCATAGGACAATCCCCCATTCCAGGAAACACTCTGGCGCACCTTCATTGCACTCCTTCGATGGCAACTGCATCCTTCCTTAGGAAAGGAGACCTTGCCTCTCTTAACATCTGGGATACTCTTCTTCTGGGCCTCGTGATTTATCTACATTCAAAGTTGGTAAAAACCTTAACATTTCCTCTCTCACTATATTTATCTAAGCTAATATTACACACTCTTCCTTAAGTACAATTTTCTGCATCATCCCTCTCTTCTGTGAAGACAGGCACAAAGTATTTATTAAGAGTAATATCCACGTCATCCAGCTGCACACACAGCTTACCATTTTGGTCTCTAATGAGCCCTATTCTTTCCTTAATTATCCTCTTGCACTTTATGTATTTATAAAACATATTTTGGTTTCCCTTGATTTGACTTGCCAATATTTTTCATGCCCTGTCTTTGCTGTCCCAATTTCCTTTTGAACTTCACCCCGGCACTTTCTATGCTCCTCCAGGTTTTCTGAAGTATTGAGCTCTCGGTATCTGACAAAAGCATACCTTTTTTCCCTTATCCTACACTGTATGTCCCTTGACATTCAGAGGGTTTAAGATTTGGATGTTCCACCCTTTTTAGTTGTGGGAACATACTTGCTCTGAACCCTCACTATCTCCTCCTTGAAAGCTTCTCACTGCTCTGACACTGATTTCCCTTCAAGCAGCTGTTCCCAGTCCATTTTTGCTAAATCATATCTCAGCTTACTATAATTGGTCTTTCCCACTTGGAGACATTATACTCTCTCATTGTCCTTTTCCATAAGGGGAGATATAATATGGATGTTTAAAATCAATATGTATTTCGATAAAGTAAGTAAGTCTGTTTCCAGCGGCAGAATGGTGGGTAAGCAGAGGACTCAGATTTATGGTATTTGTCAAAAGAACCAGACGAGAGATGGAGCATTTTCTTTATGCAGTGGGTTGTTGTTTTCTGGAATGCTCTGTCTGAGAACGTGGTGGATGCAGATTCAATAGTAACTTTAGACAGGGAATTGGATAATAAGTTGAAGGGGAATTTTTACAGGGCTCTGGCTAAAGAGTAGGACTAATTAGAGAGCACTTTCAAAGAGATGGCACAGACACGATGAACAGAATGGGCTCCATCTGTGCTGTATCACTGTATGATTCTATGAGCAAGAGACAGACAGAGAAGAGGGATAGAGAGAGAGAGAGAAAATAGAAAGTAAAATAGAGACAGAAGGACTGGGAGAGGTACAGTGGGAAATACATTAACTTGAAAAGGGGAATTGGATAAATATATAAGGGGAGCAATTTGCAGGACTTTGGGAAAAGTGCCGGGGAATGGGACTAACTGGAGGGATGAGGACATGGAGGGATTTGAACACAAGGATGAGAATATTAAGATTGAGGTGTTGCCGGATCGGGAGCCAATGTAGCTCAGTGAGTACAGAGGTGATGGGTGAACGGGACTAGTGCGAGTTAGGATATGGGCAGCAGAGTTTTGGATCAGCTCCAATTTATGGAGGCTTTTAACTGTGAGGCCGGCCAGGGGCGCATTGTAATTGTCGAGTCTGGATTTAACAAAGGCAAAGATGGGGTTTATGCAGTGGAAGTACTGAGGCGGGGTGGAGATTGGAGATGTTATGGAGGGGGTTGTAGGCAGGCCTGGTGATTCACAGGAAATCAGGTCGGAACTCAGCTCACATTCAAAGAGAACGACGAGGTTGTGACCAGTCTGGTTGAGCCTCAGACATTGGCCACAGTGGAGGACTGTGTCGGTTGATAATGGAGATTTTGACGAGGACCGAAGACAATGGCTTTGGTCATCCCAAGATGTAAATGTCAAACAGAGTAATCCAGTGAAAAGTGGTTTACAAATCTAATTCCTGAATATAGAAATATAACAGGGATGCCAATACAAGCAAAGAGGGGCGAGGAAATAGCAAGAACAGTAATACAGTAAAACATCGTTAATGAAATAGCTGGATAGAGAGACTTACCAGGAACACCAAAAGCAGCAAGGAAGGGATAGTAAACGCCTTGAATAGCCAACAGTGCGTAATAGATCTGGTCATCCAATGTGAGATAATCAGAATATTCAGAAAGATAATCAAACGCCCAAGAGAAACTCCTGTCCATTATTGTAACATTCCAATCCACTGTTGTTATATTCCGCTCCATTGTTGTAACATTAAATCTAATGATCTCAGATTCCGACTCCCTCTCTGCCCGCTGATCCCTGTCAGTGCCGGTGGTGAGGCACTCATTGACACTATGGGATAACACATTGAAATGAGTCCCTTATTAATAGAAGAGGGAAACCCTGGACACATACAATAATATCCATTGACACTGATATTAATTACAGTCACTGAACAAACAGCTTCATGTAAACCGTGGAGACTGACATTAATTACAGTCAATGAACAAACAGATTCAGTTAACCCGTGGAGTCTGACATTATTTACAGTCAATGAACAAACAGCTTCAGGTAACCCGTGGAGACTGACATCAATTGCATTCAATGAACAAACAGCTTCAGTTAACCCCTTTCATACATAAGAGAATAAGAACAAAAGAACTAGGAGCAGGAGTGTGCCATTTGGCCCCTCGAGCATGCCCCACCATTTAATAAGATCATGGTTGATCTGATCTTGGCCTCGACATCAATTTCCCACCCGCTCGCCATAACCCTTGACTCCCCTGTAGCTCAAATTTACGTCTATCTCCGCCTTGAATATATTCAATGACTCCAACTCATCAGCTCTCTGGGGTGTAGAATTCCAAAGATTCCCGACACTCTGAGTGAAGAAACTCCTCCTCATCTCAGTTTTAAATGGGCGACCCATTATCCTGAAACTATGCCCCTAGTACTAGATTCCCGCACATGGGGAAACATCCTCCCTGCATCTACCCTTTCCAGCCCCATCAGAATCTTATATGCTTCAATAAGATCACCTCTCATTCTTCTGAACTCCAATAAGTATAGGCCCAACCTGCTCAACCTTTCTTCATAAGACAACCGTTTCATCTCAGCAATTAACCGATTTAACATTCTCTGATCTGCCTCCAATACAAGTATATCACTCCTTAAATTAGGAGGCCAAAATTGTATGCAGTACTCAAGGTGCGATCTCACCACCGCCCTGTGCAGTTGTGCAACACTTCCCAAGTTTATACTCTATCCCCCTTTCAATAAAGGACAACATTCCATTTGTCTTTCTAATCACTTGCTGTACCTGCACGATAACTTTTTGTGATCCATGTACAAGGACCACCAGAACCCTCTGTACATCAGCACTTAGAATCTAGAAGCCTAAACGTAAGTAAATGCAATTACAATGGTATGAAGACAGAGAAAAAACATTGCGGGGTGTGCAGAAGGAGCTTTTTAATAACAGGATTGGCCAATGGAAACATTGTCTCTGAGTTTAATTCTCAGGAATTTGAGGCGTGGGCAATAGAAAGCATCTCAGTTTAAATTGCTACTCTCTATAGCACAGGCTAGATACAGTGTGCAAATCCGTATACACAGCCCCGTCAAACGCAGCCAGGGCAAGTACAGCACAGGTTGGATACAGAGTAAAACTCCCTGTGCACTGTCCCATCAAACAATCCCATGGCAGGTAAAGCATAGATTACTGATAGAATAAACTTCCGCCTACGCTGTCGCAGTAGGCACTCCAATGGCTGGTAAAGCACAGGTTCGATACAGAGCAAAGCTCCCTCTACACTGTCCCATCAAACACTCCCAGGGCAGGTACAGCATGGGTTAGATACAGGGTAAAGCTCCCACTGCGCTGCTCCATCAAACACTCCCAGGACAGGTACAGCACGGGTTAGATACAGAGTAAAGATCCATTTACACTGTCCCATAAAACACTCCCAGGGCAGATACAGCACGGGTTAGATACAGTGTAAATCTGTCTCTACACATCCCATCAAACACTCCAAGGGCATGTACAGCACGGGTTAGATAAAGAGTAAAGCTCCTTCTGCACTGTCCCATCAAACACTCCCAGGGCAGTAGAGCACGGTTTAGATACAGAGTAAAGCTCCATCTACACTCTCCCATCAAACACTCCCAGGGCGGGTGCAGCACGGGTTAGATACAGAGTAAAGCTACCTCTACACTGTCCCATAATACATTCCCAGGGCAGATACAGCACTGGTAAGATACAGTGTAAATCTGCCTCTACACATCCCATCAAACACTCCCACGGCCGGTGCAGCACGGGTTAGATACAGAGTAAAGCTCCTTCTACACTGTCCCATCAAACACTCCCAGGGCAGGTCGAGCACGCTTTAGATACAATGTAAAGCTCCCTCTACAGTGACCCATCAAACATTCCCAGGGCAGGTACAGTACGGGTTATGTACGGAGTTAAGCTCCATCTAAACAGTGCAATCCAACAGTCACTGGGGAGGCACACCACGGCTTAGATACAGATTAAAGCTCTATCTACACTCTCCCATCAAACACTCACAGAGCAGGGTCAGAATGGGTTTGATACAGAGTAAAGCTCCCTCAACACTGACCCATCAAACAATCCCAGGGGAAGCACAGCACGGGTTAGATACAGAGTAAAGCTCCCTCTAAACTATCCCATCACACACACCCAAGGCAGGTACAGAACGGGTTAGATACAGAGTAACAGTCTCTCTACACTGTCCCATCTCACACTCCCAGGGCATGTACAGCACGGGCTAGATACAGAGTAAAGCTCGCTCTACGCTCTCCTATCAAACACTCCCAGGACAGGTACAGCACGGGTTAGATGCAGAGTGAATCTCCCTCTACACTGTCCCACTAAACACTCCCAGGGCAGATGCAGTAGGGGTTAGATACAGAGTAAAGCTCCCTTTACACACTCCCATCAAACACTACCAGGCAGGTGTCACCCGGGTTAGATACAGAGTAAATTTCCATATACATGGTCCCATCAAACACTCACAGAGCAGGAACAGCACGGGTTAGATATGGAGTAAAGCTGCATTAACACTGCCACATCAAACAATTCCAGGGCTGGAACAGCACGTGTTAGATACAGTGTAAATCTCCATCCAGGCTGCCCCATCAATAACACCCAGGGCAGATACAGCATCGGTTAGATACAGAGTATAACTCCCTCTACACTGTCCCATCAACACTCCCAGGGCAGGTACAGAAGTGGGAAGATAGAGATTAAAGCTCCATCTGCACGTTTCCATCAAACACACCCAGGGCATTTACAGCACGGCTTAGATACAGAGTAAAGCTCCCATTTACACTGCCCCATCAAACAATTCCAGGGCTGGAACAGCACGGATTAGATACAGAGTAAATCCCCATCTAGGCTGCCCCATCAAAAACACCCAGGGCAGATACAGCAGCGGTTATATACAGAGTAAAACTCCCTTTACACTGTCCCATCAAACACTCCCAGGGCAGGTAGAGCAAGGGTTAGATATAGGGTAACGCTCCCTTTAGAGGGTCCCATCAAACACTCCCAGGGCTGGCCAGTAGGGGTTAAATAGGGAGTAATGCACCCTCTACACTGTCCGATCAAACACTCCAAGGAGAGGCACAGTACAGGTTAGATACAGAGTAAAGATCCCTCTGCATTCTCCCATCTCACACTCCCAGGGCAGTTACAGCACGGGTTAGATACAGAGTAAAGCTTCCTCTACACTGTCCCACCAAACACTCCCAGGGCAGGCGCTGCACGGGTTAGATACAGAGTAAAGCGCCCTTTACACTCTCCCATCAAACAGTACTAGTGCGGGTGCAGCACGGGTTAGATACAGAGTAAAGCTACCTCTACACTGTCCCATCAAACACTCACAGGGCAGGAACAGCAAGGGTTAGATACGAAGTAAAGCTGCTTCTACACTGTCCCATCAAACACTCCCAGTTCATGTACAGATGTGTTAGCTACAGAGTACAGCTCCCACATCATTGTCCCATCAAAAATTTCAATGCCCGTTGTAGCACGGGTTAGATAGAGAGTAAAGCTCCCTCAACATTGTCCCAGCAAACAATTCCAGGCCAGGCACAGAAGGGGTAAGATACAGCTTAAAGCTCCCTCTGCACTTTTCCATCAAACACACCAAGGCCGGTACAGCATTGCTTAGATATAGAGTAAAGCTCCCTTTACACTGCCCCATCAAACAATTCCAGGGCAGGTACAGCACGGATTAGATACAGAGTAAAGCTCCATCTAGACGTCCCATCAAAAACACCCAGGGCAGTTATACCACGGGTTAGATAGAGAGTAAAAACCCCTCTACAGTGACCCATCAAAAACTCCCAGTGCAGGTACAGCTCGGGTCAGATTCAGAGTAAAGTTCCCTCTACACTACCATCAAACACTACCAGAGCAGGTACAGCACATTCAGCTAGAGAGTAAAGCTCCCTCTAAAATGCACCGTCAAACACACCAAGGGCAGTTGCAGCACAGGTTAGATATAGAGAAAAGCTCCCTCTACACTGTCCCGTCAAACACTCCCATGGCCGGTTCAGCACACGTTAGATACAGAGTAAATCGCACTCTGCTCTGTCCCATCAAACACTCAAAAGGCATTTGAAGCACTGGTTGGATACAGCGTAAAGCTCCCTGTAAACTGTCCCATCCAACAGTCCCATGGCTGGTAAAGCATAGGTTAGAGACAGGGCAAAGCTCCGTCTACACTTTCCCATTAGATACACAGCAAAATTCCCTTTGCACTGTCCCATCAAACACTCCCAGGGCAGTGGAACCACGGGTTTGATACAGAGTAAAGCTCCCTCTACACTGTCCCTTCAAACACTCCCAGGGCAGGTACAGCACAGGTTAGATACAGAGTAAAGCTCCCTCTGCACTGTCCTAGCAAACACTCCAAGGGCAGGTACAGCACGTGTTAGATATAGAATAACGCTCCGTCTACACTGTCCCATTAAGCAATCCCAGGGCAGGTACAGCAAGGGCTAGGTACAGAGTTAATCCGACTCTACACTGTCCCATCAAACACGCCCAGGGCAGGTAGAGCATGGCTTAGATACAGAGTAAAGCTCCCTCTACAATGTCGCAACAAAAAATCCCAGGGGAGGCACAGCACGGGTTAGATACAGAGAAAAGCTCCCTCTAAACTATCCCATCAAACACTCCCAAGGCAGGTACAGAACGGGTTATATACAGAGTAACGTTCCCTCTACACTGTCCCATAGAACACTCCCAGGGCAGGTGCAGCATGGGTTAGATAGAGAGTAAAGTTCCCTCTGCACTGTCCCAACTCACACTCCCAGGGCATGTACAGCACGGGCTAGATACAGAATAAAGCTCGCTCTACGCTGTCCTATCAAACACTCCCAGGACAGGTACAGCGCGGTTTAGATGCAGAGTGAAGCTCCCTCTATACTGTCCCACTAAACACTCCCAGGGATGATGCAGTAGATGTTAGATAAATAGTAAAGCTCCCTCTACACACTCATCAAACAATACCAGTGCTGGAGCCGCCCGGGTTAGATACAGTGTAAAGTTCCATCTACATGGTCCCACCAAACACTCACAGAGCAGGAACAGCACGGGTTAGATACGGAGTAAAGCTGCGTTTACACTGTCTATTCAAAAACTCCCAGGGCAGGTACAGCACGTGTTAGATACAGAGTACAGCTCCCTCAACACTGCCCCATCAATAATTCCTAGGGTAGGTACAGCACAGGTTAGATACAGAGTAAAGCTCCCTCGGCACTGTTACATCAAACAATCCCAGGGCAGTTACAGCACGGTTTGATGCAGTGAAAAGTTCCCTCTAGATTGCCCAATCAAACATACCCAGGGCAGATACAGCACGGGTTAGATACAGAGTAAATCTCCCTCTGCCCTGCACCATCAAACATTTCCAGAGCAGGTACAGCACAGGTCATCTATCGGGCAATGCTCCCTCGACACTGTCCCATTAAACACTCCCAGGGCAGGTACAGCATGAGTTAGATACAGAGTAAATTTCCCTCTACAGTGTACCATCAAACAGTACCAGGGCAGGTACAGCACGGGACAGATACAGAGTAATGCTCCCTCTAAACTGACACAGCAAACACTGCCCAGGCAGGAGCAGACCGGGTTAGATACAGAGTAAAGCTCCGTCTACACTATCCCATCAAACACTACCAGGACAGGTACAATATGGGTTAGATACAGAGTAAATTTCCATCCACACGGTCCCATCAGAAACTACCAACACAAGAACAGCACGGGTTAGATAAGGAGTAAAGCTCCATGTGCACTGTCCCATCAAACACTCCAAGGGCAGGTACAGCACGGGTTAGATAAAGACTTAAGCTCCATCTACCCTGTCCAATCAAACACTCCCATTGCAGGTACAGCAGGGCTTAGATACGGAGTAAAGCTCCCTCTGCACTGTCCCAGCAAACACTCCAAGGGCAGGTACAGCACGTGTTAGATATAGAGTAACGCTCCGTCTACACTGTCCCATTAAACAATGCCAGGGCAGGTACAGCAAGGGCTAGGTACAGAGTAAATCCGACTCTACACTGTCCCATCAAACACGCCCAGGGCAGGTAGAGCAAGGCTTAGATACAGAGTAAAGCTCCCTCTACAATGTAGCAGCAAAAAATCCCAGGGGAGGCACAGCACGGGTTAGATACAGAGAAAAGCTCCCTCTAAATTATCCCATCAAACACTCCCAAGGCAGGTACTGAACGGGTTAGATACAGAGTACCGTTCCCTCTACAGTGTCCCATAGAACACTCCCAGGGCAGGTGCAGCATGGGTTAGATACAGAGTGAAGTTCCCTCTGCACTGTCCCATCTCACACTCCCAGGGCATGTACAGCACGGGCTAGATACAGAATAAAGCTCGCTCTACGCTGTCCTATCAAACACTCCCAGGACAGGTACAGCACGGGTTAGATGCAAAGTGAAGCTCCCTCTATACTGTCCCACTAAACACTCCCAGGGATGATGCAGTAGGTGTTAGATACAGAGTAAAGCTCCCTCTACACACTGTCATCAAACACTACCAGGGCTGGTGCCGCCCGGGTTAGATACAGAGTAAAGTTCCATCTACATGGTCCCACCAAACACTCACAGCGCAGGGACAGCACGGGTTAGATACGGAGTAAAGCTGCATTTACACTGTCTATTCAAAAACTCCCAGGGCAGGTACAGCACGTGTTAGATACAGAGTACTGCTCCCTCAACACTGTCCCATCAATAATTCCTAGGGTAGGTACAGCACAGGTTAGATACAGAATAAAGCTCCCTCTGCACTGTTACATCAAACAATCCCAGGGCAGGTACAGCACGGTTTGATGCAGTGAAAAGTTCCCTCTAGATTGCCCAATCAAACATACCCAGGGCAGATACAGCACGGGTTAGATACAGAGTAAATCACCCTCTGCCCTGTACCATCAAACATTTCCAGAGCAGGTACAGCACAGGTCATCTATCGGGTAATGCTCCCTAGACACTGTCCCATCAAACACTCCCAGGGCAGGTACAGCATGAGTTAGATACAGAGTAAATTTCCCTCTACAGTGTACCATCAAATTGTACCAGGGCAGTTACAGCACGGGACAGATAAAGAGTAAAGCTCCCTCTAAACTGACACAGCAAACACTGCCCAGGCAGGAGCAGACCGGGTTAGATACAGAGTAAATCTCCGTCTACACTATCCCACCAAACACTACCAGGACAGGTACAATATGGGTTAGATACAGAGTAAATTTCCATCTACACGGTCCCATCAGAAAGTACCAACACAAGAACAGCACGGGTTAGATAAGGAGTAATGCTACATGTGCGCTGTCCAATCAAACACTCCCAGTGCAGCTACAGCAGGGCTTAGATACGGAGTAAAGGTCCCTCTACACTGTCCCATCAAACACTCCCAGGGGAGGCACAGCACGGGTTAGATACAAAATATATCTATATCTATACTGTCCCAACAAACACTCCCAGGGCAGGGTCAGAACGAGTTACATAAAGTGTAACACTCCCTCTACACTGTCCAAAAAGACAATCACAGGGCGGGTACAGCACGGATTAGATACAGAGTAAATGTCCCTCGACACTGTCCCATCAAAATCTCCCAGGGCAGGTACAGCATGGGTTAGATACAGAGTAAATTTCCATCTACACTGACCATCAAACAGTACCAGGGCTGGTACAGCACGGATTAGATAGAGAGTAAAGCTCCCTCTACACTGACCCAGCAAATACTGCCAGGGTAGGAGCAGACTGGGTTAGATACGGAGTAAAGCTCCCTCTACACTGTCCCATCAAACACTCCCAGGACAGGTACAACACGGGTTAGATACAGAGTAAATCTCCATCTACACGTTCCCATCAGAAGCTACCAACGCACGATCAGCATGGGTTAGATAAGAAGTAAAGTTCCATGTACACTGTCCTAACAAACACTCCCAGGGCAGGTACAGCACGGGTTGGATACAGAATGAAGCTCCCTCTACATTGTCCCATCAAACAATCCCGGGGCAGGTACAGCAAATATTAGATACAGATTAAAGCTCCTTCTTTTTTGTCCCATCTCACAATCCCAGTGCAGGTACAGCACAGGTTAAGTACATAGTAAATCTCCCTCTACACTCTCCCATCAAACACTCCCAGGGCAGGTGCAGCACGGCTTAGATACGGAGTAAAGCTCCCTCTACACTGTCCCATCAGAAACTCCCAGGGGAGGCACAGTATGGGTTAGATACAGAGTAAATCTACATCTATACTGTCCCATCAAACACTCCCACTGCAGGGTGAGAACGAGTTAGATACAGAGTAACATTCCCTCTACACTGTCCAATAAGACAATCACAAGGCGGGTACAGCATGGATTAGATACAGAGTAAAGCTCCCTCGACACTGTCCCATCAAAATCTCCCAGGGCAGGTACAGCATGGGTTAGATACAGAGTAATTTTCCCTCTACACTGTACCATCAAACAGAACCAGGGCTGGTGCAGCACGGGTTAGATACAGAGTAAAGCTCCCTCTACACTGACCCAGCAAACACTGCCAGGGCAGGAGCAGACCGGAATACAGAGTAAAGCTCCATCTACATTGCCCCATCAAAAACTCCCAGGACAGGTCCAACACGGGTTAGATACAGAGTAAATCTCCATCTACACGGACCCATCAGAAACTACCAACGCAAGAACAGCACGGGTTAGCTACGGAGTAAAGCTCCATGTACACTGTCCCATTATACACTCCCAGGGCAGGTACAGCACGGGTTAGATACAGAGTAAATCTCCCTCTACCATGTACCGTCAAACACTCCCAGAGCAGGTGCAGCTCAGGTCAGCTACAGAGTAAAGCTGCCTCTGCACTGTCACTTCAAACACTCCCAGGCCAGGTAAAGCACGGTTTAGATACTGAGCAAAGCTCCCTCAATACTTTCGCATCAAATTTTCCCAGGGCAGGTATAGCACAAGTTAGATAGAGTGTAAGGCTGCATCCAAATTAGATTCAGAGTAAAGCTCCATCTACATTGTCCCATCAAACAGTTCCAGGGCAGGTAGAGCACAGGTCTGATAAAGAGTAAAGCTCCATCTACATTGTCACATCAAACAGTTCCAGGGCAGCGACAGTACAGGTTATGTGCAGAGTAAAGCTCCCTCTAAACTGTCCCATCAAACACCCCAAGGCAGGTACAGTTCGGGTTAGGGACTGAGAAAATGTTCCTCTGCACTATCCCATCAAACACTCCCAGGGCAGATAGAGCACGGGTTACATACAGATTAAAGCTCCCTCTAGAGTGCTCCATCAAACACTTCCAGGGCAGGTAGAGCACGGGATAGACAGAGTAAATATGCCTCTACACTGTCTCATCGAACACTCCCTGGGCCAGTAGAGCATTGGTTAGATACAGAGTAAAGATTCCTCTACACTGTTCCTACAAACACTCCCAGGGCATGTACAGCACGTTGACATACAGATTTAATCTCGCTATACGCTGTCCCATCAAACAGTCCCAGGGCAGGTATAGCACGGGTTAGACACATTGAAACATAGGAGATAGGAGCAGGAGTAGGCCATCCGTCCCCTCGAGCCTGCTGCGACATTCAATGAGATCATGCCTGCTCATACAAATTCAGTACGCTCTCCTTACCTTCTCCCCATATCCATTGACCCCTTTAGCCTTAATAAATATATCTAACTCCTTCTTGAATATCTTTAATGAATTGGCCTCCACTGCCTTCTGCGGTAGATAATTCCACAGGTTCCCCACTCTCTGGGTGAAAAAGTTCCTCCTCATCTGTCCTAAATGGCTTACCCCTTATCCTTAGATTGTTACCCCTGGTTCTGGACTCCCCGGCCATCGGGCAAATCCTTCCTGCATCTAGTATGTCTAGTCATGTTAGAATTTTATAAGTTTAAATTAGATCCCCTCTCATTCTTCTAAACTACAGCGAATATAAGCCCAATCGACCCAATCTCTCCTCATCCGTCATTCCTGCCATCCCAGGTATCAGTCTGGTGAATCGTCACTGCACTCCTTCCATGACAAGAACATCCTCCCTCAGATAAGGTGACCAAAGCTGCACACACTACACAAGATGTGGTCTCACCAAGACCCTATACAACTGCAGCAAGACATCTTTGTTCCTGTACTCGAAGCCTCTCGCTATGAAGGCCAACATACCATTTGCCTTCTTAACCGCCTGCTGCACCTGCATGCTTAACTTCAGCAACTGGTGCACAAGGACACACAGATCTCGTTGCAGTTCCCCTTCTCCCAATCTATTGCCGTTAAGATAATAATCTGCCATCCTGTTTTCCAACCGAAGTGGATAACCTCGCATTTATCCACATTATAATGCACCTGCCATGCGTCTGCCCAATCACCCAGCTTGTCCAAAACATACTTGAGTTTCTCGGCATTCTCCCCACAGCACACATGCCCAACCAGCTTTGCAAACTTTGAGATATTACATCTAGTTCCGTCGTCTAGATCATTAATATATATTGTGAATAGCTGGGGTCCTAGGACCGATCCTTGTGGTACCCCACTAGTCACTGCCTGCCACTCGGAAAAAGGCCCGATTATTCCAACACTTTGCTTCCTGTCTGCCAAACAGTTCTCTATCCTAGTCAGTACCCTGCACCCAATCCCATGTGTCTTAACTTTACACGCTAATCTCTTATGCGGGACCTTATCAAAAGCCTTCTGAAAGTCCAAATGGGCCACATCCACTGGTTCTCCCTTATCTATTTTACCAGTTACATCCTCAAAAAAATCCAGTAGATTAATCAAGCACGGTTTACCTTTTGTAAATCCATATTGACTTTGTCCGATCCTGTCACTGTTTTCCAAGTGCTCTGCTATTACATCTTTTATAATGGACTCTAGCATTTTCCACACTACCGATGTCAGGCTTACCGGTCTATAATTTCCCGTTTTCTCTCTACCACCTTTCTTGAATAGTGGGGTAAAATTAGCTAACATCCAATCCATGGGAACTGTTCCAGAGTCTATCGAATTTTGGAAGATGACCAGCAATGCATCTATTATTTCTATGATCACTTCCTTAAGTACCCTGGGATGTAGATTCTCATCAGACCCTCTTTTCTCCAACATCTCTGGGAGGCTATTTGTGTCCTCCGTTGTGAAGGCAGAACCAACGTATTTATTTAATTGGTCTGCCATTTCTTTGTTCCCTATTGTAACTTCCCCTGATTTTGACTGCAAGGGACCTACACTTGACTTCACCAATCTTTTTCTCTTCACATATCTATAAAAGCTTTTACAAAAGTTTTTATGATCCCTGCAAGCATTCTGTTAAACTCTATTTTCCCCCTTTTATTTAATTCATTTGTCCCCCTTTGCTGAACACTAAACTGCGTCCAGTCCTCAGGTTTACTGCTTTTACTGGCCAATTTATATGTCTTCTCCTTGGATCTTATGCTATCCCTAATTTCCCTTGTTATCCACGGTTGAGTCACGTTTTTGGTTTTATTTTTATGCCAAACTGAGATGAACAAATTCTGTAGTTCATCCATGCGCTCTTTGAATGTTTGCCATTGCTTATCCACCGGCCATAGTTTGAGTGACATTCACCAACAAATCCTACCCAACTCGCTCCTCAGACCATCGTAGTTTGCTTTATTTAATTTCAGGACCATAGTCTCTGAGTCAACTACTTCATTCTCCATCTTAATGAAGAATTCGATCATATTATGATCGCTCCGACCCAAGGGACCTTGCCCAACAAGATTGCTAATTAATCCTTTCTCATTACATAATACCCAGTCTAAGAAGGCCTGACCTCTAGTTGATTCCTCGACATATTGG
Organism: Somniosus microcephalus; assembly: GCF_052327205.1. Classification (NCBI taxonomy): domain Eukaryota; kingdom Metazoa; phylum Chordata; class Chondrichthyes; order Squaliformes; family Somniosidae; genus Somniosus; species Somniosus microcephalus. The sequence continues at coordinate 40,255,295 of NW_028225184.1, read as the reverse complement.
TCCAGGAAACCATCCCGTTTACACTCCAGCAATTCGTCCTCCACGGTATTGTTACTTATTTGGTTAGCCCAATCTATATTTATATTAAAGCCACCCTTGATAACTGTTGTGCCCTTATTTCACACCTCTCTAATTTCCCGTTCACTGCCATCCCCATCCTCCACATTATTGTTTGGGGTCTGCATACCTCTCCCACTAACGTTTTCTGCCCCTTGGTATTTCTCAGTTCTGCACATACTGATTCCACATCGTCAGACCTAATATCCTTCCTTACAATTTTGTTAATCCCCTCTTTAACCAGCAATGCTACCCACCTCCTTTTCCTTTTTGCCTATCTTTCCTGAATATTGAATATCCCTGGATGCTGAGTTCCCAGCCTTGGTCACCCTGGAGCCATGTTTCCGTCATGCCAATCTTATCATATCCGTTTACCTCTATTTGCACAGCTAATTGATCCACCTTATTACGAATGCTCCTCGCATTAAGACACAAAGCCTTCAGGCTTGCTTTTTTGTACTATCTTAGACATTTTAGAATTATTGTGTACTGTGGCCTTGTTTCTTTTAAAGCTTGATTTCTCTGACTGTCACTTTTGTTTTTCTCCTTCCTGTTTCTTGCTTCTATCCTTGTTTCCGTTTCCTCTGTCTCCCTGCACAGGTTCCCAACACCCTGCCATTTTAGATTAAACCCTCTCCCACAGCACTAGCAAACACTCCCCCTCGGACATCAGTCCCGGTCCTGCCCAGGTGCAAACCGTTCGTTTTGTAGTGGTCCCAACTCCCCCAGAACCGGTTCCAATCTCCCAGGAATTGGAATCACTCCCCTTTACACAATTCCTCTAGCCACGGATTCATTTGAAATATCTTTCTATTTCTACTCTGACCAGCACGCGACACTGGTAGCAGTCCTGAGATTACTACCTTTGAGGTCCTATTTTTTAATTTGCCTCCTAACTCCGTATATTCAGCTTTTAGGACCTCATCCCGCTTTTTAACTGTGTCGTTGGTACCTATATGCAGCACGACAATTGGCTGCTCACCCTCCCCTTCAAAAATGCTCTGTAGCCGCTCTGAGACATCCTTGACCCTTGCACCAGGGAGGCAACATAACATCCTGGAGTCATGTTTGCGGCAACAGAAAAGCCTATCTAATCGCCTTACAATAGAATCCACTATCTCTATAGCTCTCCCACTATTTTCCCTCCTGTTCTGTGCAGCAGAAACACCCAAGTTGCAAGGAAGTTGGCTGCTGCTGCCTTCCCCTGATAAGCCATGCTCCTCAACAATAGCCAAAGCGGTATATCTGTCTGAGAGTGGGATGGCCACAGGGGACCCCTGCACTGCCTGCCTGCACCTACTACTCTGCCTGGTGGTCAACCATTCTCCTCCTGCCTGTGCAGCCTTTACCTGTGGTGTGACCAAATCCCTAAACATGCTATCCACGATGTACTCATCATCGCGAATGCTCCAGTGTGCATGCTTTCGCAGCTCCAGCGCCGCAATGCGGTCTGTCAGAAGCTGCAGCTGAATACACTTCCCGTACTCATGGTCCTCAGGGACACAGGAAGTGTCACTGATTTCCAAAAAGTGCAGGAGGACAATACTATGGGCGCTGAACTGTCCTGCCATGAGTTACCCTTTAATTAATTCAGATTAAATTAAATCAAATCAATCCCACCAATTACACTACAATTAAATGATATAATCAAGGGCCCTTGTTTACCTGCAGTCCCCGCTAAATAACAGACACCCTATAAACTATAAACCCCACAATTTAAGTTTGGAAAAAACGAAAAAGAGAGAAATACTCACCAACCAATCACTCACATGCTTTCTGGTGACGTCAAACTTCGATTAATTTTACTTCCCTCTCCCGCTCTGGGAGCTCTGAGGTTGGTAAACCTACCTGCTCCTCGGGCTCGTCTTAAGTAATCACCACCGCACCTCAAAGGTCCGCCGCCACTCAAGTAACAGAATTAGATACGGCGTAAATCTCCCTCCACAATGTCAAATCAAACACTCCCAGGGCAGGTTCAGAATGGGTTAGATACAAGGTAAAGCTCCCTTAACACTGACCCATCAAACACTCCCAGGGCAGGTACAGCATGGGTTAGATGCAGAGTAAATGTCACTCTACACTGTCCCATCAAACAATCCCAGGGCATGTACAGCACGGGTTAGATACAGTGAAAAGCTCCGTCTATGCTGTCCCTTCAAACACTTCCAGGGCAGGTCCAGCACGAGACACATACAAGGTAAAGCTCCCCATACACTGTCCCATCAAACAATCACAGTGCAGCTACAGCACGGGTTAGATACAAAGTAAATCTCCCTCTACACTGTCCGATCAAACATACCCAGGGCAGGTACAGCATGGGGTAAGATACAGAGTAAAGCTCCCTCTCAGTGCTTTGTGCATTGAGTGCTGCTGGAGTTTTGCTAAGTGGGAGAAAAATCATTTAAGTGTATTTTGTGAATTTTAGTGTGTTAAGAAGTCAATTATTTGAAGTAAGTTTAATTTTTTAAGGGTTTTTTAAACTCTTGGGCAGTTTAAACAGGAAGTAGAATCCAGGTATAAAAGGGGAGGGGCTAGTGCGGTGCACGGAGTGCTTTGTGCATTGAGTGCTGCTGGAGTTTTGCTAAGTGGGAGAAAAATCATTTAAGTGTATTTTGTGAATTTTAGTGTGTTAAGAAGTCAATTATTTGAAGTAAGTTTAATTTTTTAAGGGTTTTTTAAACTCTTGGGCAGTTTAAACAGGAAGTAGAATCCAGGTATAAAAGGGGAGGGGCTAGTGCGGTGCACGGAGTGCTTTGTGCATTGAGTGCTGCTGGAGTTTTGCTAAGTGGGAGAGTTCGGATAAGTGGGAGGTGAGGGTGTGTTTTTTGCTCTGTTTTATTCCCCACTCCCAGGCTTAGACAGCACTGCGGAGGCGGAGCAGCGAGACGAGTCAACCAAACAGGCTCCACAGACAGTATTCAAGGAGGAGGTTGGTGATCAGCTGGTTGGTTGGTTTTCTTCCTTCTCTTCTCTTTCATACCTTTAAGTTGGTAAGTCCTATTGAATAGTGGTGTGATATTATCATATATATCTGGACAGGGTCTTCATAACTAATAATAAGAAATTTAATTAATTATATAGAATGGAGCAGGTGATGTGTTACTGTTGCGAGATGTGGGAGCCGGTGAACCCCATTGAGGCTAACGGTGATTACATCTGCGACAAGTGTTTGCTGCTAGAGGAACTCAAGTTCCATGTTATGGAGCTTGAGACCGAGCTTCAGACACTGCGACACATCAGGGAGGGGGAGAAGTTCCTGGACTCTATGTTTCAGGAGATGGTCACACCTATGAAGTTAATTACTGCAGATGTAGTCCGTGGTCAGGGACAGGACGGTGTGACTACGAGTGAGGAAGGTACAGGGATCCAGGATGTAGTGTTGAAGGAGACGCAGCCCTTGTTCTTGTCCAGCAGGATCGAGGTTCTTACTCCCTGTGAGGGCGGGAGCGGGGACTGCAGGGAGGATGAGCAACCTGGCCACAGCACCGTGGTACAGGGGGCCATTCAAGTGGAGGGAGTAAAAAGAAATGTTGTAGTGGTAGGGGATAGTATCATTAGGGGGATAGATAGGGTTCTCTGCAGTCAAGAGCGGGAGTCCCGAAGGCTGTGTTGCCTGCCTGGTGCCAGGGTTAAGGACATCTCTTCTGGGCTGGAAAGAAACTTGCAGTGGGAGGGGGAGGATCCAGTTGTCGTGGTCCATGTTGGTACAAACGACGTAGATAGGACAAGGAAGACGGTTCTGTTAAAGGAGTATGAGCAGCTAGGGGTCAAATTAAAAAACAGAACCTCAAGGGTAATAATCTCTGGGTTATTACCTGAGCCACGAGCGAATTTGGCTAGGATAAATAAAATTAAAGAGTTAAATGCGTGGCTCAAAGACTGGTGTGGGAGAAATGGGTTTTGCTTCTTGGGACACTGGCACCAGTACTGGGACAGGAGGGAGCTGTTCTGTTGGGACGGACTCCACTTGGCCAGTGCTGGGACTAGAGTCCTGGCGAATCATATAACTAGGGCTGTAGAGAGGGCTTTAAACTAATTAGTGGGGGGGAGGTTTCTAGAGAGCAAATCATAGAAATGACAACAGAGAAGGTCATAGACTTAGGTAGCAGTGGGGGAATTAAAAAACAGAATGTGTCAGGAAGGGACAGAAGGTATGGAGTAAAAAGTAAAGTACTAAAAAGGGAAAAAACAGGAACTAAGTGTTACAAAACATATTTGAAAGTTCTTTATCTGAATGCACGTAGCATTCGTAACAAAATGAATGAGTTAACGGCACAAATAATGACATATGGGTATGATCTTGTGGCCATTACAGAAACATGGCTGCAGGGTGACCATGACTGGGAATTAAACATACCAGGTTATTTAACAATCAGGAAGGACAGGCAGGAAGGGAGAGGAGGTGGGGTGGCTATGTTAATAAAGGAAGGAATCACTATAATACAGTGAAATGATATTGGGTCAAAGGAGCAGGATAGTGAAACAGTTTGGGTGGAGGTAAGGAATAATAAGGGGAAAAAAACACTAGTGGGTGTAGTCTATAGGCCTCCGAACAGTTGCAACTCTGTTGGACGGAGTATTAATCAGGAAATAGTTGAGGCTTGTAATAAGGGAACAGCTATAATTATGGGGGATTTTAATTATCATATTAACTGGACAAATCAAATTGGGCAGAGCAGCCTTGAGGAAGAGTTCATTGAGTGTATTAGGGATGGGTTTCTTGAGCAGTATGTAACTGAACCGACCAGGGGGCAAGCAACCTTAGATTTGGTCCTGTGTAATGAGACAGGATTAATTAAAAATGTCCTAGTAAAGGATCCCCTTGGAATGAGTGACCATAACATGGTTGAGTTCCATATTCAATTAGAGGGTGAGAAGGTTGGATCTCAAACAAGCGTGCTGAGCTTGAATAAAGGAGACTATGAAGGTATGAGAGCGGAATTAATTAGAGTGGACTGGGAAAATAGATTAAAGGGTAAGACGGCACATGACCAGTGGTGTACATTTAAGGAGTTATTTTACAACTTCCAAAAAAAATATATTCCACTGAGGAAAAAAGGGTGTAAAAGAAAAGATAGCCATCCGTGGCTAAGTAAAGTAATTAAGGATAGTATCCGACTAAAAACAAGGGCATATAAGGTAGCCAAATCTAGTGGGAGGATGGAAGATTGGGAAGTCTTTAAAAGACAGCAAAAAATAACAAAAAGATTGATTAAGAAAGGGAAGATAGATTATGAAAGTAAATTAGCAAAAAATATAAAAACAGACAGTAAAAGTTTCTATAGTTATATAAAAAGAAAAAGGGTGGCTAAAGTAAATGTTGGTCCCTTAGAGGATGAGACCGGGAAATTAATGGTGGGAAACATGGAGATGGCAAAAACACTGAACAATTATTTTGTATCAGTCTTTACAGTAGAGGACACTAAGAATATCCCAACACTGGACAAACAGGGGGCTCTAGGGGGGGAGGAACTAAATACGATTAAAATCACTAAGGAAGTGGTACTTGGTAAAATAATGGGACTCAAGGCGGATAAATCCCCTGGACCTGATGGTTTGCATCCCAGGGTCTTGAGGGAAGTAGCGGTAGGGATTGTGGATGCATTGGTAATAATTTTCCAAAACTCACTGGACTCAGCAAAGGTCCCGGCAGATTGGAAAACTGCTAATGTAACACCCTTATTTAAAAAGGGTAGTAGGCAGAAGGCTGGAAACTATAGACCTGTTAGCCTAACATCTGTGGTTGGTAAAATGTTAGAGTCCATTATTAAGGAGACAGTAACGGGACATTTGGATAAACATAATTTAATAGGGCAAACTCAGCATGGTTTCATGAAGGGGAAGTCATGTTTAACAAATTTGCTTGAGTTTTTTGAGGAAGTAACATACAGGGTGGATAAAGGGGAACCAGTGGACGTAGTGTATTTAGACTTCCAAAAGGCATTTGACAAGGTGCCACACAAAAGATTATTGCTCAAGATAAAAAATCACGGGATTGGGGGTAATATTCTGGCGTGGGTGGAGGATTGGCTCTCTAACAGAAAGCAGAGAGTTGGGATAAATGGTTCGTTCTCAGATTGGCAACCAGTAACTAGTGGTGTTCCGCAGGGGTCAGTGCTGGGTCCCCAACTCTTTACAATCTATATTAACGATTTGGAGGAGGGGACCGAGTGTAACATATCAAAGTTTGCAGATGATACAAAGATGGGAGGGAAAGTAGTGAGTGAGGAGGACATAAAAAACCTGCAAAGGGACATAGACAGGCTAAGTAAGTGGGCAGAGATTTGGCAGATGGAATACAATACTGGAAAGTGTGAGGTTATGCACTTTGGCAGGAAAAATCATAGAGCAAGTTATTATCTTAATGGCAAGAAACTGGAAAGTACTGTAGTACAAAGGGATCTGGGGGTCCTGGTGCACGAAACTCAAAAAGTTAGTATGCAGGTGCAGCAAGTGATTAAGAAGGCCAATGGAATGTTGGCTTTTATTGCTAGGGGGTAGGAATATAAAAACAGGGAGGTATTGCTGCAGTTGTACAAGGTATTGGTGAGGCCGCACCTGGAATACTGCATACAGTTTTGGTGTCCATACTTAAGAAAAGACATACTTGCTCTCGAGTCAGTACAAAGAAGGTTCACTCGGTTAATCCCGGGGATGAGGGGGTGGTCATATGAGGAGAGGTTGAGTAGATTGGGACTCTACTCATTGGAGTTCAGAAGAATGAGAGGCGATCTTATTGAAACATATAAGATTGTGAAGGGGCTTGATCGGGTGGATGCGGTGAGGATGTTCCCAATGATGGGTGAAACTAGAACTAGGGGGCATAATCTTAAAATAAGGGGCTGCTCATTCAAAACTGAGATGAGGAGAAACTTCTTCACTCAGAGGGTGGTAGGTTTGTGGAATTTGCTGCCCCAGAAAGCTGTGGAAGCTACATCATTAAATAAATTTAAAACAGAAATAGATAGTTTCCTAGAAGTAAAGGGAATAAAGGGTTACGGGGAGCGGGCAGGAAATTGGACATGAGTCTGGGTTCGGAATGGTCATGGCCCTGTGGGTAGTGGAGCGGGCCCAGGGGCCGTGTAGCCTTGTTCTGCTCCTACTGTGTTCTAATTCTGTTAGATTTCAGGAGATGGTTTTATTCCTGTTCCTGGCTGGGGTGGAGATCGTCTTTACAGAAGGTAAGTACTGTAGAAAATATAGGGACAGAGTGATCTCCTGGAAGAATTTCGATCGCCTAGATGGGTCGGAGAGGAATTTCCCAGATTTTTTTCTCCCAAATTGGCCATTGGGTCTTTATCTGGTTTTTTGCCTCTCCCGGGAGATCACATGGGTTCGGGTGGATGCAGAGTGATAGAAGATTTGAGGTTAGGATCAGATCAGCCATGATCTTATTGAATGGTGGAGCAGGCTCGAGGGGCCGATTGGCCTACTCTTGCTCCTATTTCTTATGTTCTTATGTTCTTATGTTCTACACTGTCCCATCAAATACACCAAGGGCAGGTACAGCAGGCGTTAGATCCAGAGTAAAGCTCCCTCTACACTGTCCCATCAAACACACCCAGGCCAGGTACAGCACGGGTTAGATACAGAGTAAAGCTCCCTCTACACTGTCCCATCAAGCACTCCCAAGTAAGGTACAGCATGGGTTAGATACAGAGCAAAGCACCCTCTACACTGTCCCATCAAAAACTCCCAGGGCAGGTACAGCACGGGTTATATACAGAGAACATCTCACTCTACACTGTCCCATCAAACACTCCCAGGGCAGCTACAGCACAGGTTAGATACAGAGTAAAGCTCACTCTAAACTGTCCCATCAAACACTCCCAGTTCAGTTACAGCGCGGGTTAGGTAGAGTAAAGCTCCTTCTACACTGTCCCCATCAAACAATCACAGGGCAAGTAAAGCACGGGTTGGTACAGAGTAACACTACCTCTACACTGTCCCCATCAAACACTCCCAGGGCAGGTGCAGCATGGGTTAGATTCAGTGTAAAGCTCCCTCTGCACTGTCCCATCAAACACTCCCAGGGCAGGTACAGCACGGGTTAGTTACAGAGTAAAGCTCTCGCTACACTGCCCCAACAAACACTCCCAGGGCAGGTACAGCACGGGTTAGATACAAAGTAAAGCTCCCTCTACACTGTTCCATCAAACACTCCCAGGGCAGGCACAGCACGTGTTAGATACAGAATAAACGCCCCTCTACACTGTCCCATGAAACACTCCCAGGGCAGGTACAGCACGGGATAGATGCAAAGTAAATCACCCTCTACACCCCCCATCAAACAATCAAAGGGCAGATCCAGCACGGGTTAGATATAGATAAATGCTCCATCTACACCGTCCCATCAATCACTCCCAGGGCAGGTACAGCACGGGGTTAGGTACAGAGTAAATTTCCCTCTACACTGTCCCATCAAACACTCCCAATTCAGGTACAGCATGGTTTAGATCCAGAGTAAAGATCCCTCTACACTGTCCCATCAATAACTCCAAGGGCAGGTACAGCACGGGTTAGATACAGAGTAATGCTCCCTCTAAACTGTCCCATTAAATACCCCCAGGGCAGATACAGCACTTGTTAGATACAGAGTAAAGCTCCCTCTAAACTGTCCCATCAAAAACTCCCAGGGCAGGCACAGCATGGGTTAGATTCAGTGTAAAGATCCCTCTAAACTGTCCCATCAAACATCCCAGTGCAGGTACAGCATGGGATATATACAGAGTAAAGCTCCCTCTACACTGTCCACATCAAACACTCCCAGGGCTGATACAGCACTGGTTAGATACAGAGTAAATTTCCCTCTACACTGTCCCCATCAAACACTCCCAGGGCAGGTCCAGCATGGGTTAGATACAGAGTGAAGCTCACTCTAAAATGTCGCATCAAACACTCCCAGGGCAGGGACAGCACGGGTTAGATACGAAGTAAATCTGCCTCTACAATGTCCCATCCAACACTTCCATGGCAGGTAGATCACTGCTTAGATACAGAGTAAAGCTCCCTCTACAGTGTTACATCAATCACTGCTGGGACACGTACAGCATGGGGTGGATACAGTGTAAAGCTCCCTCTACACTGTCCCTTCAAAGACTCCCGGGACAGGTACAGCACGGGTTAGATACAGATTAATGCTCCCTCTACAGTGTCACATCATACACTGCCGGGTCAGGTACAGCACGGGTTGAATACAGAGTAAAGCTCACTCTACACTGTCCCATCATACACTCCCAGGGCCGGTACAGCACGTGTTAGATACAGAGTAAATCTCCCTCGGCACTGTCTCATCTAAGACTCCCAGGGCAGGCACAACACGGGTTAGATGCAGAGTGAAGTTCTCTCTACACTGTCCCATCAAACACTCCCAGGGCAGATACAGCACGGTTTAGATACAGAGTAAAGCTCCCTCTACACGGTCCGATGAAACACCCCCAGGGCAGGTGCAGCACGGGTTAGATACAGAGTAAAGTTCCCTCAAAACTGTCCCGTCAAAAATTCCGAGGTCAGGTATAGCGTGGGTTAGATATAGAGTACAAATCCCTCTACGCTGACCCATCAAATACTCCCAGGGCAGGTAAAGCACGGGTTAGATACAGATTAATGCCCCCACTACACTGTCCCCATCAAAAACTCCCAGGGCAGGTACAGGACTTATTAGATACAGAGTAATGCTCCCTCTACGTTGTCCCACCAAACAATGCAAGTGCAGGGACAGCACGGTTTGATACAGATTAAATCTCCCTCTACACTGTCCCATCAAACACTCCCAGGGCAGGTACAACACGGGTTAGATATAGAGTAAATCTCCCTCTACACTGTCCCATCAAACACACCCAGGGCAGGTACAGCACGGGTTAGATATAAAGTAAAGCTCGGTAAGAACTGTCCCATCAAACACTCCCATGGCACGTACAGCACGTGTTAGATACAGAGTAAAGCTCCCTCTACACTGCCCCATCAAACACTCCCAGGGCAGGGCCAGAACGGGTTAGATACAAAGTAAAGGTCCCTCTACACTGTCCCATCAAACACACCCAGGTCAGGTACAGCACGGATTAGATACAGAGTAAATCTCCCTCAACACTGTCCCATCAAATACTGCCAGGGCAGGTGCAGCACTGGTAGATACAGAGTAAAGCTCCCTCTACAATGCCGCATCAAACGCTCCGAGGGCAGGCACAGCACCGGTTAGATACAGAGTAAAGCTCCATCTACATTGTCCCATCAAATAATCCTGGGACAGGTAGAGCATGGGGTAGATACAATTGGAACTAGGCGCTTTCAAAGTTTACAAGCCCTCATTTAACTGCAGCTCAGTGTCAGAGCACTCACGGTTATTATCAGTCTTCCATATTTTTTTTGTGGACTGCATCTCCCTAACAAACAATTCCTGGTCAGGGAAAAGTGCGTTTTGGGGCGGTTGAAATGCCTCCAATCAACGCACCCGCGCCAAGCAATGCTTGCTCCTGATCAACCTTCCAACTTTCAACACCACTTCTGCCCCAACAGTCAGCAGTGCATCAGTCGGTACAAAATGCACTTTCCTGCCTTCTGTAAAATGCCTGTTGTTTCAAAGTCAGCAGGAAATAACATTTGGAACGAGACAATTTAATGTGTACATGCCCACATTTAACTGCAGCTCACAGTATCAGAACAATCGCGGTTATTATCAGTCTTCCATGTAGTTTCTTGCCGACTGCATCTCCCTAACAAACTTAGCTTATCACAGCACGGCTATCAATCAACTCATTGCCAATGTGAAAAATGCAACATTTGAAAATTAGCAACGTGTGCAAGATTAGAATGAGAGAGTGCCTGGGCCGTGATAACTTATCCTGAGCAGTAAGATATTCATTAGGCCTGAGCCATTGCTGGTAAGACAATTCTCCCCATAGTGATTCTTTTGCTGGTTATCTTCAATCGGTGTCCTCTGGTTACCGTCACTCCTGCCACTGGCAAGCGTTTCTCCTTATTTCCTCTATCAAAACGCCATGTAATTTTGTAAGCCTCTATTAACTTTCCTCTTAACCTACTGAGGAAAACAAACCTAGTCTCTCAACATAACTGAAGTCCCTTATCTCTCGGACCATTCTGTAAGACGTTGAACTGAGGCTCTCGCTCTGTTAGTCCGTCTTTGTCTCTGTCTCCCTCTTTGTCTCTGTATATGATTCTGAGGGGGCTTGACAGGGTAGGTGCAGGGAGGATGTTTCCCCTCCTGGGGGAATCTAGAACTGGGGGCAAAGTTTCAGGAACAGGGGTCGCCCATTTAAAACGGAGAAGAGGAGGAATTTCTTCTCTCAGTGGGTCGTGAAACTTTGGAATCCTCTATCCCAGAGAGTTGTTGAGGCGGAGTCATGGAATATATTCAAGGCGGAGATAGACACATATTGGAGCTACAGGAGAGTCAAGGGTTATGGAGAGCAGGCGGGAATGTGGCGTTGAGTCGAAGATCTGATCAGCCATGATCTTACTGAATGGCGGGGCAGGCTCGAGGGGCCGAATGGCACACTCCTGCTCCTATTACTTCTGTTCTTATACTTATTTCTGTCCCTTCTGCTGCGTTGTCCCTCTGTTCACAAGTCGATTCTTGCTGTGACAGACTGTGGAGCTCTTAGTTCCTTGTTAGTAAAGTTGTAAGTATCCCCGTCTGTCACGTGGCAGACGGGGTTTCAATTCCCCTACGGGAGTATTTTTAACATCGCCCATTTTAAAACTTTGTGCAGGTCCTTAGAATTCTTCCTTGGAAAAGTTGAACAGAAAAAATGAACTAAAATAATTGTAAAAGATGTTCTGGAATATGAAGAACTGTATAACAACGTCCTGCCACAATTTCTCGTTAGTATAGTGTTCTCTGACTGTTTGTCTTTTGCGTGGGGCACTGAGGAGGGAGAGAGAAAATGAGATAACAGCGGGATTAAGCACGACTGCTCTTTCAAAGAGACAGCACAGGCACGGTTGGCCAAATGGCCTCCCACTGTGCTGCCAGCCTCCATGAATCGGATGGATATATGAGACATGCCCACACAAAGAGAGCACACACCTGTATTTGTGTGTGTGTGTTGGAGTCTTTGTCTCAAGCACCACATAACCATTTTCCCTACATTGTCCTTGATATTATAATGGTGTTTACTCAATACCCCGACGGCTTCTCTCTGACTGTGTGTCTCTGAGAAATGCACAGAAGGAAATAGAATTCAAGTGGACGCCGACCCGCATTTGGTGCTGTGGTTTCGTGAACATGTCCTTTGTGATCTCACCTAAAAAATGACATCTTGTACGAAAAGTTTGACTGGCGTGAAAGTGACCTGAATTTCAAAGCAGCAAGGAGGAAAGTCTGCATTGCTGTGCTTGCTAGCAGACAGCATCTTGTAACTTCCCTGATGGTGCAGTGGTTAGAATTCGGTACTTTCCTCGTCGCGTTCGATTCCCGGTCAGGAAACAGTGTGTTTCGGGGCTGTTTGAAACGCCGTCAATCAAAGCACCCGCACGAAGCAATGCTTGCTCCTGATCAACCTTTCAACTTTCCACACCACTGCTGCCCCAACAGTCAGCAGCGCATCATTCGGTACAAAATGCACTTGCTAGACTTCTGTAAAATGCCTGCTGTTTCAAAGTCAGCAGGAAATGGCATCTGGAACGAGAAAATTTCAATATTTACATGCCCACATTTAACTGGAGCTGACAGTGTCAGAACAGTCACGGTTATTATCAGCCTTCCATGTATTTTCTTGCCGAATGCATCTCCCTAACAAACTTAGCTTATCACAGCACGGCTATCACTCAACTCAATGCCAGTGTGAAAAATCCAACATTTGAAAGGTAGCAACGTGTGCAAGACTGGAATGAGAGAGTGCCTTGGCCGTGATAACTTATCCTGAGCAGTAGATTATTCATTAGGCCTGAGCCCTTGCTGCGTAAGACAATTCTCCCCATACTGATTCTTTTGCTGGTGATCTTCAATCGGTGTCCTCTGGTTACTGGCCCTCCTGCCACTGGCAAGCGTTTCTCCTTATTACCTCTATCAAAACCCCTTGCAAATTTGAAAGCCTCTTATTAAATTTCCTCTTAACCTTCTGAGGAAAGCAATCCCTGACTCATAGCATAACTGAAGTGCCTCATCCCTCGGACCACTGTGTAAGACGTCAAACTGAGGGTCCCGCTCTGTTTGTCTGTCTTTGTCTCCCTCTTTGTCCCTGTCTCTCTCTGTATAGGATTCTGAGGGTGCTTGACAGGATAGATGCAGGGAGAATGTTTCCCCTCCTGGGGGAATCGAGAACGAGGGGGCAAAGCTTCAGGATATCCGGTCGCCCATTTAAAACGGAGATGAGGAGGAATTTCTTCTCTCAGAGTGTCGTGAATCTTTGGAATCCTCTACCCGAGAAAGCTGTGGAGGCGGAGTTATTGAATATATTCAAGGGGGAGCTAGGCATATATTTGAGCTACAGGAGTGTCAAGGGTTATAGGGAGCGGGCGGGAAAGTGGCGTTGAGTCGAAGATATGATCAGCCATGACCTTCTGAATGGCGGGGCAGGCTCGAGGGGCCGAATATCCCACTCCTGCTCCTATTTCTTCTGTTCTTATTCTTATTTCTGTCCCTTCTGCCTCTTTGTCCCTCTGTTCACAGTTCGATTTTTGCTCTGACAGATTCTACACCTTTCAGGTCCTCGTTAGTATCGTGGTGAGTATCCCCGCCTATCACCCGGGATTCAATTCCCCGACGGGGAGGATATATAACAACCCAATTTTAAACCTTTGGGCAGCACCTTAAAATGCCCCTGGGAAAAGTTGAACAGAACAAAATGAAATAAAATCATTTTAAAATATGTACTGGCATATGAAGAACTGTATAACAACTCCCTGCACCAGTTCCTCGTTAGTAGAGTGTTCTCCTTCTTTTTGCCTTTTGTGTGGGGCACTGAGGAGGAAGAGAGAAAATGAGATAACAGCGGGAGAAAGCACGACTGCTCTTTCAAAGAGACAGCACAGGCACGATTGACCGAATGGCCTCCCACTGTGCTGCCAGCCTCCATGAGTCCTTGACTCTGATATGGATATCTGAGACATACCCACACAAAGAGAGCACACACGGGTATTTTGTGTGTGTTTGATGCTTTGTCTCAAGCAGTGCATAAACATTTCAAGTCAATGCCTACCCGCCCTTGGTGCTCTGCTTTCTGGAACATGTCCTTTTGTCATATCGCTCCTGATCTACCTTTCGACTTTCCACCCCGCTGCTGCTGCCTCAGCAGCCAGCAGCGCCTTGTTCGGTACAGAGGTACAAAATGAATATCCTTGCTTTCCTTAAAATGTCTGCTGTTTCAAAGTCAGCAGGAAATGCCATTTGGAACTATAAACTTTAAATATTTAAATGCCCAAATTTAACTGTAGCTCACCGTGTCAGAACAGTCACTGTTATTATCCGTCTTCCATCTATTTTCTTGCTGACGCATCTCCCTTACAAACATAGCATGGCTATCAATCAACTCATTGACATTTTGAAAAATGCCACATTTGAAACATTAGCAACACGTGCAAGACTGGAATGACAGAGTGCCTGGGCCGTGATAACTTATCCTGAGCATTAAGATATTCATTAGGCCTGAGCCTTTGCTGCATAAGACAATTCTCCCCATGCTGGTTATTTTGCTGGTTATCTTCAATCGGTGTCCTCTGGTTATCGTCCCTACTGCCACTGGAAAGCGGTTCTCCTTATCTCCTCTATCAAAACCCTTTGTAATTTTTAAAGCCTCTATTAAATTTCCTCTTTACCTTCTGAGGAAAACAATCCCATCTTCTGCACACTCTCAATATAACTGAAGTCCCTTATCACTCAGACCACTCTGTACCGTCAAACTGAGGCTCTCGCTCTCTATATCTGTCTTTGTTTCTGTTTTCGTCTTTGTCTCTGTCTATGCTTCTGAGGGAGCTTGAAAGGGCAGATGCAGGGAGGATGTTTCCCCTCCCGGGGGAATCTAGAGCAAGGGGGCAAACTTTCAGGAACAGTGGTCGCCCATTTAAAACGGAGATGAGGAGGAATTTCTTCTCTCAGACGGTCGTGAATCTTTGGAATGCTCTACCCCAGAGAGTTGTGGAAGCGGAGTCAATGGCCCAGAACTTGGTGTCGGGGGTTTGCCGCGCGTGCAAGCCCCCGGTCTGAACTTACCCGACGCGCCAACATCTGAAACCTGGCCCGCAGTGGATTTCCTGTCAGTGGCCAGGTTCTGATGTCGGCACGCTGTGCTAACCTGACCTAGCGGCATAGTTAGTGCAATGTGCCTGCTGGGATCAGGTTAGCACTGTTGCCTCACAGCGCCAGAGGCCCGGGTTCGAATCTGGTCTCGGGCGACTGTCTGTGTGGAGTTTACACATTCTCCCCGTGTTTGCGTGGGTTTCCTCCGGGTGCTCCGGTTTCTTCCCACAGTCCAAAGATGTGCTGGTTAGGTTGATTGGCTATGATAAATTGACCCTTAGTGTTAGGGGGATTAAATACGTGTGGTTACGGGGATAGGGTGGGATATGTGTTGGTGTAGGGGTTACGGGGATCAGGTGGTATATGCGTCGGTGCAGGCTCGATGGGCCGAAATGGCCTCTATCTGCACTGTGGGGTTTCTGTGATTCTGTGATAAGTTTGAGAGTAAGAACTGCCAAACTCATGAGAAGTATTGCACCCCAAAACACTACTTCAATTTAAAAAAACATCCCAATCCTTAAATTAAGTAAAAATAAGTTAAAAAAAATAATTTAAACAATAATTTTTTTTTTGAAAAAAATTAATTTTTAATAAAAAGTGTCTAAAACTAAACTTACCTTATTGTAGATTCTTTAAAAAAATAAACCTGTGGAAAAAAATTCTAAATTGCACTAAAACACCACTTACCTGTAAAAATAAATATTTACGTGTGCTTTTTACAAGATCAGAGGCCTTTACGCATGCGCAAATCCCCCAAAACAGAGGAAATCCAAGATGCACGTGCTGCCCCCTACAGCGCACGTGCTAGCCTCTTCACCTCTTGGGTTAGAGGAGAGGAAATGCCGGTTTTCAGCGCATGTGCTTTGCATGCTGAAAACCGGCATTTCCACTGGCCAGACGCGTGAGTACCGCTTCCGTACTCATGCGTTTGGGGAGGAATTTCTGCCCCATTGAGTATATTCAAAGAAACATAGATATATATTTGAGCTATAGGGGAGCCAAGGGTTATGGGGAGCTGGCGGGAACGTGGTGTTGAGCCATGACCTTATTGAATGGCGGAGCACGCTCGAGGATCCGAATGGCATATTCCTGCTCCTATTTCTCCTGTTCTTATTCTTATTTATGTCCCTTGTGCCTCTTTATCGCACTGTTCTTGTTAGATCCGTGATTCTGAGAGTATGATGTCTTTCAATAACCACACGGATGCTGTAACTTAACAGTAAACAGGTATTTACTGGAGGAGGGTAGTCTCAAGATTGGGGGTACAGAGGCATGCGCAAGGCTTATATACAGGTGTGGTCACTGCCGGTACTACAGTATACAGGAGCTGTTAAAGTAGTTCTGTCTTAAAGGTACATACACTATAATTCCTCCCCTTTTAGATTTGTAGTACCCCTAATATTCAAATAAGAATTAACACTTTAACATGTACATTAGACAACAATAGTCCAATTATAGATTCAGTCTTTGGGGCAGCTTCCGATCCCTTGTGGGATAGCGCCTTTCCTGAGGTTCTCGTTCTTGGTGCAGAGGCGATTCTTGCCCCTTTTCATCGGGTAGTTCATCGGTTTCCACTGCTACTGGTTCTCAGGTAGATGCTACCGGTATGTCGGGTTCATCCCCATGTACTTGATACATGGGGTTGACTCGTTCCTGTGATGCTAAGATCTGATCGACGTGGCGTCTCACAATGTTCTCCCCGACATCCACTGTGTACATTAATGGACCCTGCCTTGTGCATATCGTTCCGGGTTGCCATTTCTCTGTTCGGTAGTCACGGGCCAAGACTGGTTATCCTACATTGAAGCTCCTTGTCGGCTTCTCATTGATGTGCTGGAATTGTTTGTCCTCAAAATTTCTTCGCACATTTGGCCTGAGCAAGTCCAGATGAGATCTCAACCTTCGGTTATAGAACATCATGGCCGGGGTTTGGTTTGTAACTGCATGTGTCACGTTTCGGCAGGCTAAGAAGAAATTGTCCACCTTATGCTGTAGTGGAATTTCATCATCGCACATGGCCTTTATCGCCTTCTTAAAAGTTTGTACGAACCTCTCAGCCAATCCATTTGTGGCTGGATGGTACGGAACGGATGTGTAATGCCTTACCACATTCCTTCTCATAAATTTTCGAAACTCTTCTGACACAATCTGTGGTCCATTATCAGAGCAAAATCTGCTCTGGCAAACCGTTTCTGGCAAATATGGTCCGTAGGACTGCAATCGTTTCCTCTGTAGTGGTTGAGGACATTTTTTTCACCTCAGGCCACTTAGAATGAGCATCCACTGCTAATAAGAACATTGAGTCCATGAATGGACCAGCGAAAGCAATATGCACCCGTTTCCATGGAGAGGAGGGCCACTCCCATGGGTGTAGAGGGGCATGTGGTGGTGCATTTTGGACCTTCTGGCATCCTGAGCAGCTCTTAGTTAGGTCTTCGATTTGTTGATCGATTCCCGGCCACCACACATAAGCCCTAGCAAGGCTTTTCATTTTCACTCCCCCCAGATGACCTTCATGTAGCTCATTTAGCACTCTCTCCCTTAACTTGGGTGGAATCACCACTCTAGATCCACACATCACTGTCCCCTGGCATACTGACAGCTGTTCTCTCTGGATGAGAATGCTGGCAACAGTGAGTCGCCATGTGTTGGCCATCCCCTCACCGTCAAATCATATACCCGAGACAGCGTCGGATCATTGCGGGTCTCCTTCTCTATATCCGCGTTCGTTACTGGCAATCGTTCAATTATTGACGAAAAGATTATCTCGATAGGGTCCACTGCTGGTGCTTCCTCCACAGTAGGCAGTGGCAGGCGCGATAGCCCATCTGTGTTCCCATGCTGTTTTGTGCCTTTAAATTCAATTTCATATTGATTCACCCCTGGAAACAGGGACCATCTTTGTAACCGTTGTGCAGTCATCAATGGAACGCCCTTCTTAGGATTAAAGATGGAGACAAGTGGTTGGTGGTCAGTCAGCAAGGTGAACTTCTGCCCATGCAAATCGTGGTTAAATTTTTTTACTTCCCATTCTAGGCTGAGGGCCTCCCTGTCAATCTCGGTGTAGTTGCGCTCGGCTGAGGTTAGTGACCAAAACGCAAAGGCTACTGGCCTCTCCAACCCATCAGGGAATTTGTGCGACAGCACCGCTTCAATACCATAGGGTGATGCATCACATGCCAAACGAATTGGTAGTGCTGGGTTGAAATGGTCCAACACTTCTTTTGATGTGATCAATTCATTACACTTCTGGAAAGCTTGTCTACGTTCGTCATTCCACTTCCATGGTACCCCTGTTTGCAGTAGGGTGTTCAGTGGGTGTAATACCGTGGACAAATTTGGTAAGAACTTGTGGCAGTAGTTTACCAGCCCGAGGAACGACCTCAGTTGTGACACATTTTTCCGTGCTGGAATCTTGACTACAGCCTCAATCTTTTCAGGGGACTTATGTAACACCTTTTCATCGATGACGCGGCCACAATACGAGATCTGTTTCTGGAAAAACTCGCACTTGTGGCGATTAGCTCGTAGCCCATACTACTTTAATCTGGTGAGCACATTCTCCAAGTTGGCGAGGTGATCACTGTCATTTTCGCCCGTGACCAGGATGTCGTCCAAATAACACTAGGTCCCTGGAATCCCTTGCAGGACTTGATCCGTTGCACTTTGCCAGATAGCCGGAGCCGAGGCTACACCAAACACCGGCCGGTTGTATTGATAGAGACCTTTATGAGTGTTAATCGTAAGGTATTGTTTCGAAGCTTCTTCTACTTCCATTTGCAAGTACGCCTGGGCTAGATTAATTTTGGTGAAGCGTTTACCTCCAGCTAGCGAGGTGAAAATATTCTCAAATCGTGGAAGCGGATATTGTACCGTGTGAAGGATTGGGTTCACTGTCACCTTAAAATCCCCACAGATGCGGACCTTCTTTGGTTCCCCAGGCGTATTACTCAACGACCTCTTCATTACAGGAACGATGGGTGTAGCCCACTCGCTCCAGTCCACTTTGGACAGTACTCCTGAACGTTCCAACCCTTCCAGCTCTGCTTCGACAGCTGGTCTCATTGCATAATGCACTTGTCTGGCCTTAAGAAACTTTGGGCTTGCATTTTCCTCTATTTTAATCGTTGCTGTTATGCCTTTTTGTGTTCCGAGTCCCTCCTGGAACACTTCTTTTGCGTCAGTTAACATTTTTGACAGTCGGCCAGGTGTGACGTCGTCTTCCTTTTTAGCCTCAACCTTCAGTGCCTGTATGGAATGCCAATCTAATTGTATCTTCCAGATCCATTCACGTCCTAGCAGTGGTGGTCCTCCATCTGGCAATACATATATATCCATTTTAGGTATTTCCTGGCCTTTATATATCACTTTCACCCTTATTTCTCCTTTGTGGTAGACTTTTTGCCCCGTATACGTCTTTAAGACAATCTCTGTAGCTTTCAAGGGTATATGTGAAAATAGCCGCTTGTAGTCCCTTTGGTTTATGACTGTTAGGGCTGATCCTGTGTCCAATCCATTTTCACTTGGACTTCGTCTATCTTGAGTGTAACCCAGATAGTCTGGTGATGTGCCATTTTGGTTACCTTATGTAGTTTCAGACAACCCGGAGTCTGTGTCACTTTTCTGTTCGTCAGAACCACTGTGCATCACGTGGTGTACCTTTTTGTACTTCTCCTGTGGAGATTTCTTACTGTTGGTTTTCTTGCCAGACCTGCAGACTCTTGCTATATGTCCTTCTTTTCCACACTGGCTGCACCATTGCTCCTTGAACCAACAATCCTTCTGGTCATGTGTTGCTCTGCCGCAGCGACAGCAATTCCCTGTTCCATAGGACATTTCATTGGTGCCATATTCTTGCAGTCTCCGTTGTATCTCTGCAGCGCCCCTTGCGGCTGCTTCGTGTGATACTGCCATACTGAAAGCCTTGTCCAGCGTAAGAACCTTTTCTGTTAGAAGCCGTTTCTGGGTTCCTTCACTGTAGCCCATACACAACCTTGTCCCTTAACGTATCTGCTAGTCCCGCTCCAAACTGGCAGTGTTTCGATAGCTTGCACAGTTCCGTTAGGTACTCAGCATTGCTTTTGTCTTTGTGTTGATTCCTTTTATGGAACTTAAATCGTTCTGCTATCAGCCGCGGTGTGGGGTTTAAGTGGTCCTGTAGGATTTCTACTATGCTTTCGAAATTCTTGTTCACCGGCTACTCTGGGTTTATTAGGTCTCGCAGTAACCCATAAGTTTTTGCAAACATGGAATTTAACAAAACCAGTGCTTTCCTAGCATCTGGCACTTCATTCGCCCTGTAGTACACCTCAATACGTTCCACATATGTCCCCCAATCTTCGACTTCATTGTCGAATGTAGAGATACTGCCACTCTTCGGCATCCCTGGGTGTGATTTAACTGTTAAAAATGGCGTCTCCCCTGCTTCCCCTTCTTCTCCGCTGGCACAAAATGGCGTTTCCCACATTTTCCTTCCTTCCGTTGCTCGCCCTTCTTCTCCGCTGCGGCTTCAAAAATGGCATCTCCCGCTCTCTTCCTTCTTCTCCGTGGCTCAATGGCATCTCCCGCGCTCTCCCTTCTTCTCCCCGCAGACACTGTTCAGCCCTTGAGCCCTGGCTGTGCTTTACCCTCTTTCTCTCCGGTTTGTTTTATTATTCTCGACGCCGCTCGGTTTTCAACCTCTTTCTTACACCGTCGACGCTGCTCGGCTTTCTCTCCACCGTCGGTCGGCTCCAGCTGCCGCTGTCCGGGAAGGGTCTGTGCTGGACCTGTCATCAGTCTCTTGCTGATCGTCCTGGCTGGGGAACCAAGCCCGGCTCTCCACAACCTCCTCTGCGATGTTCACTCTCTGCCGGACGACTGGGTGGTTGCTCGTGGTCGACGTCCGTGTTCCTGGCTTCGACTTTCTTACACCACCCTCCCGGAGCAAATCCTCGAAGGGAAATGCAGAGTTGCAGGTAGATTCGAATCGATACTCGTCGCCACTGTTAGGTCCGTGATTCTGAGAGTATGATGTTTTTCAATAAGCACACGGATGGTGTAACTTAACAATAAACAGTTATTTACTGGAGGAGGGTAGTCTCAAGACTGGGGGTACAGAGGCATGCGCAAGGCTTATATACAGGTGTGGTCACTGCCGGTACTACAGTATGCAGGAGCTGTAAAATAGTTCTGTCTTAAAGGCACATTCACAACAGTTCACAGGTCGATTCTTGCTCTTACAGGCTACGCGTCACTCTGCTCCTCGTTAGTATAGTGGTGAGTATCCTCGCCTGTCATGCTGAGAGACCAGTGTTGAGTTCTCTGACAGGGAGGATTTTTAACATCACCAATTTGAAACCTATGGGCTGCTCCTTGGAAAAGTTGAACAGAAAAAATTAACTCAAAAATTTTAACAGCTGTACTGGCATATGAAGAACTGTATAACAACTTCCTGCACGAATTCTTCGTTAGTATAGTGTTCTCCGTCGGTTTGCCTTTTGTATGGGGCACTGAGGAGGCTTGAGAGGACAGAGAAAATGAGACAACAGCTGGATTAAGCACGACTGCAATGACACGATTGGCCGAATGGCCTTCCACTGTGCTGCAAGCCTCCATGAATCCATGGCACTCAGATGGATATCTGAGACATACCCACACAAAGAGAGCACACACCTGTGTGTGTGTTTGAGTCTTTCTCTCAAGCACTGCATAACCATTTCCTGTACATTGTCCTCGATATTATTATGGTAGTTATAGTATTCAATACCTCGAAGGCTTCTCTCTGACTCTGTGTCTCTGTCTCTGAGAAAAGCACAGTTGGAAATAGATCTCAAGTGGACGCGTACCCGCCCTTGCTGCTGTGATTTCGCGAACATGTTCTTTGTGATCTCGGCTAAAAAAAGTCATCTTGAATGAAAAGTTTGCCCGGTGTGAAAGTGATCTGAAGTTCAAAGCAGCATGGAGGAAAGAATGCATTGCTCTGCTTGCTGGCAGGTTGCTTCTGGCAGCTTCACTAGTGGTCTAGTGGTTAGGATTCGGCGCTTTAATCCCCCACAGCCCGGCTTCAATTCCCGGTCAGGGAACAGTGCATTTTGGGGCTGTTTGAAATGCCACCAATCAGAGCACCCGCGCGAAACAATGCTTGCTCCTGATCAACCTTTCAACTCTCCACACTGCTGCCTCAACAGTCAGCAGCGCATGATTCGGTAGAGAGATACAAAATGAATTTCCTTGCTTTCTGTAAAATGCCTGCTGTGTCAATGTCAGCAGGAAATGCTTTTTGGAACTAAACACTTTAAATGTTTACATGCCCACATTTAACTGCAGCTCACAGTGTCAGAACAGTGACGGTTATTATCCGTCTTCCATGTATTTTCTTGCCGACTGCATCTCCCTAACAAACTTAGCTTATCACAGCACGGACATCAATCAACGCATTGCCAGTGTGAAAAATGCCTGGGCCGTGATAACTTATCCTGTACTGGCCTCGCTAGATGTACTCCTCTCTAGTTATCCAGCTAGCTAAACACTCATTCAAATAATTCCTCGAGAAGCGAGTTTGCTGCTTTGAAGCTTCACCTGAACAAATTTGTGAAACTGTAAACAAAGAAAAAGTATATTTTGTACAAAGAACTGAGTACTATACATTAGATGTTAAATAAGATATTGTTGAGATACCGCGGCAAACGTGGGAGGCGAGACCAGAGCTATTGAAAACACAATTGCTTTATTACAACCACATGACAAACAGGAACTAGAAAAGCCCGCGCATCCACTTAAATACTTCCCAGACAGGAAGTGCTCCTGGCAGCCTGTCCCTGCGGGAAACAAGCTGCTGGAGGAAAGGGCCCCCGGCTGGGGGCTTCTGCTTAGACTGTCTGTGCCGCCGTGAGCGGATTATGTCCAGTGGTGGCGTGTCGCCACAGAGCTCCCCCCAGAATCCGCTTAGGAGGAGTGGACGAGTCGTGACGGTGGTCTAATGGTTCTGCCGCAGCGGCTCTGAGTGGTCGCCGGTCTGGTTGGTTGGGTCGGGCGGTTTGCCGCCGGCTGTGCTGGCTTGCCGGGGGGACGGCCTCTAGTTGGAGGCTGGGCCACGGGGACCTGTTCCCCTGCTTCTGTGTGAGCTGGTTTGAGCCGGTCGATGGAGACTGTGTCGACCCTGTCGCCGAGTCGCAGCTTGAAGACCTTGTCCCCGGTTTGTAGTACCTCGTACGGACCATCGTACGGGGGTCGCAGGGGCCCGCGGTGCGCGTCGTGTCACACGAAGACGAAGCGCGCCTGCTGTAAATTTGGCGGGACGTGAGGTGCGAGTTCGCCATGTCGGTTGACCGGAAATGGGGCAAACTGCTGAGCGGAAGAGAAAGATTCGAGCCGCTGCTGTTCGGCCGACCAAAGCTTGGTAGGCTCCGGAAGGAATTCGCCTGGGACGCGCAGCGGTTGTCCGTAGACTAACTCCGCTGCCGAGGACTGGAGGTCTTCCTTGACCGCGGTGCATAGGCTGAGTAGCACACACGGTAGGCGGTCAGTCCAGGTACTGTCCTGCAGGCCGGCGCGGAGTGAGGCCTTGAGTGACCTGTGGAAGCGTTCACAAAGTCCGTTGGCCTGCGGGTGGTACGCCGTGGTGCGGTGGAGCGTCACCCCGAGGTTGCATGCTGTGGCCGTCCAGAGTTCGGAGGTGAACTGGGCGCCTCTGTCGGAGGTTATGTCGGCCGGTATGCCGAACCTCGCAACCCAGGTGTTAACGAACGCCCTGGCGATGTCGGCTGTGGTGGTGGAGGTCAGCGGCACTGCCTCAGGCCAGTGTGTGTAGCGGTCGACCATCGTGAGGAGATAAGTTTGGCCTTGCGATGGCGGCAGGGGACCGACGATGTCGACGTGTACGTGGTCGAAGCGGCGGCTGGGTACCTCGAAGTCTCCCAGGGGTGCTTTGGTGTGCAGCTGTACCTTAGCCCGTTGGCAGGCGAGGCAGGAGGTGGCCCAAGTCCGAACATCTCTGCTGAGGCCACGCCAGACGAAGCGCTTGGAGAGGAGTTTGACGGATGCACGGGAACCCGGGTGAGAGAGCTCGTGGAGCACGTCGAAAACGCGGCGGCGCCAGGTCTCAGGGATGACTGGCCTGGGTTGGCCGAGTGAGACGTCGCACGTGACTGCCGTGGCTTCGGGCCCTTGCGCGACCTTGGCTAGGCGTAGCCCTGGCAGGCTGGTAGCCGCCGAGAGGAGGTCTGGGTCCGTGAGCTGGGCCGCTGCTAGTTGTGCGTAGTCGACCGCGAGGTGATTCACACAGACGGTGGGATGGGAAAGGCAGTCGGCGACCACGTTGTCTCTACCGGAGACGTGCTGAATGTCCGTAGTAAACTCGGAGACGGCCGCGAGCTGGCGTTGCTGCCTAGCGGACCAGGGTTCGGTGTGCTTGGCCATCGCATATGTGAGTGGCTTGTGGTCCACATACGCGGTGAATGGGTGGCCTTCCAGGAGGAACCTGAAATGGCGGACCGACAGGTGGAGTGCGAGAAGCTCGCGGTCGATAGTGGAGTATTTGACCTCCGGGGGGTGCAGTTGGCGGCTGTAGAAGGCAAGTGGCTGCCATGCGCCATTGACCCACTGCTCGAACACGGCCCCGACCGCGTGGTCAGAGGCGTCGGTGGTGGGCGCGACCCGGGCATCGGCCCTCAGGTGCGCGAGCAAAGTGGCGTCGGCGAGCGCGTTTTTGGTGGCATCGAAGGCGGCTGCCGTGTCAGGGGTCCAGGCTACGTCCATCTTGCCGGATTTTCCTCGGAGGCAGTCGTATAGGGGCTTCATGAGGGCTGCGGCTCTGGGGATGAACCTGTTGTAGAAGTTCACCATGCCGAGGAACTCCTGGAGGCCCTTGATAGTTGTGGGGCGGGGGAATTGCTGGACGGCCTGCACCTTGTTCAGCAGGGGGACGGCCCCAGCAGGGGTGATGTGGTGACCGAAAAAATCGATCTCGGTTAGGCCGAATTGGCACTTCGCCGGGCTGAGGATGAGCCCGTGTTGGGCTAGGCGCCCGAACAGGATGCGAAGGTGTTCGAGGTGTTCCTGTTTGGAGGAGCTGGCCACGAGAATGTCGTCTAGATAGACGAATAGAAAGTTCAGGTCCCGGAGGACTGAGTCCATAAGGCGCTGGAAAGCCTGTGCTGCATTCTTGAGGCCGAAGGGCATCCTCAGGAACTCGAACAGGCCGAATGGGGTGATGACGGCCGTTTTGGGAATGTCCGTGGGGTGTACGGGGACTTGGTGGTAACCGCGCACCAGGTCGACTTTGGAAAAGATGGTTCGTCTGGCCAGTCGGGCCGAGAAGTCCTGGATGTGTGGCACCGGGTATCGATAGGGGGTGGTGGCGTCATTGAGGTGGCGGTAGACCCCGCAAGGGCGCCAGCCTCCGCCGGGCTTGGGGGCGATGTGGAGGGGCGAGGCCCAAGGGCTGCTGGAGCGGCGGATGATGCCGAGTTGTTCCATGGTGCTGAACTCGGCCCGCGCGATTACCAGCTTGGCCCCGTTGAGTCTGCGGGCGTGGGCAGAAACTGGGGGGCCGGTGGTGGGGATATAGTGTTCCACACCGTGCTTGGCGGCTTTGGCCGAAAAGGTCGGGTTAGTGAGGGCGGGAAACTCAGCTACGAGTGCCGAGTAGTCGTCCGTGGCTCTGGCGAGGCAGTAGGTCGTCAGGCCGGCCGAACGGGCTGGGGTAAAGGTGCCGGGGATGGGGGCCATAGTGTTGATGTCGACGAGGCGGTGCCTCGGAATGTCGACAAGGAGGCCATGGGCGCGTAGGAAGTCGGCGCCGATGAGTGGGCAGAGGACCTTGGCTGTGAGGAACTCCCAGCGGTAGCGGCGGCCCGCGAGGTCGAGCGTGACCATGCGGGTGCCATATGTGCGGATTTCAGAGCCGTTGGCTGCAGCCAGTGTAATACCCCGTGTGCCGCGTTGGATCTCGAGGGCAGAGGCGGGGGTGATGCTGTGCTGGGCCCCTGTGTCGCACAGAAATCGGCGGTTGGTTCTGTCGTCAGTGACGTACAGTAGGGGCTCCTTCTGCCCCGCGGCCATCACGGGGGCCGGTGCGGGGGGGTTTGAAGGTACACGGTGGCGTGCAGCGTTGAGCCCTAGCGCCAAAACGGGTGTGGTAGTAGCAGTGACCCGGAGTGGTAGGGCGGTCGGGCCTAGCGGCCCGGGAAGACCGCGTGGTCATTGCCGTGAGGTCGGGCGTGACGTCGTGAGCGGCCTGTGCAGAGAGCAGCCGGTCGGCCTTTTCGGCTATAGCATTCAGGTCCGTGGAGTCAGACTCCACAATGAGCGGGCGGATGCTCGCGTGGAGCTGCCGAATGAAAAGCGTGCGAAAAAGGGCGCCGGGGTTTTTGTCGTCTGAGAGGGACAGCATGTGGGAAAGCAGGTCTGATGGTGAAGCATCACCAAGGCCGGGGAGGTCCAGGAGTTGGCAGTGGCGCTGGTAAGAGGACGTTTGAAATTTTTTAAGTAGCGCAGCCTTCAGATGTTCGTACTAGCCCTCTGTTGGTGGATTCTGCAGCGCTGCCCAAACCTTGGGGACTGTAGCGTAGGTGAGCGAGGCGACGAGGTAGTCGTGCTTCATGGCGTCGACTGTAACGCCTTTCAGCTGGAATCTGGACTCAGCTTGAACGAACCAGGCTTCGGCGAGGTTCTCCCAAAAGTCTGGTAATTTAACCGTGACTGCGTTTGTATCCGCCATGCTAGCTTAGGATTCGTCCTGAGCGTCGGGGTCACCGGTGTTGAGATACTGCAGCAAAAGTGGGAGTCGAGACCAGAGCTATTGAAAACACAATTGCTTTAATCCAACCACATGACAAACAGGAACTAGAAAAGCCCGCGCATCCACTTAAATACTTCCCAGACAGGAAGTGCTCCCGGCAGCCTGTCCCTGCGGGAAACAAGCTGCTGGAGGAAAGGGCCCCCGGCTGGGGGCTTCTGCTTAGACTGTCTGTGCCACCGTGAGCGGATTATGTCCAGTGGTGGCGTGTCGCCACAATATAAACATATTTACAACAATACAATAGGCTAATTGTATAACTAAATAGCACTTGAGCTAAACGTCTGTAGCTAACAAATTATAATCTCTTATAAGCAAAGTATTGTCAAATACTGCATTGACAATGTTGCTATCATGTTAACAATCAATGACAGTCACATACATTGCGTCCAGTCTAATGTATGAGAAGAGATGGAACCGGATTGAGAATCTCACATGAGGGATTTTTTTATTTTTTATTATTCATTGATGGGATGTGGGCGTCGCTGGCTGGCTGGGCCTGCATTTAGTGCCCATCCTTAATTGCCCTTGAGAAGATGGTGGCGAGCCGCCTTCTTGAACCGCTTCTGTCCATATGGTGTAGGTACATGCACAATGCTGTTAGGAAGGGAGTTCCAGGATTTTGGCAAAGCGACAGTGAAGGAACGGCAATACAGGTCCAAGTCAGGATGGGTTGTGGCTTGGAGGGGAACTTGTAGGTGGTGATGTTCCCATGCATCTGCTGCCCTTGTCCTTCGAAGTGGTAGAGTTCACGCGTTTGGAAGGTGCTGTTGAAGGAGTTTTGGCGAGTTGCTGCAGTGCATCTTGTAGATGGTACACACTGCAGCCACAGTGCGCCAGTGCTGGAGGGAGTGAATGTTGAAGGTGGTGGATGGAGTGCCAATCAAGTGGGCTGCTTTATCCTGAATGGTGTCGAGCTCCTTGAGTGTTGCTGGAGCTGCACTCATCCAGGCAAGTGGGGAGTATTCCATCACACTCCTGACTTCTGTCTTGTAGATGGTGCAAAGGCTTTGGGGAGTCAGGATGTGAGACACTCGCCGCAGAATTCCCAGCCTCTGGCCTGCTCTTGTAGCCAAAGTATTTATATGGCTGGTTCAGTTCAGTTTCTCATCAATGGTAACCCCCAGGATGTTGTTAGTGGGGGATTCAGCGATGGTAATGCCACTGAATGTCAAGGGGAGATGGTTAGAGTCTCGCTTGTTGGAGTTGGTCATTGCCTGGCACTTGAGTGGTGCGAATGTTACTTGCAAATTGTCAGCCGAATTCTGAATGTTGTCCAGCTCTTGCTGCATATGGACACGGACTGCGGCAGTATTTGACGAGTCTTGAATGGTGCTGAATAGTGTGCAATCTTCAGCGAACATCCCCACTTCTGACCTTATGATGGAGGAAAGGTCATTGATGAAATAGCTGTAGATGGTTGGGCCTAGGACACTGCCCTGAGGAACTCCTGCAGTGATGTCATGTGATTGAGATGAACGACCTCCAACAACCACAGCCAACTTCCTTTGTGCTAGGTATGATTCCAACCAATGTAGAATTTTCCCCTTGATTCCCATTGACTTCAGTTTTGCTAGGGATCCTTCATGCCACACTCGATCAAATGCTGCCTTGATGTCAATGGCAGTCACTCTCACCTCACCTCTTGAGTTCAGCTCTTTTGTCCATGTTTGGACCAAGGCTGTAATGAGGTCAGGAGCTGAGTGGCCCTGCGGAACCCATACAGGGCCTCAGTTAGCAGTTTATTGCTAAGTAAGTGCCGCTTGATAGCACTGTCGACGACACCTTCCATCAATTTGCTGATGATTGAGAGTAGACTGATGGGACGGTAATTGACCGGGTCGGATTTGTCCTGCTTTTTGTAGACCGGACGTACTTGGGCAATTTCCCGCATTGCCGGGTAGATGCCAGTGTTGTAGCTGTACTGCAACAGCTTGGCTAGGGGCGCAGCTAGTTCTGGAGTACAAGTCTTCAGTACTATTGACGGAATGTTTTCAGGGCCCATAGCCTTTGCAGTATCCAGTGTCTTCAGCCGTTTCTTGACATCACGTGGAGTGAATTGAATGGGCTGAAGACTGGCATCTGTGATGTTGGGGACCTCAGGAGGAGGCCGAGATGGATCATCCACTCGGCACTTCTGGCCGAAGATATTTGCAAATGCTTCAGCCTTGTCTTTTGCACTCACGTGCTGGGCTCCACCATCATTGAGGTGATGCGCCATCAATTACTCAAAAGACTGAAGTTGAGCGAGTAACAATCAGGCTTTTATTAACTAAAGAATGAAGGTCTTGTCTCGAGTGGTCGACCCGTCCAGAATACTAAGGGACTGGGAGGTAGTCACTTATATACCTGGAATAGTGGGAGGAGTCAGCCGAGGCATGTCCAGACCTGTACCTAGTGGAATACACATACAGACACAGACAGGTATGACAGTGGTTTACCACATGAGGATGGGGATTTTTTTGGAGCCTCCTACTCCTGTTAACTGTTTAATTGTCCACCACCACTCACGACTGGATTTGGCAGGACTGCGGAGCTTCCATTTGATCCGATGGTTGTGAGATCGCTTAGCTCTGTCTATCGCATTTTGCTTCCGTTGTTTGGCATGCAAGTTGTCCTGTGTTGTAGCCTCACCAGGTTGACATCTCATTTTTCGGTATGCCTGGTGCTGTTCCCGGCATGCTCTCCTGCACTCTTCATTAAACCAGGGTTGACCTCCCAGCTTGATGGTAATGTTAGAGTGAGGGATATGCCGGGCCTTGAAGTTACAGATTGTGGTTGAATACAATTCTGCTGCTGCTGATGACCCACAGCGCCTCATGGATGCCCAGATTTGTGTTGCCAGATCTGTTCGAAATCTGTCCCATTTAGCACGGTTGTAGTGCCACACAACACGGTAGAGGGTATCCTCAACATGAAGACGGGACTTCGTCTCCACAAGGCCTGTGCGGTGGTCACTTCCAACAATGCTGTTATGGACAGATGCATCTGCAACTGGTAGATTGGTGAGGTCTCTGCCATGTTCTTCCTGGAATACTACTTCCGGGTTAAAACAGGAACAAGGTCAAATGACCTATTGCAGTAGACTAACATTGCTATACACTAACTACAACTAGAGGGTGCTATCTGCATGTAATGAGTCCAGAACAATCCCCATCTGGGGTCGTTAGCGACTCCACATAATCCTAACTTTACTTGTCGCTGGAGGCCTTTAGCGACAAAAGAAGGGCCACCTCTGAGAAGTCCATCAGTGTTGACGATAGGATGCAGCTTCCGTATTCTTCTGTGAGGGTATAGGTTGCTTTCTGCTGCTATGCACTTCAACCCTTCTGAGTAACACTCGTGTTGGACACTCATAATCACAAGGATTTTGGCTCTCTTGAGCTCCTCCTCAGAGGGACTCTTACGACAGATGTGCCACCCATGGCAGCTCCTCTCTTGTGTAGACTGGGAGAAGGTACGAGCTATGTGGGTTCGGCATGCTACTCTCTTTATGAGAGTGTTCCATTTGGAGAAACGCTCGAAGCGTTTGGTGCTCATCAGGTCCTTAGATATTTGAGTAACGTTCGCTGTGACCTTTTGGCGTATCTCGGAGTCAGAAACAGGGAGGCGGAGTTCGAATGACACATTGAGTATGGAGGAGTGCAGGGACTGACTCTGAAGAAAAGCAGGTCCTGACAGCCAAGTCGTGCTGCTGAGAAGGGACGCTGTTACAGATCTAGACCCATGGTCAGCTGGGTTCAGGTCTGTGGGGACGTACCTCCACTGGTCGGGGATGTGGACCGTCGAATAAGTTGGACCCTGTTGTTCACGTATACGTAGAACCAACTACTTTGGTTATGGATATATCCTCGCACCACTTTGCAGTCTATATAATATGTGATGCTGTCGAACTTCAGATCAATCTCCTCTACTATGAACTCCGCAATCTGAACTGCTAATACTGTTGTGCACAGTTCCAATCTGGGTATGGTGACCTCCTGCTGGGGTGCCAACTTGGCCTTACCAAAGACGAAGTCGACTTTGCTTTGTCCATCTTGAGTGATGACCTTCAGATAAGCCACACCTGCAATGGCCTTAGCGATTGCCCCTGCAAAGACACAAAGCTCTTTGAATTGGGCACTTGATGGAGAGAAGGACGTATAGGAGCGAGGTACTCGGATCTCTTGTAAGTCTTGGAGTGAGTCTCTCCATCTGTCCCACTCTGCTTCCATCTTTTCAGGGAGGGGTAAATCCCACTCTTCAGCGTGTGTGGAGAGTTCCCTGAGGAGCAGCATGCCTGGTATGGTGACAGGGGCTAAGAAGCCGAGAGGGTCATATAGGCTGTTGACTGCAGAGAGCACTCCTCTATGTGTGAAGGGTTTCTTGTCATCTAAGGCTTGGAACGTGAACGAATCTGTTGCTATGTTCCAAGACACTTCTAGGCTACGATGTAGGGGGAGGTCATCAGTGAAGAGGTCTAGTTATTGACGTCCATAAGACGACCTTCAGGGGGGAATGCCTCCATCACTGCTGATCTGTTAGAGACTGTCTTGTGCAGCCTGAGGTTGAAAAGTGCAAGTAGTTCCTGAGCTCGCCCAAGGGTACTGATGTCCTCTGCTTCGGTCGGGAATGACTTCAGTGCATCTTCGACGTGGAACTCTCGTTCGAGGAACCCTCTCACATCACTGCCAAAGTCGTCTTCTTCTTCCTTGGCAGCCCTCCTTAGTCCTTATATGGCGACAGCAGGGGCCGGGCTATTCCCGAAGACATGGACACGCATTCTGTAGTCTATAATGTCTCTGTTGGGGTCGTTGGTGCGATACCACAGGAAGCGGAGGAAGTCTCTGTGGGCTTCACACACCACAAAGCAGTGAAACATGTGCTGGATATCGGCAGTGATGGCGAGGAGCTCTTTCCTGAATCTCATGAGTACCCCCAAGAGGCTGTTGTTGAGATCGGGACCTGTGAGGAGTACATCATTGAGAGAGACTCCCTGATATGGTGCACTGTAGTCAAACACAACGCGGATCTGTTCCTGTTTTTGGGGTGATAGACTCCGAAGGAATGGAGGTACCAACACTCTTGGCCTTCCTGATGTGGAGGAGCTATCTCTGCATGATCGTTGACAAGCATTTACTTGACAAACTGTAGGAAGTGTGCTTTAATCTTCGGCTTCTTCCCTAGTGTGCGACGAAGTGAGTTAAGACAATTATAGGCACACTCCCTGTTGTTCGGCAGCCATCGTCTGGGTTTGTGGAAGGGTAAGGGTGCAACCCATCTGTTAGAGCTGTTACGAGAGACCTCATTATCCATAATCTGGAGGAATCTCATGTCGTCGATCAATGGAGGAAGTTTGTGGTCATTGGCGGTGCGACAGAGGACTAACTGACCCGGGTTTTCTCCAGTGAGCATCATCTGTGTGCTGTCTGTGGAGATCAGCGCTGGGGGGTTCTGAGGCTCGGCCGTATGACTGAACTTCTCTGTCACTCGGATCTGACTACTGCATGGGGTAAGGTAGATGTACGACCATTCTCCAACATGGAAGTCGTGAGTGTGCTCACCTGAGTAGACTTGTGGGCACCCTTGAGGAACACATCTCCAACAACGACCCAGCCAATGTCTAGCGTTTCGGCGAAAGGGGCATCTTGTGGACCGTTTATCTGTTTCTATATCTTATGTGCCATCAGGATGTCCATTACCAACAACAGAATTATGTCTGCGTCTGCATCAAGTGCTGGGATCTCGTCTGCAATGCGTCTCAGATGACGGTCGTGATGAGCTGCATTCAGATTGTGAATCTCAGAACGGTTGTCGGGGACTTGATTACATTCGATGTGTGTGACGGAAGGGGGAGGCTAATTTTCCCGTGGGCTGACTCAACAACATAACCATAGGCCCTCCTGCCGGCTGTCTCTGAACGTCCAGCACACGTCTTCAACGTGTAAAGCGGCGGACTTCCTTTGACCTTGAAGATGTCGAAGAACTCGGATCTTGCTAGAAAACGATTGCTTTGTTCTTTTAGAATGGCATACATCTTTTCAGATGCTTGGCGACGACATACAGGGTACACATTAACGAGGCATATCTTGGAGCATGCTCTTGCGCTCACTCCTTCTCCACACACCTCGGTGCACTTGGATGTAATCTCCGGACCGGCAGCTCCCTCTCTCTCCCCGCCGTGCTCTGAGGCGGGAGGAGACGACCCTGACTTCCAAGGAGCTGGGCCTGGGTGGAGTGCTGAAATGTGCCGATCAATTTCACATTCTGTGCATTTTGCATCCACCTTGCAGTTTTTGGCGAGATGGTCCGTGGAAGAGCAGCGCTTGAAACATATAGAGTTCTCTTTGAGGTACTGTTTGCGATCTTACAGGGACATCTCCCTGAAGCCTCCGCACGTCTTTAATGGATGGGGCTTGTTGTGGATGGAGCATTGTTTGCTCATATCCTCAGATATCTTCTGATCCCTTGTGTTCTCGGTTGAAGACACTTGCATTTTGTGTACAGATATTGGTGTCTTTCCATGTCTGTCAAACTTGTCTCATCTGGCAAGTGCTGTGTGGGAGGAGCAAAGGCTGAAGCTGGAGTCGTTCCTGGCTTTGGCTTCTTTACGGATGAAGTTGTCAAACACGGAGAATGGAGGGAAGGTAAGCTCGTGCTTTAGCTTGAACTCTGACCCGAACGATATCCACTTCTCCTGCAGATTGAATGGAACCTACTCAATGATGGGACTTACCCCTTTGGAAGTGTCTAAGTACGATAGGCCGGGTAGATAGCCGTCCTTCTTTGCCGCTTCGAGTTCCGACAGAAGATCTCCAAGGTTGCGGAGCTTCTGGGGTTCCTTATTTATCAACTTTGGAAAGTTCTCCGACCTGTCAAAGAGAGCCCTTTCAATGGATTCAGGTGAACCATAGCTTTCTTCCAGCCTCGCCCAAGCGGTCTTCAACCCCGCTGGCGGATGCCCCACATTGACCGCTTTTATCCTACGTGCCTGTCCGGCGGACTCTGGGCTGAGCCATTTGATAAGAGGTCGAGCTCTTCTCCTGCAGACAGGTCTGAGCACGAAATGGCACCGTTGAAGGAGGACTTCCAAGCCCGATAATTCTCTGGCCTGTCATCAAACGTTGCTAATCCTGTAGTCACCAGCTGGCTGCGTGCAAGGTATTTGGCAAGGTCGTAGGTGGTGGGACCTGTGCCAGGTTTGCCATGAATAGGGGCTCTGATGGGGGTCTCAAGGAAATTGTTGCATCCGTGTGCTAATAGAGACACTGAAGGCAGGAGTTGGTTTCACAGGTGTTTACTGAACAAAGTCTGGAGGTGAACTAACTGATACAACACAATATACGGGCCATTACCAGTATGAAAGTACATAGGGGGCTCTTAAAGGCACATACACTACAATTCCTCCCCTTTTAGCCAACCAGTACATAATATTTTAAGTAATCATTAATTACCTGTTACAAGAACAATAATCTACACATTGCTGCAGTTAATCAATTATAAGTCAGTCTCTCTGGAGTCTTCCTGACTCGGTCCGGATAACACCTCGGTGGTGTATTAGTTTCTGGTGGTGTCATAGGTTCTTTTGGCAAGGCTGATTCGGCTTGAATTCCAGTGTCGGGTTCATCTGGTTCCAGTATCACCGGATCAGAGGTAGATACTATGGGTATCTCTACTTCATCATTAGGCGTATAGAGTTCTGGAGTAGGTTGTCCCTTTTCGGATGACTCTATGATTTGGTCAGCATGGCACCTTACTATGCTTCTCCAATGTCCACGGTATACATCACCGGTCCTAGTCGTGTGCAGATAGTTGCAGGCTGCCATTCCTCGGTACGGTAGTCCCGGGCCAAAACTTGTTGACCTATCTGGAAGGTTCTAGTTGGCCTTTCGTTCATGCCTTGAAATTGCCGGTTCTCCACGTCCATCCTGATGTTTGGCTTGATCAAATCCAGCCGGCATCTTAGGCTTCTATTGAAGAACACCATGGCGGGAGTTTGGTTTGTAACCACATGTGTTGCATTCCTGTATGCAAACAAGAAGTTATCCACCTTATGCCTAAGATTTATTTCTTCATTACCCATGGCCTTTATGGCCTTCTTGAAGGTTTGGACAAACCTTTCAGCCAATCCATTGCTGGCGGGATGGTATGTGGCGGACGTGTAGTGCTTAACCCTATTGTTTTTTAAGAACTTCCTGAATTCTTCGGACACAAATTGCGGTCCATTATCAGAACAGATATGTTCAGGCAGCCCATTCCTGGCAAATATGGTCCTTAATGCTGTGATGGTTTTTCCCGTGGTGGTGGAGGACATCTTTATTACCTCCGGCCACTTGGAGTGTGTATCAACCGCGATTAACAACATTGAGTCCATAAATGGACCAGCAAAGTCGATGTGTACCCTTAGCCATGGAGATGAGGGCCTCTCCCATGGATGTAGTGGGGCTTGTGGTGGAGCGTTTTGGACCTTCTGGCATCCTAGGCAGCTCTTGGTCATTTCTTCGATGTCTCCATCGATACCTGGCCACCATACAAACGCCCTGGCTAGGTTCTTCATTTTCACTCCACCCAGATGCCCCTCGTGAAGCTCCTTTAGAACTTTATCCTGGAGTTTGGGTGGAATCACCACTCTGGATGCACACATCAAGGTTCCTCGGCACACTGCTGGCAACAGTGGTTCGCCATGTGCTGGCCGTCACTTCACTGTTAAATCGTAGACTCGTAAGAGAGTCGGGTCATTTCTCATTTCCCTTTCAATGGCAGAATTTGTTACTGGTAGACATTCGACTATGATACATTGGAACATCTCCACTGGGTCTACTGTAGGTGCCTCTTCTACCATTGGCAACAGTAGGCGCGATAATCCGTTAGCATTCCGATGCTGTTTTGATCCTTTGTATTCTATGTTATATTGGTGTGCCCCTAGAAAAAGGGACCACCCCTGTAGCCTTTGCGCTGTCATAATGGGAATACCCTTTTTTGGGTTGAATATGGATATGAGGGGTTGATGGTCAGTCAAAAATGTAAATTTTTGTCTGTGTAGGTAATGGTTGAATTTCTTCACTCCCCATACCAGGCTGAGTGCTTCCCTGTCGATTTCGGCATAGTTACGCTCAGCTGAGTTGAATGAGCATGACGCAAAAGCTATCGGCCGTTCCGAGCCATCAGGGAATCTATGTGATAAAACTGCTCCTACACCGTAAGGGGATGCATCGCACGCCAGTCTGATTGGCAGTGATGGGTTGTAATGAGCCAAAACTTCCTTGGACGTGATTAAGTCTTTGCATTTATGGAAGGCACGTTTACAGTCTTCTCTCCATTTCCAAATTACTCCTGTTTGCAGCAGTTCATTAAGAGGGTGCAGAAGAGTTGATAAGTTCGATAAAAATTCATGATAGTAATTTATTAATCCCAGGAACGACCTTAATTGTGAAACATTTTCAGGTGCTCTGGCTTTTATGACCGCTTCAATTTTTCAGGTGACTTATGCAACCTTTCCTTATTAATTATGTGGCCACAATATGATATTTGATTCTGGAAAAATTCGCACTTGGGTCGATTTGCTCGTCGGCCCCGTTCTCTCAGCCTAGTGAGCACCTGCTCCAAATTGGCAAGGTGCTCGTTGTCGTTTTCTCCTGTTACAAGGATGTCTTCTTGGTAGCATTGAGTCCCCGGAATACCTTGGAGGACTTGCTCCATAGCTCTTTGCCAGATAGCTGGAGCTGATGCTACTCCGAAAACCAGTCGATTGTACTGTTGCAGGCCTTTGTGTGTTTTTATCGTGAGATACTTTTTAGAGGCCTCTTCAACCTTCATCTGTAGATACGCCTGTGCCAAGTCAATTTAGGTGAAACGTTTCCCTTCGGATAGTGAGGCAAAAATATCTTCTATCCTCGGAAGAGGAAACTACACCGTGTGAAGGACCGGGTTTACAGTCACCTTGAAGTCTCCACAGATGCGAATTTTTCTCTGTTCTTCGGATTTATCATTATTCAACGTTTTCTTCATGACCGGGATGATGGGTGTTGCCCACTCGCTCCAATCTATCTTGGATAATACGCCTGCCTTTTCCAAATTCTCCAGCTCTGCCTCGACTGCTGGACGAATTGCATATGGCACCGGCCTTGCCTTAAAAAACTTGGGAATTGCCGCATCTTCCACTTTTATTGAGGTGGTGATGCGTTTCAAGGTTCCTCGTTTCTCTTGAAACACTTCCTTGGCGTTGGCCAAGATGTCTTTTAATCGTTCAGGTATGAAGTCATCCTCATTTTTTTCTTACTGGTCACCGTCAGTGCCTGAATGGAGTGCCGGTCTAAACGTATCTTCCTGATCCATTCACGTCCCAACAGCGGTGGACCACCATCTTGTAGAATGTATAAATACAACTTCTGTATTTCCTTGCCGTTGTATACAACAGGCACCCTTATTTTTCCTTTGGGATATACTTTCTGCCCCGTATATGTTTTCAAGATAATGGATGTGTCTTTTAAAGGTATATGCGGAAGTAGCCGCTCATAATCCCGTCGATTTATGACGGTCAGAGCTGATCCTGTATCTAGCTCCATTTTAACTGGGGACCCTGCTATCGTGAGGGTAACCCAAATAGTCTGGTAATCTTCTTTGGCAATTACATTATGTAATTTGAGACAGCTTAGTCTCTTGTTTCCGGAGTCGCTATTGCTCTTCTGGTCTTCGGAGCTACTGTCCGTCATCATTTGTACCTTTCTGTACTTTTCTTTATTGATTTTTTCTTTCCTGTCCGTGGATTTTTTATTGTCCAGATCGGCATACCCGTGCAATGTGTCCAATCTTTCCGCATTGCCTGCATGCTTTGTCCTTGAGCCAGCAGTCCATCTGGTCATGGGTGGATCTGCCACAGTGATAACATCTCTCGAAACCCTGTGTCATTTCATGGGTGCTGAAGTCCTGTGTCTTTTGCTGTATCTCTGCAGCACCTCTTGCGGCTGCTTCGTATGATACAGCCATGCTGAAAGCCTTGTCCAGTGTCAAATCTATCTCAGAAAGCAACCTTTTCTGTGTTCCTTCACTTAGGGGACCACAGACGAATTTGTCTCGAATATAATCTTCCAGTCCTGCCCCGAATTGACAGTGCTTTGATAGCTTTCTTAATTCGGTGTGTAATCAGCGTTACTTTCATTCTTGTGTTGATTCCGCTTGAAGAATTTGAATCGTTCCGCTATCAGCAGCGGTGTTCTGTTTAAGTGCTCCTGTAGGGTATCAACAATTTCCTTAAAATTCTTGTCCTTTGGTTTGGCTGGAGTGATTAAGTTTCGTAACAGCCCGTATGTCTTTGCGCCCATTAGATTTAGAAGTACTGACGGCTTTTTATCATTATCTATATCATTTGCGGTGCAATATACCTCTATTCTTTTCACATATCTGGTCCAATCCTCTACATCGTTATCAAAAGCATCAATATTGCCAGACTTAGGCACCCTGGAAAAAAAATGGCACTTCCCGTGCTTTTCTTCCTTTCCTGCAGAAAAGATATGGCGCTTCCCGCGCTTTCCTGCCACTGCTGCTGATGACAATGCTGTTTTCCGCGTTTTAAAAATTTTTTTATTTACAGGTGGAGACTCGTTCCCGCCGGACTCTCTCTGCTAGGTCCGAACGCCGACCTGCTTGCAGCGCCGGCCGTCTCCCGTGTACTCCCCCGCTCTGTTTCTGCTTGCCTCCACCTTCGCTGCTTGGCCTCGCTGCAGAGCCAGCCGATGGAGCCCCAGCCCGCCGCCCAGGAAGGATTATTGCAGTACCTGCCACCAGCTCGGCTAGTTGGAGAAACCAAAGCCTTTTTTTTTTCTTGCTTTTCTTCGACTTTGGACGTCTGAGGAATCGATCTCCTTGAGGTGCTGCCGAATTGCAGGTAAGTCCGTTTCCAATTCGTCGCCACTGTTGTGTCCGTGTGTTAATAGAGACACTGAAAGCAGGAGTTGGTTTCACAGAATCACAGAAACCCCACAGTGCAGATAGAGGCCATTTCGGCCCATTGAGCCTGCACCGACACATATCCCACCCGGTCCCTGTAACCCCTACACCAACACATATCCCACCTTATCCCCGTAACCCCACGTATTTAATCCCCCTAGCACTAAGGGTCAATTTATCATAGCCAATCAACCTAACCCGCACATCTTTAGCCTGTGGGAGGAAACCGGAGCACCCGGAGGAAACCCACACAAACACGGGGAGAATGTGCAAACTCCACACAGACAGTCACCCGAGGCCGGATTTGAACCCGGGTCCCTGGCGCTGTGAGGCAACAGTGCTAACCACTATGCCACCATGCATCCGTTTCACAGGTGTTTACTGAACAAAGTCTGGAGGTGAACTAACTGATACAACACAATATACGGGCTTATATAGCCCGAGTGGCCAATACCGGTATTACAGTACACAGGGGGCTCTTAAAGGCACATACACTACAGAAATGAAAGGGGATTTGCTGCTGACTTTCTCTCTTCAGCGTTCTATTCCTCTGCACTGCGTCTTCGGTTTTGCAGGGGAGGATCCTGTGCCTTGAGGCACGCTGTCTATTTTGACATTAGTTGGCGACTTGGGGCATGTTATATGAAGTGATTGCGTCTATAGAGATGTGCGGGTCTTCATCCCTCTCTCCCGTAAACTGTATGTCGGCTTCGTCACTCACGTAATCTGTGGTGTGCAGTCGTGGACTCTGCCATGGAACAGGATTTAAACGTTGGTTAGCTGTCTCGGGATCAGCTTCCTCTAAAATTGCCTCGATTTCTTGTGCCTCAGCTAATGCAGCATCTATCTCTTTTACTTGCTGCAGTGCCTCTAATATGGCTTGCAGACGGTCCTGTTCAGCCTGGCGTCCAACCTGTTGCCAGGCCTGGTCAGCTAGGAGTTTAGCTTGGAAACGGGCCTGTTCAGCTTGGCAACGGGCCTGTTCAGCTTGGCAACGGGCCTGTTCAGCTTGGCAACGGGCCTGTTCAGCTTGGAGACGGGCCTGCTCAGCTTGGAGTTCAGCTTTGAGGAGGGCCTCTTCTACTTTTATTTCTATTTCTCTGTCGGCATGCGCAGCTCTGGCTTGAGCTGCTTCTAGCTTAGCCCGTGCTTTGGCAATGGCCATGCTTACCGTAGAACCACCTGATGACTGTGAACCAGCTTGCGATCTAGAAACAGCTGATGACCGTGAACCAGCTGATGACTGTGAACCAGCTTGCGATATATAGTAACCGGAGCTTATAGACCGATTGTCACATTCTACAGTTTCATCTAATTGTTTAAGGTCTTCTACTCGCTGAGTAGCATTTTCGGTATTATCTTCTGACATGTTGATGTGAGGTAAGTGTGGTGTACAAGATGAAGTCTTAAGCTGGCTCTGTCGTGATGGCCTACTCTGAGTTCCTGCTGCTCACCTCTTCACAGCTAGCTGTATTGCTGCCTTTTCACTGTACTGGTCTCGCTAGACGTGCTCCTATCTGGTTATCCAGCCAGCTAACCACTCATTCAAATAATTCCTCGAGAGTGTGACACCATCCACTTTCGAACAAAGTAAGATAGTTCTGAGTATTTTTTAAATAATTGGAATCTATTAACTGTTGAGGAGCAAAGAGGCTCATGAGTCCCAATTCACAAATCTTTATTAGCTGGTAGACATGGAGCAAAAAACATTTGATGAAGTCCCGCATAAGAGACATATAGCTAAATTTGAACCGTATTTAAGTTAAGGCAAATTATTGACCTGATGGGGAAATTGGCTGTGCGACAGGAGACAAAGTTTATGGCTAAAGATCAGGTACATTAATTGGCAGCATATGACGAGTGGTGTCTCTGAGAGATCACTTTTGGGGCCTCAACTAATCACCAATTTCATTAACGACTTCCTTGATGGGATTGAGAGACAGTCATCCACGTTTGACGATGACAAAAAATATTGGCAGGTTTATAAGTAGTTTAGATGGAAGCAAGAAATTTGACCAAATATTCATAGATTAATTGAATGGGCAAATATTTGGCAAATTGATTTAAATATTAGCAAGTGTGACTTCATCCACTACGGATCTAAATAGGGGTATTAAGAATACACTCCATATAATGTTAAGCCAGAAACAGTTGAGATCCAAATAGACTTAAGGGTCCCTGTACATATATCATTAAATGGTCATGGATTGGTACAGCAATGATTCAAAAACGCTAATTGAA
Organism: Somniosus microcephalus; assembly: GCF_052327205.1. NCBI lineage: Eukaryota > Metazoa > Chordata > Chondrichthyes > Squaliformes > Somniosidae > Somniosus > Somniosus microcephalus. The sequence goes on along the minus strand of NW_028225184.1, from coordinate 40,214,097 downwards.
AGGTGATACTTATATCTGTAGGATTACAATATAAGAGGGAGACATTATGCCACAGCTATACAAAGCACTGGTTAGACCACACCTGCGGTACTGTGTTCAGTTCTTGGAATCACACCTTAGGAATGTAGTATTCGGTATAAAAAGTGAAGCGTAGATTTACCAGAAGGATACATAGAGACCAACAGACAAATTACAATGGGAGATTGCACAAACTATGCTTTTATTCCCTGGAATTTAGAAGCTTAAGATTCAAGCCTTTCCAGGGAGAAGTTAGTGTGGCAGAAATGTGTAACACACTTCCACAACCAGCAGTTAAAGCTGGATCAATTCTCAATTTTAAACTAGGGATTGATAGATGTTTTTTATCCGAAGGTTTTAAGGGATCTGGAGCAAAGAGATGCAAATTGAGTTCGATCACAGGTTAAATTGATGGCGAAAAGGCTCGAGGGTTTAAAATGCCGACTCCTGTTGTTATTCTCATTGTTAAAGGACCATAGCACGAATGCAGAGATGAGTATCGCGATTTAAAAGCAACGCCCAAACAGGGATTTGGACACTGGACCCTCAGATTAAATGCAAGATGCTCTACCGACTGAGCTATCCAGGCTCTTGCTAATTGAATCTCACAAAAGTACTTTCATTGGCAGCAGTGCATCATTGCACCTCCTACAAAGTCAATTCTCTTGTCAATAATCCTGCTTGTAGAGCGCATTTCTCCCACAAATCCAGAATGTCTGCCTCAATCCGCCATCAGTTCAGAAATATTATCCCTCCCACAGGCGACATACTCTTTAGCAGTGGCATCAGATGTGACAAGAGCCGTCGCCCAGATATCTGTATTAGATCTTCAACTGTTCTCCGTATTTATGATTGACTTGGATGGAGTAATAGAGCGCTGCAGATCGAATTTTCAAGATCGCACTAAGTTAGGCGGTCCATTCATAGTGCAAATGGGAAAAGGAGGTAACCAATGGGACAGAGACAGACGAAGTAAGCCTGCAAAACAAAAGGAAATCGAGTTCACTGTGCGCAAGTGTGACACCATCCACTGTGGAACAAAGTAAGAGAGTGCTGAGTATTTTCTAAATAATTCAAAGCTATTAACTGTTGAGGAGCAAAGAGGTTTATGAGTCCCAGTTTAAAAATCATTATTAGCTAGTAGACATGGAGCAAGAGACAATTGATAAAGTCCGGCATAAAGAACCTTTAGCTAAATTTGAAACTCATGTAAGTGAACGCAAGTTATTGACCTGGTTAGGAAATTGATTGCTCGAAAGGAGAGACCATTTACAGATAATGGTCAAGTACATTAATTGGCAGCATATGACGTATGGTGTCTCTGCGGGATCACTTTTGGGGCCTCAACTATTCACCGATTTTATTAACGACTTACTTGATTTGAATGGGAGATATATTCTAAGTTTGACCATGACAAAAAAGATAGGTGGCATTTTAAAAGTTTAAGTGGTGATTTGATTGAAGTATTCACGGTATTCAGTGGAACTGATAGAGTTGAAAGAGCCAGCTTGTTCGCAATGAATTCTGGGATACTTGACTATGGTATCACCTCTTTACCCATTGTGTAGGTTTAGCTGACTGAAGCTCATTTGCAGACTGCTAGACGCCACTTTACTTAACAAACTTTGTAATGCTTTTTTTCACAGCCTCTGTTGAACCATTTTCTAAGCGCGGCCTGCCCTCCCAGGAGATGAGGGTCCAATTAACCACCAACATTGTTCCAGTTACAGGGTACATGAATCACTGCGGCCTTGTAGCCATCCTGCTTGGTCAACAGTTAAGGATAAACAAGTTTTCTCAAACTATAAACTATGCCGACAAAGGGGAAGAGATAACAGCAGGAATGTGGGGAGTAGGGTGAAACGACTAACATCTGTGACTGGCATGGTCAGAGGGTGCCTGAGTTCAAGGAGTAGGCCCGACAGTTGAGTGACTAACCACATAAACCAATAAAGAATAGCTGTTGTGACACTCTTTCTACGTGTACGCCCCATTCTGTAGTAGGTGGTCATTGCTTAAATAATTGTACAAATTGAATGAACAAGTCCTTGTCTGCCGAGCGTGCACCCCAAGCTTGAGGAAGCTGAGTGGATCTCCATTGTGCGCAAGTCTTTTGGTTGTTTTAATAAATTCTGTACTTGTCCTCAATTCTGTCTCCGTCTGGAGTTTCTCCAAATTAGAATCTAATAGTTGGTGTCGGAAGTGGGATACTGCAGGTAAGGACTATGGAAATTCCAACACTGGAATTGACGGCTGAGGCGAGAACGGTGTCGTGTCCTGAGGGAAGAAGCCACAGTAAGTATTTTAGGAGGAACAAGGACTCGCTCGTTCACCAGTGTGGCTAAAACCATGTATGGGCCGGTCAGTATTAAATTACCCACATAGTAAATTATTCGTCATGGAGACCACGGACTGACGGAATTGATTAGACATAAGTGTGTATTTCCAATTTAGATTATAAGGTGATACCTTTGTGCTGATAAAATATAAGATAGATTATAACAATATATGTAACAATTAATACGGGTCAAATGTATGACGAGGGGAGACTTCTTTCACCGAACATTCCAGCTATGGCCACCAGTGTCACTGTTGTACAACGGGTCCGAGAGGCTAATTTGAAATTTCAAAGTGAGATGATTAAAAACGGATGGAACGAAACAAGCCCAGTAGTTAACCAAATAAAGTGGTGGGAGGAACAATGGATGGCAAACAAGCTAATTATGGGGCGGTTTTCTTTGCTAGTTGGATGGAACAGATGGGACCCATAATCATGGAAAAGGGGGGGAGTCTCACCCCGTTACAAGAATTCTTGAGACCCGTGCAGGAGACTATAGTCCAATTCAGTAGTCTCCTGCACCTCAAGCCACCAGGGACTGAGAATTTGGACGACATAAAAAGCTGAGGTGAAATTGTTGAGGCTCTACAAAAGGAGACTCGAGACATGTCGACCTTACATCCAGTGCCCCGGTCGGGGATCATAGAGTTTCAACGAGTCGAGGCCACACAACCACGTGAGCTCCCGAATACAGTCGTATTTACCCCCTCCTTACTGCTTCAGTCTGGGGCTCAAAAATCCAATTCCGTGGCACCCGTCCGAGTTAATCAGGCAGCAGGAGATCAGTGGACGAGGTACGATGGGCGAGGCACAGTCTTTTACGCCCCAGAGATCCAGCGTCATCTCTCTCATTCCCGACCTCAAAAGACACAATCCTAATGTGGAAGTATTGGCAAAAATACGAAGTGCTGCTCGGCACTTTAATTTGTCCAAGAAGACATAAAAGCTATTATCGAGGTGAAATGCCCTTCTATGGTTTATGGGTCGTTGGGACACCATGCCCTAAATGCCCCTGCCACAGTGGCGGAGCATGAGATCCAATTCGATGGTTTGAAAAGATAGGTTCAGATCAGAATAGGCAACGGCACCGCTACCTGGATGGGGCTCACCGCCTTGCTCCAGAGTCCCGGGGGAAACCCCAATGTGTACATTGATCGAGTAATCGAGTAGTATGAATACTGGGGCCAGACAAATGACATTCCCGCTAATCATGACTACCCACGGTTTGTAGAGAGTCTACTCCAGGGATTGGACATGACCTACTAAACTGCCCTCCGAATGGGGGCCAGCACCCAGGCCATGGAAGCTGGAATCCGGAAGTGGGCTGGTCGACGTTTTAGGCTCCACCAGGCGGACCTTTATCCCACCAGTGAAGGTCCCACCCCAAATTCTCTGCCGTGGTCCACCATAGCGGCCCCGGGCATTAAAACCGAGCCTGTAGCACTCATATAAGAGGCTCGACTCATTTACAATTGTAACGCACCGGGCCACCTGGCAAAGGATTGCACACATCCGAGAGTTAAGTGTACCAATTGCGGCCGGACAGGGCATCTACAGGCCGACTGCTACGAACAGGGTGGAGGTGAAGAGGGGCAGGGACCGACCCAACCCGCTTCAGGCCCTCAGTGACAAACCAAGAGAGGCTTGTCAATCCAAGAGATGGAGGCGCTCCGAGCCTTCCTCGCCAGCTACCAGGATGAGCCAGTCTCCGTGGTCGGGGAGCCGGGGTCCAAAGACCCGTCTCTAAATGTACAGTTTGGAGGCCGACAGTACTGTGCCCCTTTGGACACGGGAGCCTCGGTGTCGATAACTGACACAGAATTTCCCACCTTATATCAAAGCATTCAGATAACCAGTGTTAGTGGAGAAAGCGTGGTCTTCCATCGGAGTGTTCCACTTCCCTGCAGCTGTCACCAGGAGGTCATACCTGGTGGATCACCCTGTGGGTCGATCCCAACGGTGAGGGCCTGCTCTTAGGTATGGATATTCTCCAATTGATAGAGGCAAATATGCTCCTAAGGGATCATCTTTAGACTTAGGGGGGCCCCGAGGGAGGAGATTTCCCTTCCAGAGATATAAATCCCGAAAATGCAGAGTACAAGCCCTCTGCCCGGTAAAGCGCACATGGATGGGGGAAGGACCATGGGGGAGAGTTTGGAAGGCTCATCCTCTTGCATGGGCCACCCACAAATTAGACTGTGGTAGAGCGGAGATTGACCCAGTGAGGGTCCACGGTCCCTACCACGAGCCCACCGAAAATACCTCCTCCAATCAGAAGCACATAGTAGTAGACTTATTATAAACCGGTATAGTGAAAAAGACCAGCTCCCGTACCAACTCCGCGGTATGGGCAGTGCAGAAACCAGATGGATCCTGGAGAATGACCATTGATTATACGGCACTGAATTGGGTCACTACCAAGATCCATGTCTTAGTGGCGAAACCCGCTGTTATTTTAAACGGCCTCCACACAGCCCTGTCAATATTCACGGCACTGGAGATCCAAAACGGACTTAGGACATGCCCTTTTGATCCCGGATCCCAAAAGCGCTTCACTTTCACTGTCCGGTCCACCCAGTATACTTGGACGCGGTTGCCTCAGGGATTTCACAATGCCAGTACTATTTTTCATGAGAGCCTGGAAAAGGCTCCCCAGCCGGCATTAGCAGATTCCCGAATGCAAGATTCTGCCTGTCTTCAATATGTAGATGACATGAGAATTGGCAGTCCCTCGCCCTCAGCTCATCTGGACGCCCTGACGTGTGTCCTGGAGACTTTAGTTCAAGGGGGGTTCAAACTGAATCCGATCAAAGCACAAATTGGGCTTCCTCGGGTTACCTACCTTGTCAGCTCATCTCCCCAGAGGGTAGGACCCTGACTCCCGAGAGGGTTGAAGCACTCTTGCAGATGCCGTGACCCATTACTGTCTCTGGCCTGCGAAGCATGATGGGATTGTTTAACTATTGCTGCACCTACGTAACCGACTTCACCTAATTGGCAAGCCCACTAAACAACCTCCTAAAGGGAGGGCCCCGGGAGAGGCAAGGCTGACTTGGATACCAGAGGCAGTCGAAGCCATTGAGATGGTCAAAATCACTATGGCCAACGCACCTGCCCTAGGTCTCCGGTCCCAGCTAAACCATTCCACCTGTGGAATTGGGTGGGCAATCCGGCGTATACTGTGGTACTGGGGCAATCCCGGAACGAATGAATACGACCAGCAGGGTATTACTCGTGCCCGGTGCCGTCCTCCATGTCGGGACAGGCCCCGTGCCTGGCGCCCACTGATTGTGCAGCCTGGGCGGTAGAAGTAATAGTGTCTATGGTAGGTCCCGGGAAGGTAATCTTTCACACCCGCCACAGCCTCATGAAACTTCTTGCAGGTAGCCTGAATACTATTTCCAAACTGAGACGTGCGAAATGGGAGACTTGTTTATTGGGTAGGGGGATTCGGATAGAGGTTTTAACAGACACTCGAAGGAATCCAGCATCCTTCATAATCGACGAAGGGACCCCCCATGATTGCACCACTATCTTACATCTCGATAGTCAGGGACCCCTCCTAACCGAACCCATAGCCTACGCCTGCCTAGAGATGTACGTGGATGGGCCCAGTTATTACCATGAGGGCTGACGTGTCGCCGGAAAGGCAGTAGTAGGTCCATCAGGACAGACCCTCACCCAAGGGGCCCAGCTGGTGGAAATCACTACCCTCGCTAGAGCCCTTCAATTGGCAGAAGGAACAACCACAAATATCTATAGAGTCAGCCAATATGCCTACTCCGTCGTCCCCGATTACTGCGGCCTGTGGAAGCGGTGGGGTTATTTGACTACTTTAGGCAACACTATTAAACATGCGTCCGTGATCGCTGAACGCCTTCGGGCAGCGGAAGGCCCCACGCTGGGGACGGTAGTCAAGATTCGCTCCCACCAGGCAGGGGAGACCCCAGAAATCCAGGGTAACCGAGCCGCCGAATTGTCCGCCCGACTGGCCGTGTTGGCTCGCCCTGTGATGGCTCTTAGTCCTAAGGAAGTAATACGAACTGAAGAGGCTTCCCTGGCCGATGATTTACCAAACGATATGCTCCTAACCGCGTACCTCTCTGAGACCCTGAGAATATACAGTTTTGGGTGCGTGAGGAAGTGTACAAAGACCCTAGTGGGTTTTGGCATCACACCACCCAGTACGTGGTTCCGACGTCCATTCGACATTCATTGATACAATCTTACCACGAGCCCGCGCATTTGGGAGGTTATAAGTTATATTACATTATAGCTGACACCTGGTGCTGGCCCAGCATGGCCAGAGAGATCCACGAGTATGGGCGACTATGTCTACCTTGCCTCCATACGGGAATTGGGGGTCACATATGATTATGTATAGGGCACGCCCGGCGGCCCAGGTGACCCTGGACGCAATTACAAATGGATTTCACAGGATCCTTACCCCCCAACGGCGGGTATAACCATGTCTTTGTAGTCATCGACCTTTTTACCCGTTGGGTCGAGGCCTACCCCACTAGGAGGAATACAGCCGAAGCAGCTGCAAAAATCCGAGCGATGGAAGTCATTACCCGATGGGGGGTGCCTTACCAGATAGATTCCGACCAGGGAACCCCCTTCACCGGCAAGGCCATGAAACTGGCTTTAGCCTTCCTGGGGGTTCGACAACGCTTCCAAATCATTTTCCATCCACAATCCTCAGGAATGGTGCAACGGATGAGCCGTACTGTAAAACAGTCTGTGACCAAGGCCATTTTACAGACTGCAAAAAGGTGGCACGTAGTCCTACCCGCCATTCTTTGGGGCATACGGGCCACGCCGGCCAAAGGCACTGGCTTAACCCCATTTGAACTAATGCCTGGACGAGCTATGATGTTACACCAAGGGTAGAGGGGACACGTCACAACTCCAGACAACTCTCCTGACATATCTACGCCTGATCAGTGAGGCCAATCAGGCCAAACACTTTCGGGTTCAGCACTTACAGGAGGCACATGATGCCAAAAGACAAAGGGGAATTTGGGAAGAGCCCCCTCCGGTAGGACAGTGGGTGATGGTTCAGCGACCAGTTCGAGGTGCATATGAGCCCCGGTGAGCTGGGACCTTCCAGGTCCTCCTAAATACAGGAACCTCCGTTTGCCTACAGGAAAAATTAGATATAAGATGGAGACACTGGAGCCAGACCAAGCATGTGATGGAGCCCGGGGAAGAGATTTCCCCATCTCTTGGGGACCCTATAATTAAAAGGAAATAATAACGAAATAATACCCTGTCTTTCAATAACTTGGATGTGAATGTAAAAGGTATGATCAGTAAGTTCGCAGATGACACGAAAATTAGTGGGGTGGTAAATAACGAGGCGGGAAGCCTCAGGCAGCAGGACGATAATTATGGGTTGGTCAGATGGGCAGAGCAGTGGCAAATGGAATTTAACCCTGAAAAGTGTGAGGTGATGCATTTTGGACGGACTAACAAGGCAAGGGAATACACAATGAATGGTAAGACCCTAGGAAAGACAAAGGATCAGAGGGACCTTGGTGTGCATGTACATAGATCCCTGAAGGCAGCAGAACAGGTGGATAAGGTGGTTAAAAAGGGATATGGGATAATTGCCTTCATTAGCCGAGGCATAGAATATAAGAGCAGGGAGGTTATGATGGAGCTGTACAAAACGCTGGTTAGGCCACAGCTGGAGTACTGTTTGCAGTTCTGGTCGCCACACTATAGGAAGGATGTGATTGCTTTGGAGAGGGTGCAGACGAGATTTACCAGGATGATACCTGGGTTGGAGCGCTTCAGCTGTGAAAAACACTGGACAGGCTGGGTTGTTTTCCTTGGAGCAGAGAAGGTTCAGGGGGGACCTGATTGAGGTATACAAAATTATGAGCGGCATAGATAGGATGGATAGAAAGGAACTGTTCCCCTTAGTAGAGGGGTCAATAACAAGGGAGCATAGATTCAAGGTACGGGGCAGGAGGTTTAGAGGGGATTTGAGGAAAATCTTTTTCACCCAGAGGTTGGTTGGAATCTGGAACTCATTGCCTGAAAGGAAGGTAGAGGCAGGAATCCTCACAACATTCAAGAAGCATTTGGACGAGCTTTTGAAATGCCATAGCATACAAGGCTACGGACCAAAGGCTGGAAAATGGGATTAGATTAGATAGGGCTTGATGGCCGGCGCGAACGCGATGGGCCAAGGGCCTCTTTCTGTGCTGTACAACTATATGACTCTATGATTCTATGACTCTATTTTCTCTCCTATATTTGATCAGGACCGGATTTCGAAGAACTAAGTCAATTATTCAGGTCGCTATTTTAACTGTCTCTTTCTTACAGATGTGCGGGCCCAACATCAGTACTGCCACCACTTCCGGGGATGTTGATCTTTCGATGGTCCGGTTTCTCGACTTACCCAGAGATCCTGTGAACTCTCACTACTATACGACCCTAACCTTCCTGGGAACTCACCCCTTGACTCTAGAGTTCCGATTATCTCCCTTTTGTGGTAGGACTACCGGACCCCTCGTTCTACATCCCAACAGAAGACAGAATCTTTTATTTACCCTACTTTGTGCAGAGGAGATAGACCGGTTCCGCGACACAGCTGCTCTTTGGGAACCACTGGTTTCGGGACTGGAGGAACTTCCCGGCGGGATATCCACCCCCTTTTATAGGCCCTCCTACCTCTGAAGGAGGACAGTGCAACCTGTCTTCACACATTCCCATCCGACGGCTGATAACCCTCACTGGATTACGTTAAGTCAGCTAAGTCACATTGAGCCACTGTCACAAGGCCACCGCCTCCACCTCAACGCCATGAATGAAGTAGCCTTAACCCCGCTGCAATCCTTGCACACACTGCGAATAGCAGGACACACTGAAAGGGGGTCGGAGACAGACAGAGGGTCAGAGGGAGAGAGAGAGAGAGCCTGTTAGTTACCACAAACTAGTGCCAAGACTCGTAAAGGAACTGGACTCCTTTAGCCTGGCGGTGGTGTAGGTTAACGACGGGGTGGCTTATCTTGGGAAAGATAAGGTTACTGTTTAGCGAACAAAAACACCTACCACGGCGCTGAGGTTCTGCGTTGACCAGCCAGGAACTCCCTTTCTTTCTGAGATGACCACTGGTCCACACAAAACACACAAGGGCGTCTGTACCAGTAAAATCACAGGAAGGAAGGACAGGATATGCTGGCAGAATAATGCAGGGCATTGGGACCCCTTATGTACACCTAACCTAAAGAGATGTCAAACTTTCGGGATTACAGAGCAATACGAGAGGCCCGGGCTACCACCTATGATTGGCTGCTACTGGGGTGACCCCACCACACACACGCCCCCAGTGTTTTCCATGACACCATCCTCCCCGGAGTGAGAACCACTCACCTGCCCCTCCCCCATGACGGAGGGACCTGCTAGTGGGCTGGTGTTCACACGGACTGGGGCTATATTGTATGGTAACTTGCGTCATGAATTAGTCTCAGTGGTGCTGAACCTGATCAACACTGCCCTGCCTGCTTAGTGTTCACTAAAAACTCAACAGTTATACCAGCGCCTTCTAACACAGGTATTGAAACAAGTCGTGGATCATAGCAGAGGCAGATACAGACAGAAAAGCCGGCGGGTTTGGTGACATAAGAGGTCTTTAGTTAATGATGCAGCGACGGTCTTTAACACCGGCACATTGTTTGTTAACACCACTGATCTGTCTACCATAGATCAGAAGGTCCGGGATCTGGGTTCCCACATTAAAGCCATCTTACAAGAGCAGAATAAGAATGTGGGCCAAGAGTTAAAGGAGGACCAGATATCAAATCTATACCTCCAGGATATAGCTACTGTGTTAGAAACACACGCGCAGACTATAAATACGATAATTAAAGAGGAATACAATGCCTCACAGCAGGCAGCAGCAAACGATGCTTGCAGTAAATATGGGAATTGGAGAGTGGAACAAACCCGAGAAAACCTGGAGCAGAAACAGGCGGGGGAGGTCCCCCTGTGGATTACCAAACCAACAGTTAAAAGGGACACTGACTCACGGACATGCTGGGGCGGGTATGCATAAATGTCTCTTATGTAGCCTCAATATGACAGTTTGTCAATTCCGAGCCATGGTATGGGTATACCCCACGCATGTCAAATGCAACCCAGACGCGGGGGGTTCCTGGGTTTAGTTTTGGTCATCCAGGTGATGGCCGTGGAGACACAAGGGCGGGAGGTATATCAGGTACAAAATATAGGTATACAAAGATGGCATACATATATCTTACCACAATATGTTACCTTACGCAGTGATGGTGAAAGGAAACCGGATGGGTACCAAGCTGGAAGGATGTGTCACCAGACATGCCTTCATCATGTGCCCGCATGCAACCAGCCAAAGCCCGCAAGCTCAATGTGTTTTCATTAACACTGGCATGGAGTTTTACTGCACCATGGAGGCATTGGACGCAGCCTCATAGCCCACCTAGGTGACAGAGGCTGGTAAAGGTGAATACTGTGTCATGACAAACTTGGGGACATTTGAACATGCCAATCTAACTTGCGACATCCCCAGTAAGCGTTCTGCTTCACACCAGCAGTTCTGGTACGGATTGGACACGAGGAGTTGGTGGACATACACCAGTTTAATATTGCCTCTCTTCAAGTGTCTCAAGACATCAAGTATGGATTGTGGAACTACATCAACACATTTGAGTATTCTATGCCCCCACTGCCCGAACACCTGAGGCAGTTACGGAAAGAGATACGGCTCTCCCAAAAGGTGTACTATATTCTGCAACAAAGGAACATGGATATGAAGAAAGACATCGATGCGAACAAAGTGAGCACATGGGTAGATGACAGTTGGGAATAAATATACAGATGCATCCATGGATCCGACTGAAATCACATGTATTAGTCCTGGTGCAGTTCGTAATTGTCCTGACCTTGTTATTTATGACACGCAGGAAATGTAAATGGACTCAGGCGAAACAAATTGCTAAACCAAAAGTTAAAACTGCTAATGTTGGTACTGCCCCTACTCCATAATTCGGTGAGATTTAAGGTAGTCATGGAAAAGGACAGAGATGGACCAGAGATAAATGTTCTATATTGGGGGAAGGCCGATTTTAATATGATAAGGCAGGATCTGGCCAAAGCGGACTGGGATCAGCTCCTTGCAGGAAAATCCACATCGGAGCAATGGGAGTCTTTCAGAAAGGAAATTGAGAGAGTACAATGGCAACATGTTCCCGTAAAGGTCAAGGGTGGGACCAACAAACCCAGGGAACCATGGATGTCAAGGGATATACGAGAATGCATTCGGAAAAAGGGGGGCTTTTGGCAGATACAAAGGACTAAAGGCAGAGGAAGCCCTAGAGGAGTATAAAAAGTGCAGGAGGATACTTAAAAAAGAAATTAGGAGAGCGAGGAGGAGCCATGAAATAACACTGGCGAGCAAAGTAAAGGAAAATCCTAAGGTGTTTTATAATTATATTAAGGGCAAGAAGATAACTAGGGAAAGAGAAGGGCCCATTAGGGACCAAAGTGGCAATCTGTGTGTGGAGCCAGAAGATGTAGGTGGGGTTTTAAATGAATTTTTTGCATCTGTTTTCACTATGGAGAAGGACGATATAGACATAGAAATCAGGCAGGGGGACCGTGATATACTTGAACAAATTAGCATCCAGAGGGAGGAGGTACTAGCGGTTTTAGCAGGCTGAAAAGTGGATAAATCCCCAGGCCTGGACGTGATGTATCCCACGCTGCTGTGTTAGGCAAAGGAGGAGATTGCACGTGCTCTGACACAAATTTTCAGAGACTCTCTGGGCACAGGGGATGTGCCAGAAGACTGGAGAACAGCTAACGTAGTACCATTATTCAAGAAGGGTAGTAGGGATGAACCTGGGAATTACAGGCCAGTGAGCCTAACATCAGTGGTAGGGAAATTATTGGAAAAAATTCTGAGGGACAGAATTAGTCTCCACTTGGAGAGGCAAGGATTAGTCAGGAATAGTCAGCATGGCTTTGTTAAGGAAAGATCATGTCTGACCAATTTGATTGAATTTTTCGATGGGGTGACTAGATGTGTGGATGAGGGTAGTGCAGTGGATGTGTTATACATGGATTTCAGTAAGGCTTTCGATAAAGTCCCGCATAGGAGACTGGTCAAGAAGGTAAGAGCCCATGGGATCCCGGATGCCTTGGCACATTGGATCCAAAACTGGCTTAGTGGCAGAAGGCAGAGAGTGATGGTCGAAGGTGGTTTTTGTGACTGGATGCCTGTGTCCAGTGGGGTACCGCAGGAATTGGTGCTGGGTCCCTTGCTGTTTGTGGTCTACATTAATGATTTGGATGTGAATGTAAAATGAATGATCTGTAAGTTCGCAGCTGACACGAAAATTTGTGGTGTGGTAAATAGCAAGGAGGGTAGCATCAGCCTGCAGGGCGATATAGGTGGGTTGGTCAGATGGGCGGAACAGTGGCAAATGGAATTTAACCATGAAAAGTGTGAGGTGATGCATTTTGGCGGTACTAACAAGGCAAGGGATACACAATGAATGGTAAGACCCTAGGAAAGGCAGAGGATCAGACAGACCTTGGTGTGCATGTACATAGATCACTGCAGGCCGCAGAACAGGTGGATAAGATGGTTAAAAAGGCATATGGGATACTTTCCTTCATTAGCTGAGGCATAGGATATAAGTGTAAGAAGCCACACAACACCAGGTTATAGTCCAACAGCTTTATTTGAAATCACAAGCTTTCGGAGCGCTGCTCCTTCTTCAGGTGAAGTGGAGAAATGCATAAAGACATCTGACATGATTCTCTGACTATATAAGCTGTGTCTTTATGCATTTCTCCACTTCACCTGAAGAAGGAGCAGCGCTCCGAAAGCTTGTGATTTCAAATCAAGCTGTTGGACAAAAACCTGGTGTTGTGTGACTTCTTACATTTGTCCACCCCAGTCCAACTCCGGCATCTCCACACCATAGAATATAAGAGCAGGGAGGTTATGATGGAGCTATGCAAAACGCTGGTTAGGTCAGAGCTGGAATACTATCTGCAGTTCTGGTCGCCACACTATAGGAAGGATGTGATTGCTTTGGAGAGGGTGCAGATGAGATTCACCAGGATGTTACCTGGGCTGGAGCGCTTCAGCTATGAAGAAAGTCTGTACAGGCTGAGGTTGTTTTCCTTGGAGCAGAGAAGGCTGAGCGGGGACCTGATTGAGGTGTACAAAATTATGAGTGGCATAGATAAGGTAGACAGAAAGGAACTTTTACCCTTAGTAGTGGGGTCACTAACAAGGGGGCATAGATTAAAGGTAAGGGGCAGGAGGTTTACAAGGCTACAGACCAAATGCTGGAAAATGGGATTAGATTAGACAGGGCTGGATGGACGGCATGGACGCGATGTGCCTAAGGCCTTTTTCTGTGCTGTATAACTCTATGACTCTATGACTCCAAGCGTTTCAGGTGGTGACTTTAACAAGTTGTTGGAAAAATCATTTGTATGAATAATGAAGCAATCGTATAATCAATCAGGGATTGCCTAAATATTCGCTTTACTCATCTTATGCAGATCTGGTGCTTCGACGGGTGGCCACCCCGATAGGATTCACACCAGACCATATGCAACAATTGTGCGGCCTACTTGGAATAGCCAAAGGCCTGGGGGGTGGTAGTATAGAACAAATGGGGGGATTATTGGAAAACCTTCATCATTCGTGCTATTTGATTTGGGAAATCGTATATGTATTTCTGACATTCTATAAACCCACCAGCTTATCACACTGTCCTAGCATAGAGATCACACCCTCCAACCCCGCTTTAAGGGTTCTTTCCGGGGTTTGGAAGGGGGGACTGAAAGGTCCAGCTTGTTCCCAATGAATGCTGGGATACTTGACTGTGTTAACACCCTATTTAGCCATAATTTAGGTTTAGCTGACTGAAGCACATTGGCAGACTGGAAGACGCCATTTACTTATCAAACTTCGGAATGTGTGTGTTCACAGCCTCAGTAGAGCCATTGTCTGAACACGGCCTGTCTTCCCAGGAGATAATGGTACAATTAACATCGAACATTATTCCAGTCACAGGGTACACGCATTACTGCGGCCTTGTAGCCATCCTGCTTGTTCGACAGTTAAGGCTAAAATATGCTTTCTCAAACTATAAACTATGCCGAAAGCGGGGAAGAGATAACAGCAGGACTGTGGGGAGTAGGATGAAACTAGTAACATCTGTGTGAGAGGGTGACGGTCAGTTCCTTCAGTAATGCCTAGATGGCACCTTCACTTGTTTGTTTCCCTTTGTTAATTGTTACTTGTTTCTCCTGTTTATTACTTAACTGTCTTTCATCTGGTTAATTGGTTTCACCTGTTTTTGCTTGTATTTAAGTTCTGTGGTTTCTACCCTCTGGGCTCAGTCCTGACAAGGGAGTGAGTCTTGACAAGGTGCTCTGTCTTGACTAGGTGCTCAGTTTGGACAAGCCGATTGCCCTGTGGTAGCTTGCCTTGATAAGCTGGTTGCTTGGGGTAGCTTGTCTTGGGCTAAGTCTTGACAAGCCGTTTACCTTTGTGGTTGCTTGTCTTGAGCTCCTAAGTCTATAACTGTTTATCTGTGTTATGTTTTTGCTTGCATTTAATTTCTGTGGTTCTTCCCTTTGTTTTCGGTCTTGACAAGGTGCTGACAGGTTGCTTAATCTTGCAAGATGCTCAGTTTGGATAAGCCAGTTGCCCTGTGGTAGCCTGTCTTGAGCTCAGTCTTGACAAGCCGGTTGCCTCATGGTAGCTTGCCCTGAGTTCCTATCTTGACAAGCCGTTTGCCTATGTGGTAGCTTGTCTTGAGCTCCGATGTTTCGTAACTGTTTACCTGTGTGATTCTAGTAAAGTACTGTTATTTAAGGCTGCATATCTGCTTCTCGTCTCATCTGTCTGCACTTGGGTCCAGAATCAGCCTTGCCCGGACAGCACGGCCCGATGTTTACACGGCCCTGCGACAGCAACCCTGACAGTAGGACTGAGCCAGTATGGACATAGCAGCGATGGAGGAATTTCGTTCTATTCTCGTCCATTAAGGTGCTTTCCTCGCCCTTCTTGCATCCCTTTGGAATATAATCCATTGAGCCTGCTAACTCTGGAAAACAATGGCTCTGTCGCTTACAAAGATTATGATCATATGATCGCCATAACATGCACCTGCCGCTAGTGGATGAGGAGGATGATTTTGTCTTGAGATTTCTGAACATCTGCAGTTCATGATCAGCCGGAATGGGAAAGATCATTGCTTGAAAAGCCAAGAAAATTCGCTATGTGTACTAATGCAGACTTTTTCTTGTTTGACTTCTAGTTCTAAATGCCCAGGAGGGTGTATGGCTGGCTACTGTTGTACACGTGTGACTGGTACTTCGGATTCATCAAGTTTGAGCCTTTTAAGTATTTTCCCCCCTTGGGTATCCATACCACTATATTACCTGTTTGATTCTAGCAACGTACTGTTATGTAAGACTGCATATCTGCTTCTTGCCTTGTCTATCTGCACTTGGGTCCAGAACCAGCCTCGCCCGGACAGCACAGCCCCGTGTTTACACGGCCCCGCAACAGCAACCCTGACACTCTGTAATAGCAACATACTGCGGATGTTGGTCAGAGGGTACCCGAGTTCAAGGCGTGTGCCCAACATTTGAGTGACTAACCACATAAACCAATAAAGAGTAACTGCTGTGAGACTGTTTGTATATGTATGCCCCCATTCTTTAGTAGGTGGGTGTTGCTTATAGAATTGCATAACTTGAATGAACCGCAACTTGTCCCTCGAGAGTGCACACCTAGCTTGAGGATGCTGGGTGGCTCTCCCTTGTGCACACGTCATTTGGTTGTTTTCATAAATTCTCAACTTGATCTCAATTCGGTCTCTGTCTCGGGTTCCTCCAAATTTGAATCTCAGACCATTGCAATGAGCTATTGCACTGCAACTGACGATAATATTGCAGGGAAATTTCATTGCAATGCTCTATTGCATTGCAGATTCCTATTACATTGCAAAGTGAAATTCCATTGCAATGTTTTCTTCATTGCAAATGACGATCATATTGCAAGACGATATTCCATTTCAATGTTCTATTGTATTGCAAATCACTATTGTGTTGCAAAGTGATGTTCCATTGCAAAGTCGTATTGCATTGCAAATGACGATCATATTTCCAAGCGATATTCCATTGCAATGTGCTTTTGCATTGCAAATGACGATCATATTGCAAAGCGATATTCAATTGTTATCTGCTATTGTATTGCAAATGTCTATTTTAGTGCTAAGTGTTATTCCATTGCAATGTGCAATTGCATTGCAATTGACTATTATATTGCAAAGTGATATTTCATTGCAATGTTCTATTGAATTGCAAATCACATTCATATTGCAAACTGATATTCCATTGCAATGTTCCATTTCACTGCAATGGCTATTCTGTTACAAAGAAATATTCTATTGCAATGTTCTATTGCATTGCACATGATGATTGTATTGCAATAATATTCCATTGCAATGTTCTGTTTCAGTGCAAATGACTACTATGTTGCAAACTGCAAGTTCATTGCAATGTGCTGTTGCATTGCCAATGAATATAATTGTTATAAATCTCATCCTCAAGAAACTACTTATGAAATAACGCTGGACGGCCAGCTGGTGGCGCCATCCAAGGAGTATAAATACTCGGTCGTTGGACCCAGCTTGCCGGGGACATTTTGTAAAGACAAGGAGCTACTGGACACAACTAGACTTCCATGTTCTGAAACAAGTTGATTAAAGCCTCGCTTTATGCTCAAACCAAGTGCGTAGTGAGTTTCATTACCTCAATTTAATCAACTTGATATCGACTCCACGCTTTGGGTGATTTTGGGATCAGCCAGCTACGACTCGAACCGTAAAAGGGAACACAGACAAGTAATCGGTCCATCATGGAGGAACTACTCTGCCCCGCCCGTCTTGACCTGGACCCGAATTCACTTACAGCTGCTAAGGTATCGAAACATTGGTATCGTACTTTCAGAAACTTCCTCAGGGTGTGTGGTGAAAATGTTCCTGATAAATTAGAGATACTTGCTAATTATGTATCCCCTCATGTGTTTGACTATATCGAAGACTGTGTCAACTATGATGCCGCTGTACAAATACTACAGCAGCTGTTTGTCAAGTCCCCAAATGAAATTGTTTCTCGGCATCTACTGGCCACAACTCAACAACAACCCGGGGAATCACTTGATGAATTCCTTCAGAAACTTTGCAGGCCCAGCAAGGATTGTAATCTTAAAGCTGTTACAGCTGAGCAGTGCCAGGAGGAGTTAATTTGTGATTCCTTTGTTAATGGGATTGTGTCTCCCTTCATACGTCAGCATCTGTTGGAGAATAAAACCCGCAATTACAGGCTGCCTATGACCAGGCATGTTCTCTGGACTTAACAAAGAGGAATGCAGACACCTATCCTTCACCACGTGCATGGGCTGCTGCTATCTCTTTTAGTGACTCTTTCAATAGGCCTCGGGCAGAAGCCCTCACGGATGATGACTTCAACCCGGCTGATGGCAACCCTACCCTAAACACCTACACTGATGAGGACCCTGCCCTAGCAGCATCTTGGCAATCTGGAAGGAAGTGTTCCTTCTGAAGAGGTGTGTTCCATTATAGCAAATATTGTCCTGCTCATAATGCGACCTGCAATCATTGCAGCAAGAAAGGTCACTTTTCTAAGTTTTGTCTAGTCAAGAGCCGCTGTTAATAAGAAAGGCCACTTTTCTAAGGTATACAGGTCGAGAGCTCCTGTTAGTTTTGCAGCTACTATCTATAAACTGCTCCTCCCCCAAGAGCCACTACTATGGTTACAGCTGCAACCTATAAAACTGCTCCACCCCAAGAATCACTACTAAGGTTACAGCTGTCAAGGGTAAAACTGCCCCTCCTCCCATCACAGCTGTTTTTCCCCAAAGTTTGCCCCATGCAGCCACGAAGGTTTCGGTAAATGGAAACATTTTGAGAGCACTAATCCACTCATGCAGATCTGACAGCTTTATTAGTGAGCGGGCTGTCAGTAAGTTAAAACTGCGTATTTACCCCTCAGACAGGGAAATTGCAATGGCTCTGCCGACTCTGACCACCAATTCTTCTGGCTTTTGTCTTGTCCACCTTATTCTCAATGGCTGCACTTATTTCTCCACCCAGCTCGGGGTGCTCAAGAATCTATGCAGTGATGTGCTCCTGGGGCAGGATTTCCAGAAACAACACAAAATACTCACTTTCGAGTTTGGCGGGTCAAATGCGGAGCTTACTATTTCCAAAGTACCGTATTCTGCACTTTCGGCAGCTTCGCTCGACGAGCCCTCCTTCTTTGCTCATCTTTCCCCCCGATGTAAGCCCATAGTCACTAAATCACGACGTTTCAGCCAAGATGATCGAGCCTTTATCGAGGCAGAAATCTCTCGCCTTCTTGCTGACGGTATAATTGAGCCATGTTCATCTTCCTGGTGGGCTCAAGTCATCATTGTTAAAAATCCTCTGAAGCAACACAAGAACAATCTTTGCATTGATTACTCGCAAAATATTAACCAGTATACCGACCTGCGTGCCTACCCACTACCACGCATCGATGACATGGTCAATAATATTGCCAACTACAAGGTATTTCAACTTTTGATTTAAAGAGCGCATATCATCAAGTACCATTAAAGGACTCTGACAAAATGTATACAGCCATTGAGGCCAATGGTTGGCTTTAACCAAATTGTCACCTTCCATTTGAGGTCACCAATGGGGTGGCCGTCTTTCAACGGGTAATGGATAGCCTAGTCAAACAGGAGAACTTAACGGAGACTTTTCCATATCTGGATAATGTCACCATTGCTTGTCATGACCAGAAGGAGAAAGATGCCAACCTCCAGAAATTTTTTGACATTCTCCGTCGTCGCAAATTAACCTTAAGTGAGTCCAAATCTGTGAAATCAGTACCATCAGTCAACATCCTTGGCTACTGGATGGGCAATGGTGTCATCAAACCAGATCCGGAGCGACTTCGTCCGCTTCTGGAGCTCCCTCCCCCTAAGAATCTCGGCTCTCTTCGTCGGGCACTCGGCATGTTCGCCTATTATGCAAAATGGATGCCCCACTTCTCCAAAAAGATCCAGCCCCTGCTTCACGCAAAGTCTTTTCCATTGGAGGCAATGCCTATTTCAGCTTTCAACCTCCTCAAGCGGCAATTGGAAAAAGCCATGCTTCGTTCCATTGACGAAAATCTTCCTTTTGTGTTTGAGTGCGATGCATCATATGTGGCGATCTCGGCTACCTTGAATGAAGGTGGTTGACCCGTTGCATTTCTGTCCAGAACTTTGCAGGGTAGCGATCTCCATTATCCTCCTGCCGAGAAGGAGGCTACGGCCATTATCGAAGCGGTATGTAAATGGAGTCATTTTCTCGCACGTCACCATTTCTCACTTATAACCAATCAGCGCTCCATGGCCTTTAAGCTGGATAACCGGAAATGCACTAAGATCAAGAATAACAAAATACAACTCTGGAGGATGGAATTGGCTGCCTTTGGATACACCATACATTATCGACCCGGAAAAGAGAATGTGGCCCCGGATACCCTCACGTGGGCATTCTGCTCTTCTCTTTCAACTTTGAATCTGGCAGATTTTCATACTGACTTATGCCATCCTGGCGTTACCCGTATGTTGCACTTTGTGTAATCTAAAAATCTCCCATTTTCTACAGAAGATGTGAAAAGAACGTGCACCTGCTGTAAAATTTGTGCGGAGTTAAAACAGCAATTCTTCCGTCCATCTGATGGCTCACTCATACACACTATGCAGCCTATGCAGTGACTCAGCATTCACTTTAAAGGGCCATTGCCTTCCACGACGTGGAACACCTACTTACTGAATATGGTGGATGAATATTCATGCTTTCCCTTTGCTTTCCCCTGTACCAACATGCGTACTTCCACAGTGATCAAATGCCTTGACCAAGTCTGTTCCCTTTGCGGTTCAGGCAATTTCATCCACTCTGATCGGGGTCCCTCCTTCATGTCAAGTGGACTCAGAAGTTATCTCTACCAACGAGGAATTGCCACAAGTAAAACAACACCGTATTATCCCATTGTTAACGGACTAGTTGAGAGATACAATGCTGTCATTTGGAATGCTGTCCGTCTTGTGCTGAGGTCATGCAATCTACCAGACCAGCAGTGGAAAACTATGCTCCCAGACGCGTTGCATTCCATTTGCTATTGCATTGCAAATGAATATATTACTGCAACTTAAAATACCATTGCAATCTTCTATTGCATTCCAAATGACGATCATATTACAAAGTGATATTGCATTGCAATGTTCTATTGCAATGCAAATAACGATCACATTTCAAGGTAAAACTCGATTGCAATGTGCAATTGCATTGCAACAGACTACAATATTGCAAAGTGATGTTCCATTGCAATGTTCTATTGCATTGCAAATGACGTTTACATTTTAGCATTATTCTACTGCAATGTGGTATTGCATTGCAAATTAAATTAATATTGCAAGTTGACATTGCAAAGCAACATTCCTTTGCAATGTTCTATTCCATTGGAAATGACTAGTATATTGCAAAGTTATATGCCAATGCAATTATAAAGTGCATTGCAAATGACGGTCTTATAGCAAGTCGATTATCCATTGCAAATGAGTATTATATTTCGACGTAATATTCCACTGCAATGTTCCATTAAATTGCAAATGACTATTGTATCGCAAAGTGAGATTCCAATGCAATTTTATATTGTATTGCAAATGACGATCATCTTACAAGGTGACATTCCATTTCAATTTGCTATTGCATTGCAAATCACGATCATATTGCAAACTGATATTCCATTGCAAAGTGCTATTGCATTGCAAATGACTATTACATTGCAAAGTGATATTCCACTTCAATGTTCTATCGCATTGCAAATGACAATCATATTACAAAGCGATATTCCATTGCAATGTTCTATTGCATTACAAACCACGATGTTTTTGCAGCAATATTCCATTGCAGTGCTCTACTGCATTGCACGGAGTACTGTATTGAAAAGCTATATTCAGCTGCAATGTTCTATTGCATTTCAAGTGAATATTATACTGGAAGTTAATAGTCCATTCCAATGTGCTATTACATTGAAAATGAATATCATGTTGCAAAGTGATAATCCATTGCAATGCACAATCTTTTTCTGAGTGGCAGGCAGTGACTAGTGGGGTTCCGCAGGGATCGGTGCTTGGAACCCAGCTATTCACAATATATATTAATGATCTAGACAAGGGGATTAGATTTAACATCTCCAAATTTGCAGATGACACAAAGCTGGGCGGGCATGTGTGCTGCGAGGAGGCTGCTGAGAACTCCAGGCTGATTTGGACAGCTTGGGTGATTCGGCAGAAGCATGGCAGATGCAATATAACGTGGGTAAATGTGAGGTTATCCACTTTGGTGGCAAAAACAGGAAGGCAGATTATTATCTGAATGGCAATAGATTGGGCGAAGGGGAAGTGCAAAGAGACCTGGGTGTCCTTGTGCACCAGTCACTGAGCGTAAGCATGCAGGTGCAGCAGGCGGTTAAGAAGGCAAATGTTATGTTGGCCTTTGTAGCGAGAGGCTTTGAGTAAAGGAACAAGGATGTCTTGCTGCAGTTGTACAGGGCCTTGGTGAGACCACATCTTGAGTATTGTGTGCAGTTTTGGTCGCCTTATATGAGGAAGGATGTTCTTGCCATGGTAGGAGTTCAGTGAAGATTCACCAGGCTGATACCAGGGATGGGAGGAATGAAGTATGAGGAGAGATTGAGTCGATTGGGCCTGTACTCGCTGGAGTTTAGAAGACTGAGAGGAGATCTCATTGAAACTTATAAAATTCTGACAGGACTGCACAGACTAGATGCAGGAAGGGTGTTCCCGATGGTCGGGGAGTCCAGAACCAGGGGTCACGGTCTAAGGATAAAGGATATGCCATTTAGGACAGAAATGAGGAGGAATTTCTTCACCCAGACAGTGTTGAACCAGTGGAATTCTCTACCACAGAAGGCAGTAGAGGCCAATTCATTAAATATATTCAAGAACGAGTTGGATATATTTCTTAAGGCTAAAGGGATCAAGGGGTATGGGGAGAAAGCAGGGACCGGGTACTGAATTTGGATGATCAGCCATGATCACATTGAATGGCGGAGCGGGCTCGAGGGGCCGAATAGCCTACTGCTGCTCCTATCTTCTATGTTTCTATGTTTCTATAGCAAACTAATATTCCATTGCAATATCCTATTGCATTGCAAATGATGATTATATTGGAGTGATATTCCATTGCATTTTTCTATTGCATTGCAAATGAATACTATATTGCAAAGTGTTATTCCGTTGCAATATCTTATTGCAATGCAAATGAAGATCATTTTGCAATGCGGTATTCCATTGCAATTCGCTATTTCAATTCAAATGACTAATATAATGCGAAGTGATATTCCATTGCAATGTGCTTCTGCACTGCAAATGACTATTGTATTGCAAAGTGATATTCCATTGCAATGTTCTATTGCATTGCCATTTTCTATTGCATTGCAATTGACTATTGTATTGCAAAGCATTTATCCTTTGCAATGTTCTGTTGCATTGAAAATGACTACTATGTTGCAAAGTGATATTCCATTGCAGTGTCTTTTGCATTGCAAATGATGATCATATTGCAAATCAATATTCCATTGCAATGCGCCATTGCACTTCAAATGTCAAATGTATTGCATTAATAATCCATTGCATTGTTCTATTGCATTGCAAATGACGATCACATTGCAGGGCAATATTCCTATTGCAATGTGCTATTGCATTTCAACTGACTATTATATTGCAAGGTGATATTCGATTGCAATGTTCTATTGTATTGATGGTTGTCCAGACACTAATCATCATTGGCTTGTTCTCTCCACACAGATGCGGCCGGACCTGCTGTGATTTCCAGCAAAAAAATGTTTTTTGTCTGTTTTTTTGTTTTTCATACAGACCCCAGCATCTGCAACATTTGATCCCTTGTGACCCCACCTCATTTTTCTTTGATGTAATGTTTTCCTGACTGACCTGTTTGGACACCATTTACACCTTTGATTGCTGTGATTATCTCTCTGCTGAGGTGTGATAAATGGCAGTTAGAAAGATTGCCTGTAAACATCTGACATTATTCTCTGACTATATAAGCTGTGTTTCTATGCATCTCTCCACTTCCCCTGACAAAGGAGCAGCGCTCCGAAAGTTTGTGATTGCAAATAAATCTGTTGGACTATAACCTGGTGTTGTGTGATTTATTACTATTGTATTGAAAATGATGATTATTTTGCAGTCATATTCCATTGCAATGTAAAATTGCATGGCAAATGACTATTATATTGCAGAGTGATATTTCATTGCAGTGTTCTATTGCATTGCAAATGATGATTATGTTGCAACGATATTCTATTGCAATGTTGTATTGCATTGCAAATTAAATTAATATTGCATGTTGATATTACAAAGCAGCATTCCTTTGCAATGCTCTATTGCATTGGAAATGACTAGTATGCTGCAAAGTTATAGGCCAATGCAATTTTAAAGTGCATTGCAAATGACGATCTTATTGCAAGTCGATTATCCTTTTCAATGTGCTATTGCATTGCAAATGAGTTTTATATTTCGAGCTAATATTCCACCGCAATGTTCCATTACATTGCAAATGACTATTGTATCGCAAAGTGATATTCCAATGCAATTTTATATTGTATTGCAAATGACGATCATATTACAAGATGATGTAGCATTTCAATGTGTTTCTGCATTGCAAATGACTATCATATTGCAAACTGATATTACATTGCAAAGTGCTATTGCAATGCAAATGACTATTATATTGCAAAGTGTTATTCCAATTCAATGTTCTATCGCATTGCAAATGACGATCATGTTCCAAAGCAATATTCCATTGCATTGTTCTATTGCATTGCAAACCATGATTGTATTGCAGTAATATTCCATTGCAATGCTCTACTTCATTGCAAGGTCTACTATATTGCAAAGCTATTTTCAATTGCAATGTTCTTTTGCATTTCAAGTGACTATTATATTGGATGTTAATAGTCCATTGCAATGTGCTATTGCATTGAAAATGCATATCATATTGCAGAGTGATAATCCATTGCAATGCACAATTGCATTGCAATGATTATATTGCAAAATAATATTACATTGCAATATCCTACTGCATTGTAAATGACGATTATATTGGAGTGATATTCCATTGCAATTTTATATTGCATTGCAAATGAGTAATTTATTGCAAAGTGATATTCCGTTGAAATATTTTAGTGCAATGCAAATGACAATCATTTTGCAAAGCGATATTCCATTGCAATTCACTATTGCAATTCAAATGACTATTATATTGCGAAGTGATATTCCATTGCAATCTGGTACTGCAATGCAAATGGTTATTGTATTGCAAAGTGGTATTCCATTGCAATGTATTTTGCATTGCAAATGATGGTCATATTGCAAAGCAATGTTCCACTGCAATCTGCTACTTCACGACAATTGTCAAATAAATTGCAGTGATAATGCATTGCAATGTTCTGTTGCATTGCAAATGACGAGCACATTGCAGGGCAATATTCCATTGCAATGTGCTATTGCATTGCCACTATTATATTGCAAGGTGATACCCATTGCAATGTTCTATTGCATTGAAAATGACAATTATTTTTCAGTGATATTCCATTGCAATGTACAAATGCAAAGCAGATGACTATTATATTGCAGATTGATATTTAATTGCAATGCTCTATTGCATTAAAATGACGATTATATAGCAGTAACATTCCATTGAAATTTTCTATTGCATTGCAAATGACGATTATGCTGCAAACTGATAATCCAAAGCAAAGTTCCATTGCATTGCAATGACTTTTATAATGCAAAGTGATATTTCATTGCAAATGATGATCAAACAGCAAGGCATTATTCCATTGCAATGTGCTATTGCATTGCAACCGACTATTATATTGCAAGGTGATATTATATTGCAATGTTGTATTGCATTGCAAATGACGATTATATTGCAGTGATATTTCATGGCAATGTGCAATTGCATTGCAAATGACTACTGTATTGCAAAGTGATGTTCCATTGCAAAGTCCTACTGCTTTGCAAATGATGATCATATAGCAATGCGATATTTCATTGCAATGTTCTATTGCATTGTAAATCATTAATATATTGCAAACTGATATCCCATTGCAATGTTCTATTGCATTGCAAATGAATACTATATTGCAAAGTGATATTCCATTGCAATGTAACATTGTCAGGTGAGGTGAGGTGAGAGTGATTGCCCTTGACATCAAGGCAGCATTTGATCAAGTGTGGTAGCAAGGAGCCCTAGCAAAACTGAAGTCAATGGGAATCAAGGGGAAAACTCTCCATTGGTTGGAATCACACCTAGCACAAAGGAAGTTGGCTGTGGTTGTTGCAGGTCATTCATCTCAATCACATGACATCATTGCAGGAGTTCCTCAGGGCAGTGTCCTAGGCCCAACCATCTTCAGCTGTTTCATCAATGATCTTCCCTCCATCATAAGATCAGAAGTGGGGATGTTCGCTGATGATTGCACACTGTTCAGCACTATTCGAGACTCATCAGATACTGACCCAGTCCATGTCCATATGCAGCAAGACCTGGACAACATTCAGACTTGGGCTGACAAGTGGCAAGTAACATTTGCACCACACAAGAGCCAGGCAACGACCATCTCCAACAAGCGAGACTCTAACCATCTCCCCTTGACATTCAATGGTATTATCATCGCAGAATCCCCCACTATCAACATCCTGGGGGTTACCATTGATCAGAAACTGAACTCGACCAGCCATATAAATACTGTGGCTACAAAAGCAGGCCAGAGGCTGGGAATTCTGCGGCGAGTGTCTCACCTTCTGACTCCCCAAAGCCTTTCCACCATCTACAAGGCACAAGTCAGGAGTGTGATGGAATACTCTCCACTTGCCTGGATGAGTGCAGCTCCAACAAAACTCAAGAAGCTTGACACCATTCAGGATAAAGCAGCCCGCTTGATTGGCACTCCATCCACCACCTTCAACATTCACTCCCTCCATGACCGGCACACTGTGGCTGCAGTGTGTACCATCTACAAGATGCACTGCAGCAACTCGCCAAAGCTCCTTCAACAGCACCTTCCAAACACATGACCTCTACCACTTAGAAGGACAAGGGCAGCAGACGCATGGGAACTTCACCACCTACAACTTCCCCTCCAAGCCACACAGCATCCTGACTTGGAACTGTATCGCCGTTCCTTCACTGTCGCTGGGCCAAAATCCTGGAACTCCCTTCCTAACAGCATTGTGGGTGTACCTACACCATATCGACTGCAGCGGTTCAAGAAGGCGGCTCACCACCATCTTCTCAAGGGCAATTAGGGATGGGCATTAAATGCAGACCTAGGCAGCCAGCGATGCCCACATCCCATCAATGAATAGTTTTTTGTTTTTTTTAATGCCGAAAGTATTGCAAAGCGATATTCCATTGCAGTGTGCTAATGCATTTGAAATGACTATTATATTTCTAAGAGATATTTCTTTTCAATATGCTACTGCACTGCAAGTGACTACTGTATTGCAAAGTGATATTACATTGCAATGTTCACTTGCATTGCAATGTTCTATTGCATTGCAAATGGCTATTATATTGCAAAGTGATATTCCTTTGCAAAGTTAAGTTGCATTGCAAATGATGATCATATTGCAAAGCTGTATTCCATTGCAATGGGCAGTTGCATTATAAATGACGAATATTTTGCAGTGATATTCCATTGCAATGTTCTATTGCATTTCAAATGACTGTTATTTTGCAAAGTGATATTCCATTGCAATTTGCTACTGCAATGCAAATGGTTATTGTATTGCAAAGTGGTATTCCATTGCAATATATTTTGCATTGCAAATGAGGGTCATATTGCAAAGCAATGTTCCATTGCAATCTGCTACTTCACTCCAATTGTCAAATAAATTGCAGTGATAATGCATTGCAATGTTCTGTTGCATTGCAAATGACGAGCACATTGCAGGGCAATATTCCATTGCAATGTGCTATTGCATTGCCACTAACTCTTATATTGCAAGGTGATACCCATTGCAATGTTCTATTGCATTGAAAATGACAATTATTTTTCAGTGATATTCCATTGCAATGTACAAATTGTGGTAAACCACTGTTATCCTGTATATGCCTGTGTGATAAACCACTGTTAACCCTGTACAGGTCCAGGCATGTCTCAGCCCCTGGCTCCACCCCTAAGCCCGGGTATAAAGGTGACTCACCACCCTTCCCCCGGGAGCTCTTAGGATGGATTCACTAGCAGAGGCATGCTCTAGTTCTTAGTTAATAAAAGCCTACTTCATATAAGTCCATTTCATAGTCTTTGGTATTGTTAATAGCGCATCAATTTTATTGACTAATTTTCAACATGGAGCAAATCTTGAAGCCGGAACGTTTAGACCTGGATCCTCAAGCAGCAGATGCAGCCAATAACTTTGAACACTGGTTGAGCTGTTTTGAAGCCTTCCTGGAGGCCTCCAGCACGACTGTCACTACAGATGACGCGAAACGGCTTGTCTTGAACTCACGGGTGAGCCACTGAGTCTACTCGATCATCCGAGATGCCTCTACTTACGCGGCTGCCATCGCAACGCTAAAGGAACAATATGTGAGGCCTGTTAATGATGTCAACGCCAGACACCTCCTGGCTACCCGAAAACAGCGCCCCGGGGAATCGGGCGCTGAATATTTACTGGCACTGAGAGTCCTCGGCCGGGACTGTAATTGCAAAGCGGTGATGGCCAAGGAATGCACGGAAGACCTGATCCGAGACACCTACGTAGCCGGCATCAGGTCCAACTATACTCGGCAGAGGCTGCTGGAACAGAGGGGGCTCGACCTGCAGAAGACGGTGGCCCTCGCTAACTCGTTAGACGTGGCCCTCCAGAACATGGATGCCTACCCCCCTGACCGGATGGCCACGTGGATGCCATGGGAGCAGCCATCTTGGGACCCGGTAAGGCCACAAGCCGCCAGCAGCCCAACTACAGATGCAATGACCAGAGGCCAGAATGCTACTTCTGCAGCCAGGCCAAGCACCCCAGGCAGCAATGCCCAGCAAAGGACGTGACCTGCTCCAAATGCGGCAAGAAAGGCCACTACGCGAGAGTGTGGAAGGAGAAATCGACCTCCAATTCCAGCAGCGCCGCATGTGAACCGTACAGGCCGCCATTTTGGACCCCACCAAACACGTGTGAGACGTGCGGGCCGCCATTTTGGACACCACCAGCCGAGTGGGAGCTGCTATCTTGGACACCATCTCGGGACCAGGCCCTCGCCGCAGGCGAAAACTACAGCGACCCACCGACCTCGACGATGGCCTCCATCACCCTGGATCAATCTAGGCCCCATCAACTAGCCAGGTCCATGATGAACGTAAAGGTAAATGGCCATGCCACAAATTGCCTTTTCGACTGCGGAAGCACGGAGAGCTTCATCCACCGCGTCACGGTGCGACGCTACTCCCTATAGGTTATGCGCACACGCCACCAGGTCTTTATGGCCTCAAAGTCCCATACGGCGGACGTCGGCGGCTATTGTGTAGCGACTCTGACTGTGAACGGCGTGGAGTACAGAGAGTTTAAATTCCTCGTCCTGCCACAGCTCTGCGCTCCCGTACTGCTAGGTTTAGACTTCCAGTGCCATCTGGAGAGCGTCACGATGGCATATGGCGGGCCCTTGCCCCCACTTACTGTCTGCAGCCAGCAGAATTTAAACACGGCACCGCGCAAAGTATGCAGCCTGTCAACCCTGAAGGTGAAACCCCCCCCGTTGTTCGCTAACCTCGCCAAAGACTGCAAGCCAATTGCTACTAAAAGCAGGCGGTACAGTGCCGGGGATAGGAGCTTTATTAAATCAGAAGTACAAAGACTCCTGAGGGAAGGGATTATCGAGGGCAGCACCAGCCCATGGCGAGCCCAAGTGGTGGTAGTAAAGACCGGTGAAAAACAGCGCCTGGTTATTGATTACAGCCAGACGATCAATCGATACACGCAATTAGATGCATACCCACTTCCCCGCATATCTGACATGGTCAACCAGATAGCACAATACCAGGTATTCTCGACGATTGATCTGATGTTGGCATACCACCAGCTCCCCATCAGGCCTGAGGACTGCCAGTACACGGCCTTCGAGGCTGACGGTCGCATCTACCACTTCTTCCGAGTCCCCTTCGGCGTCACCAATGGGGTCTCGGTCTTCCAAAGGGAGATGGACCGGATGGTTGACCAGAATGCACTGCAGGCCGCCTTCCCCTAGCTAGACAACATCACCATCTGCGGCCATGAGCGGCAGGACAAAGACGCCAACCTAGAAAATTTCCTCCGTACGGCCCACCGGCTGAATCTGACATACAACAGAGAAAAATGTATGTTCCACACCACGCGCCTCGCTATTCTTGGCTGTGTGGTGGAAAACGGAGTCATCGGCCCTGACCCCGACCGAATGCACCCCCTCCTGGAACTACCCCCCCACTGCCTAAAAGCCCTGAAGAGATGCCTAGGGTTCTTCTCTTACTACGCCCAGTGGGTGCCCAACTATGCGGACAAAGCCCGGCCCCTCATCAAGTCAACCTCCTTCCCCCTGACGGCAGAGGCCCGTGCGGCCTTCACCCTCATAAAAGAGGACATTGCGAAGGCCACAATGCACGCAGTGGATGAGTCCATCCCTTTCCAAGTGGAGAGTGATGCATCCGAATTTGCCCTAGCCGCAAACCTTAACCAGGCAGGGAGACCCATGGCCTTCTTTGCACGGACCCTCCAGGGCCCCGAAATTCGACAGGCCTCATTCGAGAAGGAGGCCCAGGCGATAGTGGAGGCTGTACAGCACTGGAGGCTTTACCTGGCCGGTAAACGTTTCACCCTGCTCACTGACCAACATTCAGCAGCAGTTATGTTTAACAACAGACAAAGGGGGGAAATCAAAAATGATAAGATATTGTGGTGGAGGATCGAGTTATCCACCTACAACTACGATATCTTATACTGGCCCGGGAAACTTAATGAGCCCCCAGACGCCCTATCCCGTGGGACATGTGCCAACGCACAAGTCGATAGGCTACGGACCCTCCACAATGATCTCTGCCACCCGGGGTTCACCAGGTTCTTCCACTTTATTAAAGCTCGCAACCTGCCTTACTCCATCGAGGAGGTCAGGCCATGACCAGGAACTGCCAGGTCTGCGCCGAATGCAAACTGCATTTTTATAGGCCAGACAGGGCACACCTAATTAAAGCCACCCGCCCCTTCGAACATCTCAGCGTTGATTTCAAGGGGCCCCTTCCCTCCTCTGACCACAACACGTACTTCCTCAATATTATTGATGAGTACTCCCGTTTCTCCTTCGCCATCCCCTGCCCGGACATGACCAGCGCCACAGTCATCACGTGCCTCCACAACCTGTTCACCATATTTGGCTTCCCCAATTACATCCACAGCGACAGGAGCTCGTCGTTCATGAGCGACGAGCTGCACCAGTACCTGCTCGAGAAGGGCATAGCCATGAGCAGGACTACCAGCTACAACCCCCAGGGTAACGGACAGGTAGAGAGGGAGAATGCAACGGTGTGGAAGACATCCATGCTCGCCCTAAAATCCAAGGGCCTCCCAATCTCCCGCTGGCAAGATGTCCTCCCCGATGCGCTCCACTCCATATGATCACTGCTCTGTACTGCCACAAATGCCACCACTCACGAGAAGATGTTCGTCTTCCCCAGGAAATCCACCTCGGGGACATCACTACCGCCATGGCTGACGTCTCCGGGACCCGTCCTGCTCAGGAAACACGTGAGGAGCCATAAGACGGACCCCCTGATCGAAAAAAGTTCACCTCCTCCACGCCAACCCACAGTACGCCTACGTGGCGTATCCTGATGGGCGGGAGGACACAGTCTCAATTCGAGACCTCGCACCCTCAGGTACCACCCGAAACACCATTGATCACAATCCACTAACTCCACCCACCACCACTACCCACGACACACCACCGGGGTGTCTACCACGAACTGACGACATGCCGGTGCCATCCCTACCCCGAGAGGATGACACGCCAGTGCTCCGTCCCACGCAAGAAGCGGCCGCGGGCAAAGAACCACCGCTACCGGCACCACGAAGATCATTACAGCAGACAAGACCCCCGGAGAGACTTTCATATACGAACTTTTAAAACACTTCAGCCCGCCGGACTCTTTTTTAAACGAGGGGTGAATGTGGTAAACCACTGTTAACCTGTACATGCCTGTGTGGTAAGCCACTGTTAACCCTGTACAAGTCCAGGCATGTCTCAGCCCCTGGCTCCACCCCTAAGCCCGGGTATACAGGTGACTCACCACCCTTCCCCCGGGAGCTCTTAGGATGGATTCACTAGCACAGGTATGCTCTAGTTCTTAGTCAATAAAAGCCTACTTCATATAAGTGCATTTTTAGTCTTTGGTATGGTTGAGAGCGCATCACAAATGCAAAGCAGATTACTATTATATTGCAGATTGATATTTAATTGCAATGCTCTATTGCATTAAAAATGACGATTACACAGCACTGAGATTCCATTGAAATTTTATATTGCATTGCAAATGACGATTATGCTGCAAACTGATATTCCAAAGCAAAGTTCCATTGCATTGCAATGACATTTATACTGCAAAAGAATGATCCAGGACTGTGAGCACTCCCGTTTTAAACCGAAAAAGAATGATACGGGACTGTGAGCAATCAAGTGATATTCCATTGCAATGTTCTATTGCATTGCAAATGATGAACTAACAGCAAGGCAATATTCCATTGCAATGTGCTATTGCATTGCAACCGACTATTATATTACAAAGTGATGTTCCATTGCAATGTAATATTGTGAGGTAAGGTGAGGTGAGAGTGACTGCTCTTGACATCAAGGCAGCATTTGATCAAGTGTGGTAGCAAGGAGCCCTAGCAAAATTGAAGTCAATGGGAATCAAGGGGAAAATTCTCCATTGGTTGGAATCATACCTAGCACAAAGGAAGTTGGCTGTGGTTGTTGCAGGTCATTCATCTGAATCACATGACTTAATTGCAGGAGTTCCTCAGGGCAGTGTCCAGGTCCAACCATCTTCAGCTGTTTCATCAATTACCTTCCCTCCATCATAAGGTCAGAAGTGGGGATGTTCGCTGATGATTGCACACTGTTCAGCACCATTCAAGACTCGGCAGATACTGAGGCAGTCCGTGTCCATATGCAACAAGACCTGGACAATATTCAGACTTGTGCTGACAAGTGGCAAGTAACATTCGCACCACACAAGTGCCAGGCAATGACCATCTCCAACACGTGAGAATCTAACCATCTCCCCTTCACATTCAATGGCATTATCATCGCAGAATCCCCCACTATCAACATCCTGGGGGTTACCATTGATCAGAAACTGAACTGGACCAGCCATATAAATACTGTGGCTACAAGAGCAAGTCAGAGGCTGGGAATTCTGTGGCGAGTGTCTCACCTCCTGACTCCCCAAAGCCTTTCCACCATCTCCAAGGCACAAGTCAGGAATGTGATGGAATACTCCCCACTTGCCTGGATGTGTTCAGCTCCAACAACACTCAAGAAGCTGGACACCATTAAGGAAAAAGCAGCCCGCTTGATTGGCACTCCATCCACCACCTTCAACATTCACTCCCTCCACCACCGGCACACTGTGGCTGCAGTGTATACCGTCTACAAGGTGCACTGCAGCAACTCGCCAAAGCTCCTTCAACAGCACCTTCCAAACACATGACCTCTACCACTTAGAAGGACAAGGGCAGCAGACGCATGGGAACTTCACCACCTACAACTTCCCCTCCAAGCCACACACCGTCCTGACTTGGACCTGTATCACCACTCCTTCACTGTCGCTGGGCCAAAATCCTGGAACTCCCTTCCTAACAGCATTGTGGGTGTACCTACACCATATGGACTGCAGCGGTTCAAGAAGGCGGCTCACCACCATCTTCTCAAGGGCAATTAGGGATGGGCATTAAATGCAGACCTAGCCAGCGATGCCCACATCCCATCAATGAATATATATATTTTTTTAAATGCCGACTGTATTGCAAAGCGATATTCCATTGCAGTGTGCTAATGCATTAGAAATGACTATTATATTTCTAAGAGATATTCCTTTTCAATGTGCTACTGCACTGCAAGTGACTACTGTATTGCAAAGTGATATTACATTGCAATGTTCACTTGCATTGCAATGTTCCATTGCATTGCAAATGGCTATTATATTGCAAAGTGATATTCCTCTGCAAAGATATGTTGCATTGCAAATGACGATCATATTGCAAAGCTGTATTCCATTGCAATGTGCAGTTGCATTACAAATGACGAATATTTTGCAGTGATATTCCATTGCAATGTTCTATTGCATTGCAAATGACAATTATATTGCAAAATGATATTTCATTGCAATGTTCTATTGCATTTCAAATGACTGTTATTTTGCAAAGTGATATTCCATTGCAATATTCTATTGCATTGCAAATGACGATTATACAGCAGTAATATTCCATTTCAATGTGCAATTACATTGCAAATTGCTATTAAAATGCAAAGTGATATTCCATTGCAATGTTCCATTGCATTGCAAATGACGTTCAAATTGCAAGGCAATAATCCTGTGCAATGTGCTTTTGCATTGCAACAGACTATTATATTGCAAGGTGATATTCTATTGCAATGTTCTATTGCATTGCAAATGACGATTATATTGCAGTGATATTCCATTGCAATGTGTAATTCCACTGCAAATGACTACTTTATTGCAAAGCGATATTACATTGCAAAGTCCTACTATTTTGCAAATGATGATCATATTGCAATGCGATATTTCATTGCAATGTTCTGTTGAATTGCAAATCATTATTATATTGCAAACTGATATCCCATTGCAATGCTCTATTGCATTGCAAATGACTATTTTATTGCAAAGTGATATTCCATTGCAATTTTCCTATTTCATTGCAATTGACTATTATATTGCAAAGTGATATTCCATTGCAATTTTGCTATTGCATTGCAATTGACTATTATATTGCAAAGTGATATTCCATTGCAATGTCCTATTGCATTGCAATGACTATTATATTTTGAAGTGATATTCCACTGCAATATTCTATTGCAATTGGGAATGACGATTATACTGCACTGATATTCCACTTCAGTGCCCTGTTGCATTGCAAATGACTATTATATTGCAAAGCGATATTTCATTGCAATATTCTATTGCATTGCAAATGACGATCATATTGGAAAGCGATATACCTTTGCAATGTGCTTTTCTCTTGCATATGACTTTTAAATTACAAGGTAATAGTCCATTGCAATGTCGTATTGCATTGCAAATGACTATTATATTGCAAAGTGATATGCCATTGCAATGTGCTATTGCTTTTCAAATGATTATTATATTGCCAACTGTTATTCCATTGCAATGTTTCATTGCATTGCAATGACTGATATGTTGCCAAGTAATATTCCATTGCAATGTTCCATTGCATTGCAATCACTATTTTATTGCAAAGTGATATTCCATTGCAATGTCCTATTGTTTTGCAAATGACGATCATATTGCAAAACAATATTCCATTGCAATGTGTTATTTCAGTGCAAATGAATATAATATTGCAATTCAATAATCCATTGCAATGTCCTATTACATTGCAAATGACTATTATATTGCAAAGCGATATTCCATTGCAATGTTATATTGCATTGCCAATGATGGTTATACTGCAGTGAAATTCCACTGCAATGTGCAATGCTATTGAAAATGAATACTATGTTGCAAAGTGATATACCATTGCAAAGTGCTATTGCATTGCAATGTTCCGTTGCATTGAAATGCCTAACATATATTTCAATGTTCTATTGCAT
The DNA here is from genome assembly GCF_052327205.1 of Somniosus microcephalus. Taxonomy (NCBI): domain Eukaryota; kingdom Metazoa; phylum Chordata; class Chondrichthyes; order Squaliformes; family Somniosidae; genus Somniosus; species Somniosus microcephalus. The sequence continues at coordinate 40,178,661 of NW_028225184.1, read as the reverse complement.
TGCAAATGACTATTATATTGCAAAGTGATATTCCATTAAAATATGCTATTGCATTGCAAATAGCAATGGTATTGCTAAATAATATTCCATTGCAATGTTCCATTGCATTGCAATGATAATTATATTGCAAAGTGAAATTCCATTAAAATATGCTATTGCATTGCAAATAGCTATGGTATTGCAAAATGATATTCCACTGCAATGTTCCATTGCATTGCAATGACAATGATATTGCAAAGTGATATTCCATTGCAATTTTCTATTGCATTGCAAATGACGATTATATTGCAGTGATATTCCACTGTAATATTCTATTGCATTGAAAATGACTATTGCTAACTGATATTCCATTGCTTGTTGTATTACATTGCAATGACAGTTATTATTCCATTAGAGTGTTCCATTGCATTGTAATGACTATTATATTGCAAAGTGATACTCCATTGCAATGTTCTATTGCATTGCAAATGAATATAATATTGCAACATGATATTCCATTTCAATGTTCTATTGCATTGCAAATGATGATCATATTGCAAAGCCATATTCCATTGCAATGTTCCAATGCATTGCAATGACAATTATATTGCAAAGTCATATTCCATTACCGTGCTCTATTGCATTGCAAAGGACGATTATTATGCAGAGCTATTCCATTGCAAGGTGCTGTTGCATTGCCAATGAATACTATGTTGCAAAGTGATATTCCATTGCAATGTCTTATTCCATTGCAATGTTCTGTTGCATTGCAAATGACTACTATATTGCAAAGCGATATTCCAGTGCAATAATCCATTGCATTGCAATGACTATTACATTACAAATGAACATTCCACTGCAATGTTCTGTCGCATTGCAATGACTATTATATTGCAAATTGGTATTTCATTCCAAAGGTCTATTGCATTGCAAATGAGAATTATATTGCAAAGTGATACTCCATTGCAATGCTCTATTGCATTGCAAACGTCAATTATATTGCAATGGGATATTCCATGGCAACGTGCTATTGCATTGCAAATGATTATCATATTGCAAAGAGATATTCCATTGGAATGTGCTATTGCATTGCAAATTACTATTATATTGCAAAGTGAAATTACACTGCAATGTTCTATTGAATTGCAAATGATGATTATATTGCAGTGATATTCCATTGCAATGTGTAATTGAATTGCAAATGACTGTTTCAATGAAAAGTGAGGTTCAATTGCAATGCCCTATTGCATTGCAAATGACGATCAGAGTCAAAGCGATATTCCTTGTAATTTTCTATTACATTGCAAATGACTATTTTGTTGCAAAGTGATATTCCATTGCAATGTTCTATTGAATTTCAAATTACAATTATATTGTAAAGTGATACTCCATTGCAATGTGCTATTGCATTGCAGGTTACTATTATTTTGCTATGCGCTAATCCATTGGAATGTTCCACTGCATTGCAAATGGCAATCATATTGCAAAGCAATTTTATATTGCAATGTGATTTTGTTCTGCAAATGACTATTGTATTGCAAGTTAATACTCCATTGCAATGTTATATTGCATTGCAAATGACTATAATATTTTGAAGTGATATTCCATTCCAATGTCCTAGTGCATTGCAAATGACGATTGTCCTGCACTGATATTGCACTTCAATGCGCTATTGAATTGCAAATGACTATTGTATTGCAAAGCGATATTTTATTGCAATGTTCTATTGCATTGCAAATGACGATCATATTGCAAAGCGATATGCCATTGCAAGGTGCTTTTGTATTGCATATGACTTTTAAAATGCAAGGTAATAGTCCATTGCAATGTCATATTTCATTGCAAATGACTATTACATTGAAAAGTGATATTCCATTGCAATGTGCTATTGTATTTCAAATGACTATTATATTGCCAACTGTTATTCCATTGCAATGTTTCATTGCATTGCAATGATTGTTGTGTTGCAAAGAATTGTTACATTGCAATGTTCCATTGCATTGCAATGACTATTTTATTGCAAATGATATTCCATTGCAATGTCCTATTGTTCTGCAAATGATGATCATATTGCAAAATGATATTCCATTGCAATGTGTTATTGCAGTGCAAATGAATATAATATTGCAATTTAATAATCCATTGCAATATCCTATTTCATTGAAAATGACTATTATATTGCCAAGCAATATTCCATTGAAATGTTATATTGCATTGCCAATGACGGTTATATAGCAGTGAAATTCCACTGCAATGCGCAATGGCATTGAAAATGAATACAACATTGCAAAGTGATATTCCATTGCAAAGTGCTATTGCATTGCAATGTTCCATTGCATTGCAATGACTAACATATATTTCAAAGTAATATTTCATAGCTATATCCCATTGTATTGCAATGATTGTTATATTGCAGAGTAATATTCCATTAGAGTGTTCCATTGCATTACAATAACTATTATATTGCAAAGTGATGCCCCATTCAAATGTTCCATTGAATTGCAAATGGTGATCATATTGCAAAGCGATATTCCATTGCAATGTGCTGTTGCATTGCCAATGAACATAACACTGTAAGTTAATATTCCATTGCAATGCTGTCTTGCATTGCAAATGATTATGTTATTGCAATGTGATATTCCATTGCAATGTTCTATTGCATTGCAACTGACGAATATATGGCAGTGATATTCATTGCTATATTGCAAAGTGATATTCCAATGCAAAGTGCTATTGCATTGCAAATGACTATTATATTGCAAACTGATATGGCACTGCAATTTTCCACTGCATTGCAATGACTAATATATATTTCAAATTATAAATTCATTGCCAGGTTCCGTTGCATTGCAACGACTGTTATATTGCAAAGTGATACTCATTTTAGTGTTCTATTACATTGCAAATGATGAATATATTGCAGTGATATTACATTGCAATGTTCTATTGCATTGCAAATGACGAATATATTGGAGTGATATTCCATTGCAATGTGCAATTGCATTGCAAATGACTGCTTCAATGCAAAGTGAGGTTCAATTGCAAAGTCCTATTGCATTGCAACTGATGATCAGAGTCAAAGCGATATCCCATTGTAATTTCTATTACATTGCAAATGACTATTATATTGCAAATTTATATTTCATTGCAATGATTGTTTGCATTTCAAATGACGATTGTATTGCAAAGTGTTATTCCATTGCAATGTTCTATTGCTTTGCAAATGACGATTATATTGCAGTGATAATCCATTACAATGTACTGTTGCATTGCAAATGACTACTTTGTTGCAAAGTGATATTCCATTGCAACGTCCTATTGCATTGCAATGAAATATAATATTGCAAGTTAAAATTCCATTGCAATGTTCTATTGCATTTCAAAAGACAATTATATTGTAAAGTGATACTCAATTGCAATGTGCTATTGCATTGCAGATTACTATTATTTTGCAATGCACTAATCTATTGCAATGTTCTGCATTGCAAATGACGATACTATTGACAAGCGATATTGTATTGCAATGTGACTTTGTTCTGCAATTGATTATTATGTTGTAAGTTAATAGTCCATTGCAATGTCATATTGCATTGCAAATGACTATTATATTGCAAAATGAAATTCCATTCCAATGCTTTATTGCATTGAAAATAACGATTATATTGCAGTGCTTTTCCATTGCAATGTTCTGTTACATTGCCAATGAACACTAAGTTGCAATGTGATATTCCATTGCAATGTCTTATTCCATTGCATTGTTCTGTTGCATTGCAAATGACTATTCCCTTAAATTGATATATCATTGCAATATTTCATTGCATTGCAAAAAATGTTATGTTGCAAAGTAATATTCCATTGCAAAGCTCTATTGCATTGAAAATGACTATTATCTAGCAAACTGATATTACATTGCAAAATTCCATGGTATTTCAAATGACAATTATATTGTAAAGTGATACTCCATTGCAACGTGCTATTGCATTGCAAATTACAATTATTTTGCAACACGCTAATCCATTGCAATGTTCAACTGCATTGCAAATGACGATAATATTGAAAAGCGATATTATATTGACATGTGATTTTTTTTGCAAATGACTATTATATTGCAAGTTACTAGTCCATTGCAATGTCATATTGCATTGCTAATGACTATTATACTGCAAAGTGATATTCCATTGCAGTGTGCTATTGCATTGCAAATGACGATTATATTGCAAAATAATGCTCCATTGCAATATTCTACTGCATTGCATATGACGATCATATTCCAAAGTGATATTCCATTGCAATGTTCTATTGCATTGTTAATAACTATTATAATTCAAACCGATATTCCAGTGCAGTGTTCCATTGCATTGCAATGACTAGTATATTGCAAATTAATATTCCATTGCAATGTTCCATTGCATTCCAATGTCTATTATATTGCAAAGTGATACTTCATTCCAAACTTCTATTGCATTGCAAGTGACGAATATATTGCAGTGAGACTCCAGTGCAATGTTCTATTGCATTGCAAATATCAATTCTATTGCAAAGTGATATTCCATTGAAATGTGCCATTGCATTGCAAATTACTGTTACCTTGCAAATTGATATTCCACTGCAATGTTCTATTGCATTGCAAATGACGATCATATTGCAGTGATATTCCATTGCAATGTGCAATTGCATTGGAAATGACTGCTACAATGCAAAGTGAGGTTCATTTACAAAGTCCTATTGCATTGCAAATGACGATCAGAAGTCAAAGCGGTATTAAATTGTAATTTTCTCTTAAATTGCAAATGAGTATTATGTTGCAAATTTATATTCCATTGCTATGTTTGATTGCATCGCAAATGACGATTATATTGCAAAGTGATCTTCATTGCAATGGTCTATTGCAGTGCAAATGACAATTATGGTGCCGTGATAATCCATTAAAATGTTCTGTTGCATTGCAAATGTCTACTATGTTGCAAAGTGATATTCCATTGCAACGTCTTTTGCATAGGCAATTAATATAATATTGCAAGTTAAAATTACATTGCAATGCTCTATTGCATTTCAAATGACAATTATATTGAAAAGTGATATTCCATTGCAATGTGCTATTGCATTGCAGATAACTATTATTTTCAAAGCGCTAATCCATTGTAATGTTCTACAGCATTGCAATTGACAATCATATTGCAAACTGATATTATATTGTAATGTGATATTGTTTTGCAAATGACTATTATGTTGCAAGTTAATAATCCATTGCAATGTCATACTTCATTACAAATGACTATTATAATGCTAAGTGATATTCCATTGCAATGTGCTATTGCATTGCAAATGACGATTATATTGCAAAGTGATATTCCACTGCAATTTTCTATTGCATTGCAAATGACGATCTTATTAGAAAGCGATATTCCATTGCAATGTTCTATTGCATTGCAAATGACGATTATAAGGCCAACTGATATTCCACTGCAATGTTCCATTGCATTGCAGTTACTAATATATTACAAATTAATATTCCGTTGCTATGTTCCATTGCTTTGCCATGACTATTATATTGCAAAGTGATATTTCATTCCAAAGTTCTTTTGAATTGCAAATTACGATTATATTGCAAAGTGATACTGCTTGCAATTTTCTATTGCATTGCAAATGTCAATTATATTGGAACGTGATATTCCATTGCATTGTGCTTTTGCATTGCAAATGACTGTCATATTGCAAAGTGATATTCCATTGCAATATTCTATTGTATTGCAAATTACTATTATATTGCAAAGTGATATTCCATGGCAATGAACATTTGCATTGCAAATGTCTGCTACAATGCAAAATGAGGTTCAATTGCAAAGTCCTATTGCACTGTAATGACGGTGAGGAGGCAAAGCGATATTCCATTTTATTTTTAAATTACATTGCAAATTGCTATTATATAGCAAAGTGATATTCCTTTGCAAAGTTCCATTGCATTGGAATGACTATTATATTGAAAGGTTATGTTCCATTGCAATGTTTGATTGCATTGCAAATGACCTTTATATTGCAAAGTGATATTCCCTTGCAAATTCCTATTTCATTGCAAGTGACGGTTATATTGCAAAGTGATACTCCATTGCAATGTGCTACTGCATTACAAATGTCAATTATATTGCAAATTGATATTCCATTGCAATGTGATATTGCATAGCAAATTACTATTATATTGCAAAGTGATATTCCACTACAATGTACTATTGCATTACAAATTACGATTATGTTGCAGCGATATTCAATTCCAATGCGCAATTGAATTGCAAATGACAGCTACAATGTGAAGTGAGGTGCAATTGCAATGTCTTATTGCATTGCAAATAATGATCAGAAGTGAAAGCGATAAACATAGAAACATAGAAACATAGAAGAAAGGAGCAGGAGTAGGCCATTCGGCCCCTCGAGCCTGCTCCAGCATTCAATGCGATCATGGCTGATCATCCAAATTCCGTACCCTGTCCCTGCTTTCTCCCCAAAACCCTTGATCCCTTTAGCCTTAAGCAATATATCCAACTCCTTCTTGAATATATGTAAGAAGTCACACAACACCAGGTTATAGTCCAACACTTTTATTTGAAATCACAAGCTTTTGGAGCGCTGCTCCTTCATCAGGTGAAGTGGAGAGATGCATAAAGGCACAGCTTATATAGTCAGAGAATAATGCCAGATGATTACAGGTAATCTTTCTAACTGCCATTTATCACACCTTGGCAGAAAGATAATGACAGCAATCAAAGATGTGAATGGTGTCCAAACAGGTCAGTCAGGAAAACATTATATCAAAGAACAATGTGGTGGGGTCACAAGGGTTCAAATGTTGCAGATGCTGTGGTCTGTAAGAAAATCAAAAAACAGACAAAAAAACATTTTTATTTGCTAGAAATCACAGCAGGTCCGGCCGCACCTGTGTAGAGAGAACAAGTCAACGACGACTCGAGTATGGATGACCCTATGTCAGGTGGAGTTACATGTAGCGGGAGAAGAACCCAAGATCCCAGTTGAGGACGTCCTCATGAGTGCAGAACTTGTCTATCAGTTTCTGCTCTAGGATTTTGCATTTTCATGTGTCTCGAAGGCCGCCTTGGAGAATGCTTACCCGAAGATCGGAGGCTGAATGTCCTTGACTGCTGAAGTTTTCCCCGACTGGTAGGAAACACTCCTGCCTGGTGATTGTTGTGTGGTGTCCATTCATCCATTGTCACAGTGTCTGCATGGTCTCGCCGATGTACCATGCACCAGGGCAACCTTTACTGCAACGTATGAGGTAGACAATGTTGGCCGAGTCACATGAGTATGTACCATGTACCTGGTGGGTGGTGTCCTCACGTGTGATGATGGTATCTGTGTTGATGTTCTGGCATGTCTTGCAGAGTTTGCTGTGGCAGTGTTGTGTGGTGTCTTGGTCGCTGTTCTCCTGAAAGCTGGGCAATTTGCTGCGAACGATGGTCTGTTTGAGTTTAGGTGGCTGTTTGAAGGTGAGTAGTGCAGGCGTGGGGATGGCCTTAGCGAGGTGTTCATCATCATCAATGACATGTTGAAGGCTGCAAAGTGCATGGCATAGTTTCTCCGCTCCGGGGTAGTACTGGACGACGAAGGGTACTCTGTTGGTTGTGTCCCATGTTTGTCTTCTGAGGAGTTCTGTGCTATTTTTTGCTGTGGCCTGTCGGAACTGTCGATCGACGAGTCGAGCGTCATATCCTGTTCTTACGAGGGTGTCTTTCAGCGTCTGTAGGTGTCCATCACGTTCCTCCTCGGCTGAGCAGATCCTGTGTATTTGCAGGGCTTGTCCATAGGTGATGGCTTCATTAATGTGGTTAGGGTTGAAGCTGGAGAACTGGAGCATCCTGAGGTTGTCCGTGGGCTTTCATTGTTTCTAAAGCGCTATGGGTCGTCCTGAGGTGGAGAAAGGCAGTCAGGCAATGCAAGTCTGAGAAAAGCGTGCGAGCCTGAGGGGAAACAGTGCAAGAGGACAACAAATAAAATCGGGAGAACCGGTGCTAGCGAGTCAGTTAGAGCGGAGAAAGAGAGCCTGAGGGAAGAAAGAAAGAAACAACGGTAGAAAAAAGAAAGATAACCGTTTCAAACGAGCATATGTGAGAAATCAGCCAATTGTGGGAATAAAATTCAGATCATAGCCGACACATTTTGATCTTCCTTCTATCGCTCACTCATTTGGACTATTCCTGCCGCATTGAGCCTGACATTTACCATAATGATAAGAGGAGAGAACAACAGGGAAAGTTTTGCCCTCCTGATCACACGTTCTCAGACTAATGGAATGAAAATCACAAGTGACCCTCATCCTGAACACAGAGCCCAGCTCATCACGTGTATATACAGAATGGACCTTCTCTTATCCTTGCCTGAATGAAACTTTCACTGTCAGGATAGGTTGGATTGAAAAAAATATTCGTTTTATGTTATTCGGATTGCAGCACAGGAGCAGATGGGAGCTGCTGTTTCACCGCAAGTTTGGAAGGGCGAACAATGATACGGCGGAGGGATGGTGGGTCGAAAATGGCAGCACAGGGGGTCACGGTCGATAGATTGTAAAAAATGTTAGAAACAAAAATGTAAAAGTGGTGGATATCTGAATAAGTGAGACGCAGCAGGTGTGGAGAAGAGGGAACGAACCGGCTGAATTCAGTTGGTTGGGTGACGGTGTTTGCAGCGCTCGGTGCTGGGTTCAGGACAATTATGGACCAGAGGAAATTCTGCAAATCTATCTTAATAACAACTGAAGGGAAAGGTTAATAGGGACCCATGAAGAAAATACAAAACAAACCGCCTTCACTGCGTGGTTTATTGTAGTTGCTAAAGCGGCGAAATTGATGAAAGCCGCAATATTTGTCAACGTTGGGATTCAAATCCCCGCCTTTACAGAGGCTGGAAACATGAATCTAGCGGCTTAGACCGCTTGGTCACGCTACCACATAACTATGCTGCGATTCTGAAACTAGTGAAAGATCCAGCTTGTTCCCAATGAATTCTGGGATACTTGAAGATGTTAACCCTCTCAAAGAACGGGATTGTAAGAAATAGCTTTTAGATTCAAGGATGGGTTTTAATTAATGCTGAGAACAAAGACTGACAACATGCTGCTGGGAACAGATAGCAGAAAGGCAAGCAAGGTCGAATTTCAAGCATCAAAGACAAATAGAAGTGATAAGAGAATCGTAAAATGCAAGGAAACCTGCACATTTGCAGACTGCGAGACGCCACTTCACGAATTAAACTTCGGAATGTGTGTTCACAGCCCTCAGTAGAACCATTGTCTAAGCACGGTCGGTCCTCACAGGAAATAAGGGTACAAATTAACAACTAACATTGTACTAATCGCAGAATAGATGAATCACTGTGGGCTTTGTATGCATCCTGCTTGTTCGACAGTTCAGGATAAGATATTTTTTCTCAAGCAATAAACTATGCCTGCAATGGGGAAGAGATAACAGCAGGAATAAGATGAGTAGGATGAAACACTAACATCTGTGCCTTGCATGGGCACCCCTGATTTCAAGGGGTGGGCCCGAGAGTTGAGTGACCAACCACATAAACCAATTAAGAGTAATTGTTGTGATGCTGTTTGTACGTGTACGCCCCCATTCTGTAGTAGGTGGGCATTGCTTATAGTATTGTATAACTTGAATGAACCAATTAATTGGCCTTTGAGAGTGCACCACTCGCTTGAGGAAGCTGAGGCGCTCCCTTGTGCATAAGTCTTTTAATTGCTTTAATAAATGTTGAACTTGTCCTCAATTCTGTCTCCGTCTGTGGTTTCTCCAATTTCGAATCTAACAGTTGGTGTCAGAAGTGGGACACTGCAGGTAAGAACCATAAGAGTTAAAAGACACTGGAATTGACGGTTGAAGCGAGAACCGCGTCCTGTCCTAAGGAAAGACGTCAGAGTAAGGCTTCTAGGAGGAACACAGACTCGCTCGTTCGCCATCGGGGCTTAAAACCATGTTTGAGCCAGTCAGTATTAAATTACCCACATAGTAAATTATTCCTCCTGGAGACCACGGACTGACGGATTTGATTAGACATAAATGTATAATTCTGATTTAGAGCATAAGGTGATACATTTGTGCCGATAAAGGATAAGATAGAATATAAGAATATAGGTAACAATTAATACGGGTCACATGGGTGAAGAGGGGAGACCTCTTTCACCGGGCGTTCTGGCTTTGGCCACCAGTGTCACTGTCATTCAACGGGTCCGAGAAGTTAATTTGAAATTTCAAATGAGATGATTGAAAAGGGGTGGAAAGGAACAAGCCCAGTAGTTGACCAAATAAAGTGGTGGGCGGAACAAAAGGATGTCAAACAATCTAATTATGACAAAGGGATCACCCGAAACGTTGACTGTACTTTCTCTCCACCGATGTTGCATGGCCTGCTGAGTTTTTCCAGCAGTTTCTGTTTTATTTCGGATATCCATCATCTGAAGTATTTTGCTATCAAGCTAATTATGGAGCGGTTTTGTGTGCTAGTTGGATGGATCAGATGGGACCCATAATTGGGGACAAGGGGGGCAGACCGGCCTCATTACAAGGATTTTTTAGACACGGGCAGGAGGCTAAAGTCGAAGTCAGTACTCTCCTGAATATCAGGCCAGCAGAGACTGAGAATCTAGACGACTTAGGTAGCTGGGGTGACATTGTCGAGGCTCTACAAAAAGAGACTCGAGATACGTCGAACTTAAATCTCGGCCCCGTTCGGGGACCATAGAGGTTCAACGAGTCGAGACCACCCAACCCACGTGCCCCCCCGAAAACACTCGTATCTACGCCCCCCTTTACCGCTTCCGTCTGGTGCTGAAAAATCCAATCCCGTGGCCCCCGTCCGAGTTAACCAGGCAGTAGGGGCACAAAACCCAGAGATAGGTGGACAGGGTACGATGGGCGAGGCACAGGCTTTTACGCCCCAGGAGAGATCCAGCGTCATCCTTCTCATTCCCGAACTCAAATGACACAACCCTAACGTCGAAATATGGGCAAGAATACGAAGCGCTGCTCGGCACTTTAATTTGTCCATACAAGACATAAAATATAATATCGAGGTGAAATATCCCTCTTTGTTTTATCGGGCGTTGTGACAGCATGTCCTAAAATCCCCAGCCATGGCGGTGGAGTTTAAGATCCAATTCGATGGTTTGAAAACTTGGGTTCAGACCGCACTGGGCAATGGCACCGCTACCTGGATGGGGCTCACCGCCCTGTGCCAGAGTCCTGCAGAAAACCCCGATGTACATTGTTCCATTAATTGAGCAGTATGTACACTGGGGCCAGACAAATGACATTCCTGCTAATCACGATGTGCCACGGATTATAGATAATCTATCCGGGGACTGGAAAGGCCCTACCAAACCGCCCTCCGAATGGAGGCCAACCCTCAGGTCACAGAAGCTGGAATCCGGGAGTGGGCTGGTCGAATTTTTGGGCTCCACCAGGCGGATCTTTATGCCACCCGTCAAGGTCCCACCCCAACTTCTCTGCCCTGGTCCACGAAAGCGACCATGGGCATTATAACAGAGCCTATAGCAGTCATACAAGAGGCTCAACTCTGCTACAGTTGTAACGCACCAGGCCACTTGGTTAAGGATTGCACCCAGCCGGGAGTGAAGTGCACCAATTGTGGGCGGACAGGGCATCAACAGGCCGACTGTAACCGGGGCTGATACCGACCGACCCGCTTCAGGCCCTCAAGGACCAACCAAGAGAGGCTTGTCAAACCAAGAGTTGGAGGCGCACCGAGCCCTCCTCGTCAGCTACCAGGACGAGACGGTCTCCCTGGTCTTGGAGCCGGGGTCCACACGCCCGTGTCTAAATATCCTGTTAGGAGGCCGGCAGCACTGTGTCCTTTTAGACACGGGAGCCTCGGTGTCGATAACCGACACAGGATTTCCCACCTTAGATCAAAGCATTCAGGTTAGTGGAGAAAGTGTGGTCCTCCATCGGAGTGTTCCACTTCCCCTGCAACTGTCGCCAGGAGGTCATACCTGTTGGGTTACCCTGTGGGTAGGTCCCAACAGTGAGGGACAGCTCTTAGGTATGGACATCCTCCATCAGATAGAGGCAAACTTTGTCCTAAGGGCTCATCTATTGGAAGTGGGGGGACCCAAGGGTGGAGATTTCCATTCCAGGAATATAAAGCCCGACAATGTAGAGTAAAAGCCCTCCGCCTGCTAAAGCACGCATCGGCGCAGGAAGGAACATGCGGGAGAGTTTGTGAGATATGCTCTCTTACATGGGCGGAGGAAGGACCATGGGGGAGATTTTGTGAGACTTACCCTCTCACATGGGCGGAGGAAAGCCCATGGGGGAGAGGTTGTGAGACTTACCCTCTCACATGGGCCGAGGAAGGACTCTGGGGCAGAGTTTGTGAGACTTACCCTCTCACATGGGCCGAGGAAGGACCATGGGTGAGTGTTTCTGAGACTTAACATCTCACATGGGCCACCCACAAATTAGACTGTGGTAGAGCGGATATGGACCCAATTAAGGTCCACGGTCCCTACCACGAGGTCCACCAGCAATACCCCGTCCGAACAGAAGCCCAACGGGCCATCGAGTCCATAGTAGTAGACTTATTAGAAACCGGTTTGTGACAAAGACCTGTTCCCGTACCAACTCGCTGGTATGGCCAGTGCTGAAACCAGATGGATGCTGGAGAATGATCATTGATTATATGGCTCTGAATCGGGTCACTCTCAAGCTCCATGACTTAGTAGCGAATCCCGCCACTATTCTAAACTGCCTCCACCCAGCCCTGTCCATATTCACGGCACTGGACATCCAAAATGGATTTTGGACATGTCCTTTGAATCCCGGGTCCGAAGAGCGTTTCGCTTTCACTTTCGCGTCCACCCAGTGTACTTGGACCTGGTTGCCTCAGGGATTTCACAATGCCTCTACTATTTTTCACGAGAGCCTGGAGAAGGCTCCCCATGCAGGCATTAGCACATACCCGAAAGCAAGATTCTGCCTGTATTCAATATATAGATGACATTCTCATTCGTAGCCCCTCGCCCTCAGCTCATCTGGACGCCCTGATGTGTCTCTGATATGGCTTAAGTTCTAGGGGGGTTCAAACTGAATCTGATCAAAGCTCAAATTGGGATTCCTCGGGTTCCTAACTTGGTCAGATCATCTCCCCTGAGGGTGGGACCGTGACCACCGAAAGTTTTCCAGCACTCTTGCAGATGCCGCGACCCATCACCATCTCTGTCCTGCGAAGCGTGATGGGATTGTTTAACTATTGACGTACCTACCTAGCCGACTTCACCTAATTGGCAAGCCCTGTAAACGACCTCCTAAAGGGAGGGCTCCAGGGAGAGGCAAGGCTGAATTGGACACCAGAGGCAATTGAAAGCTTTGAGATGGTCAAAATCAGTTTGGCCAACACATCTGCCCTGGGTCTCCCGGACCCAGCTAAACCATTCTGTATAATGCGGTAGTGGGATAATCCCGGAACGAATGAATACGACCGATAGGATATTACTCCTGCCCGATACCATCCTCCATGATGGGACAGGCCTCATGTCTGGTGGCCACTGATTGTGCAGCCTGGGCGGTAGAAGCAATAGAGTCTATGGTAGGTCCCGGGAAGGTAATCCTTCACAACCGCCAGAGCCTCATGACACTGCTTGCAGGTAGCCTGAATACTATTTCCAACCAGAAATGTGCGAGCTGGGAGGCTTGTATATGAGGTAGGGAGGTTCGGATCGAGGTGCTAACCGAGCCTCGAGCGAACCCAACATCCTTCCTAATCGACGAAGGGACCCCCCATGACTGCACCACTATCTTACATATCGATTGTCAGGGACCCATAGCCGAGACCTGCCTAGAGATATACGGGAATGGGTCCAGCTATTACCACGAAGGTCGACGGGTCACCGGATGGGCAGTAGTAGGTCCGTCAGGACAGACCCTCACCCAAGGGGCCCTGGGGATGGGAGGAGCCCAGCTGGCTGAAATCACCGCCCTCACTAGACCATTCAATTGGCAGAAGGAACAACCGCCAATATCTATAAAGGCAGCAAATATGCTTACTCGGTCATCCACGACCACCACCGCCTGTGGCAGCGGCGGAGATATTTGACTACTTTAGGCAACACTATTTAACATGCTTCCACGATCGTCGAACTCCTTCGGGCAGTGGACGGCCCCACGCTGGGGGCGGTAGTCAAGATTCACGCCCAGCAGGCAGGGGAGACCCCAGAAATCCAGGGTAACCGAGCCACTGATTTGCGCGCCTGACGGGCCGTGTTGGCTCTCCCTGTGATGGCCCTTAGTCCCAAGGAAGTATTACGAACTAAAGAGGCTTCCCCGGCCGACGATTTAATGAATGATATGCTCCTAACCGGATACTTTTCTGAGTCCGCTGAGAATATACAGTGTTGGGTGCGTGAAGGAGCGTACAAAGACCCTAGTGTGTTTTGTCATCACACGACTGAGTACGTGGTTCCTACATCGATTCGACGTGCCCTGATACAATCTTACCATGAGCCTGCGCATTTGGGAGGGTATAAGTTATATTACATTATAGCTGCCACCTGGTGGTGGCCCAGCATGGCCAGAGAGATCCACGAGTATGGGCGACTATGTCTACCTTGCCTCCAAACAGGAATCGGGGGTAACATTCGAGTATATATGTGGCATGTCCGGCGGCTCAGGTGAAGCTGGACGCACTTACAAATGGATTTCGCAGGACCCCTACCCCGCAGCGGCGGGTATAACCATGTCTTAGTAATCATCGACCTTTTACCTTTTGGGTCGAGGCCTTCCCCACTAGGAAGAATACAGCCGAAGTAGCTGCAAAAATCCTAGCGATGGAAGTCATTCCCCGTTGGGGGGTGCCTTACCAGATAGATTACGACCAGGGAACCCACTTCACCGGCAAGGCCATGAAGCAGGCTTTAGCCCTCCTGGGGTTTCGACAACGGTTCCACATCCCTTACCATCCACAATTCTCAGGAATGGTGCAACGGATGAGCCGTACTGTAAAACAGTCTGTGACTAAGGCCATTTTACAGACCGGAGAAGGGTGGCATGCAGTCCTCCCCACCATTCTTTGGGGCATACGAGCCACGCCAGCCACAGGCACTGGCTTAACCCCTTTCGAACTAATGCCAGGACGAGCTATGGTGTTACCCCAAGACGCACCCCCTCAGGGTACGGGGGACACTTCCCAATTCCAGACAACTCTCCAGACATATCTATGCCTGATCAGTGAGGACAATCAGGCCAAACACTTTCAGGTTCAACACTTACAGGAGGCAGATGATGCCAAGAGACAAAGGGGAATTTGGGAAGTGCCTCCTCGGGTAGGACAGTGACTGGTGGTTCAGCGACCGGTTCGAGGTACCTTTGAGCTACGGTGGGATGGGCCCTTCCAGATCCTCCTAAGTACAGGAACCTCGTTTGCCTACAGGAAAAATTGAATGAAATATGGAAACACTGGAGCCAGATCAAGCCAGTGATAGAGCCCGGGGAAGAGATTTCCCCATCTCTTGGGGACATTATGATTAAAAGGAAATAATAACGAGTATTGAATTGTCTTTTCTCCCCTATATTTGATCACGACCGGATTTCGAAGGACTAATCGATTCTTCGGGTCGCTATTTTACCTATATCTTTCTTACAGATGTGTGGGTATAACCTATTTACTGCCACCATTCCAGGGATCTCGACCTTTCGACGATCCAGTTTATCGACTTAACCGTGAACTCTCACTACTATACGACTCCAACCTTCCTCGGAACTCAACCCTTGACTCTATAGTTCCGATTATCTCCCTTTTCTGGTAAGATTACTGGAGCCCTCGTTCTACATCCCAACAGAACTCAGAATCTTTTATTTACCCTACCACGCACAGAGGAGGTAGGCTTGTTGCGAGACACAGCTGCTCTTTGGGAACCGCTGGTTTCGGGACTGGAGGAGCTTCACGAGGGGATATCCAATCCCTTTTATAGGCCCTCCTGCCTCTGAAGGAGGACAGTGCAAAATGATTTCAAACATTCCCGTCCGACAGCTGCATACCATCACCAAATTTCGATAATCAGGTAAGTTACATTGAGCCACTGTCACAAAGCCACCACCTCCGCATCAACGTCACGTATGATGCAGCTTTAACCCCGCTCCGACCCTTGTGCCCACGGCTAACAATAGGACAGACCGAAAGGGGGCTGGAGACAGACAGAGGGTCAGAGGGAGAGAGAGAGAGATCCTGCTAGTTAGCACAAGCTAGTGCCGAGATTGCTAAATGGACTGGACTCCTGATGCCTGGTGGTGGTATAGGATAACGATGGGGTGGCTTATCTTGGGAATGATAGGGTTACTGTTCAGCGAACAAACGACATCTACCATGGCGCTGTGGTTCTGCGTTGACTGGCTGGGAGCCCCATTTTTCTGTGAGATGGCCACTGGTCCAGTGAAAACACACAAGGGGGTCTGTACAAGTAAAATCACAGGAAGGAAGGACAGGATAGGCTGCCAGAATAATGTGGGGCGTTCGGACCCCTTATGTATGCCTACCGTAGAGAGATGACAAACTTTCGGGATTACACCTGAACCAGAGGGGAACCAATATCTTTGCGGGGAGGTTTGCTAGCACTGCTGGGGGGGGGGGGTAAACTAACTTGGCAGGGGGATGGTGTACAGAGTGGAGCTATAGCAGGGGGTGATTTACAGCCAAATACAGAGGAAAAAACAAGGCAGAGCAAATATGTGAAAGCAAAAGGGAATATGACAGGGCTGGAAGGCATTTATTTTAATGCAAGGAATCTTGCAAATAAGGTGGATGAACTGAAGTTGTTGTTGAGCACATGGGAGTACGATATTGTTGCCATCACGGAGACACGGTTGAGGGAGGGTCAGGACTGGCAGCTCAATATTCCGGGGTATAGAATCTTCAGGCGAGACAGAGGGGGCTGTAAAAGGGGAGGGGGTGTTGCAATATTAATTAAGGAGTCAATTACTGCTGTAAGGAGGGCTGATATATTAGCGGGTTCCTCTAATGAGGCCATATGGGTAGAACTTAAAAACAAAAAGGGGGCAAGCACTTTGCTGGGAGTGTACTATAGGCCCCCAAACAGTCAGGGTGAGATAGAGGAACAGATATGTAGGCAAATCTCAGAAAAGTGCGAAAATAATAGGGTAATAATAGTGGGGGATTTCAACTTCCCAATATTAATTGGGATAGTCAGAGTGTGAAAGGCTTAGAGGGTGCAGAATTCTTAAAGTGCATCCAGGAGAGCTTTTTGAGCCAACATGTAGAAAGTCCTACAAGAGAGGGGGCGATACTGGACCTAATTCTGGGGAATGTAGCCGGGCAAGTGGTGGAAGTGTCAGTGGGAGAGCATTTTGGCGACAGTGACCATAATTCGGTGCGATTTAAGGTGGTCATGGAAAAAGACAAAGACTGCCCGGAAAAAAGGGTTCTAAATTGGGGGAAGGCCGATTTTAATATGATAAGGCAGGATCTGGCCAAAGTGGACTGGGAGCAGCTACTTATAGGAAAATCCACATCAAAACAGTGGGAGACTTTCAGAAGGGAAATAGAGAGAGTACAACGCCAGCATGTTCCTGTAAAGGTCAAGGGGGGGGACCAACAAGCAAAGGGAACCTTGGATGACAAGGGATATACAAAAATACATTAGAAATAAAAGGGGGGCTTTTGGCAGTTACAAAAGACTAAAGACGGAAGAAGCCCTAGAGGAGTATAAAAAGTGCAGGGGCATACTTAAAAAAGAAATTAGGAGGGAGAGGAGGGGCCATGAAATAACACTGGTGAGCAAAATAAAGTTAAATCCTAAGATGTTTTATAAGTATATTAAGGGCAAGAGGATAACCAGGGAAAGGGTAGGGCCCATTAGGGACCAAAGTGGCAATCTGTGCGTAGAGCCAGATGATGTAGGCGGGGTTTTAAATGAATTTTTTGCATCTGTGTTCACTATGGAGAGAGACGATGCAGACATAGAAATCGGGCAAGGGGACTGTGACATACTTGAACATATTAGCATCGAGAGGGAGGAGGTGCTAGCGGTTTTAGCAGGCCAAAAAGTGGATAAATCCCCAGGCCCGGAAGATGTATCCCAGGCTGCTGTGGGAGGCAAAGGAGGAGATTGCAGGGGCTCTGACGCAAATTTTCAGAACCTCTCTGGCCACAGGGGATGTACCAGAGGACTGGAGAACAGCTAATGTAGTGCCATTATACAAGAAGGGTAGCAGGGATAAACCAGGGAATTGCAGGCCAGTGAGCCTAACATCTGTGGTAGGGAAATTATTGGCAAAAATTCTGAGGGACAAAATTAGTCTCCACTTGGAGAGGCAAGGATTAATCGGGGATAGTCAGCATGGCTTTGTCATGGGTAAATCATGTCTGACAAATCTGATTGAATTTTTCGAGGGCGTGACTAGGGGGGTGGACGAGGGAAATCCAGTGGATGTGGTTTACATGGACTTCAGTAAAGCTTTTGACAAAGTCCCGCATAGGAGACTGGTCAAGAAGGTAAGAGCCCATGGGATCCAGGGTGCCTTGGCGCGTTGGATCCTAAACTGGCTGAGTGGCAGGAGGCAGAGGGTGATGGTCGAAGGTTGCTTTTGTGACTGGAAGCCTGTGTCCAGTGGGGTACCTCAGGGATCGTTGCTGGGTCCCTTGTTGTTTGTGATCTACATAAATGATTTGGATGAGAATGTGAAAGGTATGATCAGTAAGTTCGCAGATGACACGAAAATTGGTGTGGTGGTAAATTGCGAGGAGGAAAGCCTCAGGCTATAGGACGATATAAACGGGTTGGTCAGATGGGCAGATAAAGTGGCAAATGGAATTTAACCCTGAAAAGTGCGAGGTGATGCATTTTGGACGGACAAATAAGGCAAGGGAATACACAATGAGTGGTAGGACTCTAGGAAGTACAGAGGGTCAGAGGGACCTTGGTGTACATGTACATAGATCCCTGAAGGCAGCGGAACAGGTAGATAAGGTGGTTAAAAAGGCATATTGGATACTTGCCTTCATTAGCCGAGGCATAGAATATAAGAGCAGGGAGGTTATGCTGGAGCTGTACAAAACGCTGGTGAGGCCACAGCTGGAGTGCTGTGTGCAGGTCTTGTCGCCTCACTATAGGATTATGTGATTGCTTTGGAGAGGGTGCAGAGAAGATTCACCAGGATGTTACCTGGGATGGAGCGCCTCAGCTATGAAGAAAGACTAAACAGGCTGGGGTTGTTTTCCTTGGAGCAAAGAAGGCTGAGGGGGGACCTGATTGAGGTGTACAAAATGATGAGGGGCATAGATAGGGTAGATAAAGAGGAACTTTTCCCCTTAGTAGGGGCGTCAATAAAAAGGGGGCATAGATTCAGGGTAAGGGGCAGGAGATTTAGAGGGGATTTGAGGAGGAACTTTTTCACCCAGAGGGTGGTTGGAATCTGAAACTCACTGCCTGAAAGGGTGGTAGAGGCAGGAACCCTCACAACATTCAAGAAGCATTTGGATGAGCACTTGAAATGCCATTGCATGCAAGGCTATGGACCAAATGCTGGAAAATGGGATTTGACTGGACAGGGATGGATGGGCGGCGCAGACACGATGGGCCGAAGGGCCTCTTTCTGTGCTGTAAAACTCTATGACTCTATGACAGAACAATATGAGGAGCCCGGGCTACCACATGTGATTGACTGCTACTGGAGTGTCACCCCCACACCCCTACCCCCAGTGGTTTCCATGACACCATCCTACCTGGAGCGCGACCCACTGACCTGCCCCACATGACGGAGGGACCTGCTAGTGGGATGGTGTTCACCTGTACTGGGGATATATTGTATGATAACGTGCATCATGAATTAGTGTCAGTCGTGCTGAACCTGGCCAACACCGCCATGCCTGCTAGGTGTTCACCACAAACTCAACAGTTATACCAGCGCTTTCTACCACAGTTATTGAAGCAAGGCGTGGATCGTAGCAGAGGCAGATACAGACAGAAAAGCCAGCGGGTATGACGCTGTAAGAGGCTATTAGAAAATGATGCAGCGACGGTCTTTAACACCGGCACATCGGTTGTTAACACCATTGATCTGGCTACCATAGATCAGAATGTCCGGGATCAGGGTTCCCACATTAAAGCCATCTTACAAGTGCAGAATAAGAATGAGGGCTCAGAGTTCAAGGAGGACCAGATATTAACTGTATACCTCCAGGATATAGCTACTGTATTAGAAACACACGCGCAGACTATAAATAAGATAATTAAAGAGGAATACAATGCCTCACAGCAGGCAGCAGTAAAGGACGTTTGCAGAACATATGGGAATTGGATAGTGGAGCAATCCCGGGAAAACTTGGAACAGATACAGGGGGTGGAGGTGCCCCTGTGGATTACCAACCAACAGTTAAAAGGGACACTAACTGGCGGACATGCTGGGGCAGCTATTCCTAAACGTCTGTTAAGTAGCCTCAATATGACAGTTTGTCAATTCCGAGCCATGGTACGAGTTTACCCCACGCATGTCGAAAGCAAACTAGACCGGGGGGGGGTGTCCTGGATTTAGTTTTGGTAATCCCGTTGATGAAAACGGAGACACAAGGGCGGGAGGTATATCTGGTACAAAGCATTTTTATACTAAAAGGTGGCATACATATATATACCAGAATTTGTTAACTTACGCAGTGATGGTGAATGGAAACCGGATGGTTACCAAGCTGGAAGGATGTCTCACCATATATGCCATCATCATGTGCCCGTGTGCAATCAGCCAAAGCCCGTAAACCCAATGTGGTTTCAATGACACCGGCATGGAGATTAACTGCACCATGGAGGCATTGGACGCAGCCTCAAATCCCACCCACGAGGCATATGCCAGCAAAGGCGAATACTATGTAATGACCAACTTGGAGACGTTTGAGTATGCCAAAAGAACTTGCGACATTGCTTCACACCAGCAAGTTCCAGTACGGATTGGACACGAGGAGTTGGTGGACATACACCAGTTTAATTTTACTTCTCTTCAACTGCCTGAAGACATCAAGTATGGATTGTGGAATTAGATCAACACCTTTGAGTGTCCTGTACCCCTACTGCCCGAACACCTGAGGCAGTTACGGAAGGGGATACGGCTCTCCCAAAAGATGTACTATACTCTGCAACAACGGAACACGGATTTGAAGAAAGACATCGACGCGATCAATGTGACCACATGAGTGAATGACATTTGGGACTGGGGACTAAAAATACTGATCCATTCATTGATCCGACTGATTTCACATGTCGTGCTGCAGTTAGTAATTGTCCTGACCTTGTTATGTATGACATGCAGGAAATGTAAACGGACTTGGGCGACACAAATTGCAAAACAAGTGGGTAAAACTGCTAATGCTTGTCCTGCTCCTTCTCCAAGCGTTTCAGATGATGACTTTAACAACCTTTTCGAAAAATCATGTGAATGAACAGTGAAGCAATCATATAATGAATCAGGGAATGCCTAAATATTAACTTTACTCATCTGATGCATATCTGTTGCCTCGACGGGTGGCCACAACGATAGGTGCACACCAGCCCATATGCAACAATTATGCGGCCTACCTGGAATAGCCAAAGGTCTGTGGGGGGAAGTATAGAACAAAAATATTGGGGGGGGTTACAACAGGAAAACCTTTATCATTCGTGCTATTTGATCTGGGAAATCTTATATGTGTTTGTAACATAATATAATCACCACCAGCAATGTTAGTATTGAGATCACCACCAGCAATATTAGTATTGGGGTCACCATCAGCAATTTTAGCATAGGGATCACCACCAGCAATGTTAGTGTTGGTATCAAAGCCAGCAATATTAGTGTTGTGATCACCAACAGCAATGTTTTTATTGTGATCACCACCAGCAATGATATGCTGGTATCAAAGCCAGCAATGTTAGTGTTGGGATCACCACCAGCAATGTTAGTATTGGTATTAACACCAGCAATGTTATTATTGTGATCACCACCAGCAATGTTATTATTGGTATCACCACCAGCAATGTTAGTATTGGGTTCACCATCAGCAATGTTAGTATTGGTATTAACATCAGCAACGTTAGTATTGAGATCATCACCAGCAATGTTATTATTGAGATCACTGCCAGCAATATTATATTGGGATCACCACCAGCAATGTTAGTGTTGTGATCACCACCAGCAATGTTATGATTGGGATCACCACCAGCAATGATAGTGCTGGTATCAAAGCCAGCAATGTTGGTATTGGGATCACCACCAGCAATGTTATTATTGGGATCAACACCAGCAATGTTATTATTGGGATCACCACCAGCAATGTTAGTATTGGGTTCACCATCAGCAATGTTATTATTGTGATCACCATCAGCAATGTTATTATTGAGCTCACCACCAGCAATGTTAGTATTGGGATCACCACCAGCAATGTTAGTATTGGGATCACCACCAGCAATGTTAGTGTTGTGATCACCAC
This sequence comes from Somniosus microcephalus, assembly GCF_052327205.1. Lineage (NCBI taxonomy): Eukaryota > Metazoa > Chordata > Chondrichthyes > Squaliformes > Somniosidae > Somniosus > Somniosus microcephalus. The sequence continues at coordinate 40,156,188 of NW_028225184.1, read as the reverse complement.
CAGCAATGTTATGATTGGGATAACCACCAGCAATGATAGTGCTGGTATCAAAGCCAGCAATGTTAGTATTGGGATCACCACCAGCAATGTTAGTATTGGGATCACCACCAGCAATGTTAGTATTGGGATCACCACCAGCAATGTTAGTGTTGTGATCACCACCAGCAATGTTATGATTGGGATAACCACCAGCAATGATAGTGCTGGTATCAAAGCCAGCAATGTTAGTATTGGGTTCACCACCAGCAATGTTAGTATTGGGTTCACCACCAGCAATGTTAGTATTGGGTTCACCACCAGCAATGTTAATATTGGGATCACCACCAGCAATGTTATTATTGAGATCACCAACAGCAATGTTAGTATTGAGATCAGCAACCACAATGTTAGTATTGTCCTCACCATCAGGAATGTTAGTATTGGGATCAACACCAGCCATGTTTCTATTGAGTTCACCACCAGCCATATTATTATTGTGAACACCATCAGCAATGTTAGTATTATGATCACCACCAGCATAGTTAATACCGCTATTAACACCTCAATGTTAGTATTGAGATAACCAACAGCAATGCAACTATTGTGACAACCACCAGCAATGATACTATTGTGATCAACACCAGCAATGTTAGTATTGGGATCACCAACAGCAATGTTATTATGGAGATCGCCACCAGCAATGTTAGTATTGAGATCGCCACCAGCAATGTTATTATTGGGATCACCAACAGCAATGTTTCTATTGAGATCACCACCAGCATTTTCATTATTGGGATCACCACCAGCAATGTTTAGTTTGAAATCACCACCTGCAATGTTAGTAGTATGATCACCATGAACAATGTTAGTGTTAGGCTCACCACCAACAATGTTAGTATTGGGATTGCCACCTCAATTTTAATTTTGAGATCACCACCAGCAATGTTCGTATTGAGATCACCATCGGCAATGTTAGTATTGGGATCACCACCATCAATATTAACATTGTAATCCCACCAGCGATGTCATAATTAAGAGCACCACCGGCAATGTCAGTATTGGGATCACTACCAGCAATGTTAATATTGTGAACCAACCAGCGATATCATTATTGAGATCACCACCAGCAATGTTAGTATTGGGATCGCCACCAGCAATGAGAGTATTGGGATCACCACCAGCAATGTTCACCTGCTTTTCAGCAATGGATAAAATTGGGCGGGAATACACTGGGAGAGGCACGGATTCAACTAGTCTCAGTGTAGGGGTAGCACTGGAACAGGAGGCACAGTCACATGTAGTGTCAGCGTAAGTTTAACACTCGGAAAGGATGGGCGTGGTCACATTAGTGTCAATATAGGGGTAACACTGGTACAGGAGAGACACGATCACATCTAGTGTCAGTGTATGGTTAGCACTGGGACAGGCGGCACGCTGTCATATCTAGTATCAATGTATGGGTAAAACTAGGACAGGAGTTACACGGCCACCTTAATGTCAATGTAGGGGTAACCCTGTAACAGGAGAGATACGGTCACATCTAGTGTCAGTGTAGGGATAATTCTGGGACAGGAGGGACACGTCATATTTAGTGTCAGAGTCGGGGAAGCACTGGGACAGGAGGGAAACAGTCACCTCTATTGTCAGTGTAGGGGCAACAATGCGACAGAGCGGACACAGTCAGATCTAGATCAGTGTTGGGGTAACACTGTGACAGGAGGGGCACGGTCACATCTAGTGTCAGTGTAGGGAAAACACTGGGAAAGGAGTGGCACGGACACATCTAGAGTAAATGTAGGGTTAACACTGAGACAGGAGGGGCACGGCCACATCTAGTGTCATTGTAGGGTTAAGACTGGGACAGGAGGGCCACGGCCACATCTAGTGTCAGTTTAGGGATAACACTGGAAAATCAGTGGCACAGACATATTTAGTGTAAATGTAGGGTTGAAACTGAGACAGGAGGGGCTCGGCCACATCTAGTGTCATTTTAGCGGTACCACTGGGACAGGAGGGACACGGTAACATCTAGTATAAGTGTATGTGTAAAATTGGCACATGAGGGGCACGATCACATCTAGTGTCAGTTTAGAGTAACATTGAGACAGGATAGACACGGTCAAACCTAGTGTCATTTCAGGGTTATATCTGGGAGAGGTGGGACACGGTCACATCTAGTGACATTGTAGAGGTAACGCCGGGTCAGGAGGGACACAGTTATATCTAGTGTGCGTTTTGGGGTAACACTGGGTCAGGGGGGGCACGGTCATATCTAGTGACAGTGCAGGGGTAAAATTGGGTCAGTAGGGACACGATCATTTCTAGTGTGAGTGTAGGGGTAACAGTGGGTCAGGAGGTGAACGGTCATATCTCGTGTCAGTGTAAGGGTACACTGGGACAGGAGGGTCACGATTTCATCCAGATTAAATGTAGGACTAAAACTGGGTCAGGAGTGGCACTGTCATATCTAGTGTCAGTGTAGTTGTAACACAGAGACAGGTGGGATACGGTGACATCTAATGTCAGTGTAGGCGTAACACTGGGACACGAGTGGCCCGGTCACATCTAGTGTCATTGCAGGGGAAACACTGGGACAGGAGGGTCACGGTCACATCTAGTGTCAGTGTAGAGGAAACACTGGGACAGGAGGGTCACGGTCACATCTAGTGTCAGTGTAGGCGTAACACTAGGACACGAGTGGCCCGGTCACATCTAGTGTCATTGCAGGGGAAACACTGGGATAGGAGGGTCAGGGTCACATCTAGTGTCAGTGTAGGAGAAACACTGGGAAAGGAGGGGCACAGTAGCATCTAATATTAGCGTAGGGTAACACTGGGAGAGGAGGGACACGGATTCATCTTTTGTAAGTGCAGCGGTAAGACTGGGACGAGAGGGACACTGTCATATCTAGTGTCAATGTAGGGATTGAACTGGGACAGGAGGGGCACGATTTCATCGAGTTTAATTGTAGGACGAACACTGGGTAGGAGGGACACGGTCAGATCTAGTGTCAGTGTAGGGGAAGCACTGGGACAGGAGGGACACGGTCATATCTAGTGTCAGTGTAGGGGTAACACTGGTACAGGAGGCGCTCAGTCACATCTAGTGTCATTGTAGGATTTACAATGGGACAGGAAGGGCATGGTTCATCTACTGTAACTGTAGGGCTAACACTGGGACAGGATGGTCACAGTCAAATCCAGTGTCAGCGTAGGGTTAACACTCGGAGAGGATGGGCATGGTCACATCTAGTGTCAGTGTAGCGGTAACACTGTAACAGGAGGGACACGTCACATCTAGTGTCAGTGTAAGGGTAAAAATGGGAAAAAATTGGCTCAGTCACACCTAGTGTCAGTTTAGGGGTAACACAGGGACAGGAAGGGAACGGCCATATCTAATGTCAGTTTAGGGGTAACACTGGGACAGGAGGGACAAGGTCACATCTAGTGTCAGTGTAGGGGTACTATTGAGAGAGGAGCGATATGGTCCCATCTAATGTCCGTTTATGTATACCGCTGGGAGAAAAGGGCCACTGTCATATCTATTGTCTGTGTTGGGGTAACAGTGGGACATGAGGGACACAGTCACATCTAGTGTAAGTGTAGCGCTCGCTCTGGGACAGGAGGGACAAGGACACAACTAGTGTCAGTGTAGGGGTAACACTGGGACAGGAGGGACAAGGTCATATCTAGTGTAAGTGTAGCGCTCGCTGTGGGATAGGAGGGACAAGGACACAACTAGTGTCAGTGGAGGGGTAACACTGGAACAGGAGGGACACGGTCATATCTAGTGTAAGTGTAGTGCTCGCTGTGGGACAGGAGGGACAAGGACACAACTAGTGTCAGTGTAGGGGTAACACTGGGACAGGAGGGACACGGTCACATCTAGTGTAATTGTAGCGCTCGCTCTGGGACAGGAGGGACAAGGACACATCTAGTGTCAGTGTAGGGGTAACACTGGGACAGGAGGGGTACGGTCACATCTAGTGTAAGTGTAGCGCTCGCTGTGGGACAGGAGGGACAAGGGCACATCTAGTCTCAGTGTAGGGGTAACACTGGGACAGGAGGGGCACGGTCATATCTAGTGTCAATGTAGGGTAACAATTCGCAGGAGGAGCACGGTCACATCTAGTGTAAGTGTAGGGGTAACACTGGGACAGGAGGACCATTGTCACATCTAATGTATGTGTAGCACTCGCTCTGTGAGAGGAGGGGCACGTTCAAATCTAGTGTCAGTGTAGGGTAACACTGGGACATGAGGGGCACCGTTACTTCTAGTGTCAGTATAGGGTTAACACTGGGACAGGAGGAGCACGGTCATATCTAGTGTCTGTGTAGGGGTAACAATGGGACAGGAGGGGCACTGCCACATCTGGTGTCTGTGTAGAGCTAACACTGGGACAGGAGGGTCACGGTCAATTCTAGTGTCGTGTAAGTTTAACACTGGCACAGGAGGGACACGGTCACATCTAGTGTTCAGTGTGGGGGTACCGCTGGGACAGGAGGGACACGGGCATCTGTAGTGCGAGTATATGGAAATACTGGGTCAGGTGGGCCACGGTCATATCTACTGTCAGTATAGGGGTAATATTGGGCAAGGTGGGGCCCTGTCACATCTAGTGTCAGTGTAGGGGTAACACTGGGACACGAGGGACACGGTCAAATCTAGTGTAAGTTTAGGTGTGACACTGGGACAGGAGGAACACGGTCACACCTAATGTTATTGTAGGTGTAAGCACTGGGCCAGGAGGAACACAGTCACTACTAATGTAATTTTAGGGGTCGTTCTGGGACAGGAGGGGCATGGTCACATCTTATGTCAGTGCAGGGGTAACACTGGGACAGGAGGTGCACTGTCACATCCAGTGTAAGTGTAGGAGTAACACTGGGAAAGGAGGGGCACAGTCACATCCAGTGTCAGTGTAGGGTAACACTGGGACAGGAGGGGCACGGTCACATTAAGTGTCAGTGTAGGGGAGCACTGGGACAAGAGGGGCAACATTTCATCCAGTGTAAGTGTACAGCTAACACTGGGACTGGAGGGAAGCGGTCACATCCAGTGTCAGTTTAGGAATTAGACCGGGAAAGGAAGGGCACAGTTTCATCTATTGTCAGTGCAGGGTTAACACTAGGCCAGGAGGAACATGGTCACAACTAATGTAAGTTCAGCGGCAGCACTGGGACAGGTGGGACACGTTCCCATCTTGTGTCAGTGTAGGAATTAGACCGGGAAAGAAAGGGCACGGTTTCATCTAGTATCAGTGCAGGGGTAACAATGAGATAGGACTGGCTGGGCCACTTCTACTGTCAGTGTAGGTGTAGCACTTGGACAAGAGGGACTCGGTCACTTCCAGTGTCAGTGTAGGTGTAACACTGGCACAGGAAGGGCACGGTCACATCTGCTATCAGTGAATGGGTTCCGCTGGGGCAGGGAGACACAGTCATATATATTGTCAGTGTTGGGATAACACTGTGGCAGGAGGGGCACGGTCACATCTAGTGTCAGTGTAGGGGTAACACTGTGAGAGGAGGTGCATGGTCACATCTAGTGTTAGTTTATGGATAACACTGGGACAGGCAGGGCACGGTCACATCTTATGTCAGTGTATTGGTAACACTGTGAGAGGAGGGGCACGGTCACATCTTATGTCAATGTAGGGGCAGCACTGGGATAGAAGGGATGCACTCACATCCAGTGTCTGTTTAGCTATAACACCGGGACAAGAATGGCAAGGTTTCATGCAGTGTAAGTGTAGGGCTGACAATGGGTGTTCATGGTCATATCTAATGTCAGAGTAGATGTAATAATGGAACTGGTTGAGCACGGTCATATCTAGAGTAAGTGTAGTGTTAACACTGGTGCAGGAGGGACATGTTACATCCAATTTCGGTGTCGTCTTAAATCTGGGATAGATGGGGCGCGGTCAGATCTAGTGTCAGCGTGACATAGAAACATAGAAGATAGGAGCAGGAGTAGCCCATTTGGCCCCTCGAGTCTGCTCTGGCATTCAATTAGATCATGGCTGATCATCCCAATTCATTAAACTGTCCCTGCTTTCTCCCCATATCCCTTGAATCCTTTCGCCTTAATAAATATATCCAACACCTTCTTGAACATATTTAATGAATTGGCCTCTACTGCCTTCTGTGGTAGAGAACTCAACAGATTCACCACTCTCTGGGTGAAGAAATTCCTCCTCATCTCTGTTCTAAATGGCTTACCCCTTATCCTTAGACTGGGACCCCTGCTTCTGGAATCCCTGACCATCGGGAACATCCTTCCTGCATCAAGTCTGTCCAGTCCTGTCAGAATTTTATAAATTTCAATGAGATCCCCTCTCATTCTTCTAAACTCCAACGATTATAAGCCCAATCGACTCAATCTCTCCTCATACCTCATTCCTGCCATCCCAGATATCAGCCTGGTGAATCATCGCTGCACTCTCTCCATGGCAAGAATATCCTTCCTCAGATAAGGCGAGCAAAACTGCACACAATGCTCAAGATGTGGTCTCACCAAGGCGCTGTACAACTGCAGCAAGACATCCTTGTTCCTGTACTCAAAACCTCTCGCTACGAAGTCCGACGTACCATTTGCTTTCTTAAACGTCTGCTGCACATGCATGCTTACCTTCAGCGACTGGTGCACAACGACACCCAGGTCTCGTTGCACTTCCCCTTCGCCTAATCTATTGCCATTCAGATAATAATCTGCCTTCCTGTTTTTGACACCAAAGTGGATAACCTCGCATTTATCCACGTTATATTGCATCTGCCATGCTGCTGCCCAATCACCCAACCTGTCCAAATCATATTGGAGATTCTAGGCATCCTCTTCACAGCACACACGCCCACCCAGCTTTGTGTCATCTGCAAACTTGGGGATATTACATCTAGCTCCCTCGTCTAGATCATTAATATATATTGCGAATAGCAGGGGTCCAAGGACCGTTCCCTGCGTTGCCCCACTAGTCAGTGCATGCCACTCGGAAAAAGACCCATTTATTCCAAATCTTTGCTTTCTGTCTGCCAACCAGTTCTCTATCTAAGTCAATACCTTGCCCCCAATCTCATATGCCTTAAATTTACACGCTAATCTCTTAGGTGTAACACAGGGACAGGAGGGGAACGCTGAAATCTAGTGTCAATGTAAGCTTATCACTGGGACAGGACGTGCATGGTGACATCTAGTGTAAATTTGGGGGTAACACTAGGACAGGAGGGTCACGGTCACATCTAGTGTAATTGTACGGATAACACTGGGGCCTGAGGGGCAAGATCACATGTGGTGTCAGTATAGCGGATCACTGGGACAGGCGGGGCTAGGCCACATCTACTGCCAGTGTAGGTCTAATACTCGGTCAGGAGGGGCACGGTCATCTCTAGTGTCAGTGTACGGGTAACACTGGGACAAGCTGGACACGGTCACGTCTAGTGTCAGTGTAGCTTTACTACTGGGACAGGGGGGCACAGTTTCATCCAGTCTAAGTGTAGGGCTGACACTTGGACAGGAGGTCATGGTCACATCTAGTGTCAGCGTAGGGGTAATACATGGACACGAGGGGCACGGTCACATCTATTGTCAGCATAGGGGTAACACTGGGACAGGAGTGGCAGGTCACATCTAATGTCAGTGTAGGGGTAACAGTGGGACTGGAGGGATATGGATAAAACTAGTGTCAGCCTAGGGGTAACTCTGGGACAGGAGGGGCATGGTCTTATCAAGTTTCAGTGTATGGGTAACACTGGGACTGGAGGGATACGGAAAAAACTAGTGTCAGCCTAGGGGTAACTCTGGGACAGGAGGTGCATGGTCATATCAAGTGTCAGTTTACGGGTAACACTGTGAAAGGAGGGTCACAGTCACATCTAGTGTCAGTGTAGGGGTAACACTGGGACAGAAGGGATATGGTCGCATCGAGAGTCTGTGTAGCTTTAGCAATGGGACAATAGAGAGACGGTCACATCTAGTGCAATATAGCTTTAACACTGGGACAGGATGGGCGTTGACACATCTAGTGTCAGTGTAGGTGTAGCACTGCGACAGGAGGGTCACGGTCTCATTTAATGTAAATGTACGTGTATCACCGGGACAGGATGAACACAGTCACATCAAATGTCAGTGAAGGGGTAGCACTGGGACTGGAGGGGCACGGTCAAATCTAATGTCAGTGAAGGGGTAGCACTGGGACTGGAGGGGCACGGTCATATCTAATGTCAGTGAAGGGGTAGCACTGGGACTGGAGGTGCACGGTGATATCTAATGTCAGTGAAGGGTTAGCACTGGGACTGGAGGGGCACGGTCATATCTAATGTCAGTGAAGGGGTAACACTGGGACTGGAAGGCACGGTCATATCTAAAGTCAGTGAAGGGGTAACACTGGGACTGGAGGGTCACGGTAAAATCTAATGTCAGTGAAGAGGTAACACTGGGACTGGAGGGGCACGGTCACATCTAGTTTCAGTGAAGTGGTAGCACTGGGACTGGAGGGGCACGGTCATATCTAATGTCAGTGAAAGGGTAGCACTGGGACTGGAGGTGCACGGTCATATCTAATGTCAGTGAAGGGGTAGCACTGGGACTGGAGGGGCACGGTCATATCTAATGTTATTGAAGGGGTAGCAATGGGACTGGAGGGGCACGGTCACATCTAGTGTCAGTGTAGGGGTAACACTGGGATAGGAGGGGCACGGTCATATCTAATGTCAGTGAAGGGGTAACACTGTGACTGGAGAGGCACGGTCATATCTAATTTCAGTGTAGGGGTAACACTGGGACTGGAGGGACACGGTCACATCTAGTGTCAGTGTAGGGTTAACACTGGGACTGGAGGGGCACGGTCATATCTAATGTCAGTGAATGGGTAAAACTGGGACTGGAGGAGCACGGTCATATCTAATGTCAGTGATTTGGTACGACTGCGACTGGAGGGGCACGGTCATATCTAATATCAGTGAAGGGGTAGCACTGGGACAGGAGGGGCACGGTCATATCTAATGTCAGTGAAGCGGTAACAATTTGACTGGAGGGGCACGGTCATATCTAGTGTCAGTGTCGGGGTAACACTGGGACAGGAGGGACACGGTCACATCTAGTGTCAGTTAAGGGGAAACACTGGGACAGGAGGGACACGGTCACATCTAGTGCCAGTGTAGGGGGAACACTGGGACTGGAAGGGCACGGTCACATCTAGTGTCAGTGTAGGGGTAGCACTGGGACAGGAGGGGCCCGGTCATATCTAATGTCAGTGAAGGGGAAAAACTGGGACTGGAGGGGCACGGTCATACCTAATGGCAGTGAAGGGTGAACACTGGGACTGGAGGGGCATGGTCATATCTAATGTCAGTGAAGGGGTAACACTGGGAGAGGAGGGGCACAGTCACATCTAATGTCAGTGAAGGGGTAACACTGGGACAGGAGAGGCACGGTCATATCTAATGTCAGTGAAGGGGGTACACTGGGGCTGGAGGGGCCCGGTCACATCTAGTGTCAGTGTAGTTGTAACACTGGGACAGTAGGGGCACGGTCACATCTAGTGTCAGTGTAGGGGTAACACTGGGACAGGAGGGGCACGGTCAAATCTAATGTCTGTGTAGGAGTAACACTGGGACAGGAGGGGCCCGGTCACATCTAGTGTCAGTGTAGGGGTAGCACTGGGACAGGAGGGGCCCGGTCATATCTAATGTCAGTGAAGGGGTAAAACTGGGACTGGAGGGGCACGGTCACACCTAATGGCAGTGAAGGGTGAACACTGGGACTGGAGGGGCATGGTCATATCTAATGTCAGTGAAGGGGTAACACTGGGAGAGGAGGGGCACCGTCACATCTAATGTCAGGGAAGGGGTAACACTGGGACAGGAGGGGCACGGTCATATCTAATGTCAGTGAAGGGGGTACACTGGGACTGGAGGGGCCCGGTCATATCTAGTGTCAGTGTAGGGGTAACACTGGGACAGGAGGGGCACGGTCACATCTAGTGTCAGTGTAGGGGTAACACTGGGACAGGAGGGGCACGGTCACATCTAATGTCTGTGTAGGAGTAACAGTGGGACAGGAGGGGCCCGGTCACATCTAGTGTCAGTGTAGGGGTAACACTGGGACAGGAGGGGCACGGTCACATCTAGTGTCAGTGTAGGGGTAAGACTGGGACAGGAGGGACACGGTCACATCTAGTCTCAGTGTAGGGGTAACACTGGGACAGGAGGGACACGGTCACATCTATTGTCAGTGTAGGGGTAACACTGGAACAGGAGGGACACGGTCACATCTATTGTCAGTATAGGTGTAACACTGGGACAGGAGGGGCACGGTCACATCTAGTGTCAGTGTAGGGGTAACACTGGGACAGGAGGGTCACGGTCATATCTAATGTCAGTGAAGGGGGAACACTGGGACAGGAGGGGCCCGGTCACATCTAGTGTCAATGTAGGGGTAACACTGGGACAGGAGGGGCACGGTCACATCTAGTGTCAGTGTAGGGGTAACACTGGGACAGGAGGGGCACGGTCACATCTAATGTCTGTGTAGGAGTAACAGTGGGACAGGAGGGGCCCGGTCACATCTAATGTCAGTGTAGGGGTAACACTGGGACAGGAGGGGCACGGTCACATCTAGTGTCAGTGTAGGGGTAACACTGGGACAGGAGGGGCACGGTCATATCTAGTGTCAGTGAAGGGTTAACACTGGGGCAGGAGGGACACGGTCACACCTAGTGTCTGTGTTGGGGTAACACTGGGACAGGAGGGACACGGTCACATCTAGTGTCTGTGTAGGGGTAACACTGGGACAGGAGGGGCACGGTCATATCTAGTGTCAGAGTAGGGGTAACACTGGGACAGGAGGGACATGGTCACATCTAGTGTCAGTGTAGGGGTAACACTGGGACAGGAGGGGCACGGTCATATCGAATGTCAGTGAAGGCGTAACACTTGGACTGGAGGGGCACGGTCATATCTAATGTCAGTGAAGGGGTAACACTGGGACTGGAGGGGCAAGGTCATATCTAATGTCAGTGAATGTGTAAAACTGGGACTGGAGAGGCACGGTCTCATCTAGTGTCAATGTAGGGGTAACACTGGGACAGGAGGGACACGGTCACATCTAGTGTCAGTGTAGGGGTAACACTGGGACAGGAGGGGCCCCGTCACATCTAGTGTCAATGTAGGGGTAATACTGGGACTGGAGGGGCACGGTCACATCTTCTGTCAGTGTAGGGGTAACACTGGGACTGGAGGGGCACGTTCAAATCTATTGTCAGTGAAGTGGTAGCACTGGGATTGGAGGGGCCCGGTCACATCTAGTGTCAGTGTAGTGGTAGCACTGGGACTGAAGGGGCACGGTCAAATCTAATGTCAGTGAAGGGGTAGCACTGTGTCTGGAGGGGCACGGTCATAGCTAATGTCAGTGAAGGGGTAGCACTGGGACAGGAGCGGCACGGTCATATCTAATGTCAGTGAATGGGTAACACTGGGACTGGAGGGGCACGGTCACATCTAGTGTCAGTGTAGGGGTAACACTGGGACAGGAGTGGCACGGTCACATCTAGTGTCAGTTTAGGGGGAACACTGGGAAAGGAGGGGCATGGTCACATCTAGTGCAAGTGTAGGGGTAACACAGGGACAGGAGGGACCCGGTCATATCTAATGTCAGTGAAGGGGTAACACTAGGACTGGAGGGGCATTGTCATATCTAACGTCAGTGAAGGGGGAAAACTGGGACGGGAGGGGCGCGGTCAAATCTAATGTCAGTGAAGGGGTAGCACTGGGACTGGAGGGGCACGGTCATATCTAATGTCAGTGAATGGGTAACACTGGGAGAGGAGGGGCACGGTCATATCTAGTGTCAGTGAAGGGGTAACACTGGGACAGGAGGGGCACGGTCACATCTAGTGTCAGTTTAGGGGTAACACTGGGACAGGAGGGGCACGGTCATATCTAGTGTCAGTGTCGGGGTAACACTGGGACAGGAGGGACACGGTCACATCTAGTGTCAGTTAAGGGGAAACACTGGGACAGGAGGGACACGGTCACATCTACTTCCAGTGTAGGGGGAACACTGGGACTGGAAGGGCACGGTCACATCCAGTGTCAGTGTAGGGGGAACACTGGGGAAGGAGGGGCGCGGTCACATTTAGTGTCAGTGTGGGGGTAGCACTGGGACAGGAGGGGCCCGGTCATATCTAATGTCAGTGAAGGGGCAAAACAGGGACTGGAGGGGCACGGTCATGCCTAATGGCAGTGAAGGGTGAACACTGGGACTGGAGGGGCACGGTCAAATCTAATGTCAGTGAAGGGGTAACACTGGGACAGGAGGGGCACGGTCACATCTAATGTCATGGAAGGGGTAACACTGGGACACGAGCGGCACGGTCATATCTAATGTCAGTGAAGGGGGTACACTGGGACTGGAGGGGCCCGGTCACATCTAGTGTCAGTGTAGGGGTAACACTGGGACAGGAGGGGCACGGTCACATCTAGTGTCAGTGTAGGGGTAACACTGGGACAGGAGGGGCACGGTCACATCTAATGTCTGTGTAGGAGTAACACTGGGACAGGAGGGGCACGGTCACATCTAGTGTCAATGTAGGGGTAACACTGGGACAGGAGGGGCCCGGTCACATCTAGTGTCAGTGTAGGGGTAACACTGGGACAGGAGATACACGGTCACATCTAGTGTCAGTGTAGGGGTAACACTGGGACAGGAGGGGCCCGGTCATATCTATTGTCAGTGTAGGTGTAACACTGGGACAGGAGGGGCACAGTCGCATCTAGTGTCAGTGTAGGGGTAACACTGGGACAGGAGGGGCACGGTCATATCTAGTGTCAGTGTAGGGGTAACACTGGGACAGAAGGGACACGGTCACATCTAGTGTCAGTGTAGGTGTAACACTGGGACAGGAGTGCCTGGTCACATCTAGTGTCAGTGTAGGTGTAACACTGGGACAGGAGGGGCACGGTCACATCTAGTGTCAGTGTAGGGGTAACACTGGGACAGGAGGGACATGGTCACATCTCGTGTCAGTGTAGGGGTAACACTGGGACAGGAGGGGCACAGTCATATCTAATGTCAGTGAAGGCGTAACACTTGGACTGGAGGGGCACGGTCATATCTAATGTCAGTGAATGGGTAACACTGGGACTGGAGGGGCAAGGTCATATCTAATGTCAGTGAATGGGTAAAACTGGGACTGGAGGGGCACGGTCTCATCGAGTGTCAGTGTAGGGGTAACACTGGGACAGGAGGGGCCCCGTCACATCTAGTGTCAATGTAGGGGTAATACTGGGACTGGAGGGGCACGGTCACATCTTCTGTCAGTGAAGTGGTAGCACTGGGATTGGAGGGGCCCGGTCACATCTAGTGTCAGTGTAGTGGTAGCACTGGGACTGAAGGGGCACGGTCAAATCTAATGTCAGTGAAGGGGTAGCACTGTGTCTGGAGGGGCACGGTCATAGCTAATGTCAGTGAAGGGGTAGCACTGGGACAGGAGCGGCACGGTCATATCTAATGTCAGTGAATGGGTAACACTGGGACTGGAGGGGCACGGTCACATCTAGTGTCAGTGTAGGGGTAACACTGGGACAGGAGTGGCACGGTCACATCGAGTGTCAGTTTAGGGGGAACACTGGGAAAGGAGGGGCATGGTCACATCTAGTGCAAGTGTAGGGGTAACACTGGGACAGGAGGGACCCGGTCATATCTAATGTCAGTGAAGGGGTAACACTAGGACTGGAGGGGCACGGTCACATCTAGTGCCAGTGTAGGGGGAACACTGGGACTGGAAGGGCACGGTCACATCTAGTGTCAGTGTAGGGGTAGCACTGGGACAGGAGGGGCCCGGTCATATCTAATGTCAGTGAAGGGGAAAAACTGGGACTGGAGGGGCACGGTCATACCTAATGGCAGTGAAGGGTGAACACTGGGACTGGAGGGGCATGGTCATATCTAATGTCAGTGAAGGGGTAACACTGGGAGAGGAGGGGCACAGTCACATCTAATGTCAGTGAAGGGGTAACACTGGGACAGGAGAGGCACGGTCATATCTAATGTCAGTGAAGGGGGTACACTGGGGCTGGAGGGGCCCGGTCACATCTAGTGTCAGTGTAGTTGTAACACTGGGACAGTAGGGGCACGGTCACATCTAGTGTCAGTGTAGGGGTAACACTGGGACAGGAGGGGCACGGTCAAATCTAATGTCTGTGTAGGAGTAACACTGGGACAGGAGGGGCCCGGTCACATCTAGTGTCAGTGTAGGGGTAGCACTGGGACAGGAGGGGCCCGGTCATATCTAATGTCAGTGAAGGGGTAAAACTGGGACTGGAGGGGCACGGTCACACCTAATGGCAGTGAAGGGTGAACACTGGGACTGGAGGGGCATGGTCATATCTAATGTCAGTGAAGGGGTAACACTGGGAGAGGAGGGGCACCGTCACATCTAATGTCAGGGAAGGGGTAACACTGGGACAGGAGGGGCACGGTCATATCTAATGTCAGTGAAGGGGGTACACTGGGACTGGAGGGGCCCGGTCATATCTAGTGTCAGTGTAGGGGTAACACTGGGACAGGAGGGGCACGGTCACATCTAGTGTCAGTGTAGGGGTAACACTGGGACAGGAGGGGCACGGTCACATCTAATGTCTGTGTAGGAGTAACAGTGGGACAGGAGGGGCCCGGTCACATCTAGTGTCAGTGTAGGGGTAACACTGGGACAGGAGGGGCACGGTCACATCTAGTGTCAGTGTAGGGGTAAGACTGGGACAGGAGGGACACGGTCACATCTAGTCTCAGTGTAGGGGTAACACTGGGACAGGAGGGACACGGTCACATCTATTGTCAGTGTAGGGGTAACACTGGAACAGGAGGGACACGGTCACATCTATTGTCAGTATAGGTGTAACACTGGGACAGGAGGGGCACGGTCACATCTAGTGTCAGTGTAGGGGTAACACTGGGACAGGAGGGTCACGGTCATATCTAATGTCAGTGAAGGGGGAACACTGGGACAGGAGGGGCCCGGTCACATCTAGTGTCAATGTAGGGGTAACACTGGGACAGGAGGGGCACGGTCACATCTAGTGTCAGTGTAGGGGTAACACTGGGACAGGAGGGGCACGGTCACATCTAATGTCTGTGTAGGAGTAACAGTGGGACAGGAGGGGCCCGGTCACATCTAGTGTCAGTGTAGGGGTAACACTGGGACAGGAGGGGCACGGTCACATCTAGTGTCAGTGTAGGGGTAACACTGGGACAGGAGGGGCACGGTCATATCTAGTGTCAGTGAAGGGTTAACACTGGGGCAGGAGGGACACGGTCACATCTAGTGTCTGTGTTGGGGTAACACTGGGACAGGAGGGACACGGTCACATCTAGTGTCTGTGTAGGGGTAACACTGGGACAGGAGGGGCACGGTCATATCTAGTGTCAGAGTAGGGGTAACACTGGGACAGGAGGGACATGGTCACATCTAGTGTCAGTGTAGGGGTAACACTGGGACAGGAGGGGCACGGTCATATCGAATGTCAGTGAAGGCGTAACACTTGTACTGGAGGGGCACGGTCATATCTAATGTCAGTGAAGGGGTAACACTGGGACTGGAGGGGCAAGGTCATATCTAATGTCAGTGAATGTGTAAAACTGGGACTGGAGAGGCACGGTCTCATCTAGTGTCAATGTAGGGGTAACACTGGGACAGGAGGGACACGGTCACATCTAGTGTCAGTGTAGGGGTAACACTGGGACAGGAGGGGCCCCGTCACATCTAGTGTCAATGTAGGGGTAATACTGGGACTGGAGGGGCACGGTCACATCTTCTGTCAGTGTAGGGGTAACACTGGGACTGGAGGGGCACGTTCAAATCTATTGTCAGTGAAGTGGTAGCACTGGGATTGGAGGGGCCCGGTCACATCTAGTGTCAGTGTAGTGGTAGCACTGGGACTGAAGGGGCACGGTCAAATCTAATGTCAGTGAAGGGGTAGCACTGTGTCTGGAGGGGCACGGTCATAGCTAATGTCAGTGAAGGGGTAGCACTGGGACAGGAGCGGCACGGTCATATCTAATGTCAGTGAATGGGTAACACTGGGACTGGAGGGGCACGGTCACATCTAGTGTCAGTGTAGGGGTAACACTGGGACAGGAGTGGCACGGTCACATCTAGTGTCAGTTTAGGGGGAACACTGGGAAAGGAGGGGCATGGTCACATCTAGTGCAAGTGTAGGGGTAACACAGGGACAGGAGGGACCCGGTCATATCTAATGTCAGTGAAGGGGTAACACTAGGACTGGAGGGGCATTGTCATATCTAACGTCAGTGAAGGGGGAAAACTGGGACGGGAGGGGCGCGGTCAAATCTAATGTCAGTGAAGGGGTAGCACTGGGACTGGAGGGGCACGGTCATATCTAATGTCAGTGAATGGGTAACACTGGGAGAGGAGGGGCCCGGTCACATCTAGTGTCAGTGAAGGGGTAACACTGGGACAGGAGGGGCACGGTCACATCTAGTGTCAGTTTAGGGGTAACACTGGGACAGGAGGGGCACGGTCATATCTAGTGTCAGTGTCGGGGTAACACTGGGACAGGAGGGACACGGTCACATCTAGTGTCAGTTAAGGGGAAACACTGGGACAGGAGGGACACGGTCACATCTACTTCCAGTGTAGGGGGAACACTGGGACTGGAAGGGCACGGTCACATCCAGTGTCAGTGTAGGGGGAACACTGGGGAAGGAGGGGCGCGGTCACATTTAGTGTCAGTGTGGGGGTAGCACTGGGACAGGAGGGGCCCGGTCATATCTAATGTCAGTGAAGGGGCAAAACAGGGACTGGAGGGGCACGGTCATGCCTAATGGCAGTGAAGGGTGAACACTGGGACTGGAGGGGCACGGTCAAATCTAATGTCAGTGAAGGGGTAACACTGGGACAGGAGGGGCACGGTCACATCTAATGTCATGGAAGGGGTAACACTGGGACACGAGCGGCACGGTCATATCTAATGTCAGTGAAGGGGGTACACTGGGACTGGAGGGGCCCGGTCACATCTAGTGTCAGTGTAGGGGTAACACTGGGACAGGAGGGGCACGGTCACATCTAGTGTCAGTGTAGGGGTAACACTGGGACAGGAGGGGCACGGTCACATCTAATGTCTGTGTAGGAGTAACACTGGGACAGGAGGGGCACGGTCACATCTAGTGTCAATGTAGGGGTAACACTGGGACAGGAGGGGCCCGGTCACATCTAGTGTCAGTGTAGGGGTAACACTGGGACAGGAGATACACGGTCACATCTAGTGTCAGTGTAGGGGTAACACTGGGACAGGAGGGGCCCGGTCATATCTATTGTCAGTGTAGGTGTAACACTGGGACAGGAGGGGCACAGTCACATCTAGTGTCAGTGTAGGGGTAACACTGGGACAGGAGGGGCACGGTCATATCTAGTGTCAGTGTAGGGGTAACACTGGGACAGAAGGGACACGGTCACATCTAGTGTCAGTGTAGGTGTAACACTGGGACAGGAGTGCCCGGTCACATCTAGTGTCAGTGTAGGTGTAACACTGGGACAGGAGGGGCACGGTCACATCTAGTGTCAGTGTAGGGGTAACACTGGGACAGGAGGGACATGGTCACATCTCGTGTCAGTGTAGGGGTAACACTGGGACAGGAGGGGCACAGTCATATCTAATGTCAGTGAAGGCGTAACACTTGGACTGGAGGGGCACGGTCATATCTAATGTCAGTGAATGGGTAACACTGGGACTGGAGGGGCAAGGTCATATCTAATGTCACTGAATGGGTAAAACTGGGACTGGAGGGGCACGGTCTCATCGAGTGTCAGTGTAGGGGTAACACTGGGACAGGAGGGGCCCCGTCACATCTAGTGTCAATGTAGGGGTAATACTGGGACTGGAGGGGCACGGTCACATCTTCTGTCAGTGAAGTGGTAGCACTGGGATTGGAGGGGCCCGGTCACATCTAGTGTCAGTGTAGTGGTAGCACTGGGACTGAAGGGGCACGGTCAAATCTAATGTCAGTGAAGGGGTAGCACTGTGTCTGGAGGGCACGGTCATAGCTAATGTCAGTGAAGGGGTAGCACTGGGACAGGAGCGGCACGGTCATATCTAATGTCAGTGAATGGGTAACACTGGGACTGGAGGGGCACGGTCACATCTAGTGTCAGTGTAGGGGTAACACTGGGACAGGAGTGGCACGGTCACATCGAGTGTCAGTTTAGGGGGAACACTGGGAAAGGAGGGGCATGGTCACATCTAGTGCAAGTGTAGGGGTAACACTGGGACAGGAGGGACCCGGTCATATCTAATGTCAGTGAAGGGGTAACACTAGGACTGGAGGGGCACGGTCATATCTAATGTCAGTGAAGGGGGAAAACTGGGACTGGAGGGGCGCGGTCAAATCTAATGTCAGTGAAGGGGTAGCACTGGGACTGGAGGGGCCCGGTCATATCTAATGTCAGTGAATGGGTAACACTGGGAGAGGAGGGGCCCGGTCACATCTAGTGTCAGTGAAGGGCTAACACTGGGACAGGAGGGGCACGGTCACATCTAGTGTCAGTTTAGGGGTAACACTGGGACAGGAGGGACACGGTCACATCTACTTCCAGTGTAGGGGGAGCACTGGGACTGGAAGGGCACGGTCACATCTAGTGTCAGTGTAGGGGGAACACTGGGAAAGGAGGGGCACGGTCACATCTAGTGTCAGTGTAGGGGTAGCACTGGGACAGGAGGGGCCCGGTCATATCTAATGTCAGTGAAGGGGAAAAACAGGGACTGGAGGGGCACGGTCATATCTAATGTCAGTGAAGGGGTAACACTGGGACAGGAGGGGCACGGTCATATCTAATGTCAGGGAAGGGGTAACACTGGGACACGAGCGGCACGGTCATATCTAATGTCAGTGAAGTGGGTACACTGGGACTGGAGGGGCACGGTCACATCTAGTGTCAGTGTAGGGGTTACACTGGGACAGGAGGGGCACGGTCACGTCTAGTGTCAGTGTCGGGGTAACACTGGAACAGGAGGGGCACGGTCACATCTAATGTCTGTGTAGGAGTAACACTGGGACAGGAGGGGCACGGTCACATCTAGTGTCAGTGTAGGGGTAACACTGGGACAGGAGGGGCCCGGTCACATCTATTGTCAGTGTAGGTGTAACACTGGGACAGGAGGGACACGGTCACATCTAGTGTCAGTGTAGGGGTAACACTGGGACAGGAGGGGCACGGTCACATCTAGTGTCAGTGTAGGGGTAACACTGGGACAGGAGGGGCACGGTCATATCTAGTGTCAGTGTAGGGGTAACACTGGGACAGGAGGGGCACGGTCATATCTAGTGTCAGCGTAGGGGTAACACTGGGACAGGAGGGGCACGGTCATATCTAGTGTCAGTGTAGGGGTAACACTGGGACAGGAGGGGCACGGTCACATCTAGTGTCAGTGTAGGGGTAACACTGGGACAGGAGATGCACGGTCACATCTAGTGTCAGAGTAGGGGTAACACTGGGACAGGAGGGGCACGGTCACATCTATTGTCAGTGTAGGTGCAACACTGGGACAGGAGGGGCACAGTCACATCTAGTGTCAGTGTAGGGTAATACTGGGACAGGAGGGGCACGGTCACATCTAGTGTCAGTGTAGGGGTAACACTGGGACAGGAGGGGCACGGTCATATCTAGTGTCAGTGTAGGGGTAACACTGGGACAGGAGGGACACGGTCACATCTAGTGTCAGTGTAGGGGTAACACTGGGACAGGAGGGACACGGTCACATCTATTGTCAGTGTAGGTGTAACACTGGGACAGGAGGGGCACGGTCACATCTAGTGTCAGTGTAGGGGTAACACTGGGACAGGAGGGACACGGTCACATCTATTGTCAGTGTAGGGGTAACACTGGGACTGGAGGGACACGGTCACATCTAGTGTCAGTGTAGGTGTAACACTGGGACAGAAGCGGCACGGTCACATCTAGTGTCAATGTAGGGGTAACACTGGGACAGGAGGGACATGGTCACATCTAGTGTCAGTGTAGGGGTAACACTGGGACAGGAGGGGCACAGTCATATCTAATGTCAGTGAAGGCGTAACACTTGGACTGGGGGGGCACAGTCATATCTAATGTCAGTGAAGGGGTAACACTGGGACTGGAGGGGCAAGGTCATATCTAATGTCAGTGAATGGGTAAAACTGGGACTGGAGGGGCACGGTCTCATCGAGTGTCAGTGTAGGGGTAACACAGGGACAGGAGGGACACGGTCACACCTAGTGTCAGTGTAGGGGTAACACTGGGACAGGAGGGGCACGGTCACATCTAATGTCAGTGTAGGGGTAACACTGGGACAGGAGGGGCCCGGTCACATCTATTGTCAGTGTAGGTGTAACACTGGGACAGGAGGGGCACGGTCACATCTAGTGTCAGTGTAGGGGTAACACTGGGACAGGAGGGACACGGTCACATCTAGTGTCAGTGTAGGGGTAACACTGGGACAGGAGGGGCACGGTCATATCTAGTGTCAGTGTAGGGGTAACACTGGGACAGGAAGGACACGGTCACATCTAGTGTCAGTGTAGGGGTAACACTGGGACAGGAGGGACACGGTCACATCTATTGTCAGTGTAGGTGTAACACTGGGACAGGAGGGGCACGGTCACATCTAGTGTCAGTGTAGGGGTAACACTGGGACAGGAGGGACACGGTCACATCTATTGTCAGTGTAGGGGTAACACTGGGACTGGAGGGACACGGTCACATCTAGTGTCAGTGTAGGTGTAACACTGGGACAGAAGGGGCACGGTCACATCTAGTGTCAGTGTAGGGGTAACACTGGGACAGGAGGGACACGGTCACATCTATTGTCAGTGTAGGTGTAACACTGGGACAGGAGTGCCCGCTCACATATAGTGTCAGTGTAGGTGTAACACTGGGACAGGAGGGGCACGGTCACATCTAGTGTCAGTGTAGGGGTAACACTGGGACAGGAGGGACATGGTCACATCTCGTGTCAGTGTAGGGGTAACACTGGGACAGGAGGGGCACAGTCATATCTAATGTCAGTGAAGGCGTAACACTTGGACTGGAGGGGCACGGTCATAGCTAATGTCAGTGAATGGGTAACACTGGGACTGGAGGGGCAAGGTCATATCTAATGTCAGTGAATGGGTAAAACTGGGACTGGAGGGGCACGGTCTCATCGAGTGTCAGTGTAGGGGTAACACTGGGACAGGAGGGGCCCCGTCACATCTAGTGTCAATGTAGGGGTAATACTGGGACTGGAGGGGCACGGTCACATCTTCTGTCAGTGTAGGGTTAACACTGGGACTGGAGGGGCACGTTCAAATCTATTGTCAGTGAAGTGGTAGCACTGGGATTGGAGGGGACCGGTCACATCTAGTGTCAGTGTAGTGGTAGCACTGGGACTGAAGGGGCACGGTCAAATCTAATGTCAGTGAAGGGGTAGCACTGTGTCTGGAGGGGCACGGTCATAGCTAATGTCAGTGAAGGGGTAGCACTGGGACAGGAGCGGCACGGTCATATCTAATGTCAGTGAATGGGTAACACTGGGACTGGAGGGGCACGGTCACATCTAGTGTCAGTGTAGGGGTAACACTGGGACAGGAGTGGCACGGTCACATCGAGTGTCAGTTTAGGGGGAACACTGGGAAAGGAGGGGCATGGTCACATCTAGTGCAAGTGTAGGGGTAACACTGGGACAGGAGGGACCCGGTCATATCTAATGTCAGTGAAGGGGTAACACTAGGACTGGAGGGGCACGGTCATATCTAATGCCAGTGAAGGGGGAAAACTGGGACTGGAGGGGCGCGGTCAAATCTAATGTCAGTGAAGGGGTAGCACTGGGACTGGAGGGGCCCGGTCATATCTAATGTCAGTGAATGGGTAACACTGGGAGAGGAGGGGCCCGGTCACATCTAGTGTCAGTGAAGGGCTAACACTGGGAAAGGAGGGGCACGGTCACATCTAGTGTCAGTTTAGGGGTAACACTGGGACAGGAGGGGCACGGTCATATCTAGTGTCAGTGTCGGGGTAACACTGGGACAGGAGGGACACGGTCACATCTAGTGTCAGTTAAGGGGAAACACTGGGACAGGAGGGACACGGTCACATCTACTTCCAGTGTAGGGGGAGCACTGGGACTGGAAGGGCACGGTCACATCTAGTGTCAGTGTAGGGGGAACACTGGGAAAGGAGGGGCACGGTCACATCTAGTGTCAGTGTAGGGGTAGCACTGGGACAGGAGGGGCCCGGTCATATCTAATGTCAGTGAAGGGGAAAAACAGGGACTGGAGGGGCACGGTCATATCTAATGTCAGTGAAGGGGTAACACTGGGACAGGAGGGGCACGGTCATATCTAATGTCAGGGAAGGGGTAACACTGGGACACGAGCGGCACGGTCATATCTAATGTCAGTGAAGTGGGTACACTGGGACTGGAGGGGAACGGTCACATCTAGTGTCAGTGTACGGGTTACACTGGGACAGGAGGGGCACGGTCACGTCTAGTGTCAGTGTCGGGGTAACACTGGAACAGGAGGGGCACGGTCACATCTAATGTCTGTGTAGGAGTAACACTGGGACAGGAGGGGCACGGTCACATCTAGTGTCAGTGTAGGGGTAACACTGGGACAGGAGGGGCCCGGTCACATCTATTGTCAGTGTAGGTGTAACACTGGGACAGGAGGGACACGGTCACATCTAGTGTCAGTGTAGGGGTAACACTGGGACAGGAGGGGCACGGTCACATCTAGTGTCAGTGGAGGGGTAACACTGGGACAGGAGGGGCACGGTCATATCTAGTGTCAGTGTAGGGGTAACACTGGGACAGGAGGGGCACGGTCATATCTAGTGTCAGCGTAGGGGTAACACTGGGACAGGAGGGGCACGGTCATATCTAGTGTCAGTTTAGGGGTAACACTGGGACAGGAGGGGCACGGTCACATCTAGTGTCAATGTAGGGGTAACACTGGGACAGGAGGGGCCCGGTCACATCTAGTGTCAGTGTAGGGGTAACACTGGGACAGGAGATACACGGTCACATCTAGTGTCAGTGTAGGGGTAACACTGGGACAGGAGGGGCCCGGTCATATCTATTGTCAGTGTAGGTGTAACACTGGGACAGGAGGGGCACAGTCACATCTAGTGTCAGTGTAGGGGTAACACTGGGACAGGAGGGGCACGGTCATATCTAGTGTCAGTGTAGGGGTAACACTGGGACAGAAGGGACACGGTCACATCTAGTGTCAGTGTAGGGGTAACACTGGGACAGGAGGGACACGGTCACATCTATTGTCAGTGTAGGTGTAACACTGGGACAGGAGTGCCCGGTCACATCTAGTGTCAGTGTAGGTGTAACACTGGGACAGGAGGGGCACGGTCACATCTAGTGTCAGTGTAGGGGTAACACTGGGACAGGAGGGACATGGTCACATCTCGTGTCAGTGTAGGGGTAACACTGGGACAGGAGGGGCACAGTCATATCTAATGTCAGTGAAGGCGTAACACTTGGACTGGAGGGGCACGGTCATATCTAATGTCAGTGAATGGGTAACACTGGGACTGGAGGGGCAAGGTCATATCTAATGTCAGTGAATGGGTAAAACTGGGACTGGAGGGGCACGGTCTCATCGAGTGTCAGTGTAGGGGTAACACTGGGACAGGAGGGGCCCCGTCACATCTAGTGTCAATGTAGGGGTAATACTGGGACTGGAGGGGCACGGTCACATCTTCTGTCAGTGAAGTGGTAGCACTGGGATTGGAGGGGCCCGGTCACATCTAGTGTCAGTGTAGTGGTAGCACTGGGACTGAAGGGGCACGGTCAAATCTAATGTCAGTGAAGGGGTAGCACTGTGTCTGGAGGGGCACGGTCATAGCTAATGTCAGTGAAGGGGTAGCACTGGGACAGGAGCGGCACGGTCATATCTAATGTCAGTGAATGGGTAACACTGGGACTGGAGGGGCACGGTCACATCTAGTGTCAGTGTAGGGGTAACACTGGGACAGGAGTGGCACGGTCACATCGAGTGTCAGTTTAGGGGGAACACTGGGAAAGGAGGGGCATGGTCACATCTAGTGCAAGTGTAGGGGTAACACTGGGACAGGAGGGACCCGGTCATATCTAATGTCAGTGAAGGGGTAACACTAGGACTGGAGGGGCACGGTCATATCTAATGTCAGTGAAGGGGGAAAACTGGGACTGGAGGGGCGCGGTCAAATCTAATGTCAGTGAAGGGGTAGCACTGGGACTGGAGGGGCCCGGTCATATCTAATGTCAGTGAATGGGTAACACTGGGAGAGGAGGGGCCCGGTCACATCTAGTGTCAGTGAAGGGCTAACACTGGGACAGGAGGGGCACGGTCACATCTAGTGTCAGTTTAGGGGTAACACTGGGACAGGAGGGACACGGTCACATCTACTTCCAGTGTAGGGGGAGCACTGGGACTGGAAGGGCACGGTCACATCTAGTGTCAGTGTAGGGGGAACACTGGGAAAGGAGGGGCACGGTCACATCTAGTGTCAGTGTAGGGGTAGCACTGGGACAGGAGGGGCCCGGTCATATCTAATGTCAGTGAAGGGGAAAAACAGGGACTGGAGGGGCACAGTCATATCTAATGTCAGTGAAGGGGTAACACTGGGACAGGAGGGGCACGGTCATATCTAATGTCAGGGAAGGGGTAACACTGGGACACGAGCGGCACGGTCATATCTAATGTCAGTGAAGTGGGTACACTGGGACTGGAGGGGCACGGTCACATCTAGTGTCAGTGTAGGGGTTACACTGGGACAGGAGGGGCACGGTCACGTCTAGTGTCAGTGTCGGGGTAACACTGGAACAGGAGGGGCACGGTCACATCTAATGTCTGTGTAGGAGTAACACTGGGACAGGAGGGGCACGGTCACATCTAGTGTCAGTGTAGGGGTAACACTGGGACAGGAGGGGCCCGGTCACATCTATTGTCAGTGTAGGTGTAACACTGGGACAGGAGGGACACGGTCACATCTAGTGTCAGTGTAGGGGTAACACTGGGACAGGAGGGGCACGGTCACATCTAGTGTCAGTGTAGGGGTAACACTGGGACAGGAGGGGCACGGTCATATCTAGTGTCAGTGTAGGGGTAACACTGGGACAGGAGGGGCACGGTCATATCTAGTGTCAGCGTATGGGTAACACTGGGACAGGAGGGGCACGGTCATATCTAGTGTCAGTGTAGGGGTAACACTGGGACAGGAGGGGCACGGTCACATCTAGTGTCAGTGTAGGGGTAACACTGGGACAGGAGATGCACGGTCACATCTAGTGTCAGAGTAGGGGTAACACTGGGACAGGAGGGGCACGGTCACATCTATTGTCAGTGTAGGTGCAACACTGGGACAGGAGGGGCACAGTCACATCTAGTGTCAGTGTAGGGTAATACTGGGACAGGAGGGGCACGGTCACATCTAGTGTCAGTGTAGGGGTAACACTGGGACAGGAGGGGCACGGTCATATCTAGTGTCAGTGTAGGGGTAACACTGGGACAGGAGGGACACGGTCACATCTAGTGTCAGTGTAGGGGTAACACTGGGACAGGAGGGACACGGTCACATCTATTGTCAGTGTAGGTGTAACACTGGGACAGGAGGGGCACGGTCACATCTAGTGTCAGTGTAGGGGTAACACTGGGACAGGAGGGACACGGTCACATCTATTGTCAGTGTAGGGGTAACACTGGGACTGGAGGGACACGGTCACATCTAGTGTCAGTGTAGGTGTAACACTGGGACAGAAGCGGCACGGTCACATCTAGTGTCAATGTAGGGGTAACACTGGGACAGGAGGGACATGGTCACATCTAGTGTCAGTGTAGGGGTAACACTGGGACAGGAGGGGCACAGTCATATCTAATGTCAGTGAAGGCGTAACACTTGGACTGGGGGGGCACAGTCATATCTAATGTCAGTGAAGGGGTAACACTGGGACTGGAGGGGCAAGGTCATATCTAATGTCAGTGAATGGGTAAAACTGGGACTGGAGGGGCACGGTCTCATCGAGTGTCAGTGTAGGGGTAACACAGGGACAGGAGGGACACGGTCACACCTAGTGTCAGTGTAGGGGTAACACTGGGACAGGAGGGGCACGGTCACATCTAATGTCAGTGTAGGGGTAACACTGGGACAGGAGGGGCCCGGTCACATCTATTGTCAGTGTAGGTGTAACACTGGGACAGGAGGGGCACGGTCACATCTAATGTCAGTGTAGGGGTAACACTGGGACAGGAGGGACACGGTCACATCTAGTGTCAGTGTAGGGGTAACACTGGGACAGGAGGGGCACGGTCATATCTAGTGTCAGTGTAGGGGTAACACTGGGACAGGAAGGACACGGTCACATCTAGTGTCAGTGTAGGGGTAACACTGGGACAGGAGGGACACGGTCACATCTATTGTCAGTGTAGGTGTAACACTGGGACAGGAGTGCCCGGTCACATCTAGTGTCAGTGTAGGTGTAACACTGGGACAGGAGGGGCACGGTCACATCTAGTGTCAGTGTAGGGGTAACACTGGGACAGGAGGGACATGGTCACATCTCGTGTCAGTGTAGGGGTAACACTGGGACAGGAGGGGCACAGTCATATCTAATGTCAGTGAAGGCGTAACACTTGGACTGGAGGGGCACGGTCATATCTAATGTCAGTGAATGGGTAACACTGGGACTGGAGGGGCAAGGTCATATCTAATGTCAGTGAATGGGTAAAACTGGGACTGGAGGGGCACGGTCTCATCGAGTGTCAGTGTAGGGGTAACACTGGGACAGGAGGGGCCCCGTCACATCTAGTGTCAATGTAGGGGTAATACTGGGACTGGAGGGGCACGGTCACATCTTCTGTCAGTGAAGTGGTAGCACTGGGATTGGAGGGGCCCGGTCACATCTAGTGTCAGTGTAGTGGTAGCACTGGGACTGAAGGGGCACGGTCAAATCTAATGTCAGTGAAGGGGTAGCACTGTGTCTGGAGGGGCACGGTCATAGCTAATGTCAGTGAAGGGGTAGCACTGGGACAGGAGCGGCACGGTCATATCTAATGTCAGTGAATGGGTAACACTGGGACTGGAGGGGCACGGTCACATCTAGTGTCAGTGTAGGGGTAACACTGGGACAGGAGTGGCACGGTCACATCGAGTGTCAGTTTAGGGGGAACACTGGGAAAGGAGGGGCATGGTCACATCTAGTGCAAGTGTAGGGGTAACACTGGGACAGGAGGGACCCGGTCATATCTAATGTCAGTGAAGGGGTAACACTAGGACTGGAGGGGCACGGTCATATCTAATGTCAGTGAAGGGGGAAAACTGGGACTGGAGGGGCGCGGTCAAATCTAATGTCAGTGAAGGGGTAGCACTGGGACTGGAGGGGCCCGGTCATATCTAATGTCAGTGAATGGGTAACACTGGGAGAGGAGGGGCCCGGTCACATCTAGTGTCAGTGAAGGGCTAACACTGGGACAGGAGGGGCACGGTCACATCTAGTGTCAGTTTAGGGGTAACACTGGGACAGGAGGGACACGGTCACATCTACTTCCAGTGTAGGGGGAGCACTGGGACTGGAAGGGCACGGTCACATCTAGTGTCAGTGTAGGGGGAACACTGGGAAAGGAGGGGCACGGTCACATCTAGTGTCAGTGTAGGGGTAGCACTGGGACAGGAGGGGCCCGGTCATATCTAATGTCAGTGAAGGGGAAAAACAGGGACTGGAGGGGCACGGTCATATCTAATGTCAGTGAAGGGGTAACACTGGGACAGGAGGGGCACGGTCATATCTAATGTCAGGGAAGGGGTAACACTGGGACACGAGCGGCACGGTCATATCTAATGTCAGTGAAGTGGGTACACTGGGACTGGAGGGGCACGGTCACATCTAGTGTCAGTGTAGGGGTTACACTGGGACAGGAGGGGCACGGTCACGTCTAGTGTCAGTGTCGGGGTAACACTGGAACAGGAGGGGCACGGTCACATCTAATGTCTGTGTAGGAGTAACACTGGGACAGGAGGGGCACGGTCACATCTAGTGTCAGTGTAGGGGTAACACTGGGACAGGAGGGGCCCGGTCACATCTATTGTCAGTGTAGGTGTAACACTGGGACAGGAGGGACACGGTCACATCTAGTGTCAGTGTAGGGGTAACACTGGGACAGGAGGGGCACGGTCACATCTAGTGTCAGTGTAGGGGTAACACTGGGACAGGAGGGGCACGGTCATATCTAGTGTCAGTGTAGGGGTAACACTGGGACAGGAGGGGCACGGTCATATCTAGTGTCAGCGTAGGGGTAACACTGGGACAGGAGGGGCACGGTCATATCTAGTGTCAGTGTAGGGGTAACACTGGGACAGGAGGGGCACGGTCACATCTAGTGTCAGTGTACGGGTAACACTGGGACAGGAGATGCACGGTCACATCTAGTGTCAGAGTAGGGGTAACACTGGGACAGGAGGGGCACGGTCACATCTATTGTCAGTGTAGGTGCAACACTGGGACAGGAGGGGCACAGTCACATCTAGTGTCAGTGTAGGGTAATACTGGGACAGGAGGGGCACGGTCACATCTAGTGTCAGTGTAGGGGTAACACTGGGACAGGAGGGGCACGGTCATATCTAGTGTCAGTGTAGGGGTAACACTGGGACAGGAGGGACACGGTCACATCTAGTGTCAGTGTAGGGGTAACACTGGGACAGGAGGGACACGGTCACATCTATTGTCAGTGTAGGTGTAACACTGGGACAGGAGGGGCACGGTCACATCTAGTGTCAGTGTAGGGGTAACACTGGGACAGGAGGGACACGGTCACATCTATTGTCAGTGTAGGGGTAACACTGGGACTGGAGGGACACGGTCACATCTAGTGTCAGTGTAGGTGTAACACTGGGACAGAAGCGGCACGGTCACATCTAGTGTCAATGTAGGGGTAACACTGGGACAGGAGGGACATGGTCACATCTAGTGTCAGTGTAGGGGTAACACTGGGACAGGAGGGGCACAGTCATATCTAATGTCAGTGAAGGCGTAACACTTGGACTGGGGGGGCACAGTCATATCTAATGTCAGTGAAGGGGTAACACTGGGACTGGAGGGGCAAGGTCATATCTAATGTCAGTGAATGGGTAAAACTGGGACTGGAGGGGCACGGTCTCATCGAGTGTCAGTGTAGGGGTAACACAGGGACAGGAGGGACACGGTCACACCTAGTGTCAGTGTAGGGGTAACACTGGGACAGGAGGGGCACGGTCACATCTAATGTCAGTGTAGGGGTAACACTGGGACAGGAGGGGCCCGGTCACATCTATTGTCAGTGTAGGTGTAACACTGGGACAGGAGGGGCACGGTCACATCTAGTGTCAGTGTAGGGGTAACACTGGGACAGGAGGGACACGGTCACATCTAGTGTCAGTGTAGGGGTAACACTGGGACAGGAGGGGCACGGTCATATCTAGTGTCAGTGTAGGGGTAACACTGGGACAGGAAGGACACGGTCACATCTAGTGTCAGTGTAGGGGTAACACTGGGACAGGAGGGACACGGTCACATCTATTGTCAGTGTAGGTGTAACACTGGGACAGGAGGGGCACGGTCACATCTAGTGTCAGTGTAGGGGTAACACTGGGACAGGAGGGACACGGTCACATCTATTGTCAGTGTAGGGGTAACACTGGGACTGGAGGGACACGGTCACATCTAGTGTCAGTGTAGGTGTAACACTGGGACAGAAGGGGCACGGTCACATCTAGTGTCAGTGTAGGGGTAACACTGGGACAGGAGGGACACGGTCACATCTATTGTCAGTGTAGGTGTAACACTGGGACAGGAGTGCCCGCTCACATCTAGTGTCAGTGTAGGTGTAACACTGGGACAGGAGGGGCACGGTCACATCTAGTGTCCGTGTAGGGGTAACACTGGGACAGGAGGGACATGGTCACATCTCGTGTCAGTGTAGGGGTAACACTGGGACAGGAGGGGCACAGTCATATCTAATGTCAGTGAAGGCGTAACACTTGGACTGGAGGGGCACGGTCATATCTAATGTCAGTGAATGGGTAACACTGGGACTGGAGGGGCAAGGTCATATCTAATGTCAGTGAATGGGTAAAACTGGGACTGGAGGGGCACGGTCTCATCGAGTGTCAGTGTAGGGGTAACACTGGGACAGGAGGGGCCCCGTCACATCTAGTGTCAATGTAGGGGTAATACTGGGACTGGAGGGGCACGGTCACATCTTCTGTCAGTGTAGGGTTAACACTGGGACTGGAGGGGCACGTTCAAATCTATTGTCAGTGAAGTGGTAGCACTGGGATTGGAGGGGCCCGGTCACATCTAGTGTCAGTGTAGTGGTAGCACTGGGACTGAAGGGGCACGGTCAAATCTAATGTCAGTGAAGGGGTAGCACTGTGTCTGGAGGGGCACGGTCATAGCTAATGTCAGTGAAGGGGTAGCACTGGGACAGGAGCGGCACGGTCATATCTAATGTCAGTGAATGGGTAACACTGGGACTGGAGGGGCACGGTCACATCTAGTGTCAGTGTAGGGGTAACACTGGGACAGGAGTGGCACGGTCACATCGAGTGTCAGTTTAGGGGGAACACTGGGAAAGGAGGGGCATGGTCACATCTAGTGCAAGTGTAGGGGTAACACTGGGACAGGAGGGACCCGGTCATATCTAATGTCAGTGAAGGGGTAACACTAGGACTGGAGGGGCACGGTCATATCTAATGCCAGTGAAGGGGGAAAACTGGGACTGGAGGGGCGCGGTCAAATCTAATGTCAGTGAAGGGGTAGCACTGGGACTGGAGGGGCCCGGTCATATCTAATGTCAGTGAATGGGTAACACTGGGAGAGGAGGGGCCCGGTCACATCTAGTGTCAGTGAAGGGCTAACACTGGGACAGGAGGGGCACGGTCACATCTAGTGTCAGTTTAGGGGTAACACTGGGACAGGAGGGGCACGGTCATATCTAGTGTCAGTGTCAGGGTAACACTGGGACAGGAGGGACACGGTCACATCTAGTGTCAGTTAAGGGGAAACACTGGGACAGGAGGGACACGGTCACATCTACTTCCAGTGTAGGGGGAGCACTGGGACTGGAAGGGCACGGTCACATCTAGTGTCAGTGTAGGGGGAACACTGGGAAAGGAGGGGCACGGTCACATCTAGTGTCAGTGTAGGGGTAGCACTGGGACAGGAGGGGCCCGGTCATATCTAATGTCAGTGAAGGGGAAAAACAGGGACTGGAGGGGCACGGTCATATCTAATGTCAGTGAAGGGGTAACACTGGGACAGGAGGGGCACGGTCATATCTAATGTCAGGGAAGGGGTAACAATGGGACACGAGCGGCACGGTCATATCTAATGTCAGTGAAGTGGGTACACTGGGACTGGAGGGGAACGGTCACATCTAGTGTCAGTGTACGGGTTACACTGGGACAGGAGGGGCACGGTCACGTCTAGTGTCAGTGTCGGGGTAACACTGGAACAGGAGGGGCACGGTCACATCTAATGTCTGTGTAGGAGTAACACTGGGACAGGAGGGGCACGGTCACATCTAGTGTCAGTGTAGGGGTAACACTGGGACAGGAGGGGTCCGGTCACATCTATTGTCAGTGTAGGTGTAACACTGGGACAGGAGGGACACGGTCACATCTAGTGTCAGTGTAGGGGTAACACTGGG
Organism: Somniosus microcephalus; assembly: GCF_052327205.1. Classification (NCBI taxonomy): domain Eukaryota; kingdom Metazoa; phylum Chordata; class Chondrichthyes; order Squaliformes; family Somniosidae; genus Somniosus; species Somniosus microcephalus. The sequence goes on along the minus strand of NW_028225184.1, from coordinate 40,124,511 downwards.
ACAGGAGGGGCACGGTCACATCTAGTGTCAGTGTAGGGGTAACACTGGGACAGGAGGGGCACGGTCATATCTAGTGTCAGTGTAGGGTTAACACTGGGACAGGAGGGGCACGGTCATATCTAGTGTCAGCGTAGGGGTAACACTGGGACAGGAGGGGCACGGTCATATCTAGTGTCAGTTTAGGGGTAACACTGGGACAGGAGGGGCACGGTCACATCTAGTGTCAGTGTAGGGGTAACACTGGGACAGGAGATGCACGGTCACATCTAGTGTCAGAGTAGGGGTAACACTGGGACAGGAGGGGCACGGTCACATCTATTGTCAGTGTAGGTGCAACACTGGGACAGGAGGGGCACAGTCACATCTAGTGTCAGTGTAGGGTAATACTGGGACAGGAGGGGCACGGTCACATCTAGTGTCAGTGTAGGGGTAACACTGGGACAGGAGGGGCACGGTCATATCTAGTGTCAGTGTAGGGGTAACACTGGGACAGGAGGGACACGGTCACATCTAGTGTCAGTGTAGGGGTAACACTGGGACAGGAGGGACACGGTCACATCTATTGTCAGTGTAGGTGTAACACTGGGACAGGAGGGGCACGGTCACATCTAGTGTCAGTGTAGGGGTAACACTGGGACAGGAGGGACACGGTCACATCTATTGTCAGTGTAGGGGTAACACTGGGACTGGAGGGACACGGTCACATCTAGTGTCAGTGTAGGTGTAACACTGGGACAGAAGCGGCACGGTCACATCTAGTGTCAATGTAGGGGTAACACTGGGACAGGAGGGACATGGTCACATCTAGTGTCAGTGTAGGGGTAACACTGGGACAGGAGGGGCACAGTCATATCTAATGTCAGTGAAGGCGTAACACTTGGACTGGGGGGGCACAGTCATATCTAATGTCAGTGAAGGGGTAACACTGGGACTGGAGGGGCAAGGTCATATCTAATGTCAGTGAATGGGTAAAACTGGGACTGGAGGGGCACGGTCTCATCGAGTGTCAGTGTAGGGGTAACACAGGGACAGGAGGGACACGTTCACACCTAGTGTCAGTGTAGGGGTAACACTGGGACAGGAGGGGCACGGTCACATCTAATGTCAGTGTAGGGGTAACACTGGGACAGGAGGGGCCCGGTCACATCTATTGTCAGTGTAGGTGTAACACTGGGACAGGAGGGGCACGGTCACATCTAGTGTCAGTGTAGGGGTAACTCTGGGACAGGAGGGACACGGTCACATCTAGTGTCAGTGTAGGGGTAACACTGGGACAGGAGGGGCACGGTCATATCTAGTGTCAGTGTAGGGGTAACACTGGGACAGGAAGGACACGGTCACATCTAGTGTCAGTGTAGGGGTAACACTGGGACAGGAGGGACACGGTCACATCTATTGTCAGTGTAGGTGTAACACTGGGACAGGAGGGGCACGGTCACATCTAGTGTCAGTGTAGGGGTAACACTGGGACAGGAGGGACACGGTCACATCTATTTTCAGTGTAGGGGTAACACTGGGACTGGAGGGACACGGTCACATCTAGTGTCAGTGTAGGTGTAACACTGGGACAGAAGGGGCACGGTCACATCTAGTGTCAGTGTAGGGGTAACACTGGGACAGGAGGGACACGGTCACATCTATTGTCAGTGTAGGTGTAACACTGGGACAGGAGTGCCCGGTCACACCTAGTGTCAGTGTAGGTGTAACACTGGGACAGGAGGGGCACGGTCACATCTAGTGTCAGTGTAGGGGTAACACTGGGACAGGAGGGACATGGTCACATCTCGTGTCAGTGTAGGGGTAACACTGGGACAGGAGGGGCACAGTCATATCTAATGTCAGTGAAGGCGTAACACTTGGACTGGAGGGGAACGGTCATATCTAATGTCAGTGAATGGGTAACACTGGGACTGGAGGGGCAAGGTCATATCTAATGTCAGTGAATGGGTAAAACTGGGACTGGAGGGGCACGGTCTCATCGAGTGTCAGTGTAGGGGTAACACTGGGACTGGAGGGGCACGGTCACATCTTCTGTCAGTGAATGGGTAACACTGGGACTGGAGGGGCAAGGTCATATCTAATGTCAGTGAATGGGTAACACTGGGACAGGAGGGGCCCCGTCACATCTAGTGTCAATGTAGGGGTAATACTGGGACTGGAGGGGCACGGTCACATCTTCTGTCAGTGTAGGGTTAACACTGGGACTGGAGGGGCACGTTCAAATCTATTGTCAGTGAAGTGGTAGCACTGGGATTGGAGGGGCCCGGTCACATCTAGTGTCAGTATAGTGGTAGCACTGGGACTGAAGGGGCACGGTCAAATCTAATGTCAGTGAAGGGCTGGCACTGTGTCTGGAGGGGCACGGTCATAGCTAATGTCAGTGAAGGGGTAGCACTGGGACAGGAGCGGCACGGTCATATCTAATGTCAGTGAATGGGTAACACTGGGACTGGAGGGGCACGGTCACATCTAGTGTCAGTGTAGGGGTAACACTGGGACAGGAGTGGCACGGTCACATCGAGTGTCAGTTTAGGGGGAACACTGGGAAAGGAGGGGCATGGTCACATCTAGTGCAAGTGTAGGGGTAACACTGGGACAGGAGGGACCCGGTCATATCTAATGTCAGTGAAGGGGTAACACTAGGACTGGAGGGGCACGGTCATATCTAATGCCAGTGAAGGGGGAAAACTGGGACTGGAGGGGCGCGGTCAAATCTAATGTCAGTGAAGGGGTAGCACTGGGACTGGAGGGGCCCGGTCATATCTAATGTCAGTGAATGGGTAACACTGGGAGAGGAGGGGCCCGGTCACATCTAGTGTCAGTGAAGGGCTAACACTGGGACAGGAGGGGCACGGTCACATCTAGTGTCAGTTTAGGGGTAACACTGGGACAGGAGGGGCACGGTCATATCTAGTGTCAGTGTCGGGGTAACACTGGGACAGGATGGACACGGTCACATCTAGTGTCAGTTAAGGGGAAACACTGGGACAGGAGGGACACGGTCACATCTACTTCCAGTGTAGGGGGAGCACTGGGACTGGAAGGGCACGGTCACATCTAGTGTCAGTGTAGGGGGAACACTGGGAAAGGAGGGGCACGGTCACATCTAGTGTCAGTGTAGGGGTAGCACTGGGACAGGAGGGGCCCGGTCATATCTAATGTCAGTGAAGGGGAAAAACAGGGACTGGAGGGGCACGGTCATATCTAATGTCAGTGAAGGGGTAACACTGGGACAGGAGGGGCACGGTCATATCTAATGTCAGGGAAGGGGTAACACTGGGACACGAGCGGCACGGTCATATCTAATGTCAGTGAAGTGGGTACACTGGGACTGGAGGGGCACGGTCACATCTAGTGTCAGTGTAGGGGTTACACTGGGACAGGAGGGGCACGGTCACGTCTAGTGTCAGTGTCGGGGTAATACTGGGACAGGAGGGGCACGGTCATATCTAGTGTCAGTGTAGGGGTAACACTGGGACAGGAGGGGCACGGTCATATCTAGTGTCAGCGTAGGGGTAACACTGGGACAGGAGGGGCACGGTCATATCTAGTGTCAGTTTAGGGGTAACACTGGGACAGGAGGGGCACGGTCACATCTAGTGTCAGTGTAGGGGTAACACTGGGACAGGAGATGCACGGTCACATCTAGTGTCAGAGTAGGGGTAACACTGGGACAGGAGGGGCACGGTCACATCTATTGTCAGTGTAGGTGCAACACTGGGACAGGAGGGGCACAGTCACATCTAGTGTCAGTGTAGGGTAATACTGGGACAGGAGGGGCACGGTCACATCTAGTGTCAGTGTAGGGGTAACACTGGGACAGGAGGGGCACGGTCATATCTAGTGTCAGTGTAGGGGTAACACTGGGACAGGAGGGACACGGTCACACCAATGTCAGTGTAGGGGTAACACTGGGACAGGAGGGACACGGTCACATCTATTCTCAGTGTAGGTGTAACACTGGGACAGGAGGGGCACGGTCACATCTAGTGTCAGTGTAGGGGTAACACTGGGACAGGAGGGACACGGTCACATCTATTGTCAGTGTAGGGGTAACACTGGGACTGGAGGGACACGGTCACATCTAGTGTCAGTGTAGGTGTAACACTGGGACAGAAGCGGCACGGTCACATCTAGTGTCAATGTAGGGGTAACACTGGGACAGGAGGGACATGGTCACATCTAGTGTCAGTGTAGGGGTAACACTGGGACAGGAGGGGCACAGTCATATCTAATGTCAGTGAAGGCGTAACACTTGGACTGGGGGGGCACGGTCATATCTAATGTCAGTGAAGGGGTAACACTGGGACTGGAGGGGCAAGGTCATATCTAATGTCAGTGAATGGGTAAAACTGGGACTGGAGGGGCACGGTCTCATCGAGTGTCAGTGTAGGGGTAACACAGGGACAGGAGGGACACGGTCACACCTAGTGTCAGTGTAGGGGTAACACTGGGACAGGAGGGGCACGGTCACATCTAATGTCAGTGTAGGGGTAACACTGGGACAGGAGGGGCACGGTCACATCAAGTGTCAGTGTAGGGGTAACACTGGGACAGGAGGGACACGGTCACATCTAGTGTCAGTGTAGGGGTAACACTGGGACAGGAGGGGCACGGTCATATCTAGTGTCAGTGTAGGGGTAACACTGGGACAGGAAGGACACGGTCACATCTAGTGTCAGTGTAGGGGTAACACTGGGACAGGAGGGACACGGTCACATCTATTGTCAGTGTAGGTGTAACACTGGGACAGGAGGGGCACGGTCACATCTAGTGTCAGTGTAGGGGTAACACTGGGACAGGAGGGACACGGTCACATCTATTGTCAGTGTAGGGGTAACACTGGGACTGGAGGGACACGGTCACATCTAGTGTCAGTGTAGGTGTAACACTGGGACAGAAGGGGCACGGTCACATCTAGTGTCAGTGTAGGGATAATACTGGGACTGGAGGGGCACAGTCATATCTAATGTCAGTGAAGGCGTAACACTTGGACTGGAGGGGCACGGTCATATCTAATGTCAGTGAAGGGGTAACACTAGGAATGGAGGTGCAAGGTCATATCTAATGTCAGTGAATGGGTAAAACTGGGACTGGAGGGGCACGGTCTTATCAAGTGTCAGTTTACGGGTAACACTGTGAAAGGAGGGTCACAGTCACATCTAGTGTCAATGTAGGGGTAACACTGGGACTGGAGTGGCACAGTCACATCTAGCGTCAGTGTAGGGGTAACACTGGGACAGGAGGGGCACAGTCATATCTAATGTCAGTGAAGGCGTAACACTTGGACTGGGGGGGCACGGTCATATCTAATGTCAGTGAAGGGGTAACACTGGGACTGGAGGGGCAAGGTCATATCTAATGTCAGTGAATGGGTAAAACTGGGACTGGAGGGGCACGGTCTCATCGAGTGTCAGTGTAGGGGTAACACAGGGACAGGAGGGACACGGTCACACCTAGTGTCAGTGTAGGGGTAACACTGGGACAGGAGGGGCACGGTCACATCTAATGTCAGTGTAGGGGTAACACTGGGACAGGAGGGGCACGGTCACATCAAGTGTCAGTGTAGGGGTAACACTGGGACAGGAGGGACACGGTCACATCTAGTGTCAGTGTAGGGGTAACACTGGGACAGGAGGGGCACGGTCATATCTAGTGTCAGTGTAGGGGTAACACTGGGACAGGAAGGACACGGTCACATCTAGTGTCAGTGTAGGGGTAACACTGGGACAGGAGGGACACGGTCACATCTATTGTCAGTGTAGGTGTAACACTGGGACAGGAGGGGCACGGTCACATCTAGTGTCAGTGTAGGGGTAACACTGGGACAGGAGGGACACGGTCACATCTATTGTCAGTGTAGGGGTAACACTGGGACTGGAGGGACACGGTCACATCTAGTGTCAGTGTAGGTGTAACACTGGGACAGAAGGGGCACGGTCACATCTAGTGTCAGTGTAGGGATAATACTGGGACTGGAGGGGCACAGTCATATCTAATGTCAGTGAAGGCGTAACACTTGGACTGGAGGGGCACGGTCATATCTAATGTCAGTGAAGGGGTAACACTAGGAATGGAGGTGCAAGGTCATATCTAATGTCAGTGAATGGGTAAAACTGGGACTGGAGGGGCACGGTCTTATCAAGTGTCAGTTTACGGGTAACACTGTGAAAGGAGGGTCACAGTCACATCTAGTGTCAATGTAGGGGTAACACTGGGACTGGAGTGGCACAGTCACATCTAGCGTCAGAGTAGGTGTAACACTGGGACAGAAGGGATATGGTCGCATCTAGAGTCTGTGTAGCTTTAGCAATGGGACAATAGAGAGACGATCACATCGAGTGCAATATAGCTTTAACACTGGGACAGGAGGGGCGTTGACACATCTAGTGTCAGTGTAGGTGTAGCACTGTGACAATAGACAGACGGTCACATCTAGTGCAATATAGCTTTAACACTGGGACAGGAGGGGCACGGTCACATCTAGTGTCAGTGTAGGGGTAACACTGGGACAGGAGGGGCACGGTCACATCTAGTGTCAGTGTAGGGGTAACACTGGGACTGGAGGGGCACGGTCACATCTAATGTCAGTGTAGGGGTAACACTGGGATAGGAGGGACACGGTCACATCTAGTGTCAGTGTAGGGGTAACACTGGGACAGGAGGGACACGGTCACATCTAGTGTCAGTGTAGGGGTAACACTGGGACAGGAGGGACACGGTCACATCTAGTGTTAGTGTAGGGGTAACACTGGGACAGGAGGGACACGGTCACATCTAGTGTCAGTGTAGTGGTAACACTGGGATAGGAGGGACACGGTCACATCTAATGTCAGTGTAGGGGTAACACTGGGACAGGAGGGGCACGGTCACATCTAGTGTCAGTGTAGGGGTAACACTGGGACAGGAGGGGCACGGTCACATCTAATGTCAGTGTAGGGGTAACACTGGGATAGGAGGGACACGGTCACATCTAGTGTCAGTGTAGGGGTAACACTGGGACAGGAGGGACACGGTCACATCTATTGTCAGTGTAGGTGTAACACTGGGACAGGAGGGGCACGGTCACATCTAGTGTCAGTGTAGTGGTAACACTGGGACTGGAGGGTCACGTTCATATCTAATGTCAGTGAAGGGGAAACACTGGGACAGGAGGGGCACGGTCGCATCTAGTGTCAGTGTAGGGGTAACACTGGGACAGGAGGGACGTGGTCACATCTAGTGTCAGTGTAGGGGTAACACTGGGACAGGAGGGGCACGGTCATATCTAATGTCAGTGAAGGCGTAACACTTGGACTGGAGGGGCACGGTCATATCTAATGTCAGTGAAGTGGTAACACTGGGACTGGAGGGGCAAGGTCATATCTAATGTCAGTGAATGGGTAAAACTGGGACTGGTGGGGCACGGTCTCATCTAGTGTCAGTGTAGGGGTAAGAGTGGGATAGCATGGACACGGTCACATCTCGTGTCAGTGTAGGGGTAACACTGGGACAGGAGGGGCCCAATCACATCTAGTGTCAGTGTAGGGGTAATACTGGGACTGGAGGGGCACGGTCACATCTACTGTCAGTGTAGGGGTAACACTGGGACTGGAGGGGCACGGTCACATCTATTGTCAGTGAAGGGGTAGCACTGGGATTGGAGGGGCACGGTCACATCTAGTGTCAGTGTAGTGATAACACTGGGACAGAAGGGCACGGTCACATCTAGTGCCAGTGTAGTGGTAGCACTGGGACTGAAGGGGCACGGTCAAATCTAATTGCAGTGAAGGGGTAGCACAGTGTCTGGAGGGGCACGGTCATAGCTAATGTCAGTGAAGGGGTAGCACTGGGACAGGAGCGGCACGGTCATATTTAATGTCAGTGAATGGGTAACACTGGGAATGGAGGGGCACGGTCACATCTAGTGTCAGTGTAGGGTAACACTGGGACTGGAGGGGCATGGTCACCTCTAGTGTCAGTGTAGGGGTAACACTGGGACAGGAGTGGCACGGTCACATCTAGTGTCAGTTTAGGGGGCACACTGGGAAAGGAGGGGCACGGTCACATCTAGTGCCAGTTTAGGGGTAACACTGGGACAGGAGGGACCCGGTCATATCTAATGTCAGTGAAGGGGTAACACTAGGACTGGAGGGGCACGGTCATATCTAATGTCACTGAAGGGGTAACACTGGGACTGTAGGGGCACGGTCATATCTAATGTCAGTGAAGGGGGAAAACTGGAACTGGAGGGGCGCGGTCAAATCTAATGTCAGTGAATGGGTAACACTGGGAGAGGAGGGGCACGATCATAGCTAATGTCAGTGAAGGGGTAGCACTGGGACTGGAGGGGCACGGTCATATCTAATGTCAGTGAATGGGTAACCCTGGCAGAGGAGGGGCCCGGTCACATCTAGTGTCAGTGAAGGGGTAACACTGGTACAGGAGGGGCACGGTCACATCTAGTGTCAGTGTAGGGGTAACACTGGGGCAGGAGGGACACGGTCACATCTAGCGTCAGTTAAGGGGAAACACTGGGACAGGATGGACACGGTCACATCTACTGCCAGTGTAGGGGGAACACTGGGACTGGAAGGGCACGGTCACATCTAGTGTCAGTGTAGGGGTAGCACTGGGACAGGAGGGGCCCGGTCATATCTAATGTCAGTGAAGGGGAAAAACAGGGACTGGAGGGGCACGGTCATACCTAATGGCAGTGAAGGGTGAACACTGGGACTGGAGGGGCACGGTCATATCTAATGTCAGTGAAGGGGTAACACTGGGACAGGAGGGGCACGGTCACATCTAATGTCAGTGAAGGGGTAACACTGGGACAGGAGGGGCACGGTCATATCTAATGTCAGTGAAGGGGGTACACTGGGACTGGAGGGGCCCGGTCACATCTTGTGTCAGTGTAGAGGTAACACTGGGACAGGAGAGGCACGGTCACATCTAGTGTCAGTGTAGGAGTAACACTGGGACAGGAGGAACACGGTCACATCTAGTGTCAGTTTAGGGGTAACACTGGGACAGGAGGGACACGGTCACATCTAGTGTCAGTGTAGGGGTAACACTGGGATAGGAGGGGCCCGGTCACATCTATTGTCAGTGTAGGGGTAACACTGGGACAGGAGGGACACGGTCACATCTAGTGTCAGTGTAGGGGTAAAACTGGGACAGGAGGGACACAGTCACATCTAGTGTCAGTGTAGGGGTGACACTGGGACAGGAGGGACACGGTCACATCTATTGTCAGTGTAGGGGTAACACTGGGACAGGAGGGACACGGTCACATCTAATGTCAGTGTAGGGGTAACACTGGGACAGGAGGGACACGGTCATATCTCGTGTCAGTGCAGGTGTAACACTGGGACAGGAGGGACACGGTCACATCTATTGTCAGTGTAGGGGTAACACTGGGACAGGAGGGGCACGGTCACATCTAGTGTCAGTGTAGGTGTAACACTCGGACAGGAGGGACACGGTCACATCTATTGTCAGTGTAGGTGTAACACTGGGACAGGAGGGGCACGGTCACATCTAGTGTCAGTGTAGGGGTAACACTGGGACAGGAGGGACATGGTCACATCTCGTGTCAGTGTAGGGGTAACACTGGGACAGGAGGGGCACAGTCATATCTAATGTCAGTGAAGGCGTAACACTTGGACTGGAGGGGAACGGTCATATCTAATGTCAGTGAATGGGTAACACTGGGACTGGAGGGGCAAGGTCATATCTAATGTCAGTGAATGGGTAAAACTGGGACTGGAGGGGCACGGTCTCATCGAGTGTCAGTGTAGGGGTAACACTGGGACTGGAGGGGCACGGTCACATCTTCTGTCAGTGAATGGGTAACACTGGGACTGGAGGGGCAAGGTCATATCTAATGTCAGTGAATGGGTAACACTGGGACAGGAGGGGCCCCGTCACATCTAGTGTCAATGTAGGGGTAATACTGGGACTGGAGGGGCACGGTCACAGCTTCTGTCAGTGTAGGGTTAACACTGGGACTGGAGGGGCACGTTCAAATCTATTGTCAGTGAAGTGGTAGCACTGGGATTGGAGGGGCCCGGTCACATCTAGTGTCAGTGTAGTGGTAGCACTGGGACTGAAGGGGCACGGTCAAATCTAATGTCAGTGAAGGGCTGGCACTGTGTCTGGAGGGGCACGGTCATATCTAATGTCAGTGAATGGGTAACACTGGGACTGGAGGGGCACGGTCACATCTAGTGTCAGTGTAGGGGTAACACTGGGACAGGAGTGGCACGGTCACATCGAGTGTCAGTTTAGGGGGAACACTGGGAAAGGAGGGGCATGGTCACATCTAGTGCAAGTGTAGGGGTAACACTGGGACAGGAGGGACCCGGTCATATCTAATGTCAGTGAAGGGGTAACACTAGGACTGGAGGGGCACGGTCATATCTAATGCCAGTGAAGGGGGAAAACTGGGACTGGACGGGCGCGGTCAAATCTAATGTCAGTGAAGGGGTAGCACTGGGACTGGAGGGGCCCGGTCATATCTAATGTCAGTGAATGGGTAACACTGGGAGAGGAGGGGCCCGGTCACATCTAGTGTCAGTGAAGGGCTAACACTGGGACAGGAGGGGCACGGTCACATCTAGTGTCAGTTTAGGGGTAACACTGGGACAGGAGGGGCACGGTCATATCTAGTGTCAGTGTCGGGGTAACACTGGGACAGGATGGACACGGTCACATCTAGTGTCAGTTAAGGGGAAACACTGGGACAGGAGGGACACGGTCACATCTACTTCCAGTGTAGGGGGAGCACTGGGACTGGAAGGGCACGGTCACATCTAGTGTCAGTGTAGGGGGAACACTGGGAAAGGAGGGGCACGGTCACATCTAGTGTCAGTGTAGGGGTAGCACTGGGACAGGAGGGGCCCGGTCATATCTAATGTCAGTGAAGGGGAAAAACAGGGACTGGAGGGGCACGGTCATATCTAATGTCAGTGAAGGGGTAACACTGGGACAGGAGGGGCACGGTCATATCTAATGTCAGGGAAGGGGTAACACTGGGACACGAGCGGCACGGTCATATCTAATGTCAGTGAAGTGGGTACACTGGGACTGGAGGGGCACGGTCACATCTAGTGTCAGTGTAGGGGTTACACTGGGACAGGAGGGGCACGGTCACGTCTAGTGTCAGTGTCGGGGTAACACTGGAACAGGAGGGGCACGGTCACATCTAATGTCTGTGTAGGAGTAACACTGGGACAGGAGGGGCACGGTCACATCTAGTGTCAGTGTAGGGGTAACACTGGGACAGGAGGGGCCCGGTCACATCTATTGTCAGTGTAGGTGTAACACTGGGACAGGAGGGACACGGTCACATCTAGTGTCAGTGTAGGGGTAACACTGGGACAGGAGGGGCACGGTCACATCTAGTGTCAGTGTAGGGGTAATACTGGGACAGGAGGGGCACGGTCATATCTAGTGTCAGTGTAGGGGTAACACTGGGACAGGAGGGGCACGGTCATATCTAGTGTCAGCGTAGGGGTAACACTGGGACAGGAGGGGCACGGTCATATCTAGTGTCAGTTTAGGGGTAACACTGGGACAGGAGGGGCACGGTCACATCTAGTGTCAGTGTAGGGGTAACACTGGGACAGGAGATGCACGGTCACATCTAGTGTCAGAGTAGGGGTAACACTGGGACAGGAGGGGCACGGTCACATCTATTGTCAGTGTAGGTGCAACACTGGGACAGGAGGGGCACAGTCACATCGAGTGTCAGTGTAGGGTAATACTGGGACAGGAGGGGCACGGTCACATCTAGTGTCAGTGTAGGGGTAACACTGGGACAGGAGGGGCACGGTCATATCTAGTGTCAGTGTAGGGGTAACACTGGGACAGGAGGGACACGGTCACACCAATGTCAGTGTAGGGGTAACAATGGGACAGGAGGGACACGGTCACATCTATTCTCAGTGTAGGTGTAACACTGGGACAGGAGGGGCACGGTCACATCTAGTGTCAGTGTAGGGGTAACACTGGGACAGGAGGGACACGGTCACATCTATTGTCAGTGTAGGGGTAACACTGGGACTGGAGGGACACGGTCACATCTAGTGTCAGTGTAGGTGTAACACTGGGACAGAAGCGGCACGGTCACATCTAGTGTCAATGTAGGGGTAACACTGGGACAGGAGGGACATGGTCACATCTAGTGTCAGTGTAGGGGTAACACTGGGACAGGAGGGGCACAGTCATATCTAATGTCAGTGAAGGCGTAACACTTGGACTGGGGGGGCACGGTCATATCTAATGTCAGTGAAGGGGTAACACTGGGACTGGAGGGGCAAGGTCATATCTAATGTCAGTGAATGGGTAAAACTGGGACTGGAGGGGCACGGTCTCATCGAGTGTCAGTGTAGGGGTAACACAGGGACAGGAGGGACACGGTCACACCTAGTGTCAGTGTAGGGGTAACACTGGGACAGGAGGGGCACGGTCACATCTAATGTCAGTGTAGGGGTAACACTGGGACAGGAGGGGCCCGGTCACATCTATTGTCAGTGTAGGTGTAACACTGGGACAGGAGGGGCACGGTCACATCTAGTGTCAGTGTAGGGGTAACACTGGGACAGGAGGGACACGGTCACATCTAGTGTCAGTGTAGGGGTAACACTGGGACAGGAGGGGCACGGTCATATCTAGTGTCAGTGTAGGGGTAACACTGGGACAGGAAGGACACGGTCACATCTAGTGTCAGTGTAGGGGTAACACTGGGACAGGAGGGACACGGTCACATCTATTGTCAGTGTAGGTGTAACACTGGGACAGGAGGGGCACGGTCACATCTAGTGTCAGTGTAGGGGTAACACTGGGACAGGAGGGACACGGTCACATCTATTGTCAGTGTAGGGGTAACACTGGGACTGGAGGGACACGGTCACATCTAGTGTCAGTGTAGGTGTAACACTGGGACAGAAGGGGCACGGTCACATCTAGTGTCAGTGTAGGGATAATACTGGGACTGGAGGGGCACAGTCATATCTAATGTCAGTGAAGGCGTAACACTTGGACTGGAGGGGCACGGTCATATCTAATGTCAGTGAAGGGGTAACACTAGGAATGGAGGTGCAAGGTCATATCTAATGTCAGTGAATGGGTAAAACTGGGACTGGAGGGGCACGGTCTTATCAAGTGTCAGTTTACGGGTAACACTGTGAAAGGAGGGTCACAGTCACATCTAGTGTCAATGTAGGGGTAACACTGGGACTGGAGTGGCACAGTCACATCTAGCGTCAGAGTAGGTGTAACACTGGGACAGAAGGGATATGGTCGCATCTAGAGTCTGTGTAGCTTTAGCAATGGGACAATAGAGAGACGATCACATCGAGTGCAATATAGCTTTAACACTGGGACAGGAGGGGCGTTGACACATCTAGTGTCAGTGTAGGTGTAGCACTGTGACAATAGACAGACGGTCACATCTAGTGCAATATAGCTTTAACACTGGGACAGGAGGGGCACGGTCACATCTAGTGTCAGTGTAGGGGTAACACTGGGACAGGAGGGGCACGGTCACATCTAGTGTCAGTGTAGGGGTAACACTGGGACTGGAGGGGCACGGTCACATCTAATGTCAGTGTAGGGGTAACACTGGGATAGGAGGGACACGGTCACATCTAGTGTCAGTGTAGGGGTAACACTGGGACAGGAGGGACACGGTCACATCTAGTGTCAGTGTAGGGGTAACACTGGGACAGGAGGGACACGGTCACATCTAGTGTTAGTGTAGGGGTAACACTGGGACAGGAGGGACACGGTCACATCTAGTGTCAGTGTAGTGGTAACACTGGGATAGGAGGGACACGGTCACATCTAATGTCAGTGTAGGGGTAACACTGGGACAGGAGGGGCACGGTCACATCTAGTGTCAGTGTAGGGGTAACACTGGGACAGGAGGGGCACGGTCACATCTAATGTCAGTGTAGGGGTAACACTGGGATAGGAGGGACACGGTCACATCTAGTGTCAGTGTAGGGGTAACACTGGGACAGGAGGGACACGGTCACATCTATTGTCAGTGTAGGTGTAACACTGGGACAGGAGGGGCACGGTCACATCTAGTGTCAGTGTAGTGGTAACACTGGGACTGGAGGGTCACGTTCATATCTAATGTCAGTGAAGGGGAAACACTGGGACAGGAGGGGCACGGTCGCATCTAGTGTCAGTGTAGGGGTAACACTGGGACAGGAGGGACGTGGTCACATCTAGTGTCAGTGTAGGGGTAACACTGGGACAGGAGGGGCACGGTCATATCTAATGTCAGTGAAGGCGTAACACTTGGACTGGAGGGGCACGGTCATATCTAATGTCAGTGAAGTGGTAACACTGGGACTGGAGGGGCAAGGTCATATCTAATGTCAGTGAATGGGTAAAACTGGGACTGGTGGGGCACGGTCTCATCTAGTGTCAGTGTAGGGGTAACAGTGGGATAGCATGGACACGGTCACATCTCGTGTCAGTGTAGGGGTAACACTGGGACAGGAGGGGCCCAATCACATCTAGTGTCAGTGTAGGGGTAATACTGGGACTGGAGGGGCACGGTCACATCTACTGTCAGTGTAGGGGTAACACTGGGACTGGAGGGGCACGGTCACATCTATTGTCAGTGAAGGGGTAGCACTGGGATTGGAGGGGCACGGTCACATCTAGTGTCAGTGTAGTGATAACACTGGGACAGGAGGGGCACGGTCACATCTAGTGCCAGTGTAGTGGTAGCACTGGGACTGAAGGGGCACGGTCAAATCTAATTGCAGTGAAGGGGTAGCACAGTGTCTGGAGGGGCACGGTCATAGCTAATGTCAGTGAAGGGGTAGCACTGGGACAGGAGCGGCACGGTCATATTTAATGTCAGTGAATGGGTAACACTGGGAATGGAGGGGCACGGTCACATCTAGTGTCAGTGTAGGGTAACACTGGGACTGGAGGGGCATGGTCACCTCTAGTGTCAGTGTAGGGGTAACACTGGGACAGGAGTGGCACGGTCACATCTAGTGTCAGTTTAGGGGGCACACTGGGAAAGGAGGGGCACGGTCACATCTAGTGCCAGTTTAGGGGTAACACTGGGACAGGAGGGACCCGGTCATATCTAATGTCAGTGAAGGGGTAACACTAGGACTGGAGGGGCACGGTCATATCTAATGTCACTGAAGGGGTAACACTGGGACTGTAGGGGCACGGTCATATCTAATGTCAGTGAAGGGGGAAAACTGGAACTGGAGGGGCGCGGTCAAATCTAATGTCAGTGAAGGGGTAGCACTGGGACTGGAGGGGCACGGTCATATCTAATGTCAGTGAATGGGTAACACTGGGAGAGGAGGGGCACGATCATAGCTAATGTCAGTGAAGGGGTAGCACTGGGACTGGAGGGGCACGGTCATATCTAATGTCAGTGAATGGGTAACCCTGGCAGAGGAGGGGCCCGGTCACATCTAGTGTCAGTGAAGGGGTAACACTGGTACAGGAGGGGCACGGTCACATCTAGTGTCAGTGTAGGGGTAACACTGGGGCAGGAGGGACACGGTCACATTTAGCGTCAGTTAAGGGGAAACACTGGGACAGGATGGACACGGTCACATCTACTGCCAGTGTAGGGGGAACACTGGGACTGGAAGGGCACGGTCACATCTAGTGTCAGTGTAGGGGTAGCACTGGGACAGGAGGGGCCCGGTCATATCTAATGTCAGTGAAGGGGAAAAACAGGGACTGGAGGGGCACGGTCATACCTAATGGCAGTGAAGGGTGAACACTGGGACTGGAGGGGCACGGTCATATCTAATGTCAGTGAAGGGGTAACACTGGGACAGGAGGGGCACGGTCACATCTAATGTCAGTGAAGGGGTAACACTGGGACAGGAGGGGCACGGTCATATCTAATGTCAGTGAAGGGGGTACACTGGGACTGGAGGGGCCCGGTCACATCTTGTGTCAGTGTAGAGGTAACACTGGGACAGGAGAGGCACGGTCACATCTAGTGTCAGTGTAGGGGTAACACTGGGACAGGAGGGGCACGGTCATATCTAATGTCTGTGTAGGAGTAACACTGGGACAGGAGGAACACGGTCACATCTAGTGTCAGTTTAGGGGTAACACTGGGACAGGAGGGACACGGTCACATCTAGTGTCAGTGTAGGGGTAACACTGGGATAGGAGGGGCCCGGTCACATCTATTGTCAGTGTAGGGGTAACACTGGGACAGGAGGGACACGGTCACATCTAGTGTCAGTGTAGGGGTAAAACTGGGACAGGAGGGACACGGTCACATCTAGTGTCAGTGTAGGGGTAACACTGGGACAGGAGGGACACGGTCACATCTATTGTCAGTGTAGGGGTAACACTGGGACAGGAGGGACACGGTCACATCTAATGTCAGTGTAGGGGTAACACTGGGACAGGAGGGACACGGTCATATCTCGTGTCAGTGCAGGTGTAACACTGGGACAGGAGGGACACGGTCACATCTATTGTCAGTGTAGGGGTAACACTGGGACAGGAGGGGCACGGTCACATCTAGTGTCAGTGTAGGTGTAACACTCGGACAGGAGGGACACGGTCACATCTATTGTCAGTGTAGGTGTAACACTGGGACAGGAGGGGCACGGTCACATCTAGTGTCAGTGTAGGGGCAACACTGGGACAGGAGGGACATGGTCACATCTAGTGTCAGTGTAGGGTTAACACTGGGACAGGAGGGGCACGGTCATATCTAATGTCAGTGATGGCGTAACACTTGGGCTGGAGGGGCACGGTCATATCTAATGTCAGTGAAGGGGTAAAACTGGGACTGGAGGGGCAAGGTCATATCTAATGTCAGTGAATGAGTAAAACTGGGACTGGAGGGGCACCGTCTCATCGAGTGTTAGTATAGGGGTAACACTGGGACAGGAGGGACACGGTCACATCTAGTGTCAGTGTAGGTGTAACTCTGGGACAGGAGGGGCCCCGTCACATCTAGTGTCAGTGTAGGGATAATACTGGGACTGGAGGGGCACGGTCACATCTAGTGTCAGTGTAGGTTTAACACTGGGACTGGAGGGGCACGGTCAAGTCTATTGTCAGTGAAGGGGTAGCACTGGGATTGGAGGGCACGGTCACATCTATTGTCAGTGTAGTGGTAACACTGGGACAGGCGGGGCCCGGTCGCATCTAGTGTCAGTGTAGGGGTAGCACTGGGACTGAAGGCGCACGGTCAAATCTAATGTCAGTGAAGGGGTAGCACTGTGTCTGGAGGGGCACTGTCATAGCTAATGTCAGTGAAGGGGTAGCACTGGGACAGGAGCGGCACGGTCAGATCTCATGTCAGTGAATGGGTAACACTGGGACTGGAGGGGCACAGTCACATCTAGTGTGAGTGTAGGGATAACACTGGAACAGGAGTGGCACGGTCACATCTAGTATCAGTTTAGGGGGAACACTGGGACAGGAGGGACACGGTCACATTTAGTGTCAGTGTAGGGGTAACACTGGGACAGGAGGGGCCTCGTCACATCTAGTGTCAGTGTAGGGATAATACTGGGACTGGAGGGGCACGGTCACATCTAGTGTCAGTGTAGGTTTAACACTGGGACTGGAGGGGCACGGTCAAATCTATTGTCAGTGAAGGGGTAGCACTGCGATTGGAGGGGCACGGTCACATCTATTGTCAGTGTAGTGGTAACACTGGGACAGGAGGGGCCCGGTCGCATCTAGTGTCAGTGTAGGGGTAGCACTGGGACTGAAGGGGCACGGTCAAATCTAATGTCAGTGAAGGGGTAGCACTGTGTCTGGAGAGGCACGGTCATAGCTAATGTCAGTGAAGGGGTAGCACTGGGACAGGAGCGGCACGGTCAGATCTCATGTCAGTGAATGGGTAACACTGGGACTGGAGGGGCACGGTCACATCTCGTGTGAGTGTAGGGGTAACACTGGGACAGGAGTGGCACGGTCATATCTAGTGTCAGTTTAGGGGGAACACTGGGAAAGGAGGGGCACGGTCACATCTAGTGCCAGTGTAGGGGTAACACTGGGACAGGAGGGACCCGGTCATATCTAATGTCAGTGAAGGGGTAACACTAGGACTGGAGGGGCACGGTCATATCTAATGTCAGTGAAGGGGTAACACTGGGACTGTAGGGGCACGGTCATATCTAATGTCAGTGAATGGGGAAAACTGGGACTGGAGGGGCGCGGTCAAATCTAATGTCAGTGAAGGGGTAGCACTGGGACTGGAGGGGCACGGTCATATCTAATGTCAGTGAATGGGTCACACTGGGACTGGAGGGGCACGGTCATAGCTAATGTCAGTGAAGGGGTAGCACTGGGACTGGAGGGGCACGGTCATAGCTAATGTAAGTGAAGGGGTAGCACTGGGACAGGAGGGACCCGGTCATATCTAATGTCAGTGAAGGGGTAACACTAGGACTGGAGGGGCACGGTCATATCTAATGTCAGTGAAGGGGTAACACTGGGACTGTAGGGGCACGGTCATATCTAATGTCAGTGAATGGGGAAAACTGGGACTGGAGGGGCGCGGTCAAATCTAATGTCAGTGAAGGGGTAGCACTGGGACTGGAGGGGCACGGTCATATCTAATGTCAGTGAATGGGTCACACTGGGACTGGAGGGGCACGGTCATATCTAATGTCAGTGAAGGGGTAGCACTGGGACTGGAGGGGCACGGTCATAGCTAATGTAAGTGAAGGGGTAGCACAGGGACTGGAGGGGCACGGTCATATCTAATGTCAGTGAAGGGGGAACACTGGGACTGGAGGGGCTTGGTCATATCTAATGTAAGTGAATGTGTAGCACTGGGACTGCAGGGGCACGGTCATATCTAATGGCAGTGAAGGGGGAAAACTGGAACTGGAGGGGCACGGTCATATCTAATGTCAGTGAAGGGATATCACTGGGAAGGGTGGGGCATGCTCATATCTAATGTCAGTGAAGGGGTAGCACTGGGACTGGAGGGGCACGGTCATACCTAATGTCAGTGAAGGGGTAGCACTGGGACTGGAGTGGCACGGTGGATAACGAGGGAAATTAGGGACAGCATAAAATCAAAAAAAAGGGCATATCAACTGGCAAAAAAAGCACCAGACCGGAAGATTGGTGGCAGTGCAAGATACAGCAAAAGAGGACAAAGGGATTAATCAGGAAGGGGAAAATAGAATACGAAAGTAAACTTGCAGCAAACATAAAGACAGACTGCAAAAGCTTTTATCGGTATATCAGGAGGAAAAGACTGGTAAAATCCCAAGTCGGTCCCTTGCAGTCCAATTCGGGAGAATATATAATGGAGAATAAGGAAATGGCAGACCAATTAAACTCATACTTTGGTTCTGTATTCACAAAGGAGGACACAAGTAACCTCCCAGGAATATCGGCAAACATAGGGACTAATGAGAGGGAGGAGCTGACAGAAATTAGTATCTCTAGGGATATGGTGCTGGGTAAGTTGAGGGGACTGAAGGCCGACAAATCCCCGAGGCCTGATAAACTACATCCTAGGGTACTTAAGGAGGTGGCCCTGGAGATAGCAGATGCTCTAAGGATCATCTTCCGGAACTCCATTGACTCGGGAACAGTACCCGTGGATTGGAGGGTAGCTAATGTTACCCCAATATTTAAAAAGGTGGGTAGAGAGAAAGCAGGGAATTATAGACCAGTAAGCCTTACATCGGTTGTGGGCAGAATGCTAGAGTCCATTATTAAGGATAAAATAGCGGAGCACTTGACAAATGGGGAAAGGATCGGACAGAGTCAACATGGATTTACAAAGGGTAAATCGTGTTTGACTAATCTGCTGGAATTTTTTGAGGAAGTAACTGGTAAAATAGATGGGGGAGAGCCAGTGGATGTGGTGTACCTTGACTTCCAGAAAGCCTTCGATAAGGTTCCACACAAAAGATTATCATGCAAAATTAAGGCTCATGGGATTGGGGGCAAAGTATTAACGTGGATAGAGAACTGGCTGGCGGATAGAAAACAGAGAGTTGGAATAAACGGCTCGTTTTCGGAGTGGCAGGCAGTGACCAGCGGGGTGCCGCAAGGATCTGTCCTGGGACCCCAGCTGTTCACAATATATATAAATGATCTGGATCAGGGAATTGGATGCAATATTTCCAAATTCGCTGACGACACTAAACTAGGAGGAGGGGTGGGCTCTGATGAGGATGTCAGGAGGCTACAGTGCGATTTGGACAGGTTGGGGGAATGGGCGGATACGTGGCAGATGCACTATAATGTGGATAAATGCGAGGTTATCCACTTTGGGGGTAAAAACAGGAGGGTAGATTATTATCTAAACGGCAATAGATTGGGAGATGGGGAAGTGCAGAGGGACCTGGGTGTTCTTGTGCACCAGTCACTGAAGGAGAGCATGCAGGTGCAACAGGCGATTAAGAAGGCAAATGGTATGTTGGCCTTCATATCAAGGGGGTTCGAGTATAGGAATAGGGATACCTTACTACAGCTGTACAAGGTGCTGGTGAGACCGCATCTGGAGTATTGTGTACAGTTTTGGTCGCCCCATCTGCGGAAGGATGTTCTTGCCATGGAAAGAGTGCAACGGCGATTCACCAGGCTGATACCTGGAATGGCGGGAATGACCTACGAAGAGAGATTAAATAGTTTGGGCTTGTACTCACTGGAGTTTAGAAGATTGAGAGGGGATCTCATCGAAACATATAAAATTATGGCAGGCCTGGACAGGCTGAATTCAGAGAGAATGTTTCCAATGGCCGGGGAGCACAGAACCAGGGGCCACAGTCTAAAAATAGCGGGCAAATCATTTAAAACAGAGATGAGGAAGAATTTCTTCACTCAAAGAGTGGTGAGCCTGTGGAATTCCCTGCCACAGAGGGCTGCGAAGGCTAATTCAATAAATATTTTCAAGAGAGAATTGGATATATTTCTGAAGGCTAAGGGGATTAAGGGTTACGGAGAAAAGGCGGGGACGGGGTACTGAACTGGTAAGATCAGCTATGATCTCAGACGAAGATCAGCCATGATCTCATTGAATGGCGGAGCAGGCTCGAAGGGCCGAATGGCCTACTCCTGTTCCTATCTCTATGTTTCTATGTTTCTATGTCTAATGTCAGTGAAGGGGTAGCACTTGGACTGGAGGGGCACGGTCATATCTAATGTCAGTGAAGGGGTAGCACTGGGACTGGAGGGGCACGGTCATATCTAATGTCAGTGAAGTGGTAGCACTGGGACTGGAGGGGCACGGTCATATCTAATGTCAGTGAAGGGGTATCACTGGGACTGGAGGGGCACTGTCATATCTAACGTCAGTGATGGGGTAGCACTGGGACTGGAGGGTCACATTCATATCTAATGTCAGTGAAGGGGTAGCACTGGGAATGGAGGGGCATGGTCATATCTAATATCAGTGAAGGGGTAGCACTGGGACTGGAGGGGCACGGTCATATCTAATGTCTGTGAATGGGATTACTGGGACTGGAGGGGCACGGTCCTATCTAATGTCAGTGAAGGGGTAACACTGGGACTGGAGGGGCATGGTCATATCAAATGTCAGTGATGGGGTAGCACTGGGACTGGAGGGGCACGGTCATATCTAATGTCAGTGAAGGTGTAGCACTGGGACTGGAGGGGCACGGTCACATCTAGCGTCAATTTAGCGGCAACACTGGGGCAGGGGGGACACGGACACATCCAGTGTCAGTGTAGGTGTAACACTGAGACAGGAGGGGCACGGTCGCATCTAGTGTCTGTGTAGATTTAGCACTGGAATAATAGCGAGACGGTCACACCTAGTGTCAATTTAGGGTTAACACTGGGGCAGGAGGGGCGTTGACACATCTAGTGTCAGTGTAGGTGTTACATTGTGACAGGAGGGTCACGGACTCATTTAATGTAAATGTATGTGTATCACCGGGACAGGAGGTGCATGGTCACATCTAATGTCAGTGAAACGGTAACACTGGGACTGAAGGGTCACGGATAAATCTAGTGTCTGTTTAGGGGTACCACTTTGACAGGAGGGACACGGTCACATCTAATGTCAGTGTAGGGGTAATACTGGGACACGAGGGACTCGGTTATATCTAATGTCAGTGTAGGTGTAATACTGGGACAGGAGAGGCACGGGCAAATCTCTTGTCAGTGTAGGGGTAACACTGTGTCAGGAGGGACACGGCCACATCTAGTGTCAGTGTAAGGGTAACACAGGGACAGGAGCGACACGGTTTCATCTGGTATAAGTGTCGGGCTAACACTGGGACAGGAGGGACACGGTCATATCTAGTGTCAGTGTATGAATTACACCGGGACAGGACGGTAACTGTTTCATCTAATGTCATTGTAGTGGTAACACTGGGAAAGGAGGAGCAAGGTTTTATCTGGTGTAAGTGTAGGCCTATCACTGGGACAGGATTGGAAAGATGTCATCTTTTGTCAGTGCAGAAGTAACACTGGGACAGGAGGGTCACGGTCACATCTGGTGCCAGCGTAGGGATAACACCTGGACAGGAGTGCCTCGGTCACATTGAATTTAAATTGAGATGTAACACCGGGACAGGAGGAACACGGTCACAGATAATGTCAGTGTAGTGGTAACACAATGACTGGAGGAGCATGGTCACATCTAGTCTCAGTTTAGGGGTAATACTAGAACAGGAGGGGCAAGCACAAATCCATTGGCTGTGTAGGGGCAACACTGGGGCAGGTGGGACACAGTCATAGCTTTTGTAAGTGTTGGCGGAACACTGTGAAAGGTGGGAAACGGACATATCTAGTGTAAGTGTAGGGGTAAAACTGGGACAGAAGGAACACGGTCACATCTACTGTCACTGTAACTTTAACATTGGGACATGAGGGGCAAGGTCACATCTACTGTCAGTGTATGGTTAACACTGGGACAGGAGGGACAATGTTACATCTTGTGTAAGTGTAGCTTATCACTGGAACAGGAGGGGCACTGTCACATCTAGTGTCAGTATAGGGGTAACACTTGGACAGGAGGGACATTGTCACATTTCGTTTAAGTGTAGGAGTAACACTGGGACAGGAGGGACACGGCCACATCTCATGTCAGTGTAGGTGCAACACTGGGACAGTAGGCACACGGCCACATCTAGTGTCAGTGTAGGGGTAACACTGGGACAGGAGGCACACGGCCACATCCCAAGTCAGTGTAGGGGAAACACCCGGAAAGGAGGGACACGGTCACAACTAGTTTCAGTGTAGCGGTAACACTGGGGCACAAAGGACGCGGCCACTTATAATATCAGTGCAGGGGTAACACTGGAACAGGAGGGACATGCTCACATCTAGTTGCAATGTAGGGGTAACTGAGCAGCTGGGACACTTTCATATCTAGTGTCAGTTTAGAGGATGCACTGGAACAGGAGGGACACGGTCTCATATAGTGTCAGTGTAGGGGTAAGACTGCAACAGGAGGGGCACTGTTACATCTAGTGTCAGTTAAGGGATAACATCGGGACAGTTGGGACACGTTTACATGTAGTGGTAACAGTGGGAAATGAGAGGCATGGACACATCTACTGTCACTGTCGGGGTAACACTCTGACAGGAGGATCACGGTCACATCTACTGTCAGTGTAGGTGTAACACTGGGACAGGAGGGACACGGGCACATCTAATGTAATTGTAGTGAAAAGTGGGATAGGAGGGGCACCAACACATATAGTGTCAGTGTAGGGGTAACAATGGGAATGGAGAGGCACAGTCACATATAGTGTAAATGTACGCTTATCACTGGGACAGCAGGTACACGGTCACATCTAGTGTCAGCGTAGGGGTAACACTGGGACAGGAGGGTCACGGTCACATGTAGTGTAATTGTACAGATAACACTGGGACAGGAGGGAAATGGCCACATCTGGTGTCAGTATAGTGGATCACCTGGACAGGCGGGGCTAGGCCACATCTACTGCCAGTGTATGTCTACTAATCGTTCAGGAGGGGCACGGTCATATCTAGTGTCAGTGTAGGGGTAACACTGGGACAGGAGTGGTCCGGTCTCATCTATTGTCAGTGTAGCTTTAATACTGGGACAGGAGGGGCACAGTTTCATCCAGTCTAAGTTTAGGGCTGACACTTGTACATGGTCAGATCTAGTGTCAGTGTAGGGATAACACTGGGAGAATTGGGACACGGTCACATCTAATGGCAGTGTAGGGATAACACTGCGACAGGAGGGATATACTCATAACTAATGTCAGCATAGGGTTAACTTTGTGACAGGAGGGACACGGTCATATCTAGTGTCAGTGTAGGGGTCACACTGGAACAGGAGGAGCACGGTCACATCTAGTGTCAGTGTAGGGTTATCACAGGGAAAGGATGAAGACGGTACATCCAATGTCAGTGAAGGACAAACACTGGGAGAGGAGGGACACGTTCACATCAACGTCTGTGTGGGGTAACAATGGGACAGGAGGAGCACGGTCACATCTAGTGTCAGTGTAGGGGTAACACTGGGAGAGATTCGGCATGATTACATCTAGTTTAATTGTCGTGTTAACACTTGGACAGGAGGAGCACGGTCACATCTAGTGTCAGTGTAGTTTTAACACTGGGACAGGAGAGACAAGGTCACATTTAATGTCAGTGTAGGCATATCACTGGGTCAGGAGGGGTACAGCCACATCTAGTACCAATATAGGGGTAACGATGGAGCAGAATGGTTCACGGAACATCTAGTGTCATTGCAGAGATAACACTGGGACGGGAGGGACATGGTCACATCTAGTGTTATTGTAGGGGTAACACTTGAACAGGAGGACCATGGTCACATCTACTGTCAGTGTAGGGGTAACACTGGGACAGGCGGGACATGGTCACATCTAGTGTCAGTGTAGGGGTAACACTGGGACAGGAGGACGAAGGTCACATCTAGTGTTAGTGTAGAGGTAACACTGGGACAGGAGGGACACGGTCACATCTACTGTCAGTGTAGGGGTAACACTGGGACAGGAGGGGCACGGTCACATCTAGTGTCAGTGTAGGGGTAACACTGGGACAGGAGGACCATGGTCACATCTAGTGTCAGTGCAGGGGTAACACTGGGACAGGAGTGGCCCGGTCACATCTAGTGTCAGTGTAGGGGTAACACTGGGACAGGAGGGGCACGGCCAAATCTAGTGTCAGTGCAGGGGTAACACTGGGACAGTAGGGGCCCGGTCACATCTAGTGTCAGTGTAGGGGTAACACTGGGACAGGAGGGGCACGGTCATATCTAGTGTCAGTGTAGGGGTAACACTGGGACAGGAGGGACACGGTCACATCTAGTGTCAGTGTAGGGTTAACACTGGGACAGCAGGGGCACGGTCACATTTAGTGTCAGTATAGGGATAACACTGGGACAGGAGTGGCCCAGTCACATCTAGTGTCAGTGTAGGGGAAACACTGGGACAGGAGGGGCACGGTCACATCTAGTGTCAGTGTAGGGGTAACACAGGGACAGGAGGGGCACGGTCAAATCTAATGTCATTGTAGGGGAAACACTGGGACAGGAGGAGCACTGCCACATCTAGTGTCAGTGTAGTTTTAACACTGGGACAGGAGAGACACGGTCACATCTAATGTCAGTGTACGGGTAACACTGGGACAGGAGGGGCACGGTCACATCTAGTGTCAGTGTAGGGGTAACACTGGGACAGGAGGACCACGGTCACATCTACTGTCAGTGTAGGGGTAACACTGGGACAAGAGGAGCACTGTCACATCAACTGTCAGTGTAGTTTCAACACTGGGACAGGAGGGGTACGGTCACATCTGCTATCAGTGTAGGGACAACAATGGGACAGAAGCAGCACGGTTACATCTAGTGTCAATGTAGGGGTAACACTGAGACAGGAGCGACATTTTCACATCTAATGTCACTGTAGGGGTAACACTGGGACAGGATGGTCACGGTCACATCTAGTGTCAGTGTAGGTGTAACACTGGGACAGGATGGTCACGGTCACCTCTAGTGTCAGTGTAGGGGTAACACTGAGACAGGATGGTCACGGTCATATCTAGTATAATTGTAGGGATAACACAGGGCCAGGAGTGGCACGGTCACATCTAGTGTCAGTGTAGGGATAACACAGGGCCAGGAGTGGCACGGTTGCATCTGGTGTAAGTTTACGGGTAACATTGGGACAGGAGGGGCACGGTCACATCTAGATTAATTGTAGGGATAATACTGGGACAGGAGGGACACGGTCACATCTAGTGTCAGTGCAGGATGCCCAGTGTCGGGAGCAGCCGGTGGGTATTTATAACCAGTTTTGCGTGTTTTTTCTGAATGCCAGTGTCGGCAGCAGCCGGTGAGTATTAACAATCAGTTTCATGGGTTATTTCAGAGGCCCAGTGTCGGGAGCAGCCGGTGAGTATTAACAATCAGTTTCATGGGTTATTTCAGAGGCCCAGTTTCGGGAGCAGCTGGTGAGTATTAACAATCAGTTTCATGGGTTATTTCAGAGGCCCAGTGTCGGGAGCAGCCAGTGAGTGTTAACAATCAGTTTCATGGGTTATTTCAGAGGCCCAGTGTCGGGAGCAGCCGGTGAGTATTAACAATCAGTTTCATGGGTAATTTCAGAGGCCCAGTGTCGGGAGTAGCCGGTGAGTATTAACAATCAGTTTCATGGGTTATTTCAGAGGCTTATCAATGTCACAGACTGGTGCTGGCATTCCAGAGCCAAGTTACAATTCAAAAAGTGACGGGGGCAAGATGAAGCAGCTGATTCTGTGAGTACGGCCAGGTGCAAATTTATACTACTCTATAGTTTGACAGTTAAGTTTAATAGGGTATAATATATAGAAGTTCTTATTTTTGTGGTTTATTGTTTCTAAGATCTCTGTTGTGTAGCGGGGAGTGCTTGTAAAAAAGGGCCCTTGTGTATTTAATATCATTTAATCTTAGTGTAATTAGTGATCTTTCATTAGATGTAATTTAATTTAAGTTAATTAAAGGGTAATTCATGGCAGCACAGCTCCGACCCGTGGCACGCTCCTTCTGTGCTTTGTGGGAAATCAGGGACACAACAATGTGTGTGCTAAGTTTATCTAGATGCTGCTAATGGCAGACCACATTGCGGCACTGCAGCTGCGAATGGATATGCACTGGAGCATCCACGCAGCTGAGGGCTTCATGCATAGCACGTTTAGTGAATTGGACACACCACAGGTAAATGCTGCACAGACAGGAAAGGAATATGTGACCATCAGGCAGCGTAGTAGGCGCAGGCAGGAGGTGCAGGAGTCCTCTGTGGCCATCCCTCTCTCAAACAGATATAGCACTTTGGATATTGTTGGGAGGATGGCATTTCTGGGGAAGGCAGCAGCAGCCAAGTTCCTGGCACCATGGGTGGTTCTGCTGCACAGGAAGGGAGGAAAAAGAGCAGAAGAGCTATAGTGATGGGGATTCTAATGTAAGGGGAGTAGATATGCTTTTCTGCGGCCACAAAAGAATCTTCAGGATGGTATGTTGCCTCCCTGGTGCAAAGGTCAAGGATGTTTCGGAGCTGCTTCAGGGCATTCTGGAAGGGGAGAGGGAACAGCCAGTTGTCGTGGTGCATATAGGTACCAACGATATAGGTAAAAACCGGGACGAGGTCCTAAAAGCTGAATATAGGGATTAGGAGGTAAATTAAAAAAAAGACCTCAAAGGTATTAATCTCAGGATTGCTACCACTGCCACGTGCTAGTCAGAGTAGAAATAGAAGGATATTTCAGGATAATATGTGGCTAGAGGAATGGTGCATGGGGGAGGGATTCAAATTCCTGGGACATTGGAATGGGGGAGTTGGGATCAGTACAAACTGGATGTTTTTCACCAGGGCCGGATCGGGACCGATGTCCTAGGGGGAGTGTTTTCTAGTGCTGTTGGGGAGGGTTTAAACTAAAATGGTAGGGTGTTGGGAACCTGTGCAGGGAGGCAGAGAAAAGGGAAACAAGGATAGAAGCAAAAGATAGGAAGGGGAAAAGAAATCGTAGAAGGCAAATAAATCAAGGGTGTAAATCAAGCAGGGACACAGTTAAAAATAATTCTAAAAGTACACAGAGTTTTAAAAATACAAGCCCGAAGGCTTTGTGTCTTAATGCGAGGTGCATTCATAATAAGGTGGATGAATTAGCAGCTCAAAATAGATGTAACTGGATACGATATAATTGTGATTACGGAGACAAGGCTCCAGGGTGAGCAACATTGGGAATTCAAAATCCATGTGTATTCAATATTCAGGAACGGCAGGCAAAAAGGAAAAGGAGGTGGGGTATCATTGATGGTTATAGAGGAGATTAACACAATAGTAAGGAAGGATATTAGCTTGGATGATGTGGAATCTGTATGGGCAGAGCTGAGAAATACCATGGGGCAGAAAACTCTAGTGGGAGTTGTATACAGACCCTCAAACAATAGAGGTGAGGTTGGGAATGGCATAAAACAGGAAATTAGAGACGCGTGCAATACGGGCATAGCAGATATCATTTAATTTGCATATAGTTTGATCTAATCAAATTCGTAACAATACTGTGGAGGATGAACCCCGAGAGTGTATATGGGATGGTTTCCAGGACCAAGATGTCAAGGAACGAACTACAGATCAGGCCATCTTAGACTGGGTATTATGTAATGAGAAAGAATTACTTAGCAATCTTGTTGTGCGAGGTCCCTTGGAGAAGAGCAAAAATAATGGCCCAGAAATTTGGGTCGGGGGCTTCCCGGGGTGCAAGCCTCCAACCAGCACTTACCTAGTGCACCGGCCGTTGAGCTGTGGGCCCGCATGTGATTCCAATCCTGGGACTCCTCCAGCTGCCGGTGCGCAGTGCTTGCATATCCCATGGGCGCAGTTAGTTCGATGTGTCCCCTGGGATCACGTGGGCCATGGAGAGCCTATGGTAGCAGGTAAATGCCCATTCATAAAATTGACTGGAAGAGCTGTCAAAATTATAAATACTATATGCACCAAAATATCACTAAAACTTCAAATAAATGTTTAAAAAATTCTCATTTTGAAAATATCTGTAAATTATACAAAATAAATATTTTATACAATAATTTAAATTTTTGAAAAAATTAATTACATTTTCTAACGGGGTTAAAAATAAATTAACCTTTCTTTAAATTATTTTAAAATAATAAGTCTGTGGAACCAACGATTTAATTTTAATTAATTCACCAATTACCTTTTTAAAAGCAGCCCTTGCGCCTGATTTTTACATGTAACTCCTGGAGACTTACCCTCCTGGAAAACCTGAAAAAAAAACGTAAGTTCCATGCGCGAGCGATGCCTCTCCAGCGTACGCTTCTGACCCCTGAACCCGTTTCCTTTTAGTGAACGGAAGATCTGGTTTCCCACGCATGCGCAGTGCATGCACGAAACCGGCACTTCCGTTGAGCCTATGGGTGAGTACGTGAGTAGCTCGTACATACTCACCCGTGGAGACCCGAATTTCTGGCCCAATATGATAGAATTCTTCATTAAGTTGGATAGTGAAGTAGTTGACTCAGAGACTAGGAACCTGAATTTTAATAAAGAAAACTACGATAGTGTGAGGCGCGGTTTGGCTAGGGTGGATTCGGGAATGTTACTTAATGGGTTGTCAGTGGATAGGCAATGGCAAACATTTAAAGATCACATCGATGAACTACAGAATTTGTTCCTCCCAGTTTGGCATAAAAATAAAACAGGAAAGGCGGCTGAACCGTGCCTAACAAGGGAAATTAGGGGGAGCATAATATCCAAGGAGCAGACATATAATTTGGCTGGAAGAAGCAGTAAACCTGAGGATCGGGAGCAGTTTAGGATTCAGCAAATAGGACAAATCGATTAGTTAAGAGGTGGAAAATATACTATGAGCGTAAGCTTGCAAGGAACATAAAAACTGACTGTATAAGCTTCTATTGATACGTGAACAGTAAATGATTAGTGAAATCAAGCGTAGCTCCCTTGCAGTCAGAATCAGGGCAATATATAATGTGGAACAAAGAAACGGATTATCAATTAAATTCATACTTTGGATCTGTCTTCACAAAGGAGGACACAAATAACCTCCCAGAGAGGACACAGAACATAGGGCCTGATGAAAGGGAGGATCTGATAGAAATCAGTACTTGTAGGGAAATGGTGTTAGAGAAATTGACGGGATTGAAGGCCGATAAAACCCAGGGACTGATAATGTACATCCCAGGGTATGTAAGGAAGTCACCCTAGAAATAGTAGATGCATTGCTGGTCATCTTACAAAATTCGATAGAATCTGCAAAAGTACCCATGGATTGGAAGGAAGCTAATGTAACCCCATTATTTAAAAAAGCAGGTAGAGAGAAAACGAGGAATTATAGATATCAGTAGTGGGGAAAATGCTAGATTCCTTTATAAAAGATGTCATAGCAGGGCACTTGGAAAACAGTGACAGGATCAGACAAAGTCGACATGGATTTACAAAAGACAAATCATGGTTGACAAATCTACTGGAATTTTTTGAGGATGTAACTGGTAGAATTGAAAAGGGAGAACCAGTGAATGTGGTGTATTTGGACTTTCAGAAGGATTTCGACAACGTCCTGCATAAGAGATTAGCGTGCAAATTTAAAGCACATGGGATTGGGTGTAAGGTACTGACTTGGATAGAGAACTGGTAGGCAGACAGTAAGCAAAGAGCCGGAAAAAACTTGTGTTTTTCCGTGTAACAACAGAAAATGCTGGAAAAACTCAATAGGCCAGGCAACATCCGTGGAGAGAAATTAGAGTCACCATTTCGGGTCAAAACTCTGTATCAAGACTAAAGAGGCACAGGGAATGAAATAGATTAAGAGGCCGGGCTGGGAGAGAACAAAAGAGAAGAGACATTAAGAGGTATTCAAAACGAGACGAGATGGTGATAAGACTAGTGGAGACAAAAGAAAGCTCTAGATTAGGTGTGAAATGCGCTGGCAGAATGGGAGACAGCTGCTATGTGGGAGAGAGAAAAAAAAGGAAAGGGCGGGGGAAACCAAAACAAAGGTGTGGATAATAAATATAAGTAAAAATGTAATAGGGGCCGAGGTTATGATCTGAATTTGTTGAACTCGATATTGAGTCCGGAAGGCTGTAAATTGCCTAATCGGAAGATGAGGTGCTGTTCCTCGAGTTTACATTGAGCTTCCATGGAACAATGCAAGAGGCCAAGGACGGTGAGGTCCGAGTGGGAATGGGGCGGTGAATTAAAATGGCATGCGACCAAAAGATCAGTGTCACCCACACGGACTGAACAGAGGTGTTCTGCAAAGTGGTCACCCAATCTGCGTTTGGTCTGCCCAATTTAGAGGAGACAGCATCGTGAGCAACGAATACGGTGTACTAGATTGGAAGAAGCACAAATAAGTTGCTGTTTCACCTGGAAGGGGTGTTTGGGGCCCTGGACAGTGGGAAGGGGGGAGGTATAAGGGCAGGTGTTACATCTCCTGAGCTTGCATGGGAAGGTGCCAGACGAAGGGGAAGGGTTGCTGGGGTGATGGAGGAGTGGACTAGGGTGTCTCGGAGGAAGCAGTCACTACAGAATGCTGAAAGCGGAGGGGTGGGAAAGGTGCGTTTGGTGATGGGATCACTTTGAAGGTGGTGGAAATGGCGTAGGATGATCCATTGAATGTGGAGGCTGGTGTGGCAGGCCATGAGTAGTGGGGTACCATAGGGTTCGGTCCTAGGACCCCAGCTTTTCACAATATATATTGATGATTTAGACGGGGGAAGTAGATATAATATCTCCAAGTTTGCAGGCGACACAAAGCTGGGTGGGCGTGTGTGCTGTGAGGAGGATGCTGAGAAAATCCAGGATGATATGGACAGGTTATGTGATTGGGCAGAAGCATGGCAAATGCAATATAACGTGGATAAATGTTAGGTTATCATGTTTGGCGGCAAAAACAGGGAGGCAGATTATTATCTGAATGGCATTAGATTGAGAAAAGGGAAGGTGCAACGAGACCTGGGTGTCCTTGTGCACCATTCGCTGAAGGTAACCATGCAGGTGCAGCAGTCCGTTAAGAAGGCAAACGGTATGTTGGCCTTCATGGCGGGATAATTCGAGTACAGGAGCAGGAATGTCTTGCTGCAGTTGTACAGGGCATCGGTGATACCAGACCTCGAGTATTGTGTGCAGTTGAGGTCGCCTTATCTGTGGAAGTATGTTCTTGCTATGGAGGGAGTGCAGTGAAGATTCACCAGACTGGTACCTGAGATAGCAGGGATGTCATATGAATAGAGATTGAGTCGATTAGACTTATACTCGCAGGGATATCAGTTTCCAATATAATAATGATTTGCAACGCAACAGAACATTGCAATGAACTATCGCATTGCAATATGATCATCATTTGCAAAGCAGTAGGACTTTGCAATGTATCATCGCTTTGCAATAAAGTAGTCATTTGCAGTGTAATTGCACATTGCATTGGAATATCACTGCAATATAATTGTCATTGCAATGCAATGGAACATTGCAATAGAATATTACCTTGCAATATAATAGTCAGTTGCAATGCAAAAGCACATTGCAAGGGAATATCACTTTGCATTTTAATAGCAATTTGCAATGTAATTGCACATTGAAATGGAATATCAGTGCAGTATAATGGTCATGTGCAATGCAATAGAACATTGCAATGGAATATCACTTTGGAATATAACAGTCATTTGAAATGCAATAGAACTTTGCAATGAAATATCACATGGCAATATTATCGTCATTTGCAAAGCTATAGAACATTGCAATGGGTTATCACTGTCATATATTCGACATTTGTAGTGAAATAGCACATTGCAATGGAATATTGCTTTGCAATATGATCATCATTTGCAATGCAAAAGACATTGCAATGGAATATCATTTTGCAACATAGTCATCATTCTCAATGCAACAGAACATTGCAAAGGAATATCACTTTTCAATATAATAGTGAATTGCAATGCAATAGAACATGTCAATGCAATAGAACATTGCAGTGGAATATCACTTTGCAATACAATATTCATTTGCAGTGCAGTAGCACATTGCAATGGAATATCACCGCAATATAATTGTCATTTGAATTGCAATGGAATATCGCTTTGCAAAATGATCGTCATTTGCATTGCAAGAAGATATTGCAACGGAATAACACTTTGCAATAGAGTACTCATTTGCAATGAAATATAAAATTGGAATGGAATATCACTCAAATATAATCGTCATTTGCAATGCAATAGGATATTGCAATTGAATATTATTTTGCAATATAATAGTCATTGCAATTCAATTGTGCATTGCAATGGATTATCACTTTGCAATATGATATTCATTTTCAAAGTAATAGCACCTTGCAATGGACTATTCGCTTCCAATATATTATTCACTTGAAATGCAATAGATCATTGCAATTGAATATAGCTTTGCAATGCAATATTCTTGTAATACAATCGTGGTTTGCAATGCAATAGAACATTGCAATGGAATAGCGCTTATTATATGATCGTCATTTGCAATGCGATAGAACATTGAAGCGGAATATCACTTTGCAATATAATAGTCATTTGCAATGCAATACCACATTGCAATAGAATATCGCTGCAATGTAAACGTAATTTGCAATGCAATAGAAAATTGCAATGGAACATCACTTTGCAATATTGTAGTCTGTTGCAATGCAATTGCACATTGCAATGGAGTATTGA
Organism: Somniosus microcephalus; assembly: GCF_052327205.1. Lineage (NCBI taxonomy): Eukaryota > Metazoa > Chordata > Chondrichthyes > Squaliformes > Somniosidae > Somniosus > Somniosus microcephalus. The sequence goes on along the minus strand of NW_028225184.1, from coordinate 40,090,856 downwards.
CTTGAAATGTGATCGTCATTTGCAATGCAAAAGAACATTGCAATGCAATAACACTTTGTAATATGATCGTCATTTGCAATGCAATAGAATATTGCAATGGAATATCAATTTGCTATATAATATTCATTTGAAATGCAATAGAACATTGCAATGGAATTTTAAGTTGCAATATTATAATCATTTGCAATGCAATAGCACATTGTATTGAATAGCACTTTGCAACATAGTAGTTATTTGCACTGGAACAGAACATTGCAATTGAATATCAATGCAGAAAAATCGGCATTTGAAATGCAACAGAACATTAGAATAGAATATTTCTTTACAACAGAATAGTCATTGCAGTGCAATGGAACATAACAATGGTATATCAGTTCGCAACCAGTAATTTGCAATGCAATTGCACATTGCAATGGAACAATACTTTGCAATATAGTAGTCATTTACAGTGCAAAAACAAACTGAAATGGAATATCGCATTGCAATGTGATCGTCATTTACAATGAACAAAACATTGCAGTGGAATATCACTTTGCAACATAATACGAATTTGCAATGCAATAGAAGATTGCAATAGAATATCACTGCAATATAATAGTCATTTGCAATGCAACGGAACGTTGCAATGGAATATCACTTTGCAATATAATAGTCATTTGCAATGCAATTGCATAATGCAATGGAATATCGGTTTGCAATATGATCGCCATTTGCAATGCAGTAGAACATGGCAATGGAATATCACTTTCCAATATAATATTCATTTGAAATGCAATAGATTTCGCAATTGAATATTAACAAAAATGTTAGATTCACTTGCAATGCAATAGCACATTGCAATGGAATTGCAGTTTGCAACATAGTAGTCATTTACACTGCAACAGAACATTGCAATGGAATATCACTGCAATACACTCATCATTTGCAATGCAATTGAACATTGCAATAGAATATTTCTTTCAACAGAATCGTCATTGCAGTGAAATGGAACATTGCAATGGAATACCAGTTTGCAATATGAATGTCATTTGCAATTCAATAGAACATTGCAATGAAATATCACTTTGCAATATAATAATCATTTGCAACACAATAGCACATAAAAATGGAATATCGCTTGGAAATATGATCATCATTTGCAATGCAATAGGACTTTGTAATGGAACATCACCTTGCAATAAAATAGTGATTTGCAATATAATAGTACATTGGAATGGAATATCGCCTTGCAATATGATCGTCATTTGCAATGAAGAAACCATTGCAATGGAATTTCACTTTGCAATATAATACGAATTTGCAATGCAACAGAGCATTGCAATAGAATTTCAATGCAATATTATCGTCAGTTGAAGTGTAATATCACATTGCAAAGGTGTTAGATTCGAATTTGGAGAAACTCCAGACGGAGACGGATTTGAGGACAAGTACAGAACTTATTAAAACAACTAAGAGGAACTTGGGCACAAGGGAGAGCCACGCAGCTTCATTAAACTAGGGGTGCACTCTCGGGGGACAAGCAGTTGTTCATTCAAGTTATACAATTCTATAAGCAACGCCCACCTACTACAGAATGGGGGCGCACACATAGTGTCACAACAGTTATTGTTTATTGGTTTATGTGGTTAGTCATTCAACTATCGGGCCCACCCATTGAACTTGGTTACCCTCTGACCATGCCAGTCACAGATGTTAGTTGTTTCATCCTACACCCCACAATCCTGCTGTTATTTCTTCCCCGTTGCTGGCATAGTTTATAGTTTGAGAAAACAAGTTTTATCCTTAACTGTCGAACAAGCAGGATGGCTACAAGGCCGCAGTAATTCATGTACACTGTGACTGGAAGAATGTTGCTTGTTAATTGTACCCTTATCTCCAGGGAGGGCGGGCCGTGTTTAGACAATGGCTCTACTGAGGCTGTGAACACAAACATTCCGAAGTTTGATAAGTAACGTGCCGTCTTGCAGTCCACAAATGTGCTTCAGTCAGCTAAACCTGCCCTATGGGTAAATAGGTGTTAACACAGTCAAGTAACCCAGTATTCATAGGGAACAAGCTGGTTCTTTCAACACGATAAGTTCCACTTTCTATCATCAATAATTCAATCGAATCACCTCATAAGCTTCTAAATTCTTTTCTGTACCTGTCCATGACCATTTAATGATATATGTACAGGAGCCCTTTAGTCTATTTGCATCTCAAAATGTTTCCAGCTTAAAATTAGATGGAGTTTATTCTAAACGCCCCAATTTAGATCCATAGAGGATGACGGCACACTTGCTAATATTTAAATCAAATTGCGAAAGATTTGCCCATTCACTTAATCTATGAATATCTGGTCAAATGTCTTGCTTCCATCTCAACTGATTATAATGCCGCCTATCTTTTTTGTCATCGTCAAATTTGTATGTGTGGCTCTCAATCCCATCAAGTAAGTCGTTAATAAAATCGGTGATTAGTTGAGGCCCCAAAAGTGATCCCTCAGAGACACCACGCGTCATATCCTGCCAATTAATGTACCTGATCATCATCAGCAAACTTTGTCTCCTGTCGCACAACCAATTTCCTAACCAGGTCAATAATTTGCCTTCAATTACATACGTTTCAAATTTAGCCAAAAGTCACATAGCGGGACTTTATCAAATGTCTTTTGCTCGATGTCTACTAGCTAATAAGGATTTGTGAACTGGGACTCATAAACCTCTTTGCTCCTCAACAGTTAATAGCTTCCCATTATTTAGAAAATACTCAGATCTATCTTAATTTGTTCAAAAGTGGGTGGTGTCACACTTGCGTACAGTGAACTCGTTTTGCCTTTATTTTGTCGGCTTACTGTGTCTGTCTCTGTCCATTTGGTTACCTCCATTTTCCAACTACACTACGAGCGGACCATCCAACTTAGTGCGATCTTCAAAATACGATCTACATTGCTCTATCCAAGTCAATAATAAATACGGTGAAAAGTTGATGATCTAATACAAATATCTGGGGGACGGCACTTGTCACATCTGACGCCGTTGCTAACGAGCTTGTCCTTTGTGGGTGGGTTAATATTTCTGAAGTGATGGTGGCCTGAGGCAGTCAGTCTGGATTTGTGGGAGAAATGTGCTGTTGGGCTGGATTATGGACAAGTAAATTGAATTTGTCGGAGATGCAATGATGCACTGCAGCCAATGAAAGTACTTTTGTGAGCTTTGGATTGCAAAAGCCCGGATAACTGAGTCGGTAGAGCATCAGACTTGTTAGTTTGATGGATCCAGGATTCAAATCTCTGTTCGTAGCACTGCTTTCAAATCGCAAAAGTCAGTTTAACATTTACGCTTTGATACTTTAACAAAGAAAATAACAGCAGGAGCAGTCTATTTAATGCCTGGAGCCTTTCTGCCATTTATTTAAATCATCAATCGATATCCGTTTGCATTCTTTTGCTCCACATCCCTTAATACCTTTGGTTAACAAACATCTCACAATCTCAAGTTTAAAATTGACAAATGGCCCAGCTTTAATTGCTGTTTGAGGAACTGTGTTACAAATTTTTGCCACACAAACTTCTCTCCTGAAAGACTTGGATCTAATGTTGGGACTATGGCCCCAACTCCCAGCTGGGTCATTCATCAGAAATAGCTTCTCGCTATCTACACTAGCAGTTCCACTTAATATCGTGAATACTTCAATTAAATCACCACTTAAGCTTCTAAATTCCAGGGAAAAAAACCCGAGTTTGTGCAGTATCCCGTTGTAATTTGTCCCTTGGACTCTATGTCTCCTTCTGGTAAATCTACGCTTCACTTTTTAAGCCTAATACTACATTCCTAAGCTGTGATGCCAAGAATTGAACACAGTACCGCAGCTGTGGTCTAACCAGTGCTTTGTACAGCTGTGGCATAATTTCACCCTCTTATATTGTAATGCTACAGATATAAGTATAACTTTTCAATGAGCTTTTTGAATCTTTTCTGTACATGTCCATGACCATTTAATGATATATGTACAGGGAAACAAGTCTATTTGGATCTCAAATGTTTCCTGCTTAACATTATAAGGAGTGTATTCTAAACACTCCTATAAAGATCGGTAGTGGATCACGTCACAATTGCTAATATTTAAATCAATTTCCCAGAAAATTGCACGTTCACTTAATTTATGAATATCTGGTCAAATTTCTTGCTTCCATCTCAACTGCTTAAATGCCGCCTATCTTTTTTGTCATCGTCAAACTTGGATGTGTGGCTCTCAATCCCATCAAGTAAGTCGTTAATAAAATCGGTGATTAGTTGAGGCCCCAAAAGTGATCAATCAGAGACACCACTCGTCATATTCTGCCAATTAATGTACCTGATCATCATCTGTTAAATTTTTCCCCTGTGGGCCACCAATTTCATAACCACGTCAATAATTTGCGTTCAATTACATGCGTTTCAAATTTAGTCCAATGTCCCATATGCGGGACTTTATCAAATGTCTTTTGCTCCATGACTACAAGCTAATAATATTTTGTGAACTGGGACTCATAAACCTCTTTGCTCCTCAACAGTTAATAGCTTACCATTATTGAGAAAATGCCCAGAACTATCTTAGTTGGTTCCAAAGTGGGTGGTGTCACACTTGCGTACAGGGAACTCGATTTGCCTTTGTTTTGCCGGCTTACTGTGTCTGTCTCTGTCCATTTGTTTACCTGCATTTCACAACTGCACTACGAGCAGACCATCTAACTTAGTGCGATCTTCAAAATACGATCTACAGTGCTCCATTGCTCCATCCAAGTCAGTCATAAATACGGTGAAAAGTTGATGATCTAATACAGATATCTGGGGGACGGCACTTGTCACATCTGACGCCGTTGCTAACGAGCTTGTCTTTTGTGGGTGGGTTAATATTTCTGAAGTGATGGTGGTCTGAGGCAGTCAGTCTGGATTTGTGGGTGAAATGTGCTGTACAGGCTGGATTATGGACAAGTAAATTGAATATGTCGGAGATGCAATGATGCACTGCAGCGAATGAAAGTACTTTTGTGAGCTTTTGATTGCAAAACCTGGATAGCTCATTCGATAGAACATCAAACTTTTAATCTGAGGGTCCAGGGTTCAAATCCCTCTTCGGGCGCTGCTTTCAAATCGCGAAACTCAACTTTACATTTGCGCTTTGATCCTTTAACAAAGAAAATAACAGCAGGAGCTGGCCATTTAATGCCTGGAGCCTTTACTGCCATTTAATTAAATCATCGATCGATATCCGTTTGCATTCCTTTGCTGCAGATCCCTTAATACCTTTGGTTAACAAACATCTCTCAATCTCAAGTTTAAAATTGACAATTGGCCCAGCTTTAATCGCTGTTTGCGGAAGTATGTTTCAAATTTCTGTCACACAAACTTCTCTCCTGAAAGGCTTGGATCTAATGTTGAGGCTTTGGCCCCTACTCCCAGATGGGTCATTGATCAGAAATAGCTTCTCGCTATCTACACTAGCAGTTCCACTTAATATCGTGAATACTTGAATTAAATCACCACTTAAGCTTCTAAATCCCAGGGAAAAATACCCGAGTTTGTGCAATAGCCCGTTGTAATTTGTCCCTTGGACTCTATGTCTCCTTCTGGTAAATCTGCGCTTCACTTTTTAAGCCTAATACTACGTTCCGAAGCTGTGATGCCAAGAATTGAACACAGTACCGCAGCTGTGGTCTAACCAGTGCTTTGTATAACTGTGGCATAATTTCACCCTCTTATATTGTAATTCTACAGATAAATGTATCACTTTTCAATTAGCTTTTTGAATCTTTTCTTTACCTGTCCATGACCATTTAATGATATATGTACAGGGACACACGTCTATTTGGATCTCAAATGTTTCCTGCTTAACATTATAAGGAGTGTATTCTAAACACTCCTATAAAGATCGGTCGTGGATAAGGTCACACTTGCTAATATTTACATCAATTGACCAAAGAATTGCTCATTCACTTAATCTATGAATATCTGGTGAAATGCCTTGCTTCCATCTCAACTGCTTACAATGCCACCTATCTTTTTTATCATCGTCAAACTTGGATGTGTGGCTCTCAATCCCATCAAGTAAGTCGTTAATAAAATCGGTGATTAGTTAAGGCCCCAAAAGTGATCAATCAGAGACACCACTCGTCATATTCTGCCAATTAATGTACCTGGTCATCATCTGTTAAATTTGTCCCCTGTCGGCCACCAATTTCATAACCATGTCAATAATTTGCCTTCAATTACATGCGTTTCAAATTTAGCCCAATGTACCATATGCGGGACTTTATCAAATGTCTTTTGCTCCATGTCTACAAGCTAATAATAATTTGTGAACTGGGACTCTTAAACCTCTTTGCTCCTCAACAGTTAATAGCTTCCCATTATTTAGAAAATACCCAAAACTAGCTTACTTTGTTCCAAAGTGGGTGGTGTCACACTTGCGTACAGTGAACACGATTTGCCTTTGTTTTACCGGCTTACTGTCTCTGTCTATTTGTTTACCTTCTTTTACCAACTGCACTGCGAGCGGACCGTCTAACTTAGTGCGATCTTCAAAATACGATCTACAGTGCTCCATTCCTACATCCAAGTCAATCATAAATACGGTGAAAAGTTGATGATATAATACAGATATCTGGGGGGCGGCACTTGTCACACCTGACGCCGCTGCTAACGAGCATGTCTTTTTTGGGTGGGTTAATATTTCTGAAGTGATGGTGGCCTGAGGCAGTCAGTCTGGAGTTGTTGGAGAAATGTGCTGTACAGGATGGATTATGGACAAGTAAATTGAATTTGTCGGAGATGCAATGATGCACTGCAGCCAATGAAATTTTTTTTGTGAGTTTTGGGTTGCAAGAGCCCGGATAGCTCAGTCGGCGGAACATCAGACTTTTAACCTGTGGGTCCAAAGTTCAATTCCCTGTTCGGGCGCTGCTTTCAGAATCGCGATAATCAACGTTACATTTGCGCTTTGATCCTTTAACGAAGAAAATAACAACAGGAGCAGGCCATTTAATAACTGGAGCCTTTTTGCCATTTAATTAAATCATCGATCGATATCTGTTTGCATTCCTTTGCTCCATATCCCTTAATACCTTTGCTTAACAAACATCTCTCAATCTCAAGTTTAAAATTGACAATAGGCCGAGCTTTAATTGCTGTTTGCGGAAGTGTGTTACAAATTTCTGCCACACAAACTTCTCTCCTGAAAGGCTTGGATCTAATGTTGAGGCTATGACCCCTACTCCCAGAGGGGTCAATCATCAGAAGTAGCTTCACGCTATCTACACTGGCAGTTCCACTTAATATCGTGAATACTTCAATCAAATCACCACTTAAGCTTCTAAATTCCAGGGAAAAAATCCCGAGTTTGTTCAATATCCCGTTGTAATTTCTCCCTTGGACTCTGTGTCTCCTTCTGTTAAATCTACGCTTCACTTTTTCAGCCTAATACTACATTCCTAGCTGTGATGCCAAGAATTGAACACAGTACCGCAGCTGTGGTCTAACCAGTGCTTTGTATAAATGTGGCATAATTTCACCCTCTTATATTGTAATCCTACAGATATAAGTATCACTTTTCAATTAGCTTTTTGAATCTTTTCTGTACCTGTCCATGACCATTTAATGATATATGTACAGGGACACAGGTCTCTTTGGATCGCAACTGTTTACAGCTTATTATTATAAGGAGTGTATTCTAAATACTCCGATAAAGATCGGAAATGGATCACGTCACACTTGCTAATATTTAAATCAATTTCCCAGAAAATTGCACATTCACTTATTCTATGAATATCTGGTCAAATTTCTTGCTTCCATTACTACTGCTTATAATGCCGCCTATCTTTTTTGTCATTGTCAAACTTGGATGTGTGGCTCTCAATCCCATCAAGTAAGTCGTTAATGAAATCGGTGATTAGTTGAGGCCCCTAAAGTGATCAATCAGAGCCACCACTCGTCATATTCTGCCAATTAATGTACCTGATCCTCATCTGTAAACGTTGTCTCCTGTCGTGCCACCAATTTCATAACCAGGTCAATAATGTGCCTTCAATTACATGCGTTTCAAATTTTTACTCTGTATCTAAGCCGTGCTGTACCTGCCCTGTGTGTGTTTGATGGAAAAGTGCAGAGGGAGCTTTAATCTGTATCTTACCAATTCTGTACCTGGCGTGGGATTGTTTGATGGGACAATGTTGAGGGTGCTTTTCTCTCTATGTAATCCGTTCACTACCTGCCCTGGGAGTGTTTGATGGGAGAGTGTAGATGGAGCTTTAGTCTGTATGTAACCCGTGGTGTGCCTCCCCAGTGAGTGTTGGATCGGACAGTATTGAGGGCGCTTAACTCTGTATGTAACCCATGCTCTACCTGCCCTGGGAGTGTTTGATGTGACAGTGTAGAGTGAACTTTACTCTGTATCTAACCCGTGCTGTATCTGCCCTGGGAGTGTTTGATGGGATGTGTAGAGGCAGATTTAAACTGTAATAGACCGAGCTGTATCAGCCCTGGGAGTGTTTTATGGGACAGTGTAGACGGATCTTCACTCTGTATCTAAACCGTGCTGTACCTGCCCTGGGCGTGTTTGATGGGACAGTGTAGAGTCGGATTTACTCTGTAGCTAGCCCGTGCTGTACCTGCCCTGGGTTTGTGTAATGGGACGGTGTAGACGGAGCTTTACTTTATATCTAACACGTGCTGTACCTGCCCTGCGACTGTTTGCTGGGACAGTGCAGAGTGAGCTTTACTCTGTATCTAACCCGTGCTGTACCTGCACTGGGAATGTTTGATGGGGTAGGGTAAAGGGAGCGTTATTCTGTATCTAAGCCGTGCTGTACCTGCCCTGGGTGTGTTTGATGGAAAAGTGCAGAGGGAGCTTAATCTGTATCTTACCATTTCTGTACCTGGCCTGGAATTGTTTGATGGGACAGTGTTGAGGGAGCTTTACTCTGTATCAAACCCGTGCTTCCACTGCCCTGGGAGTGTTTGATGGGAAAGTGCAGAGGGAACTTTGCTCTGCATCTACCCTGTGCTGTACTGGCCATTGGAGTCTCTAATGTGACAGTGTAGACGGAGCTTTACTCTGTCTCCAACCTATGCTTTACCGTTCATGGGACTGTTTGATGGGACAGTTTACAGGGAGCTTTACTCTGTAACCAACCTGTGCTTCAAATGCTTTTTGAGTGTTTGATGGGACAGAGCAGAGCGGGTTTTACTCTGTATCTAATGTGTGCTGATCTGGCCATGGGAGTGTTTGACGGGACAGTGTAAGGGAGCTTTTCTCTATATCTAACCTGTGCTGCAACTTCCCTGGGTGTGTTTGACGATGCAGTTTAGAGGGAGCTTTACTGTGTAGCTGACCTGTGCTGTACCTGCTCTGGAAGTGTTTGATGGGACAGTGTAGAGGGAACTTTACTCTGAATCTGACCCGAGCTGTACCTGCACTGGGAGTTTTTGATGGGTCACTGTAGAGGGATGTTTATTCTGTATCTAACCCGTGCTGTATCTGCCCTGGGTGTTTGTGATGGGGCAAACTAGCTGGAGCTTTACTCTGTATCTAATCCGTGCTGTACCTTCCCTGGAATTGTTTGATGTGGCATTGTAAATGGAGCTTTACTCTGTATCTAAGCCGTGCTGTACCTGCCCTGGGTGTGCTTGATGGAAAAGTGCAGAAGGAGCTTTAATCTGCATCTTACCCCTTCTGTACCCGGCCTGGAATTGTTTGTTGGGACAGTGTTGAGGGAGTTTTACTTTCTATCTAACCCGTGCTGTACCTGCCATTGGAATTTTTGACGGGACAATGATGCGGGAGCTGTACTCTGTATCTAACACTTCTGTACATGAACTGGGAGTGTTTGATGGGTCAGTGTAGAAGGAGCTTTATACCGTATCTAACCCTTCCTGCCCCTGCCCTGTGAGTGTTTGATGGTAGAGTGTAGAGGGAGCTTTACTCTGTATCTAACCCGTGCTGTACCTGCCCTGGAAGTGTTTGGTGGGACAGTGTAGAGGAAGCTTTATTCTGCATCTAACCCGTGCTGTAGCTGCTATGGGAGTGTGAGATGGGAGAGTGCAGTGGGATCAATACTCTGTATCAAATCCGTGCTGTGCCTCTCCTTGGAGTGTTTGATCGGACAGTGTAGAGGGTGCATTACTCCCTATGTAACATCTACTGCAGCAGCCCTGGCAGTGTTTGATGCGACACTGTAAAGGGAGCGTTACTCTATATCTAACCCTTGCTCTACCTGCCCTGGGAGTGTTTGATGGGACAATGTAGAGGGAGTTTTACTCTGTATCTAACCGGTGCTGTATCTGCCCTGGTGTTTTTGATGGGGCAGCCTAGATGGAGATTTACTCTGTATGTAATCCGTGCTGTTCTAGCCCTGGAATTGTTGATGGGGCAGTGTAAAGGGAGCTTTACTCTGTATCTAAGCTGTGCTGTACCTGCCCTGGCAGTGTTTGATGTGACAGTGTAGAATGAGCTTTACTCTGTATCAAAACCGTTCTGACCCTGCTCTGTGAGTGAGTGATGGGAGAATGTAGATGGAGCATTAGTCTGTATCTAAACCGTGGTGTGCCTCCCCAGTGAGTGTTGGATCGGACAGTGTAGAGGGAGCTTAACTCTGTATATAATCCGTGCTATACCTGCCCTGGGAGTGTTTGATGTGACACTGTAGAGGGAACTTTACTCTGTGTCTAACCGTGCTCTACATGCCCTGGGAGTGTTTGATGGGACAGTGTAGGGGGAGCTTTATTCTGTATCTAACCCGTGCAGTACCTGCCCTGGGAGTGTTTGATGGGATGTGTGGAGGCAGGTTTACAGTGTATCTAACCCGTGCTGTATCTGCCTTGGGAGTGTTTTATGGGACAGTGTAGACGGATCTTTACTCTGTATCTAACCTGTGCTGTACCTGCCCTGGGAATGTTTGATGGAGCTTTACTCTGTATCTAACCTGTGCTTTACCAGCCATTGGAGTGTCTGCTCCGACACTGTTGATGGACCTTTACTCTATCTCTAACCTATGCTTTACCGGCTATGGGATTGTTTAATGGGACAGTCCACAGAGAGCTTTACTTTGTAACCAACCTGTGCTGTACCTGCCCTGGGTGTGTTTGACGGGGCTGTGTATACGGAGTTGTACACTGTATCTAGCCTGTGCTGTACAGAGGAGCAATTTAAACTCAAATGCTTTCTATTCCACACGCCTCAAATTCCTGAGAATTAAACTCAGAGACAGTGTTTCCATTGGCCAATCCTGTTATTAAAAAATTCCTTCTGCACACCCCGCAATGTTTTTTCTCTTTCTTCATACCATTGTAATTGCATTTTTTTACGTTCACGCTTCTAGTTTCTAAATGCTGATGTACAGAGGGTTCTGGTGGTCCTTGCACCTGAATCACAAAAACTTGGCGTGCAGGTACAGCAAGTGCTTAGAAAGACAAATGGAATGTTGGCTTTTATTGAAAGCGGGATGGAGTATAAACTTGGGAAGTGTTGCTCAACTGTACAGGGCGTTGGTGAGACCGCACCTTGTGTACTGCGTACAGTTTTGGCCTCCTGATTTAAGGAGTGATATACTTGTATTGGAAGCAGATCAGAGAATGTTAACTAGGATAATTGCTGAGATGAAGCGGTTGTCTTATGAAGCAAGGTTGAGCAGGTTGGGCCTATATTCATTGGAGTTCAGAAGAATGAGAGGTGATCTTATTGAAACATATAAGATTCGGATGGGGCTGGAAAGGGCAGATGCAGGGAGGATATTTCCCCATGTGTGTTAATCTAGCACTAGGGGGCAGAGTTTCAGGATAAGGGGTCGCCCATTTAAAGCTGAGATGAGGAGGAAATTCTTCACTCAGAGGGTCGTGAATCTTTGGAATTCTCCACCCCAGAGGGCTGATGAGTTGGTGCCATTGAATATTTTCAAGGCGGAGATGGACATAAATTTGAGCTACAGGGGAGTCAAGAGTTATGGGGAGCGGGCGGGAAATTGACGTCGAGGCCAAGATCAGATCAGCCATGATCTTAGTAAATGGTGGGGCAGGCTCGATGGGCCAAATGGCCTGCTCCTGCTCCTAGTTATTTTGTTCTTATGCTCTTATGTATGAAAGGGGTTAACTGAAGCTGTTTGTTCATTGAATGTAATTAATGTCAGTCTCCACGGGTTACCTGAAACTGTTTGTTCAATGACTGTAATTAATGTCAGGCTCCATGGGTTAATTGAAGCTGTTTGTTCAGTGACTGTAATTAATGTCAGTGTCAATGGACATTATTGTATCAGTGCAGGGTTTCCCTCTTCTATTAATAAGGGGCTCCTTTCATGTGTTATCCCATAGTGTCAGTGAGAGCATCACCTCTGGCACTGACAGGACTCAGTGCACTTCTCCACAGAGAGGGAGTCGGAATCTGAGAACAGTAGATTGGAATGTTGCAATAATGGATTGGAATCTAACAACAGTGGATAGGAATGTTACAATAATGGACAGGAGTATATCCTGGGTGTTTGATTATCTTTCTGAAAATTCTGATTATCTCACATTGGAAGAGCGGATCTATTACGCACTCTTGACTATTCAATGCTTTTACTATCCCGTCCTTGCTGCTGTTGGTGTTCCCGGTAAGTTTCTATATCTAGCTATTCTATTAACGAGGTTGTACTATATTACTGTTCTTGTCAATTCCTCGCCCCTCCTTGCTGCTGTTGTTGGTCCTGGTAAGTCTCCGTATCCAACAATTAACTCTGCAAACCTTTCCTAACTGTATTACTGTTCTTGTCATTTACTCTCCCCTCTTTGCTGGTATTGGTATCCCTGTTATATTTCTATATTTAGTAATTAGATTTGTAAACCACTTTTCACTGGATTACTGTGTTTGTCATTTACATCTTGGGAAGACCAAAGCCATTGTCTTCGGTCCTCATCACAAAATCCATTATCTATCGACTCAGTCCTCCACCCTGGCAAATGTCTGAGGCTGAACCAGACTGGTCACAACCTCGTCGTTCTCTTTGAACGTGAGCTGATCTCCGACCTCATATACTGTGAATCACCAGGACTGCCTACTACCCCCTCCATAATATCTCCCATCTCCACCCTGCCTCAGCCCTTCCACTGCATAAACCCCCATCTGTGCCTTTGTTAAATCCAGACTCGACAATTACAATGCGCCCCTGGCCGGCCTCCCAGTTACAAGCCTCCATAAACTAGAGCTCATCCAAAACTCTGCTGCCCATATCCTAACTCGCACAAGACCCGTTCGCCCATCACCTCTGTACTCACTGACCTACATTGGCTCCCGATCCGGCAACACCTCGATTTTAATATTCTCATCCTTGTGTTCAAATCCCTCCATGTCCTCACCTGTCCAGTTAGTCCCATTCCCCGGCGCTTTTCCAAAAGTCCTGCAAATTGCTCCCCTTATATATTTATCCAATTCCCCTTTTCAAGTTAATGTATTTCCCACTGTACCTCTCCCAGTCCTTCTGTCTCTATTTTACTTTCTGTTTTCTCTCTCTCTCTCTATCCCTCTTCTCTGTCTGTCTCTTGCTCATAGAATCATACAGTGATACAGCACAGATGGAGCCCATTCCGTTCATCGTGTCTCTGCCATCACTTTGAAAGTGCTCTCTAATTAGTCCTACTCTTTAGCCAGAGCCCTGTAAAAATTCCCCTTCAACTTATTATCCAATTCCCTGTCTAAAGTTACTATGGAATCTGCATCCACCACGTTCTCAGACAGAGCATTCCAGAACACAACAACCCACTGCATAAAGAAAATGCTCCATCTCTCGTCTGGTTCTATTGACAAATATAATAAATCTGAGTCCTCTGCTTGCCCAACATTTTGCCACTAGAAACAGACTTACCTACTTTATCGAAATACAAATTGCTTTTAAACATCCATATTTAATCTCCCCTTATGGAAAAGGACAATGATAGAGTATAATGTCTCCAGGTGGGAAAGACCAATTGTAGTAAGCTGAGATATGATTTAGCAAAAATGGACTGGGAACAGCTGCTTGAAGGGAAATCGGTTTCAGAGCAGCGAGAAGCTTTCAAGGAGGAGATAGTGAGGGTTCAGAGCAAATATGTTCCCACAACTAAAAAGGGTGGAACATCCAAATCTTAAACCATCTGTATGTCAAGGAACATACCGTGTAGGATAAGGGAAAAAAGGTAAGCTTTTAACAGATACCGAGAGTTCAATACTTCAGAAAACCTGGAGGGGTATAGAAAGTGCAGGGGTGAAGTTAAAAAGTAAATTGGGAAAGCAAAGGCAGGGCATGAAAAATATTGGCAAGTCAAATCAAGGGAAACCAAAATATGTTTTATAAATACATAAAGTGCAAGAGGATAATTAAGGAAATAATAGGGCTTAGTAGAGGCCAAAATGTTAAGCTGTGTGTGGAGCTGGATGACGTGGATATGACTCTTAATAAATAATTTGTGCCTGTCTTCACAGAAGAGAGGGATGATGCAAAAAATTGTACTTAAGGAGGAGTGGGTAATATTAGCTTAGATAAATATAGTGAGAGAGGAAATGTTAAGGTGTTTACCAACTTTGAAAGTAGATAATTCACGAGGCCCAGAGGAAGAGTACCCCAGATGTTAAGAGAGGCAAGGGGGTAAATGTGTACAGTATTGGTCTCCTTTCCTAAGGAAGGATACAGTTGCCATCGAAGGAGTGCAATGAAGGTGCGCCAGAGTGGTTCCTGGAATGGGGGGATTGTCCTATGAGGAGAGATTGAGTAGACTAGCCCCACATTATCAAGAGTTTAGCAGAATGAAAGGTGATCTCTTTGAAACATAAAAAATATTTACATGACTTGACAGGGTGGATGCAGGGAGGACGTTCCCCCTGACTGGGGAGTCTAGAACCAGGGGTCATCGTCTAAGAATAAGAGGTCGGCCATTTAGGGCTGAAATGAGGAGACATTTCTTCACACCAAGAGTGGTGAATCTGTGGAATTCTCTACCACAGAGGGCTGTGGAGGCTCAGTCATTGAGTATATTCAAGGCAAAAATCGATAGGTTTTTGAATATTAAGGGAATCAAGGGATATGTGGATAGTGCAGGAAAGTGGAGATGAAGCAGAAGATCACCTATGATATTATTGAATGGTGGAGCAGGCTCGAACGGCCAAATGGCCTACTCCTGCCCCTACTTATGTTTTCTTATGTTCTTGAGAGGCCAAGGGGTTAAGTGTACACCTAATCAAGAGTGCAGAACCACAGCCATTGACACAGAATCAGTCACACAGGCCTTTAAAAGAGGACAGGACAAGTCACACAGGCTCTTTGAAGAGACAGAAAAAGACACACGTGCTTTTTAAAGAGACAGAACCAGTTAAAAGGGCTTTTTAAAGAGACACGAGCAGTAAGACAGGGTTTTTAAAAGATAAACGACAAGACACACAGGTTTTTTAAAGGGACAGAACCAGTCATGCGAGCTTTTTCATCTGACAGGAACAGTCACACAGGCCTTTTAAAGAGACAGGAACAGTCAAGCAGTCTATTGAAAGAGACAGGACCCGTCACACAGGCTTATTAAAGAGACAGAACCATACACACAGGCTTATTAAAGTGACAGGACAAGTTACACGGACTTATTAAAGAGATAGAACCAGTCACACAGGCTTTTTCATCAGACAGGAACAGTCACACAGGCTAATTAAAGAGACAGGACCAGTCACACAGTCTATTGAAAGAGGCAGGACCAGTCACACAGGGTAATTAAAGAGACAGACCCAATCACACAGGCTTTTTAAAGTGACAGGACCAATCACACTGGCTTTATAAAGAGAAAGGACCATGCACATAGGTTTCTAAAGAGATAGGACCAGTCACACAGGCTTTTTAAATAGACAGGACCAGTCACAGGCTTTTTAAAGAGACAGGACAAGACACACAGGCATTTTAAGGAAACAAGTCTAGGCACAAAGGCCTTTTAAAGAGACAGGACCAGTCATACAGGCTTTATAAAGAGACAGGACCAGTCACACAGGCCTTTTAAAGAGACAGAACAAGTCACACAGGCCTTTTAAAGAGACAGCACCTGTCACACAGGCTTTTTAAAGAGACGGGACCAGTCACACAGGCTTTTTAAAGAGAGAAGACCAGACACACAGGCATTTTAAGGAGACAAGTCTAGGCACAAAGGCCTTTAAAGAGACAGAACCAATCACATAGGTTTTTGAAAGAGACAGGACCAATCGCACAGGCTTTCTATGGAGACAAGTCCAGACACAAGTTTATGAAGAGTCAGGACCTATCACACAGACAATTCAAAGAGACAGAAACAGTCATATTGGCTTTGTAAAGTGACAGGACCAGTCACACACATTTGAATGAGACATGAACAGTCACACAGGCTTTGTAAAGTGACAGGACCAGTCACACAGGTTTTTTAAAGGCAGGACATAGAAACATAGAAACAAAGACGATTGGAGCAGGAGTAGGCCATTCAGCCCCTCGAGCCTGCTTCGCCATTCAATGAGATCATGGCTGATCATCCAAATTCAGTACCCGGTCCCTGCTTTCTCCCCACACCCCTTGATCCCTTTAGCCTTAAGAAATATATCCAACTCTTTCTTGAATATATTTAATGAATTGGCCTCTGCTGCCTTCTATGGTAGAGAATTCCACAGGTTCACCACTCTCTGGGTGAAGAAATTCCTCCTCATCTCAGTATTAAATGGCTTACCCCTTATCCTTAGACTGTGACCCCTGGTTCTGAAATCACCGACCATCGGGAACATCCTCTCTGCATCTAGTCTGTCCAGTCCCGACAGAATTTTATAAGTTTCAGTCAGATCCCCTCTCATTCATCTAAACTCCAACGGGTATAAGCCCAATCGACCGCATCTCTCCTCATATGTCATTCCTGTCATTCCACGTATCAGCCTGGTGAATCTTCGCTGCACTCCCTCCATGGCAAGAACATCCTTTTCAGATAAGGCGACCAAACCTGCACACAATACTCAAGGTGTGGTCTCACCAAGGCCCTGTACAACTGTAGCAAGACATCCTTGTTCCTGTACACGAACCCTCTCGCTACGAAAGCCAACCTTCCTTTGCCTTCTTAACCGCCTGCTGCACCTGCATGCTTACCTTCAGCGACTGGTGCACAAGGACACCCAGGTCTCGTTTCACTTCCCCTTCTCCCAATCTATTGCCATTCAGATAATAATCTGCCTTCCAGTTTTTGACACCAAAGTGGATAACCTTGCATTTATCCACGTTATATTGCATCTGCCATACTTCTGCCCAATCACCCAACCTGTCGAATTCATACTGGAGTTTCTCGGCATCCTCCTCACAGCCGACATGCACAGCCAGCTTTGTATCGGCTGCAAACTTGGCGATATTACATCTAATTCCCTCGTCTAATTCATTAATATATATTGTGAATAGCTGGGGTCCTAGGACCGATCCCTGCGGTACCCCACTAGTCACTGCCTGCCACTCAGAAAAAGGCCTGTTTATTCCAACACTTTGCTTTCTGTCTGCCAACCAGTTCTCTATCCAAGTCAATAACTTGCCCCCAATCGCATGTGCCTTAACTTTACACGCTAATCTCTTATGCGGGACCTTATCGAAAGCCTTCTGAAAGTCCAAATACACCACATCCACTGGTTCTCCCTTATCTATTCTACCAACTACATCCTCAAAAATATCCAGTAGATTAGTCAAGCACGATTTACCCTTTGTAAATCCATGTTGACTTTGTCCGATCCTGTCACCGTTTCCCAAGTGTTCTGCTATTGCATATTTTATAAAGGACTCTAGCATTTTCCCCACTACCGATGTCAGGCTGACAGGTCTGTAATTCGCCGTTTTCTCTCTACCATCATTTTGGAATAGTGGAGTAACATTATCTACTCTCCAATCCATGGGTACTTTTCCAGATTTTATCAAATGTTGGAAGATGACCAGCAATGCATCTACTATTTCTAGGGCATCTTCCTTAAGGACCCTAGGATGTAGGTTATCAGGCCCTGGGGATTTATCGACCTTCAATCCCGTCAATTTCCCTAACACCATTTCCCTACAAATGCTGATTTCTTGTAGCTCAGTACCAGTCACATATGCGTATTAAAGAGACAGGAAGAGCCACACCGGCTTTTAAAAGAGACAAGACCTGTCACACCGGCTTCTTCACCAGTCAGGACATGTCAATACGTGTGATTGAAAGAGACAGGAACAGTCACACTGGCTTCTTAACTAGTCAGGACATGTCAATCCGAGCGATTGAAAGAGACAGACCGAGTCAGGCTTTTTCTGGAGACAGCACCAGTCACACAGCCTTTTTAAAGAGACAGGATCAGTCACACAGGCGTTTCAAAGAGACAAAAGCTGATAAACTGGCTCTGAAACCGATAGAAACAGTCACAGCGTCATTTTATAAAGACAGGACTTGACACAGCCACGTTTTAAGGAGACAGGACCGGACACACAGACTTTTTAAACATAAGAACATAAGAAATGGTAGCAGGAGTAGGACATTCGGCTCTTTGAGCCTGCTCTGCCATTCAATGTGTTGATGGCTAATCTTCTGCCTCAAGTCCATTCACCGGCCCTAATGCCATATCCCTTGATATAACAACTAATCAGAAATGTATCGACTTCTGTTTGTAATATACCCAATGACTGAGCCTCCACAGCCCTCTGAGACAGAGAATTCCAAAGATTCATCACCCTCTGTTTGAAGACATGTCTTCTCATCTCAGTCCTGAATGGCCTACCCTTTATCCTGAGGCTGTGGCCCCTGGTTCTAGACTCCCCAGCTAAGTGACACATTCTCCCAGCATCCACCCTATCAAGCCCCGTAATAATTTTGTGTGCTTCAATGCGATCCCCTCTCATTCTTCTGAATTCAAGAGAATATAGGCCGAGTTTACTCAATCTCTTCTCATACGAATGTCCCACCATCCCAGGATTCAATCTCCTGAACCTTCGTTGCACTCCCTCTGTGGCAAGTATATCCTTCCTTAGGTAAGGAGACCAAAATTGTACACAGTACTCCAGGTGTGGTCTCACCAAGGCCCTATATAACTGGAGTAAGACTTCGTTACTCCTGTACTCCAATCCTCTTGTAAAGAATGCCAGCATAAGGGACGGTCTACACCTGTGCAGAGATGGAACTGATGTTCTCGGGGTAATTTTTGATAAAGCAGTTCGGGAGCATTTAAACTAGCATGGCAGGGGGCTAGAAACCTATGTAGTGAAATAGAGGAAAGTGAAAGGCAGACAGAAATAAATGGTAAAAGGGTGAGGAACAAAAAACAAAGGGCCAAACTAATTCATAAAAAATGTGAGCATAAAAAAAGCCTGAGGGTTTTATACCTTAATGCGAGAAGCATCAGGAACAAGGTAGATGAATTAGCTGTGGAAATAGAGGTTAATAATTATGATCTAATTGGGATTACGGAAACATGGTTGCAGGGTGAGCAGGGCTGGGAGCTTAACATACAGGGGTATTCAGTATTTAGGAAGGATCGACAAAAAAGAAAGGGAGGAGGGGTAGCATTGCTAGTAAAAGAGGGGATAAATGCAATTGAAAAGAAGGATATTAACTCAGTTAATACAGAATCTATATGGGTGGAGCTAAGAAATAGCGAGGGGCGAAAAACATTAATAGGAGTGGTATATAGGCCTCCAAATAGTAAAATAGAGGTTAGGGAGGGCATCACGAGGGAAATTAGAGAAGCGTGCAATAAGAGCACAGCTGTCATCATAGGTGACTTTAACTTACATATAGATTGGACTAGCCTAATCAGTAAAAATAATGAGGAGGAGGAATTCCTTGAGTGTTTAAGGGATGGTTATCTGGATCAATATGTCGAGGAACCAACTCGGGAACAGGCTATATTGGACTGGGTACTGTGCAATGAGAAGGGACTAATCAGTAATCTTGTTGTACGGGGACCCTTGGGTCAGAGCGATCATAACATGATCGATTTCTCACTCAAAATGGAGAGCGAAGAAATTGACTCAGAGACTAAGGTCCTGAATTTAAACAAGGGGAATTATGATGCCATGAGACGGGAACTGAGTAGGTCTGATTGGACAACGTTCCTGGGAGGACTGGAGGTAGATAAACAATGGCAAACATTTAAAGATAGAATGACAAAATTGCAAAAATTGTTTATACCAATCTGGCATAAAAGGAAATCTAAAAAGGTGACTCAACCGTGGATAACAGGGGAAATTAGAGACAGCATAAAATCCAAAGATAGGGCGTATAAAATAGCCAAAAAAAGCGCCAGAGCGGAAGATTGGGAACAGTTTAAGATAGAGCAAAGGAGGGCAAAGGGCATGATCAAGAGGGGCAAAATAGCTTACGAAAACAAGCTGGCGGAAAATATAAAAACTAACTCCAAAAGCTTTTATAAATATATCAAAAGGAAAAGACTGGTGAAAACCAAAGTTGGTCCATTGCAGTCAGATACGGGGGAATATATAATGGGAAATAAGGAAATGGCAGATCAACTAAATGCATACTTTGGGTCAGTCTTTACGAAGGAAGACACAAAAAACCTCCCTGGGATATCGGGAAAAATAGGGACATTGGCAAAGGAGGAACTGACGCAAATCAATATCTCTAAGGATATGGTGTTAAGGAAGCTAAAGGGATTGAAGGTGGACAAATCCCCAGGGCCTGATAACATGCATCCTAGGGTACTGAAGGAGGTGGCCCTAGAGATAGCGGATGCACTAAGGATGATTTTTCAGAATTCATTAGACTCGGGAACAGTGCCGATGGATTGGAGGGTAGCTAACGTTACCCCACTATTCAAAAAGGGGGGTAGGGAAAAAGCAGGTAATTACAGACCTGTAAGCCTTACATCAGTTGTGGGCAAAATGCTGGAGTCCATCATTAAGGATGAAATAGCGGAGCACTTAGCAAATGGGGACAGGATAGGACAGAGTCAACATGGATTTACAAAGGGTAAATCGTGCTTGACTAATCTATTGGAATTTTTTGAGGGAGTAACTGGTAGAATAGATGGGGGAGAGCCAGTAGATGTGGTGTACCTGGACTTCCAAAAGGCCTTCGATAAGGTCCCACATAAAAGATTAGCATGGAAAATTGAGGCTCATGGGATAAAGGGGAAAGTTTTGGCGTGGATAGGGAACTGGCTGTCAGATAGAAAACAGAGAGTTGGAATAAACGGCTCATTTTCTGAATGGCAGGCAGTAACAAGTGGGGTACCACAGGGATCTGTCCTGGGCCCCCAGCTGTTCACAATTTACATTAATGACCTGGATCAGGGAGTCGGATGCAGCATTTCCAAATTTGCAGACGACACTAAACTAGGAGGAGGGGTGGGCTCAGAGGAAGAGACCAGGAAGCTCCAGAGCGATTTGGACAGACTGGGCGATTGGGCGGATAAATGGCAGATGCACTATAATGTGGACAAGTGCGAAGTTATCCACCTTGGGTGCAGGAACGGGAGGGCAAATTATTATTTAAATGGCAATAGATTGGGAGAGGGGGAAGTACAGAGAGACCTGGGTGTTCTTGTACACCAGTCACTGAAGGCGAGCATGCAGGTGCAACAGGCGGTCAAGAAGGCAAACGGTATGCTGGCCTTCATAGCAAAAGGGTTAGAATACAGGAACAGGGATACCTTGCTGCAGCTGTACAGGGCACTGGTGAGACCACACCTCGAGTACTGTGTACAGTTTTGGTCGCCTCATCTGAGGAAGGATGTTCTTGCCATGGAGGGGGTGCAGCGGCGATTCACCAGGCTGATACCAGGAATGGCGGGAATGACCTATGAGGAGAGACTATGTAGTTTAGGGATGTACACACTGGAGTTTAGAAGATTGAGAGGGGACCTCATAGAAGTGTATAAAATTCTGACAGGTCTAGACAGACTGGATGCAGAAGGAATGTTTCCCTTGGCGGGTGAGAACAGAACTAGAGGACATAATTTAAGGATAAGGGCTAAACCATTTAGGACAGAGATGAGGGGGAATTTCTTCACTCAGAGAGTGGTGAACCTGTGGAACTCATTGCCACAGAGGGCAGTGTACGCCAGCTCATTAAATATATTTAAGAGGGAATTAGATATATTTCTACGGGCAAAAGGGGTTAAGGGTTACGGAGAGAAGGCGGGGACGGGATACTGAATTAAAGGATCAGCCATGATCTCATCGAATGGCGGAGCAGGCACGAAGGGCCGAATGGCCTACTCCTGCTCCTATCTTCTATGTATTCTATGTATATCTTTGCCTTCCTAATGGCTTATTGCACCTGAGCATTCACTTTCAGTGACTCAGGTACAAGAACACCCTGATCCCGTTGAGCATCTGAATTTCCCAGTCTTTCACCATTTAGGGAATACTCTGCCTTTCTTTTTTTTTTCCAAAGCGGATAACTTCACTTTTATCAGCTTAAAGTGACAGGGCCAGTGAAACATGCTTTTTCAAGAGGGAGGACCAGGCACACGGGCTTTTTAAAGAGGCAGGAACAGTCAAACTGGATATTTAAAGTGACAGGTCAATCACACATGATTTTTGTAGAGACAGGACTTTTCACACAGGCTCTTTAATCAGTCTGGACCTGTCACGCAGCCTTTTCCAAGAGACAGGAGAATTCACACTGTCTATTTAAGGAGACAGGACTAATCACACAGGCTTATTAAAGGGACAGGATCTATGACACTTGCTATTAAAATAGACATGCCCAGTCAGACAGGCTCTTTATGGAGACGGCACCCGTCACACCAGCGATTTCCAGAGACAAGACCAGTCACACAGGCTTTTGAAATACATAGAAAGAGTAACATCGTCATTTTATAGAGTCGGGACCTGACACACCCGCGTTTTAAAGAGGCAGGACCAGTGAAACATGCTTTTTAAAGTGACAGGACCAGTCACAGCGGCTATTAAATGATACAGGCCCAGTCGCAAGTGCTTTTGAACGAGACAGGACCAGGCACACTGTCCTTTTAAGGAGACAGAAGCTGCTACACTGGTATTTTAGAGAGTCAGGGCCAGTGACACAAGCTTTATAAAGAGACAGGAAGAGTCACCCGAGCTTTTTTAACTGACAGGACCAGCCACACAGGATTATTAAACCGAAACGTCCAGTCACACAGGATTATAATCAGAAAGGACCAGTTACATAGGCGTTTTAATCAGAAATGACCTGTCACACAGGCTTAGTAAAGAGACAAGACCAGTCACACAGTCTTTTTAACGATACTTGACAAGTCACACAGGCTTATTAAAGAGACAGGAACAATCACACAGGCTTATTAAAGAGACAGCACCGTCACACAGGCTTATTAAAGAGACAGGACCAGTCACACAGGCTTATTAAAGAGACAGCACCAGTCACACAGGCTTATTAAAGAGACAGAGCCAGACACACAGGCTTATTAAAGAGACAGGACCAGTCACACAGGCTTATTAAAGAGACAGCACCAGTCACACAGGCTTATTAAAGAGACAGAGCCAGACACACAGGCTTAATAAAGAGACAGAACCAGTCAAACAGGCTTATTAACGAGGCAGGACCAGTCACACAGTCTTTTTAAAGAGACAGGACCAGTCACACAGGCTTATTAACGAGGAAGGACCAGTCACACAGGCTTATTAAAGAGACAGGACCAGTCACACAGGCTTATTAAAGAGACAGAACCAGTAACACAGGCTTAATAAAGAGACAGAACCAGTCATAAAGGCTTATTAACGAGGCAGGACCAGTCACACAGTCTTTTTAAAGAGACAGGACCAGTCACACAGGCTTATTAACGAGGAAGGACCAGTCACACAGGCTTATTAACGAGGAAGGACCAGTCACACAGGCTTATTAACGAGGCAGAACCAGTCATACAGGCTTATTAAAGAGACAGAACCAGTCATACAGGCTTATTATAGAGGCAGGACCAGTCACACAGTCTTTTTAAAGAGACAGGACCAGTCACACAGGCTTATTAACGAGGAAGGACCAGTCACACAGGCTTATTAACGAGGCAGGACCAGTCACACAGTCTTTTTAAAGAGACAGGACCAGTAACACAGGCTTAATAAAGAGACAGAACCAGTCATACAGGCTTATTAACGAGGCAGGACCAGTCACACAGTCTTTTTAAAGAGACAGGACCAGTCACACAGGCTTATTAACGAGGAAGGACCAGTCACACAGGCTTATTAACGAGGCAGAACCAGTCATACAGGCTTATTAAAGAGACAGAACCAGTCATACAGGCTTATTATAGAGGCAGGACCAGTCACACAGTCTTTTTAAAGAGACAGGACCAGTCACACAGGCTTATTAACGAGGAAGGACCAGTCACACAGTCTTATTAATGAGACAGGACCAGTCACACAGGCTTATTAACGAGGCAGGACCCGTCACACAGGCTTATTAACGAGGCAGGACCAGTCATACAGGCTTATTAACGAGGCAGGACCAGTCACACAGGCTTATTATAGAGGCAGGACCAGTCACACAGTATTTTAAAAGAGACAGGACCAGTCATACAGGCTTATTAACGAGGCAGGACCAGTCACACAGGCTTATTATAGAGGCAGGACCAGTCACACAGGCTTATTAACGAGGCAGGACCAGTCACACAGGCTTATTATAGAGGCAGGACCAGTCACACAGGCTTATTATAGAGGCAGGACCAGTCACACAGGCTTATTATAGAGGCAGGACCAGTCACACTGTCTTTTAAAAGAGACAGGACCAGTCACACAGGCTTATTAACGAGGCAGGACCAGTCACACAGTCTTTTTAAAGAGACAGGACCAGTCACACAGGCTTATTAATGAGACAGGACCAGTCACACAGTCTTATTAAGGAGGCAGAACCAGTCATACAGGCTTATTAACGAGGCAGGACCAGTCACACAGGCTTATTATAGAGGCAGGACCAGTCACACAGGGTTATTAAAGAGGCAGGACCAGTCACACAGTATTTTAAAAGAGACAGGACCAGTCACACAGGCTTATTAACGAGGCAGGACCAGTCACACAGGCTTATTATAGAGGCAGGACCAGTCACACAGGCTTATTATAGAGGCAGGACCAGTCACACAGTCTTTTAAAAGAGACAGGACCAGTCACACAGGCTTATTAACGAGGCAGGACCAGTCACACATTCTTTTTAAAGAGACTGGACCAGCCACACAGGCTTATTAAAGAGGCAGGACCAGCCACACAGTCTTTTTAAAAGACAGGACCAGCCACACATGCTTATCAAAGAGGCTGGACCAGCCACACAGTCTTTTTAAAGAGACAGGACCAGCCACACAGGCTTATTAAAGAGGCAGAACCAGTCATACAGTCTTTTTAATGAAACAGGACCTGTCACACAGGCTTTATAATGAGGCAGGACCGGTCAAAGAGGCTTATTAAAGAGACAGGAACTTTAAATTGACGGGCCTGTCACACAGCGTATTAAAATTGACAGGACCATTCTCACAGGCTTTTTAAAGAGGCAGGAACTTTAAATTGACCAGACCTGTCACACAGGCACTTTGACTAGGATGGACCAGTCACACAGGCTTTCTAAAGAGACAGGCAATTTAACTTGACTGGACCAGTCAGACTGACGCTTTAATGGTACAGGACATGTCACACAGGGTGTTAAAAGAGGCAGGGCGTTTCAATAAGTGACATTGAATGAGACAGGCCAGGTCATACAGGCTTTTTGTGGAGCCAGCACCAGTCACACAGCATTTTTATAAAGACAGGAAAAGTGACAAAGTTGTTTTAAAGAGACAAGACCATTGAAAAATGCTTTTAAAAGAGACAAGACCAGTGAAAAATGCATTTTTACGCGACAGGACCAGTCACACAGGCTTTTTAAAGAGACAGGACCAGTCACACAAGCTTTTTATAGAGACAGGACCAGTGACACAGGCTTTTTAAGGAGGCAGGATGAGTCACACAGGCTTTTTAAAAAAACGGGAGCACTCACACAAGCTTCTTCAATGGCAGGACCAGTTAGACATTGGCCCAGAAATTCGGGTCGGGGTCTTCCCGCGGGTGCAGGTCCCCGGCCTACACTTACCTAGCGTGCCGGCAGTTGACCTCTTGGCCTGCGTGGAATTCCTCTCCAAGGCCTGTACCAAAGGCCGGCGCACTGTGCTGGCGTATCCCTGGGGCGTAGTTAGTGCGAAGCGTCCGCGGGATCACGTGAGCAACAGGCAGCCAATCGGAGCAGGGAATGCTCCATTCATAAGTCTTGACAGATAGACCTGTCAAAACGTATAAATTCTGAGGCTGTAAAACTGTACTTTACCATCAAATAAATTAAAAAAGAACATCACACTTTGTAAATAAACTGTAAATGACATTAAATAACTATTTTAAACAAAAATTTAAATTTTTCAAAAAAATAATTTAATAAAAAAACGTGGCAAAAAGTAAACTTAACTTGCTTTAAAATAATTAAAAGTAAAAAACCTGTGGAAAAAATGTTTTAATTTTAAATAATTGACCGCTTACCTTTGAAAATGAAGTCCTTACGGCTGCTTTCCACATTTGTAAAATGTACAGACTTACCCGCACGTTAAAACCAGAAAAAAAAAGGAAGTTCAATGCGCGCGCGCAGACTCAAACGTCGCAAGGGAACCGCCTCTGAACCCTTTGGTTCAGAGGAGAGGAAATGCCGGTTTTCCATGCATGCTCTGCTAATGCTGAAATCCGGCACTTCCAACGGGCCCACACATAAGTACCCCGTCTGTACTCATGCGTTGTGACCGGAATTAATGGACCATTCTGTTTAAAATGACAGAACAGTCACAACGGCTTTTTGTCGAAAAAGTGCCAGACACACAGGCCTTTTAAAGAGACGGGACCTATCACACCTGCTATTTAATGATACAGGACCAGTCACACAGGTGTCTTCATTGACAGGACCAGTCACACATACTGCTTAAAATACAGGAGCAGAAACAACGGCTTTTTAACGAGACAGGACCAGGCAGACAGGCTTTTTAAATAGTCAAGGCCTATCACAACCGCTTTATAAAGAGACAGGACCATTCACACAGGCTTTTTAAATCGTCAGGACCTATCACAACCGCTTTATAAAGAGACAGGGCCATTCACACAGGCTTTTTTATGAGACAGGAACAGACGTGTATGATTTTTTTTTACCGGGACATGACCATTCACAAATGCTATTAAAAGAGGCAGGACCAGTCAATTATTTGGGGGAAATTTAATCTTCATATAGACTGGTCAAATCAAATTGGCTAAGGTTGTCTGGAGGACGAGTTCATGGAATGCATTTGGGACAGTTTCCTAGAACAATACGTCATGGAATCAACCAGGAACAGGTGATTTTAGATCTTGTATTGGGTAATGAGACAGGGTTAGTTAGCAATCTCATAGCAACGGATCCGCTGGGCAGACTGATCATAATATGATAGAATGACACGTTAATTATAAGAGTGACTTGCCTAAGTCCGAAACTAGAGCCTTATACATATATAAAGCCAATTACATAGGTATGAGGGGCGAGTTGGCTAAGGCAGATTGGAAAAATAGATTAAAAGGTATGACGGAAGATAAGCAGTGGCTAACATTTAAAGAAATATTTAATAATTCTGAGCAAAACTACAATCCTTTGAGAAACAAAAGCTCCACGTGTAAAGTGATCCAACCGTGGAGAACTAAAGAAGTTGTGGATAGCAATAGATTGAAAGGTGAAGCTTATATTGTTGCAAATAATAATAGTAAGCCTGACGATTGGGAGATTTTCACAAATCAGCAAAGGCTGACCAAAAAAATTATAAAAAGGGAAAAAAATAGAATATAAGAGAAAACTAGCAAGAAATATAAAAGCAGATGGTAAGAGTTTGTAAAAGTATGTAAAAAGGAAAAGAGTAGCAAAAGTAAACGTTGGTCTCTTAGAGGCTGAGACAGGAGGAATTATTATGGGGAATAAGGAAATCGCAGAAACGTTAAAAAATATTTTGCATCTGTCTCCACAGTAGAAGACACAAAAAACTACCAAAAATGTTGGGGAACCAAGGGTCTAATGAGGCTGAGGAACTTAAGGTAATTAATGTATGTGGAGGAAATGCACGAGAAAAACATATGGAACTAAAAGCCGACAAATCCACTGGACTGGACGGCCTACATCCTAGGGTTCTAAAGGAGGTAGCTGAAGAGATAGTGAATGCATTGGCTATAATCTTCCAAAATTCCCTAGATTCTGGAATGGTCTCAGCGGATTTGAAGGTCACAAATGTATCACCGCTAAATAAGAAAGGAGGGAGAGAAAAAACTGGGATCTACAGGCAAGTTAGCCTGACATCAGTTGTCGGGAAAATGCTGGAATCCATTGTTAAGGAAGTGGTATCAAGTCACTTAGAAAATCATTTCATGTTTAGGCCGATTCAGCATGTTTTCATGAAAGGGAAATCGTGTTTGACAAATTTATTAGAGTTTTTTGAAGAAGTAACTCTCACGGTAGATAAAGCAGAACCATTGGATGTAGTATACCTGGATTTCCAAAAGGCATTATATATGGTGCCACATTAAAGGTTATTACACAAGATTAAGGCTCATGGGGTTGGGGGTAATATAGTAGCATGGTAGAGGATTGGTTAATGGACAGAAAACAGAAAGCAGGGATAAACAGATCATTTTCAGGTTGGCAGGCTGTAACTAGAGGGGTGCCGCAAGGATCAGTATTGTGGCCTCAGCTATTTAAAATCTATATTAATGACTTAGATGAAGGGACCAAGTGTTAAGTATCCAAGTTTGCTGATGATACCAAGCTAGGTGGGACAGTAAGCTGTGAGGAGTACACAAGGAGTCTGCAAAGGGAAAAAGATAGACTAAGTGAGTGTACAGTAAGTTGGCAGATGGAGTATAGTATAGGGAAATCTGAGGTTATTCACTTTGGTAGGAAGAATAGAAAAACAGAATATGTTTTAAATGGTGACTAACTTTCAAATGTTGGTGTTCAGATAGATTTGCGTGTCCTCGTGCAAGAAACACAGAACGCAGGTGCAGCAAGCAATAAGAAAGACCAATGGCATGTTGATCTTTCTTGCAAGGGGGTTGGAGTACAAGCATAAGGAAGTCTTGCAATTGTACGTGGACTTCGTGAGACCACACCTGGAGTAATGTGCACAGTTTTGGACTCCTTATCTAACCAAGGATATACTTGCCCTCGGGGCGGTTCAACAAAGGGTCACTATCTTGATTCCTGGGATGAGAGGGCTGTCCTATGAGGAGAGATTTCGTAGAAGGGGAGGCGGTGGCATAGTGGTAATGTAACTAGACTAGTAAGCCAGCAGCTCATTCCAATGCTCTGAAAATATGGGTTCAATTCCCACCACGACAGCTGGTGGAATTTAAGTTCAATTCAATTTAATTCTGGAATTAAATGTTAGTCTTAGTAATGGCGACCATAATACCATTGTCGATTGTTGCAAAAACCCATCTGGTTAACTAATGTCCTTTAGGGAAAGAAATCTGCCATCCTTACCTGGTCTGGTCTACATGTGACTCCAGAACCACAGCAATGTGGTTGAATCTTAATGGTCTAGCAAGCCACTCAGTTATAAACAACTGCTACAAAAAACAATAAGAATTAAACCGGACAGACCACCTGGCATCGGAAGCGACAACGGCAAACCCAGCCCAGTTGACCCTGCAAAGTCCTCCTTACCAACATCTGGGGGCTTGGGCCAAAATTGGGAGAGCTGTCCCACAGGCAAGTCAAGCAACAGCCTGACATAGATCATAATTACCGAATCATACCTTACAACAAATGCCCCAGACACCACCATCACCATCCCTGGCTATGTCCTGTCCCACTGGCAGGACAGACCCACCAGAGTTGGTGGCACCGTGGTACACAGTGGGGAGGGAGTAGCCCTGGGAGTCCTCAACATTGATTCAGGACCCCATGAGGTCTCATGGCATCAAGTCAAATATGGGCAAGGAAACCTCCTGCTAATTACCACCTACCGCCCTCCCTCAGCTGAGGAATCAGTACTCCTTCATGTTGAGCACCAATTGGAAGAAGCACTGAGAGTAGCTAGGGCACAAAATGTCCTCTGGCTGGGGGACTTCAATGTCCATTACCAAGAGTGGCTCGGTTGCAGCACAACTGGCCGAGACCTAAAGGACACAGCTGCCAGACTGGGTCGGCGCCAGGTGGTGAGGGAAAAACCTACTTGATCTCGTCCTCACCAATCTACCTGTTGCAGATGCATCTGTCCATGAACAGCATTGTCGGAACTGACCACCGCACAGTCCTTGTGGAGACGTAGTCCTGTCTTCATGTTGAGGATACCCTCCACCGTGTTCTGTGGCACTACCACCGTGCTAAGTGGGCAACTCAAAACTGGGCATCCATGAGGCGCTGTGGGCCATCAGCAGTAGCAGAATTGTATTCAAGTACAATCTGTAACCTCATGGCCTGCCTTATCCCTCACTCTACCATTACCATCAAGCCGGGAGATCAACCCTGGTTTAACGAAGTGTGCAGGAGAGCATGCCGGGAAAAGCACCAGGCATACAGAAAAATGAGGTGTCAACCTGGTAAGGATACAACACAGAACTACTTACATGCCAAACAACGGAAGCAACATGCGATAGACAGAGCTAAGCGATCTCACAAGCATCGGATCAAATCAAAGCTCTGCAGTCCTGCCACATCCAGTCGTGAGTTGTGGTGGACAATTAAACAGTTAACAGGAGGAGGAGGCTCCAAAAATATCCCCATCCTCAATGACGGTGGAGCCCAGCACGTGAGTGAAAAAGACAAGGCTGAAGCATTTGCAACTATCTTCAGCCAGAAGTGCCGAGTGGATGATCGATCTCGGCCTCCTCCTGAGGTCCCCAGCATCACAGATGCCAGTCTTCAGCCCATTCAATTCACTCCACGTGATGTCAAGAAACGGCTGAAGACACTGGATACTGCAAAGGCTATGGGCACTGAAAGCATTGCGGCAATAGCACTGAAGACATGTGCTCCTGAACTAGCTGCGCCCCTAGCCAAGCTGTTGCCGTATAGCTACAACACTGGCATCTACCCGGCAATGTGGAAAATTGCCCAAGTGTAACCTGTCTACAAAAAGAAGGACAAATCCGACCCAGCCAATTACCGTCCCATCAGTCGACTCTCAATCATCAGCAAAGTGATGGAAGGTGTCGTCGACACTGCTATCAAGCCGCACTTACTTCGCAATAACCTGCTAACTGACGCCCAGTTTGGGTTCTGCCAGGGCCACTCAGCTCCTGACCTCATTACAGCCTTAGTCCGAACATGGACAGAAGTTCTGAACTCAAGAGGTGAGGTGAGGTTGGCTGCCCTTGACATCAAGGCAGCATTTGATCGAGAGTGGCATCAAGGAGCCCTAGCAAAACTGAAGTCAATGGGAATCAAGGGGAAAACTCTCCATTGGTTGGAATCATACCTAGCACAAAGGAAGTTGCCTGTAGTTGTTGGAGGTCATTCATCTCAATCACATGACATCACTGCAGGAGTTCCTCAGGGCAGTGTCCTAGGCCCAGCCATCTTCAGCTGTTTCATCAATGACCTTCCCTCTATCATAAGGTCAGAAGTGGGGATGTTCGCTGATGATTGCACGCTTTTCAGCACCATTCGAGACTCGTCAGATACTGATGCAGTCCGTGTCCATATGCAGCAAGACCTGTACAACATTCAGACTTGGGCTGACAAGTGGCAAGTAACATTCGCACCACACAAGTGCCAGGGAATGACCATCTCCAACAAGAGAGGCTCTAAACATCTCCCCTCGACATTACCATCGCTGAATCCCCCACTATCAACATCCTGGGGGATACCATTGATCAGAAACTGAACTAGAACAGCCATATAAATAATGTGGATACAAGAGCAGGCCAGAGGCTGGTAATTCTGCGGCGAGTGTCTCACTTCCTGACTCCTCAAAGCCTTTCCACCATTTACAAGGCACAAGTCAGGAGTGTGATGGAATACTCTCCACTTGTCTGGATGAGTGCAGCTCCAACAACACTCAA
The DNA here is from genome assembly GCF_052327205.1 of Somniosus microcephalus. Taxonomy (NCBI): domain Eukaryota; kingdom Metazoa; phylum Chordata; class Chondrichthyes; order Squaliformes; family Somniosidae; genus Somniosus; species Somniosus microcephalus. Next base: position 40,058,875 of record NW_028225184.1, on the reverse strand, counting down.
GCAGCTCGACACCATTCAGGTTAAAGCAGCCCGCTTGATTGGCACTCCATCCACCACCTTCAACATTAACTTCCTCCACCACCGGGGCACTGTGTCTGCAATGTGTACCATCTACAAGATGCACTGCAGCAACTCGCCAAAGCTCCTTCAACAGCACCTTCCAAACCCGCGACCTCTACCACTTAGAAGGACAAGGGAAGCAGACGCATGGGACCATCACCACCTATAAGTTCCCCTCCAAGCCACACAGCATCCTGACTTGGAACTGTATCGCCGTTCCTTCACTGTCGCTGGGCCAAAATCCTGGAACTGCCTTCCTAACAGCATTGTGGGTGTACCTACACCATATGGACTGCAGCGGTTCAAGAAGGCAGCTCACCACCATCTTCTCAAGGGCAATTAGGGAAGGGCACTAAATGCAGGCCTAGCCAGCTGGCGACGCCCACATCCCATCAATTAATTAAAAAAAAGAATGGGCCGATACTCTCTGGAGTTTAGAAGAATGAGAGGTGATCTCATTGAAATATACAAGGTTCTGAGGGGGATTACAGGGTAGATGCTGAGAGGTTGTTTCCCCTGGCTGGAGAGTCTAGAGCTAGGGGTCATAGTCTCAGGATAAGGGATAAGCCATTTATGGCTGTGATGAGGAAGAATTTATTCACTCAGAGATTTGTGAATCTTTGGTATTCTCTGCCCCAAAGGGCTGTGAATGCTGAGCCTTCGAGTATATTCAAGGCTGAGATAGGTAGCTTTTTGGACTCAAGGGATATGGAGGTCGGGCGCGAAGGTGGAGTTGAGGTCGATGAACAGCCATGATCTTAATGAATGGTGGTGCAGGCTCCAGGGACCGTATGGCCTACTCCTGCTCTTATTTCTTATTGTCTTATGTTATACAGGTTTTTAAAGAGACAGCACCAATAAAACTTGCTTTTTAAAGAAGTAGGATCAGTCACACAGCCTGTTTAAAGAGCCACGATCAGTCACACAGGCTTTTTAAAGAAACAGGACCAGTCACACATTCTTTCCAAAGAGACAGGACCAGTCACACATGCTTTCCAAAGGGACAGGGCCCATCACACAGGCTTTCCAAAGTGACAGGGCCCATCACACAGGCTTTCTAAAGAGACAGGACCAGACATACAGGGTTTATAATGAGGCAGAACCTGAAAAACTAGCTTTTTAAAGAGACAGGACAAGTGAAATATACTTTTTAAATAAACAGGACCAGTCAAACCGGCTTATTCATTGACAGGACCAGTCATACATACTGTTTAAATAGACAGGACCTCTCACACCGGCTTATTCATTGACAGGACCAGTCATACATACTGTTTAAACAGACAGGGCCTGTCACACCGGCTTATTCATTGACACAACCAGTCATACATACTGTTTAAATAGACAGGACCTCTCACACCGCCTTATTCATTGACAGGACCAGTCATACATACTGTTTAAATAGACAGGGCCTGTCACACCGCCTTATTCATTGACAGGACCAGTCATACATACTGTTTAAATAGACAGGGCCTGTCACACCGCCTTATTCATTGACAGGACCAGTCATACATACTGTTTAAATAGACAGGGCCTGTCACACCGCCTTATTCATTGACAGGACCAGTCATACATACTGTTTAAATAGACAGGACCTCTCACACCGGCTTATTCATTGACAGGACCAGTCATACATACTGTTTAAATAGACAGGACCTCTCACACCGCCTTATTCATTGACAGGATCAGTCATACATACTGTTTAAATAGACAGGGCCTGTCACACCGCCTTATTCATTGACAGGACCAGTCATACATACTGTTTAAATAGACAGGACCTGTCACACCGGCTTATTCATTGACAGGACCAGTCATACATACTGTTTAAATAGACAGGACCTCTCACACCGGCTTATTCATTGACAGGACCAGTCATACATACTGTTTAAATAGACAGGGCCTGTCACACCGCCTTATTCATTGACAGGACCAGTCATACATACTGTTTAAATAGACAGGGCCTGTCACACCGCCTTATTCATTGACAGGACCAGTCATACATACTGTTTAAATAGACAGGGCCTGTCACACCGCCTTATTCATTGACAGGACCAGTCATACATACTGTTTAAATAGACAGGACCTCTCACACCGGCTTATTCATTGACAGGACCAGTCATACATACTGTTTAAATAGACAGGACCTCTCACACCGGCTTATTCATTGACAGGACCAGTCATACATACTGTTTAAATAGACAGGACCTCTCACACCGGCATATTCATTGACAGGACCAGTCATACACACTGTTTAAATAGACAGGACCTGTCACACCGGCTTATTCATTGACAGGACCAGTCATACATACTGTTTAAATAGACAGGACCTGTCACACCGGCTATTAAATGAGACAAGAAAATAGAAACATAGGAGCAGGAGTTGGCCATTCTGCCCTTCGATCCACCATTCAATATGATCATGGCTGATCCTCTATTTCAATAACATATTCCCGCTCTCTTCCTATACACATTAATGCCTTTTTTGTCTGGAAATCTATCTATCTCCCTCTTAAATATATTCAATTATTTGGCCTCCATAGCCTTCTGTGGTAGCGAATTTCACAGGTTCACCACCCTCTGAGTGAAGAAATTTCTCCTCATCTCAGTCCTAAATGTCCTACCCTGTATCCTGAGATTGTGACCCCTCCTTCTAACCCCCAACCAAGGGAACCATCCTCCCTGCATCCAGTCTGTCTAGCCATGGCAGAATTGTATAGGTTTCAATGAAATCCCCTCTCATTCTCCTAATCTCTAGTGAATACAGGCCTAGTCGGCCCAATCTCCCCTCATACGACAGCCCTGCCATCCCAGGAATCAGTCTGGTGAACCTTCGCTGCACTGCCTCTATGGCAAGTGTATTCTTTCTTAGGTAAGTAGACCAAAACTGCAGACAGTGCTCCAGGTGTGGTCTCATCAAGGCCCAGCATAACTGGAGTAAGACATCCTTGCTCCTCTACTCAAATCCTCTTGCAATGAAGGCGAACATACCATTTGCCTTCCTAACTGCTGGCTGCACCTGTATGTTTGTATTCATTGACTGGTTTACAAGGACACCCAGGTCCCTTTTTACATCAACACTTCCCAATCTATCCCTATTTAAATAATACTCTATCTTTCGGTGTTTCCTACCGAAGTGGATAATTTCACATTTATCCACGTTATACTGCATCTGCCATGTATTTGCCCACTCGCTCAACTTGTCTAAATCGCCTTGAAGCCTCTTGGTATCCTCCTCACAATTCACAATCCCACCTAGTTTAATGTCGTCAGCAAACTTGGAAATATTACTTTCGGTTCCCTCATCCAAATCATTGATATATATATTGTGAATAGCTGGGGCCCGAACACTGATCCCTGCGGTACCCCACTAGTCACCGCCTGCTGCCCCGAAAAATTCAAGCTCTCTGTTTCCTGTCTGTTAACCAATTTTCAGTCCATGCCAGTATATTACCCCCAATCCCATGTGCTTTAATTTTGCATACGTACCTCTTATGTGGGACATTATCAAATGCCATCTGAAAATCCAAATACCCCATATCCACTGGTTCTCCGATTAATATTCTATCAGTTACATCCTCAAAGTTCTCCTGTAGGTTTGTCAAACACGATTTCCCTTTCATAATTCCACGTTGAATTTGTCGAATCATTTTCTAAGTGTCCTGTTATGACATCCTTTATAATAGACTCTAGCATTATCCCTACTACTGATGTTAGGCTAACCGGTCTGTAATTCCCTGTTTTCTCTATTCCCTCCTTTTTTAAATAGTGGGGTTACATTTGCCACCGTCCAGTCTGCAGGAACTGTTCCATAATCTATAGAATTTTGGATCCACTGCATCCACTGTTTCCATGGCTACCACTTTTAGTACTCTGGGATGCAGATTATCAGGCCGTGAGAATTTATCAGCTTTCAGTCCCATTAATTTCTCCAGCACTATGTTTTTACTAATACTAATTTCCTTTAATTCCTCCTTCTCACTAGACCCTTGCTTCCCTAGCGTTTCCGGTAATTTATTTGTGTCCTATTCCGTGAAGACAGAACCAAAGGATGTGTTTAATTGATCAGCCATTTCCTTGTTCCCCATTATAACTTCTCCCGCATCTGACTGTAAGGGACCTACATTTGCCTTCACTAAACTTTTTCTTTTTACATACTTGTAGAAGCTTTTACAATCTGCTTTTATGTTCCTTTCAACTTTACTCTCATACTCCATTTTCACCTCTTAATCAATCTCTTGGTTGTTTTTGCTGAAATTTAAACAGCTCCCAATACTCAGGCTTACTAATTTTCTGGCAACTTTATATGACTCCTCTTTGGATCTAATAATATCCGTAATTTATTTTGTTAGCCATGACTGGGCTGCTTTTCCTTTTGTGTTCTTGCGCCAGAAAGTAATGTACAACTGTCACACAGGCTTTGTAACGAGACAGGGACAATCACACAAGCTTTCTAAAGAGGGACGACCAGTCACAAAGGCTTTTTATTGAGACAGGATCAGTCACAGAGAATCAGGCACAGAGGTATATTAACGAGACAAGATCAGTCGCACATACATTTTAAAGAGACATGACCTGTCACACCGGCTATTATATGAGCCAGGACCTGTCATACATGCTGTTTAAAGATACGGGACCAGTCACACCGGCTATTAGATGAGCCAGGACCTGTCATACATGCTGTTTAAAGATACGGGACCAGTCACACCGGCTATTAGATGAGCCAGGACCTGTCATACATGCTGTTTAAAGAGACATGACCTGTCACACCGGCTATTAGATGAGACAGGACCTGTCATACATGCTGTTTACACAGAGGGGACCAGTCACACCGGCTATTAGATGAGCCAGGAAGTGTCATACATGCTGCTTAAAGAGACATGACCTGTCACACCGGCTATTAGATGAGCCAGGACCTGTCATACATGCTGTTTACACAGAGGGGACAAGTCACACCGGCTATTAGATGAGGCAGGACCTGCCATACATGCTGTTAAAAGAGACGGGACCAGTCACACCGGCAATTTGCTGAGCCAGGACCTGTCATACATGCTGTTTAAAGATACGGGACCAGTCACACTGGCTATTAGATGAGCCAGGACCTGTCATACATGCTGTTTAAAGATACGGGACCATTCACACCGGCTATTAGATGAGCCAGGACCTGTCATACATGCTGTTTAAAGAGACATGACCTGTCACACCGGCTATTAGATGAGCCAGGAACTGTCATACATGCTGTTTAAAGATACGGGACCAGTCACACCGGCTATTAGATGAGCCAGGACCTGTCATATATGCTGTTTAAAGAGACGGGACCAGTCACACCGGCTATTAGATGAGCCAGGACCTGTCATACATGCTGTTTAAAGATACGGGACCTGTCACACTTGCTATTAGATGAGCCAGGACCTGTCATACATGCTGTTTAAAAAGACGGGACCAGTGACACCGGCTATTAGATGAGCCAGGGCCTGTCATACATGCTGTTTAAAGATACGGGACCAGTCACACTGGCTATTAGATGAGCCAGGACCTGTCATACATGCTGTTTAAACAGACGGGACAAGTCACACCGGCTATTAGATGAGCCAGGACCTGTCATGCATGCTGTTTAAAGATACGGGACCAGTCACACCGGCTATTTGATGAGCCAGGACCTGTCATACATGCTGTTTACACAGACGGGACCAGTCACACCAGCTATTAGATGAGCCAGGACCTGTCATACATGCTGTTGAAAGAGACGGGACCTGTCACACTGGCTATTAGATGAGCCAGGACCTGTCATACATGCTGTTTAAAGATACTTAACCAGTCACACTGGCTATTTGATGAGCCAGGACCTGTCATACATGCTGTTTAAAGAGACAGGACCAGTCACACCGGCTATTAGATGAGACAGGGCCTGTCATACATGCTGTTTAAAGATACGGGACCAGTCACACCGGCTATTAGATGAGCCAGGAACTGTCATACATGCTGTTTAAACAGACGGGACCATTCACACCGGCTATTAGATGAGCCAGCATCTGTCATACATGCTGTTTAAAGATACGGGACCAGTCACACCGGCTATTAGATGAGCCAGGACCTGTCATACATGCTGTTTAAACAGACGGGACCAGTCACACCGGTTATTAGATGAGCCAGGACCTGTCATACATGCTGTTAAAGAGGCAGGACCTGTCACACAGATTTTATAAGCAGACAGGATCAGACTCGCAGGTTTTTTTTAAAGTGACAGGACCAGTCACAGAGCATATTTCAAGAGATAGGACCAGTCACATAGGCTTTTCAAAGTAACAGGACCAGACACACAGGCTTATTAAATAGACAGGACCAGTCACACACGCTTATTAAAGAGACAGGACAAGTCACACAGGCTTATTAAAGAGACAGGAACCATCAGACCGGCTTCTTTTAAAGACTGGACCAGTCACACTGGCTCTTCAAAGTGAGCGGACCAGTCACACAGGCTTTTTAAAAAGACTGGTCCAGTCATACATTATTTTGTATAGATATATGAACAGTCACACAGGATTTTTTAAAAAGATTGGACACGTGAAACATGCTTTTCAAAGAGGCAGTACCAGACATGATTAGATACACAGGCGTTTGACATAGTGCCACATAGAACGCTGGTTAACAAAATTGTGGCTCAAGGAATAGATTGGTCAGTGGCAGCTTGGATAAGAATTTGGCTTAAAGACAGAAAACAGCGAGCTGTGGTGAACGGCTGTTATTCAGACTGGTGGATGGTAGACAGTGGTGTTCCCCAGGGGTCACTGCTGGGACCTCTGCTTTTTTTGATATATATAAATTATCTGGATAGTTGAATTCAGTGTAGAATTTCGAAATTTGCCAGTGACACCGAAAGTGGCGGTGTGGCAAGCAGTGATGATGATACCAATCGACTGCAACAGGACATAGAATAGCTAGCAGAATGAGCAGACAAGTGGCAGATGGAATATAATACAGCGAAGTGTGAGTTGATGCAAGTTGGCAGAAGGAACAGGGAGAGTAATATCCAATAAATGGCACAGTTTTAAAGAGTGTGCAGGGACAGAGGGAACTGGGAGTTAATGTGCATAGGTCCCTAAGGTGGCGGGACATATTGAGAGAGTGGTTAGATAAGCATATGGGATCTTGGGCTTCAGAAATAAAGGTATTCAGTAAAAAAGTAAGGAGGATATGCTGAACCTTTATGTAGTGCTGGTTAGGCAGCAACTTGAATATTGCGTCCAGTTCTGGTCACCACACTTGAGGAAGGATGTGAAGGCCCTTGAGAGGGTGCAGAGGAGATTTACCAGAATGGTTCCGGGGATGGGGGATCTTAGCTACAAGGACAGGTTGGAGAAGCTGGATTTGTTCTAATTAAAGCAAAGGAGGTTGCAGGATGATTTGATGGAGGTCTACAAGATTATGACAGTTTTGATAGGCTAGACAGGGAAAGGCTATTCCCACTAATTGATGGTACAAGGACTATGGGACACAGGTTTGGGACAAGAGATACAGAAGGGACGTGAGAAAACCGTTTTAACACAGCGAGTGGTGATGAATTGGAACTCGCTGCCGACGGAAGAGGTGGAAGTGGAGACACTCAATGTTTACTCGGGGAGACTGTATAGGCACCAGACGGAAATAAACTTGCAGAGCTACAGGGATAGAGCAGGGCAATGGGACTGACTGGATTGATCTACAGAGAGCCGGCGCGGACACGATAGGCCAAATTGCCTCTTTCTGCGCAGTTATGACTCTATGACAGGCTTTTAAAAGCGGCAACACCAATCCCACCAGATTTTTAACGAGACAGGGTCAATCACACAGGATTATTAAAGCGGCAAGTCCAGTCGCAAATGTTTTGTAACGAGGCATTATAAGGAGACAGGAGAGTCAAAAAGGTTTATTAGGGAGAGAGGATCAGACGCACAGGTTTATTAACGGGACATAAACAGTCACATAGGCTTTTTAAAGAGATCAGATGTATCACACCGGCTATTTAAAGATACAGGACCAGACACACAGGCATTTTAAGCAGACAGGACCAGTCGCACAGACTGTTTAAAGAGACAGGACCTGTCACGACAGCTTTTTAATGAGACAGGACCAGTCACCCTGGATTATTAAAGAGACAGGACCTGTAACACATGCTTCTTAACGAGACAGGACCAGTCGCACAGGTTTGTTAAAGAGACGGGACCTGTCACACCATATTTTAAATGAGACAAAACCAGTCGCACAGGCTTGTTAAAGAGACAGGACCTGTCACACCATATTTAAAAAAAAGATGTTACCAGTCACATATGCCTTTTAAAGAGACAGGAAAAGACACACTGTCTCATTAAAGAGATAGGATCAAACACACCGGCTGTTTAAAGAGACTGGACCAGTCAGGCAGGCTTTTTAAAGAGTCAGGACCTGTCACATAGGCTTTTTAAACAAACAGGACCAGTCACACAGGTTTAGTAACAAGACAGGACAGTCATACAGGCTTTTTATAGAGAATGGACCAGTCACACAGGCTATTTTAATGAGAGAGAACCAGACGAACATGTACATGAAAGAGGCAGTACCTGTCACACCGGATATTCAATGAGTCAGGCTCAGTCAAACAGGCTTTTTAAAGAGACAGGACAACAACAGCAACAACAATTTGCATGGTTATAGCACCTTTAACGTAGTAAAATGTCCCTAGGCGCTGCAAAGTAGTATTTTAAGACAACAAATTTGACTGTAAACCGCATAAGGTTAAATGAGGGCAGGTGACCAAAAGCTTGGTGAAAGAGGTAGGATTTAATGAGCGTCTTAAGGAAGGAAGAGAGGTGCAGAGGTTTCCCGAGGGAATTCTAGAGCTTATGGCCTGGGCAACAGAATGCACGACCACCAAAGGTTAAGCGATTATTATCAGGGATGCTCAAGAGGGCGAAATTAGAGGAGTGCAGATATCTCAAGGGGTTTTGGGTCTGAAGGAAATTGCAGTGATAGGAAGGGGCAAGGCCAAGGAAGGATTTGAAAATAAGGAGGAGAATTTTGAAATCCAGACGCTGCTTAACCGGGAGCCAATGTAGGTCAGCGAGCACAGGGGTTATGGGCGAAAGGGGCTTGATGCGAGTTAGGAAACGAGCAGACGAGTTTTGGATGACCTCAGGTTTACGTAGGGTGGAATGTGGCAGGCCAGCCAGGAGTGTGTTGGAATAGTCAAGTCTGGAGCAAACAAAGGAATGGATGAAAGTTTTAGCAGCGAATGAGCTGAGGCAAGGGCGGAGACGGGCAATGTTATGGAGGTGGAAGTAGCCGGTCTTTGTTGTACCGCTGATATGTGGTCGGAAGATCATTTCAGGGTCAAATATGACACCAAGGTTGCGAGCAGGGTGGTTCAGCCTCAGACTGATGTTAGGGAGAGGGCTGGAGTCAATGGCTAGGGAACGGAGTTCGTGGCAAGGACCAAAAACGATAGCTTCATTATCCCCAATATTTAACTGGAGAAAGTATTTGCTCATCCAAAACTGTATGTTGTACACACCGTCTGATAATTTAGACTCCGTGGAGGGTTAGAGAGAAAAGTTAGTGAGGTAGATCTGGGTGTCGTCAGCGTACATGTGGAAACTGATGCTGTATTTTCAAGGGGCACCATGCAGATCAGAAATAGGAGGGGGCCAATGAAAGTTCCAAGGGGGACGTCAGAGGAAACGATACGGGGGCGGGAAGAGAAGCCATTGCAGGTGATTCTCTGGCTACGATTAGATAGATAAGAATGGAAGCAGACGAGTGCAGTCCCACCCAGCTGGACGACGGTGAAGAGGCTTTCCAGAAACATGGAGTGGTCAACCGTGTCAAATGCTGCAGACAAGTCAAGAATGGCGAGGAGGGAAATTTTACCTTCGTCACAATCACAATGGTTGTAATTTGTGACTTTGATGAGAGCCATTTCGGTAATGTGGTAAGGGCGGAAATCTGATTGGAGGGATTCAAACATGGAATTGCGGGAAAGATGGGCATGAATTTGGGAGGCGACAACACGTTCAAGGACTTTGTAGAGGAAAGGGAGATTGCAGATGGGGCGGTAGTTTGCAGGGACGGAGGCATCAAGGTTTTTTTTGAAGAGAGGGGTGATGACGATCAGATTTGAGGGAGAGGGGGAGAGTACCCGAGGAGAGAGAACCGTTAACAACATCAGCTAACATGGGAGCCAGAAAAGGGATTTGCGTTATCAGCAGTTTGGTGGGAAAATGGTCGAGGGAAAATGGTTCTCATCGTCAGGATGAGCGCAGACAGATCATGAGGGGAGATCGGACAGAAGCTGCAGAAAGATCTGAGTTCAGCGCTAGGGAAGGGGGCAACGTTAGATGAAGTTTGGCCCAGTGGGGTGGGGAAGAAAGGGAAGTGGCAGAGGCAGCTGAACGGATAGTCTCAATCTTAGAAACAAAGAAGTCCATGACCGCCGCACATGTTATCGGAGGTGTGGCCGGAGGCGACAGTGAGAGGGGTTTGAGAAGACGGTTGGCAGCAGAGAATAGGAGCCGGGGTTCATCATTTCATTCCAGAATGATTCTGGAATAGTGAGCAATTTTGGCAGACGAGAGCTGGGCCCGATAGAGCTTTACGTGGTCCAGACAGATCAGGTGCTGAACGGCTAAGGACCAGACACACAGGCTTTTTAAAAAGGCATGACCAGTCATACATGCCTTTTAAAGAGACGGGAAATGTCACGCAGGCTATTTAAAGGGACAGGACCTGACACACCGGATTTTTAATCGGACATGATTGGCACGCAGGCTTTCTAGAGAGGCACGACTAGTCACACAGGCTTTTTAAAGAGACAGGAACAGTCTCACAGGCTTTGTAATGAGACAGGACGAGTCGCACTTGCTTTTGAGAGAGACAGCACCAGTCACAGTGGCTTTATAAAGAGACAGTACCAGTAACACATGCTTTTTAACAAGACAGGACCAGTCGCACAGGCTTTTTAAAGAGACAGGACCGGTCACATCGTGTTTTTAAAGAGATTGGATCAAGCGCACCGAATGTTAAAAGATACAGGAACAGGCATAGAAGCGTTTAAGGAGACAGGGCCTGTCACACAGGCTTTTCAAGATATAGGACCAGTCATACCGGCTTTATAAAGATACATGGCTTGTCACACGTGTTTTTGCTAGAGAAACGCTCATTCTCATAGGCATTTTAAAGGGAGAGGACCAGTCAGACATGCTTTTGAAAGAAAGAGAACCAGTCACTCACGCTTTTTAGAGAAACAGGTCGAGTCAGTCAGGCTTATAATGGAGACAGGGCCAGTCACACTGGAGTTTTTTAGAGACAGAACCAGTCACACAGCCTTTTTAATGAGACAGGGCCAGTCAGACAGGCGGTTTATAGACACAAGTCCAGTCACACAGGATTGTTAAAGACAAAAGACCAGTCACACAGGCCTTTATAGAGACATCACCAGACACAAAGGCTTTTATAGAGAAAGACCCTGTCACAAAGGCTTTTATAGAGACAGACCCTGTCACAAAGGTTTTTATAGAGACAGACCCAGTCACAAAGGCTTTTATAGAGACAGACCCTGTCACAAAGGCTTTTATAGAGACAGACCCAGTCACAAAGGCTTTTATAGAGACACGCCCAGTCACAAAGGCTTTTATCGAGACAGACGCTGTCACAAAGGCTTTTATAGAGACAGACCCAGTCACAAAGGCTTTTATAGAGACAGACCCTGTCACAAAGGCTTTATAGAGACAGACCCTGTCACAAAGGCTTTTATAGAGACAGACCCAGTCACAAAGGCTTTTATAGAGACAGACCCAGTCACAAAGGCTTTTATAGAGACAGACCCAGTCACAAAGGTTTTTATAGAGACACGCCCAGTCACAAAGGCTTTTATAGAGACAGACCCAGTCACAAAGGCTTTTATAGAGACAGACCCTGTAACAAAGGCTTTTATAGAGACAGACCCTGTCACAAAGGCTTTTATAGAGACAGACCCAGTCACAAAGGCTTTTATAGAGACAGACCCAGTCACAAAGGCTTTTATAGAGACAGACCCTGTCACAAAGGCTTTTATAGAGACAGACCCAGTCACAAAGGCTTTTATAGAGACAGAACCTGTCACAAAGGCTTTTATAGAGACAGACCCAGTCACAAAGGCTTTTATAGAGACAGACACAGTCACAAAGTATTTTATAGAGACAGACCCAGTCACAAAGGCTTTTATAGAGACAGACCCTGTCGCAAAGGCTTTTATAGAGACAGAGCCTGTCAAAAAGGCTTTGGTAGAGACAGATCCTGTCACAAAGGCTTTTATAGAGACAGACCCAGTCACAAAGGCTTTTATAGAGACTGACCCAGTCACAAAGGCTTTTATAGAGACAGGCCCAGTCATCAAGGCTTTTATAGAGACAGACCCTGTCACAAAGGCTTTTATAGAGACAGATCCTGTCACAAGCGTTTTTATAGAGACAGACCCAGTCACAAAGGCTTTTATAGAGACAGACCCAGTCACAAAGGCTTTTATAGAGACAGACCCTGTCACAAAGGCTTTTATAGAGACAGACCCAGTCACAAAGGCTTTTATAGAGACAGACTCAGTCACAAAGGCTTTTATAGGGACAGACCCAGTCACAAAGGCTTTTATAGAGACAGACCCAGTCACCAAGGCTTATATAGAGACAGACCCTGTCACAAAGGCTTTTATAGAGACAGATCCTTTCACAAAGGTTTTTATAGAGACAGACCCAGTCACAAAGGCTTTTATAGAGACAGACCCAGTCACAAAGGCTTTTATAGAGACAGACCCAGTCACAAAGGCTTTTATAGAGACAGACTCTGTCACAAAGGCTTTTATAGAGACAGACACAGTCACAAAGGCTATTATAGAGAAAGACCCAGTCAAAAAGGCTTTTATAGGGACAGGCCCAGTCACAAAGGCTTTTATAGAGACAGACCCAGTCACAAAGGCTTTTATAGAGACAGACTCTGTCACAAAGGCTTTTATAGAGACTGACCCAGTCACCAAGGCTTTTATAGAGACAGACCCAGTCACAAAGGCTTTTATACAGACAGACCCAGTCACAAAGGCTTTTATAGAGACAGACCCTGTCACAAGGCTTTTATAGGGACAGGTCCAGTCACAAAGGCTTTTATAGAGACAGACCCTGTCACAAAGGCTTTTATAGAGACAGACCCAGTCACAAAGGCTTTTATAGAGACAGACCCAGTCACAAAGGCTTTTTAAAGAGGCAGACCCTGTCACAAAGGCTTTTATAGAGACAGACCCAGTCACAAAGGCTTTTATAGAGACAGACCCTGTCACAAAGGCTTTTTAAAGAGGCAGACCCAGTCACAAAGGCTATTATAGAGACAGACCCAGTCACAAAGGCTTTTATAGAGACAGACCCTGTCACAAATGCTTTTTAAAGAGACAGACCCAGTCACAAAGGCTTTTATAGAGACAGACCCTGTCACAAAGGCTTTTTAAAGAGGCAGACCCAGTCACAAAGGCTATTATAGAGACAGACCCAGTCACAAAGGCTTTTATAGAGACAGACCCTGTCACAAAGGCTTTTTAAAGAGACAGGACCAGGCACACTGGCTTTTTAACGATATACAACTAATCACACCGGCTGCTTAAAAAGACACGAGCAGTCACAGAGCCTTTGTAAAGAGACCGGACCAGTTACAAAGGACTTTAAAGACAGGACCAGTCACACAGACTTAGTAAGCAGATATTACCAATCACACAGGCTTATTAAAGATACAGGAACAGTTAGCCATTTGGGACTGAGATGAGCAGGAATTTCTTCACCCACAGAGTGGTGAACATGTGGAAATCTCTGACACAGAGGGCGGTGGAGGCCAGTTCATTAAATATATTCAAGAAGTAGTTGGATATACTTCTTAAGGCAAAAGGGATCAAGGGATATGGGGAGAAGGCAGGGACTGGGTACTGAATGTGGATGTTCAGCCATGACCTCATTGAATGGCGGAGCAGGCTCGAGGAGCTTGAATGGCCTACTCCTGCTCCTATCTTCTATGTTTCTATGTTTCTGGGTGAAGAAATTCCTCCTCATTTCTGTCCTAAATGGCTTACCCCTTATCCTTAGACTGTGACCCCTTGTTCTGGACTCCCCGACCATCGGGAACATCCTTCCTGCATCTAGTCTGTCCAGCCCTGTCAGCATTTTATAAGTTTTAATGAGGTCCCCTCTCATTCTTCTAAACTCCAGCGAGTATAAGCCCAATCGACCCAATCTCTCCTCATAAGTCATTCCTGCCATCCCAGGTATCAGCCTAATGAATCTTCGCTGAACTCCTTCCATGGCAAGAACATCCTTCCTCAGATATGGCAACCAAAACTGCACACAATACTCAAGGTGTGGTCTCACCAAGGGCCTGTATAACTGCAGCAAGAGATCCTTGTTCCTGTACTCAATCCCTCTCGCTACGAAGGCTAACATACCATTTGCCTTCTTAACCGCCTGCTGCACCTGCATGCTTAACTTCAGCGACTGGTGAACAAGGACACCAAGGTCTCGTTGCACACCCCCTTCTCCCAATATATTGCCATTCAGACAATAATATGCCTTCCTGTTTTTGTCACCAAAGTGGATAGCCTTACATTTATCCACATTATAGTGCATCTGCCATGCTTCTGCCCAATCAGTCAACCTGCCCAAATCACACTGGAGTTTCTCAGCATCCTCCTCACAGCACACACGCCCAGCCAGCTTTGCGTCGTCTGGAAACTTGGAGATATTACATCTAGTTCCCTCGTCCAGATCATTAATATATATTGTGAATAGCTGGGGACCGACGTCCGGTCCCTGCAGTACCCCACTAGTCACTGCCTGCCACTCAGAAAAAGAGCCGTTTATTCCAACTCTGCTTTTTGTCGGCCAACCAGTTCTCTATTCATTTCAATACGTTGCCCCCAATCCCATGGGCCTTAACTTTACACGCTAATCTATTATGCGGGACATTATCCAAAGCTTTCTTAAAGTCCAAATACACCACATCCACTGGGTCTCCCTTAACTATTTTACCAGTTACATCCTCAAAAAATTCCAGTAGATTAGTCAAGCACGATTTACCTTCTTAAATCCATGTTGACTTTGTCCGATCCTGTCACTGCTTTCCAAGTGCCCTGATATTACTTCTTTTATGAAAGGCTCTAGCATTTCCCCCTACCGATGTCAGGCTTACTGGTCTGTAATTTCCCGTTTTCTCTCCACCAACTTTTTTGAATAGTGGGGTAAAATTGGCTACCCTCCAATCCATGGGTACTGTTTCAGATTCCATCGAATGTTGGAAGATGATCAGCAATGCATCTATTATTTCTAAGGCCACTTCCTTAAGTAGCCTAGGATGTAGATTATCAGGCCCTGGGGATTTATCGGCCTTCTCTCCCGTCAATTTCCCTAACACCATTTCCCTACAAATACTTATTTCTTTCAGTTCCTCGCTTTCATCAGACCCTCTGTTTCCCGACATCTCTGGGAGGTTATTTGTGTCCTCCTTTATGAAGCCAGAACCAAAAAATGTATTTAATTGGTCTGCTATTTCTTTGTTCCCCATTATAAATTCTCCTGATTCTGACTGCAGGGGACCTACGCTTGACTTCACCAATCTTTTTCACTTCACATATCTATAAAAGCTTTTACAGCCAGTTTTTATGTTCCCTGAAAGCTTACTCTCATATTCTCTTTTCCCTTTCTTAATTAATCCCTTTGTCTTCCTTTGTTGAATCCTAAACTGCTCCCAATCCTCAGGTTTTCTGCTTTTTCAGGCCAATTTATATGTCCTATCCTTGGATCTTATACTATCCCTAATTTGCCTAGTTAGCCACGGTTGAGTCACCGTTTTTGCTTTATTTTTATGCCAATCTGGGATGAACAAATTCTGTAGTTCATCCATACGGTCTTTGAATGTTTGCAATTGCCTATCCACCGTCAACCATTTGATTGACATTTCCCAATCAATCCTACCCAACCCGCGCCTCATACCATCGTAGTTTCCTTTACTTAAATTCAAGAACCTAGTCTCTGAGTCAACCATTTCATTCTCCATCTTAATAAAGACTTTTATCATATTATGATTACTCTGACCCAAGGGGCCTCGTACAACAACATTGCTAATTAATCCATTCTCGTTACATAATACCCAGTCTAAGATGGCCTGATCTCTGGTTGGTTCCTCGACGTATTGGTCCAGGAAACCATCCCGTATACACTCCAGGAATTCCTCCTCCACGGTGTTATTACTAATTTGGTTAGCCCCATCTATATGTAGATTAAAGTTACCCATGATGACTGCTGTGCCCTTGTTGCACGCTTCTCTAATTTCCCTGTTAACGCCATCCCCAACCTCCGCATTACTGTTTTGAGGTCTATATAACACTCCTACTAACGCTTTCTGCCCTTTGGTATTTCTCAGTTCTACCCATGCATATTCCACATCATCAGAGCTAATATGCTTCCTTACAATTGTGTTAATCCATTCTTTAACCAGCAATGCAACCCCAGCTCACTTTCCTTTTTCCTATGTTTCCTGAATATTGAATACCCCTGGATGTTGTATTCCCAGCCTTGGCCACTCTGGAGCCATGTTTCTGTAATCCCAATCAAATCATTTTTGTTTTCCTTTATTTGCGCAGCTAATTCATCCACCTTATTACAAAAGCTCCTCGCATTAAGACACAAAGGCTTCAGGCTTGTTTTTTTAACGCTCTTACACCTACTAGAATTATTATTTACTGCGGCCATGTTGGAGTTAAACCGATGATTTTTCTGACTGCCACTTTTGTTTTTTCCTTCCCACCTTTTGCTTTTATCCTAGTTTCCCATTCCTCTGTGTCCCTGTGCAGATTCCCAACCCTCTGCCATTTTAGTTTCAACCCTCCCACAGAGCACTAGCAAATACTCCCCCTACGACATCAGTCCCGGCCCTGCCCAGTTGCAAACCGTCCGGTTTGAAGTGGTCCCACCTCCCCCAGAACCGGTTCCAATGTCCCAGGAATTTGAATCCCTCACCCTTGTACACGTCCTCTAGCCTCGTATTCATCTGAAATATCCTTCCATTTCTACTCTGACTAGCACGTGGCACTGGGAGCAATCCTGTGATTACACTCTTTGAGTACTATTTTTTTAATATACCTCCTAACTTCCTATCTTCAGGTTTAAGGACCTCATCCCGTTTTTTACCTCTATCTTTGGTACCTATATGCACAACGACAACTGGCTGTTCACCCTCCCCTTTCAAAATGTTCTGCAGCCGCTCTGAGACATGTTTGACCCTTCCACCAGGGAGGCAACACAACATCCTGGAGTCTCGTTTGCAGCCGCAGAAACGCCTATCTATTCCCCTTACAATTGAATCCCCTATTACTGTAGCTCTACCCCGCTTTTTCCTCCCGTCCTGTGCAGCAGAGCCACCCTTGGTGCCAAGAATTTGGCTGCTGCTGCCTTCCTCTGATAAGCCATCTCACTCAACAATATTCAAACTGGTATATCTGTTTGAGAGGGGGATGTCCACAGGGGACTCCTGCACTACCTGCCTGTGCCTACTATTCTGTCTGTTGGTCACCGCTTCCCTTTCTGCATGTCCAACCTTTGCCTGCGGTGTAAGCAACTGCTTAAACGTAAACTCCACGACGTCCTCAGCATCACGAATGGTCCAGTATGTATCCAATCGCAGCTGCAGTGCCGTAATGCGGTCTGCCAATCATGCAGGCGTCTTAAAGTGACTGGACCAATCACACAGCCTATTTAAATGGACATGACCAGTCACACATGCTTTTGGTAGAGAATGGATCATTCGCACAGGCTTTAGAAAGAGACTGGACCAGTCATACATGCTTTTTAAGATGTGAGTTTCAGTCACTCAGGCTTTTGAAAGGGACAAGTTCAGTCCCACATGCTTCTTAAAGTGACAGGACCAGTCAAACAGGCTTTTAAAATAGTCAGGACCAGTCACCCATGCATCTTAAAGTGACAGGACCAGTCACGCAGGCTTTTTAAATAGTCAGGACCAGTCGCAGATGCTTCTTAAAGTGACAGGACCAGTCACACATGCATCTTTAAGTGACAGGAACAGTCATGCAGGCTTCTAAAAGTGATAGGAACAGTCAGCCATGCTTCTTAAAGCGACACGACCATTCACACATGCTTTGTAAAGTGACAGGACCTGACACACATGGTTTTTCAAGTGAGAGGACCAGTGCCACATGCTAATTAATTAACAGGACCAGTCACACATGCTTCTTAAACTGACAGGACCAGGCACACATGCTTCTTAAACTGACAGGACCAGGCACGCATGCTTTGGAAAGAGACAAAACCAGGCACACATGCTTTGTAAAGAGACAGGACGAGGCACACAGGCAGTTTAAAGAGACATGACCATTGACAAAGACTTTTTAAAGACACATGACCAGGCCCACATGAATTTTAAAGAGACAGTAATAGTCATACAATCTTTTTTAAAAAGTGATCGGACCAATCACACTGGCTGTTTACATAGACAGAACCATTCACACAAGCTTTCTAAAATGACAGGACCAATTACACAGCCTTTTTAAGGGACATCACCTGTCACACATGCTTTTGGTAGAGAATGGATCTTTCCAACAGGCTTTTAAAAGAGACTGGACCAGTCATACATGCTTTTAAAAAGAGAGGTTCAGACACGCAGGCTTTTGAAATGCACAAGACCAGTCCCACATGCTTTTATAAATCTCATCATTCATCAATAATCTAATCGTGAGATAAATCTGGACGGCCAGCTGGTGGCGCCCTCCAAGGAGCATAAATACTCGGGGGTCGGCCCCATGCTACCCAGGGACATTTTGTAAGACAAGGAACTAGTGAACTACAACTCGACCTCCATGTTCTGAGACAAGTTGATTAAAGCCTTGCTTTATCCTCAAACCAAGTGCGTAGTGAGTTTTATTACATCAGGACCTGTCACACCGGCTATTAAAGGAGACAAGGCCAGTCACACGGGCTATTAAAAGAGAGGATAAGTCTTAAAGACTTCTTAATAAACAGGACCAGTCAGACACCCTTTTTAAAGAGCCAGATTCAGTCACAAAGGCATTTTAAAGAGACAGGACCAGTCACACAGGCTTTATAAAGTGACATGACCTGTCCCAAAGGCTTATTAAAGAGACAGGACACCTCACAAAGGCTTATTAAAGAGACAGGAACAGTGACAACGTCTCCTTAAAGGGATAGGACCAGTCACACAGGCGTTTCAAAGTGACACTACCAATCACACAGGCGTTTCAAAGCGACAGGACCAATCACACAGGCTTTGGAAAGAGAGAGGACGAGTCACACGGGCTTTTTTAAGAGGCAGGACCAGTCAGACCTGCTTTTAAAAGAGACACGACCATTAACACATGACTTTCAGCAAGACAGGACCAGTCACTCAGGCTATTGAGAGAGACAGGACGATTTTTAAAAAGACACGATCTGTCGCACCATATTTTTAGAGACATGAGCATTCAGAAAGGCTTTTTAAAGAGACATGACCAGGCACACATTCATTTTAAAGAGACAGAAATAGTCACACAGGTTTTATTTTAAAGAGGCAGGGCCATTTGAACTGAAATTTTAAAGAGACAGAACCAGTCACACCGGGTTTTTAAGGAGACAGGAGCAGTACCACATGCTTTTGTAACGAGACATGACCAGTCGCACAGTCTTTTTAAAGAGACAGGACGATTCAGATAGGCTTACAATGGAGACAGGGCCAGTCACACAGGCGTTTTATAGAGACAGAGCCAGTCACAAAGGCTTTTTAGTGAGACAGGACGAGTCAGACAGGCATTCTAAAGAGACAAGTCCATTCACACAGTCTTTGTAAAGATAAATGACCAGTCACACAGGCTTTTCAAACATAGACATAGAAACTTAGAAGATAGGAGCAGAAGTAGACAATTCGGCCCCTCGAGCCTGTTCCGCTACTTAATGAGATCATGGCTGATCCAGCAAATTCAGTACCCGGTCCCTGCTTTCTCCACATATTCCTTGATCCCTTTACCATTACGTAAGATATCTAACTTCTTCTTGAATATATTTAATGAATTGGCCTCCGCTGCCTTCTGTGGTAGAGAATTCCACAGGTTCACCACTCTCTGGGTGAAGAAATTCTTCCTCATTTCTGTCCTAAATGGCCTAACCCTCATCCTTAGATTTTGACCCCTGGTTCTGGAGCCCCCTGCCATCGGGAACATCCTTCCTGCATCTAGTCTGTCCAGTCCTGTTAGAATTTTTTAAGTTTCAATGAGATCCACTCTCATTCTTCTAAACTCTAGCGAATATAAGCCTAATAGACTCAATCTATCTTCATACTTCATTCCTGCCATCCCAGGTATTAGTCTGGTGAATCTTCGCTGCTCTCCCTCCATGGCAAGGATATCCTTCCACAGATAAGGCGAACAAAACTGCACAAATTACTCAAGGTGTGGTATCACCAAGGCCCTGTACAAGTGCAGCAAGACATCCTTGCTCCTGCATTCGAATCCTCTCTCTATGAAGGCCAACATAACATTTGCCTTCTGAACCACCTGCTGCACCTGCATGCTTACCGTTAGCGAGTGGTGCACATGCATGCCCAGGCCTTGTTACATTTCCCGTTTTCCGAATCTATTGCCGTTTAGATAATAAGCTTTCTTCCTGTTTTTGCCACCAAAGTGGGTAACCTCACATTTAACCACATTATACTGCATCTGCCATGCATCTGCCCAATCACCCAACCCGTCCTAACCTAACTGGGTTTTCTCTGCAGCCTCCTCACAGCACACACGCCCACCCAGCTTTGTGTCGCCAGCAAACTTGGAGATATTACATCTAGGTCCCTTGACTAGATTATTAATATATATTGTGAATAGCTGGGGTTCATGCACCGATCCCTGCGGTACCCCAATAGTCACTGCCTGCTACTCAGAAAAAGACCCAATTATTCCAACTCTTTGCTTCCTGTCTGCCAACCAGTTCTCTATCCAAGTCAGACCCTTACCCCAATCCCATGTGCTTTACATTTGCACGTCAATCTCTTATTCCGGACCTTATCGAAAGCCTTCTGAAAGTCCAAATACACCACATCCACTGGTTGTCCCTTATCTAGTCCATCACTTACATCCTCAAAAAATTCCAAAAAAGGCAGCACAGTGACATAGTGGTTAGCACTGTTGCCTCACAGTGACAGGGACCCGGGTTCGAATCTGGTGTCAGGTGACTGTCTGTGTGGAGTTTGCACATTCTCACCGTGTTTGTGTGGGTTTGCTCCGGTTTCTTCCCACAGTCCAAAGATGTGTGGGTTAGGTTGATTGGCTATGATAAATTGACCGTTAGCGTTAGGGGGATTACGTGGGGTTACGGGGATATGTGTTGGTATAGGGGTTACAGGGATCGGGTGGGATATGTGTCGGTGCAGGCTCGATGGGCCGAAATGGCCTCTATCTGCACTGTGGGGATTCTGTAATATGTCAAGCATGAATTACCTTTTCTAAATCCAGGTTAACTTTGTCCAATATTGTCAATGTTTTCCAAGCACTCTGCTACTACATCTTTTATAATGGACTCTAGCATTTTCCCCACTACCGATGTCAGCCTTATCGGTCTATAATTCCCCATTTTCTCTCGCACCTTTTTTAAACAGTAGTGTTATATTAGCTGCCTTCCAATCCATGGGAACTATTCCAGAGTATATAGAATTCTGGAAGATGACCAGCAATGCATCTACTCTTT
This sequence comes from Somniosus microcephalus, assembly GCF_052327205.1. NCBI lineage: Eukaryota > Metazoa > Chordata > Chondrichthyes > Squaliformes > Somniosidae > Somniosus > Somniosus microcephalus. The sequence continues at coordinate 40,037,072 of NW_028225184.1, read as the reverse complement.
CTAGGACCACTTCTGTAAGTACCATAGGATGTAGATTATCAGGCCCTGGGGATTTATTGGCCATCAATACTGTCAATTTCTGTACCACCATTCCCCTAAAAATACTGATTTCATTCAATTCCTCCCTCTCATTAGAGCCTATGTTCCCCGAAATCTCTGGAAGGTTGTTTGTGTCCTCCTTTGAGAAGGCAGAACAAAAGTATGTATTTGTTGATCAACCATTTCTTTGTTACCCAATATAAATTCCCCTGATCCTGACTGCAAGGGACCTACGCTTGACTTCACCAATCTTTTTCTCTTCACATATCTATAGATGATTTTACAGTCATTTTGTATGTTCCCTGCAAGCTTACTCTCTGACTTAAAGAGTCAGGATTAGTCACACCGGCTATTTAAAACGACAGGGCCAGTCACACAAGCATTTTCAAGAGACAGGACCAGCCACACAGGCTTTTTAAAGATGCAGGACATCACACAGGTTAGAATTAGTTAGAAAATGTGTAGTGCCAGAGGACTGGCGGATAGCTAACCTGTTACCTATATTTAAGTAGCGCATAGGACATGTGCTGGCTATTATATACCAGCCAGCTTAACATCGATGGTAGGAAAAATAATGGAATCCCTTCTAAAGGGGAAAATAGCAGAAAATCTAGATACTAAATAAATAGTAATGAATTGTCATCATTGATTCCAAAAGGGAAATTCGTGCTTAAACAACCTCATCGTATTTTTGAATATGTAACAGAGAAAGTAGACAAAGGCAATGCAGTAGATGTATTTATCTAGATTTTGACAAGGCCTTCAATAATGTACACCATAATATACTAATGAACATGGTCAGAGAATGCGGAGTAAGGGGACAAGTTCGCAGAATGGATAGCAAGCTGGCTTCAAGACAGAAAGCAGAGAATAAGGGTAACATATAGTTATTCACAGTGGCTGAAGTTGGGAAGTGGTGTTCCACAAGGATCAGCGCTGGGACCACTGTTGTCCACAATTTATATTAATGATTTAGACGTAGGAATCAAAAACACAATTTCTAAATTTGCAAATGACACCAAATTGGGGAGGGGTTAGTCAATACAGAGCAGGACTGCAACGAACTACAGGAGGATATTAATAAACTTGCTGAATTGGCCTATAATTTCATATGCTTTCAACACAGATAAATGTTACATTTTGCTAGGTAGAATAGTGCGAGTCTAGGTGGGGTAGAGGGACAAATGGATCTGGTATTACAAATACACAAATCATTAAAAAATGTGACACAGGATTGTATGGCCATAAAAAAGCAAACCAAGCACTGGGGTTTATATCTCGAGGTATAGAATTGAAAAGTCGGTAGTTATGCTAAACCTGTATCGAAACGTGTTAGACCACTTTTAGGGTAGAGTTCTGATCGCCATATTATAAAAAGGATACAGAGGCACTGGAGAGAGTGCAGAGAAGATTTACAAAGATGATACCATGAATGCGATGGTATACATATCAGGAAAGGATGTCAGCTCGGTCTCCTTTCGCTTGAAAAAAGAAGGCCGAGGAGCGCACGTCAACCCAAGCAACCCACCCACCCGCCCCTTCAACCACCGTCTGCCCCACCTGTGACAGAGACTGTAGGTCCCGCATTTGACTCATCAGTCACCTGAGAACTCATTTTTAATGTGGAAGCAAGTCATCCTCGGTTCCGAGGGACTGCCTAAGAGGAATTCCAGATGTGAATCACTCGCTGCAAAAAAAGCTTTTTCTTATGTCGCCTTTGGTTCTTTTCCCAGTCACCTTAAATTTATTTCCTCTGGTTCTCGATCCCTCTCCCTATTTGGGACAATTTCTCTCCACCTAATTTCTCCAGACATATCATGATTTTGAACCTCTCTATCTAATCTCCTCTCAATCTGCTCTAATCCAAGGAGAACGATACACAGGCTTTTTAAAGGGACATGACCAGTTACCCTTGTTTTGTAAAGTGACAGGATCAGTCACATGGACTTCTTAAAGAGTCATGACGAGTCACACAGGCTTCTTAAAGAAACAGGACCAGTCACACAGGCTTTGTAATGAGATAGGATCAGTCACACAGGCTTTATACAGAGACAGGGCCAGTCACACAGGCTTTATAAAGAGACAGGACCAGTTTCACGGGCTTTTTAAAGAGATATGACCAGTCACACAGGCTTCTTAAAGAGTCAGTACCAGTCACACAGGCTTTTTAATGAGACAAGAGCAGTCACACAGGCTTTTAAAGAGACATGTCCAGAAACACAGGCTTTATAAAGAGACAGGACCAGTCACACAGGCTTTATAAAGAGACAGGACCAGTCACACCAGCTTTATAAAGAGACAGGACCAGTCACACAGGCTTTATAAAGAGACAGGACCAGACACACAGGCTTTATAAAGAGACAGGACCAGTCACACCAGCTTTATAAAGAGACAGGACCAGTCACACAGGCTTTATAAAGAGACAGGACCAGTCACACAGGCTATGTAAAGAGACAGGACCAGTCACACAGGCTTTTAAAAGAGATAGAACCAGTCACACAGGCTTTATAAAGAGACAGGGCCAGTCACACAGGCTTTATAAAGAGACAGGACCAGTCACACAGCCTCTCTCATGAGACAGGACCAGTCACACAGGCTTCTTAACGAGTCAGGACCAGTCACACAGGCTTTCTAATGAGACAGGGCCAGTCACCCAGGCTTCTTAATGAGTCAGGAGCAGTCACACAGGCTTTGTAAAGAGACAGGACCAGTCACACAGACTTTGTAAAGGGACAGGACCAGTCACACAGACTTTGTAAAGAGACAGGACCAGTTACTCGGGCTTTTTAAAGAGACAGGACCAGTCACATAGGCTTTTTAATCAGTCAGGACCAGTCACACATGCTTTGTGAAGAGACCTAACTAGATAAATAGGCTTTGTAAGGCGACAGGACCAGTCACACATGCTTTGTGAAGAGACAGGACTAGTTTCTCGGGCTTTTTAAAGAGAAACTACAGATCACGGAGGCTTCTAAATGAAACAGGACCAGGGACACAGTATTTTGAAGGAGAAAAAACGCTGAAAACACAAGTGCCTAGAAAATCCTCTCGGGCAGAGTCTCAAAACACACGATTTCGGATCCGAAATTCTTGGCCCCCATAACTTTCCTTACAGATTATTAGATAATTAATGTTCGTTGACAAGTTCTAATCTTGTCCTGTTTATGACCCCTTACAACTTGCTTTTTTGGGGAAGTCTTAGTATTAATGTTTTTTATTGTCAAATGTTTAATAAAAATTTCGAATACCTTGTTAAACATTTCTCAGTATTAATGACAATTGGGTTCTTACCCACATGTTGTTCCTCTGTCTTTTTTACTTTATTCATGGAATGTTGGAACTGCTGGCCAGGCAAGCCAATCCCTAATTCTTGGGATCCCTAATCCTGGAGAAGGTGGCGTGGAACCGCCTTCTGGAACTGCTGCAGTCCTTATGGCGAATGTTATTCCACGGTGCTGACTTTGGTACAGCTGAAATGCTTGCTCGGCCATTTCAGAGGGCAGTTAAGAGTGAACCACATATGGGCAGCCCAGGTAAAGATGGCAGGCTTCCTTTCCTAGGTTTTCACAACAATCTTCCATTACTGATAATATACATTATTTCAAATGTATTATGTGAAACTAAATTCCCCAGCTGGTGTGCTGGGATTATCAGTCCTGCCCTCTGGATTACCAGTCCAGTAACGTAAACATTGTCATAAATTGCAACTTCTACAAGAAGTAACTCAGGAAGCACTACTGAACGGACAGCTGAGGGTGCCGACCGAGGAGTATAAATACTCGGGCGTAGGCCCAACTTGACCTGAGACAATCTGGAAACAGGAAACTAGTGACTACTAAACAAAGCTCCATGTTTTGTTACAAGTCGATTAAAGCCTTGCTTTATGTACAACCAGGTGCCCAGTGAGTCTTTATTCCATCAAACACTCTGCTAATTTACACCACGTCGACAGAGAGTAATCTATCACACCTTTGATTTGTGCCTTGTAGGTGTTGGAGATATTTGCAGGATGCAGGAGGTGAGTTATTCACCTCAGAATACATGATTCTGACCTACTGTAGTAACGACAGCATTTATGTGGCTGGCCCAGATGATTTTCTGATCGATAGCGACCCCTACAATTTTGATGGTGGAGGATTGGGTGACGGAAATGCCATTGCCTGGCAAGTGGAGGAGGTTAGATGATCTCTGGTTGGAACTGGTCATCTTCTCCCGCTTGATTGGAGATAATTTACCATAATAACAGCAGAAATGAGGGATTGTAGTTATCTGGAGAGACTGGGACTGGTCTTCTTAGAGCAGCGAAGGATGGGGGAGATTGAATAGATGTGTTTAAATGATAAGTGTATGGATACCCTCTACTCGGAGCTCCGACACGGCAAGAGTGCCCGAGGTAGGCAGAGGAAACGCTTCAAGGACACCATCAGAGCCTCCTTGAAAAAGTGCAACATCCCCACCGACATCTGGGAAACCCTGGCCCAAGGCCGCACAAAGTGGATGAGACGAATCCGGGAAGGCGCCGAACACCTCGTGTCTCTTTGCAGAGAGCAAGCTGAAGCCACGTGCTAACAGCGGAAGGAGCGCACGTCAGCCCAAGCATCCCACCAACCCGCCCATTCAAACACCATCTGCCCCACCTGTGACAGAGACTGTAGGTCCCGCATTGGACTCATCATTCACCTGAGAACTCATTTTTAGTGTGGAACCAAGTCATCCTCGGTTCTGAGGGACTGCCTAAGAAGAAGATTGATACCGTAAATAAGGGGAAATTGTTTCCTCTGGCTGACTTGTCAGTATTAAAAGGAGGAGCTTTGTTCACGCAGTGAGTTTTTATGATCTGGAACTAACTCTCAGAAAGGCTGGTGGAAGCAGATTCAATAGGGTCAGGTCGTAGCATGCTCGCCTCTGAGTGAGAAGGTCCTGTGTTCAAGTTCCACTCCAGCGATGTGAGTACAGCAATCTAGCTAACACTTCAGTGCAGTATTTAGAGAGCGCTGCACAGCCAGAGGGGCAGTACTGAGGGAGCACTGCACTGTCAGAGAGAGGGTACTGAGGAAGCAGTCCACTGTCGGAGGGTCTGTACTGAGGGAGCGCTGCAATGTCGGAGGGTCAGTACTGTGGGCGCACTGCACTGTTGGAGGGTCAGTACCGAAGGAACGCTGCACTGTCGGATTGGCAGTACTGCTGAAGTGCCGTACTGTCGGAGTGTCAGTGCAGAGGGAGGGCTGCACTGTCGGAGGGGCAGTACTGATGGAGCGCTGCACTGTCCGAGGGGCAGTACTGAGGGAGGGATGCACTGTTGGAGGGGCAGTACTGAGGGAGCGCTGCACTGTCCGAATTGCAGTACTGAGGGAGCGCTGCACTTTTGGAGGGGCAGTACCGAGGGAACGCTGCACTGTCAGAAGGGCAGTATTGAGGGAGCGCCACTATGTCCGAGGGGCAGTAGTGAGGGAGCGCTGCACTGTTGGAAGTGCAGTACTGAGGGAGCGCGGCACTGTCGGAGGGACAGTACTGGGGGAGCACTACATTGTCGGAGGTGCAGTCCTGGGGGAGCGCTACATTGTCGGATTTGCAGTACTGGGGGAGCGCTACATTGTCGGAGGTGCAGTACTGAGGGGGCACGACATCGTTGGAGTGTCAGTACTGAGGGAGCGCTGCATTGTCGAAGGTGCAGTACTGGGGAGCTCTACATTGTCGGCGGTGCAGTACTGGGGGAGCGCTGTGTTGGCGGAGGAGCCATCTTTCTGATGCGACATTAAACTGAGGCATAATCTGTTGTCTCTCAGGTGGATGTTTGAAGAAGTGCTGTGGAGTTTTCTTCAGTGTTCTGGCCAATATTTACCTCAAACAGCATCACTAAAATAGATGGTCTGGTCATTATTACTTTGCTGTTTATGGAACTTGACGTGCACAAACTAACGGCCGTGTTTCCTACAGTACAACACTGATTACACTTCGAAATAACTTCATTGACTTTAAAGTGCTTTGGGACTCCCCAAGGTTGTGAAAGGCGCTCTATAAATGCAAGTCTTTCTTTGTTAATAGAAACTTTCAACAGGCGTTTGAATATGGATTTGAAAAGGAGAGATTTTCATTACCATTCACGACTGGATATGACAGATTTGAAATAATTTCATCGCTGGTCTCTGTCCAATTTCATCCCACTGAGCACGATGGTAATGACACATGATATGATGGAGTGTGTCCTCAGGGTGAAGGCGAGACATAATCTCCACAAATATTGTGCAGTGTTCAGTCCTACCAATATCGTCATGGACAGAGACATATGCGATAGGTAGGTTGGTGAGGACGAGGTCATGCAGACTGTTCTATCATGTTGGTTCTCCCACCACCAGCCACAATCCCAGTCTTGGAGCTGTGTTCTTCAGGGATCAGTTAATGATGGTTCTTCCGAGCCACTCTCGGTGATGAACATTAAATATACCCCCTTCCAAGCCACAGTATATTTTGTGTCCTTCCTGCTCTTGGTGCTCCTATCACCTGGGGTTCAGCATGGAGATGTGCTGATTCATCAGCTGAGGGAGGTCAGTAGGTGGTAATCAGCAGGAATTTACAACTGCCCATATCTGAATGGCAGCCATGAGACTTCATTATGTCCTTGGGCAATGTTGAGGACTCGCAGTATCACACCCACCAGATTGCGTACACCTCTGGCCTCACTTCTGGTGGGTCTGTCCTGCTGTCATATCCTGGGATGGTGATGGCGGAATCGGGATTTGTTAACTGATAGGTATGGTTCTGTGATTATGACTGCGAGAATTCAATGTTTCCAGAGCGGTTCCTTGAGTATTGTAATGGTTACAGGGTATTTACCGAATTGTTTCCTATTTTAAGCACATCCCTTTGATTCCTTGGAGTCAACCCTTTGATTGTTTTCTTTATTTTTCCCCTCTGTAAAGCGCCATTACAAGTTTGGTTGGGTGAGTTCAATCTTTAGAAACATCTTGCTGTTCTTGTTGTAGATTCAGGTGAACAGAATGCCCTGGGAATGAAATTACTGGACTGAGGCGGGAGCAGTGTAATCTAGGTGGCCCTGGAAATGTAATTACTAGACTGACGTCAGGGCAGTGTAATCGAGGTAGCTCTGGGAATGAAATTCCTTGACTGAGGCGGAAGCAGTGGAATCTAGGCGCCCCTGTGAATGAAATTCCTGGACCGAGGCAGGAGCAGTGTAATCTTGGCGGCCCAGGGAATGAAATTCCTGGACTGAGGCAGGAGCAGTGTGATCAAGGTGGCATGGGAATTAAATACCTGGACTGTGGCGGGAACACTGTAAATTAGGCGGCACTGGGAATGAAATTCCTGGACTGAGGGGGGAGCAGTGGAATCTAGGCGGCACTGGGAATGGAATTACTGGAATGAGGCGGGAACAGTGGAATCTAGGTGGCCCAGCGAATTAAATTCCTGGACTGAGGCGGGAGCAGTGGAAACTAGGCGGCCCTGGGAATGAAATTCCAGGACTGAGAAAGGAGTAGTGGAAAGTAGGCATCTCTGGGAATCACATTCCTGGTCTGAGAAAGGAGCAGTGGAATTTGGCGACTCTGGGAATTAAATTCCTGGATTGAGGCAGGAGCAGTGTAATCTAGGCAGCCCTAGGAATTACATTCCAGGGCTGAGGCGGTAGCAGGGGAAAATAGGCAGCCCGTGGAATGAAATTCCTGGACTGAGGCGGGAGCAGTGGAATCTTGGTGGCTGTGGGAATTATATCCTGGAATGAGGCGGGAGCAGTGGAACCAAGGCGGCCCTGGGAATGAATTTCTTGGACTCAGACGGGAGCAGTGGAATGTAGGCAACCCAGGGAATGACTTTCCTGGAATGAGGCTTGAGCAGTGGAATCTAGGCGGCCTTGTGAATGAAATTCTTGGAATGAGGCGGGAGCAGTGGAACCTAGACGGCTCTGGGAATTAAATACCTGGACAGAGGAAGGAGCAGTGGAAAGTAGGCGGCCCAGGGAATTAAATTCTTGGACTATGGGGGAACCAATTGAATCTAGGCGGTCCTGGTAATGACTTTCCTGGACTGTGGCAGGAGCAAAGTAATCTAGGCCGCCCTGGGAATGAAACTTTTGAACTGAGGAAGGAGCAGTGGACTGCCTAGGGAATGAAATTCCTGGACTGAGGAAGGAGCAGTGGAATCTATCCGGCCCTGGGAGGGACATTCCTGGACTCAGGCGGGAGCAGTGGCATCTTGGCGGCCCTGGGAATGAAATTCCTGGACTGAGGAAGGAGCAGTGGATTCTAGTCGGCCCTGAGAATGAAATTCCTGGACTAAGGTGGGAGCAGTGGAATCTAGGTGGTCCATTAAATGAAATTCCTGGACGGAGCGGGGAGCTGTAGAATCTAGGCGGCTCTGGGAATGAAATTCCAGGATTCAGGCGGGAGCAGTGAAATCCAGGCGGCCCTGGGAATGAAATTCCTGGACTGAGGCAGTAGCAGTGGAATCTATGCGGCACTGGGAATTCATTTCCTGAACTGAGGTGGGAGCAGTGGAATCTAGGCGGCCCTGGGAATGAATTTCTGGATTGATTTGGGAGCAGTGGAATCTAGACGACGCTGGGATTGAAATTCCTGGACTGAGGAAGGAGCAGTCGAATCTAGGCGGCCCTGGGAGGGACATTCCTGGACTGAGGCGGGAGAAGTGGAATCTAGTCAGCCTTCGGAGGGACATTACTGGACTGAGGCTGGCGCAGTGGAATCTTGGCGGCCCTGGGAATGAAAATCCTGGACTGAGAAAGGAGCAGTTGAAACTAGGCGGCCCTGTGAGGGACATTCCTGGATTAAGGCAGGAGCAGTGGAATCTTGCCGGCTCTGGGAATGAAAATCCTGGACTGAGAAAGGAGCTGTGGAATGTAGGCGGACCTGGGAATTAAATTCCTGGACTCAGGCGGGAGCAGTGGAATGTAGGCGGCCCAGGGAATGACATTCCTGGACTGAGGCAGGAGCAATGTAAACTCGGCAGCCCTGGGAATGAAATTCCTGGATTGAGGCGGGAGCAGAGGAAGCTAGGCGGCGTTGTGAATGAAATTCCAGGAATGAGGCGGGATCAGTATAATCTAGGCGGCCCTCGGAATGAAATTCCTGGATTGAGGTGGAAGCAGAGGAATTTAGGCGGCACTGGATGTGGAATTCCTGGACTGAGGTGGGAGCAGAGGAATCAAGGCGGCACTGGGAATGAAATTCCTTGACCGAGGCGGGCGCACTGGATTCTAGGCGGCCCTGGTAATGAAATTCCTGGACTGACGCAGAAGCAGTGTAAAGTAGGCAACCCTGGGAATTAAACTTCTGGATTGAGTTGTGAGCAGTGGAATCTTGGCAGCCTGGGATTGAAATTCCTGGACTGAGGCAGGAGCAGTGGAATCTAGGCGGCGCTAGGATTGAAATTCCTAGACTGAGGCAGGAGCAGTGTAATCTTGGTGGCTCTGGGAATTACATTCCTGGACTGAGGCGGGAGCAGTGGAATCTAGGTGGCACTGGGAATTATATTCCCGGACTGAGGCGGGAGCAGTGGAATCTATGCAGCCCTGGGAATTACATTACTGGAACGAGTCAGGGGCAGTGGAATGTAGCCAGCCCTGGGAATGACATTCCTGGATTCTGGCGGGAGCAGTATAATCCAAGCGGCCTGGGAATTAAATTCCAGGGTTGAGGCGGAGCTGTGTAATCTAGGCAGCCTGGGAATGAAATTCCAGGGTTGAGGCGGAGCTGTGTAATCTAGGCAGCCTGGGAATGAAATTCCTGGATTGAGGCGGAGCAGTGCCATGTAGGCAGTGACTTCATTCCATCACTGGGATCATCTCTAAGATACTGCCATTGAGGAACTTTTATTTATCCTTCATGTTTTTACCCCAATGTCCTGGCATGGTATAAATCAGAGTACACGTTTGGGGCAATGCATATTTTCTAGTATTTTATTCCATCCTTTTTTCTGTCACTTTCTCATCTTTTGTTCTCAGTTTGAGTTTAATACATGAAGATAAATTTCGTTCTCTCTTTTCTGTCCACGGCACTCAAAGGATGGGTGAAATAGCAGCTTAACATTTACATTTACATTTGTAACAGTTCAGCAGAATGTTGTCTCAGGTTCAGAAGATTTTCACCAAATGCCGAAATGTCATCGGCCTGAAACGTTAACTTTATTTCTCTCTCCACAGATGCGGCCTGACCTGCTGAGTATTTCTAGCAGTCTCTGTTTTTATTTGCTGCTGTTTTCACCGAATGGTCGGTGTGGTGGCTTACACAGAGTCTCAGGAACAAATGATGGGAGATCACACCCGCATCGTTAAATGTATGAAATATCCGCTAATCATTTAGTTCCAGTCAGTGTCTCCTTTCACACCCTCTCCAGTTCTGCATTAGTGGCACTGCTTCTGAAGGTTAGAGTAGGATTACAAAGATAATTTCCATTTCCACAGAATGTTCATTCAGTCAGATTTCAAAACATTTCTTTCCAAACTTTGTTTAGAATTTACAATTGATCCCATGCCCGTCTGGGGAAGATCAGTAGATCTGTCAGTGAGACCCAAAGTGATTCTGTATTGCCTCCTGCTATCCTTCAGGATAAACAATCCCAAATGATAATTACTGATGTACTGAGGATAAGAAAATCCTTTCATATTTTTTCATCTAATATTCACTGCACAGGTTGGAAAGCAACAGCTGAATAGTTGAAGGATAAACCTCTTCCATTTGTTTTCAGGTACTTTACAAAAGCGTTCGGCGGCAGTTTGCCTGTGGGACAGGTCGTCTGATTTCGATGTAAATTACCTGGCCAATGATAACGATTTATTTTAATTCAGTGTCTATTCTTTGCAATGTTATTTGGAAAATCTTCCTTTCAATGAGCTGCGATTTGGGTATTTCAAAAAAGTGTAGAAAACTCAATCTGTAACACTTCTTACAACCCAGTTATCTTAATTACTGCAGTGCAATTATATTTATTATCTTATTGTCATATTACATCCATACATTTTCAATACAATTGCCTGTAATTATTGTACGCCAAGGTAGCAATTCCTGTATTTTGCTGCAAAAAGGATATTCTAACAAGGAGCAGGAATCCAAGCAGGACTTACCACGTCCCTAACACAGGGGCACAGAAGCGAATTGCATCGCTCCAAATGCCGACTGATCCTAGGACATGAAGGCTTCCTGAGAGGTTCTGGTCCTTTGTGTACCTGGTACCTCGGATGGTGCTCTTGTCTGCATGGTTAAATGTAGATCCAACACTTAATCTCTCATTGATTAAGAATCTGTTACTTTAATTTTGTATTTACCACAATTTCATTTATTATTCCACAGTTATTCCCGATTATTATTGCAATATACCTTGTAGTCAGCTCCACAGGTAAAATAATTAGAATATGTCTTTGAGTGGCGCTAGTGAGTTGCAGATTTCACCCCAATACCATCAAATTGCTGCTTTTGCTCCCTTCCTGATATATAATGTTCCTGTTTATTTCCCTTCCTCACAGTGAATTTGGTGACAATTGTGATCCTTTCCCGGGGAAAGTGCGGTCTCTCCAAATGTGTCACTCGCTACCTGGTGGCCATGGCCACAGCGGATCTACTGGTCGTTATCCTCGATCTGATATTGAGGCAGATTCCCATTGTTTATAAGGACAAGTTTCATTTCGTGCTGTTCTTCCGCATGTGTAATATCCACGCCGTTCTGATTTATGTAGCCACAGACTGTTCTGTCTGGTTCACCGTCACTTTCACCTTTGATCGATTTGTGGCCATTTGTAGCCAGAAGCTGAAAACTAAATATTGCACCGAGAAAACGGCGGCTGTGGTTCTGGGAACAGTGACTGTGCTGAGCGGTTCAAAGAACATTTTCTGGTATTTTATGTTCACAGATCAGTATTGGCTTCAGAACAACCCCTGGTTTTGTGGTGTAACAGCCGATGTTTTGTTTTCACGTGTCTGGGGAGCAATCGAGTTCCTTCATTATATTCTCACCCCGGGGGTCCCATTTGTTCTGATTCTGCTGCTCAACGCTGTCACTATCAGGCACATTTTACTGGCCAGCAGAGCCCGCAGGAGACTCCGGGGTCCCAGCAGTGGGGGGAGTCCCAAGGACCCAGAGATGGAGAGTCGCAGAAAATCCATCATTTTACTGCTTGTTATCTCCGGCAACTTCATCCTGTTATGGGCAGCGTTTACGATGTTTTGTATATTGAACCGGATGTATGATTTGGGGTTAGGGCCTGTATTTCTACCATATTATGTTCTCGAAATGGGTATGATGCTGCAGCTGCTGAGTTGCTGCACAAACACTGGGATTTATGCAGTGACCCAGACTAAGTTCAGAGAGCAGTTGAAGAATGTGGGGAAATACCCCTTTACACTGATTGTAAAATTCATTAAAGGATGAGAAGAAATGGAAAATTTGCAGCCTGAGAGCTCCCTGGGCCTGTTATTGTGAGCGAGCTGCTCACCTTGGGCTGGACCGGGTCGGGCTAGTGATCAGCAACATTCACAAACTCACTCACACAGTCTACACTGGGCTCCCTGGGCCTAATGTTGCAGTGAGCCGCTCTCCCCAGGGACGCGGGGCTGGTGATCGGGGACAATCACACTCACACACACACTGTCAACACTGGGCTCCCTGGGCGCGATATTGTGGTGAGCCGCTCTCCCCCGAGTCGCAGGGCTGGTGATTTGGGAGATACACACACTCACTCACAAATTGGCTACACTGGGCTCACTGTGTCTGATATTGTGGTGAGCCACTCTTCCCCGGGCCGCCCGTGGGGCCGGTGATCGGGGACAGTCAAACACTCACTCACACAATGTCTACACTGGGCTCACTGTGCCTGATATTGTGGGGAGCCACTCTCCCTCGGGCCCCGGGGCCGGTGATCGGGGGCATTCACTCACTCACTCATACATTGTCTACACTGGGCTCACTGTGTCTGATATTGTGGTGAGCCGCTCTACCACGGGCCCCGGGGCCGGTGATCGGGGGCATTCACTCATTCACTCACACACTTTCTACACTGGGCTCACTGGGTCTGATATTGTGGTGAGCCACTCTTCCCCGGGCCGCCCGTGGGGCCGGTGATCGGGGACAGTCACACACTCACTCACACACTGTCTACACTGGGCTCACTGTGCCTGATATTGTGGGGAGCCACTCTCCCTCGGGCCCCGGTGCCGGTGATCGGGGGCATTCACTCACTCACTCATACATTGTCTACACTGGGCTCACTGTGTCTGATATTGTGGTGAGCCGCTCTACCACGGGCCCCGGGGCCGGTGATCGGGGGCATTCACTCATTCACTCACACACTTTCTACACTGGGCTCACTGGGTCTGATATTGTGGTGAGCCGCTCTCCCCCGGGTCGCAGGGCTGGTGATTGGGGACATTCACACACTCACTCACAAACTGACTAATTGGGCTCACTGTGCCTGATATTGTGGTGAGACGCTCTCCCCCAGGCCACGGGGCCAGTGATTGGGGACATTCACACACTCACTCACATACTGTCTACACTGGGCTGACTGGGTCGGATATTGCGGCGAGCCGCTCTCCCCCGGCCCGCCCGTGGGGCCGGTGATCGGGGACATTCAGTCACATACTCTCTACACGGGGTTCCATGGGTCTGATATTGTGGTGAGCCACTATCCCCCGGGCCACCCGCTGGACCGGTGATCGGGGACATTCACACGATCACTCACACACTGTCTACACTGGGATGATTGGGTCTGATATTGTGGTGAGCCGCTATCCCTCGGGCCACCAGCGGGACCGGTGATCGGGGGCATTCACACACTCACTCACACATTGTCTACACTGGGATCACTGAGTCTGATATTGAGGTGAGCCGCTCTCCCTCGGGCTGCCGGGCCGGTGATCGGGGACATTCACACACTCACTCAATCAATGTCTACACTGGGCTCCCTGGGCCTGATATTTTGGTAAACCGACCACCTCCGGGCAGTGGGGCCAGTGATTGGGAACATTCACACACTCACTGACACACTGTCTACACTGGGCTCCCTGGGTCTGATATTGTGGAGAGCTGCTCCCCCCGGGCCGCGGGGCTGGTGATCGGGGACATTCATACACTCACTCACACACTGTCTAAACTGGGCTCCCTGGGTCTCATATTGTGGTGAGCCGGTCTCCCCTGGACCACCCGCGTGGCTGGTGTTCGGGGACATTCACACACTCACTCACACACTCTCTACACTGGGCTCACTGGGCCTGATATTTTGGTGAGCCGCTATTCCTCGAGTGGTGGGGCCTGTGATTAGGGACATTCACACACTCAGACATTCACACACCCACTCACACAGTGTCTACACTGGGCTCCCTGGGCCTGATATTGTGGTGAGCCGCTGTCCCCTGGGCTGGTGATCGGGGACATTCACACACTCTCTCACACATTTTCTACAGTGGGCTCCCTGGGCCTGATATTGTGGTGAGACGCTCTCCCCCTGGCCAAAGGGCCGGTGATCGGGGACATTCACACACTCACTCACACACTGTCAGCAGTGGGCTTCCTGGGCCTGATATTGTGGTGAGCCCCTCTCCACCGGGCCACGGGGCTGGTGATCGGGGACATTCACATGCACACTCATACACTGTCTAAACTGGGCTCCCTGTGTCTGATATTGTGGAGAGCCGTTCACCCCCGGGCCGGGACACTGTTCGCAGACATTCACTCACTCACTCACTCACTCTCTACACTGGGCTCCCTGGGTCTGATATTCTGGTGAGCCTCTCTCCCCCGGTCACGGTGCCGGTGATCGGGGACATTCACACACTCACTCACACACTAACTACACTGGGCTCCCTGGGCCTGATATTGTTTCGAGTCGCTCTCCGCCGGTCCGTGGGCCGGTGATCGGGGACATTCACACACTCACTCACACACTCTCTACACTGGGCTCCCTGGCCCTGATATTGTGGTGAGCCGCTCTCTCCCGGGCCGGGCTGGTGATCGGGGACATTCACACACTCACTCACACACTGTCTACACTGGGTTCCCTGGGTCTGATATTGTGGTGAGCCGCTGTTCCCTGGCCACGGGGCCGGTGATCGGGGACATTCACACACTCACTCACACACTGCCTACTCTGAGGTCCCTAGGCCTGATATTGTGGCAAGCCGGTCTCCCCTGGACCGCCCACGGGGCTGGAGATCGGGGACATTCACACACTGACTCACACATTGTAAACACTGGGCTCACTGGGTCTGATATTCTGGTGAGCCGCTCTCCCCTGGGCCGTCCGAGTGGCTGGTGATCGGGGACATTCACACACTCACTCACACACTCTCTACACTTGGCTCCATGGGCCTGATACTGTGGTGAGCCACGCTCCCCTGGGCTGCAGGACCGGTGATCAGTGACATTCACTCGTTCACTCACACACTGATTACACTCGGCTCCCTGTGCCTGATGTTCTGAAGAGCCGCTCTCCCCTGCGCAGTCATTTTGGTTACCAGGGTGATTCACACACTCACTCACACACTGTCTGCACTGGGATCCATGGACCTGATGTTGTGGCGAGCTGCTCTACCCCGGGCCGCGGGGCCGGTGATCAGGCACATTCAAACATTCACTCACACACTGTCTACACTGGGTTCCTTGCATCTGATATTGTGGTGAGCCGCTCTCCCCAGGGCCGCGGGGCTAGTGATTGGGGACATTCACACACTCACTCACAAACTGTCTACACTGGGCTCCCAGGGCCTGATATTGTGGTGAGCCGCTCGCCCCCGGTCCGCAGGGCCGGTGATCAGGGTCATTCACACACTCACTCACACACTGACTGCACCGGGCTCCCTGGGCCTGATATTGTGGTGAGCCGCTCTCCCCCGGTCCGCAGGGCCGGTGATCAGGGTCATTCACACACTGACTCACACACTGTATACACTGGGCTCCCAGGGCCTGATATTGTGGTGAGCCGCTCTCCCCCGGTCCGCAGGGCCGGTGATCGGGGTCATTCACACACTCACTCACACACTGTCTGCACTGGGCTCACTGGGTCTGATATTGTGGTGAGCCGCTCTCCCCCGGTCCGCAGGGCCGGTGATCGCGGTCATTCACACACTGACTCACACACTGTATACACTGGGCTCCCAGGGCCTGATATTGTGGTGAGCCACTCTCCCCCGGTCCGCAGGGCCGGTGATCGGTGTCATTCACTCACTCACTCACACACTGACTGCACCGGGCTCCCTGGGCCTGATATTGTGGTGAGCCGCTCTCCCCGGTCCGCAGGGCCGGTGATCGGGGACATTCACACACTGACTCACACACTGTATACACTGGGCGCACTGGGTCTGATATTCTGGTGAGCCGCTCTCCCCTGGGCCGTCCGAGTGGCTGGTGATCGGAGACATTCACACACTCACTCACACACTCTCTACACTTGGCTCCCTGGGTTTGATACTGTGGTGAGCCATGCTCCCCTGGGCTGCAGGACCGGTGATCAGTGACATTCACTCGTTCACTCACACACTGTTTACACTCGGCTCCCTGTGTCTGATGTTCTGAAGAGCTGCTCTCCGCTGCGCAGGTATGTTGGTTACCAGGGGGATTCACACACTCACTCACACACTGTCTACACTGGGCTCCCTGGGCCTGATATTGTGGTGAGCCGCTCTCCCCCGGTCCGTGGGGCCAGTGATCGGGGACATTCACACACTCCCTCAAACACTGACTACACTGGGCTCCCTGGGCCAGATATTGTGTTGAGCCACTCTCCCCCGGCCCACGGGGCCGGTGATCGGGGACATTCACAAACTCACTCACACACTCTCTACACTTGGCTCCCTGAGCCTGATACTGTGGTGAGCCACTCTCCCCTGGGCTGCAGGACCGGTGATCAGTGACATTCACTCGTTCACTCACACACTGTTTACACTCGGCTCCCTGTGCCTGATGTTCTGAAGAGCCGCTCTCCACTGCGCTGTCATGTTGGTTACCAGGCTGATTCACACACTCACTCACACACTGTCTACACTGGGCTCCCTGGACCTGATGTTGTGGTGAGCTGCTCTACCCCGGGCCGCGGGGCCGGTGATCAGGCACATTCAAACACTCACTCACACACTCTCTACACTGGGCTTCCTGGGCCTCATATTGTGGTGAACCGCTCTCCCCCGGGCCACGGGGCCGGTGAGCAGGGACATTCACACACTCACTCACACACTGTCTACACTGGGCTCCTTGCATCTGATATTGTGGTGAGCCGCTCTCCCCAGGGCTACAGGGCTGGTGATTGGGGTCATTCACACACTCACTCACAAACTGTCTGCACTGGGCTCCTTGGGCCTGATATTGTGGTGAGCCGCTCTCCCCCGGTCCGCAGGGCAAGTGATCGGGGTCATTCACACATTCACTCACACACTGACTGCACCGGGCTCCCTGGGCCTGATATTGTGGTGAGCCGCTCTCCCCCGGTCCGCAGGGCCGGTGATCGGTGTCATTCACACACTCACTCACACACTGACTGCACCGGGCTCCCTGGGCCTGATATTGTGGTGAGCCGCTCTCCCCCGGTCCGCAGGGCCGGTGATCGGGGTCATTCACACACTCACTCACACACTGACTGCACCGGGCTCCATGGGCCTGGTATTGTGGTGAGCCGCTCTCCCCCGGACCCCGGGGCCGGTGTCGGAGACATTCACACACTCACTCACACACTCTCTACACTGGGTTCCCTGGGCCTGATATTGAGGTGAGCCGCTCTCCCCCGGGCCACGGGGCTGGAGATCGGGGACATTCACTCACTCACTCACTCTCTACACTGGGCTCCCTGGGTCTGATATTCTGGTGAGCCTCTCTCCCCCGGTCACGGTGCCGGTGATCGGGGACATTCACACACTCACTCACACACTAACTACACTGGGCTCCCTGGGCCTGATATTGTTTCGAGTCGCTCTCCGCCGGTCCGTGGGCCGGTGATCGGGGACATTCACCCACTCACTCACACACTCTCTACACTGGGCTCCCTGGCCCTGATATTGTGGTGAGCCGCTCTCTCCCGGGCCGGGCTGGTGATCGGGGACATTCACACACTCACTCACACACTGTCTACACTGGGCTCCCTGGCCCTGATATTGTGGTGAGCCGCTCTCTCCCGGGCCGGGCTGGTGATCAGGGACATTCACACACTCACTCACACACTGTCTACACTGGGTTCCCTGGGTCTGATATTGTGGTGAGCCGCTGTTCCCTGGCCACGGGGCCGGTGATCGGGGACATTCACACACTCACTCACACACTGCCTACTCTGAGGTCCCTAGGCCTGATATTGTGGCAAGCCGGTCTCCCCTGGACCGCCCACGGGGCTGGAGATCGGGGACATTCACACACTGACTCACACATTGTAAACACTGGGCTCACTGGGTCTGATATTCTGGTGAGCCGCTCTCCCCTGGGCCGTCCGAGTGGCTGGTGATCGGGGACATTCACACACTCACTCACACACTCTCTACACTTGGCTCCATGGACCTGATACTGTGGTGAGCCACGCTCCCCTGGGCTGCAGGACCGGTGATCAGTGACATTCACTCGTTCACTCACACACTGATTACACTCGGCTCCCTGTGCCTGATGTTCTGAAGAGCCGCTCTCCCCTGCGCAGTCATGTTGGTTACCAGGGTGATTCACACACTCACTCACACACTGTCTACACTGGGCTCCATGGACCTGATGTTGTGGCGAGCTGCTCTACCCCGGGCCGCGGGGCCGGTGATCAGGCACATTCAAACATTCACTCACACACTGTCTACACTGGGTTCCTTGCATCTGATATTGTGGTGAGCCGCTCTCCCCAGGGCCGCGGGGCTAGTGATTGGGGACATTCACACACTCACTCACAAACTGTCTACACTGGGCTCCCAGGGCCTGATATTGTGGTGAGCCGCTCGCCCCCGGTCCGCAGGGCCGGTGATCAGGGTCATTCACACACTCACTCACACACTGACTGCACCGGGCTCCCTGGGCCTGATATTGTGGTGAGCCGCTCTCCCCCGGTCCGCAGGGCCGGTGATCAGGGTCATTCACACACTGACTCACACACTGTATACACTGGGCTCCCAGGGCCTGATATTGTGGTGAGCCGCTCTCCCCCGGTCCGCAGGGCCGGTGATCGGGGTCATTCACACACTCACTCACACACTGTCTGCACTGGGCTCACTGGGTCTGATATTGTGGTGAGCCGCTCTCCCCCGGTCCGCAGGGCCGGTGATCGCGGTCATTCACACACTGACTCACACACTGTATACACTGGGCTCCCAGGGCCTGATATTGTGGTGAGCCGCTCTCCCCCGGTCCGCAGGGCCGGTGATCGGTGTCATTCACTCACTCACTCACACACTGACTGCACCGGGCTCCCTGGTCCTGATATTGTGGTGAGCCGCTCTCCCCCGGTCCGCAGGGCCGGTGATCGGGGACATTCACACACTGACTCACACACTGTATACACTGGGCGCACTGGGTCTGATATTCTGGTGAGCCGCTCTCCCCTGGGCCGTCCGAGTGGCTGGTGATCGGGGACATTCACACACTCACTCACACACTCTCTACACTTGGCTCCCTGGGTTTGATACTGTGGTGAGCCATGCTCCCCTGGGCTGCAGGACCGGTGATCAGTGACATTCACTCGTTCACTCACACACTGTTTACACTCGGCTCCCTGTGTCTGATGTTCTGAAGAGCTGCTCTCCGCTGCGCAGGTATGTTGGTTACCAGGGGGATTCACACACTCACTCACACACTGTCTACACTGGGCTCCCTGGGCCTGATATTGTGGTGAGCCGCTCTCCCCCGGTCCGTGGGGCCAGTGATCGGGGACATTCACACACTCCCTCAAACAATGACTACACTGGGCTCCCTGGGCCAGATATTGTGTTGAGCCACTCTCCCCCGGCCCACGGGGCCGGTGATCGGGGACATTCACAAACGCACTCACACACTCTCTACACTTGGCTCCCTGAGCCTGATACTGTGGTGAGCCACTCTCCCCTGGGCTGCAGGACCGGTGATCAGTGACATTCACTCGTTCACTCACACACTGTTTACACTCGGCTCCCTGTGCCTGATGTTCTGAAGAGCCGCTCTCCACTGCGCTGTCATGTTGGTTACCAGGCTGATTCACACACTCACTCACACACTGTCTACACTGGGCTCCCTGGACCTGATGTTGTGGTGAGCTGCTCTACCCCGGGCCGCGGGGCCGGTGATCAGGCACATTCAAACACTCACTCACACACTCTCTACACTGGGCTTCCTGGGCCTCATATTGTGGTGAACCGCTCTCCCCCGGGCCACGGGGCCGGTGAGCAGGGACATTCACACACTCACTCACACACTGTCTACACTGGGCTCCTTGCATCTGATAGTGTGGTGAGCCGCTCTCCCCAGGGCTACAGGGCTGGTGATTGGGGTCATTCACACACTCACTCACAAACTGTCTGCACTGGGCTCCCTGGGCCTGATATTGTGGTGAGCCGCTCTCCCCCGGTCCGCAGGGCCGGTGATCGGGGTCATTCACACACTCACTCACACACTGACTGCACCGGGCTCCCTGGGCCTGATATTGTGGTGAGCCGCTCTCCCCCGGTCCGCAGGGCCGGTGATCGGTGTCATTCACACACTCACTCACACACTGACTGCACCGGGCTCCCTGGGCCTGATATTGTGGTGAGCCGCTCTCCCCCGGTCCGCAGGGCCGGTGATCGGGGTCATTCACACACTCACTCACACACTGACTGCACCGGGCTCCATGGGCCTGGTATTGTGGTGAGCCGCTCTCCCCCGGTCCACGGGGCCGGTGTCGGAGACATTCACACACTCTCTCACACACTCTCTACACTGGGTTCCCTGGGCCTGATATTGAGGTGAGCCGCTCTCCCCCGGGCCACGGGGCTGGAGATCGGGGACATTCACTCACTCACTCACACGCTGTCTACACTGTGCTCACTGGGTCTGATATTGTGGTGAGCCACTCTCCCCCTGGCCGCAGGGCCAATAATCGGGGACATTTACACACACTCGCACACTCTCTACACTGGGCTCCCTGGGCCTGATATTATGGTGAGTCACTCTACCCCGGGTCGTGGGGCCGGTGCTCGGGGACATTCACACACACACTCACACATTGTCTACACTGGGCTCCCTGTGCCTGATATTGTGGCGAGCTGCTCCCCCCGGACCAGGTCTCAGGTATGGGAGGTTCGATTTTATGTTAGATTGGGGAAGTACATTTTAAAGTGATGACGATAGACTAGCAATGGCTAGCATTTAAAGAATTAATATATAGTTTACAACAAATATACATTCCTTTGAGGCACATAAAACGCACAGGAAATGTGGTCGAACCGTGGATAACCAGAGAAGTTAAAGATAGCATTAGATCAGAGGAAGAGGCTTATAATGCTGTCAAAAAGAGCAGTGAGCCTGCGGATTGGGAGGATTTTAGAAGTCAGCAAAGGAGGACCTCGGAATTGATAAAGAAAGCGAAAGCAGAATATGAGAGTAAATTCGTGAGAGAAATAAAAACAGACTGTTAAATCTCCAATACGTATGTAAAAACGAGCAGATTAGTCCTCAGCAAATGCCTGAGCTACATTCGCTTACGCTCCCACCTCAATGAATTTCGAGCTCGGCACGATGTTGAGCTCTTTTTCTGCTGCCTTCATCTCCTTGCCCACTTCTCTGGCCAGGAGTGTTCCCCCCGCACAACTGACCCTTTCTCCCGCTTGCAGAATTCCTGTTCTACCTGGACCACACCCCCTGGCCTCTTTCCATCTCTAGATCTTTTCATCGCTAGCTGCCGCCGTGACATCAGCCGTCTCCATTTCTCTGCTCCCTTCACTCACTCCAACATCCCTCCCTCTGAACTTGCAGCACTCCATTCTCTTAGATCCAACCCTGACATTGTCATTAAACGCGCTGACAATGGTGATGCTGTTGTTGTTTGGCGTACTGACCTCTACCTAGCGGAAGCTGAATGCCAACTCTCCGACACATCCTCCGACGTCCACCTGGACCATGACCCCACTACCAAACATCAAACCACCATTTCCAAGACTGTCACTGACCTCATGTCCTCTGGAGATCTACCCCCGCTGCCACCAACCTCATAGTTCCCCAACCCCGCACAGCCCGCTTCTACCTCCTTCCCAAGATTCACAAACAGGTAGACCCATCATTTCAGACTTTTCTTGCCCCACATAAATTATCTCTTCCTATCTTGACTCTATCTTTTGTCCCCTTGTCCAGTCTCTTCCCACCTACATCCGCGACCCTTCGGATGCCCTCCACCACTTTAACAGTTTCCAGTTTCCTGGCCCCAACCGCTTCCTTTTCACCATGGACGTACAATCCCTCTACACATCCATCCCCCACCCGGATGGCCTGAGGGCGCTCCGCTTCTTCCTTGAACAGAGGCTCGACCAGTCCCCATCCACCACCACCCTCCTCCACCTGGCTGAACTAGTTCTCACATTGAACAACTTCTCCTTTAACTCGACACATTTCCTCCAAATCAAAGGTGTTGCCATGGGTACCCGCATGGGTCCTAGCTATGCCTGCCTTTTCGTGGGCTATGTGGAACAATCTTTGTTCCAGTCCTACTCGGGTCCCCTCCCTCAACTCTTTTTCCGATACATTGATGACTCTAGCGGTGCCGTTTCCTGCTCTCGCCCCGAACTTGACAATTTCATTTACTTTGCCTCCAATTTCCATCTCTGACTCTTCCCTTCCCTTCCTCGACTTCTCCATCTCCATCTCTGGGGATAGGTTATCGACCAATATTCACAACAAGCCCACTGACTCCCACAGCTACCTGGACTACACTGCCTCCCACCCCGCTTCCTGTAAGGACTCTATTCCATTCTCCCAGTCTCTCTGTCTCCGCCGTATCTGCTCCGACGATGCCACCTTCCACACCAATGCTTCAGACCTGTCTTCCTTTTTCCACATCCGAGGATTCCCCTCTACGATGTTTGACACTGTCCTCGACCGTGTCGGTTCTATCTCTCGCAATTCTGCCCTCACCCCTGCCCCTCCCTCCCGGAACCATGATAGGGTTCACCTTGTCCTCACCTTGCACCCCACCAGCCTCCACATTCAACGGATCATCCTTTGGCATTTCCGCTACCTCCAAAGTGATCCCACCACCAAACGTATCATCCCTCCTCTCCCCTTTCAGCATTCTGTAAGGGCCGCTCCCTCCGAGACACCCCAGTCCACTCCTCTATCACCCCAAACAGCCCTTCCCCTTCACCTGGCACCTTCCCGTGCAAGCGGATGAGATGTAACACCTGTCCCAATGTCCAGGGCCCCAAACACCTCTTCCAGGTGAAACAGCGATTTACTTCTACTTCCCGCAATCTAGTATACCGTATTCGCTGCCCATGATGTGGTTTCCTCTACATTGGGGAGACCAACACAGATTGGGTGACCGCTTTGCAGAACACCTCCATTCAGTCCATAAGGGTGACCCGAGCTTCCGGTCGCCTGTCATTTTAATTCACCACTCCATTCCCACTCGGACCTCACCATCCTTGGCCTCTTGTATTGTTCCATGGAAGCTCAATGTAAACTCGAGGAACAGCACCTCATCTTCCGATTTGGCACTCTGCAGCCTTTCGGACTCAATATCGAGTTCAACAATTGCAGATCATAACCTCGGCCACTATTACACATTTTTTCTTGTAATTTTTCCACTCCTTTCTCCCCCGCTTTCCTTTTGTTTCTCTCTCACACCTGGCAGCTATCTCTTGCCCTCTCTTGCCCAGTACGCTTTACACCTAATCTCAGCCTATTACCATCTCGTCTAGATCTTTTGTTTCTTTCACTTCTTTTGTCCGATCACAGCCCTGCCTTCGATCTATTTTCTTTTCTCTCCAGCTTTGAAGAAGGGTTCGACCCAAAACGTCAACTCAAATTTCTCTCCACGGATGTTGCCTGACCTGCTGAGATTTTCCAGCATTTTCTGTTGTTATTTTGGCAGTATCATTGCCGTTTTCTGCTCTCGCCCTGAACTAGAACATTTCATTCACTTTGCTTCCAATTTCCAACCTTCCCTTACCTTCACATGGTCCATCTATAACTCTTCCTTTCTCTTCCTCGACTTCTCTATCTCCATCTCTGGGTATTGACAATCATTCACTATAAGACACTGGAATCACTCATCAGGCCAGGCAGCATCCGTGGAGAGAGAAACAGAGTTAAAGTTTCAGGTCTGAGACCCTTCATCAGAACTGAAAAAAGCTGCAGATGTAATTGATAGCACCTTCTCCTGCTGCTTCACAAAGTCAAAGGGGGCAAGAAAGAGTGACAAACAAAACAGAAGAACAAAATAAGCTGTCAAAAATCACCCACAGGACGCACCAGCAGAGAGGCATGATAAAAATTAGTACCTAGGTTCGGATCAGCCATGATCCTATTGAATGGCGGAGCAGGCCCGAGTGGCCGTATGGCCTACTCCTGCTCCTACTTCTTACGTTCTTATGTAAGGTACATTTAATTGCAGGCGCTCGTTGCCACATGGGTTTAAGATATAGCGGCTGTAGAACAGACCTGACTAAAACATGGGCTGGAATCGTGACCAAACATTCCTGGCTACAATGCATTCTGGAGGGATGGGTTTGGGCAAAAGATGGAGGGGGCGTAGTTTTTGGCAGTATTTATCAAGAATTATATAACATTTTACAGAGGGAAGATATGCTAAAGATTCAAAGACTGAATCTATTTGGGTAGCGTTAAGTAACAGAAAATGAGCTGTTACATTTCTGGGTCTTTACTATAGGCCCCCAAATTGTGGGATGGAAACAAAGATTGCGAGTATTTATACTCAGTTTTGTGGGTTTTCTCAGAGGCCCAGTTTCGGTTGCAGCCAGTGAGTATTTATACTCAGTTTCGCAGGTTTTATCAGAGGTGAACCAATCTCACAGACGAGCGGTGGCGTTCCAGAGCCACGTCATGATTCAAAAAGTGACGCAGTCAAGAAGAAGCAGCTGATTGGGTGAGTATGGCCAGGTGAGTATTTATACTACTCTATAGTTTGACAGTTACGCTTAATAGTGTATAAGGTTTAGAAAGTCTTTGTTTTGTGGTTTATAGTTTCTAACGTCTCTGTTGTATAGCGGGGAATACCAGTAAACAATGGCCCTTGAGTAACTAATACCATTTAATTGCAGCGTAGTTAGTGTCCTATGATTTGATGTAATTTAATTTAAGTTAATTAAAGGGTAAGATTGCTACAAATGCCACGAGTTAGTCAGTGTAGAAATAGAAGAATATTTCAAGTGAGAATGTGGCTAGAAGAATGGGGCTTGGGGGAGAGATTCAAATTACTGAGACAATGAAACCGGTTCTGGGGGAGCTAGGACCAGTACAGTCTGGACGGTATTGCATCTGGGCAGGATCGGGACCGATGTCCTAGGGGGCGTTTTTGGTAGTGCTCTGGGGGAGGGTTTAAACGATAATGGCAGGGGTTTGGGAACAAGTGCTGGGAGACAGAGGAAAGGAAAGCACGGATGGAAGCAACAGAGAGGAAGGAGAAAAGCAAAAGAGGCAGACAGAGAAATCAAGGGTTTAAAGCAAACAGGGCTACAGTAAAAAACAATTCTAAAAGGAATTAGAGTGTTAAAAAAACAAGCCTTAAGGCTTTGTGTCTTAATGCGAGGAGCATTCATAATAAGGTGCATGAATTAGCTGTGCAAATAGATGTAAACAGGTATGATATGATTGGGATTATGGAGACATGGCTCCAGGGTGATCAAGGCTGGGAACTCAACATCCAGGGGTATTCAATATTCAGAAATGACAGTCAAAAAGGAAAAGGAAATATGGTATTGTTGCTGGTTAAAGAGGAGATTAACACAATAGTAAGGAAGGATATTACATCTGATGATGTGGAATCTGTATGGGTAGAGTTGCGAAATTCCAAGGGGGAGAAAACGTTAGTGGGAGTGGTATACAGACACTAAAACAATAGTGGTGAGGTTGGGGATGGCATTAAAAAGGAAATTAGAGAATCGTGCAATAAGGGCACAACAGTTATCATGGGTGACTTTTATCTGCATATAGATTGGGCTAACCAAATTAGTAAGAATACTGTGCAGGAGGAATTCCTAGAGTGTATACAGGATGGTTTACTGGACCAATATGTCGAAGAACCAAATGTAGATCAGGCCATCTTTTAATGGTTATTATGTAATGAGAAATGGTTCATTAGCAATCTCGTTGTGTGAAGTCCCTTGGGGAAGAGCGATCATAACATGATAGAATTATTCAATAAGATGGAGAATGACGTAGTTGACGCAGACACTAGGGTCCTGAAATTAAATAAAGGAATCTACGATGGTATGAGGCATGAGTTGGCTTGGATGGATTGGGGAACATTACTTAAATGGTTGATGGTGGTTTGGCAATGGCAAACATTTAAAGATCACATGGATGAACTACAGAATTTGTTCATCCCTGTCTGGCATAAAAATCAAACAGGAAAGATGGCTCAACCGGGGCTAACAAGGGGAATTAGGCATAGCATAAGATCCAAGGAACTGACACATACATTGGCCAGATAAAGCAGAAAACCAGAGGATTGTGAGCTGTTTTGGAGTCAGTAAAGGATGACCAAGGGGTTAATTAAGTGGGGGAAAGTAAAGTATGAGAGTAAGCTTGCAGGGAAGGTAAAAGCTGACTGTAAAAGCATCTATAGATATGAGAAGACAAAAAGATTAGTGAAGTGGTGCATAGGTCCCTTGCAGTCAGAATCAGGGGAATTTTTAACGGGGAACAAAGAAATGGCTGACCAATGAAATACATACGTTGATTAGGTCTTCACAAAGGAGGACACAAATAACCTCCCAGAGAGGTCGGGGAAAATGGGGTCTAATGAGAGGGAGGAACTGAATGAAATCAGTATTTGTAGTGAAATGGTGTTAGGGAAATTGCCAGAATTGAGGGCCGATAAATCCCCAGGGCCTGATAATCTACATCCCATTGTATTTAAAGAAGTGGTCTTAGAAATAGTAGACGCATTGCCGGTCATCTTCCAAAATTCTGTAGATTCTGGAACAGTTCCCATGGATTGGAGAGTAGCTAATGTTACCCCACTCTTTAATAAAGGTATTTGAAAGAAAACAGGGCAATATAGACCAGTTAGCCTGACATCGGTAGTGGGGAAAGTGTTACAGGCAATTATAAAATATGTAATAGCAGAGCACTTGGAAAACAGTCACAGGATCGGACAAAGTCAACATGGATTTACTAAAGGTAAATCATGCTTGACAAATCTACAGGATATTCTTGAGGACGGAACTGGTAGAATATATAAGGGAGAACCAGTGGATATGGTGCATTTGGACTTTCGGAAGGCTTTCGATAAGGTCTCGCCTAAGAGAGTAGCATGTAAAGTTAAAGCACATTGGATTGGGGGCAAGGTGTTGGTTGGATAGAGAACTGTTTAACAGACAGGAAGCAAAGAGTTGGAATAAACGTGTCTTTTTCTGAGTGGCAGGCAGTGACTAGTGGGGTACTGCAGGGATCGGTCCTAGGGAACCAGCCATTCACAAAATATATAAATGATCTAGACGAGGGAACTAGATATAATATCTCCAAATTTGCAGACGTCACAAAGCTGGGTGGGCATGTGTGCTGTGAGGAGGATGCAGGGAAACTCCAGTATGATTTGGACAGGTTGGGTGATTGGGCAGAATCATGGCAGATGCAGTATAATGTGGATAAATGCGAGTTAATCCACTTTGGTGGCAAAAACAGGAAGGCAGATTATTATCTGAACGGCAATAGATTGGGAAAAGGGTAATTGCAACGAGACCTGGGTGTCCTTGTGCACCAGTCGCTGAAGGTAAGCATGTAGGTACAGCAGGTGGTTAAGAAGGCAAATGGTATTCTGGCCTTCATAGCGAGAAGATTCGAGTGGAGGAGCAAGGATGTCTTGCTGCACTTGTACAGGGCCTTCGTGAGACCACACCTTGAGTATTGTGTGCAGTTTTGGTCGCCTTATCTGAGGAAGGATGTTCTTGCCATGGAAGGAGTTCAGCAAAGATTCACCAGGCTGATACCTGGGATGGCAGGAATGACGTATGAAGAGTGATTGGGTCGATTAGGCTTATATTCGCTAGAGTTTGGAAGATTGAGGGGGGATCACATTGAAACTTATAAAATTCTAACAGGACTAGACAGACTAGATGCAGGAAGGCTGTTCTCGATGGCGGGGGAGTCCAGAACCAGAGGTCACACTCTAAGAATGAGGTTTAAGCCATTTAGGACTGAGATTAGGAGGAATCTCTTCAACTGGAGAGTGGTGAACCTGTGGAATTCTCTACCAGAGAAAGCAGTTCCAACCAAATAATTAAATATATACAAGAAATCGTTAGATATATTTCTTAAGGCTAAAGCGGTCAAGGGATATGGGGAGAAAGCAGGGACTCGGTACTGAATTTTGATGATCAGCCATGATCTCATTGAATGGCGGAGCAGTCTTGAAGGGCAGAATGGCCTACTCCTGCTCCTATCTTCTATGTTTCTATGACTCTATGTTTCTATACTCAGATCTAAAATCAAGGCTGTGTAAAAATATAAGCTGTGGGTTTGTGAGCCAAGCCCTAACCTCTGGAATTACCTCCCAAAAAGGCTCCGCCTCTCTTTCCACCATTAAAACGCTGCTTAAATTCTACCACTTTGAAGAAGCATTTGGTCATCTGTTCTAATATCTCCTTATGTGGCTCGGTGTCAAGCTCTGTCTGAAAGTCGCTCCTGTGAAGCGTGTTGTGATGTTTTACTACTTTTAAGACGCTATATGAATGCAAGTTTGTTTGTCGTTGCGTATATGTGTGTGGTGCTTATAACAATGTGGGTGTCAGTTGTAAATAGTGGTGAACGGTTGTTTTTCAGACTGGAGGGAAGTATACAGTGGTATCACCCAGGGGCCGATATTAGGACCACTGCTCATTTTGATATATATTAATGACCTAGGCTTGGGTATACTAGGCATAATTTCAAACACTGCTGAAGAACGGAAAATAACAGACCTCATGAGGACATATATAGAGTGGTGAAATGGTCAGACACATAGCAGGTGTAATTTAACACGGAGATGTGTGAAGTGATCCATTTTGATAGGAAGAATGAGGAGAGGCAATATAAACTAAATGCAATAATTTTAATTGGGATGCAGGAACAGAGAGACCTCGGGTGTATTTATCCATCTTTGACGATGGCGGGACAAGTTGAGAAGGCTGTGAAAAATGATACGGGATCCTTGGCTTAATTAATAGAGGTATAGAGTACACCACCGAGGAGGTAATGCAAAGCCTTTATAAATCACTGGTTAGGACTCAGAGGGAGGATTCTGGGCAGAACATTTTAGGAAGAATGTGAAGGCGTTAGAGAGTGTGCTGGAGAGATTTACAAGAATGGTTCTAGGGATGACAGAACTCAGTTTCGTGGAAAGACTGGAGAAGCTGGATTTGTTCTCCTTGGAGCAGAGAAGATTGTGAGGAGAGTTGATTGAGGTGCTCAAAATCGTGAGGGCTCTAGACAGAGTAGATAGAGAGAAGCTGATGCTATTTGTGGAATGGTCGAGAACCAGAGGACACAGATTTAAACTGATTCGCAGAAGGTCCAAAGGCGTATTTGAGGAAAAAAGTTATGCAGCGATTGGTTAGGATCTGGAATGCACTGCCTGAAAGCATGATGAACGCAGATTCAATCGTGCCTTTCGAAATGGAATTGGATAAGTACCTGATGGATAAAAGATTGCAGGGCTACGGGGAAAGGGCGGGGGAGTGGGACTAGCTGAAGTGTTCTTGCAGAGAGGAGGCATGGACTCGATGGGCCAGATGGCCTCCACTGTGCTGTAACCATTGCTGTGATTCAATGATTCTAAATTCAGTGTATAACATGGGGTATGGTTTAACAGTTAACAGATTATTGAAGTAGCGACTCTCCCTCAGTTAGCATTACCTTCGTCCTGCAAAAGAAGGTTATCAGTTAATTAATGTCGCTTTCCCGTGTAAGCAACCTAAAACTTTAAATCAATCATAAGTCTCACGTGGGTCTCGAACCACGTGACTGAAATTAAACATCGCACCGCACTACCGACTGAACTAGCTGGATATAATAAAGGCGCATCGCATTGTTGCAATGCTGATGGCCAGATATTCAGTGATGCTTGTTCCATTGAATGTCAAAGATCGATGGTTAGACTCTCGCTTGTTGGAGACAGTCATTGCCTGGCACTTGTGTGGCACAAATGTAACTTGCCACCTAACAGCCTAAGCCTGAATGTCATACACGTCTTGTTGCATGCGGGCATGGAAATTTTCATTATATGAGGAGTTGCGAATGGAACTGAACTCTGTGCAATCATCAGCGAATATCCCCACTTCTGACCTTATGAAGGAGGGAATGTCATTGATGAAGCAGCTGAAGATGATTTGGCCTAGGACACTCCCCTGAGAAACTCGTACAGCGATATCCAGGGGCTGAGATGATTGACCTCCATCAACGACAACCATCTTCCCTTGTGCTAGTTATGGCTACAGCCAGTGGAGAGTTTCCCCCCGACAGCCCCACAACCCCCACGTCTCCCATTGACTGCAATTTTACGAGGGCTCCATGATGCCACACTCGGTTAAGTGCGGAATTGATGTCAAGGGAAGTCATTCTGAATTGATCTCTGAATTTCAGCTCTTTTTTCCATGTTTGGACCAAGGCTGTAATGAGGTCTGGAGCTGTGTCGTCCTGGCAGAACCAAAGCTGAGCATTGGTAAGCAGGTTATTGCCGAATAGGTACTGCTTGATAGCAATGTTGATGATACCTTCCATCAATTTGCTGATGATTGACAGTAGATTGAATGGGCAGTAATTATCCGGATTGGATTTATCATGCTTTTTATGGACAAGACATACCTGAGCAGTTTTCCACATTGTCAGATAGATGCCAGTGCTGTAGCTGTACTGGATCAGCTTGGCTAGAGACGTGGCTAACTCTGGAGCACAAGTCTTCAGCATGACAGCCAGGATTATGTAGGGTCCCATTAGCGTTTGCTTTTTCCAGTGTGCTCCGTCGTTACTTGCTATCACATAGAGTGAATCGAATTAGCTTGAGAATGGCTTCTGTGATGGTGGGGACCTCAGGAAGAGGCCGAGATGGATCATCCTCTGCACTTCTGGCTAAAGGTGGCTTTATGCGCTTCAGCCTTGGCATTTGCACTCAAGTGCTCAGCTCCATTAACATTGAGAATGGGGATAGAGGAACCAGACATTGCTCTAAGGCCTGTTTCAATCATTCCCCAGAATCATGCACAGAAGCGCCTGATGCCCTCATTTGTTTAAAGCAGCAAGCAGGCAAAAACGCAGGTATTCGTTCAAAATCAACGCACAAGTGGCCACACACACAATAAACAGAAACAGAGAGACAGGCAGAATTGGGAAACACTGGGAAATGGACAAGAAATATTGGCAAGGACTAACACGCTTTGTGTTCAGAATATTGTCTGAACACCTGTGGCTAATGAAAGGGAATTTGATGCTTGATTTCCTTATACACCTTGGAATTCTGGAGAACATGGCCAGTAGTTTGCAGAAACGCGGCTTAGATCTGCTGTTGTGAACCGAGGCAATGCTGCAGGATCCTTTAATAATCTCTCACAAATCAACTGAAAGCAGCCGGAATATGCAGCATTGAGAGGGGCTTTCTGCAAGATCAGGGCTGGAAAGGGGAGGGAGTGAGAGACACTGTAGACTTTGAATGTGTAGAAGACTGCACAGAGAAACAACAAATGTAACAGGGCTTTAAACATTGAACCAAGAATGAGAAATTTTCCATTTTTCTACTATTTAATTGAATATGATTTCAAAATGTTTCCACTCGGTCTCGAACCGGGAAATTTTCACATGTTAGGCGACCGTGCTGACCAATCCACTACGGAAATGCTGTGCTGAATGGTCACCTTCTGCAGACCCCCGTGAAGCAATGCTCGCTCCTGAGAAAACTTTCAACTTTCCACTTCGCTGCGACTGCTTCAACAATCAGCAGCACATCATTCGGTCCAGAGGTACAATATACACTTCTGTAAAATGCCTGCAGTCAGCAGGAAATTACATTTGGAACTAGACAATCTAAATGTTTACATGCCCGCATTTAACTCCAGCTCACAATGACAGAACAGTCAGCATATCATTAGTCTTCCAGGCATCTTCTTGAACTGCATCTCCCTAACAGCCTTAGCATCTCACAGCATGGCTTTCAAACAATTCATTGCCAGTGAGAAAAATGCAACCCTTGAATCTTATCTAAGTGTCCTTGACTGGATTGAGAGAGTGCCTGGGCCGTGGGCAGTGATAACTTATCCTGAGCATTAAGATATTCATTTGGCCTGAGCCCTTGCTGCGTAAGACAATTAACCTCATCTCCCCTCTGTTTCTTTTGCTGGTTATCTTCACTCGGTTTCCTCTGGTTACTGTAACACTTGCATCTTGATGTATCATTGGCCCGCAGGCATCTGTAAGGAATACCTATTATATTCACATGTGATCACATGCTGAGTTGTCATTAGCCTGCAGGCATCTGTAAGGACTGCTATTGTTTGGGAACACCTAGTGTCCTGACTCCATCTTGTCCACATGGTGCTGTGCTGTTGTGAGTCAGACAGACCTGATGCTTCTTCAAAAGAACAGCGAGAGTTCTAAAAATGGGCGACACAGACATAAAACGCTTCAAAAACTGTGGAAATTGTGGGAACAACTGCCATGGAGAAAAGGAGTACTGCCCTGCCAAAGGAAGACAATGTACTAAATGTGGTAAACGGAACCACTTTGCCAAAGTTTGCAGGACGGTTTTAGGAAAAATGGTAGACACAGTGAGTGACAGCCAAATGCCAGATAGAGAGCCAAATGCAGACGATCTGTTTTTTGATTTTGTGTCACAGAAAAAACAGATTTCATAGACTGAGCAAGCTTTTGCCGATATTGAGATAGGAAAACAGGGCAAAGAGTGTAATTTTAAACTAGACACTGCATCTCAGGTTAATGTAGTTCCTCTGAGTGAGTATCACAGCTTGAAGGATGAGTTTGAGCTACAGCCCACCTCATGCAGACTGACCGGCTAGCGGGGTGAGCAGCTCAATGTAAAAGGCACATGCATGATGAAATGCAAGTACAAAGAAAGCGACATGATGTTGAACATTTACATTTTTGACACATAAGCACCTCCAGTGCTAGGTCTAAAGATATGTTTAGACATGGATCTCGTCAAGCTAATGCTATCATTGACAGCACCAGTTGAGAAGAAGACAGTCGTGGAGGAGTTTGCTGACGTTTTCAAAGGAATCGGACTATTCCCTGCTGAATACACTATTCACCTTGACCCAGCAGCAACCCCTGTGGTTTGCCCACCGAGAAGGATACGCCTTGCTCTACGTAGCCGCCTGAAGGAGGAGCTGCAGAGCATGGAGAATACAGAAATCATCGTCCGGGAAACAGAACCGACAGAGTGGGTCAACGCGAAAGTAATGGCTGACAAACCACGCATAGGAAAGCTCAGAGTCTGCCTCGACCCCAGAGATTCAAACAAAGCTCTCAAACGCCCTCACTACCCTCTACCAACGCTAGATGACATCACACCCAAGCTAGTGGGAGCACGTTACTTCAGTGTAATGAACGCACGAGCAGGATACTGGACTATCAACCTCATGGAAGAGTCATCTAAGCTAACAATGTTCAACACACCATTTGGACGCTACCGATTTCTGCGTTTACCATTTGATCTTATCTCAGCTCAGGATGAATTCCACCGGAAGATCGACGAAACCTATGAAGGCCTCGATGGAGTAGTCACAATCTTAGATTACATCATCATCTATGGCAGGAATAGAGAGGAACATGACAAGACCCTCCGTGCGATGCTACAAAGATCATGGGAGAAAGTTATCCGGCTCAACCCGGAGAAAAGCATAATCGGATCCACCGAGATCAGTTATTTCCGACATCAGCTTTAAGTCGGATCCAGAGAAAATCTCTGCCATCAAGAAGATGAAGCGGCCAAAGCACCGCGCAGAGCTAGAGACAGTACTAGGCACGGTTAACTACTTAGCCAAGTTTGCTCCGAGCCTCTCCGAAATCAAAGCACCCATGCGTCAGTTGCTCAAACAATCCTTTGAGTTCCTGCGGGACAAACAACATGACACAGCATTTCAGAAAATGAAAGACCTAATCACCAGAGAACCAGGATCTGTTCTTGCCTACTTCGACCGCAACAAAGCGATCAGACTACAAGTGGACACATCAAAGTACGGACTAGGCACAGTATTACTGCAAGAAGGAAAGCCCATCGGCTACGCCTCCAGATCCCTCACAGACAGTGAAATCAACTATGCTCAATTCGAGAAAGAGCTATATGCAATTCTGTTCGGATGTAAGCGTTTCCATCAGTATGTCTATGGCCGACAAGTCCTTGTGTAATCAGACCACAAGCCCCTCGAGTCAATCATGAGGAAACCACGAGCCGCAGCCCCACCAAGGCTACAGAGAATGATCCATCAGCTACAGAAGTATGACTTCACAATCATTCACCGTCCAGGCAAAGACATTCCTGTCGCAGACACGCTCTCCAGAAAGTCTGTTAGCTACCAGGAAAGCAGCCTCAGTGAAGGCATGGATGTGCAGGTGCACATGGATTACAACAGCTTAACTGTGAGTGACTCAAAACTGAAGGAGATCCGAGCAGCAACAGAGAAAGATGCAGAACTTACACTGCTGAGCAAAGTCATACATGAAGGATGGCCTGAGGAAAGGAGGAAATGACCTCAGGGCATATCTGAATTCTGGAACCACAGAGATGAACTGTCACAAATCAATGGAGTCGTTTTCAAAGGGGAGAAAATCATCATTCCTACCAGTCTCAGAGAAGAGATGTTGACAAAAATTCATGCTGGACACATGGGCATGGAAAAATGCAAACAAAGAGCACGTGACATTATGTTTTGGCCCGGAATGTGCAAACACATTGAGGACATTGTCGGAAAATGTTCCATTTGTCTTGAACGCCGCCCATCAAATGTCAAAGAGCCCATGATAGCTCACCGTATCCCAGACAGGCCCTGGCAGGTTGTCAGCTGCAAGCAAGTGCATGCAAAACGTGTACAGATACAGCAACACCAAAGGAGAACTATGACAGGTCAGCTAGACTACTGCCGCCACTGCACAATGGAGAATCCATCAGAATCCAAGAGCATGACTATTGGATGCCAGCAGTCGTCATCCAGTCAGCTGACACTGAGCGATCGTATCATATCTGCAACCCAGAAGGACAGGTGTACCGCCGCAATTGCAGGCATCTCCTGGACACCAAGGAACAACACCGTCATTCCGGCGAGTGGGTCAGTTCAACAGAGTGTGATGAACAGAGCAATATAAAAACACATTATACTTACCTGAACCTAAACCTGAACCATAATTGTTGACCGATTCAGGAGCATGCTCAGTTGCATTCCACACAAGGTCGGGACGAGAGGTCAAGCCTAGAGTTATCCTTGACTTGTGAACTGTCAAATCGTGTAGGCGGATAGCTGCCCGAAAAAAAAATCTGTACATCGTTATGAAACGTTGCGATGTTTTCAGTGTTAGTTAAATGTTGAGTTTACTTATATGTTGATGCTACTTAGAACATTATGTAGAAGAAAAGTTCAAAAGTAATGCATCACAGTTTTCTTTTGAAAGAAAGGGGATGAAACATTTGCATATTGATTTATCATTGGCCCATAAGGAATTCCTATTATATTCACATATGATCACATGCTGAGTTGTCGTTGGCCTGCAGGCATCTGTAAGGACTGCTATTGTATGGGAAGTCCCAGTGTCCTGACACCAACTTGTCCACACGGTGCTGTACTGTTGTGAGTCAGACAGACCTGATGCTTCATTAAAAGAGTTTAAACTGTAGTACTCCGTTGTCCTGCAATTTATTATTTTTCTACAAAGTGTGCAAAACAAGACAGTTACCATCCCTCCTGCCACTGGAAAGCATTTCTCCATATTTCCTCTATCAAATCCCCTTGTAAATTTGAAACCCACTATTAAATTTCCTCTTAACCTTCTGAGCAAAACAATCCCAGCTTCTCCAGACTCTCAACATAACAGAAGTACCTTATTCCTATTCTGTAAGACGTCAAACTGAGGCTCTTGCTCTCTATGTCTATCTTTGTCTCTGTCTCCCTCTTTGTCTCTGTATATGATTCTGAAGGGGCTTCACAGGGTAGACGCAGGGAGGATGTTTCCCCTCCTGGGGGAATCTAGAACAAGGGGGCAAAACTTCAGGATAAGGGGTCGCCCTTTTAAAGCGGCGATGAGGAGGAATTTCTTCTCTCAGAGGGTCGTGAAACTTTGGAATCCTCTACCCTGGAGAGCTCTGGAGGCGGAGTTATTGATTATATTCAATGTGGAGATAGACGTAAATTTGAGCTGCAGTGGAGTCAAAAGTTACGGGGAGCGGGCGGGAAAGTGGCGTTGATTCGAAGATCTGATCAGCTACAACCATTTTCAATGGCGGGGAAGGCTCGAGGGGCAGATGGCCTACTCCTGCTCCTACATCTTCTGCTCTTATTCGTATTACTGTCCCCTCTGCCTCTTTGTCCCTCTGCTCACATGTCAATTCTTGCTCTGCCAGCATCTGTATCTCTCAATTCCTCATTATTGTAGTGGTGAGTATCCCCGCGGGTGGCCTGGGTTCAATTACCCGATGACGAGGACTTTTAACATCCTCAATTTTAAACCTGTGGGCAGCTCCTTAAAATGCTCCTTGGAAAAGTTGAACATAAAAATATAAACTAAAATAATTTTAAAAGACGTACTGGCATATGAAGAACTAAATAACAACTCGCTGCACCAATTCCTCGTTAGTATAGAGTTATCCTTCTCCTTCCCTTTTATGTGGGGCACTGAGGAGGGAGAGAGGACAGAGAAAATGAAATAACAGGTATACGCAGAAATAGCGGGGGTGCGGGACCATGCACAACTGCTCTTTCAAAGAGACAGCACTGGCACGATTGGCCGAATGGCCTCCCGCTGTGTTGCAGGCCGCCATGAATCTATGACACACAGATGGATATCTGAGACATACTCACACAAAGAGAGCACACACGGGTATTTTGTGTGTGTTTGAGTCTTTGTCTCAAGCACTGCAGAACCATTTCCTCTGCATTGTCATTGATATTATAGTGGTGAGTATTCAATACCCCGACGGCTTCTCTCTGACTGTATGTCTCTGTCTCTGAGAAAAGCACAGAAGGAGATAGATGTCAAGTGGCTGCCTACCTGCACTTGGTGCTGTGCTTTTGCGAACATGTCCTTTGTGATCTCGCCTGAAAAATGTCATCTTGTACGAAAGGTTTGCCTGGTGTGAAAGTGATCTGAATTTCAAAGCTTCAAGGAGGAAAGATTGTGTTGCGGTGCTTCCTGGCAGGAAGCTTCCTGCAGTATCCCTAGTGGTTAGGGTTCAGCGTGTTTATCGCCATGGCCTGGGTTCAATTCCCAGTCAGGGAACAGTGTTTTCTGGAGCTTTTGAAATGCTACCAATCAAAGCAACCACGCGAAGCAATACTTGCTCCTCATCAACTTTTCAACTTTCCACACTGTTGATGCTGCGTCAACAGTCAGCAGTGCCTCATTCGGTACAGAGGTACAAAAGGCACTGCCTTCACTTCTGTAAAATGCCTGCTGGTTCAAAGTCAGCAAGAAATGACATTTGTAACTAGAAACTTTGGGGGAAAAATTATATTGGTTGCGCCTCCTGTTATCGCCTTAAGAGGGTGCCAATTGGGCCACAAAGCAATTAGCACCTGGGTGCAGTGATATCTGCACCTCCAGCGAAATTGACCGGACATTTTGTGGCGGTGCTAACTAATACCACCCGATCTCCTGCGCACGAAGATCTTGACATCATTCGAGAGTGCAACACACTTGTGACGCCCCGGAATGGAAATTGAGTGGCGTCTCCTCCTTTCCACCTGGTGCACCCAAAGACAGGTTGACTGGAACGCTTCTCAGTCGCTGTGGGGTTGGGGGGACGTTATTTAAAGGGGACCTCTTCCTGGCTTCTGTGTGGTAGCCATTTTTGCACCACTCCTTCTGAGAGAGAGAGAGAGATTTTCAGAGACAGAGAGAGAAAGAAAGACTTCTGCATTGAGTCAAAGCTGTCTGAGCTAGTTTTGGCTTCTGACCATAACTTTGCAGATACTTTGCTTTTTGACCGACATAACTTTGATTGCCTAGATATTATGGGGGCTGCAATGGATGCGATTGTCGTCCTTCTCCATCACATTTGGATGGCTCAGAGACGAAGAGAGGGAGTGGCAACCATGGCCTGACGGAGGAGGGCCAGCAGGCCTCTGTACAGGAGACCTTACCCTCCCAGGGTTTTTCGCCAACAGTTCTCCAACCTTACTATATCTGAGGAGCAGTGTTTGTGAAGGTTGCGCTTCAGCAAGGAGGTGGTCACTGAGCTCTGCCACCTGTTTCAGCCAGATCTGCTGCTTTCAACTGAGGAGCAGGACGTTTCTGTCGGTGGCAGTGAAGATAACAGTGGCTCTTAACATTTATGCCACTGGCTCATTTCAATCAGCTACTGGGTTCATCGCCAATATCTCCCAGTTCGTGGTGCATTGCTGCATCCGTCAGGTCACAAATGCCCTCTTTAGAAGGAGACGTAAATCTCTTTCACCATGACCCTGGACAAGTAGCAAGAACGCAGAACGGGCTTTGCGATGATAGCGGGCTTCCCCATGGTGCTGGCCGCCATTGACTGCCCACATGTGGCTTTGCCTGCACCGCAAGAGAATGCCGATAATTTCTGCAACCGAAGGGCTTCACTTCCATAAACGTTCAGTTGGTCTGTGACCACAGAAGGCTGATACTCGCTGTCAATGCCCACTTTCCTACTTTCATCAAGCGCCAGACTTCCGTGGCAGACCTTTCCAGGCACTGCATCACCCAGGAGGTTGGCTTCTCGGGGACAAGGGATATCCTCTGTGAACCTGACTGATGACACCGCTTCATACGCCCAACACCCCCGCTGAGCTGCGATAAAACGAGAGCCATCAAGATACCAGGAACATCGTTGAGCACACAATCGGCTTGCTCAAGCAATGGTGACGCTGTCTGGAACATTCTGGAGGAGCCCTTCAGTACTCACCAGAGCGAGTCTCCCACTTCGTTGTTGTCTGCTTCATGCTGCTTAACCTGGCAATCGTCAGGGCCCAGCCAATGCAACCAGGAATTGGAGCACCAGCAGAGGAGGAGGAGGGAGAGGAGGAGGAAGATGAGGAGGGTGATCTTCAGTAGCACCAATGCGGAAGGGAGGCACACAATGTACAAAGTGGAAGGGCCGTCCATCAAAGGCTCATAGCAAGTCGCTTCTAGTCCCCCTCTGAGGAAATTGATTCTGCCATTCAAACAACCTGAATGAAATCATCCCGCAACCCCTAAGGCGGTCAAGGCAACAATGATTGCAAAGACCAAACATATACATTTTGAATACAGACACATCTTTATTTGACAAACTCTGTGCGTCTCATTTCTGCCTGACAAACTTATAGAAAGAGGCACAGAAAAAACAGTCATTAACATAACTGCCTCTCACAACATGGAGACAATGTCCCAAACAATTACAAAAAATTGACCATGAACAATTAAATAAACAATGAAAAACATTTTGTCATACCTCCCACTTTTTGCCCTTCAAGGGTGATCTCCTTCCCTTGCGATGTTCCCCCCTTCCGACCCTGCAGCCCCTCCGGAATCGGGCCCCAGTGGCTGGATCAAGGCTGGAGAAAGGTTGCTGATTGTCACAAACTGAGAGTGCAGATGCACTGGAAGGACGGCCTGGTTCGGCTCTGGGCCTGGAGGGCCCGGCTGCAGACTGCACCAACTCTGCATGGGCGGCAGCAGTCTGTCCTACAGGTGGTGGCAACTGCAGTGGAGAAGTGCCAGTCGTGTCAGCAGGAATGCTGTAATCTTGAGAGAGGACAGCAACTCCCTGCTCGAACGACACAATGGCACTCCCACGGGGCAGCACTTCAGCATCTGGAGCAAACTGATGGAGCACAGATTGCTGGCCTGCTGTGGTGCGGTGAGAGCCCCAGGGTAATTTGATTTTCAAGCGACAGTGGCAGCAGTCAGTGCTCGCATGGCCTGAATATACTTCTGCATGAGACCAGCCAGTGACTGCATTGCAACAGTAAGCATTTGCGTGGCAGCCGCCTGTGCTACGCCAAAGTGCTCCAACTCCTTGCCAGTGATTCAATGCATTCGGGCAACCTTGCCACTGCAGCCATGAGTTAAGTGTGCCTGGGCGCTCATTTCAGCGAGGACCTGCTCCTCCTCTGCATCCAGTGCAGCAGGCCTCGATGGCATACTCTCCCTCCGGGGAGAGGGCCCCCGAGCTTCCCTACCCCCTCGCGTTGCTGTGGCGCGCTGGGTCCTGGAGCTTCACTCTCATCAGACCATTCCCCCCTGCTCCCCTCCAGGAATGGCATGTTCCCAGTGTGGGCATGGGCTTCCACAGGAGATGGTGGAACTGATGCTCCGGCTTCCTGCTCTGCCTCGCCTTCAGCTTCACTCCCACTGGCAGCTTGAGGGCCCGTCTCCTCACCTGGTGGATCACCATCTGAAAGCAAGTAGGTATAAGAGTGGCTTTAGCGTGAGGACAGGGTGGCAGCAAGCGAGGAATGAGTGCAGCGATTTAGTAATTTGGATTGAAAGTGTCAAAGGCTGGTGTTGTGAGGAACAAGTGGAAGAGGAGAGGACAAAAATGTGATGACCTTATCATTGCTGTCCAGAACGGGGTCGGCGTCTCCAGTGGTGATGGGACCAATCACCCAGCTTGCCACAATCCTCTGGACATGCACTTCAAGGTCGCTGAGTGGTTGCAGCAGAGGCCACCCTCCACCAGTCCATTGCTGCTGTCTCCTATTATGAGACAACTTGGCATGCAAGAAAAAGGACGGTGTCTGAGTAAATATCCAGCCATGCTCTTGCCTGAAATGCCTCCCATAATGAAATAGCCCTTACTGTATTCAGCCATGGTCTTGCCTGAAATGACTCCCATAGTTGAATAGCCCTTATTGTATGCAGCCATGGTCTTCCCTGAAATGCCTGCCATAGTTGAATAGCCCTTACTGTATGCAAACTGTGGAATGTGCGTGTGCATTTGATGAAAGGGCCATAGGTGTTGATGAGTGTTCGGCATTGGGGCTTTTAAAACCCTCTGGCCATAAAGTGAGGTTGAGATGGAGGGATGGAGAGGTTTTGTAAAAAAACTCACTCAAGCTGACGACCCGAGTGAGGTCGTTGAACTTTTTCCTACATTGGAGGTTGGTCCTAGGCACCATGCTGCTTGAGCAGACTCTCTGAGCCACCTCCGTCCACACTGTTCTGTACTCACGTGGCAAAGGCCGCCTGCCACTCTCTGGGTAAGGAATACATCTTCTGTGCTCCACAGTGTCAACCAAAGCCTCCAAGGCCCGCTCGATGAAGCGCTGTGCTGGCTCCCTCGCCTGATCCATAGTCGTTGGCTGCAAGATTTAGCCACAGGTCTGTCCAGGCCGAGATTCAAGGCTCCATTGAGTAGGGTGTGGCTGCAGAGCAAGATCGACCCGCCCCTTTAAGAACTGACCAGCGCCAGTGTGTCTGTGTTCCATCGCTAACTGATAGCACCTCCGCTGTGCCCACGCTCTGAGCTAGCGCCTCGCTCCTCGGCCTTAGCGCCTTATGAGACGTGTGTAGCACCTGATTTAGTGCTCCAATCATCTCCAGGGGCGATAAAAGTCAAGTTTGATGTCAGAAGCGATAATTAGCGCCAGGCGCTATACTTTGTGCACCGCCAATAATGGTGCCCCAAATGGGGCGATACCGAATTTTTACCCCGTTAAATGTTTACATGCCCACATTTAACTGTAGCTCACAGTGTCAGAACAGTGACGGGTATTTCAGACTTCCATGTATTTTCTTGCCGACTGCATCTCCCTAACAAACTTAGCTTATCACAGCACGGTTATTAATCAATTAATTGCCAGTGTGAAAAGTGGCACATTTGAAACATTAGCAACGTGTGCAGGACTGGAATGAGAGAGTGCCTGGGCTGTGATAACTTATCCAGAGCATTAAGATATTCATTAGGCCTGAGCCCTTGCTGCGAAAGACAATTCTCCCCATACTGGTTCTTTTGCCGGTTATCTTCAATCGTTGTCCTCTGCTTACTTTCCCTCCTGCCACTAGATAACGTTTCCCCTTATCTCTTCTATCAAAACCCCTTCTAAATTTGGAAGCCTCCATTAAAGTTCCTCTTAAACTTCTGAGGAAAACAATCCCAGCTTCTGCACACTCTCAACATAACTGAAGTCCCTTATACCTCAGACCACTCTGTAAGACATCAAACCGAGGCTTTCGCTCTTACATCTATCTTTGTCTCTGTCTCCCTCTTTGTCTCAGTATATGATTCTGAGAGGGCTTGACAGGGTAGAGGCAGGGAGGATGATTCCCCTCCTGTTGGAATCTAGAACTAGGGGCAAAGTTTCAGGAAAATTTGTCACCCATTTAAAACGGAGATGAGGAGGAATTTCTTCTCTCAGTGTGTCGTGAATCTTTGGAATCCTCTACCCCAGAGAGCTGTGGAGGCTGGGTCATTGATTATATTCAAGGCGGAGATAGACATATATTTGAGCTACAGGTGAGTCAAGGGTTATGGCGAGCGACAGGAAAGTGGTGTTGAGTCGATGATCTGATCAGCCATGATCTTATTGAATGGCGGGGCAGGCTCGAGGGGCCGAATGACCCACTCCTGCTCCTATGTCTTCTGTTCTGATTATTATTTCTGTCCCTTCTGCCTCTTTACCCTCTGTTCACAGGTCGATTGGGTATGATGTAATGAGAAATAATTAATTCACAATTATTTTGTGCGAGGCCACTTGGGGCTGAGCGATCATAATATGATAGAAGTCTTCATTAAGATGGAGAGTGAAGTATTTGACTCAGAGACTAGGGTCCATAATTTAAAAAAAGAAACTACGATGGTATGAGTCGCAAGTTGGGTAGGGTGGATTGGGGACCTTTTCTTAAAGGGTTGACGGTGGATAGGCAATGGCAAACATTTAAAGATCGCATGGATGAACTACAGAATTTGTTTATCTCTGTTTGGCTTACAAGGGAAATTATGGATAGCATAAGCCCCAATGAGTGCATATATAAATTGGCAGAAAAAGCAGCAAACCAGAGGATTGGGAGCAGTTTAGGATTCAGCAAAGGAGGATAAAGGGATTGATTAAGGGGTGGCAAATAGAGTATGAGAGTAACTTGCAGGGAACATAAAAACTGACTGAAAAAGCTTCTATAGGCATGTCAATAGAAAAAGATTGGTGAAGTCAAGCGTAGGTCCCTTAGAGTCAGAATCAGGAGAATTTATAATGTGGAAGAATGAAATGGCAGACCAAATAATACATGGTTTGGTTCTGTTTTCAAAAAGCAGGACACAAATAATCTCCCAGATATGTCGGGCGAAATAGTTTCTAATGAGAGGGATTAACTGAATGAAAACAGTACTTGTAGGGAAATGGTGTTAGGGAAATTGATGGGATTGAAGGCCGATAAATCCCCAGGGCCTGATAATCTACATCCTAGGGTAATTAAGAAAGTGGCCCTAGACATAGTAGATTAATTGCCGGTCATCTTCCAAAACTCTATAGACTCTGGAACAGTTCCCATGGATTTAAGGTAAGATAAAGTTACCCCACTATTCGAAAAAGCTGGTAGA
The DNA here is from genome assembly GCF_052327205.1 of Somniosus microcephalus. Taxonomy (NCBI): domain Eukaryota; kingdom Metazoa; phylum Chordata; class Chondrichthyes; order Squaliformes; family Somniosidae; genus Somniosus; species Somniosus microcephalus. The sequence goes on along the minus strand of NW_028225184.1, from coordinate 39,993,208 downwards.
GAGAAAACGGGGAAATATAGACCGGTAAGCCTGACATCGGTAGTGGGGAAGATGCTAGAGTCCATTATAAAAAATGTAATAGCAGAGCACTTGGAGAACATTTGATAAAATACCGCATAAGTTACTTTTAGCTGAAGTTGAAGCTTGTTGAAGTGAAGGCAAATGATTGGCCCAGAAAGTCGGGTCAGTGGATTCACGCGGGTGCAAGCTCCCATCCTGCATTTAGCTAGCGCGCTGGCTGTTGAGCTGTGGGCCCACGTGCGATTCTGATACTGGGCCTGCTCCAACTGCCAACGTGCAGTGTTTGCGTATCCCAGGGGCACAGCTAGTTTGAAGCGTCCCCTGAGATCACGTGGGCCATGGAGAGCTAATCGTATCAGGAAATCTCGATTCATAGATTTGACAGGATGACCTGTCAAATCAATGAATTTGAGTTCGGCCACAAAACAGGACTAAAACTTCAAATAAATGTTTTTAAAAATCTCATTTTTCAAATAACTATTAATGACGTAAAATAAATATTTAAACAATAATTTAAATTTTTGAAAAAATGAATTAAAGTTTCTAACGGGGTTAAAAATAAACTTACCCTTCTTTAAAATATTTATAAATAATAAACCTGCAGAAGAAATGTTTTAATTTTACTTAATTCACCACTTACCTTGTTGAAAGCTGGTCCTGCACGTGCTTTTTATAAGCGGAGCTGCTGGAGACTTACAATCCCGGAAAAACCTGGAAAAAAACCGGAAGTTTAGGCGTAGGCGCTGCCTCTCTGGTGCATGTAATCGACCTGTGAACCCCTTCCTTTAAGGGAACGGAAGTTCTGGTTTCCCGCACATGCGAAGTGCATGCACGAAACCGGCACTTTCGTTGGGCCTATGCGTGAGTACCCAACGCGTACTCACCCTTCGGGATCCGAAAGTCTGGGCCATTGACCTGGTTAGGAAATTGGTTGATAAACAGCTCTCAATCTGAAGTTTAAAATTGAGTCCCAGGTCACAAATCATTATTAGATAGTAGACATGGAGCAAAATACATTTGATGAAGTCATGAATAAGTGACTTTTAGCTAAAGTTGAAACTCATGTAAGTGAAGGCAAATTATTGACCTGGTTGGAAATTGGTTGCACGACAGGAGACAAAGTTTATGGATAATGATCAGGGACATTCATTGGCAGCATATTACGAGTGGTGTCTCGGAGGGATCTCTTTGGGGGCCTCAACTATTCATCGATTCCATTAACGACTTACTTGATTGGATTGGGAGACACATATCCAAGTTTGACGATGACAAAAAAGACAGGCGGCATTTGAAGCATTTAGATGGAAGTAAGAAATTTGAAAAGATTGTCATAGATTGAGCGAATGGGCAAATCTCTGGCAAATTGTTTTATATATTAGCAAGAATTGATTCAAAAAGGCTAATTGAAAGCTGCTACTTATATCTGTAGGATTACAATGTAAGAGGGAGAAATTATGCCACAGCTATACAAAGCACAGGTTGGGCCACACCTACGGTACTATGTTCAGTTCGTGGCATCACAGCTTAGGAAGGTAGTATTAGGTATAATAAGTGAAGCATAGATTTACCAGAAGGACACAGAGAGTCCAAGGGAAAACATAAAAGGCGAGATTGCACAAACTTGCGTTGTATTCCCTGGAACTTAGAAGCTCAATTGGTGGTTTGATTGAATTATTCACGAAATATTAAGTGGAACTGATAGTGTCGATAGCGAGACGCTATTTCTGATGGTTGACCCATCTGCGAGTAGGGGCCACAGCCTCAATATTAGATCCAAGCCTTTCAGGAGAGACGTTTGTGTGACAGAAATTTGTAACACACTTCCGCAAACAGCAATTAAAGCTGGGTCAATTGTCAATTTCAAACTTGAGATTGAGAGATGTTTTTCAACCAAAGGTATTAAGGGATCTGGAGCAAAGGGATGGAAATGGATTTCGATCACAAATTTACTTGAATCGAAGAAAGGCTCGAGGGGTTAAAAGGCGTACCCCTGTTGTTATTCTCTTTGTTAAAGGATCAAAGCGCGAATGTAAAGATGAGTATCACGATTTAAAAGCTGCGCCGAATAGGGACTTAATCCCTGGGCCTTCAGAGTAAAGTCTGATGCTCTACCGACTGAGCTACCCGGGCTCTTGCCAGCCAAAGCACTCAGAAGTACTTTCATTGGCTGCAGTGCATTATTGCACCTCCTACAAATTCAATTGTCTTGTCTATAATCCAGCCTGTACAGCGCAATTCTGCCGCAAATCCAGACTGACTGCTTCAGACCTCCATCACTTCAGAAAATTATCCCTCGCACAAACGACATGCTCTTTAGCAACGGTGTCAGATGTGACAAGTGCCGTCTCCCAATTATCTGCATTGGATCCTCAACTTTTCAGCGTATTTATGATTGACTTGGATGGAGCAATAGAGCACTGTAGATCGTATTTTGAAGATTGCACTAAGTTAGTCGGTCCATTCGTAATGCAGTTGGGAAATGGCGGTAACCAAAGGGACAGACACCGATGAAGTAAGCCGGCACAACAAAGGCAATCGAGTTCACTGTGTGCAAATTTGCAAGCATCCACTTTGGAACAAAGTAAGACAGTTCAGAGTATTTTCTAATTAATGGGAAGCTATTAACTGTTGAGGAGCAAAGAGTTTTCTGAGTCCCAGTTCATAAATCATGATTAGTTAGTAGACATGGAGCAAAATACATTTGCGAATGTCACGAATAAGGGACTTTTAGCTAAAGTTGAAACTCATGTAAGTGAAGGCAAATTATTGACCTGGTTGGAAATTGGTTGTGCGACAGGAGACAAAGTTTATGGATAATGAGCATTTCCATTAATTGGCAGCATATGACGAGTGGTGTCTCTGAGGGTTCAGATTTGGGACCTTAACTATTCACCGATTTTATTAACGACTTAATTGATGTGATTGAGAGCAACACATCCAAGTTTGATGATGACAAAAAAGATAGGCGTCATTATCATCAGTTGAGATGGAAGCAAGAAATTTGACCAGATGTTCATAGATTAAGTGAATGTGCACATTTTTGGCAATTTGATTTAAATATGAACATGTTTTCTCAAACTATAAACTATGCCAACAACGGGGAAGAGATAACAGCAGGAATGTGTGATGTAGGATTAGACGACCAACATTGTGACTGGCATGGTCAGAGTGTACCCGAGTTCAAGGGGTGGGCCCGACAGTTGAGCGACTAACCATGTAAAGCAATAAAGAGCAACAGTTGTGACACTGTTTGTACGTGTATGCCCCCATTCTATGGTACGTGGGCGTTGCTTATAGAATTGCATAACTGGAATGAACAACTGCTTGTCCCCTGAGAGTGCACCCCTAGCTTGAGGAAGCTGAGTGGCTCTCCCTTGTGCACAATTTTCTCTTATTTGTTTTAATAAATTCTGTACTTGTCCTCAATTCCGTCTCCATCTGGAGCTTCTCCAAATTCGAATCTAACAGTTGGTGTCAGAATTGGGATACTGCAGGTAAGGACCATAGGAGTTAAACAACCCTGGAATTGACGACTGAGGCGAGAGCCGCATCGCGTCCTAAGGGAAGAAGTCAGAGTAAGCTTTTTAGAAGTAACAAGGACACGCTCGTTCACCAGTGGGGTTAAAACCGTGTATGGGCCAGTCAGTATTAAATTACCCACGTGGTAAATTATTCCTCATGGAGACCGTGGACTGACGGAGTTGATTAGACATAAATGTATATTTCTGACTTAGAGTATAAGGTGATACCTTTGTGCTGATAGTGTATAAGAATATACGTAACAATTAACGCAGGTCACATGGGTGAAGATGGGAGACCTCCTTCACCAGACGTTCCTGCTATGCCCACCAGTGTCACTCTTGTTCAATGGGTCCGAGAGGCTAATTTGAAATTTCAAACTGAGATGACTAAAAAGGGGTGGGAATAAAAAAGCCCAGTAGTTGACCAGATAAAGTGGCGGGAGTAACAAAAGGAGGCCAAACAAGCCAATTACGGGGCGGTTTTGTGTGCTAGTTGGATGGATCAGATGGGAACCATAATTGTGGACAAGGTGGGGGGGCGGGGGAGACCGGATCTGTTACAAGAATTCTTGAGACCCGTGCAGGAGGCTAAAGTCCAATTCCGTAGTCTCCTGCACCTCAAGCCACCAGTGACTGAGAATCTAGACAACTTAAAATGCTGGGGTGACATTGTCGAGGCTCGACAAAAAGAGACTCGAGATACATCGACCTTAAATCCCAGGCCCCGGTCGGGGACTGTAGAAGTTCAACTAGTCGAGATCACCCAACCCACTTACCCGCCCGAACACACTCTTATCTACACCCACTTACCGCTTCAGTCAGGGGCCGAAAAATCCAATCCCGTGGCCCCCGTCAGAGTAAACCAGGTGGTAGAGCCCAAAATCCAGATAGAGGTGGACGTTGTACGATGTGCGAGGCACAGCCTTTTACGCCCCAGGAGAGATCCAGCGTCATCCTTCTCATTCCCGACCTCAAAAGACACAATACCAACGTCGAGGTATGGGCAAAAACACGAAGTGCTGCTCGGCACTTTAGTTTGGCCACACAAGACATAAAAGATAATGGCCCAGAACTTGGTGTCGGGGGCTTGCCGCACGTGCAAGCCCCCGATCTGCACTCACCCTGCGCACTGACATCTGATGCCCGGGCATGCTTGCATTTCCTGTCACAGGCCCGGTTCAGATGTCAGCGCGCTGTGCTTACCTGATCCAGCAGCGTAGTTAGTGCGATGTGCCGGCTGGGATCAGGTGAGCAATGTACAACCAATCAGGGTAGGGGAAGGATCATTCATGAGTTTGAGAGTAAGATCTGTCAAACTCATGAAAACTACGGGGGCCCAAAACACTATTTAAACATTAAATAAAAATTTATAAAACATCCCAATCATTAAATTAAGCACAAATAAGTTATAAAAAATTGTTTAAACAATAATTATTTTTTTTTGAAAAAAATAATTTTTTAATAAAAACGTTCTAAAACTAAACTTACCTTATTGTAGATTCTTTAAAATAACAAAACTGTGGAAAAAAAATTCTAAATTACATTAAAACACAACTTACCTGTAAAAATAAATACTTATGTGTGCTTTTTACAAGCGTAAAGACCGGAGGCCATTAGACATGCGCAAATCCCCCAAAACAGAGGAAATCCAAGACGCACGCACTGCCCCCTACAGCGCACGTGCTAGCCTCTTCAACTCTTGGGTTAGAGACGAGGAAATGCCGGTTTACAGCGCATGCGCTGTGCATGCTGAAAACCGGCATTTCCTCCGGCCAGACGCATGAGTACCCCTTCCGTACTCACGCGTTTGGGGAGGAATTACTGCCCCATTATCGAGGTGAAATATCGCTCGATAGTTTATTAGGATATTCGGGGAGCCCCAAGGGGGGAAAATTCCCTTCCAGGAATATAAAGTCCGACAATGCAGAGTACAAGCCCTCCAAGCGGCTATATGCACATGGGCGGAGGAAGGACCATGGGGGAGAGTTTGTGAGACTTACCCTCTCACATGGGCGGAGGAAGGACCATGGATAAGAGTTTGTGAAACATATGCTATCACATGGGCGGTGGAAGGAGCATGCGGGAGAGTTTGTGAGACTTACCCTCTCACAATTACGGAAGAAGGAACACGGGGGAGAGTTTGTGAGACTTACCCTCTCACATGGGCGGAGGAAGGACCATGGGGGAGAGTTTGTGAAACTTATCCTCTCACATGGGCGGAGGAAGGACCATGGGGGAGAGTTTGTGAGACTTATCCACTCACATGGGCGGAGGAAGGACCAAGGGGGAGAGTTTGTGAGACTTATCCTCCTCATGGGCGGAGGAAGGACCATGGGGGAGAATTTGTGAGACATACCCTCTCACATGGGCGGAGGAAGGACCATGGGGGAGAGTTTGTGAGACTTACACTCTCACATGGACGGAGAAAGGACCATGGGTGAGAGTTTGTGAGATTTACCCTCTCACATGGGTGGAGGAAGGACCATGGGGGAGAGTTTGTGAGACTTACCTCTCACATGGGCGGAGGAAGGACCATGGGGGAGAGTTTGTGAGACTTATCCTCTCACATGGGTGGAGGAAGGACCATGGAGGAGAGTTTGTGAAACTTACCCTCACACATGGGCGGAGGACGGACCAAGGGGGAGATTTTGTGAGACTTACACTCTCCCATGGGCGGAGGAAGGACCATAGGGGAGAGTTTGTGAGAATTACCCTCACACATGGGCGGAGGACGGACCAAGGGGGAGATTTTGTGGGACTTACACTCTCACATGGGCGGATGATGGAATATGGGGGAGAGTTTGTGAGAATTATCCTCTCACATGGGCCGAGGAAGGACCATGGGGGAGAGTTTGTGAGAATTACCCTCTCACATGGGCGGAGGAAGGACAATGGGGGAGATTTTGTGAGAATTACCCTCTCACATGTGCGGAGGAAGGACCATGGGGGAGAGTTTGTGAGAATTACCCTCTCACATGGGCAGAGGAAGGACCATGGTGGAGAGTTTCTGAGAATTACCCTCTCACATGGGCGGAGGAAGGACCATGGGAGATAGTTTGTGAGACTTACCCTCTCACATGGGCGGATGATGGAATATGGGGGAGAGTTTGTGAGAATTACCCTCTCACATGGGCCGAGGAAGGACCATGGTGGAGAGTTTCTGAGAATTACCCTCTCACATGGGCGGAGGAAGGACCATGGGGGAGAGTTTGTGAGAATTACCCTCTCACATGTGCGGAGAAAGACCATGGGGGAGAGTTTGTGAGAATTACCCTCTCACATGGGCAGAGGAAGGACCATGGGAGAGAGTTTGTGAGACTTACCCTCTCACATGGGCGGAGGAAGGAACATGTTGGAGTGTTTGTGAGACTTATCCTCTCACATGGGCGAAGGAAATACCATGGGGGAGAGTTTGTGAGACTTACCCTCTCACATGGATGGAGGAAGGACCATGGGGGACCCTTTGTGAAGCTTACCCTCCCACATGGGTGGAGGAAGTACTATGGGGGAGACTTTGTGAGGCTTACCCTCTCACATGTTTGGAGGAAGGACCATGGGTGTGTTTGTGAGACATACCCTCTCTCATGGTTGAAGGCAGGACCATGGGGAGAGTTTGTGAGACTTAGCCTCTCACATCGGTGGAAGAAGTTCCATGGGGCAGACTTTGTGAGACTTTACCTCTCACATGGGTGGAGGAAGGACAATGGTGTGAGTTTGTGAGACTTTGCCTCTCACATGGGCAGAAGGAGGACCATGGGTGAGAGCTTGTGAGACTCACCCTGTCTCCTGGGCGGAGGAAGGTCCATGGGGGAGAGTTTGTGAGACTGACCCTCTCACATGGGGGGTGGAAGAACCATGGGGGAGATTTTGTGAGGCTTACCCTCTCACATGGGCGGAGGAAGGAACATGGATGAGATTTTGTGAGACTTACACTCATACATGGGAAGAGGAACGACATTTGGTGAGAGTTTGTGAGACATACACTCTCGCTTTTGCGGAGGTAGCACCATGGGGGAGATTTTGTGAGATTTCCCTATAACAAGGGCGGAGGAAGGACCATGAGGGAGATTGTGAGGCTTACCCTCTCACATGGGCAGAGGGAGGACCACGGGGGGGAGTTTGTGAGACACAACCTCTATCATGTGTGGAGGAAGGACCATGTGGGGGAGTTTGTGAGACTTACCCTCTCACATGGGCGGAGGGAGGACCACGGGGGAGAGTTTGTGAGACTTACCCTCTCACATGGGTGGAGGAAGGACCATGGGGGAGAGTTTGTGAGGCTTACACAATCACATGGGGGGAGGAAGGACCATGGGGGTGTTTTTGTGAGACTTACCCTTTCACTTGGGTGGAGGAAGGACCATGCGGAGAGTTTGTGAGGCTTAACCTCTCACACGGGTGGAGGAATGACCATGTGGGAGAGTTTGTGTGACTTACTCCCACACATGGGCGGAGGAAGGACCATGGCGGAGAATTTGTGAGGCTTACCCTCTCACATGAGCGGAGGAAGGACCATGGAAGTATTTTTGAGATATACCCTCTCTCAAGGGCGGAGGCAGGACCATGGGGAGAATTTGTGAGACTTAGCCTCTCACAAGGGCGGATGAAGGTCCATGGGGCAGAGTTTGTGAGACTTACCCTCTCACATGGGCGGAAAAAGTACCATGGGGTGAATTTGTGTGACATTTTCCTGTCATATGGGCGGAGGAAGGAACATGTGGGATAATTTGCGAGACATACCCTCTCACATGGGCGGAGATAGGACCATGGGGGAGATTTTGCGAGATTTACCCTCTCACATGGGCGGGGGAGGACCATGGGGGAGAGTTTGCGCGACTTACCCTAGCACATGGGCGGAGGGAGGACCATGGGAAGTGTTTTTGAGATTATCCTCTCAAATGGGCGGAGGAAGGACCATGGGGGAGATTTTGCGAGATTTACCCTCTCACATGGGCGGGGGAGGACCATGGGGGAGAGTTTGTGAGACTTACACTGTCACTTGGTCGGAGGAAGAACCATGGGCGAGAGTTTGTGAGACTTACTCTCTCACATGGGCGGAGGAAGGACCTTGGGGGAGAGTTTGCGCGACTTACCCTATCACATGGGCGGAGGGAGGAACATGGGAAGTGTTTGTGAGATTATCATTTCACATGGGCGGAGGAAGGACAATGGGGGAGAGTTTGTGAGGATTACCCTCTCACAAGAGCGGAGGAGGACCATGGGGGAGCGTTTGTGAGACTTAATCTCTCACATGGACGGAGGAAGGACCATGGGGGAGAATTTGTGAGACTTACTCTCACATGTGTGGAAGAAGATCCATGGGGGAGTGTTTGTGATTCTTACCCTCTCACAAGGGAGGACGAAGGTCCATGGGGGAGAGTTTGTTAGATTTACCCTCTCACATGGGCGGAGGAAAGAACATGTTGGAGTGTTTGTGAGACTTACCCTCTCACATGGGTGGCGGAAGGACCTTGGGGAGAGTTTGTGAGTCTTACCCTCATACATGGGCGGAGGAAGGACCATGGGGAGTGTTTGTGAGACTTAACCTCTCACGTGGGGGGAGGAAGAACCATGGGGGTGGGTTTGTGAGACTTACCCTCTCACATTGGCGGAGGAAGGACTATGGGGGAGAATTTGTGAGGCTTACCCTCTCACATGGGCGGACGAAGGACCATGGCTGAGAATTTGTGAGACTTACACTCTCACAGGGGCAGAGGTAGGACATTTGGTGAGAGATTGTGAGACTTACCCTCTCACATGAGTGGAGGAAGAACCATGAGGGAGTGTTTGTGAGCCTTACCCTCTAACACAGTCGGAGGCAGGACCATGTGTGAGAGATTCTGAGACTTACCCTCTCCCATGGGCGGAGGAAGGACCATGGGGAGAGTGTGTGAGACTTCACCTCTCATATGGGCGGTGGAAGGGCCATGGGGGAGTGTTGGTGGGACTTACCCTCTCTCTTTGGCCGGAGGAAGGTTCATGGGGAAGAGTTTTTGAGACTTACCCTATCACATGGGCGGAGGAAGGAACATGGGGGAGAGTTTGTGAGACTAAGTCTCTCACATGGGTGGACGATGGACCATGGGGGAGAGTTTGTGAGACTGACCCTCTCCCATGGCCGGAGGAAGCAACATGGGGAGGGTTTGTGAGGTTTACCCTCTCACATGGGCGGAGGAATGACCATGGGGGAGAGTTTGAGAGGCTTAACCTCTCACATGGGCGGAGGAAGGACCATGGGGTAGCGTTTGTGAGACTTACCCTCTCACATGGGCGGAGGAAGGAACATGTTGGAGTGTTTGTGAGACTTACCATCTAACATGGGCGGAGGAAGGACCATGGTGGAGAGTTTGTGAGACTTACCCTCACATATGGGAGGAGGAAAGACCATGGGGAGAATTTGTGAGACCTACCCTCATACATGGGCGGAGAATGGACCATGGTTGAGAGTTAGTGAGGTTTAACCTCTCTCATGGGCAGAGGAAGGACCATGGGGGAGCTTTTGTGAGAATAAGTCTCTCACATGGGTGGAGGAAGGACCATGGGGGGTGTTTGTGAGACTGACCCTCTCACATGGCCGGAGGAAGAAACATGGGGAGGGTTTGTGAGGTTTACCCTCTCACATGGGCGGAGGAATGACCATGGGGAGATTTTGTGAGGCTTAAACTCTCACATGGGCGGAGGAAGGAACATGGGGGAGGTTTTGTGAGACTTACCCTCTCAAATGGGCGGAGGAAGGACCATGGGGGAGAGTTTGCGTGTCTTACCCTCTCATATGGGCGGAGGAAGGAGCATTGGGGAGAGCTTGTGCGACTTACCCTCTCACATGGGCGGTGGAAGGACCATGGCAGCGAGATTGTGTGGCACACCCTCTCACATGGATGGAGGAAGGTGCAAGGGGGATAGTTGTTGAGACTTACCCTCTCACATGGGCAGAGCAAGGTCCATGGGGCAGAGTTTGTGAGACTTACCCTCTAACAAGGGCGGAGGAAGGACCATGGGGGAGAGTTTGTGAGGCTTACCCTCTCACATGGGCCGAGGAAGGTCATTTGGGGAGATCTTGTGTGATTCACCCTCTCACATGGGCGGACGACGGACCATCGTGGAGAGTTTGTGAGAATTATCCTCTCAGATGGGCGGCGGAAGGACCTTGAGGGAGATTTTGTGGGACTTACGCTCTCAAATGGGTGGAGGAAGGACCATGGGGGGGATTTTGTGCGACTTATCCTCTCACATCGGCGGAGGAAGGGCCAGGGGGGAGAATTTGTGAGACTGATCCTCTCACATGGGCGGAGAAAGCAACATGGGGGATGTTTGTCAAACTTACCCTCTCACATGTGCGGAGGAATGACCATGGGGGAGCGTTTGTGAGACTTACCCTCTCACATGGGCGGAGGAAGGAACATGTTGGAGTGTTTGTGAGACTTACCCTCAAACATGGGCGGAGGAAGGGCCATGGTGGAGAGTTTGTGAGACTTACCCTCTCATATGAAGGAGGAAGGACCAATGGGGACACTTTGTGAAGCTTACCCTCTCACATGGGCGGAGGAAGTACTATGGGGGAGAATTTGTGAGGCTTACCCTCTCACATGGGCCGAGAATGGACCATGGGTGAGAGTTAATAAGGTTTAACCTCTCTCATGGGCGGAGAAGGGGCCATGGGGGAGATTTTGTGAGACTTACCCTCTCACTTGGGGGGCGGAAGGACCATGGGGAGAGTTTGTGAAGCTTACCCTCTCACATGGGCGGAGGAAGGACCATGGGGCAGAGTTTGTGAGACATACCCTCTCTCATGGGTGGAGGCAGGACCATGGGGAGAGTTTGTGAGACTTAGCCTCTCACATCGGCGGAAGAAGGTCCATGGGGCAGAGTTTTTGAGACTTACCCTCTCACATGGGCGGAGGAAGGACAATGGTGTCAGTTTGTGAGACTTTCCCTCTCACATGGGCGGAGGAAGGACCATGGGGGAGAGTTTGTGAGTCTTACCCAGTCACATGGGGTGAGGAAGGACCATGGGGGTGTGTTTGTGAGACTTACCCTCTCACTTGGGTGGAGGGAGGATCATGGGGAGAGTTTTTGAGGCTAAAGCTCTCACATTGGCGGAGGAAGGATCATGGAAGTATTTGTGAGACATACCCTCTCTCAAGGGCGGAGGCAGGACCATGGGGAGAATTTGTGAGACATAGCCTCTCACAAGGGCGGAAGAAGGTCCATGGGGAGAGTTGTGAGATATTCTCCTGTCATATGTGCGGAGGAAGGAACATGTGGGATAGGTTGCGAGACATACCCTCTCACATGGGCGGAGGTAGGACCATGGGGAGAGTTTGTGAGATTACCCTCTCAAATGGGCGGAGGAAGGACCATGGGGCTGGGTTTGTGAGACTTATCCTCTCACATGCGCGGAGGAAGGACCATGGGGGAGAGTTTGTGAGACTTACCCTCTCACATGGGCGGAGGAAGGATCATGGGGGAGAATTTGCGTGACTTACACTCTCACAAGAGCGGAGGAGGACCATGGTGGAGTGTTTGTGAGACTTACCCTCTCATATGGGCGGAGGAATGGCCATGGGGGAGAGTATGTGAGACTTAACCTCTCACATGGGCGGAGGAAGGATCATGGGGGAGTATTGTGAGACATGACCTCTCTCAAGGGCAGAGGAAGGACCATGGGGAGAGTTTGTGAGAATTACCCTCTCAAATGGGCGGAGGAAGGACCATGGGGGAGAGTTTGGGAGACTTACCCTCTCACATGGGCGGAGGAAGGACCATGGGGGAGAGTTTGTGAGACTTAACCTCTCACATGGGCGGAGGAAGGGCCATGGGGGAGAGTTTGCGAGACTTACCCTCTCACATGGGAGGAGGAAGGACCATGGGGGAGAGTTTGTGAGACTTACCCTCGCACATGGGCAGAGGAAGGACCATGGGGAGACTTTGTGAGGCTTACCCTCTCACATGGGCGGAGGAAGGATCTTGGTTGTGTTTGTGAGACACACCCTCTCTCATGGGCGGAGGCAGGACCATGGGGAGAATTTGTGAGACTGAGCCTCTCACATGGGTGGAAGAAGGTCCATGGGGCAATGTTTGTGAGACTTACCCTCTCAGATGGGCGGAGGAAGGACCATGGGGTGAGTTTGTGAGACATTCCCTCTGACATGGGCGGAGGAAGGAACATGTGGGAGAGATTGCGAGACTTACCATCTCATTGGGCGGAGATAGGACCATGGGGGAGAGTTTGTGGGACATAACCTATCACATGCGTGGAGGAAGGACCATGGGGGAGAGTTTGTGAGACTTACCCTCTCACATGGGCAGAGGAAGGACGATGGGGGTGAGTTTGTGAGACTTACCCTCTCACATGGGCAGAGGTAGGACATTTGGTGAGAGATTGTGAGACTTACCCTCTCACATGGGTGGAGGAACGACCATGGGGGAGAGTTTTTGAGACTTACCCTGTCAAATGGGTGGAGGAAGGAACATGGGGGAGAGTTTTTTAGACAAAGTCTCTCACATGGGTGGAGGAAGGACCATGGGGGAGAGTTTGTGAGACTGACCCTCTCACATGGCCGGAGGAAGAAACATGGGGAGGGATTGTGAGTTTTACCCTCTCACATGGGTGGAGGAATGAGCATGGGGGAGATGTTGTGAGACTTACCCTCTCACATGGGCGGAGGAAGGACCATGAAGGAGAGTTTGCGAGTCTTACCCTCTCATATGGGCGGAGGAAGGAGCAATGGGGAGAGTTTGTGTCACTTACCCTCTCACATGGGTGGAGGAAGGACCATGGCGGGGAGTTTGTGTGGAGCACCCTCTCACATGGTTGGAGGATGTTCCAAGGGGGATAGTTTGTGAGACTTACCCACTCACTTGGGCAGAGCAAGGTCCATGGCGCAGAGTTTGTGAGACTTACACTCTAACATGGGCGGAGGAAGGACCATGGGGGAGAGTTTGTGAGGCTTACCCTCTCACATGGGCGGAGGAAGGACCACGGGGGAGAGTTTGTGAGAATTACCCTCTCACATGGGCGCAGGAAGGACCATGGGGGTGAGATTGTGCGACTTATCCTCTCACATCGGCGGAGGAAGGACCATGGGGGAGAATTTGTGAGACTGATCCTCTCACATGGGCGGAGAAAGCAACATGGGGGATGTTTGTCATACTTACCCTCTTACATGTGCGGAGGAATGACCATGGGGGAGCGTTTGTGAGACTTACCCTCTCGCATGGGCGGAGGAAGGACCATGGGGGATGTTTGTCATACTTACCCTCTTACATGTGCGGAGGAAGGACCATGGGGGAGCGTTTGTGAGACTTACCCTCTCACATGGGCGGAGGAAGGAACATGTTGGAGTGTTTGTGAGACTTACCCTCTAATATGGGAGGAAGAAGGACCATGGTGGAGAGGTGTGAGACTTACCCTCTCATATGGGAGGAGGAAGGACCATGGGAGAGAATTAGTGAGGTTTACCCTCTCACATGGGCGGAGGAAGAACTATGGGGGAGAATTTGTGAGGCTTACCCTCTCATATGGGCGGAGGAAGGACCATGGGTGTGTTTGTGAGACATACCCTCTCTCATGGGTGGAGGCAGGACCATGGGGACAGCTTGTGAGACTTAGCCTCTCACATGGGAGGAAGAAGGTCCATGGGGCAGAGTTTTTGAGACTTACCCTCTCACATGGGCGGAGGAAGGACAATGGTGTGAGTTTGTGAGACTTTTCCTCTCACATGGGCAGAGGAAGGACCATTGGTGAGAGTTTGTGAGACTGTCCCTCTCGCATGGGGGCTGGATAACCAAGAGGAAATTTTGTGAGGCTTACGCTCTCACATGGCCGGAGGAAGGACCATGGTGGGGAATTTGTGAGGCTTACCCTCTCACATGGGCGGAGGAAGGACCATGGATGAGATTTTGCGAGACTTACACTCACACATGGGAAGAGGAAGGACATTTGGTGAGAGTTTGGGAGACTTACCCTCTCGCATAGGCGAAGGAAGGACCATGGGGGAGATTTTGCGAGACTTACCCTATCACAAGGGCGGAGGAAGGACAATGGGGGAAAATTTGTGAGGCTTACCCTCTCACATGGGCGGAGGGAGGACCACGGGGGAGAGTTTGTGCGACTTACCCTCTCTCATGTGTGGAGGAAGGACCGTGGGGGAGAGCTTGTGAGACTTACCCTCTCACAAGGGCGGAGGAAGGACCATGGGGGAGAGTTTGTGAGACTTACCCTCTCAGTTGGGTGGAGGAAGGACCATGGGGAGAGTTTGTGAGGCTTAATCTCTCACATGGGCGGAGGAATGACCATGTGGGAGAGTTTGTGTGACTTACTCTCACACATGGGCGGAGGAAGGACCATGGCGGAGAGTTTGTGAGGTTTACCCTCTTACATGGGCGGAGGAAGGACCATGGAAGTATTTGTGAGACATACCCTCTCTCAAGGGCGGTGGCAGGACCATGGGGAGAATTTGTGAGACTTAGCCTCTCACAAGGGCGGAAGAAGGTCCATGGGCAGAGTTTGTGAGACTTACCCTCTCACATGGTTGGAAGAAGGAACATGGGGTGAGTTTGTGAGACATTTTCCTGTCATATGGGCGGAGGAAGGAACATGTGGGATAGTTTGCGAGACATACCCTCTCACATGGGCGGAGATAGGACCAAGGGGGTGAGTTTGTGATACTTATCCTCTCACATGGGCAGAGGAAGGACCATGGGGGTAAGTTTGCGAGATTTACCCCCTCACATGGGCGGGAGAGGACCATGGGGGGAGCGTTTGTGAGACTTACACCCTCACATGGTCGGAGGAAGAACCATGGGCGAGAGTTTGTGTGACTTACCCTCTCACATGGGCGGAGGAAAGACCATAAGAACATAGAACATAAGAAATAGGAGCAGGAGTAGGCCAATTGGCCCCTCGAGCCTGCTCCACCATTCAATAACATCATGGCTGATCTGATCCTAACCTCAAATCTTCTATCACTGTGCATCCACCCGAACCCATGTGATCTCCCTGGAGAGGAGAAAAACCAGATAAAGACCCAATGGCCAATTTGGGAGAAGAAAATCTGGGAAATTCCTCTCCGACCCATCTAGGCGATCGAAATTCTGCCAGGAGATCACTCTGTCCCTATATTTTCTACAGTACTTACCTTCTGTAAAGGCGATCTCCACCCCAGCCAGGAACAGGAATAAAACCATCTCCTGAAATCTAACACAGAGTTAATACACAGTAGGAGCAGAACCAGTCTACACGGCCCCTGGGCCCACTCCACTACCCACAGGGCCATGACCATTCCGAACCTAGACTCATGTCCAATTTCCTGCCCGCTCCCCATAACCCTTAAATCCCTTTACTTCTAGGAAACTATCTATTTCTGTTTTAATTTTTTTTAATGATGTAGCTTCCACAGCTTTCTGGGGCAGCAAATTCCACAAACCTACCACCCCCTGAGTGAAGAAGTTTCTCCTCATCTCAGTTTTGAATGAGCAGCCCCTTATTTTAAGATTATGCCCCCTAGTTCTAGTTTCACAAATCATTGGGAACATCCTCACTGCATCCACCTGATCAAGCCCCTTCACAATCTTATATGTTTCAATAAGATCGCCTCTCATTCTTCTGACCTCCAATGAGTAGAGTCCCAATCTACTCAACCTCTCCTCATATGACCACCCCCTCATCCCCGGGATTAACCGAGTGAACCTTCTTTGTACTGACTCAAGAGCAAGTATGTCTTTTCTTAACTATGGACACCAAAACTGTATGCAGTATTCCAGGTGCGGTCTCACCAACACCTTGTACAACTGCAGCAATACCTCCCTGTTTTTATGTTCCATCCCCCTAGCATTAAAAGCCAACATTCCATTGGCCTTCTTAATCACTTGCTGCACCTGCATACTAACCTTTTGAGTTTCATGCACCAGGAACCCCGGATCCCTTTGTACTACAGTACTTTCCAGTTTCTTGCCTTTAAGATAATAACTTGCTCTATGATTTTTCCTGCCAAAGTGCATAACCTCACACTTTCCAGTATTGTTTTCCATCTGCCAAATCTCTGCCCACTTACTTAGCCTGTCTATGTCACTTTGCAGGTTTTTTATGTCCTCCTCACTCACTACTTTCCGTCCCATCTTTGTATCATCTGCAAACTTTGATATGTTGCACTCGGTCCCCTCCTCCAAATCGTTAATATAGATTGTAAGGAGTTGGGGACCCAGCACTGACCCCTGCGGAACACCACTAGTTACTGGTTGCCAATCTGAGAACGAACCATTTATCCCAACTCTCTGCTTTCTGTTAGAGAGCCAATCCTCCACCCACGCCAGAATATTACCCCCAATCCCGTGATTTTTTATCTTGAGCAATAATCTTTTGTGTGGCACCTTGTCAAATGCCTTTTGGAAGTCTAAATACACTACGTCCACTGGTTCCCCTTTATCCACCCTGTATGTTACTTCCTCAAAGAACTCAAGCAAATTTGACAAACATGACTTCCCCTTCATGAAACCATGCTGAGTTTGTCCTATTAAATTATGTTTATCCAAATGTCCCGTTACTGTCTCCTTAATAATCGACTCTAACATTTTACCAACCACAGATATTAGGCTTACAGGTCTATAGATTCCAGCCTTCTGCCTACTACCCTTTTAAATAAGGGTGTTACATTAGCAGTTTTCCAATCTGCTGGGACCTTTGCTGAGTTCAGTGAGTTTTGGAAAATTATTACCAATGCATCCACAATCCCTACCGCCACTTCCCTCAAGACCCTAGGATGCAAGCCATCAGGCCCAGGGGATTTATCCGCCTTGAGTCCCATTATTTTACCAAGTACCACTTCCTTAGTGATTTTAATCGTATTTAGTTCCTCCCCCCGCCAGAGCCCCCTGTTTGTCCAGTGTTGGGATATTCTTAGTGTCCTCTACTGTAAAGACTGATACAAAATAATTGTTCAGTGTTTTTGCCATCTCCATGTTTCCCACCATTAATTTCCCGGTCTCATCCTCTAAGGGACCAACATTTACTTCAGCCACCCTTTTTCTTTTTATATAACTATAGAAACTTTTACTGTCTGTTTTTATATTGTTTGCTAATTTACTTTCATAATCTATCTTCCCTTTCTTAATCAATCTTTTAGTTATTTTTTGCTGTCTTTTAAAGACTTCCCAATCTTCCATCCTCCCACTAGATTTGGCTACCTTATATGCCCTTGTTTTTAGTCGGATACTATCCTTAATTACTTTACTTAGCCACGGAAGGCTATCTTTTCTTTTACACCCTTTTTTCCTCAGTGGAATATATTTTTTTGTGGAAGTTGTTAAATAACTCCTTAAATGTACTCCACTGATCATGTACCGTCTTACCCTTTAATCTATTTTCCCAGTCCACTCTAATTAATTCTGCTCTCATACCATCATAGTCTCCTTTATTCAAGCTCAGCACGCTTGTTTGAGATCCAACCTTCTCACCCTCCAATTGAATATGGAACTCAACCATGTTATGGTCACTCATTCCAAGGGGGTCCTTTACTAGGACATTTTTAATTAATCCTGTCTCATTATACAGGACCAAATCTAAAGTTGCTTGCCCCCTGGTCGGTTCAGTTACATACTGCTCAAGAAACCCATCCCTAATACACTCAATGAACTCATCCTCTAGGCTGCTCTGCCCAATTTGATTTCTCCAGTTTGTATGACAGTTAAAATCCCCCATAATTATAGCTGTTCCTTATTACAAGCCTCAACTATTTCATGATTAATACTCCGTCCAACAGAGTTGCAACTGTTCGGAGGCCTATAGACTACACCCACTACTGTTTTTCCCCTTATTATTCCTTATCTCCACCCAAACTGTTTCACTATCCTGCTCCTTTGACCCAATATCATTTCTCTGTATTATAGTGATTCCTTCCTTTATTAACATAGCCACCCCACCTCCTCTCCCTTCCTGCCTGTCCTTCCTGATTGTTAAATAACCTGGTATGTTTAATTCCCAGTCATGGTCACCCTGCAGCCATGTTTCTGTAATGGCTGTATCACATATCTCATTATTTGTGCAGTTAAATCATTCATTTTGTTACGAATGCTACGTGCATTCAGATAAAGAACTTTCAAATATGTTTTGTAACACTTAGTTCCTGTTTTTGCCCTTTTTAGTACTTTACTTTTTACTCCATGCCTTCTGTCCCTTCCTGACACATTCTGTTTTTTAATTCCCCCACTGCTACCTAAGTCTATGACCTTCTCTGTTGTCATTTCTATTATTTGCTCTCTAGAAACCTCCCCCCCGACTAATTAGTTTAAAGCACTCTCTACAGCCCTAGTTATATGATTCGCCAAGACTCTAGTCCCAGCACTGGCCAAGTGGAGTCCGTCCCAACAGAACAGCTCCCTCCTGTCCCAATACTGGTGCCAGTGTCCCAAGAAGCAAAATCCATTTCTCCCACACCAGTCTTTGAGCCACGCATTTAACTCTTTAATTTTATTTATCCTAGCCAAATTCGCTCGTGGCTCACGTAATAACCCAGAGATTATTACCCTTGAGGTTCTGGTTTTTAATTTGACCCCTAGCTGCTCATACTCCTTTAACAGAACCGTTTCCTTGTCCTATCTACGTCGTTTGTACCAGCATGGACCACGACAACTGGATCATCCCCCTCCCACTCCAAGTTTCTTTCCAGCCCAGAAGAGATGTCCTTAACCCTGGCACCGGGCAGGCAACACAGCCTTCGGGACTCCCGCTCTTGACTGCAGAGAACCCTGTCTATCCCCCTAATGATACTATCCCCTACCACTACAACATTTCTTTTTACTCCCTCCACTTGAATGGCCCCCTGTACCACGGTGCTGTGGCCAGGTTGCTCATCCTCCCTGCAGTCCCCGCTCCCGCCCTCACAGTGAGTAAGAACCTCGATCCTGCTGGACAAGAACAAGGGCTGTGTCTTCTTCAACACTACATCTTGGGTCCCTGTACCTTCCTCAATCGTAGTCACACAGTCCTGTCCCTGACCACGGACTAAATCTGCAGTAATTAACTTCATAGGTGTGACCATCTCCTGAAACATAGAGTCCAGGAACTTCTCCCCCTCCCTGATGTGTCGCAGTGTCTGAAGCTCGGTCTCAAGCTCCATAACATGGAACTTGAGTTACTCTAGCAGCAAACACTTGTCGCAGATGTAATCACCGTGAGCCTCAATGGGGTTCACCGGCTCCCACATCTCGCAACAGTAACACATCACCTGCTCCATTCTGTATAATTAATTAAATTTCTTATTAGTTGTTATGAAGACCCTGCCCGGATGTATATGATAATATCACACCACTATTCAATAGGACTTACCATCTTAAAGGTATAAAAGAGAAGAGAGGGAAGAAAACCAACCAACCAGCTGATCACCAAACTCCTCCTTGAATACTGTCTGTGGGGCCTGTTTGGTAGACTCGTCTCGGTGCTCCGTCTCCACAGTGCTGTCTAAGCCTGGGAGTGGGGAACAAAACAGAGCAGAAAACAGACCCTCACCTCCCACTTATCCGAACTCTCCCACTTAGCAAAACTCCAGCTGCACTCAGTGCACAAGGCACTCCGTGCACCGCACGAGCCCCTCCCCTTTTAATACCCGGATTCTACAACCGGTTTAAGCTGCCCAAGTGTTTAAAAAACCCTTAAAAAATTAAGCTTACTTCAAATAATTGACTTCTTAACACGCTAAAATTCACAAAACATACTTAAATGATTTTTCTCCCACTTAGCAAAACTCCTGCTGCACTCAATGCACAAGGTACTCCGTGCACCGCATTAGCCCCTGCCCTTTTATACCCGGATACTACTACCGGTTTAAACTGCCCAAGAGTTTAAAAAACCCTTAAAAAATTAAACTTACTTCAAATAATTGACTTCTTAACAAACTAAAATTCACAAAATATATTTAAATGATTTTTCTCCCACTTAGCAAAACTCCAGCTGCACTCAATGCAAAAAGGCATTGGGTCTTGGGTGTGTTTGTGAGACATGCCCTCTCTCATGGGCGGAGGCAGGACCATGGGGAGAGTTTGTGAGATTTACCCTCTCACATGGGCGGAGGAAGGATCATGGGGGAGAGTTTGTGAGACTTACCCTCTCACATGGGCAGAGGAAGGACAATTGGGGAGAGTTTGCGAGACTTATCCTCTCACATGGGCGGAGGAAGGATCTTGGGTGTGTTTGTGAGACATACCCTCTCTCATGAGCGGAGGAAGGACCATGGGGAGAATTTGTGAGACTGAGCCTCTCACATGGGTGGAAGAAGGTCCATGAGACAGAGTAAGTGAGATTTACCCTCTCAGATCGGCGGAGGAAGGACCATGGGGGTGAGTTTGTGAGACATTCGCTATCACATGGGCGGAGGAAGGACCAAGGGGGAGTGTTTGTGAGACTTATCCTCTCACATGGGCGGAGGAAGGCCATGGGGGAGAGTTTGCGAGATTTAACCTCTCACATGGGCGGGGGAGGACCATGGGGGAGAGTTTGTGAGGCTTACCCTCACACATGGGCGGAGGATGGACCATGGGTGTGTTTATGAGTCTTACCCTCACACATGGGTGGAGTAAGGACCATGGGGAGAGTTTGTGAGACTTAGCCTCGCACATGGGCGGAAGAAGGTCCATGGGGCAGAGTTTGTGAGAGTTACCCTCTCACATGGGCGGAGGAAGGAAAATGGTGTGAGTTTGTGAGACATTCCCTCTCACATGGGCAGGGGAAGGAACATGTGGGAGAGTTTGCGAGACTTAACCTCTCACATGGGTGGAGGAAGGACCATGGCGGAGAGTTTGTGAGACTGACCCTCTCACATGGGCGGAGGAAGGACCATGGGGGCGAGTTTGTGAGATTTACCCTCTCACATGGGCAGAGGAAGGACCATGGGGGAGAGTTTGCGAGACTTACTCTCTCACATGCGCAGAGGAAGGATATTGGGGGAGGGTTTGTGAGACTTACCCTCTCAAGGGCGGAGGCAGGACCATGGGGGAGAATTTGTGAGACTTAGACTCTCACATGGGCGGAAGAAGGACCATGGGGTGAGTTTGTGAGACATTTTCCTGTCCCATGTGTGGAGGAAGGAACGTGTGGGTGAGTTTGCGAGACAAACCCTCTCACATGGGCGGAGATTGGACCATGGGGAGAGTTTGTGAGATTACCCTCTCAAATGGGCGGAGGAAGGACCAATGGGGAGAGTTTGTGAGACTTACCCTCTGAATTTGTCGGCGGAAGGTTCATGGGGGAGGGTTTGCGAGATTTAGCCTCTGACATGGGCGGGAGAGGACCATGGGGGAGAGTTTGTTTGACATAACCTCTCTCATGGGCAGAGGAAGGATTATCTGGAGTGTTTCTGAGACTTACCCTCTCACATGGGTGAGGAAGGACCATGGGTTAGAGTTTGTGAGACTTAACCTCTCACATGGGCGGAGGAAGGACCATGGGGGAGAGCTTGCGAGACTTAGCCTCTCACATGGGCGGAGGAAGGACCATGGGGGAGATGTTATGAGACTTAACCTCTCACATGGGCGGAGGAAGGAACATGGGGGAGAGTTTGTGAGACTTATCCTCTCACATGGGCGGAGGAAGGACCATGGGGGAGAGTTTGTGAGACTTACCCTCTCACATGGGCGGAGGATGGACCATGGTGGTGAGTTTGTGAGACTTACCCTCTCACATGGGCGGAGGAAGGACCATGGGGGCGAGTTTGTGAGACTTACCCTCTCACATGGGGTGATCAAGGACCATGGGGGAGCGTTTGCGAGACATACCCTCTCACATGGGCGGAGGAAGGACCATGGGAGAGAGTTTGTGAGACTTAACCTCTCACATGGTCGGAGGAAGGACCATGGGGGAGAGATTGCGAGACTTATCCTCTCACATGGGCAGAGGAAGGACCATGGGGGAGAGTTTGTGAGACTTACCCTCTCACATGGGCGGAGGAAGGACCTTGGGGGAGAGTTTGTGAGACTTACCCTCTCACATGGGCGGAGGACGGACCATGGGGAGAGTTTGTGAGACTTACCCTCTCACATGGGCGGAGGAA
This sequence comes from Somniosus microcephalus, assembly GCF_052327205.1. Classification (NCBI taxonomy): domain Eukaryota; kingdom Metazoa; phylum Chordata; class Chondrichthyes; order Squaliformes; family Somniosidae; genus Somniosus; species Somniosus microcephalus. The sequence goes on along the minus strand of NW_028225184.1, from coordinate 39,970,626 downwards.
GGACCTTGGGGGAGAGTTTGTGAGACTTACCCTCTCACATGGGCGGAGGACGGACCATGGGGAGAGTTTGTGAGACTTACCCTCTCACATTGGCGGAGGAAGGACCATGGGGGAGAGTTTGTGAGACTTACCCTCTCACATGGGCGGAGGAAGGACCATGGGGGAGATTTAGTGAGACTTACCCTCTCACATGGGCAGAGGAAGGACCATGGGGGAGAGTTTGTGAAACTTATCCTCTCACATGGGTGGAGGAAGGACCATGGTGGAGAGTTTGTGAAACTTATCCTCTCTCATGGGCGGAGGAACGACCATGGGGGTGAGTTAGTGAGACTTACATTCTCACATGGTCGGAGGAAGGACCATGGGGGAGAGACTGTGAGACATATCCTTTAACATGGGCGGAGGAAGGACCGTGGCGGAGAGTTTGTGAGAGTTACCCTCTCACATGGGCGGTGGAAGAACCGTGGGGGAGAGTTTGTGAGACTAACACTCTCACATGGGCGGAGGAAGGACCATGGGGTAGAGTTTGTGAGATTTACCCTCTCACATGGGCGGAGGATGGACTATGGGGGAGAGTTTGTGTGACTTACCCTCTCACATGGGCGGAGGAAGGACCAATGGGGAGAGTTTGTGAGACTTACCCTCTCACATGGACGGAGGAAGGACCATGGGGGAGAGTTTGTGATACTTACCCCCTCACATTCCCGGAGGAAGGACCATGGGTGCGTGTTTGTGAGACTTACCCTCTCACATCGGCGGAGGAAGGTCATTTGTGGAGAGTATTTGACACTTGCCCTCTCACATGGGTGGAGGAAGGACCATGGGGAGAGTTTGTGGGACTTATCCTCTCACATGGGTGGAGGAAGGACCATGGGGGAGAGATTGTGAGACTTACACTCTCACATGGGCGGAGGAAGGACCATGGGGAGAGTTTGTGAGCCTTACCCTCTCACATGGGTGGAGGAAGGACCATGGGGGAGAGATTGTGAGACTTACCCTTTCACATGGGTGGTGGAAGGACCATGGGGGAGAGATTGTTAGACTTACCCTCTCAAATGGGCGGAGGAAGGAGCATGGGGGAGAGTCTGCGAGACTTACCCTCTCACATGGGCGGAGGAAGGACAATGGGGGAGAGTTTGTGAGACATATCCTCTCACATGGGTGGAGGAAGGACCATGGGGGAGAGATTGTGAGACTTACCCTCTCACATGGGTGGTGGAAGGACCATGGGGGAGAGTTTGTGAGACTTACCCTCTCACATGGGCGGAGGAAGGAGCATGGGGGAGAGTTTGTGAGAATTTCCCTCTCACATGCGCGGAGGAAGGACCATGGGGGCGAGTTTGTGAGACTTATCCGCTCACATGGGCAGAGGAAGGACAATGGGGGAGAGTTTGTGATACTTATCCTCTCACTTGGGCGGAGGGTGAACCATGGGGGAAAGTTTGTGAGGATTTACCTCTCACATCGGCGGAGGAAGGACCATGGGCGAGAGATTGTGAGACTTACCCTCTCACATGGGTTGAGGAAGGACCATGGGGGAGAGTTTGTGAGACTTACCGTCTCACATGGGCGGAGGAAGGACCATGGGGGAGAGTTTGTGAGACTTACCCTCTCACATGGGCGGAGGAAGGAGCATGGGGGAGAGCTTGTGAGACTTACCCTCTCACATGCGCGGAGGAAGGACTATGGGGGCGAGTTTGTGAGACTTATCCTCTCACATGGGCGGAGGAAGGACAATGGGGGAGAGTTTGTGAGACTTATCCTCTCACTTGGGCGGAGGGTGAACCATGGGGGAAAGTTTGTGAGGATTTACCTCTCACATCGGCGGAGGAAGGACCATGGGCGAGAGATTGTGAGACTTACCCTCTCACATGGGTTGAGGAAGGAACATGGGGGAGAGTTTGTGAGACTTACCGTCTCACATGGGCGGAGGAAGGACCATGGGGGAGAGTTTGTGAGACTTACCCTCTCACATGGGTGGAGGAAGGACCATAGGCGAGAGATTGTGAGACTTACCCTCTCACATGGGTTGAGGAAGGACCATGGGGGAGAGTTTGTGAGACTTACCGTCTCACATGGGCGGAGGAAGGACCATGGGGGAGAGTTTGTGAGACTTACCCTGTCACATGGGCGGAGGAAGGACCATGGGGGAGAGTCTGTGAGACTTACCCTCTCACATGTGCAGAGGAAGGACCATGGGGGTGAGTTTATGAGACTTACCCTCTCAGATGGGTGGAGGAAGGATCATGGGGTAGAGTTTGTGAGACTTACCCTCTCACTTGGGCGGAGGAAAGACCATGGGGATAGTTTGCCAGGCTTACCCTCTCACATGGGTGGAGGACGGACCATGGGGGAGAGTTTGTGAGAATTACCCTCTCACATTGGCGGAGGAAGGACCATGGGGGTGAGTTTATGAGACTTACCCTCTCAGATGGGTGGAGGAAGGACCATGGGGGAGAGTTTGTGAGACTCACCCTCTCACATTGGTGGAGGAAGGAACATGGGGGAGAGTTTGTGAGACTTACCCTCTCACATTGGCGGAGGAAGGAACATGGGGGAGAGTTTGTGAGACTTACCCTCTCACATTGGCGGAGGAAGGACCATGGGGGAGAGTTTGTGAGACTTACCCTCTCACATTGGCGGAGGAAGGACCATGGGGGAGAGTTTGTGAGACTTACCCTCTCACATTGGCGGAGGAAGGAACATGCGGGAGAGTTTGTGAGACTTACCCTCTCACATTGGCGGAGGAAGGACCATGGGGGAGAGTTTGTGAGACTTACCCTCTCACATTGGTGGAGGAAGGACCATGGGGGAGAGTTTGTGAGACTTACCCTCTCACATTGGCGGAGGAAGGACCATGGGGGAGAGTTTGTGAGACTCACCCTCTCACATTGGCGGAGGAAGGACCATGGGGGAGAGTTTGTGAGACTTACCCTCTCACATTGGCGGAGGAAGGACCATGGGGGAGAGTTTGTGAGACTCACCCTCTCACATTGGCGGAGGAAGGACCATGGGGGAGAGTTTGTGAGACTTACCCTCTCACATTGGCGGAGGAAGGACCATGGGGGAGAGTTTGTGAGACTTACCCTCTCACATGGGTGGAGGAAGGACCATGGGGGAGAGTTTGTGAGACTTACCCTCTCACATGGGCGGAGGAAGGACCATGGGGATAGTTTGCCAGGCTTACCCTCTCACATGGGCGGAGGAAGGACCATGGGGGAGAGTTTGTGAGACTCACCCTCTCACATTGGCGGAGGAAGGACCATGGGGGAGAGTTTGCGAGGCTTACCCTCTCACATGGGCAGAGGAAGGACCATGGGGGAGAGTTTGTGAGACTTACCCTCTCACATGGGCGGAGGAAGGACCATGGGGATAGTTTGCCAGGCTTACCCTCTCACATGGGCGGAGGAAGGACCATGGGGGAGAGTTTGTGAGACTCACCCTCTCACATGGGCGGAGCAAGGACAATGGGGGAGATTTTGCGAGGCTTACCCTCTCACGTGGGCCACCCACAAATTAGACTGTGTTAGAGCGGAGATGCACCAAGTGAGTGTCCACGGTCCCTACCACGAGGCCCACCGACCATACCCCCTCTGATCAGAAGCTCAAAGAGTCGTTGAGTCTATAGTAGTGGATTTATTAGAAACCAGTATAGTGATAAAGACCCGCTCTTGTACCAACTCCCCGAAATGTCCAGTGCAGAAACCAGATGGATCGTGCAGAAAGACCATTGATTTTGCGGCTCTGAATCGGATCACTCCCAAGCTCCCTGTCTTAGTGGCGATTCCCGCCACCATTTTAGAACACCTCCACCCATCCCTGTCCATATTCATGGCAATGGACTTCCAAAAAGGATTTTGGACATGTCCTTTGGATCCCGGGTCTGAAGACTGCTTCGCTTTCACTGTCCGGTCCAACCAGTATTCTTGGACCCAGTTGCCTCAGGGATTTCACAATGCCCTTACTATTTTTCACGATGGCCTGGACAAGGCTCTCCAGCCAGCATTAGCAGATACCCGAATGCAAGATTCGGCCTGTCTTCAATATTTGAATGACATTCTCATTGTCAGTCCCTCTCCCTCAACTCATCTGGACGCCCTGACGTGTGTCCTGGTGACTTTTGTTCTAGGGTGGTTCAAACTTGATCCGATCAAAGCTCAAATTGGGCTTCCTCGGGTTACCTACCTTGGTCAGTTCATCTCCCCAGAGGGTGGGACCCTGACCCCCGAAAGGGTTCAAGCAGTCTAGCAGATGCCGTGAACCTTCACTGTTTCTGGCATTCGAAGTGTGATGGGATTGTTTAACTATTGCCGTACCTACGTAGCCGACTTCACTGAATTGGCAAGCCCTCTAAATGACCTCCTAAAGGGAGGGCCCCCGGGGGAGACAAGGCTGAAGTGGACACCACAGGCAGTCGAAGCCTTTGAGATGGCCAAAACCACTTTGGCCAACGCACCTGCCCTGGGTCACCCGGAACCAGCTAAACCATTCCAGCTGTGGAATTGGTTGGGCTATCAGGCTTATAGCGCTGTAATGGGACAATCCCGGAACGATCGAATACGACCGGTAGGGTATTACTCATGCCCGGTACCATCCTCCATGACGGGACAGGCCCGGTGTCTGGCGGCCACTGATTGTACAGCCTGGGAGATAGGAGCAATAGAGTCCATGGTAGGTCCTGGGAAGGTAATCTTTCATAACCGCCACAGCCTCGTGAAAGTTCTTGCAGGTAGCCTTAATACTATTTCCAACCAGAGACGTGCGAAATGGGTGGCTTGTTTATTCGGTAGGGGGACTCGGATCGAGGTGGTAACCGACCCTTGAGCGAACCCCGCGTCCTTCCTAATCGAGGAAAGGACCTCCCATGGCAGTATCACTACCGTACATCGCGATAGTCAGGGACCTCTCCTAACTGAACCCATAGCCAAGGCCTGCCTCGAGATGGACGTGGATGGGCCCAGTTATTACCACGAGGGCCAACTTGTCACCGGATGGGCAATAGTAGGTCCATCAGGACAGACATGTTAGAGGGAGAGAGAGAGAGAGTGAGAGCCTGCTAGTTACCACAAGTAGTGCTGAGACTGCTAAACGAACTGGACTCCTTATGCCTGGCGGTGATATAGGATATCAATGGGGTGGCTTATCTTGGGAATGATAGGGTTACTGTTCGGCAAACAAACATACTCAGCATGGTGCTGGGGTTCTACATTGACCGGCTGAGAGCCCCCTTTTTCTATGTGATGACCACTGGTCCACAAAAACACACAAGGGGGTCTGTACCAGTAAAATTACAGGAAGGAAGGACAGGATATGCTGCCAGAATAATGCGGGGCGTTGGGACCCCTTATGTACGCCCACCCGAGAGAAATGTCAACCTTTCGGGATTACAGAACAATACGAGGAGCCCGGGCTACCACCTGTGATTGACTGCTACTGGGGTGCACCATACACACCCCCGCCCTCAGTGGTTTCCGTGACACCTTCCTCCCTGGAGCGAGAACCACTGACCTGGCCCCAATGACAGAGGGACCTTCTAGTGTGCTGGTGTTCACCTGTACTGGGGATATATTGTATGTTAACGTGCGTCATGAATTGGTGTCAGCGGTGCTGAACCTGGCCAACAACACCCTGCCTGCTTGGTGTTCACCACAAACTCAACAGTTATACCAGCGCTTTCTAGCACAGGTATTGTAACAAGGCGTGGATCGTAGCAGAGGCAGATTCAGACAGAAAAGCCAGCGGGTATGGCGATGTAAGAGGTCTTTAGTTAATGATGCAGCGACGGTCTTTAACACCGGCACATCGGTTGTTAACACCACTGATCTGGCTACCACAGATCAGAAGTTCCGGGATCTGGGTTCCCGCATTACAGCCATCTTACAAGAGCTGAATAAGAATGAGGGGCAAGAGTTAAAGGAGGACCAAATATTAACCGTATACCTCCAGGATATAGCTACTGTAATAGAAACACACTCGCAGACTATAAATTAGATAATTAAAGAGGAATACAATAACCTCACAGCAGGCAGCAGCAAAGGACGTTTGCAGCCCCTATGGGAATTGGATAGTGGAGCAAACCCAGGAAAACTTGGAGCAGATAAAGGCAGGGGAGGAACCCCTGTGGATTACCAACCAACAGTTAAACGGGACCCTGACTCACGGACATGCTGGGGCGGGTACGCCCAAACGTCTCTTAAGTAGCCTCAATATGACAGTTTGTCAATTGCGAGCCACGGGTATACCCCACGCAGGTCGAATGCAAACCAGAAGTGGGGGTGTCCTGGATTTAGTTTTGGTCGTCCCGGTGATGGCACCGGATACACAACGGCGGGAGATATATCAGTTACAAAATATTGGTATACTAAAAGATGGTATACATTTATCTTACCACAATATGATATCTTACGCAGGGATGGTGAAAGAAAACCAGATGGGTACCAAGCTGGAAGGATGTGTCACCAGACATGCCATCATCATGTGCCCGCATTCAATCAGCCAAGGCCTGCAAGCCCAATGTGGTTTCAATAACACAGGCATGGAGATTAACTGCACCATGGAGGCATTGGATGCAGCCTCAAAGCCCACCCAGGTGGCATACTCCGGCAAAGGTGAATACTGTGTCATGACCAACTTGGAGACGTTTGAATATACCAATCTAACTTGCGACATCCCCAGTCCAGAGTTCTGCTTCACACCAGCAGTTCTGGTACGGATTGGACAAGAGGAGTTGGTGGACATACACCAGTTTAATATTACCTCTATTCTAGTGTCTGAAGACATCAAGTATGGATTGTGGAACTACATCAACATCATTGAGTATCCTATACCCCCACTGCCCGAACACCTGAGGCCAGTTACGGAAGGAGATACGGCTCTCCCAAAAGGTGTACTATAATCTGCAACAACGGAACACGGGTTTGAAGAAAGACATCGACGCGATCAAGGTGAACACATGAGTGGATGACATTTGGGACTGAGGACTGAATATACAGATCCAACCATGGATCCGACTGATTCCATATGTATTAGTCGTAGTGCAGTTAGTAATTGTCCTGACCTTGCTATGTATGACATGCAGGAAATGTAAATGGACTTGGGCGAAACAAATTGCAAAACAAGTAGTTAAAACTGCTAATGCTTGTACTGCTCCTACTCCAAGCGTTTCAGATGATGGCTTTAACAAGTTGTTGGAAAAATCATCTGGATGAATAATGAAGCAATTGTATTGTGAAGCAGGGAATGCCTAAATATTAACTTTACTCATCTGACGCATGCCTGGTGCCTCGACGGGTGGCCACCCCAACAGGATTCACAATAGACCATATGCAACAAATGTGCGGCCGACCTGGAATAGCCAAAGGGCTGCGGCGGGGGGTCGGGGGGGGGAAGTATGGAACAATTTGGGGGGGGGTGCGGTTTACAGGAAAAACTTCATCATTCGTGCTATTTGATGTGGGAAAAGCTATATGCAGTTCTGACATACTTTCAACCCACCAGGTTATCACACTATCGTAGCGTAGAGAGCACACCCTCCAACCCCGCTTTAAGGGTCCTTTCCGGGGGTTGGAAGGGGGGACTGAAAGGTCCAGCTTGTTACCAATGAATTCGGGGATACTTGGCTATGTTTACCCGCTATTTACCAATAGTGTAGTTTTAGCTGACTGAAGCACATTTGTAGACTGCAAGACGCCAATTCACTGATCAAACTTCGGAATGTGTGTGTTCACAGCCTCAATAGAGCCATTGTCTAAACACGGCCCGTCCTCCCAGGAGATAAGGGTACAATTAACAACGAACATTGTTCCAGTCACAGGGTACATGAATATCTGCGGCCTTGTAGCCATCCTGCTTGTTCGACAGTTAAGGATAAAACATGTTTTGTCAAACTATAAACTATGCCGACATCGGGGAAGTGTTAACAACAGGAATGTCGGGGGTAGGCTGAAACAACTAACATCTGTGACTGGCATGGTCAGAGGGTACCCGAGTTCAAGGGGTGGGCCCGACAGTTGAGTGACTAACCACATAAACCAATAAAGAGTAACTGTTGTGACACTGTTTGTACATGTACGCCCCCGTTCTGTAGTAGGTGGGCATTGCTTATAGGAATGTATAACGTGAATGAACCGCTACCTGTCACTCGAGAGTGCACCCCTAGATTGAGAAAGCTGGGTGGCTCTTCCTTGTGCAAAAGTCTTTCGGTTGTATTAATAAATTCTGACCTTGTCCTCAATTCCGTCCCTGTCTGGGGTTTCTCCAAATTCTACTCTAACACCAATGTTCTATTGCACTGCAACTGACAATAATATTGCAGTGAAATTCAATTGCAATGCTCTATTGCATTGCAAATTCCTATTATATTGCAACGTGAAATTCCATTGCAATGTTTTCTTCATTGCAAATGACGATCATATTGCAAAGCGATATTCCATTTCAATGTTCTATTATATTGCAAATGACTATTGTATTGCAAAGTAATGTTCAATTGCAAAGTCCTATTGCATTGCAAATGACGATCATATTGCCAAGCGATATTCCATTTTGCAATGTGGAATTGAATGCAAATGACTATTATATTGCAACGTGACATTTCATTGCAAAGTTCTATTGAATTGCAAATGACATTCATATTGCAAACTGATATTCCATTGCAATGTTCAATTTAACTTCAATGACTATTCTGTTACAAAGAAATATTCTTCTGCAATGTTCTATTACATTACAAATGACGATTGTTTTGCAGTTATATTCCATTGCAATGTTCTGTTGCAGTGCAAATAACTACTATGTTGCAAACTGCTATTCCATTGCAATGTGCTAGTTCATTGCAAATGAATGAAATATTGCAAGTCAAAATTCCATTGCAATGTCTATTGCATTGCAAATGAATATTATATTGGAAAGTGATATTCCATTGACATGTTCTATTGCCTTGCAAATGAGGATCATTTCAAAAAGTGATAATCCATCGCAATGTTCTACTGCATTGCAAATGGCAATCATATTGCAAAGCGATATTCCATTGCAATATGCAATTGCATAGCAAATGACTATTATATTGCAAAGTGATAATCCACTGCACTGTTCCATTGCATTGCAAATGACTATTATATTGCAGTGTTATTACATTTCAATTTGAAATTGCGTTGAAAATGACTTCTATATGGCAAACTGAAGTGCCATTGCAATGTTCTGTGGCATTGTTAATGACTACTATATTGGAAACTGATATTCCATTGCAATGTTCCATTGCATTGCAACAATGATTATATTGCAAATTGATATGCCATTGCAATGTTCTATTGCACTGCAGCTGATGAAAGTTTTGTAGTGAAATTCCATTTCAATGTTCTATTGCATTTCAAATGCCGATTGATTTGCATTGATATTCAGTTGCAATGTTCTGTTGCGGAACAAATAACAATATGTTGCAAAGTGCTATTCCAATACAGTGTGTTGTTGCATTGCAAATGAATATGATATTGCAACTTGAAATTCCATTGCAATGTTCTATTGCATTTCAAATGAATATTATATAGCAAAGTCATATTCCATTGCAATGTTCTATTGCATTGCAAATGACGATCATATTACAAGGTGATATTACATTGCAATATTACATTGCATTGCAAATTAACAATATATTGCAAAGCAATATTCCAGTTCAATTTTATACTACATTGCAAATACGATCACATTTCAAAGCAATACTCCATTGCAATTTGCAATTGCATTGCAATAGGCTACGAAATTGCAAAGTGATGTTCCATTGCAATGTTAAATTGCAATGCAAATGACTATTATATTGCAAAGTAATATTCCATTGAACAGTGCTTTTGCAGTGCAATTGACAATCATATTGCAGTGCGATAGTCCATTGCAATGTGCAATTGCATTGCAACTGACTATTTTATTGGCAAGCTGATATTCCATTGCAATTTTCGATTGCATTGCAAATGACGATTATATTGCAGTGATATTGCATTGCATTGTGCAATTACATTGCAAATGCGTACCGTATTGCAAAGTGATATTCATTTGCAAAGTCCTATTGCATTGCAAATGACAATCATATTGCAAAGTGATATTCCATTGCAATGTGATATTGCATTGCAAATGACTATTATATTGCAAAGTGATATTCCACTGCAATATTCTATTGCATTGCAAACTGATATTCCAATGCCTTGTTTCATTTCATTGCACTGAATATTATATTGCAAAATGATATTTCATTGCAATGTTATATTGCATTGCAAATGGTGATCATATTGCAAAGTGATATTCCATTGCAATGTTCCAATGCATTGCAAGGACAATTATATTGCAAAGTGATATTCCATTCCAATGCTCTATTGATTTGCAAATGACGATTATATTGCAGTGCTATTCCATTGCAATGTTCAGTTGCATTGCCAATAAATACTATGTTGCAAAGTGATATTCCATTGCAATGTCTTATGCCATTGCAATGTTCTGCTGCATTGCAAAAGATTATTTCATTGCAAATTGATATTCCATTGCAATGTTTCATTGCATTGCAAATGACCATTAGTTTGCAAAGCGATATTCCATTGCAATATTCTACTGCATTACAAATGACGATCATATTGCAAAGCATTGCAAATGACTATTATATTGCAAGGTAATATCCATTGCAATGTCATATTTCATTGCACATGCCTATTATATTGCAGTGATAATCCATTACAATGTTCTGTTGCATTGCAAATTACTATGTTGCAAAGTGATTTTCCATTTCAATGGCCTATTGCATTACAAATGAATATAACATTGCAAGTTAATGTTCCATTCTATTGCATTTCAATTAATATTTATCTTGTAAAGTGATATTCCATTGCAATGTGCTATTGTATTGCAAATGACGATTATATTGCAAAGCGACAGTCCACTCTAATGCCCTATTGCTTTGCAAATGACGATCACAATACAAAGCGATATTCCATTGCAAAGTTCTATTGCATTGCAAATGACGATCATATTGCAGTGATATTCCATTGCAATGTTCTGCTGCATTGCATGTGACGATTATCCTGCAGTAGTATTCCATTATTCCATTTCAATGCGCTACTGCATTGCAAATATCTATTATATTGCAAAGCGATATTTCATTGTAATGTTCTTTTGCATTGAAAATGACGATCATAATTCAAAGCGATATTCCTTTGCAATGTGCTACTGTATGGTGAATTAATTTTGAATTGGGAGATAATTGTCAATTACAATGTCGCATTGCATTGCTATTGAAATGCAAATGTATATGATATTGCAAGTTAATATTCGATTGCAATGTTCTATTGCATTGCAAATGACTATTATATTGCAAAGTTATATTCCATTGAAATGTTCCATTGCATTGCAATGACAATTATATTGCAAATTGATTCCATTGCAATCTTCTATTGCATTGCAACTAACGATTATATTGCAGTAATATTCCATTGCAATGTTCTATTGCATGGCAAATGACTATTTATTGCAAACTGATATTCCATTATTTGTTCTATTCCATTGTGATGACTGCTCTTATTCCATCAAAGTGTTCCATTGCATTGTAATGACTATTATTTTACAAAGTGATACTCCATTACAATGTTCCATTGCATTGCAAATGAAGATTATTTTGCAAACTGATATTTCAATGCAATGTTGCATTGCAATGCACTGAGTATTATATTGCAAAAAGATACTCCATTGCAATGTTCTATTGCATTGCAAATGATGATCATATTGCAAAGCGACATTCCATTGCAATGTTCCAATGCATTGCAATGACAATAATATTGTAAAGTGACATTCCATTCCAATGCTCTATTGCTTTGCACATGACGATTATAATGCAGTGCTATTGCATTGCAATGTTCTGTTGCATTGCCAATGAATACTATGTTGCAAAGTGATATTCCATTGTAATGTCTCATTCCATTGCAATGTTCTGTTGCATTGCAAATGACTATTAGTTTGCAAAGCGATGTTCCATTGCAATATTCTACTGCATTGCAAATGATGATCTTATCGCAAATCGATATTCCATTGCAACGTACAAATGACAATTATATTGCCAGGTATAAGTCCATTGCAATGTCATTTTGCATTGCAAATAACTATTATTTTGCAGTGATAATCCATTAAAATATTCTGTTGCATTGCAAATTACTATGTTGCAAAGTGAGATTCCATTTCATAATCCTACTGCATTACAAATGAATATAATATTGCAAGTTAAAATTCCATTGCAGTGCTCTATTGCATTGCACATGTCAATTATATTGCAAAGTGATGTTCCATTACTATGTGCTATTGCATAGAAAATGAATTATATTGCAAAGTGATATTCCATTGAAATGTTCTATTGCATTGCACATTACTATTACATTGCAAAGTGATATTCAATTGCAATATGCAATGGCAGTGCAAATGACTGCGACAATGCAACGTTTCGTGCAACTGCAAAGTCCTATTGCATTGCAAATGACGATCAGAAGGCAAAGTGATATTCTTTTGAAATGTGCCATTGCATTGCAAATGATGACTATAGTGCAAACTGATATTCCACTGCAATGTTCTCTTGCATTGCAAATGAATTATATTGAAAAGTGATATTCTGTTGCAATGTGATATTGCATTGGAAAAGACTATTGTACTGGCCGCGCTAGACATGCTCCTATCTAGTTATCCAGCAAGTTAAACACTTATTCAATATAATTCTTCATGAAGTCGTTTGCTGTTTGAAGCCTTTACTTGAACAATTTTGTGAAACTGTAAACAAAGATAAAGTATGTTTTGTACATAAACTGAGTACTATACATTCGATATTACATAAGATATAAACATATTTACAACAGTAGAATAGATTAATTGTATAACTAACTAACATTTGGACTCACTTCTTTAACTATCAAATATTAACCTTTTATCAACATACGCCTAGTGAAATGAAGAATAGATTTGCCTTTCTAATCTAGGTTTTATTAACTTAAAAATCCTGTAGCACATCTTCAACACCCAGTCCCAACTAAAGGCTGGAAAGAACTGAATTTAAGATGGCCACCACAAATCACATGACATCAACTACCAATGAGATTACAACATATATCCCAAGGCAGGAAACAAACAACCAATCACAATACTTCTTACTAAACATAAAAAATAATCACCACACCTAGAAATTCAGTATAGCCACTTTTGGGGCGCTAAAGTTGGGCGGCCGCTAAAGTATGCACCCGGCGCAAAGTCGCGACACCTTCGCCGATATTCAGTCGCATTGCCCCAAGAGGTTGCTGCTTTGCTAAAACAGGCGATGCACGACTATCTTTAGGTGCTAATCCGGCGGTGCTGAGCGATACCCCCGAGGCCGGTTGCAGTGCCGGTGCGGCGAGTTGCTGATTGATGGCAGACACTCTGGTGCCAGTCACCTCTTAAAGGGGGAGGGTGGATTTGTTCACCTGCCACGCCCTGCACACTGCAGCCCTCAACCTAGGCCTGACCACTTCAGCTTCATCTGCACAACACCCAGGGCTATGGAGAAGGCCAGGGAGAGAGCGCAGCACTTCAGCGATGGTGACCTGAGGGTGCTGGTTGGCGGAGTGGAGCGCAGGCGGCATGCTCTGTTCCCAGAAGGTGGCAAGAGGCCGCTGCCCAGCGCCTACCGGAAAGCCTGGAGGGAGGTCTCAAACAGGGTGTCTTCCAGCAGCGTGGTTGCCAGGACTCCTGTGCAATGCCGGAAAAAGTTCAACGACCTCACTCAGGTTGTCAGGGTGAGTACCCTTTCCAGTGTGCTCCTCATCCCTGCATGTGCACCTCACTTTATGGGCAAAGGGACCTGAAAGCCCTAATGGCCAGCCCTCATCCAGCAGCTATGGGACTGTCATGAAAATCACTTGCACATTCAGCACTTTACACACTGTACAAGCTATTCCACCATGGGAGGCATTGCAGCCAAGATCAGGGCTTCACACTGTCAGGGCCAGTCCACCATGGGAGGCGTTGCAGACAAGATCAGGGTTTCACACTGTACAAGCTGTTCGACCATGGGAGGCAGTGCAGACAAGATCAGGGCTTCACACTGTACTTAGAGGCCGTCCTTTCTCTTGCAGGCCAAGGTGGCCCTCAACCGGCGGAAATGAAGTGAGACCGGTGGAGGCCGTCCTGACGTCAAAGAGCTCTCCGACCTCGACCAGCGTGCAGAGTGCATTATGGCAGGCCTGCTGATTGGCCCCATCGCCAGTGGAGATGCCGACCCTGTTCTGGGCACCAATGGTAAGGGCATCACCTTTTTGACCTCTCTCGTTCCACTTGCGCCTTAGATCAGCATCCTTTGCCACTGTCCAACCAATGCAGTGAATGGCAGCACTCATGCCTCCCTCGCTGCTGCTCTGTCCTCACTCTAAAGCTACTCTTGTGCCTTCCTGCTTTCAGATGGTGAATCGCCAGGTGAGGAGGCGGGCCCTCAAGCTGCCACTGTCAGCGCTTCTGAATTCGAGGAGGAGGAAGAGGAAGCCGGCCCATCAGTGCCACCCTGAGCCGCGCCAGCCCATGGCGATGAAGGGGACATGTCTTCCCTGGAGGGGAGCCGGGGGGAAGGGTCGGAGGAGAGTGAAGCTCCGGGGCCCAGCAGCCTGCAACAATGCGGGAGGGGTGGGGAATCTCGGCGGAATTCTCCCCAGAGGGTGAGTGCGGCCTCCAGTCCTGCGACGATGAGCACAGAGGAGGTGCGGCTCCTGGAGGAAATGGCCATCCAGGCTGAGCGCAGGCACAATGAGCTCATGGCTGCAGTGACAAGGATGCCTGACTCCATTGAGTCTTTGTCAAGGAGTGTGCAGCAATTCAGTGCAGCACAGGCCAGGAGTCTGCAGGACTTCGCGGCAGCACAGGCGGCTTCGAGCCAAGTGCTCAGTCATGCCGTCCATTCACTGGCTGTTGTCATGCGGACACAGACCAGGGCCACACGGGCACTAACTGCTGCCACCCTCGCTGGATCAGCCAGTCATCGCCAGGGCACTCGCCGCGCAGCAGCAGCCCAGCAGTCTGTTCTTCAGCTGTTTGCTGCGCATGCTGCAGTGCTGGCCCGTGCGAGTGCCAATGTATCAGGTGACCAGGGAGCACCTGCGATCTATCAGGTTGGCACCATTCCTGCAGCCGACACTGCCACTCTGCCATTGCAGCTGCAACGAGCCGCTGGACAGATTGCTGCTGCACAAGCAGAGTTGGAGCAGTCAGCAGCCGGCCCCTCCAGGGCCAGAGCTTGTGCAGGCCGACCCCAAGGGTATCTGCCGCCTCGCTATCTGACCCTCAGCAGCCTTCCCCCAGCCTTGCTGCAGCCACTGGGCTCCCATTGAGAAGGAGCTGCAGGGCGGGCAGGGGCCAGGCAAGGATGCGAAAGGCAGCGCCCTCGCAGGGCAAAAAGTAGAAGGTCTGCACAAATGCTTTGTGGTTGTTGAAAGTTCGAGACTGGTGTAGTTGTGTTTTTGTAAGGCCGAGACTGGTGTAGTTGTGTTTTTGTAAGGCCGAGACTGGTGTCCTTCTTTGTCTTTGTAAGGCCGAGACTGTTACTTTTGTGTTTTTGGAGGGGGCTTCTCCACATGAGGTTGTAATGTGGGAAGGCCTGAGGTTTGCAATAAATTAATATTTTTAAATTGCACTGTGCATGGTCTTTTTGTCAAGTCCTGGTTTCCCTGCTCGGCTGAGGGCATGTGGAGCGGATACATTCATCTGCTGACATTGGCACAAGCCATTCCCTGAGAGGGGGCCTAGAACCGACGTTCAATAAGCCGGCGACGGGCAGCCCTTGCACTTTCTGCCTCCCTCCTGTGCTGGTTCTCCTCCTCCTCCTCCTCCTCCTCCTCCTCCTCCTCAGGTGGTCCTCCAATCTCTGGTGGCATTGGCTGAGTCCTGCGGATAGCCAGGATGTTCAGCATGCAGCAAACGACCACGAAATGGGAGACTCGCTCCGGCGAATATTATAGGGCTCCACCGGAACGATCCAGACAGTGGAACCGTTGCTTCAGGACGCCGATTGTTCGCTCAATGATGTTCCTGGTCGCTTGATGGCTATCGATGTATCCCTCTTCAGCAGGGGTGCTGGGCGCACGGAGCGGGGTCATCAGCCAGGTACACAAAGATAGCCTTTGTCCCCGATAAGCCATCCTCGTGGGTGAGGCTGGGCCTGGAACATGTCTGCCACTGAAGTCTGGCGCAGGATGAAGGTATCGTGGCTGCTGCCTGGAAAGCGGGCATTGACAGCTAGAATGAGCTGCCTGTGGTCACACACCAGCTGGACGTTGAGCGAATGGTAGCCCTTCTGGTTGCAGTAATCCTCGGAATTCTCCAGAGGTGCCCGCAAAGCCACATGCGTGCAGTCAATGGCGCCCTTCACCATGGGGAAGCCCGCGAATGCTGCAAAGCCCATTGCACGCTGTTGCTGCTTGGAAAGGGCCATGGGGAAGGAGAGGAACTGACGTCTCCTTTTGAAAAGGGCATTGGTCACCTGGCGGATGCAGCAATGCACGGCGAACTGGGAGATGTTGGCAATGTCCCCAGTAGCGGATTGGAAGGAGCCGGTGGCATAGAAGTTGAGAGCCACCATCACATTCACTGCCACCGACAGAGACGTCCTGCTCCTCAGGTGTGGCTGCAGATCACCGCCAAGCAGGTAGCAGATCTCTGTGACAACCTCCCTTCGGAATCGCAGCCTCTGAACACACTGCTCATCAGACATGTTGAGATAGGAGAACTGCTGGCGGTATACCCTGGGTGGGTAAGGCCTCCGTTCCCGACGCCTGTTGCCCCATCTCGGTCTAGCCAGGACTGCCACTCTCTCACGGCGTCTGTGAGCCGTTTGGATGCAATGGAGAAGGCCAGCGTTTGCACCCATTGAAGCCCCTATAATATGTTAGCAAACAATGATATGTCAATGAAGGCAAAGACAAGTGGAAAGCTGTGGCCTGAAGCCACAAGTACCTGTCCGAATGTTGAGCCAAAGCAGAAAGCTATCTACCTTGGTCTCTCTGCAAAGATCCGTCTCTCAAGAAGGAATGCTGCGAAATAGCAACCATTTATAGTGCAGGAGGAGTGCCCTTTAGTTTGCCACCCCCGCGCCCCGCATCGACTGAGCACCGTTGCACTCTACCAGTCGCTAGGGGCGCCAGGCGTACAATGGGGCGTCACGACAGAATTTCCGGTTTGGGGCACACAAAGAGCGTTGCACGAGGAAATGATGTCAGGATCTGCGCGTGCAGCTGAGCGCGCGCAAAGACTTTGCGCCACCGCTAAATCGTGAGTGAAGTTGGGGAGAGGTGCAGATCGCGTTGCGCCCGGCCGCTAGCCACCTAGCGCCCAACATCTCCTCCTCCTAAGGTGCAACGGGCTGGCACAACCAACTGAATTTCTAGGCCATAGTGTTATCAAAATACTACTCTGACAACGTTGATATTATGCTAAGAAACAAAGATACTCACAGATATTGCACTTGGCCTAACATATGAAATCAGATTACATTGGATTGTGAAACCCTTATGGAATCCTCCATTACTGCCAGGTTCTTCCTGGAATACTACTTCCTGTGTTACACAGGAAGAAACGTACGAAGGTCAAATGAACCCTCACAGGAAGAAAGGAACAAAGGTCAAATGACTTCTGCTTCACACAAACACACTGCTAACACAATAACTACCACCAGAGGGTGCTATCTGCACACATAAAATAGTCCATCGGTCCAGAACACTCCCCGTCTGGAGTCGTTAATGATGCCACATAGTCTGAGCTCTACTTGTCACTGGAGTCCTCTGGCGACAAAAGAAGAACCACCTCAGAGACGGTCCATCGGTGTCGATGATAGGATGCAGCTTCCATAGACTGCTTTGTGGGGCTAGGTTGCGTTCTGCTACGCACAGTTCCAATCTGGGTATGGTGAGGTCTGGCTGCAGCGTGAACTTGCCTCTATCAAAGGCGAAGCCGATCTTGCTTTGTTCTTCTTGAGTGGTGACCTTCTGATAAGCCACACCTGCAATGGCCTTAGCGGATGTGTCTGCAAAGACACAAAGCTCTTTGAATTGGGCATTTAAGGGAGAGAAAGACGAATAGCCGCGAGGTATTCAGATCTCCTGTAAGTCTTGGAACGAGCTGTTCTACCTTTAAGAGAACTATTGTATGTAACCGTTCACCTTTAAGAGAACTATTTTAGGTGTGGCACGACTTTATCTTGGCTGCTGTATACTGTAATACCGACGGTGACCACACCAGTATATAAGTGCTGTGTCAGGATTTATTGGGCAGATTCGCCCTGACCTTCGAATAGTAAAGTCCTGTTTAAGTTACCCTTGTAGTCTGTGTATTACTTCGCTATACAACCCACAGACTTTACAGTGGCGACGAGTTCGATCTTACCCTGCAGCAACAATACTTCTGAAGAAGTAAACGAGCGTCGAAAAGAGGCACCCGCCCTCGTCGTTTTGCTGAGAGAAAACTCGAGTCTGCAGACCAAGAAAGGATGAAGATTTCAAACACGAAGTCTTCCATCAGCAACAGGCACGGATTGTCCCTTCTGTTATTGAATGGCGGGGCAGGCTCGAGGGGCCGGATGGCCCACTTCTCCTCCTATATATTCTGTTCTTATTCTTATTTCTGTCCGTTCTGCCTCTTTGTCCCTCTGTTCACAGGTCGATTTTTGCTCTGACAGATTCTGCATCTTTCAGTTCCTCATTAGATTGTAAGTTTATCTTCAATCAGTGTCCTCTGGTTACCGTCCCTCCTGTCACTGGCAAGCGTTTCTCCGTTTTACCTCTATCAAAACCCCTTGCAATTTTGAAAGACTGTTATTATATTTCCTCTTAACCTTCTGAGGAAAACAATCCCAGACTCTCAACATAACTGAAGTTCCTTATCCCTCGGACCACTCAGCAAGACGTCAAACTAAGGGTCTCATTCTGTAGGTCTATCTTTGTCTCCCTCTTTGAAACTATCTCTCTCTGTATAGGATACTGGGGCTGTCTGAAATGCCTCCAATCAATGCACCCACGCGAAGATATGCCTGCTCTTGATCAATCTTTGAACTTTCAACAACGCTGCAGCATCAACAGGTAAAAAATGCACTTCCTTGCCTTCTGTAAAATGCCCGCTGTTTCAAAGTCAGCAGGAAATGACATTTGGAATGAGACAATTTAAATGAGTACATGCCCACATTTAACTGCAGCTCACAGTGTCAGAACAGTCACAGTTATTATCAGTCCTCCACTGGGCTGCCAGCCTTCTTTGAATCCATGACACTGAGAAGGATAGCTGAGACATACCCACTCAACGAGAGCACACACGGTCATTCTGTGTGTTTTTGATGCTTTGGCTCCAGAGCGGACCTGTGTGTGAAGCGAGGAGCGAGACAGAGGTTTAAAGCGGCGGATTCAGCGAGGCCCGACCAGAGCGGACCTGTGTGTGAAGCGAAGAGCGAGGCGGAGGTTAAAACGGCGGATTCAGCGAGGCCCAACCAGAGCGGACCTGTGTGTGAAGCGAAGAGCGAGGCGGAGGTTAAAAGCGGCGGATTCAGCGAGGCCCGACCAGAGCGGACCTGTGTGTGAAGTGGGGAGTGCAGCGGCAGTTAAAAGCGACGGATTCAGTGAGGCCCGTCCAGAGCGGACCTGTGTGTGAAGCGAGGAGCGCAGCGGCAGTTAAAAGTGGTGGATACAGCGAGGCCCGACCAGAACGGACCTGTGTGTGAAGCGAGGAGCGCAGCAGCAGAAAAAAGTGGCGGATACAGCGAGGCCCGACCAGAACGGACCTGCGTGTGGAGCAGCGAGCGCGGCGGGTCTAAAAGCGGTGGATTAAGCGAGGCCCGTACAGAGCGGACCTGTGTGTGGAGCAGCGAGCGTGGCGGGTCTAAAAGCAGCAGATTGAGCGAGGCCCGACCAGAGCGGACCTTGTGTGGAGCAGCGAGCGAGGCGGGTCTAAAAGAGGCTGATTCAGCGAGGCCCATCCAGAGCAGACCTGTGTGTGAAGCGAGGAGCGTGGCGGCAGTTAAAAGCGGCGGATTCAGCGAGGCCCGACCAGAGCGGACCTGTGTGTGAAGCGAAGCGCGAGACGGCGGTTAAAAGCGGTGGATTCAGCGAGGCCCGACCAGAGCAGACCTGTGATTGAAGCGAGGAGCGAGGCGGAGGTTAAATGCGGTGGATTCAGCGAGGCCCGACCAGAGCAGACCTGTGATTGAAGCGAGGAGCGAGGCGGAGGTTAAAAGCGGTGGATTCAGCGAGGCCTGACCAGAGCGGACCTGTGTGTGAAGCGAAGAGCGAGGCGGAGGTTAAAAGCGGCGGATTCAGTGAGGCCCATTCAGAGCGGACCTGTGTGTGAAGTGGGGAGTGCAGCGGCAGTTAAAAGTGGTGGATACAGCGAGGCCCGACCAGAACGGACCTGTGTGTGAAGCGAGGAGCGCAGCGGCAGTTAAAAGTGGCGGATACAGCGAGGCCCGACCAGAACAGACCTGCGTGTGGAGCAGCGAGCGCGGCGGGTCTACAAGTGGCGGATTCAGCGAGGCCCGAACAGAGCGGACCTGTTTGTGGAGCAGCGAGCGTGGTGGGTCTAATAGCAGCAGATTGAGCGAGGCCCGACCAGAGCAGACCTGTGTGTGGAGCAGCGAGCGCGGCGGGTCTAAAAGAGGCTGATTCAGTGAGGCCCATCCAGAGCAGACCTGTGTGTGAAGCGAGGAGCGTGGCGGAGGTTAAAAGCGGCGGATTCAGCGAGGCCCGACCAGAGCGGACCTGTGTGTGAAGCGAGGAGCGAGGCGGAGGTTAAAAGCGGCGGATTCAGCGAGGCCTGACCAGAGCGGACCTGTGTGTGAAGTGGGGAGTGCAGCGGCAGTTAAAAGGGACGGATTCAGTGAGGCCCGTCCAGAGCGGACCTGTGTGTGAAGCGAGGAGCGCAGCGGCAGTTAAAAGTGGCGGATACAGCGAGGCCCGACCAGAACGGACCTGCGTGTGGAGCAGCGAGCGCGGTGAGTCTAAAAGCGGTGGATTCAGCGAGGCCCGGACAGAGCGGACCTGTGTGTGGAGCAGCGAGCGTGGCCGGTCTAAAAGCAGCAGATTGAGCGAGGCCCGACCAGAGCGGACCTGTGTGTGGAGCATCGAGCGCGGCGGGTCTAAAGGAGGCTGATTCAGCGAGGCCCATCCAGAGCAGACCTGTGTGTGAAGCGAGGAGCATGGCGGCAGTTAAAAGCGGCAGATTCAGCGAGGCCCATCCAAAGCAGACCTGTGTGTGAAGCGAGGAGCGAGGCGGAGGTTAAAAGCGGCGGATTCAGCGAGGCCCGACCAGAGCGGACCTGTGATTGAAGCGAGGAGCGAGGCGGAGGTTAAAAGCGGTGGATTCAGCGAGGCCCGACCAGAGTGGACCTGTGATTGAAATGAGGAGCGAGGCGGAGGTTAAAAGCGGTGGATTCAGCGAGGCCTGACCAGAGCGGACCTATGTGTGAAGCGAAGAGCGAGGCGGAGGTTGAAAGCGGCGGATTCAGTGAGGCCCATCCAGAACGGACCTGCGTGTGAAGCGAGGAGCGCAGCGGCAGTTAAAAGTGGCGGATACAGCGAGGCCCGACCAGAACGGACCTGCGTGTGGAGCAGCGAGCACAGCGGGTCTACAAGCGGTGGATTCAGCGAGGCCCGAACAGAGCGGACCTGTGTGTGGAGCAGCGAGCGTGGCGGGTCTAAAAGCAGCAGATTGAGCGAGGCCCGAACAGAGCGGACCTGTGTGTGAAGCAGCGAGTGTGGCGGGTCTAAAAGCAGCAGATTGAGCGAGGCCCGGACAGAGCGCACCTGTGTGTGGAGCAGCGAGTGTGGCGGGTCTAAAAGCAGCAGATTGAGCGAGGCCCGACCAGAGCGGACCTGTGTGTGGAGCAGCGAGCGCGGCGGGTCTAAAAGAGGCTGATTCAGCGAGGTCCATCCAGAGCAGACCTGTGTGTGAAGCAAGGAGCGTGGCGGCAGTTAAATTCGGCGGATTCAGTGAGGCCCAACCAGAGCAGACCAGTGTGTGAAGCGAGGTGCGCGGCAGCAGTTAAAAGCGATGGATTCAGCGAGGCCCGACCAGAGCAGACCTGTGTGTGAAGCGAGGAGCGCGGCGGCAGTTGAAAGTGATGGATTCAGCGAGGCCCGACCAGAGCGGACCTGTGTGTCAAGCGAGGAGCGCAGCGGCAGTTGAAAGTGATGGATTCAGCGAGGCCCGACCAGAGCGGACCTGTGTGTGAACCGAGGAGCGCGGCGGCAGTTAAAAGTGGCGGATTCAGCGAGGCCTGACCGGAGCGGACCTGTGTGTGAACCGAGGAGCGCGGCAGCAGTTAAAAGTGGCAGATTCAGCGAGGCCCGACCGGAGCGGACCTGTGTGTGGCGCAGCGAGAGTGGCGGGTCTAAAAGAGGCTGATTCAGCGAGGTCCATCCAGAGCAGATCTGTGTGTGAAGCGAGGAGCGTGGCGGCAGTTAAATTCGGCGGATTCAGTGAGGCCCAACCAGAGCAGACCTGTGTGTGAAGATGGTGCGCGGCAGCAGTTAAAAGCGATGGATTCAGCGAGGCCCGACCAGAGCAGACCTGTGTGTGAAGCGAGGAGAGCGGCGCCAGTTCAAAGGATCGGATTCAGCGAGGCCCGACCAGAGCGGACCTGTGTGTGAAGCGAGGAGCGCGGCGGCAGTTGAAAGTGATGGATTCAGCGAGGCCCGACCAGAGCGGACCTGTGTGTGAACCGAGGAGCGCGGCGGCAGTTAAAAGTGGCAGATTCAGCGAGGCCTGACCGGAGCGGACCTGTGTGTGAACCGAGGAGCGCGGCGGCAGTTAAAAGTGGCAGATTCAGCGAGGCCCGACCGGAGCGGACCTGTGTGTGGCGCAGCGAGAGTGGCGGGTCTAAAAGCGGCGGATTCAGCGAAGCCCGACCAGAGCGGACCTGTGTGTGGCGCAGTGAGCGCGGCGATTATAAAAGCGACGGATACAGCGAGGCATACCATCTCAACAGCGGGGGAGAGAGTTCAAAAGTAATCAATGTGTGACGTCACCAGGAAGCAGGTAAGTGATTGGTTGGTGAGTATTTCTCTATTTTTAATCTTTAACTCCGTGGTTTGCAGTTACTAAGGTCTCTCTGGTGTAGTGGGGACTGTTGGTAAACCATTTAACTGTAGTGTAATTAGTGGGATTGATTGATTTAATTTAATTTCAATTAATTAAAGGTTAATCATTGCAGGACAGCTCGGCCATGTGATATGCTCCTCCTGCGATATGTGGGAACTCAGGGACACTTCCTGTGTCCTTGACAACTACATGTGCAGGAAGTGCATCCAGCTGCAGCTACTGACAGTCCACATTGCGGCACTGCAGCTGCGATTGGATGCATACTGGAGCGTTCACGATGCTCAGGACATCGTGAATAGCACGCTTACAGAGTTGGACACACCGCAGGTATAGATTGGACAGGAAGAAAGGGAATGGGTGCCCAACAGGCGAAGCGCTAGGCGCAGGCAGGTAGTGTAGGTGTCCCCTGCGGACATCCCCCTCTCAAACAGATGCACCACTTTGAGGGCTGTTGCGGTTGATGGCTTATCAGAGGAAGGCAGGAGCAGCCAACTTCCGGCCACCAGGGTTGGCTCTGCTGCAGAGAATGGGAGGAAAAATTAGGCGTTTCTACGGCCGCAAATGAGACTCCAGGATGGCGTGTTGCCTCCCTGGTGCAAGGGTCAAGGATATCTCAGAGCGGCTGCAGAACATCTTGGAAGGGGAGGGTGGACAGCCAGCTGTCGTGGGGCATATAGGCACCAACGATACCAGTAAAATGCGGGGTGAGTTCCTAAAAGCGGAATATAGTGAGTTAGGAGGTCAATTAAAAAATAAGACCTTAATGGTAGTAATCACAGGATTGCTACCAGTGACACGTGCTAGTCAGATTAGAAATAAAAGGATATTTCAGATGAACCGGTTCTGGGGGAGGTGGGACCAGTACAATTCGGATGGTCTGCACCTGGGCAGGGCTGGAATCGACGTCCAAGGGGGAGTGTTTGCTAGTGCTCTGGGGGATGGTTTAAACTAAAATGGCAGGGGGCTGGGAAGCTGAGCAGGGAGACAGAGGAAAGGGAATCAAGGATAGAAGAAAATGATAGGCAGTCAGAGAAATCAGCGGTTTAAATCAAAAGTGGCCACAGTAAATAATAATTCTAATAGGTCTGAGAGCGTTATAAAAACAAGCCTGAAGCCTTTGTGTCTTAATGCGAGGAGCATTCGTAATAATTTGGATGAATTGGCTGCGCAAATAGAGGTAAACGATTATGATTTGGTTGGGATTACGGAAACGTGGCTCAAGGATGGCCAAGGCTGGGAACTCAACATCCAGGGGTATTCGATATTCAGGAAAGATAGGCAAGAAGGAAAGGGAGTTGGGGTAGCATTACTGGTTAAGGAAGGAATTAACACAATTGTAATGAAGGATATTAACTCGGATGATGTGGAATCTGTATGGGTAGAATTGAGAAATACTTACGGGAATAAAACATTAGTGGGAGTGGTTTATAGACCTCCAAACAGTAAGGCGGAGGTTGGGGATGGCATTAAAAGGGAAATTAAAGAAGCGTGCATTAAGGGCACAGCAGTCATCATGGGTGACTTTAAACTACTAATAGATTGGGCTAACCAAATTAGTAACAATACTGTGGAGGAGGAATTCCTGCAGTGTTTACAGGAGCAGTTTACGATTCAACAAAGGGATTAATTTAGAAAGGGAAAATAAATTATGAGAGTAAGCTTTCAGTGAACATAAAAACTGATTGTAAAAGCTTTTATATATATGTGAAGAGAAAAAGATTGGTGAAGTCAAGCGTAGGTCCCTTGCAGTCAGAATCAGGGGAATTTATAATGGGAAACAAAGACATGGCAACCAACGAAATACATATTTTGGTTCTGTCTTCAAAAAGGAGGACACAAATAAATCCCAGAGATGCTAGGGAACATATGGTCTGATGAAAGGGTGGAACTGAAGGAAATCATTATTTGTAAGGAAATGCTGTTAGGAAAACTGATGGGACACAAGGCCGATAAATCCCCAGGGACGGATAATCTACATCCTAGGGTACTTAAGGAAGTGGCCCTAGAAATAATAGATGCATTGCTGGTCATCTTCCAGAACTCGATAGACTCTAGAACAGCACCCATGGATTGGAGGGTAGCTAATGTTACCCCACTATTCAAAAAAGGTGATATAGAAAAAAAGGGGGGAATTATAGACCGGTAAGCCTGACATCGGTAGTGGGGAAAATGTAAAAGTCCATTATAAATGATGCAATAGCAGAGCACTTGGAAAGCAGTGACAGGATCGGACAAAGTCAACATCGATTTACAAAAGGGAAATCATGCCTGACTAATCTACTGGAATTTTTTGAGGATGTGACTGGTAGAATAGATAAGGGAGAACCAGTGGATGTGGTGTATTTTGACTTTCAGAAGGCTTTCGATAAGGTCCCGCATAAGAGATTAACGTGCAAATTTAAGGCACATGGGATTGAGGGCAAGGTATTGACTTGGATAGAGAACTGGTTGGCGGACAGAAAGCAGAGAGTTGGAATAAACGGGTCATTTTCTGAGTGGCAGGCAGTGACTAGTGGCTGACGACACAAAGCTGGTTGCGAGAGTATGCTGTGAGTAGGATGCCGTGAAACTCCAATAAGATTTTGACAGGTTGGGTGATTGGGCAGAAACATGGCAAATGCACTATAATGTGGATAAATGTGAGGTTATCCACTTTGGTGGCAATAATAGGATGGCAGATTATTATTTGAATGGCAATAAATTGGGAGAAGGGGAAGTGCAAAGAGACCTGGGTGTTCTTGTGCACCAGTCGCTGAAGGTAAGCATGCAGGTGCAGCAGGCGGTTAAGAAGGCAAATGGTATGTTGGCCTTCGTAGCAAGAGGGTTCGAGTACAGGAACAAGGATGTCTTGCTGCAGTTGTACAGGGTCTTGCTGAGACCGCACCTTGAGTATAGTGTGCAGTTTTGGTCGCCTTATCTGAGGAAGGAAGTTCTTGCAATGGAAGGAGTGCAGCGAAGATTCACCAGGCTGAAACCTGGGATGGCAGGAATTAAGTATGAGGATAGATTGTGTCGAAAGAGCTTATACTCACTGGAGTTTAGAAGATTGAGAGGGGATCTCATCGAAACCAATAAAATTCTGTCAGGCCTGGACAGACTAGATGCAGGAAGGATGTTTCTGATGGCCGGGGAATCCAGAACCAGGGGTCATAGGCTAAGGATAAGGGGTAAGCCATTTAGGACTGAAATGAGGAGGAATTTCTTCACCCAGAGAGTGGTGAACCTATGGAATTCTCTGCCAGAGAGGGCGGTGGAGGCCAGTTCATTAAATATATTCAAGAATGAGTTGGATATATTTTTAAGGCTAAAGGAATCAAGGGATATGGGGAGAAGGCAGGGACCGGGTACTGAATTTGGGTGATCAGCCATGATCTCATTGAATGGGTGGGCAGGCCTGAAGGGCCGAATGGCCTATTCCTGCTCCTATCTTCTATGCTTCTATGTTTCATGCATAACCATTTCCTCTACATTGTCCTGGTTATTATAATGTTCAGCATTCAATTCCCCGACGGCTTCTCTCTGACTGTATGCCTCTGTCTCTGAGAAAAGCATAGAAGGAAATATATGTCAAAAGGACGCCTTCCCGCACTTGGTGCTGTGGCTTAATGAACATGTCCTCTGTGTTCTCGTCTAAAAGATGTCATCATGTACGAAAAGTTTGCCTGGCGTGAAAGTGATCTGAATTTCAAAGCAGCCAGGAGGAAAGTCTGTGTTGCTCTGCTTGCTGGCAGGCAGCTTCTTCCAGCTTCTATGGTGGTGTAGTGGTTAGGATTCGGC
This sequence comes from Somniosus microcephalus, assembly GCF_052327205.1. NCBI lineage: Eukaryota > Metazoa > Chordata > Chondrichthyes > Squaliformes > Somniosidae > Somniosus > Somniosus microcephalus. The sequence goes on along the minus strand of NW_028225184.1, from coordinate 39,943,746 downwards.
GCTTTTACCGCTCTGCGGCTCGGGTTCGATTCCCAGTCACGGAACAGTGCGTTTGGAGACTGTTTAAAATGCCTCCTAATCAATGCAGCGGCGCGAAACAGTGCCTGCTCCTGATCAACCTTTGACATTTCAACACTGCTGCCGCCTCAACAGGTACACAATGCACTTACTTGCCTTCTGTAAAATGCCTGTTGTTTCAAAGTCAGCAGGAAATTACATTTGGAACGAAACAGTTTAAACGTGTACATGCCCACATTTAACTGCAGCTGACAGTGTCAGAACAGTCACGGTTATTATCAATCTTCCATGTATTTTCTTGCAGGCTGCACCCCCCTAACAAACTTAGCTTATCACATCACGTCTATCAATCAACTCAACGCCAGTGTGAAGAATGCAACTTTTGAAAGTTAGCAACGAGTGCAAGACTTTAGTGAGAGAGAGTTGGGCCGTGATAACATTTCTAAGCAGTAAGATATTCATTAGGCCTGAGCCCTTGCTGCGTAATACAATTCTCCCCATACTGATTCTGTTATCTTCAATTGGTCTCCTCTGGTTACCGCCATACCTGCCACTGGCAAGCGTTTCTCCTTATTACCTCAATCAAATCCCCTTGAAATTTTGAAAGCCTCGTATTAAATTTCCTCTTAAACGTCGGAGGAAAACTATCCCTGACTCTCAACATAACTGAAGTTCCTTATCCCTCGGACCACTCTGCCAGACGTCAAACTGAGTGTCTCGCTCTGTATGTCTATCTTTGTCTCCCTCTTTGTCCCTGTCTCTCTCTGCATAGGATTCTGAGGGTGCTTCACAGGATAGATGCAGGGAGGATGTTTCCCCTCCTGGGGGAATCTACAACTAGGGGGCAATGCTTCAGGATATCCGGTCGCCCATTTAAAACGGAGATGAGGAGGAATTTATTCTCTCAGAATGTGGTGAATCTTTGGAATCCTCTATCCCAGAGAGCTGTGGAGGCGCAGTTATTGAATATATTCAAGGTGGAGTTAGAGATATATTTGAGCTACAGTGGAGTCAAGGGTTATGGGGAGCGGGCAGGAAAGTGGCGTTGAGTCGAAGATCTCATCAGCCATGATCTTATTGCATGGTGGGGCAGGCTCGAGGGGCCGAATGGCCCACTCCTACTCTTATTTCTGCTGTTCTTATTCTTATTTCTGTCCATTCTGCCTCTTTGTCCCTCTGTACACGGCTCGATTTTTGCTCTGACAGATTCGGTGTTGTTCAGTTCCTCATTAGTATAGTGGTGATTATCCCTGCTTCTCACGCGGGAGACGGGTGTTCAATGCCCCGACGGGGAGGATTTTTAACATCCCCAATTTTAAACCTTTAGGCAGCTACTTAAAATGACCCTGGGAAAAGTTGAATAGAACAAAATAAACTAAAATAATTTTAAAATATGTACTGGCATATGAAGAAATGTATAACAAGTCCCTGCACCAGTTCCTCGTTAGTAGAGTGTTCTCCTTCTGTTTGCCTGTTGTGTGGGGCACTGAGGAGGGAGAGAGAAAATGAGATATCAGCGGGAGAAAGCACGACTGCTCATTCAAAGAGACAGCACAGGCACGATTGGCCGAATGGCCTCCCACTGTGCTGCCAGCCTCCATGAATGCATGACACTGAGCTGGATATCTGAGACATACCTACACAAAGAGAGCACACATGGGTATTTTGTTTGTGTTTGAGCTTTGTCTCAAGCACTGCATAACCATTTCCTCTACAATGTCCTGGATATTATAATGTTCAGTATTCAATTCCCCGATGGCTTCTCTCTGACTGTGTGCCTCTGTCTCTGAGAAAAGCATAGAAGGAAATAAATGCCAAATGGACGCCTTCCCGCACTTGGTGCTGTGGCTTAATGAAAATGTCCTTTGTGTTCTCGTCTAAAAGATGTCATCTTGTACGAAAAGTTTGCCTGGCGTGAAAGTGACCTGAATTTCAAAGCAGCAAGGAGGAAAGTCTGCGTTGCTCTGCTTGAAGGCAGGCAGTTTCCGGCAGCTTCCCTGGTGGTCTAGTGGTTAGGATTCGGCGTTTTGGCCGCCGTGGACCGGGTTCGATTCCTGGTCAGAAAACAGTGTGTTTTGGGGCTGTTTGAAATGCCTCCAATCAATGCACCCGCGCGAAGCAATGCCTGCTCCTGATCAACCTTTGAAATTTCAACACTGCTGCCGCCTCAACAGATACACAATGAACTTCCTTGCCTTCTGTGAAATGCCTGCAGGAAATTACATTTGGAACAAGACAATTTAAATGTGTACATGCCCACATTTAACTGCAGCTCACAGTGTCAGAACAGTCACGGGTTTAATCAATCTTCCATGTATTTTCTTGCAGGCTGCATCCCCCGAACAACATTTGAAAGTTAGCAACGTGTGCATGACTTTAGTGAGATAGAGTTGGGCCGGGATAACATTTCTAAGCAGTAAGATATTCATTAGGCCTGAGCCCTTGCTGCGTAATACAATTCTCCCCAAACTGATTCTGTTATCTTCAATTGGTCTCCTCTGGTTACCGTCATACCTGCCACTGGCAAGCTTTTCTCCTTATAACCTCAATCAAATCCCCTTGTAATTTTGAAAGCCTCTTTTTAAATTTCCTCTTAATCATCTGAGGAAAACAATCCCAGACTCTCAACATAACAGAAGTTCCTTATCTCTCGGACCACTCTGCAAGACGTCAAACTGAGTGTCCCGCTCTGTATGTCTATCATTGTCTCCCTCTTTGTCCCTGTCTCTCTCTGTATAGGATTCTGAGGGTGCTTGAGAGGATAGATGCAGGGAGGATGTTTCCCCTCCTGGGGGAATCTACAACTAGTGGGCAAAGCTTCAGGATATCCGGTCGCCCATTTAAAATGGAGATGAGGAGGAATTTCTTCTATCAGAATGTCGTGAATCCTCTATCCCAGGGAGCTGTGGAGGCGGAGTTATTGAATATATTCAAAGTGGAGATAGAGATATATTTGAGCTACAGTGGAGTCAAGGGTTATGGGGAGCGGGCAGGAAAGTGGCATTGAGTCGAAGATCTGATCACCCATGATCTTATTGAATGGCGGGGCAGGCTCGAGGGGCCGAAAGGCCCACTCCTGCTCCTATTTCTTCTGTTCTTATTTCTGTCCCTTCTGCATCTTTGGCCCTCTGTTGACAGGTCGATTTTTCTTCTGACAGATTCGGCATCTTTCAGTTCCTCGTTAGTATAGTGTTGAGTATCCACGCCTGTCACGTGGGAGACCGGGGTTCAATTCCCCAACGGGGATGTTTTTTTACATGCCCAATTGTAAACCTTTAGGCAGCTCCTTAAAATTACCCTGGGAAATGTTGAATAGAACAAAATGAACGAAAATAATTTTAAAATATGTACTGGCATATGAAGAACTGTATAACAACTCCCTGCACCAGTTCCTCGTTAGTAGAGTGTTCTCCTTCTGTTTGCCTTTTTTCTGGGGCACTGAGGAGGGAGAGAGAAAATGGGATAACAGCGGGAGAAAGCACGACTGCCCTTTCAAAGAGAGAGGACAGGCACGATTGGCCGAATGGCCTCCCACTGTGCTGCCAGCCTCCATGAATCCTTGACTCTGATATGGATATCTGAGACATACCCACACAAAGAGAGCACATACGGGTATTTTGTGTGTTTTTGATGCTTTGCCTCAAGCACTGCATAACCATTTCCTCTACAATGTCCTGGTTATTATAATGTTCAGCATTCAATTCCCCGACGGCTTTTCTCTGACTCTGAGGAAGGCATAGAAGGAAATAAATGCCAAATGGACGCCTTCCCACACTTGGTGCTGTGGCTTAATGAACATGTCCTTTATGTTCTCATCTAAAAGATGTCATCTTGTACGAAAAGTTTGCCTGGCGTGAAAGTGATCTGAATTTGAAAGCAGCCAGGAGGAAAGTCTGCGTTGCTCTGCTTGCTGGCAGGCAGCTTGCTGCAGTTTCCCTGGTGGTCTTGTGGTTAGGATTCGGCAAATTTACCGCCGTGGCGCGGGTTCGATTCCCGGTCAGAGAACAGTGCATTCTGGCGCTGTTTGAATTGCCTCCAATCATTGAACCCGTGCGAATCAATGCCTGCTCCAGATCAACCTTTAAAATTTCAACACTGCTGCCGCCTCAACAGGTACACAATGCACTTCCTTGCCTTCTGTAAAATGCCTGCTGTTTCAAAGTCAGCAGGAAATTACATTTGGAACGAGACAATTTAAACGTGTCCATGCCCACATTTAACTGCAGCTCACAGTGTCAGGACAGTCACGGTTATTATCAATCTTCCATGTATTTTCTAGCAGGATGCACCCCCCTAACAAACCTACCTTATCACAGCACGGCTATCAATCAACACAACGCCAGTGTGAAGAATGCAACATTTGAAAGTTAGCAACGTGTGCAAGACTAGTGAGAGAGAGTTGGGCCGTGTTAACATTTCTAAGCAGTAAGATATTCATTAGTCCTGAGCCCTTGCTGCGTAATACAATTCTCCCCATACTGATTCTGCTATCTTCAATTGGTCTCCTCTGGTTACCGTCACTCCTGCCACTGGCAAGCGTTTCTCCTTATTATCTCAGTCAAATCACCTTGTAATTTTGAAAGCCTCGTATTAAATTTCCTCTTAACCGTCGGAGGAATACAATCCCAGATTCTCAACATAACTGAAGTTCCTTATCCCTTGGACCACTCTGCAAGACGTCAAACTGAGTGTCTCGGTCTATATGTCTATCTTTGTCTCCCTCTTTGTCCCTGTCTCTCTCTGTACAGGATTCTGAGGGTGCTTGACAGGAAAGATGCAGGGAGGATGTTTCCACTCCTGGGGGAATCTACAACTAGGGGGCAAAGTTTCAGGATATCCGGTCGCCAATTTAAAACGGAGATGAGGAGGAATTTCTTCTCTCAGAATGTCGTGAATATTTGGAATCCTCCATCCCAGAGAGCTGTGGAGGCGGAGTTATTGAATATATTCAAGGTGGAGATAGAGATATATTTGAGCTACAGTGGAGTCAAGATTTATGGGGAGCGGGCAGGAAAGTGGCGTTGAGTCGAAGATCTGATCAGCCATGAACATATTGAATGGCGGGGCAGATCCGAGAGGCCGAATGACCCACTCCTGCTCCTACTTCTGCTGTTATTCTTATTTCTGTCCCTTCTGCCTCTTTGTCCCTCTGTTCACTGGTCGATTTTTCTTCTGACAGATTCGGCATCTTTCAGTTCCTCGTTAGTATAGTGGTGAATATCCCCGCCTGTCACGCGGGAGACTGGTTTTCAATTCCCCGACGGGGAGGATTTTTAACATCCCCAATTTTAAACCTTTAGGCAGCTCCTTAAAATGACACTGGGAACAGTTGAATAGAACAAAATGAACTAAAATAATTTTAAAATATATACTGGCTTATGAAGAACTGTATAACAAGTCCCTGCACCAGTTCCTCGTTTGTACAGTGTTCTCCTTCTGTTTGCCTTTTGTGTGGGGCACTGAGGAGGGAGAGAGAAAATGAGATAACAGCCGGAGAAAGCACGACAGCTCTTTCAAAGAGACAGCACAGGCACGATTGGCCGAATGGCATCCCACTGTGCTGCCAACCTCCATGAATCCTTGACTCTGATATGGGTATCTGAGACATACCCACACAAAGAGAGCACATATCGGTATTTTGTGTGTGTTTGATGCTTTTTCTCAAGCACTGCATAACCATTTCCTCTACAATGTCGTGTTTATTATAATGTTCAGCATTCAATTACCCGACGGCTTCTCTCTGACTGTCTGCCTCTGAGAAAAGCATAGAAGGAAATATATGCCAAATGGACGCCTTCCCGCACTTGGTGCTGTGGCTTAATGAACATGTCCTTTGTGTTCTCGTCTAAAAGATTTCATCTTGTACGAAAAGTTTACCTGGCGTGAAAGTGATCTGAATTTCAGAGCAGCAAGGAGGAAAGTCTGCGTTGCTCTTCTTGCTAGCAGGCAATTTCCTGCAGCTTACCTGGTGGTGTAGTGGTTAGGATTCGGTGCTTTTACCACCGCGGCCGGGCTCGATTCCCGGTCAGGGAACAGTGCGTTTTGGGGCTGTTTGAAATGCCTCCAACCAATGCACCCGCGCGAAGCGATGCCTGCTCCTGATTGAAATTTCAACACCGCTGCTGTCACGCTTATTATCAATCTTACATGTATTTTCTTGCAGGCTGCATCCCCCTAACAAACTTAGCTTATCACAGCACGGCTATCAATTAACTGAACGCCAGTGTGAAGAATGCAACATTTGAAACCTAAACCTGACATATGTGCGGCAGCTACAGGTGCCTGCGCACCTGCTATGCACCCATGGGGTCGCAAAATGCCGGCAACTAAATGGAACAAAAAATCAATAACCCACTGACAAATTATTAGAAGCTCTGCTAATTAAAGAGAAGGAAATCTATAATAAATAGGAGGTTATATTCGGTAGCATACCATGAAACATTGCAGCAAGCCTTTTTCTGACCCAACCTGGATCACTGCCTTCAGGTTTGGGCACCGGACATCAGAAATTAAATATTGGCATTGGAGTGCGTGCAGCACAGACTCGCCAAAAGAGAGAGTGAAAGAAAGTCAAAGGAGAGACAGAGAGAGAGCGATAGAGAGAGAGAGAGAGAGAATTATATATTGGCATTGTAGTGGTTGCAGCGCAGACTCGCCAGAAACAGAGAGTGAGAAAAAGTCAAAGGAGGGAGAGAGAGAGAGAGAGAGAGAGAGAGAGAATTATATATTGGCATTGGAGTGGGTGCAGCGCAGGCTCGCCAGAACCAGAGAGTGAGAGAACGTCAAAAGAGGGACAGAGAGAGAGATAATTAAATATTGGACTTGGAGTGGGTGTAGAGCAGACCGCCAGAAACATGGTGAAAGAATGTCAAAGGAGGGAGAGTGAATTATATATTGGCACTGGAGTGCGTGCAGCACAGACTCGCCAAAAGAGAGAGTGAAAGAAAGTCAAAGGAGAGACAGAGAGAGAGAACGAGAGAGAGAGAGAGAGAGAGAGACAGAGAATTATATATTGGCATTGGAGTTAGTGCAGCACAGGCTCGCCAGAAACAGAGAGTGAAAGAAAGTCAAAGGAGGGACAGAGAGAGAGAGAATTAAATATTGGCATTGGAGTGGGTGCAGAGCAGACCCGCCAGAAACAGAGTGAGCGAAAATCAAAGGAGGGAGAGAGAGAGAATTAAATATTGGCATTGGAGAGGTTGCAGCACACACTCGCCAAAAGAGAGATTGAGAGAAAGTCAGAGGAGAGATAAAGAGAGAGAGAATTAAATATTGGCATTGGAGTGGGTGCAGCACAGGCTTGCCAAAACAGAGAGTGAGAGAAAGAGAGACAGTATTACACAATGCTGTTACTATAAAATACTGTTGGTCACTTATCCCGTTTCCTTTAAACGCTGACCTCCCCTTTAACAAGCTGTCGGTTTATTTTTCCCTTTCACTTTAAGCACTGACATATCCTTGAATGTGCTGTCGGTTTATTTGTGTTGAAGTTGGTACCGGTCTCTCTCCGGTGTGAAGGAAGACCGAGGTCCATCGAGTTGTCCTTCTCCCATCCTGGTAATCGCACCATACAACGATACTAGGCTTGTTGTCTAATCACAGCGATCAATTCACAGAATTCACAGAAACCCCACAGTGCAGATAGAGGCCATTTCGGCCCATCGAGCCTGCACTGACACATATCCCACCCGATCCCCGTAACCCCTACACCAACACATATCCCACCCTATCCCCGTAACCCCATGTATTTAATCCCCCTAGCATTATGGGTCAATTTTTATCATAGCCAATCAAGCTAACCCGCACATCTTTGGACTGTGGGAGGAAACCGGAGCACCCGGAGGAAACCCACGCAAACACAGGGAGAATGTGCAAACTCCACACAGACAGTCACCCGAGGCCGGATTTGAACCCGGGTCCCTGTCGCTGTGAGGCAACAGTGCTAATCACTAACCTCAATCTCTTTCACTAAGTCCACAACATACCCAGACATGAGACGAGGAAAACCCCAGTGATGAAGAGATTTGAGAAGATGAATTCACAAGTGTACAGTGTGTTAGATCAGGAGGGTCTCAGCATTTTACCTTTACACACCGTGTAAATGTGTGAGGCTCATACACAGTTTCAATCACTCTCAACTCACACAACATGAAAAGACGTCCATCCTGCAGGAATTCACCAGGGCATTTCAAACTGCCGGATCTATTAAAGCATTCAATGACTGAATCATTTCTCCTTAGGGTGATTTCACCAATGCCCCATCCAGTGACTTGATCTGTAGAATCATTTCATAGGCACCGCAGTTTCAAACCGTTTCCCTCCCGTGTGAACTCGCCAATGTACGGCCTGACTACCAGACCCATTAAATCAGTTTCCACACAAGCTGCACCCAAACTCTCTCTCTCTCCCATGTGGATTTGGCATGACTTATGAAGGCTGTAAATGCGTAATATTGTTTCTTACATTCAGGCAGTCTCTCTCCGGTGTGAATCCATTGAAGCTTTCTCACATCGCTGTATCCTTATAATGTACTGCACCATCATAGAATCACACCGCACAGAAAGAGGCCGTTCGTCCCATCTGTCCTGTGCAAACTCTTTGAAAGATCTAATTAGTACCACTCCCCCGCTCCTCCCACATAGCTCTGCAATGATTTCTTTTTCAAGTATCGATCCAATTCCATTTTATAGTTACATAGAATTTGATAACATTTACAGCATAGAAACAGGTCACTCGACACAACAGGTCTACGACGGTGTTTAGGCTCCATACCAGCCTCCTCCCCCCCTTAATTACTCTCATCCTATCAACTTTTCCTGCTATTCCACCTTCCTGTATTTACTAATCAAGCTTCTCCTTAACAGTATCTAAGCTATTCATCCCAATCTCTCCATCTAGTAGTGAGTTACACATTCTCACCAATAATGAAACTTCTTCTGAATTGCGAATTGGATTCTTAGTGGCCAGTTTATATTATTTGCCACGCGTTTATGATTCCCCTAGAATTGAAAACAACTGCTCTACGAAGACCATATCGAATCCATTCATAATTTATTAAGACTCCAACATGACCCCCTTTGTCTTCTATTTTCTAGAGAAAAGAACCCCAGCCTGTTCAGTGTATCCGGAGAGTTGTATCCTCTCAGTTCTGGTATCATTATTGTAAATCTTCCTTTCAGTTTCTCCATTGTGTTAATATTCTTGACGTCATATGGAAACGTTAACTGTCTACAGTCTTCTACGTGTTCTACATAATGTCAACATAAATTCTCTGCTTTTGAATTCAATTCATCTAGAATTTAATCCAGTGCTTTTTTTGCACATTCTTATGGCTCTGTTAACTTGCGTTGCAACTTTTCATACTTTGTGGATCTGGATTACTAGATGCTTTTCCGGCTCTACTCCAATTAAATTATTTTTGTCTAAGGCATATGTGGCCTCTATATTGCTGCTAACAAAAAGCACCACCGCACACTTATCTATATTGAAAGTAATTTACCATTTACTTGCCCAATCTACCAGTTTGTTAACGTGGTCCTGTATTATCAGGCAGTCTTCCTCAGTATTAAATTTTCCCATCAATTTGCTTCCATCAACAAATTTTGATATTGTACTTCCGATTCCTGAGTCAAATCATTTATGTGAATGGTGAACAGCAGTGTTCCCAGTATCGATCAATTTGGAACAGCACTTCGCTCCCTCTGGCAGTCTGAGTAAGTACCTTAAACCCTATTCTCTATTTTATTGCCCGTTTGCTATCCATTCTGCGAATTGTCCCCTAATGCCACATGACTTGACATTAGTCACGATTCTACGATATGGTATCTCATCAAAGGCCTTTTGAAAGTCCCTGTATATTTTGTCCCCGGAATTACCCCATTCTACTCTTTGAACTGAACAATTCATTTGGGATCAATATTAGATTATTGAACTGGAAACACACGGTACCATGGCTCAGCTCCATTGTCTTTTATTAATTAATTGTATAATTGACGTAAGTGGACATTTCACCGCGCTCTTGAACTGCTCGCTGAACTTGGACTGAGTCATCCCGTAAATAAATGTGCTTGTGCAACAATTTAAATTCTGCAACATAAATCCGACTTCTGCAAAAATTATAAATTAATCATTGTAATCTAATGGATTTGTTTCTGCAAACGTATAAGAATTCAGTAACATAATTCAACCACAAAAGTATGAAGCTGCCGGAAATTGTGCAGAGTAAAATGACGGATTTCCTTCTGCTCTCCATCTCTGGGTCACTGCCATTCTCTCCATTGCTCTGTCCCCTCAGTCCATTACGGACCCGACTGGCCACTAAAATGTGTCTGATGGTCAGAGCGTTGAGCAGCAAAATTAAAGCGAATGGAAGAAATGGGGTTAAAACCGTATCAAACCAGTCAAATCCCACCCATCCGGGCTCAGTGAAAAAGCTTGATTTTACAACACAAAACCACAGCAAATTGTCGATGATCACCATAGGTTCATAAATAAAGTACCAAGGAGCACTTCTCAAACTCAGCAGAATGCAGATTGTTGCTATAACCACAGCTGTAGTTTTCTTGGTGCAATATTTTGTTTTCAGCTTTTGGCAACATATAGCATCAAAGCGATCAAAGGAGAAAGTGACTGTTAACCAGACTGAACTGTCTCTGGATGCACGAGTCAGGACAGTGACAACACTGCACACAGGGGTGATGGACAGGAAAGATCGCGGGTAAAGATATACACTGATCAGGAAAAATAAGACCTCATTGATAATGACCAGTAAATCTGTCACCACCATTCCCAGCAGGTAGCTAGTGATACATTCGGAAAACCCGCACTTTGCACGGGAAAGGATCACAATCGCAATCAAGTTAACTGTAAGAGAGAGAAGGGAAAGGAGACAGGACATTACTGATCAATTGCGACAGGGCATTCTACACGCCAGAGGCTAGAAACTATAATTTGAGTGTTGGGATATTACATTGTTCTCCCCGAGTCCATAAACCTGCACTGTGGGGCAAGGCCATTGCACAGGGATCGGAAGCGACAATCTGGGAGGATTTGTCCTTCCCATCCCATAGCCAGTGAGGCTTCCTGTCCATTTCCCAAGCCCTGCCCGTGGCGATGGACAGGAACTTGTATGAAATTTAAAGCCTCTAAGCTTTCCAGCTGCATCCTAGGACGGAAATTCGCCTTTCAACATGTAGTAGCAGAGTTATGTCATTTAATATAAAAATCTACCACTGGTTGGTCACTGGATGAACAAAAAAAATCCAATGAAATATAAGAAGGGAGCGAGGAGTTCCAGCGGGAATGGCGATTGAAGGAAGTGAAAGCAGTAAATTGGAAGTGGGGCTCACGGAATGTACAGTACTTGAGCTTCCAGTCTCTTGCCATTTCAATTCTCCACCCCACTCCCACTCTGAGCTCTCTGTCCTCGGCCACCTACTGTATTCTACTGAAGCTCAATGGAAACGCAAGGCACTGTTTCTCAACACCGTGTCAACATTTTTTTATCCGTGCCACTTATTTGTTCCCCATCCCTCATTGCCCTTGAGAAGGTGGTGGTGACCCACCTTCATGAACCGAAGAGGCGATTGGTTTCTGAGAAGTGAAGAATGGAACACACTAACAATAATTGGATCATTGCATCAAACAATATCATTACTCGTTAAGTACACTTATGAGTTCATTGATATGAAGCATTTATTAAAAGAGCCTATTAATTGAAGAAAACAATTCTCTACAGTCCAAGTGTTGGATGAGAAAAAATATCCCCTCTGACACATGGGACTGAAATTTTTTAGGCAGCCCAGGATGAGTTACTTTTTTTGAATTGGCAGCAAAAATAGTTACTCTCTGGAATAATCAGACCTTAAAATGCATGTTCATGGTTTGTAAATTGTAGGAATAACAGTGGGAGAAGAGAACAAGACAACAATAACAACTTGTATTTATATAGTGCTTTTAAAGTGATTGGTTGGTGGGTATTACAGCTCTTTTTATTCCCTAATTTAGGGAAGGGGGTTATATTAAGAGCTGAGAAACTGACTTGCTAATATTTATTAAATTAATAACTGAAACTAAACAAAATAATCAAGCAAGAAACCTAAAATATCGATTGAATACAGTCTTTAACTAAGTAATTATTAAATAAAGCAAGGCTAGAGATGGCAGGGCAGGTGGTGTGTCGTAACTGCAGCATGTGCGAGTCTGGGGAGTGCATAGCGATCCTGAGCAACAAAATCTGCAGTAAATGTATGCAACTCCAGGAACTTTGGCTCAGAGTTGTTGAGCTGGAATACGAGCTGCAGACGTTGCATGTATCAGGGAGGGGGAGATTTAACTGGACAGTTTGTTCCAGGAGGCAGTCACACCCTTTAGGATAAGTAGTACTTTAGAGTTCGTCAGTGGTCAGGGACAGAACGGTGTGACTGCGAGTCAGGAAGATATGGGAACCCAGGATGTAGTGATGGAGGAGCCTCAGACCTGGACTTGCCAACAGGTATAAGTTGATTTCTACCATTAAAGAAGAGGAACCGGACTGCAGGGAGGCTGGGCAAACTGGCCACGACGCTCTTGTACAGGGGACCATCCAATTGGGGGGAGGAGGAAGGAGGTGTCAGAAGTAGGGGAAAGTATCGTCAGGTAGATAGATACTCTTCTCTGCTGCCACAAAAGATTGTCCCGAAGGCTGCATTGCCTGCCATGGTTAAGGATATCTCCTTGAGGCTGGAGTAGAAATTGGAGTGGGAGGGGACGGATGCAGTTGTCGTGGTCCATTTAGGAACCAATGACATAGTTAGACCTATTAATGAGGTACTGCTGAAGGAATTTGAGGAGCTAGGGTCTGAATTAATAAGCAGAACCGAAAGGGTAATAATCAGTGGATTATTGACTTGCCAAGCGCAAATTGGCGTAGGCTCAAGCAGATCAGAGAGCTAAGTGCGTGGCTCAAAGTGTGGTGTTGGAAATAAGGCGTTTCAATTCATGAGACACTGGCACCACTATTGGGGAAAAAGGGAGCTGTTCCATCGGGTCGGTCTCCATTAGAGCAGGCTGGGACCAGTGTCCTGGCGAATCGAATAAGTAAAGCTGTAGACAGGGCTTTAAACTAAAAAAGGGGGGAGCGGTCAGGTGAGGAGAATTTTACAAATCTAAAGAGAAATGCCAAGTCAATAGAGCAGTGTAGCGATTTGGGTAAAAATAAGTAGAGTGTGACAGGAAGTGTCAGAGAGTTTAATGGTAGCAGTGCAGCAGAGAACAAGGTCAAAGCAGGGAATAAAGCGAAACAAAATTAACAAGATAGACGAATTGTGCCACAAATTGAGACAAATGTGTTTGATGTATTAGCCATTACATTGATCTGGGTGCAGGGTGGCCAAGTTTGGGAACTAAATGTTCCAAGATACTTGACATTTCAAAAAGACAGGCAGTATGGAAAAGGAGGGGTAGTAGCCCTGATAATATAGGATGATGAAAGGACAGTAGCGAGAAAGGATCTCGGTTCGGAAGATCAGGAAGTAGAATCAGCATGGGTGGAGATAAGGAATAACAAGGGGCAGAAAACACTGGTAGGAGTAGTATATAGCCCTCCCGAAAGTAGTTGTACCTTTGGACGGATTTTAATCAAGAAATAGTAGGAGCTTGCAACAGAGGTACTGCAGTTAGTTGGGGGGCTTTAATCCTCATATAGACTGGACAAATCAAATTGACAAAGGTAGTCTTTAGGATGAGTTAACACAGCACTTCAATCTAATACAACACTTCAATCTAATACAGCACTTCAATCTAATACTGCACTTTAATCTAATACAACATTTCAATCTAATGCAGCACGTCAAACTAATAGCCAAAGTCTGAGTGCAAAGCACAGAAACTGACAAAGATAAATTGATTATACACACTCACCTGGAACACCAATAATTGCAAGAATGATTCAGTATATTTTTCTGATGGTGCAAAATGTGGCCAACATTTTCTGTGTGAATCGAACTGTCCCTTACTGCTGCAGTTAATCTCTGTGAATTAATCTCTGAGGCAATACACTCCCAGAGCCTTCTAGATATACACACTAAATTGCACATTGGGACAGTTGGGTAAAAACAAGGTAAAATTAGTGATTGTTGTTTGAACAAACATACAAACATTTGTTAACGGATTTGTGTCCCTGCTATGAAGGAAGCCCCAAAAACTTGACCATTCTGATAATATTTGGGATCTACTTTAAAATGTAACGCTGCATTCGCACTGCAATATGTTGTTTATTTTTTCAAGATGGGGCTCATCAGTAGATCTCATGTTGCTTCCGTGGTGCTCTGCACCCTACTGTGTTAATTCAAAAGCCAATTTAAATTCTTTGTCACTCTCTCGTGGCTGCTTTACTGTATTTCTGTATTGTAATGACTAAATTAATTGGTGCAATTTCATTTTCAGGTTAAATTACAGGGTATGATACTCTGGACTGGAGAATTTAACTGTCCTACCTTTTATTACAAGATTGTTCAAATTCACAATAAATAATTAATGTATTTCTAATAATGAAACACGGTACACCAATACGAGTACATTTCTAATGCTCAAAGTAACACAGCCCATAACTCTAATACAGCACTGCAAACTAATGCAGCTCCTCAAACTAGTACGGCCCTTCAAACTAATCAGCACTTCATACTAATACAGCCCTTCAAACTAATCCAGCCCCTAAAGCTAATACAGCCCTTCAAATTATTTCAGCAGCTGCAACTAATGTAGCATCTCAAACAAATGCAGCACATCAGTATAACACAGCACCTCAAAATCACTTGGCACCTCAAACTTGCAAAATGTGTGCATAATTGTCAAATAAATTTCAGCACAGCTAAGTGTAAGATATTGAATTTTGTTAAGAAAAATAAGGAGGTCACATATTACTAGGAAAATAGGAATCTAAATAGGATAGTGGAGCAAAGCGATCTGGGAGTTCTAACGCACAAATCAATAAAGTTGAGAAACAGGTTAATACATCATACAAAGCAAACCACGTGCCAGGGATTATTACTAGATGGATAGTATTGAAAAGTAAATAAGTTATGATAAACTTGTATCGAACCTTGTATAGACCACACGTGGTCCACTGTGTATAGCTCTGGCCGCCATATTAGAAAAATAATTTAGAGGCACTGGAAAGGATGGAAAAAGAAAGATTTGCAAGGATGACACCAGAAATGCGAGCTTATAACTTTCAGGATAGGATGAACAGGCTGTGTCTCTTCGATATTGTAAAGAGAAGGTTGAGGTGTGACTTAATTGAGGTCTTTAAAATTTTGAAAGTTTTTGATAGCATGCATACAGAGAGTGTGTTTCCTCTTCTGTGGAAGAAAAAACTAAAGTCCTTAAATATAAAATAGTCACCAAGAAATCAAATAGGGAATCCAGAAATAGCTGCTTTACTCAACAAATGGTGAGAATGTGGAAATCGCTGCCACAGGGATTGGTTGAGGCGAATAATATCGATGAATTTAAGGGGAGGCTCGATAAGCACATGAGGGAGAAGGGAATAGAGGGTTAGGCTGATAGAGTTCGATGAGGAAGGATCGGAGGAAGCTCGACTGGGCATATAAACTGGAATGGACCAGTTAGGCCGAGTGTCCTCTTCCTGTGCAGTGTGTTCCGGGTAATTTTATGTGATCACAGAATCATAGATTAATCTGTCACAGAAGTATTTGTACTCCCAGATACCATTTCTATTCTATTCCATTTAGATTCTTATTTCAATGTAATATGGGACCTCCTTAACTTTCTTTACACAATGTACGTGTCAGCCGTGGCTCAGTACGTAGCACTCTCGCCTCTGAGTCAGGAGGTAGTGGGTTCACAGTCTCACTCCAGAGACTTGACCACAGAAATCTATGCAGGCAGTATAAAGGGAGTGCGGCACTGTCCGAGGTGCCGTCCTTCCGATGAGACATTAAGCTGAGACCCAGCCTGCTCTCTCAGGTGGACATAAAAGTTCCCATGACACTATTTTGAATCGGAGCAGGGGAGTTATCCCCGGTGTTCTGGCCAATATTTATACCTCAATCAACGCAGGATTGGTAGCATTGTGGTTATGTTACTGTACTAATAATACAGAGACCAGGACTAATAATCTGGAGACATGGGTCCAAATCTCTCCCCGGCAGCTGGCGAGTTTATATTCAGTTAATTAAATAAATCGGGAATATAAAAGTGAATATCAGTAATGGTCACCATGAAACTAGTGGATTATCGTTAATGCCCATCTGGTACAAGATGTCATTTAGACAAGGAAATCTGCTGTCCTTACCTGGTCTGGCCTATATGTGACTCCAAACCTACAGCAATGTGGTTGCCTCTTAACTGCCCCCGCAAATGGCCTAGCAAGAGACTCAGTTGTACCAAACCGCTACAATAAATTCAGCACTCAAGGAGAACCTTCACCAATCGGAGACCAGCGGTTCAAAAGGCAGCTCTCCACCACCTTCTCAAGGGCAATTAGGAATGGACAATAAATGCTGGCATTGCCAGCGACGCCCACCTTCCGTGAATGAATAAAAATACCTAAAAAATAGATTATCTGGTCATTATCGCATGGCTGATTGTGGGAGCTTGCTTTTTGCAAATTGACTGCTGCATTTCCTACTTTACAACAGTCATTGCACTTCAAAAGTACTTGTTTGGCTGTAAAGCGCTTTGGGACGTCCTGAGGTCGTGAGAGGCCCTATGTAAATGAAAGTCTTTCTTTCTTACAGATGGAGGACACTCGGCCACTGAAGTATTTGCCCACTCCCTCACTCTTTCCCCATATCGCTGCAATTATTCTCCTGCAAGCTATTATACAATTCTCTTTTGAATCTGTACCCACCACCTTAGAGGCAGTGAATTCCAAATCCTAACCACTTGCTGTGTGAAAATGTTTTAGCTCATGTTGCCTCTGGTTCTTCTGCCAATCATCTTAAATCTGTGCCCTCATCTACCCTGGGTGGAGGTTCTCCAGAAAGCAGAACTCTCCCTCTGCAGAGGCCCTTCTCTAGGGCAGGCGTCCGATCCACCAAGAGCATTCTTGCCTGATCGGAAATGCCGGTTTTCAGCACATGCCTGAAATCCGCGTTTCTGTTGTCATTACAGGTGTGTACACAGCGCGTACACACCCGCAGGGATCGGAATCGACGGGCCGATATTCCCACAGGGCTATTTGTGCCTGAAGCTCACCAACCTTACTAACCAGACTTTGTGCCTGTACACACTTAGAAGACATCTAACTAAAACCGTCTCTCCCAGTCCTCTGTGCACCTTTTTCCTACTTTTTAATACTGCATCCTGGCGCCCACCCCCTGCCGAATTGGTTGAAAACCACCGCAACAGCACTCGTTAAAGTGCCTGCAAGGTTATTGTTCCCAGCTCAGTTCAGTTGCAACCCGTCTGTGTTGAACATTTCCATCAGGCCACAGAACTGGTCGCAATGTCCCCGGAATCTGAAGCACTCCCTCGTGCACCATGTCTCTAGCCATGGATTAACCTTCCCTATCTTCCTATTTCGACTTTCACTGTCGTATCCTGGCACTGGGAGTAATCCAGAGATTACCATCATGGAGCTCCTGCATTATAACTTACTCCCTGGCTCCTTATCAATTCTGTCTGCAGGACAACAGTCCTGTTGCTCACTATGACATGGGCTACGACATTCGATTCTTGCACTTCGCCTCGAAGAATGTTCTGCACCCTCTCCGTCCCCTGACTATAGAATCTTCAATTAAACTGCATTCCTACACTTTGCTGTGGCCCTTGTGCAGTCCTTTGGCTGACGGTGCCAGGATTGGCACTGCACTTCTTTGAGATGTTGTTACTCTCACCAGTAACCAATGGTGAATACCGGTTTGTGAGTGCCACGCTCCCGTAGGATACCTGCACTGTCTGCCTCGTCCCACCCTTGTGAGTGGCCAAGCACTTGCCATTCTGAATTCTATCTGAATGTGCAGTATAATTCGCCTGGAACCTGCGATCCAGGACACACTGAGCCTCACGTATTCCCTGCACCGAATTCAGATGACACTCAAGCTCAAAAACTCTCAGTGTGAGCTTGAGCAGCTGGAGGCATTCTCTGCAAGAATGGGCCTACGGGGCTTCTGAAGCGTCCTGAAGTTTCCACATGGCGCAGGAATTGCAGGCTACTGGTCTTAGTTCTCGCTCCACTCTAATTAGAAACTTAAAATAAACTACTTAGATAGAAGGTGATTTATAGAATTGCTGTTGACTATAAACTACACTGCAATTTTATGTTTACTCCTCAAACCAAACTACACAAAGACTAAATTATTTACCCAAGCTTAACAGGAACCACCGAGTTATAAAATACAAATGAACTAAATTTTGGATACTTAAGTTATATTTCTTGGCACCACTCCTTCTTTTGAGCTGGATGTGAGAAACCGCCTTCCTCCTCTCCACTGTATTTTTACTATCACCTCATTGCCACCTTCCAATGTGCTTGCGATCCACTCCGATTGTATTTTACCCAGCTCTGTTTCTCTGACACTGATTATATTTAATTTCAATATATTTGTATTTAATAGCGTTTGATTATTTTTTAAATTATTACCTTTTATTTTTCTGTCCTTTCACCTATTTCTTATGACTAAACTCACTCACAGTGTAAGCTGTCAAGTCCACCGCCTGCCGATGGTAATTGCAACTGATGAAATGTATCCAGGGTCTAAAGCCTGTCTCTCGTTGAAAGCACAATGCAGCCAGGAGCCAATCACACATCAGACATCACAGGCCCCGCCCACTGGTGGTATGATAGTGTGACATGGCCAGGCTCTGCTCCTGGTGTAGTCTCACTGGACTGGAGAACAGGTTGCAGGACCTGCCCATTAGTGTCCTGGCCCTGTTCCCGAGCCCAGCTCCCGTCTGACGACGTCCCATGCAGGGTGCACAGCCTCCCAACATTAATCTTCAAGAATTCCATCTTCCGAACTCGTAATGTGAAGTCTCCGTATCCAATGCCCGACCCACCACCTGTCCAACTCTTGATTCATCCAACCGAAGGTCTAACAATCTGATTGCAGCAGGATCCGATAAATAGATGTTCTTCAGCAAATGGAGGAAAATATCCCGAGGGCAGTGTTGGTGCATTTAGATAGATGAGCACGATGGATGTTTGCTATTGTGACTGAGCCTGTCCTTCCTCTTTGGCATCACTCTGTAGTCTCCGTTACATTCCTGAAAATGTGCTATCAGGTAATGCAGGACATCTGAAGGACGGATCTGGACAACAAAGAGGAGCTGAAGTAAAAAGAATTGAAGAAGTCAAAGGTGGAACATATTTAAGTTTAACCTCCCACACCCGCAATATTCCGGCAGCACCCACATGAACATCATAATGTATAGCGGGAGCATACAGGAGGTGATCTCTAGAGATTGTTTGTGGACCCACGGATTTAGTGTTGCAGGTTCCCAGGATCAGCTCCTGTGGTTGGGATGTTTCGGGCTCTTGTGCTGATATCTGTGAGTGTGCAGATTGTACCTGATTATATGCCAGTGCTGTGTACATGAACTCATTTTTCATTGAAGGTGTCAATCAGTCTCACAGGCCATTTCAAAACAAGAATTATACTGCTTACCCCAAAGAGCAATCTGCATCACTTGTTAATCATCTTTGGGAGAGATGGCAACACTCTTAAGAACTTTTTCTGAGACTTATGTCCCGTGTAGATTTTCCATTGAATGTTTGTTCAAATGCCAGGTCATTGTCTGTAGAACATAAAGGATCAGAATAGTGATGGGTCAACCATCCTCCAGGGATGTACAGAACCAACATGATTTGGTGCAGAATTCAACACATAATGCCACACATATTTATGAAAATGTCCCAGAAATTCTGGTCGGGGGCATCCCGCCGGTGCAAGCCTCCGACCTGCACTTATCTTGCGTGCCGGCCGTTGTGTTGTGGGCCCACGTGAGATTCCAATCCTGGCCTCCTCCAACTGCTGGTGCGCAGTGCTTGCGTATCCCAGGAGTGCAGTTAGTTCGATGCGTCCCCTGGGATCACGTGGGCCATGGAGAGCCAATCGTAGCAGGGAATGCTTCATTCACAATTTTGACAGGAAGGGCTGTCAAACCTATAAATACTGTAAGCCCCAAAACATCATTAAAACCTCAAATACTTTTTTTTTTTAATAATATTTGTAAAACAATCTATAAATTACATAAAATAGCTATTTTAAACAATAATTTAAATTAAAAAAAATTAATTGCATTTTCTAACGGGGATAAAAATAAACTTAACTTTCTTTAAAATATTAAAAAAATAATAAGCATGTGGAAAAAATGTTATAATTTTAATTAATTCACCACTTACCTTGTTAAAAGCAGGCCTTGCGCCTGCATTTTAATGTGTAACTTCTGGAGCCTTACCATCCAGGTAAAACCTGTAAAAAAAGCGGAAGTTTAACGCACAAGTGCAGCCTCTCCCGTGCACATGTTCGACATCTGAAACCCTTCGCTCAGGAGAACGGATGTGCCGGTCTCCCACGCATGCAAAGTGCTTCATGAAACCGGCACTTCCTTTCGGCTTACGGGTGAGTACCCCATGCGTACTCAGCCGTGGTGACACGAATTTCTGTGACAATGTCTAAAACTCGAATGTAGGATGATAAAATAAATGGAGGTGCAATAATGTGGAAAAGATGATGTTTGAACCTAAAAAGGAATGAAATATAGTCAACTCTAAATTTTGATTGTGTGGTTTCAGTGTGTCAGGGAATAAAAAAGTGTGAGTACTTTGCCTTTGCAGCAGCTGACACCTTACTCGGGGCTGGGTGATTCGGAATGCTGTGTAGACAGCACCAAAAATCTCATGAAATACAGTAAAAAGAGAATTTCCACTTATCTTTTTAGCCCTCCATTTCTTATTTCAAATCCCTCTCAGAAATCCCCATCAGAGATGGGCAGCTAATAATGCTATTGGTTCAATTCCCTGGGAGGCACCATTATGGCGCTGCCCCTTAACTCCTCCCCATTGCAACCCCTAAATCTCGCCGTTCCACCAGCTTTCCCAACATCTCCCCATTTCGAAAATGATCTGGTCGGTCTTTCTTAGGTCCAAAGAGGATTACCTCACTATTTCACACTTTAAAGTCCCTCCGCCACAGACATTTTTCCAATTAACTTAATCAATGTCCCTTTGCAATGTTCTGCTCCCATCCACACCATTTACTGTGCCAGCTAATTTGGTGTTGTCAAGAAAACGTGGATAAACGGCATTCTATTGGTTCACCCAAGTCATTTATAATTATAGAGGAAAGCTGAGGCCGCAGTACTGATCCCTGGGGGACAACATTGCCCACATCCTGCCAATATCAGTATGTACCGATTAAACCTACTGTCTGTCTTCTAGATCCTAAATAATTCGTTACCCAGGTTAATAAATTGCCTCCAATTCCATGAGCACTCAATTCTGTTAACAATCCCTGATACTGGTTCTCTCTGATCAGCTCACATTTTTCCACGGGCTCAGTCACTCTGTTCCAAACAACATATTCTAATAACATCCGATAACATGCGATCAAGTGTTAAGTCAATGATGTCGCATTCCTCAACTGCTCCTCTTAAATAATGGAGTGACTCGGACAATTTTCCAATTCAAGGATAGAATTCCGGAATCAAGAGAGATTTGGAAGAGCATGACTAGATGATCTACAATTTGTCCACCTATTTTATTTAGTACCCTGCCAAGGAAACTTCACCCAGCTCTGTTTCTCTGACACTGATTATATTTAATTTCAATATATTTGTATTTAATAGCGTTTGATTATTTTTTAAATTATTACCTTTTATTTTTCTGTCCTTTCACCTATTTCTTATGACTAAACTCACTCACAGTGTAAGCTGTCAAGTCCACCGCCTGCCGATGGTAATTGCAACTGATGAAATGTATCCAGGGTCTAAAGCCTGTCTCTCGTTGAAAGCACAATGCAGCCAGGAGCCAATCACACATCAGACATCACAGGCCCCGCCCACTGGTGGTATGATAGTGTGACATGGCCAGGCTCTGCTCCTGGTGTAGTCTCACTGGACTGGAGAACAGGTTGCAGGACCTGCCCATTAGTGTCCTGGCCCTGTTCCCGAGCCCAGCTCCCGTCTGACGACGTCCCATGCAGGGTGCACAGCCTCCCAACATTAATCTTCAAGAATTCCATCTTCCGAACTCGTAATGTGAAGTCTCCGTATCCAATGCCCGACCCACCACCTGTCCAACTCTTGATTCATCCAACCGAAGGTCTAACAATCTGATTGCAGCAGGATCCGATAAATAGATGTTCTTCAGCAAATGGAGGAAAATATCCCGAGGGCAGTGTTGGTGCATTTAGATAGATGAGCACGATGGATGTTTGCTATTGTGACTGAGCCTGTCCTTCCTCTTTGGCATCACTCTGTAGTCTCCGTTACATTCCTGAAAATGTGCTATCAGGTAATGCAGGACATCTGAAGGACGGATCTGGACAACAAAGAGGAGCTGAAGTAAAAAGAATTGAAGAAGTCAAAGGTGGAACATATTTAAGTTTAACCTCCCACACCCGCAATATTCCGGCAGCACCCACATGAACATCATAATGTATAGCGGGAGCATACAGGAGGTGATCTCTAGAGATTGTTTGTGGACCCACGGATTTAGTGTTGCAGGTTCCCAGGATCAGCTCCTGTGGTTGGGATGTTTCGGGCTCTTGTGCTGATATCTGTGAGTGTGCAGATTGTACCTGATTATATGCCAGTGCTGTGTACATGAACTCATTTTTCATTGAAGGTGTCAATCAGTCTCACAGGCCATTTCAAAACAAGAATTATACTGCTTACCCCAAAGAGCAATCTGCATCACTTGTTAATCATCTTTGGGAGAGATGGCAACACTCTTAAGAACTTTTTCTGAGACTTATGTCCCGTGTAGATTTTCCATTGAATGTTTGTTCAAATGCCAGGTCATTGTCTGTAGAACATAAAGGATCAGAATAGTGATGGGTCAACCATCCTCCAGGGATGTACAGAACCAACATGATTTGGTGCAGAATTCAACACATAATGCCACACATATTTATGAAAATGTCCCAGAAATTCTGGTCGGGGGCATCCCGCCGGTGCAAGCCTCCGACCTGCACTTATCTTGCGTGCCGGCCGTTGTGTTGTGGGCCCACGTGAGATTCCAATCCTGGCCTCCTCCAACTGCTGGTGCGCAGTGCTTGCGTATCCCAGGAGTGCAGTTAGTTCGATGCGTCCCCTGGGATCACGTGGGCCATGGAGAGCCAATCGTAGCAGGGAATGCTTCATTCACAATTTTGACAGGAAGGGCTGTCAAACCTATAAATACTGTAAGCCCCAAAACATCATTAAAACCTCAAATACTTTTTTTTTTTAATAATATTTGTAAAACAATCTATAAATTACATAAAATAGCTATTTTAAACAATAATTTAAATTAAAAAAAATTAATTGCATTTTCTAACGGGGATAAAAATAAACTTAACTTTCTTTAAAATATTAAAAAAATAATAAGCATGTGGAAAAAATGTTATAATTTTAATTAATTCACCACTTACCTTGTTAAAAGCAGGCCTTGCGCCTGCATTTTAATGTGTAACTTCTGGTGCCTTACCATCCAGGTAAAACCTGTAAAAAAAGCGGAAGTTTAACGCACAAGTGCAGCCTCTCCCGTGCACATGTTCGACATCTGAAACCCTTCGCTCAGGAGAACGGATGTGCCGGTCTCCCACGCATGCAAAGTGCTTCATGAAACCGGCACTTCCTTTCGGCTTACGGGTGAGTACCCCATGCGTACTCAGCCGTGGTGACACGAATTTCTGTGACAATGTCTAAAACTCGAATGTAGGATGATAAAATAAATGGAGGTGCAATAATGTGGAAAAGATGATGTTTGAACCTAAAAAGGAATGAAATATAGTCAACTCTAAATTTTGATTGTGTGGTTTCAGTGTGTCAGGGAATAAAAAAGTGTGAGTACTTTGCCTTTGCAGCAGCTGACACCTTACTCGGGGCTGGGTGATTCGGAATGCTGTGTAGACAGCACCAAAAATCTCATGAAATACAGTAAAAAGAGAATTTCCACTTATCTTTTTAGCCCTCCATTTCTTATTTCAAATCCCTCTCAGAAATCCCCATCAGAGATGGGCAGCTAATAATGCTATTGGTTCAATTCCCTGGGAGGCACCATTATGGCGCTGCCCCTTAACTCCTCCCCATTGCAACCCCTAAATCTCGCCGTTCCACCAGCTTTCCCAACATCTCCCCATTTCGAAAATGATCTGGTCGGTCTTTCTTAGGTCCAAAGAGGATTACCTCACTATTTCACACTTTAAAGTCCCTCCGCCACAGACATTTTTCCAATTAACTTAATCAATGTCCCTTTGCAATGTTCTGCTCCCATCCACACCATTTACTGTGCCAGCTAATTTGGTGTTGTCAAGAAAACGTGGATAAACGGCATTCTATTGGTTCACCCAAGTCATTTATAATTATAGAGGAAAGCTGAGGCCGCAGTACTGATCCCTGGGGGACAACATTGCCCACATCCTGCCAATATCAGTATGTACCGATTAAACCTACTGTCTGTCTTCTAGATCCTAAATAATTCGTTACCCAGGTTAATAAATTGCCTCCAATTCCATGAGCACTCAATTCTGTTAACAATCCCTGATACTGGTTCTCTCTGATCAGCTCACATTTTTCCACGGGCTCAGTCACTCTGTTCCAAACAACATATTCTAATAACATCCGATAACATGCGATCAAGTGTTAAGTCAATGATGTCGCATTCCTCAACTGCTCCTCTTAAATAATGGAGTGACTCGGACAATTTTCCAATTCAAGGATAGAATTCCGGAATCAAGAGAGATTTGGAAGAGCATGACTAGATGATCTACAATTTGTCCACCTATTTTATTTAGTACCCTGCCAAGGAAACTTCAGGACCTGCAGATTTGTCAATCTT
The DNA here is from genome assembly GCF_052327205.1 of Somniosus microcephalus. Classification (NCBI taxonomy): domain Eukaryota; kingdom Metazoa; phylum Chordata; class Chondrichthyes; order Squaliformes; family Somniosidae; genus Somniosus; species Somniosus microcephalus. The sequence goes on along the minus strand of NW_028225184.1, from coordinate 39,918,740 downwards.
CTGTCTCATTATTTGCTACATTACCAAATTTTACTTATATTAAATGTAATATGCCCATGTCATAGAAACATAGAAACATAGAAGATAGGAGCAGCAGTAGGCCATTCGGCCCCTCGAGCCTGCTCCGCCATTCAATGAGATCATGGCTGTTCATCCAAATTCAGTACCTTGTCCCTGCCTTCTCTGCTTACCCCTTCATCCTCTCAGACTTAAGATCTCAAACCAGCATACTGAGCTTAAATAAAGGAGAATATGAAAGTATGAGAGTAGAATTGACTAAAGTGGACTGGGGAAACAGATTAAAGTGTAAGACAGTACAAGAGCAGTGGTCTACATTCAAGGAGATATTTCACACCTTTCAAGCTAAATATATTCCACTGAGGAAAAAGGGGAATAAAAGAAAAGACAGCCATCCGTGGTTTAGTAAAGTAATAATGGAAAGTATCCGACTGAAAACAAGGGCATATAAAGTAGCCAAATCTAGTGGGAGGATAGAAGATTGGGAAGCATTTAAAAGCGAGCAAACAATAACTAAAAGATTAATTAAGGAAGGGAAGATAGATTATGAAAGTAAAATAGCAAAAAATATAAAAACAGATAGCAAGATTTTCTACAGCTATATAAAAAGAAAAAGGGTGGCTAAAGTGAACTTTGGCCCCATAGAGGATGGGACCGGAAAACTAGTGGTGGGGAACATGGAGATGGCAAAGACGCTGAACAAATATTTTGTATCAGTCATTACAATAGAGGACACAAAAAATATCCCAACACTGGACAAACAGGAGGCAATGGCGGGGGGGTGTAGGAGCTAAAGACGATTAAAACCACTAAGGAGATGGTACTCAGTAAAATAAGGGGACTTAAGGCAGATAAATCCCCCGGACCTGATGGCCTACATCCTAGGGTCTTGAGATAAGTAGCGGTAGGGATTGTGGGTGCACTGGTGATTATTTTCCAGAATGCCCTGGACTCAGGAAACGTCCCGGCAGATTGGAAAACTGCTAATGTAATATTCTTATTTAAGAAGCGAAGTAGACAAAAAGCTGGAAACTATAGACCAGTTAGCCTAACATTTGTGGTTGGCAAAATGTTGGAATCCATTATTAAGGAAACAGTATCAGAGCATTTGGATTAACATAATTTAAAGAACAGAGTCAGCATGGTTTTATGAAGGGGAAGTCATGTTTGACAAATTTGCTCGAATTCTTTGAGGATGTAACATACAGGGGGGATAAAGGGGAACCAGTGGATGTAGTGTATTTGGACTTCCAAAAGGCATTTGACAAGGCTCCACACAAAAGATTACTGATCAAGATAAAAAATCACGGGATTGGGGGTAATATACTGGCATGTGTGGAAGATTGGCTATCTAACAGAAAGCAAAGAGTTGGGATAAATGGTTCATTCTCGGGCTGGCAATCAGTAACTAGTGGTGTTCCGCAGGGGTCAGTGCTGGGACCCCAACTCTTTACAATCTATATTAACGATTTGAGTAAGGGACCGAGTGCAACATATCAAAGTTTGCCGACGATACAAAGATGGGAGGGAAAGCAGTGAGTGAGGAGGACAAAAAAAACCTGCAAAAGGACATAGACAGGCTCAGTGAGTGGGCAGAGATTTGGCAGATGCAATATAATGTTGGAAAGTGTGAGGTTATGCACTTTAGCAGAAAAAATCAAAGAGCAAGTTATTATCTAAATGGAGAGAAACTGCAAACTGCTTCAGTACAAAGGGATCTGGGGGTCCTGGTGCATGAAACACAAAAAGTTAATATGCAGGTGCAGCAGGTGATCAGGAAGGCCAATGGAATCTTTGCTTTTATTGCAAGGGGGATGGAGTATAAAAACAGGGAAGTCTTGCTGCAGTTATACAGGGTATTGGTGAGGCCACACCTGGAATACTGCGTGCAGTTTTGGTTTCCATATTTAAGAAAATATATACTTGCTGTCGAGGCGGTTCAGAGAAGGTGCACTCGGTTGATTCCGTAGATGAGTGTGTTGATGAATGAGGAAAGGTTGTGTAGGTTGGGACTCTACTCATTGGAGTTCAGAAGAATGAGTTGCGATCGGGTGGATGCGGGGAGGATATTTCCACTGATGGTGAGACTAGAACTAGGGGGCATAATCTAAGAATAAGGGGCTACCCTTTCAAAACAGAGATGAGGAGAAACTTCTTCACTCAGAGGGTAGTAAATCTATGGAATTTGCTACCCCAGAGAGCTGTGGAAGCTGCAACATTAAATACATTTAAAATGGAGATAGAGAGTTTCCCAGCAGATACGGGAATTAGGGGTTATGGGGAGAGGGCAGTGAAGTGGACGTGAGTCTAGATTCGGATCAGCCATGATCCTATTGAATGGCGGAGCAGGCCCGAGGGGCCGTATGGCCTACTCCTGCTCCTACTTCTTATGTTCTTATGTTCTTATTAAGAAATATATCCAACTCCTTCTTGAATATATTTAATGAATTGTCCTCTACTGCATTCTGTGGTAGAGAATTCCACATGAACAACACTCTCTGGGTGAAGAAATTCCTCCTCATCTCTGCCCTAAATGGCTTACCCGTTATCCTTAGAATGTGACACTTGTTTCTGGACTCCCCGGCCATCTGGAGCATCCTTCCTGAGTCTAGTCTGTCTAGTCCTGTTAGAATTTTATAAGTTTAAATGAGATCCCCTCTCATTATTTTAAAGTCCAGCGAGTACAAGTCCAATCGACCCAATCTCTCCTCACACGTCATTCCTGCCTCCCAGGTATCAGTCTTGTGCATCTTCGCTGCACTCCCTCCATGGCAAGAATATCTTTCCGCAGATATGGCGACCAAAACAGCACACAATACTCAAGTTGTGGTCTCACCAAAGCCCTGTACAACTGCAGCAAGGCATCCTTGTGCCTATACTTGAACACTCTCGCTACGAAGGCCAACATACTATTTGCCTTCTTAACCACCTGCTGCACCTGCATGCTTACCTTCAGCGACTGCTGCACAAGGGCATTCATGACTCGTTGCAGTTACCCTTCTCCCAATCTATTGCCATTCAGATAATAATCTGCCTTCCTAGTTTTGCCACCAAAGTGGATAACCTCGCATTTATCCATATTATACTTAATCTGCCATGCTTCTGTCCAATCACCCAACCTGTCCAAATCATACTGGATTTTCTCGGCATTCTCGTCACAGCAAACACGCCCACCCAGCATTATGTCGTCTGCAAACTTGGAGATATTACATCTAGTTCCCTCGTCTAGATCATTTATATTTATTGTGAATAGCTGGGGTCCAAGGACCGATCCCTGCGATACCCTACTAGTCACTGCATGCCACTCAGAAAAAAACCCATTTATTCCAGCTGTTTGCTTCCTGTTTGCCAACCAGTTCTCTAACCATGTCAGTACCTTGCCCACAATCCCATGTTCCTTAACTTTAGACGCTAATCTCCTATGCGGGTCCTCATATAAAGCCTTCTGAAAGTCCAAATACACCACATCCACTGGTTCTCCCTTATTTATTCTACCAGTTATATAGCCAAAAGTTTCCAGTAGTTTAGTCAAGCACGATTTACCTTTTGTAAATCCCTGTTGACTTTGTCCGATCCTGTCACTGTTTTCCAAGTGCTCTGCTATTACATCTTTAATAATGGACTCTAACATTTCCCCCACTACCGATGCCCGTCTTACCGGTCTGTAATTCCCCGTTTTCTCTCCAACACCTTTTTTGAATAGTGTGTTAATGTTAGCTATCCTCCAATCCATGGGAACTGTTCCAGAGTCTTTCAAATTTTGGAAGATGATGAGCAATGCATCTATTATTTCCAGGTCCACTTCCTTAAGTACCCTAGGATGTAGATTATCAGGCCCTCGGGATTTATCCGCCTTCAATCCCATCAATTTCCCTAGCCCAATTTCTCTACAAATACTGATTAATTTCAGTTCCATCCTCTCATTAGTCCCTATATTCCCCGACATCTCTGGGAGGTTATTTGTGTCCTACTTTGTGCAGACTGAACCAAAGTATGTATTTAATTGGTGAGCCATTTCTTTGCTCCCCATTATAAATTCCCCTGATTCTGACTGCAAGGTACCTATGCTTGACTTCACCAATATTTTTCTCTTCACACATCTATAAAAGTTTTTACAGTCAGTTTTTATGTTCCATGCAAGCTTACTCTCATCCTCAAGTTTCCCCCTCATAATTAATCCCTTTGCCCTCCTTTGCTGCATTCTAAACTGCTCCAAATCCTCAGGTTTACTGCTTTTCCTTGCCAATTTTTATGTCCTCTCCTTGGATCTTACACTATCCCTAGTTTCCCTTGTTAGCCACGGTTGATTCACCTTGTTTGTTTTAATTGTATGCCAAACCGGGAGGAACAAATTCTGTAGCTCATCCATGTGATCATTGAATGTTTGCCATTGCCTATCCAACGTCAACACTTTGCGTAACATTCCTCAATCAATCCTATCCAACTCGCACCTCATGCCATTGTAATTTGCTTTATTTAAATTCATGACCCTAGTCTCTGAGTCAACTAATTCACTCTCCACCTTAATGACGAATTCTATCATATGATCGCTCCGATCCAAGGGGCCTTGCACAAAAAGATTGCTAATTAATCCTTTCTCATTACATAATAACCAGTCCAAGATGGCCTGGTCTCAATTGGTTCCACGACATATTAGTCCAGGAAATCATCCCGTATACACTCCAGGAATTCCTCCTCCACAGTATTATTACTAATTTGATTCGCCCAATCTATATTTAGATTAAAGTCACCCATGATAACTCCTGTGCCCTTATTGCACGCGTCTCTAATTTCCCGTTTAATGCCATCCCCAACCTCTGCATTACTGTGTGGAGGTCTGTATACCACTCCCACTAACGTGTTCTGCACCTTTGCATTTCTCAGTTTTACCCCTACAGATTCCACATCATCAGAGCTAATATCCTTCCTTTCAATTGTGTTAATGATCTCTTTACCCAGCAATGCTACCCCACCACCTTTTCATTTTTGCCTATCATTCCTGAATATTGAATACCCCTGAATGTGGAGTTCCCGGCCTTGGTCTCTGTGGCGCCATGTTACCGCAATCCCAATCACATCATATCCATTTACCTCTATTTGCGCATCTAATTCTTCCACCTTATTACGAATGCTCCTCGGATTAAGACACAAGGCCTTCAGGCTTGTTTTTTTTATCACTCTTACACGTTTTAGAATTATTATGCACTGTGGCCATGTTTGAGCGACACCCTTGATTTCCTGTCTTTTGCTTCTATAATTGTTTCCCTTTCCTCTGTCTCCCTGCTCAGGTTCCCAACCCTCCGCTATTTTAGTTAAACCCTCCCCGGAGCACTAGCAAACACTCCCCCTAGGAAATCGGTCCCGGCCCTGCCCAGGTGCAAACCGTCCGGTTTCTACTGGTCCCACCTCTCCCAGAAGCTGTTCCAATGTCCCACGAATTTGAATCCCTTCCCCTTGCACCATTCCTCTAGCCACATATTCAGCTGAAATGTCCTAATATTTCTACTCGGACTATCACGTGGCACTGGTAGCAATCTTGAGATTACTACCTTTGAGGTCCTATTTTTTAATATACCTCCTAACTCCCTATATTCAGCTTTGAGGAACTCATCCCGTTTTGTACCTATAGCTTTGGTACCTATATGCACAACGACAACTGGCTGTTCACCGTCCCCTTCCAAGATGTTCTGCAGCCGCTCTGAGACATCCTTGACCCTTGCACCAGGGAGGCAACACACCATCCTGGAGTCACGTTTGCGGCCGCAGAAATGCCTATCTATTCCCCTGACAATAGAATCCCCCATTACTGTAGCTCTCCCACTCTATTTCCTCCCGTCCTGTGCAGCAGATCCACCCATGGTGCCAGGAAGTTGGCTGCTATTGCCTACTCCAGATAAGCCATCCTCCCCAACAATATCAAAAGCAGTATATCTGTTTGAGAGGTCGATGGTCACAGGGGACCCCTGAACTACTTGCCTGCGCCTACTAATCTGCCTGGTGGTCACCCATTTTCGTCCTGCCTGTGCAGCCTTTATCTGCGGTGTGACCAACTCTCTAAACATGCAATCCACGACATCTTCTGCATCGCAAATGCTCCAGTATGTATCCATTCGCAGCTCCAGCGCCGCAATGCCATCTGTCTGTAAGTAGCTGCAGCTGGATACACTTCCCGCACACTTTCCCGTCAGGGACACAGGAAGTGTCCCTGATTTCCCACATAGTGCAGGAAAAGCATAGTACGGCACAGAGCTCTCCTGCCATGATTACCCTTGAATTAATTCAAATTGAATTAAATCAAATCAATCCACCAATTACGCTGCAATTAAATGATATACTGAAGGACCCTTGTTTACCAGCAGTACCCGCTACACCACAGAAACCCTATAATTTATAAACCACAATATGTAATTTTGAAAATAGGTGCAAGAGAGAAATACTCACCAAACAATCACTTACCTGCTTTCTTGTGACATAACACTTCGATTACTTTTTACTTCTCTCTCCCTCTCTCAGAGCTCTGAGATTGGTAAACCTACCTGTTCTGCCGCTTCGCATTACATCGCCGCTGCCACCTCGCCACACCTCACAGGTCAACTGCCACCACTGCTGTGGGCCTTCCTGTGCCACCACCTCGCTTTATATCACTGCTGCCGCCTTGACTTTTTGCTCATTATCTTTGTATCTCTGGTACTTTATCTTCACCCATTACAGTGAAGACCGTTGCAAAGTAAGTATTTTGGAAATCTAGGAGCCTTGGTTTGCTGGTCGATCCCCGGGAACAGATTCCACCCCCGTGCCAATCCATGACCAACATTTTAACTCATATAGTTTTCCATTCAAGATTTGTTTTAATGCCAGGTCAGTATCTGTAGAAAAGAACGGAGCAGAATAGTGATGGGGTCGACCAGCCTGATTTGTATCAGAATCCAACATAAAACCCCAAAGATGTTGAGCAAAATCTGGGTAAATGTGAGGTGATTCAATTTGGTAGGAAGAATAGAAACACTGAATATTTTTAAATGGTGAGAAACTTTCAAGTGTAGTTGTTCAGAGAGATTTGGAAGTCTTCGTACAAGATACACAGAAAGCTAGCATACAGGTAGAGCAAGCAATAAGGAAGGCAAATTGCATATTGACCTTTATTGCAAGGGGGTTGGAGTATAAGAGAAAGGAAGTCCTGCTGCAATTGTACAGCGCCTTTGTGAGACCACGCATGGAGCACTGTGCACAGTTTTGCTCTCCTTATCTAAGGAAGGTTTTACTTTCCTCGGAGGCAGTGCAACGAATGTTCACTAGATTGATTCCTGGGATGAGAGGGCTGTTCTATGATGAGAGAGTGTGAAGCATAGCCCTATACTCTGAAGATTAGAAGAATGAGAGGTGATCTCATTGAAACATACATGTTTCGGAAAGGGATTGACAGGTTTCATGCTAAGAGGCTGTTTCCCCTGGCTGGACAAGATTCTGAAGGGGATGGACAGGGTAGATGATGAGAGGTTGATTCCCCTGGCTGGAGTGTCTAGAACTAGGGGGCATAGTCTTACAATAAGGGGTATGCCTTTAAAGATCGAGATGAGGAGGAATTTCTTCACTCAGTGGGTTGAGAATCTTTGGAATTCTTTGCCCCAGCGGGCTGCGAAGGTTGAATCTTTCAATATGACCAAGTCTGAGATTGATGGATTTTTGGACTTTAGAGGAATCAAGGTGATCGGGCAGGAAAGTGGAGCTGAGGTGGATGATCAGCTATAATTTTATTGAAATGCGGAACAGGCTCGGGTGGCCATATGGCCTACCCCTGCTAATATTTCTATTGTTCTTATGTTCTAAAAACACAAATGTAGGAGGATAAATACGGAATAACATTAGAAATAGGAGCAGGAGTAGGTCATTCAGCCGCTCGAGCCTGTTGCACCATTCAGTAAGATCACAGCTGACCTGAACTTGACCTCAACATCACTTTCCTGCCCGCTCCCCACATCCTTGACTCCCCTATAGCTCAAATATCTGTCCATCTCCGCCCAGCATATTTCTAATAACTCTACCCCCGCAGCTCTCTGGGGTATAGAATTCCAAAGAGTCTCAACCCTCCATTTTGCTTCCTAATTACTTGCTGTACCTAATTGCTAACTACTTTTTTGTGTTTCATGTACGACGACCTCCAGTTTCATCTGTACCGGAGCATTTTGTAGTCTCCCTCCATGAAAATAAAGATGTGCTTTTGATTTTGCCTATTAAAGTGGATAACCTTACATTTTCCTACATTATACTCCAGCTGCCAAATTTTTCCTCACTCACTTAACCTATCTATATCCCTTTGTAGACTCTTTGTATCCTCCTCACAGCATGCTTTCCCACCTATCTTTGTACCATCAGCAAACTTGGCTGCATTACGCTCGGCCCATTCATCAAATTCATTAATATATATTGTAAATGTTTCGGGACCCAGGATAAATTGTTTTATTTTCCAAGCGAGGGAGGAGTAACTTTTTGGAAAACAGGATGTTTGCACTTAAAACGGAATGGAATCTATACCATTCTACAGTTTGAAAGCCTTCTTTCAGTGTGTCATGGTCTGTGAAAAGTGACAGTGCTTTGCCTTTACAGAAACCTGACACCGTCCTCCGAGCTGGAGGCTTCTGGCTGTTGCTTCTGACAGCATTAAAGTTCTATTGAATTACTTTGGCTAGAAGCATTATGCTTACCTCTTTACAGCTTCTTCAATCTGTTGTCAGTCTCTCTCAGAGCTCCTGATCAGAGCGGAGCAGCCACAAGGACTACTGTCACTTCCTCATGCATCCTGCCACATGGGCTGCCACTGAGTGAAACATCAAATTGGAGAAACCTTTAGGACCCGCTCCCTCATTTCACTGCCATTAAAATGTCTGTGCATGTTGTGGGGACAGGTGCTCCACCCCATTTCCTCAGAGGACGTCTCAGGAACCCAGGGGTCGAGGGATAAAATCACAAGGCTCCTTCAATTTTCCTCGCCTTTGTCCCGGGGAATTAAGCATTTACCAGACCCATGCAATAGGAATATTGGTCTCTCTCTCATGTTCATCAATTCCTCCTCCTGTCCATGTCTGATGTGCCAGCTCCCAAATCCAGCACCTGCACACGGTAACTACAACTGATGAATTGTAAGCAGGGGCAAAAAGCTAACTCCAAGTGACAACACAAAGGAGCCAGGAGCCAATCACACAGCCGCCGGCGCTGGCACTGCCCACTGTCTTTATTACAGGGTGACATTGCCAGGCTCTGCTCCTGGTGCAGTCACACTGGACTGGAGCACATTTTGCATCTTCTTCCCATTAGTGATATGGCTCTGTGTCCGAACGAAGCTCCCACCAATCGACACCTCAGGCAGAGAGCACATCCCACAATATTAGGTTTAATGACTCTTGCATCGCATCCACCTAATGTGAGATCCCACTATTCAATGTCGCCCACATCCCAATATCTCCACGTACCTTCCCTCTCCTTTGCGACTGGGATCTAAGCATTAACCAGGCATATGGAAGAGGAATATAGCGACTTGTGTCACATCCAAAAATTCCTCCTGCTGGCATTGTATGATATAAAGCTGGGCATTGTCCGGGCTCCCTAGTTGTCAATTCGATAGTTGTGAATTTGTCGCATTATCATTTAATATACATTAAGTATGCTTTCTGTATGATTTCTCAGGACATTATTTACAATGCTTTAAATAAACTAATCATCAAAATGAATAAAACTGAGCGCAATGCTGAAAGTTTCAAAGGATATAATCAAAATGGAAAGGGGTGAAATAAAGAAATAATAAAGTAAATTAGAAATGGAAAATGCTACAATGACTGAACAGGTCGTGCAGCATCTGTGGAGAAGGGAAGCTCGGGATAATGGTTCAGGTGTATGACACTTCTGTAGACCTAAGTGTAAATCCTCCCTTCCTCTCCACTGAAGAATGTACAGTTTTTTTCCAGTGTGTTCTTGTAAATTTTTATTTATATTCCTTAGTTGTGGATTTTGCATTTGTCTTTGTTTGTGACCATCCAGTGCGCAGTGGCTGCTCATTGCGGCTCCTTTGATTGACAGCTCTCTATCCACTGGCGAAGGTGGCTGGAGGGGTTCCTCTCATTCCAGGCTGCGGAAAAATGTTAATGGGGCCAGGAGCCCGGTTAATGGGGCCCGCCGTTCCATTTCATGGGGCCGTGACCCCAGTTAATGGGACACTGAGACCACTGTTAATGCCACTGCGACCCCGGTTAATGGGACTGTGACCCCGGTTAACAGGGCCACTCTTATTCCTTTGCATTGTAGCAGCAAAGCAAATCAAATGTCGTTATCTAAGATGAATATTCGTGCCAAAGCTTCTGGTGTAACAGCATGGATATCTTGTAGGCTGCCTGTGAATATCCTCTGAGGGCAGTAATCAATGATGTTCTCCAGCGTCCGCGATAAAGGATCCATTCCATATGTTGCAGTTCTTCCCTGCATTTCGCCATCGGCCATGAAGGCCGAGGGGAGATCACTGAAGTGTTTCGACGGATATCCATCACTATCCTCCTCAGAGTTCACTATACTTTCAAGTTGAGTTTCAGCTGCAAGTTTTGAAATCGTGCCCTGTATGCCCTGTATACCCAAGTCCAAGTCATTTAAATATATCAAGAAATGCAATGGTCCTAGTACCGAATCCGAGGGAAAACCAATGTATACCTTGCTCCAGTCCGAAAAACAACCATTCACCACTAATCAGTTTCCTGTCACCTAGCCAATATCCTATCCAGACTGTCACTGTCCCTTTTCATTACATGAGCTTCAAATTTGCTGGCAATCCTATTAAGTGGCACTACATCAAAAACCTTTAGACATCCATGTACAACACGTCAACCGCATTGCCCTCATCAATCCTCTCTTTACCTCATCAAAAAACTCGATCAAGTTAGGTAAACACGATTTGACTTTAACAGTCCATGCTGGCCTTCATTAATCAATCCACAGTTGTACAACTGACTGTTAATTTTGTCCCAGATTATCGTTTCCAAAAACTTCCCAACTACCGAATTCAAACTGACTGGCCTCTCGCTGCTGTGTATATCCTTATATTTTTTTGAGCAAGAATGTAACATTTTCAATTCTCCAGTCCTCTGACACCACACCCACATTTTAGAAGAATATTGTGAGTTTCTCCGCGATTTCCTCCTTAAAATTCCACTGCATCCCAGGATGCATCCAATCCGCTCCTGGTGACTTATCAACTTTAAGTTCAGACAGCCTTTCTAGATCCTCCACTTTAACAAGTTTATCTGATCCAGTATCTCATCTACCTGCTCTTTCGCTATATTTTTGCAGCATATTTTTCCTTAGTGAAGAAAGATGCAAAGTATTCATTTAGTACCTCAGCCATGCCCTCTGCATTCATGTGTTGGGCTTCCATTTGGTCGCTAATCAGCCCTAATCCTCCTCTTAGTACCTGCTTATATTTATATGCCTATAGAAGATATTTGAATTCGATTTTATGGTAGCTGACAGTCTATTCTCATATTCTCTCTTTGGCTCTCTTATTTCCTTTCTCATTTCCTCTCTGAACTTTCTATATTCAGCCCGGCTCTCACTTGTATTCTCAACCTGACATCTGTCATAGGCGCTCCTTTTCTGATTCCGATTTTCTATCTCTTTCCTCATCTGGGGAGCTGTATTTTTAGTTGCCCTACCTGTCCCTCTAGTGGGAGTGTAACTTGACTGTACCTGAGCCATCTCCTCTTTAAAGGCAGCCCATTGTTCGATTGCAGTTTGGCCTGCCAATCTTTGATTCCAATTTACCCTGGCCAGATCATCCCACTGAAATTGGCCTTCCTGCATTTTTTAATCTAGATTGCTCCCTGTCTTTTTCCAAAGCTAATCGAAACATTATTATACTATGATCACTGTTCCCTAAATGTTTCTCTACTGAAACTTGCTCCACTTAGCCCACCTCATTCCCCAGAGCCTATATTCAACAGAGGAACCAGCACGCCCACCAGTACTCAGAACAGAATACTGTTTGGAGAGCTAGATGCACTCAGGGGACTCCTGAACTGTTTGCCTGGTCATCCTCTGTTGTCTGGCAGTCATCCGTTCCCTCTCTGCCTGCCCACTCCTTAGGTGCATGGAGACCACTTCCTGAAGCGTGCTTTTCATGTAGCTGTCAGCTGTGTGGATGCAATTGGGTGACGCCAGCTGCCGCTCAAGCGCCAACACCCGGAGCTCAAGCCCCTCCAGCTCAGGGCTTCTCCTGCACGTGATTGTCCAGGACATGAAAAGCATCCTGGATTTTCCACATTTCACAGAATGTGCATTCCACTGTACCGAGCTTCCCTGCCATGCTTTATTTTATTCGACGATCTACTAACTTACTTTTTTTAAGTAACTTACAGAAATAAACGTACTACAATATGAAAAACAACGACGAAATTCTCACCAATCAGCTCCTTCAATTGTGCTGACGTCACTCCCCTCGCTCCCTGAAACGCACGCTCGCTCCAGGCTCTCGGACCTCCCTTTATCTGTGGCCACTTCTCTCACTGCCCTGCAGGTCTGCTCTCGTGTCTATTAACTTAGAGACCTTGGGCTCTCTGTATCCACTCCTCCTTTTCAGACAGACATCTCCAGCGCCTTCCTCCTCGCCTCCAATTCCTGCACTCAATCATTCCTCACTCTGTTACAATGCACTCTGTTTGCGATATTCAATCTCTGTACTCAAGCTCAAGCTCAAGTTAGCACTAGGATGGGAGATTGCCTGTGAATGCCAGGTGCTGTAGGCTTTTCTTGCCAGCAAAAGCTGTTCTCAGCCCTGCAATTTCAAGCTGATTTCAGTCACCAAACTGTTTGCAGTTCGCTCTCTCTCTTTCTCCCTTTCTCCCTCTCTCTCTCTCCTTCCTACTGATCGTTGTATTCGTTTCACGAAGGGAAGAGGTCGAGACACAACACCACTAAACTGAACCGGTAATCAATCGTGAATCTTTAACCTAAGGTAAACCAGGAGCAGCTGATGCCTACGGATGAGCTAAACTGTACAAGCCCGATCTCGTCTGATCTAGGAAGCAAAGCAGAATCAGGCATTGCTAGAGGTGTATTCTGATACTGCACCGCCAGATGGAATTCAGAGTGTCAATTAGGTGGCCACTCACAAGGGTGGGCACCTGCCTCGGCAGGCAGTTCAGATATCCTCTGGGAGTGTGGCACCCTCAAACAAATATTCACCATTGGTTACTGCTGAGAGTGACGAAACCTCTAAAAATTGCAGTGCAGAGCCTGGCACCGTCAGGCAAAGGACCTTTCAGTGCGACAGGAATTTTAGGAATGCAACAGAATTTGTGAAGCCGAAAGTCAGGGCGACGGACAGGCAGCATTTGCAATCGTCGATGTGAGACCCATATGTTATGTTGCCTTCCTGCTGCTTTGGTAAGGGACTTCATGGAGAGAGTGCAGAACATTCTTCGGGGGGAAGGGCAAGTGCCAGACATCGTGGTCCATGTCTGAACCAACGACAAAGTGAGGAAGAGGGCTGTGGTCCTGCAGTCAGAGTTTAATGAGCCAGGGAGGAAGTTCAAAAGCAGGATCTCAAATATGGTAATATCTGGATTACTGCCAGTGCCAGGATGCGCGAGTGAATGTTGAAATAGGAAGATATGGAAGGTTAATGCGTGGGTAGATACATTGTGCAGGAAGGAGGGCTTCAGATTCCTGGGACAATGGGACCAGCTCTGGCAGGATGTACCTGTTCAGCATGGACAGGCTGCTCCTGAACTACACTTAGTTGGGACCAATATCCTTGTGGGCACGTTGACGAGTGCAGTTGTTATAGGTTCAATCTATTTGACCCGGTGTTTGTGCACCAGGATATTCCATTAAAAAGTAGAATCAAGGTGCACAGAGGACTGGGAGAGACGGTTTTATTTTTAAGAGTTCTAAATGTGTAAAAAGATAATGTGTGGTTAAAAAGTTTTGTGAGCTGCAGGCGCTAATAGCCTCGTTGGAACATGATGTTTTTGCAATAACGGAGACTTGGCAAAAAAAGTGGAGGTTTTCACAGCAGAGGCAGCGAACCTGGCAAAAAAACAAGGTGAGAATTCACAGAAAAGCAGGGAAGTGATTGGTTGGTCAGTATTTCTCTCTTTTCTTGGGCATATTTTTTTCAATTTATAGCTGGTGGACAGCATTGATGTCCATGGCAACCACATTTGAAGGTTGATCGAGGAACTACGGATCCGGGTTGATGAGCTGGCCTCCGAGCTTCAAAGACTGCAACATATCAGGAAGGGGAGAGTTACCTGTGGGATTTATTCCAAGAGGTAGTCACACCCCTTTTGTGGGCGAGAGCAGGGACTGCAGTGCGCATGAGCAAACTGAACGCAGCACCATGGTACAGGGAGTCTTCAATGGAGGCAAAAAAATAAATTTGTTAATTATAGGGGAGAGTCATGTAGGGGAATAGAAAATAACGACAGAAAATGCTGGAAATACTCAGCAGGCCTGGCAGCATCCGTGGAGAGAGAAACAGGGTTAACATTTCAGGTCTGGGACCCTTTATCAGAACAGGAAAGAGCTGGAAATGTAACAGATATAAAGCAGGCGCAAAGACGGGGTTGGGGTTTTAGGATGGGAGGAAGGAATTGAAAGAACATGCTGTGAAAATGTTGCAAATGGGACTGGCAAAATCATACTGCATGAAAAATGGGGGCAGGAATAATTATCTGAAACTGTTGAACTCTATGTTGAGTCCGGCAGACTGTAAAGTACCTAATCGAAAGATGAGGTGCTGTTCCTCGAGCATACATTGAGCATCATTAGAACAATGTTAAAGGCCGAGGACAGAGAGATTAGTGTGGGAGTGAAGTGGAGAATTAAAGTGACAGGCGACCAGAGGATAATGTTTGCTGCAGGCTGGAGCATGAGTCCCGGAGTCTGTGTTGTCTGCCCGGTGACAGGGTAATGGACATCTCCTCTGGGCTGGAGAGGAACTGAGATTGGGAGGGGAAAGATCCAGTTCCCATGATACATGTAGATACCATTTACATAGGTAACAAATAAAGAGATTCTGCTGAGCGAATATGAGCAGCAAGGGTCTAAATTAAAAAGCAGAACCACAAACTACAAATTACTAACTGAGCCAAGTGCAAATTGGCCTAAGGGAAATAGGATCAGACCGAAGAACGAGTGTGGATCAGAATTGGTGTGGGAGAAATGGGTTTCGATTCCTGGGGCACTGGCACCAGTACTGGGATAAGAGGGAGCTGTACCATCGGGACGGGCTTCATTTAAACAAGTGTCGTGGTGAATCAAATAACTGGGGCAGTATATGGGGCTTTAAACTAAAGAGTTGGGGGGGGGAGCGGGGCGACATGCTGAACAGTAATTTAAATAGTCAAAGGAGAATGAGAAGGCAAAAGTGCAGTGTACCGATAAAGTTAATGAAATCCAGATTGTGACAGGAAGGGACAAAGACGATTTTAGATCTGGAAATGTGTAACGAGGCTGGATTTATTAATGATCACCAAGTGAAGGATCCTCTTGGGAAGAGTGATCATAACATGGTAGAATTTCAAAATCAGTTTGAGAGTGAGAAAGCTAGATCTCAAACCAGTGTCCTGAACTTAAATAAAAGGTCATTAAAAAGGTATGAAACCAGACTTGGTAAAATTGGACTGGGAAAATATATTACAGGATAAGGCTGTCGAAAAGCAGTTGCAAACATTTAAGGAGATATATCATAACTCAAATGAAAGATATATTATATATTCCAGTGAGAAAGAAGGATTCTAAGAGAAGGATGAACAATCCATGGCTAACTAAGGAAGTAAAGGAGGTATCAAATTGAAAACAAAAGCATACAATGTTGCAAAGGATAGTGAAAGGCCACAGGATGGGTATTTTTTAAAGACCAGCAAAAGGACGACTAAATATGATAAAGAGAGAGAAGATAGCTTATGAGAGTACGCTAGCAAAAATATAAAAAGAGTGAATAGAAGCATCGAAACCGAGAAATGTAGGAGCAGGAGATGGCCATTCGGCCCTTCGAGCCTGCTCCAATATTCAATATGTTCATGGCAGATCCTCTATTTCAATAGCATATTGCCGCTCCCTCCCCATACCTTTTGATGCCATTTGTGTCTAGAAATATATCAATCTCCTTCTTATATATATTCAGTGACATGGCCACCACAGCGTTCTGTGGTACAGAATTCCACAGGTACCCCAGCATCTGAGAGAAGAAATGTCTCCTCATCTTAGTCCTAAAATTCCTACACCATATCCTGAAACTGTGACCCCTCGTGCTTGACCCCCAGCCAGGGGATACATCCTCCCTGCATCCAGTCCATTTAGCCCTGTCAGAATGTTATGCGGTTCAATGAGATCCCCTCTCATGCTTCTAACCGCTAGTGAATACAAGCCTAGTCGACCACATCTCACCTTATAGGACAGCCCTGCCACTCCAGGATTCAGTCTGGTGAACCTTCGCTGCATCCCTCTATGGCTAGTATATCCTTTCTTAGGTAAAGAGACCAAAGCTCCTTTCTCCAGGTGTGATCTTACCAAAGCCCTGTACAACTGTACTAAGACATCCTTGCTCCTGTACCCAAATCCTCTTGCAGTGGAGGCCAACATACAATTTGCTTTCCGAACTGCTTGCTGCACCTGCATGTTTGCTTTCAGTGACCGGCGGACAAAGACACCCATGTACATCAGCATTTTCCAATCTATCACCATTTAAATAATATTCTACCTTTCTAATTTTCCTACCGAAGTGGATAACTTCACATTTATCCACGTTATACGGCGTCTGTCATTTATTTGCCCACTCACTCTACATGTATAAATCGCCTTGAAGCCTCTTTGCATCCTCGTCACAACCAACAATTCCATCTAGTCTCGTGTCGTCAGCAAACTTGGAAATATTACATTCGGTTCCCTCACCTAAATCATTGATATATATTGTGAATAGCTGGGGCCCAAGCACTAATCCCTGCGGTACCCCACTAGTCACCGGCTGCTTCCCTTATAAGACCCATTTATTCGTACTCTGTTTCCTGTCTGTTAACCAATTTTCAATCCATGCCAGTATATTACCCCAATCCCATGTGATTTAATGTTGCGCACTAATCTCTTACGTGGGACTTTATGAAAGGCCTCCTGTTAATCTAAATACACCTCATCCACTGGTTCTCCCTTATCTATTCTACCAGTTGCATCCTCAGACATTTCCAGTAGGTTTGTCGAACACAATTTCCTTTCGTAAATCAATGATGACTTTGTCTTAGAAGTAAGAGCTTCTGCAGGTATATAAAACGGAAGAGCATAGCTAAAGTAAACGTTGGTCTCCTAGAGGATGAGTCTAGGGAATGCATAATGGGAAACAGGGAAGTGCCAAAGACTTTGAACAAATATTCTGCATCGGTCATCACTGTAGAAGTCACTAAAAACATCCCAATAACGGATAATCAGGGGCTGTTGGGTGGAAGGGGGAACCTAAAACAATCACTTTCACTAGAGAGGAAGTACTAGCCAAACTAATGGAACTAAACGTGGACAAGTCCCCTGGACCCGATGGCCTGCATCCCAGAGTCATAAAAGAGGTGGCTGCGGAGATAGTGGATGCATTGGTTGTAATCTAACAAAATTCTTTGGATTCTGGAGAGGTCCCAGCGGATGGGAAAAGCGCAAATGTAATGCTTCTATTTAAAAAAGGAGGGAGACAGAAAGAGTGCAACAATTCACCAGTTAGCCTAATATCTGTCATTGCGGAAATGCTGTAATCCATCATTAAGGAATTCGTAGCAGGACATTTAGAATAGCCAAGCAGAGTCAGCATGATTTTATTAAAGGGAAATCATGTTTGACAAATTTGCTGGAGTTCGTTGAGGATGTAACGGGCAGGGTGGATGTGGTGTATTTGGCTTTCCAGATTGGCATTCATTAAGGTGCCACATAAAAGGTGATTACACAAGATCAGAGCTCACGGGGTTGGGGTAATATATTAGCATGGAAAGAGGATTGGCTAACTAACAGAAAAAGGAAGGTCGGGAAAAATGGGTCCTTTTCAGCTGGGCAAACTGTAACTAGTGGGATGCCACATGGTTCATTGCTGGAGCCTCCACTATTTACAATCTATATGCATTACTTGGGTGAAGGGATTGAATGTAAAGTAAGCAAATTAGCAGATGATACAAAAGTAGGTGGGAAAGCAACTTGTGTGGAGGACCCAAAAAATGTCCAAATAGATATAGATAGGCTAAGTGAGTGGGAAAAATATGTCAGATGGAGTTTAATGTGGGAAAATGTGAGGTTACCCACTTTGATAGGAAAAATATAAAAAAAGATATTTGGGTGCCCATGGCTCACGTGATCCCAGGGGATGCATCACACTATCTATGACCCTGGGACACGCAAGCACAGGATGCCGGCAGCTGGGCCAGTCCCCGGAGCAGGATTCCATGGCGGCCTACAGCTCAACTGCTGGCACGCAACGTAAGTGCAGGTCACGGGCTTACACCCGCGGGAAGCCCCGGACCCGAATATATGGGACATTGAAATGGTGAGAAATTACAAAATGCTGAGGTACAGAGAACATAAGAATAAAAGAACATAAGAAATAGGAGCAGGAGTAGACCAATCAGCACCTCGAGCCTGCTCCACCATTCAATAAGATCATGGCTGATCTGATCCTAACCTCAAATCTTCTATCACAGTGCATCCACCCAAACCCATGTGAACTCCCGGGAGAGGCGAAAAACCAGATAAAGACCCAATGGCAAATTTGGGATAAAAAAATCTGGGAAATTCCTCTCCGCCCCATCTAGGCGATCGAAATTCTTCCAGGAGATCACTCTGTCCCTATAATTTCTACAGTACTTATCTTCTGTAAAGGCGATCTCCACCCCAGCCAGGAACAGGAATAAAACCATCTCCTGAAATCTAACACAGAATTAGAACACAGTAGGTGCAGAACCAGGCTACACGGCCCCTGGGCCCACTCCACTACCCACAGGGCCTTGACCATTCCGAACCTAGATTCATGTCCAATTTCCTACCCGCTCCCCGTAACCCTTAATTCCCTTTACTTCTAGAAAACTATCTATTGCTGTTTTAAATTTATTTAATGATGTAGCTTCCACAGCATTCTAGGGCAGCAAATTCAACAAACCTACCACCCTCTGAGTGAAGAAGTGTCTCCTCATCTCAGTTTTGAAAGAGCTGCCCCTTATTTTAAGATTATGCCCCCTAGTTCTTGTTTCACCCATCATTGGGAACATCCTCACTGCATCCACCCGATCAAGCCCCTTCACAATCTTATATGTTTCAATAAGATTGCCTCTCATTCTTCTGAACTCCAATGAGTAGAGTCCCAATCTACTCAACCTCTCCTCATATGACCACCCCCTCACCCCCGGGATTAACCGAGTGAACCTTCTTTGTACTGACTCGAGAGCAAGTATGTCTTTTCTTAAGTATGGACACCAAAACTGTATGCAGTATTCCAGGTGAGGTCTCACCAATACCTTGTACAACTGCTGCAATACCTCCCTGTTTTTATATTCCATCTCCCTAGCAATAAAAGCCAACATTCCATTGGCCTTCTTGATCACTTGCTGCACCTGCATACTAACTTTTTGAGTTTCGTGCACCAGAACCCCCAGATCCCTTTGTACTGCAGTACTTTCCAGTTTCTTGCCATTAAGATAATAACTTGCTCTATGATTTTTCCTGCCAAAGTGCATAACCTCACAATTTCCAGTATTGTATTCCATCTGCCAAATCTCTGCCCACTTACTTAGCCTGTCTATGTTCCTTTGCAAGTTATTTATGTCCTCCTCACTCGCTACTTTCCGTGCCATCTTTGTATCATCTGCAAACTTTGATATGTTACATTCGGTCCCCTCCTCCAAATCGTTAATATAGATTGTAAAGAATTGGGGACCCAGTACTGACCCCTGCAGAACACCACTAGTTACTGGCTGCCAATCTGAGAACGAACCATTTATCCCAACTCTCTGCTTTCTGTTAGAGAGCCAATCCTCCACCCACGCTAGAATATTACCCCCAATCCGGTGATTTTTTATCTTGAGCAATAATCTTTTGTGTGGCACCTTGTCAAATGCCTTTTGGAAGTCTAAATACACTACATCCACTGGTTCCCCTTTATCCACCCTCTATGTTACTTCCTCAAAAACTCCAGCAAATTTGTCAAACATGACTACCCCGTCATGAAACCATACTGAGTTTGTCCTATTAAATTTTGTTTATCCAAATGTCCCGTTACTGTCTCCTTAATAATGGACTCTAACATTTTACCAACCACAGATGTTAGGCTAACAGGTCTATAGTTTCCAGCCTACTGCCTACTACCCTTTTTAAATAAGGGTGTTACATTAGCAGTTTTCCAATCTGCCGGGACCTTTGCAGGGTCCAGTGAGTTTTGGAAAATTATTACCAATGCATCCACAATCCCTACCGCTACTTCCCTCAAGACCCTAGGATGCAAGCCATCAGGTCCAGGGGATTTATCCGCCTTGAGTCCCATTATTATACCAAGTACCACTTCCTTAGTGATTTTAATCGTATTTAGTTCCTACCCCGCTAGAGCCCCTGTTTGTCCAATGTTGGGATATTCTTAGTGTCCTCTACTGTAAAGACTGATACAAAATAATTGTTCAGTGTTTTTGCCATCTCCATGTTTCCCACCATTAATTTCCCGGTCTCATCCTCTACGGGACCAAAATTTGCTTTAGCCACCTTTTTTCTTTTTATATAACTATAGAAACTTTTACTGTCTGTTTTTATATTTTTTGCTAATTTACTTTCATAATCTATCTTCCCTTTCTTAATCAATCTTTTAGTTATTTTTTGCTGTCTTTTAAAGACTTCCCAATCTTCCATCCTCCCACTAGATTTGGCTACCTTTTATGCCCTTATTTTTAGTCAGATACTATCCTTAATTACTTTACTTAGCCACGGATGGCTATCTTTTCTTTTACACCCTTTTTTCCTCAGTGGAATATATATTTTTTGGAAGTTGTAAAATAAATCCTTAAATGTACACCACTGATCATGTACCGTCTTACCCTTTAATCTATTTTCCCAGTCCACTCTAATCAATTCTTCTCTCATACCTTCATAGTCTCCTTTATTCAAGCTCAGCACGCTTGTTTGAGATCCAACCTTCTCACCCTCTAATTGAATATGGAACTCAACCATATTATGGTCACTCATTCCAAGGGGATCCTTTACTAGGACATTTTTAATTAATCCTGTCTCATTACACAGGACCAAATCTAAGGTTGCTTGCCCCCTGGTCGGTTCAGTTACATACTGCTCAAGAAACCCATCGCTAATACACTCAATGAACTCATCCTCAAGGCTGCTCTGCCCAATTTGATTTGTCCAGTTAATATGATAATTAAAATCCCCCATAATTATAGCTGTTCCCTTATTACAAGCCTCAACTATTTCCTGATTAATACTCCGTCCAACAGAGTTGCAACTGTTCGGAGGCCTATAGACTACACCCACTAGTGTTTTTTTCCCCTTATTATTCCTTATCTCCACCCGAACTGTTTCACTATCCTGCTCCTTTGACCCAATATCATTTCTCTCTATTATAGTGATTCCTTCCTTTATTAACATAGCCACCCCACCTCCTCTCCCGTCCTGCCTGTCCATCCTGATTGTTAAATAACCTGGTATGTTTAATTCCCAGTCATGGTCACACTGCAGCCATGCTTCTGTAATGGCCACAAGATCATACACATATGTCATTATTTCTGCAGTTAACTCATTAATTTTGTTATGAATGCTATGTGCATTCAGATAAAGAACTTTCAAATATATTTTGTAACACTTAGTTCCTGTTTTTTCCCTTTTTATTACTTTACTTTTTGCTCCATACCTTCTGTCCCATCCTGACACATTCTGTTTTTTAATTCCCCCACTGCTACCTAAGTCTGTGACCTTCTCTGTTGTCATTTCTATTATTTGCTCTCTAGAAACTTCCCCCCCACTAATTAGTTTAAAGCCCTCTCTACAGCCCAATTATATGATTCGCCAGGACTCTAGTCCCAGCACTGGCCAAGTGGAGTCCGTCCCAACAGAACAGCTCCCTCCTGTCCCAGTACTGGTGCCAGTGTCCCAAGAAGCAAAACCCATTTCTCCCACACCAGTCTTTGAGCCACGCATTTAACTCTTTAATTTTATTTATCCTAGCCATATTCGCTCGTGGCTCAGGTAATAACCCAGAGAGTATTACCCTTGAGGTTCTGTTTTTTAATTTGACCCCTAGCTGCTCATACTCCTTTAACAGAACCGCCTTCCTTGTCCTATCTATGTCGTTTGTACCAACATGGGCCACGACAACTGGATCCTCCTCCTCCCACTCCAAGTTTCTTTCCAGCCCAGAAGAGATGTCCTTAACCCTGGCACCGGGCAGGCAACACAGCCTTCAGGACTCCAGCTCTTGACTGCAGAGAACCCTATCTATCCCAGTAATGATACTATCCCCTACCACTACAACATTTCTTTTTACTCCCTCCACTTGAATGGCCCCCTGTACCACGATGCTGTGGCCAGGTTGCTCATCCTCCCTGCAGTCCCCGCTCCCACCCTCACAGGGAGTAAGAACCTCGATCCTGCTGGACAAGAACAAGGGCTGCATCTCCTTCAACACTACATCCTGGATCCCTGTACCTTCCTCACTCATAGTCACACCGTCCTGTCCCTGACCACGGACTACATCTGCAGTAATTAACTTCATAGGTGTGACCACCTCCTGAAACATAGAGTCCAGGAACTTCTCCCCCTCCCTGATGTGTCGCAGTGTCTGAAGCTCGGTCTCAAGCTCCATAACTTGGAACTTGAGTTCCTCTAGCAGCAAACACTTGACGCAGAGGTAATCACCGTGAGCCTCAATGGGGACCACCGGCTCCCACATCTCGCAACAGTAACACATCACCTGCTCCATTCTATGTAACTAATTAAATTTCTTATTATTAGTTATGAAGACCCTGCCCAGATATAGACAATAATGTCACACCACTATTCAAAGGACTTACCAACTTAAAGGTATAAAAGAGAAGAGAATGAAGAAAACCAACCAACCAGCTGATCACCAACCTCCTCCTTGAATACTGTCTGTGGGGCCTGTTTGGTTGACTCGTCTCGCTGCTCCGCCTCCGCCGTGTTGTCTAAGCCTGGGAGTGGGGAACAAAACAGAGCAGAAAACACACCCTCACCTCCCACTTATCCGAGCTCTCCCACTTAGCAAAACTCCAGCACCACTCAATGCACAAGGCACTCCTTGCACTGCACTAGACCCTCCCCTTTTATACCCGGATTCTACTTCCAGTTTAAACTGCCCAAGAGTTTATAAAACCCTTAAAAAATTAAACTTACTTCAAATAATTGACTTCTTAACACACTAAAATTCACAAAATACACTTAAATGATTTTTCTCCCACTTAGCAAAACTCCAGCACCACTCAATGCACAAGGCACTCCGTGCACTGCACTAGCCCCTCCCCTTTTATAGCCGGATTCTACTTCTGGTTTAAACTGCCCAAGAGTTTAAAAAACCCTTATAAAATTAAACTTACTTCAAATAATTGACTTCTTAACACACTAAAATTCACAAAATACACTTAAATGATTTTTCTCCCACTTAGCAAAACTCCAGCACCACTCAATGCACAAGGCACTCCGGGATCTGTGGGTCCTTGTACATGAATCACCAGAAAGTTAACATGCAGGTACAGCAAATAATTTGGAAGGCGAATGGATTGTTGCCCTTTATTACAAATGGAATGCAGCATAGAAGTAGTGACGTTCTGTTACAACTGCACAGGGCCTTGGTGAGACCACACCTGGAGTGTTGCGTGCAGTTTTGGTCTCCTTATATATGGAAGGATATACTTGCATTGAAGGCAGGTCAGAGAAGGTCCACGACATTGATTCTGGAGAAGAAGCGTATGTCATATGAAGAAAGTTTAGGCCTATACTCATTGGTGTTTGGAAGAATTAGAAGGGATCTTATTGAAACATTTATGATTCTGAAGGGTCTTAAAAGGGTTTTTGCAGAGCCGATGTTTCTCCTCATGGGGGAATCTAGAACTAGTGGGTATAATTTCAGAATAAGGGGGCATTTTTTAAAATTGGAAATGAGGAGGTATTTCTTCTCTCAGTGGGTCGTGAATCTTTGGAATTTTCGTCCACAGAGAGCTGTGGAGGCTTGGTGATTTAATATATTTAAGTTGGATATAGACAGATTTTTGAAAGGTAAGGGAGTGAAGGGTAATGGGGAGCGGGCAGGGAGGTGGAGGTGAAGCCAAGATAAGATCAGCCACGATCTTATTGAATGGCGGAGTAGGCTCGAGGGGCCAAATGATCTACTACTGCTCCTACTTCTTATGTTCTTATTATACATAATATTTCTGGGTTCAAGGAATTCAGGAAAGAGAGGGATGCTAAAAAAGGAGGAGGTGTAGATCATTAGATTAAGGGACATATTACAGTGATAGAAAGTGAGAATGTCCTTGAGGGTTAAAAGACATAATTTATTTAGTTGGAGTTGACAAACAATAGAGGAGCTATTACGCTGCCTGTTTTACTCATAGGCCAAACAGTGGGTTGGTGATAGAGGAGCAGAATTGCAAATAAAATACTGAAGGTTGAACAACAATAGATTAGTGATAATGCGAGCCATTAGCTACCCCATTATGGACTGGGATAGTTTTGTGTTAAGAGCAGGGAGGTTGAGGAATTTCTGAAGTGAGCTCAGGAGTATTTTCTTGATCAATATATTTTTTCAGAACGAGGAAGGATGCATTGCTGGATCTAGGGAATGAAGTGTGTCAATTGGAGAATGTAACAGTGGGGGAGCATCTCGGGAATAGTGAGCATAGTAGTGTAAGGGTTAGATTAGTAATGCAGAAGGACATTGAATCATAGAGTCAAAACAGCACAGAAGGAGTCCATTCGACTCATTGAGCCCGTGCTGGCTCTCTGTAGGGCAATCCAGTGAGTCCCATTCCCCCGCTCTATCTGCGTAGCCCAGCAAGTTTATTTCCCTCAAGTGTCTCCGCTTCCACCACAGTGAGTTACAGGTTCTCATCACTCGCTGTGTAAAAGTTTCTTCGGCACATCCCCCCTTTATCTCTTGCTCAAATTGTTTCCATTTTACCTTGGCTTGATACTTTTGCATCCCATTCAGGTAAGCCTTATTCCACTTTAGAAGTTCCACACTAGATTGCTCCTTGCTCCTCTGTATTGCAAATGTAAATCTTCTGATACGCTGCCTGTTGTATTTATGGGCCAAACTGTGCGATGGAGATAGAGGAGCAGAATTGCAAAGATATTACTGAGGAGCGCAAGAACAATAGAGTAGAGATAATGCAAAAATCCAGCAACACCAGTAGAGACTGGGATCGTAACTGAGTTAAGGGCAGGGAGTGAGAAGAAATTCTGAAGAGAGTTCAGCAGAATTTTCTTGATAAGAATGTTTCCTGCACAACGAGGAAGGACGCATTGCTAGATGCAGTACTGGGGATTGAAGTGGGTCAAGTGGGGAATGTCACAGTGGGGGAGCAATCTGCAGTAAAAATACTTAACAGAAGGATGGCTAGTTTCTGCGAATTGTGGATGTGTCTGGCCCGGGTGAATTGGAGTCAAATACTGGCAGGGAAAATGTAATGGAGCAACGGGCGGCCTTTAGAGAGGAGATTGGTCCGGCACATTGCAATAATTACTACAATATGGAAAGGGAGGGCCACCAACGCCAGAGCTCCCTGGATGGTGAAGAAGTTGAAGCAGAAAAAAGGGGGCGTATGGTTGATGTCAGCTTGAATAGGGAAAATCAGGATGAATATAAGAAGCACATTTCGAAATTTGCAGATGACACGAAACTGTGAATTGTAGGAATTGTGGCAGCTAGTGATAGACTTCAAGAGGAAATAGACAGGCTACTGGACTGGGCGGTCATGTGGCAGATGTAATTCAATGCAGAAAAGTGTGAGGTGATAGAGTTTGGTAGGAAAAATTAGCAGAGTCAGTACAAGCTAAACATTACAATTATAAATTGGGTGCAGGAACAGTGAGATCTGCGGGTGTTTGTGCACAATTTTTTGAAGGTGGCAGGAAAGGTTAACAAAGCAGATAGTAATGCATACAGGATTCTGAGCTTTATAAATAGAGACCCGGTGTACAAAAGCCAGGAAGTTATTCCGAAACTAGTATGGCCCCAGATGGAATATTGTGTCCAATTCTGTTCACCATATATTAGGAAGGATGGGAATGCTTTGGAGAGGGTACAGACGAGATTTACCAGACGGGTTCGAGAGATGAGGGATTGCTATTACTTGGAGACTTTCAAGAATCTGGGGTTGTTCTCCATAGAGCAGAGAGTGCTAAGAAGAGATTTGATGCACGTGTTGAAAATCATGAAATATTTAGACAAATTAAATCAAGAGAAATTGTTTCCAAAGGCTGAATAACCAGAGTCAAAGGCCTAGAAATTCAGTTGGGCGCGCCAGCCATTAGCGCCTTAGGAGGAGTAGATCTCGAGCGCTAGGTGCTTATCGCCCGGGCGCAGCGTGATCTGCGCCTCTCCCCAACTTCAGGACACACTTAGCGCCGGCGCAAAGTCTTAGTGCGTGCCCTGCTGCGCGCGCAGTTCATGACGTCATTTAATAGTGCAACACCCTTTATGCACCCCAAACCGGAACTTCACTCGCACCGGCCCATTGTGCGCTGGGCGGCCCTAACGACTGTGGAGTGGAATGGTACACAGCCGAGCCGGGCCGCGGGGAGCGCTAATTAAAGGGAAATACCCTGCACTATAAAGGCCAGCCATTTTGCAGCATTTACTCCTGTGCCACGGTTGTTTGGACAGAGACAAAGGAGGAGAGCTTACTGGTTTGGACCAACACTAGGACAGGTATTTTTGGCTCAGGCCAGAGCTTAGCAATTATCTTTGCCTTCAGTGAGAGCTCAGTGTTTGCCAGCATATAATGGGGGCTGCATTGGGTGCCAACGCTGAATTTCAGCCTTATGCCAGAAGGGCTTACAGACGCCGTGAGAGAGTGGCAGCCCTGGCTAGACGCAGAGGGGCAACAGGCGTCGCCAACTGAGGCCTTACCCACCCAGGGTATACCGCCAGCAGTCCTCCTATCTGACCATGTCTGCCGCGGTATGTGTTAGGAGGCTGCGATTCAGAAGGGAGATCGTTGCAGACATCTGCCAGCTGCTTCACAGAGATCTGCAGCCACAGCTGATGCACAGGACGTCTGTGTCGGTGGCAGTGAAGGTGACGGTGGCTCTCAACTTCTATGCCACCGGCTCCTTGCAATCTGCTGCTGGGGATATCGCTAACATCTCCCAGTTCGCCATGCATTGCTGCATCCGCCAGGTGACAGAAGCCCTTTTCACAAGGAGACATCAATTCATCTCCTTCCCCATGACCCTGGACAAGCAGCAGCAGCATGCAGTGGGATTTGCAAGAACAGCGGGCTTCCCCATGGTGCAGGGCGCCATTGACTGCATGCATGTGGCTTTGCGGGCACCTCTTGAGCATGCCAAGGATTACCGCAACTGGAAGGGCTACCATTCCCTCAATGTACAGCTGGTGTGTGACCACAGGCAGCGCATCCCAGCTGTCAATGCCCGCTTTCCAGGCAGCAGCCACGATGCCTTCATCCTGCGACAGACAACTGTGGCTGACATGTTCCAGGCGCAGACTCCCCCAAGAGGATGGCTTATCGGGGGCAAAGGCTATCCTTTGTGTACCTGGCTTATGACCCCGCTCCGCGTGCCCACGACCCCTGCTGAAGAGGCATACAACGAGAGCCATCAAGCGACTAGGAACATCATAGAACAAACAATCGGCATCCTCAAGCAATGGTTCTGCTGTCTCGATCACTCAGGGGGAGCCCTCCAGTATTCGCAGGATCGAGTCTCCCAATTCGTCGTTGTTTGCTGCATGCTGCACAACCTGGCGATCCGCAGGACTTAGGCACTGCCACCTCACGTTGGACCACCACCTCAGGAGGAGGAGCAGGAGGAGCATGAGGAGGAGGAGGACGAGGAGTATCAGCCCAGGAGGGAGGCACAAGGTCCAAGGGCCGCCCGTCGGCGGCTTATTGAACGTCACTTCTATGCCCCCTGTCAGGGAATGGCATGTGCCAATGAAAGAACATGATTGCAGCCGCTCCGCAAGCCCTCAGCCGGTTAAGGCAACAAACACTTCAAAGATCAAACATGGACAATGTTAATAAATAAAATGCTTTATTGTTCAAACTCAGCTCCCTTCCCACATGAAAACCAAAAACAGACGAAACCCCCAAAAAACACTCAAACAAATTACTCACTCCCACAACCTGGAGAGGATTAACAAAATAGTGCAACGAAAATGGCCGTCATTCTCGGCCTTCGTAAAAAACAAAAATCACATCATCGGCCTTCAAAAAACAAACATGCAAATCTCGGCCTCAAAAAAGAAACACAACTGGCCACACATTCGACTATTTGGCCCGCTAGGGCGATGCCTGGGCCATCTTTGTGTGGCCCCTGCCCGCCCTGCTGCTCCTCCTCAAAGTACGGCCATTGGCTGCTGCAAAGCTGGGGGCAGGCGCCTGAGGGGCACATGTCATGATGGCAGATGCCCGTGGGGGTCGGCCTAGTCGAGGTCTGGCCGTCGAGCAGTCGGCTGTTGAATGCTGCAGCTGTGGCTGGCCAGCATCAATCGCTGCAGTAGCTCCTGCCAGCTCCACTGGGGGAGTGGCAGTGGCGGCTGGAGGAATGCGGGCAAGCTGGCGGATGGCAAGCACTCGCTGGTCACCTGAGACACTGGCACTCGCCCGGGCCAGCACTGCAGCATGCGCACCAATCTGCCGAGGGACAGACCGCTGTGCTGCTGCAGCGCGCCGGGTGCCCTGGCGATGCCTAGCTGACACAGCGAGTGTGGCAGCAGTGAGTGCCCGTGTTGACCTGTTCACTGACCGCATCAGAGCAGCCATTGACTGGACGGCACCACTGATCACCTGGCCAGTCACTGCCAGAGCTGCCCCGCATTCCGCCCGACTCGCTGCCTGATCTGCCCCGAATTCCGCCCGACTCGCTGCCTGATCTGCCCGGAATTCCGCCCGACTGATGGCCTCTGAGGGCCCGAACTCGGTCACACTCCGAGAGAGGGACTCGATGGCCTCAGGCAACCATGCCACTGCCGCCATGAGCTCCGTGTGCCGGCGCTCCGAATCCGCGGACAAGTCCTCGAGGCATTCCATCTCGTCGGCGAAGACCATCTCCGGACTGGGGGCAGGACTCTCCCTCTGGGGAGAAGGCCGCCGAGCTGGCCGACCCTTCCTGCGTTGCTGTTCGCCGCTGGGCCCAGCAATTGGACTCCCCTCCGACGCATCCCCCCTCTGGGGAGAAGGCCGCCGAACTTCCACCCCCCTCCCGCGTTTCTGCAGGCCGCAGGTCCCATGAGCTCCCCTCCCCTTCGAAACCTCCGCCACGCTCCCCTCCAGGGAAGACGTGTCCCCTACATTGGCCTGGGTGGCTGCGGCTGAGGGTTTCCCTGATGGGCCGCCTTCCTCTTGCTCCACCTCCTGCTCCTCTTCTGAGGGGCTGTCACTGAAAGTTCAGGGACCTCCTCCTCACTATCTGAAAGCAGGAAGGCACAAGAGTAGCTTTAGACTGAGGAGAGGGCGTCAGCAAGGGATGCATGAGTGGTGGCATTCAGCGCATTGGTCGGACAGAGGCAAAGGATGTAGATCTGATGCGCAAGTGGGACGAGAGAGGTCCAAACGTGGATGTCCTTACCATTGGTGGCCAGAACAGGGTCGGCATCTCCACATGCAAGAGGGCCAATCACCCGGGCACCCATGATGTTCTCCACACGATGTTGAAGCTCGGTGAGTGGCTGGATCTGGGGTCGGCCTCTCCCGGTCGCAGTCCGGCTCTTCCGATTATTTGCCAGCTTGGCCTGCAAGAGAAAGGACGGCCTCTAAGTACAGTGTGTCGCCCTGATTTTGTGTGCACTGCCTCCCATGGTGGAATAGCCTGGCCAGTGTGTCGCCCTGATCTTGTGTGCACTGCCTCCCATGGTGGAATAGCCTGACCAGTGTGTTAAGTGCAGATTGTGCAATTGATGTTCTTGCCTGTCCCATCGCTGCTGGATGATGGCTGGCCATTAGCGCTTTCAGGTCCCTTTGCCCATAATGTGAGGTGCACATGCAAGGATGTTGAGGTCACTGGAAAGGGTACTCACCCTGACAATCCGCGTGAGGTCATTAAACCTTTTGCGGCATTGGACACCGCTCCTGGGGACCTCGCTGTTGGCTGACAGCTTGCTGGCGACATGCCTCCAGGCTCTCCTGTAGACGCGGAACGGCGCTCTCTTGCCATTGTGCGGGTACAAAACATGGCACCTCTTCTCCACAGCACCAACCAGCACACTCAGATCAAGCTCTGAGAAGCGCTGCGCACGTTCACGGGCCATCTCCATGGCTTCAGGCGCTATTTGGGTCCAGCAGCAGTGTTCAGGCCGAGCTGCAGGGCTCCACTATCCAGGGCGTGGCAGCAGACACAGTCGACCCTTCCCTCTTAAGAGCTGGCCGGCACCAGGGTGTCTGCTGTCAATCACGAGATGGCCACACTTGCGCTGCGCCCGGCCTCGGCGCTATCGATCAGCACCTCCGGCTTAGCACCCAAACAGAGGTGTCCAACACCAGTTTTAGCGCTCGAGCGAACTCTTAGGGCGAAGCTAATGAATATCGGAGAAGTGGCCTCGATTTGGCGGCGGGCACAAACTTTAGCTGCTGCCCCACTTTACCGCCCCAAAAGTGGCTACAATGAATTTCTAGGCCAAAGATTTTAGGTGATTGGCAGAAGGACCTGAGGTGACATGAGCTAAAACATTTTCACACGAGTGGTTAGGATTTGTAATGCACTGCCTGATCTGGTGGTGGGTATGGATTAAATAGTGCCCTTCAAAAGGAAATTTAATAACTTCTTGAAGGAGAATAATTCCATTGATATGGGGAAAGAGTGAGGGCGTGGGAATAACTAGATATCTCCTTCGAAAGCGTAGATGTAGACTCCATGGGCCGAAAGACATCGTTTTGATCCAAAGAAATACTTTAATTTATATAGCGCCTATCACGATCTGAGGACGTCCCAAAGCGCTTTACAGCCAATCAAGTACATTTTAGGCGTAGTCATTGTTGTAATGCAGGAAATGCAGCAGTGAATTTGCACACAGCCAGCTCCCACGAACAGCAATGCGATAATGACCAGAGAGTCTGTTTTTTCAGTGATGTTGATTGATGGATACATATTGGCCAGAAAACCGAGGTGAGCTCCCCTGCTCGTCTTCAAAATAGTGCCTTGGGATCTGTTACTTCCGCCTGAGAGAGCAGACGGGGTCTTCGTTTGACGAAAGAGCAGCACTCCCTTCGCACTGCACTGAAGTGTCAGCCTAGATGCCTGTGCTCAAATTTCTGCAGTGGGACTGTAAACCCACAACCTCCTGCCACACAGGGGAGAGTGCTATCCACTGAGCCACGGCTGACACTTACATTTTGTTAACAAAAATAAGGAGGTCCCATATTACTTGGAAAATAAGAATCGAAATAGGATAGTGGAGAACAGAGAACTGGGCGTACAAACACGTCTGTTATGTATTAATTTTTGATTCTTTTGCTACATAAAATTACAAAGAATATACAGAACAGAAAGAGGACACGTGGCCTAACCTGACCATAACAGCATTTATGCTTCACTCGAGCCTTCTCCTATCCTTCCTTAACTGACTCAATCAACATAACCTCTAGTCACTTCTCCCGCATGTGCTTAAATTCATGTAAGCTAATCGCCTCAAATATTATCTGTGGCAACGAGTTCCACATTCTCACCACTTGCTGGGTGAAGAAAATTCTTCTGATTTACTTATTGAACTTCTTGGTGTCTACATTACATTAAGGCCTATAGTTTTGCTCTTCCCCACAAGTGGCAACAATGTCTCTGAGTCTACTCCATCAAAAACTTTCATACTTTTAAGGAACTCAATTAGCTCAGACCTCAGCCTGTTCTTTCAAGAGTAAAGAGATCCAGGCTGGTCATCCTATCCTGATAGGTATAACGTCACAGTTCTGGTATCATCCTTGCAAACACGTTTTTTCACGCTCTCCAGCGTCTCTAAATTCCTTTATAACATGGCTACCCGATCTATACACAGCAGCCAAGTATGTTCTAATCAATATTTGATTAAAGTTTAGTATAACTTCTCTAATTTTCAATACTATCCCTCCTGAAATAAGCCCTAGTGCATAGTTAGCTTCTTGTGACATTATTAACCTATGTCTCTTCTCTTAATGATTTGTGTATTTGTACTCCCAGATCTCTTTGTTTCTATATCCTATTTAGATAAATAAATTCCAAATAATACAGAACCTCCTTATTTTTCTAAACAAAATAAAACATGAGATTATCTGCGTTGAAATTTATTCCCCAATTACCTGCCCATTCTGCAAGTTTATTCGTTGAAGGTGCTGAATCAGTTTCAATTGCTGTGTTAGTTTAAATTGCTGTGTTAGTTTCATTTGCTGTGGTAGTCTGACGTGCTGTGTTAGTTTGAATTGCTTTGTTAGTTTGAATTGCAGTGTTCGTATGAATTGCTGTGTTAGTCTGAGGTGCTGTGTTAAATTGAATTGATGTGTTAAATTGAATTGCTGTATTAGATTTCGGTGCTGTATTATTTTTGAGATGCCGTGTTATTATTGAAGTGCTGTGTTAGTATGAATTGTTGTGTTAGTCTCAGTTGCTGTGTTAGTTTGAATTGCTGTGTTAGTTTGAATTGCTGCGTTAGATTGAGGTGCTGTATTATTTTTGAGATGCCGTGTTATTATTGAAGTGCTGTGTTAGTATGAATTGCTGTGTTAGTCTGAGGTGCTGTGTTAAATTGAATTGATGTGTTAGTTTGAATTGCTGTATTAGATTGCGGTGCTGTATTATTTTTGAGATGCCGTGTTATTATTGAAGTGCTGTGTTAGTATGAATTGTTGTGTTAGTCTCAGTTGCTGTGTTAGTTTGAATTGCTGTGTTAGTTTGAATTGCTGCGTTAGATTGAGGTGCTGTATTATTTTTGAGATGCCGTGTTATTATTGAAGTGCTGTGTTAGTATGAATTGTTGTGTTAGCCTGAGTTGCTGTGTTAGTTTGAATTGCTGTGTTTGAGTAAGGTGATGTATTTTTGAAATTGCTGTATGGGTTGGAAGCGCTGTATTAGATTCAAGCACTCTGTTAGTTTGAGGTTTAGAGATACACAGGTGTTGCTGTGATGTAATTCCTTGCTAGTAATGCAATAATAATATAATATTAATTTGCACAATCCTGTCAGAAAAGACAGGACAGTTTAATTCTCCAGACATGAGAATCACACCCTGTAATTTAATTTGGAAGTAAAATTCCAACAATTATGTTAGACAGAATAATGTGAGATCTATTGATGACCCCAATACGGATAAATTACTACTCATTGTTGTGCGAATGCAGTGTCAAGTTTAAAATTCCCTCCTGAATAATATCGAAATGATCCAGCCTTTGAGACTTGCATCATAGCAGGGACTGAAATCCGTGAAGTATATTTGTTCAGACAACAATAACTAATTTATATGATGTTGTTACCCGATTGTCCCAGTGGACATCCTACAGTGTATAAATGGAAGGCTCTGGGAATGTATTCCTTCCGAGGTTAAATCGGAGAGATTGCTGGCAGCACGAAGGGACAGATCTCTTAACGCAGAAAATGTTGGCAACATTTTACACTTTTAGAAACATATACTACATCATCATTGCAGTAATTGCTGTTCCAAGTAAGTGACAGCAAACAATTGTGTTATAAAAACCACTGTGAGTTGGACTCGGAGTTTGGCTATTAGTTGGAGGTGCTGTATTAGACTGCAGCGCTTTATTCGACTGAAGTGCTGTATCAGACTGAGGTGCTGATTTAGATTGAAGTTTTGAATTAGATTGAAGTGCTGTATTAGATTGAAGTGTTGTATTAGATTGAAGTTTTGTGTTCGGTGGAAGTGCTGTATTAGATTGAAGAGTTGTATTAGATTGAAGTGCTGTATTAGACTGAAGTGCTGTATTAGATTGAAGAGCTGTATTAGATTGAAGAGTTGTATTAGAATGAACTGTTGTATTAGATTGAAGTGCTGTATTAGATTGAAGAGTTGTATTCGATTGCAATTCTGTATTAGATTGAAGTGCTGTATTAGAATGAAGTGCTGTATTAGATTGAAGTGCTGTATTTGATTGAAATTCTGTATTAGATTGAAGTGCTGTATTAGATTGAAGAGTTGTATTCGATTGAAATTCTGTATTAGATTGAAGTGCTGTATTAGAATGAAGTGCTGTATTAGATTGAAGTGTGGTATTAGATTGAAGTGTTGTATTAGAATGAAGTGCTGTATTAGATTGAAGTGCTGTATTTGATTGAAATTCTGTATTAGATTGAAGTGCTGTATTAGATTGAAGAGTTGTATTCGATTGAAGTGCTGTATTAGATTGAAGTGCTGTATTAGAATGAAGTGCTGTATTAGATTGAAGTGCTGTATTAGATTGAAGTGTTGTATTAGATTGAAGTGCTGTATTTGATTGAAGAGTTGTATTCGATTGAAGTGCTGTATTAGATTGAAGTGCTGCATTAGAATGAAGTGCTGTATTAGATTGAAGTGTTGTATTAGATTGAAGTGCTGTATTAGATTGAAGTGCTGTATTTGATTGAAATTCTGTATTAGATTGAAGTGCTGTATTAGATTGAAGTGTTGTGTTAGATTGAAGTGCTGTATTAGATTGAAGTGCTGTATTAGATTGAAGTTTTGTATTAGATTGAAGTGTTGTATTACATTGAAGTGCTGGATTAGATTGAAGAGCTGTATTAGATTGAAGTGTTGTATTAGATTGAAGTGTTGTATTACATTGAAGTGCTGGATTAGATTGAAGTGCTGCATTAGATTGAAGTGTTGTATTTGATTGACGTGCTGTATTAGATTGAAGTGTGGTATTAGATTGAAGTGCTCTATTAGAGTGAAGAGCTGTATTAGATTGAAGTGTTGAATTAGATTGAAGTGTTGTATTAGATTGAAGAGTTGTATTAGATTTAAGTGTTGTATTAAATTGAAGTGTAGCATTAGATTGAAGTGCTATATCAGATTGAAGTGCTGTATTTGATTGAAGTGTTGTATTAGATTGAAGTTTTGTATTAGATTGAAGTGCTATATTAAATTGAAGTGCTGTATTAGATTGAATTGTTGTATTAGATTGAAGTGCAGTATTAGATTGAAGTGCTGTATTAGATTGAAGTGCTGTCTTAGATTGAAGTGCTGTATAAGATTGAAGTGTTGTATTAGATTGAAGTGCTGTATTAGATTGAAGTGTTGTATTAGATTGAAGTGTTGTATTAGATTGAAGTGCTGTATTAGATTTAAGTGCTGTATTAGATTGAAGTGTTGTATTAGATTGAAGTTTTGTATTAGATTGAAGTGCTATATTAGATTGAAGTACTGTATTTGATTGAAGTGCTGTATTAGATTGAAGTGTTGTGTTAGATTGAAGTGTTGTATTAGATTGAAGTGTTGTATTCGACGGAAGTGCTACATTAGATTGAAGTGTTGTATTAGATTGAAGTGCTGTATTCGATTGAAGTGCGGTATTAGATTGAAGTGCTGTTTTAGATTGAAGTGCTGTATTACATTGAAGTGCTGCATTACTTTGAAGTTCTGTATTAGATTTAAGTACTGTATTAGATTGAAGTGCTGTATTAGATTGAAGTGCTGTATTAGATTAAAGTTTTGTATTAGATTGAAGTGCTGCATTAGATTGAAGTGTTGTATTAGATTGAAGTGCTGTATTAGACTGAAGTGCTGTATTAGATTGAAGTGCTGTATTAGATTGAAGTGCTGTAATGATTGAGGTGCTGTATTAGATTGAAGTGCTGTATTAGATTGAAGTGCTGTATTAATTGAAGTGCTGAATTAGATTGAAGTGCTGTATTAGACTGAAGTGCTGTATTAGATTGAAGTGTTGTATTAGATTGAAATGCTGTATTAGATTGAAGTGCAGTATGTGATTGAAATGCTGTATTAGATTGAGGTGCTGTATTAGACTGAAGTATTGTATTAGATTGAAGAGCTGTATTAGATTGAAGTGCAGTATGAGATTGAAGTGCTGTATTAAATTGAGATGCTGTATTAGATTAAAGTGCCGCATTAGTTTGAAGTGCTGTATTAGATTGAAGTGCTGTATTAGATTGAAGTGCTGTATCAGTTTGAAGCGTTGTATTAGATTGAAGTGCTGTATTAGATTGAAGTGCTATATTAGATTTAAGTGCTGTATTAGATTGAAGTGTTGTATTAGATTGAAGTGCTGTATTAGATTGAAGTATTGTATTAGATTGAAGCGCTGTATTAGATTGAAGTGCTGTATTAGATTGAAGTGTTGTATTAGATTGAAGTGCTGTATTAGATTGAAGTGTTGTATTAGATTGAAGTGCTGTATTAGATTGAAGTGCTGCATTAGATTGAAGTGTTGTATTAGATTGAAGTGCTGTATTAGATTGAAGTGCTGTATTAGATTGAAGTGCCGTATTAGATTGTAGTGCTGTATTAGATTGAAGTGCTGTATTCGATTGAAGTGCTGTATTAGATTGAAGAGTTGTATTAGACTGAAGTGCTGTATTAGATTGAAGTGTTGTATTAGATTGAAGTGCTGTATTTGATTGAAGTGCTGTATTAGATTGAAGTGTTGTATTAGCTTGAAGTGCTGTGTTAGATTGAAGTGCTGTATTAGATTGAAGTGCTGTATTAGATTGAAGTGCTGCATTAGATTGAAGTGTTGTATTAGATTGAAGTGTTGTATTATATTGAAGTGTTGTATTAGATTGAAGTGTTGTATTAGATTGAAGTGCTGTATTCAATTGAAGTGCTGTATTAGATTGAAGAATTGTATTAGATTGAAGTGCTGTATTCGATTGAAGTGCTGTATTAGATTGAAGAGTTGTATTAGATTGAAGTGTTGTATTAGATTGAAATGCTGTATTAAATTGAAGTTTTGTATTAGATTGAAGTATTGTATTGGATTGAAGTGCTGTATTAGATTGAAGTGTTGTATAAGATTGAAGTGTTGTATTAGATTGAACTGCTGTATTAGAATGTTTGCTGCAATCGACTGAAATGATCTTGTAGATTGCAGTACTGTTTTTCATTGAATTACTGCATTAGATTGAATTGCTGTATCAGAATATAATTATGTATTTGATTCAAAGGTTGTAATCTCTGGATTACTCCCGGCGCCACGTGCTAGTGAGTATAGGAATGGGAAGATAGAACAGATGAATGCGTGGCTAAAGGGATGGTGCAGGGGGGAGGGCTTTAGTTTCCTGGATCACTGGGTCTGCTTCTGGGAAAGGTGGGACTTGTACAAGTCGGACGGTTTACACCTGAACCAGAGGGGAACCAATATCCTTGCGGGGAGGTTTGCTAGCACTGCTGGGGGGTGTTTAAAGTAACTTGGCAGGGGGATGGGCTACAGAGTGGAGCTATAGCAGGGGGTGATTTACAGCCAAATACAGAGGAAAAAACAAGGCAGAGCAAATATGTGAAGGCAAAAGGGAACATGGCAGGGCTGGAAGGCATTTATTTTAATGCAAGGAGTCTTGCAAATAAGGTGGATGAACTGAAGTTGTTGTTGAACACATGGGAGTACGATATTGTTGCTATCACGGAGACATGGTTGAGGGAGGGTCAGGACTGCCAGCTCAATATTCCGGGGTATAGAATCTTCAGGCGAGACAGAGGGGGTTGTAAAAGGGGAGGGGGTGTTGCAATATTAATTAAGGAATCAATTACTGCTGCAAGGAGGGATGATATATTAGCGGCTTCCTCTAATGAGGCCATATGGGTAGAAATTAAAAACAAAAAGGGGGCAAGCACTTTGCTGGGAGTGTACTATAGACCCCCAAACAGTCAGGGGGAGATAGAGGAACAGATATGTCGGCAAATCTCAGAAAAGTGCGAAAATAATAGGTTAATAATAGTGGGGGATTTCAACTTCCCAATATTAATTGGGATAGTCAGAGTGTGAAAGGTTTAGAGGGTGCAGAATTCTTAAAGTGCATCCAGGAGAGCTTTTTGAGCCAACATGTAGAAAGTCCTACAAGAGGGGGCGAAACTGGACCTAGTTCTGGGGAATGTAGCCGGGCAAGTGGTGGAAGTGTCAGTAGGAGAGCATTTTGGCGACAGTGACCATAATTCGGTGAGATTTAAGGTGGTCATGGAAAAAGACAAAGACGGCCCAGAAATAAGGGTTCTAAATTGGGGGAAGGCCGATTTTATTATGATAAGGCAGGATCTGGCCAAAGTGGACTGGGAGCAGCTACTTATAGGAAAATCCACATCAATACAGTGGGAGACTTTCAGAAGGGAAATAGAGAGAGTACAACGCCAACATGTTCCTGTAAAGGTCAAGGCGGGGGACCAACAAGCAAAGGGAACCTTGGATGACAAGGGATATACAAAAATGCATTAGAAATAAAAGGGGGGCTTTTGGAAGTTACA